>NC_081861.1:46881054-48334884 GCF_963259705.1 Myotis daubentonii | reverse complement strand
CAAACATATACTTGACTTACTCAAATCATGCAAACCAAAGGTCATGTCATAAATATTAGATTATAAATGCCACTGAATATAGGTCTTTAAAGTACTTCTATATGATGCTCTCATTATGATTGACATTTATTGAATGCTATGTGTCAGGCACGTTCCCAAACACTTTATATGAATTAATTCATTCAATTTTTACAAGAACCCTATAAAGTAGGTACTATTATTATCCCCAGTTTACAAACTAAAAGACTGACAGAAAGGTGAGGAACTTGTCTAACATCAAATAGGATGGCAGTTTTTGGAAATCAGGGAGTCATGGCTAATGCATATGAGAGCTCTTTTCAGAGTAATTAAGATATTCTGGAATTTGCCCTTAACCAGTTTGGCTCAGTGGATAGAGTGTCAGCCTGCGGACTCAAGGGTCCCAGGTTAGAATCTGGTCAAGGGCATGTACCTTGGTTGCGGGGCACATACCCAGTAGGGATGTGCATAAGGCAGCTGATCCATGTTCCTAACTGTCTATCCCCTCTCCCTTCCTCTCTGTAAAAAAATCAATAAAATATAAAAAAAGGATATTCTGGAATTAGATAGTGGTGAAGGTTTCAAGACACTGAATTTATTTTAAAAACATTGAATTTTTACACTTTGTGGTATATAAATTATATCCCAATAAAGCTATTTATTTAGGAAGTGTCCTTGCCCCAAAGTCACAGAGCTAATGTTATACCATAGGGAGATGTTCATCTCTTCATTATTCTAAAAACACAACTTCTGTGATAGCTTTCCTGTGATCAAAATCCTCTGTGAACTTTTCTCTCATCAAATAAAAACCCTCTCACCAGCCTTGCTTTACCTTTCATTCTTTTTTTTAAAAAAAATATTTGTAATATGTATATTTTGATGGTATTTTTTATTAAATATATACCAAAAACAAAAATATAATCTGATAGTATTACAGATATCTCCCATTTCCCCCACCATTTTACTCCTTCCTCACAGACTCTACCCAACCTCCAGGTCTTCACTACCCTATTGCCCATATCCATGGGCTATGCATGTAAGTACATAAGTTCTTTGACTTATCTCTTCTCAAACTTTCATTCTTAATTTTCACTAATATTCATTCCTTACACAACTGAATCCCTACCATGAGCACCTCAACCTGCTAGGTAGGACTATGAAAGAAGTTTGGGTACCTGTCCGCAAGGATGTAAATTAGTAATTGCAGCTATAACCCCCCACTCTAATAACTATATACAGGCTACACCTAGTGCTGTGGTAATTCAGAAAAGGAGAGAACTTTTGGATGGTCTTTGAGTGTAGGTGAAGGGATGTGGTAGAAGGAAAGGATTTGTTGAGGAAACAGCATTTGATTTGGGGCTTGACAAGGAAAAAGAAGAAAGTGTAGATAAAGGTAGTAGAATTCAGGGTAAGTTCTGGTTGGATGGGAATAGAGTGAATATAAAGAGGAGTGTTTTATTTTTTTTTTCAAGATAGCTGTAGAGTAGGTGTAAGCTACACTCACTTCTTCCCTGTGCCAAACCAGATTCAATCAAGCACAATGACCAACTGTACAACTGAAGAGGAGTATTATATTAAAGGATTTCTAGAAGAAGCAACATAGAGGCTGGTAAGAAGGGCAGAGACACAGTGAGGGTTGACCCCTCCAGAATCTAGAGCGTTATCTCAGCTTCAAAAGTCCCCACTGAGAAGCATGGGGTCTTAACCCCATGCTAGGACCCCCAACCTAGTGCACGAGGGCCAATAAGTGGAGTTTGCATAGCATCTGGAGGGAGTATGCCTGAATCCCAGGTGCTCTCTTAAAGAGCCAACACATAGGAGCTTGCTCTCAGGCACTCACCTGTGGCTCTGGTAGAGGGATGGCGAATCAGGGCATATGGGAATAATACAGGGAAGATCTTGGTAACATGGCCTCGGAGAGAGATCTGGAGGACTGGCTACTGCAGTCCCAGTCCTGAGTCAGCATCGCAAACCTCCCTAAAGCATCATCTTTCCAGGGTTGAGCATTGCTATTCTTATAGCACTGGTGTTGGGAGTGCATTAATCCAATCCTCCAAATACTGGTGACAGTAACCCCAAAGTTTGAGTCCAGCAGAAAGGATTGTTGTCTGCACTTAGGGAGTTTTGGTATGCTTTTTTTTCTGTAAAAAATATAGGCAGACGCTCAGACAGACATTGAGCTGTGAGGCTTTGGAATCGGGCCCATTCATTCCCGTGCAGTTGCTGGCTTGGCCAGTACCACCCCTAATGTAAGACTGTCTTGATATGTTTTACCAAGTCCTGGTGGCCCCATCCAGCTGAGCTCAGCTCAGTGGGAAAAGGGGAACACTGCTCAGAGCTGGGACCTTTGGAGGCAGTCCATGGCTCGAGAAGGCACTGCTAAGCATCTAATGGAAGACATTGAGCTTGCTCCACTCCTGAGGGCTTGACCAGCTCTACTGACAATGGAAGACTATCTTGATTTGTTATCCAAAGTCCTGGTGGCCCCATGCTGCTGAGTTCAATTTCATGGAAGGAAGAGAATATCTCTCAAGAGCTTCCTCCTCTCCCACATGCTTGGCCAGTGCCATCTGCAATGAAAGACTTTCTTGTTCTGTTTTCCCAAGTCTTGGATGCCCTGCCCTGCTGAACTTGCTCTTGCAGTGGGGCCAGCTGGATGCACCCAACCTGATCTGGTGAAGTGATCCTCCTGGAAGAGCTGGAGTTGAAGACTCTAGCGGAGACTAAGTGGTATGGCTCTGGAGTAGGGGCCACATTCTCCTCATTGATTACTTGACCATGCTGCCCCCAAGAAGGGGATTCACTAGCCTTGTCCTCCCACCCCAGTTTCCCCACCCTACTGAGCTGATGCCATCCTGAAGGGGCAGAGGGGTGTGGGCAGCTTAGGCCCCCTCTATAGTCTTTCTTCAAAAGGCTCTGGAGGAAATCCAGGCAACCTCAGGAGGTGGTAGAGTAGCCAACAGGTAGACACCAACCTCAGAGAGCCTTGGACATTTTATTGATCTGCCCCCAGCTCAGAGCAACAGGAAACTGACCATTGTACACAGCTTGGCCTCCCCCATCCACACTAAGGCCTAGTAGACATAGCCACAATCAGTGAACAGCATGAAAGCTCCAAACAGGTAGCCCGAGGCTGGTTACACACAATATATTACAAAGACCTACATGGGAACCCCCTACAAGTGGGCCCAAAACAAACACAACCATTGGTGAGCTTAAACCTCACCAGAGTTCAAACCAACTAGCCATACAAATGACACAGCCAAAGGTTCTGGAAGCCACCAAACCAGGCTGGGAACAACTATGTCTCAAGAGGCAGGGCCTGAACAGGGACTAATATATAGTGAATTGGGTCTAATCTTATAGTCACACAACCTGAGGGCAAACTCAACCTATGAATGAGCCAAAAGCATTCAAGACTCAACTACAGCTGGAGAGGTCACATAACCCACACCAAAAGAAACATTTCTGGGGCACCTAGCTCAGGTGATCCAAAAGATTGTGCCATTGAGACCCACAAGGTAACTACACCAGAACAAGCTTAGGAAGTCATAGCAGATCTACCTAATATACAGAGTCAAACACAAAAAGGCAGTCAAAATGGGAAGACAAAGAAATAAGCCCCAAATGCAAGACTAGAGAAATCCCCAGAAAAAGAATTAAATGAAATGGAGGCAATCAAGTTACCAGATGCAGAGTTTAAAACGGTGGTTATAAGCATGCTCAAGGACCTTAGAAGAAGAATGGATGATCTCAATGAGAATTTAAATGAAGAGATAGTAAGCACTCAAAAGGACAGAGAAGCCATAAAAAGAACTAGTCCGAAAGGAAGAATATTATATCTGAAATAAAGATACACTAGAAGACATCAATAGCAGGTTAGATACATCAGAGGATTCAATCAGCGATTTAGGGGTCAAAATGACAGTAAGCACCCAAGCAGAGCACAAAAAGAAAAGAGAATTTTTTAAAAATGAAGAAAGTCAAGTCTAATGGACATGTGGGCCAACATCAAGTTGAACAACATCTATATCACAGGGGTGCCAGACAGAGAAGAGAGTTAACAAGGGATCAAGAACCCATTTGAAGATATAATGGCTAATAAATTCCCTAACCTCAGGAAGAAAAAAGTCACACAGGTTCAGAAAGCCCAGAGAGTCCCAATCAAGATGAAACCGAAGAGCCCACACTAAACACATCATAATTAAAATGGCAAAGGTTAAAGACCAAGAGACAATTTTCAAAACATCACAGAAAGACAGTTACTACAAGGGAGCTCCCATAAAGCTGTCAGCTGATTTCCCAACAGAAACACTTCAGTCCAGAAGGGATTGGCATGAAATATTCAAAGTGATTGAAAGCCTGGACCTACACCCAAGACTACTCTACCCAACAGACTATCATTTAAAATTGAAGATGAAAGAATGATCTTCCTGGACAAAAAACAAACAAACAAAAAAACTAAAGGAGTTCATTACCACTAAACTAGTATTGCAAGAGATGTTAAAGGACCTTCTTTAAGAAGAAAGAATACTGAAAGGATAGATCTAGCAAGAGGATATAACCTATGTAAACATATATACACCCAACCTAGGAATACCTTAAAATATATAAAGAAAATCTTGCATATCTTCTTTAGATAAATGCCTAATCAAGTCCTTAGCCCCTTTTTAAATCAATTCGTTTTTTTAAAAATTGTTGAGTTGTACTTGATGACATTTTAAAAGTGCTGAATCAACAAACCCTGAAGGCTGCTCTAACTTAATAAGATAGTGTATTAGTTTCCTGTTACTGCTGTAAAAAATTACCATAAACTGAGAGGCTTAAAGCTACACAAATTTATTATCTTCTAGTTCTGAAAATCAGAAGTCTGAAATGGATCTTAGAGAACTAAAATGAAGTGTTGGCAGAATTGCATTCCTTTAGGAAAATCTAATGGGAATTTTATTCCTTGCCTTTTTTAGCTTTTGGAGGTTGCTCATATTTCTTGGCTCCTGGCCCCATACTACTCTGACCTTTACTTCCATTGTAACATCTTCTCTCACTCTGACCCTGCTGCCTCCCTATCAAAAGGACCCTTGTGATTACATTGGGCTCACCCAGATTCCCTATGATAATCTTCCCATCTCAAATGTCATCAAGTACAACTCAACAATACAAAACCAAACTACCTGATTAAGAAAGGGGCAAAGGTTTTTTGCTACTCACAGTTAACAGCATCTTAATAGATACCCAGGTAAATCAACAAATAGTCAATCTGAGACTTTCAGTGAATTCTAACTACATAGCAACCATGCTAGGCGAGGTTGATAATAGGCAGTGATTATATGACAGATGACTGACTAGAAAAAGAAATTCTGATGTACATTATAGTTAGAGAACAACTGGAATTGCACTCAAATGTTTGATTAATGAATGAATGAAAAAATTGCTTAATTTGATTGTTGGTGTTCATAATATTCTCCATGGTGTAGTAATTTTGTGGTACTGACCTGCAGACACTGTATTCTTCACTAGACTTTGGCTTGGCATGTGTGTTTGAGGGTGAATATGCACAGGAGTTGATTGTTACCCCAGAGACTTGTTTTATAAACTCAGACTGTTTTTTTCAAATTCTATCTTGCCTCCCTCAGGGACCTTTTCCTTCACTGTTATTTGTTGTTAAATCACTAGGGTGAGCTAAGTACCCCAACAACAGATCTTTCTCATCAGGTCTCAGAGGAAAGAAGCCTAGTCCACTCACCTTGAACCCCAAGTCCCCAAATCACTAATGAGGCATACAGTATGACCTGATTCCATATTGAATGGGCAGAAGTTCTTACCTTAAACTTACAAACAAACAAAACAAAACAAAACAAAACAAAACAAAACAAAACAAAACCAAGCAAAGCAAAGCAAAGTAAAGCAAAACAAAAAAACCTGACAGGCTTTTCCCTCTTTCTCTTCTGATGTCTGTAATTCATGTTAACACTGGGTTTTTCTATCTTTACTTTCATATTAAAGTGTATGGAATTAAAGAAAAGTGCTGAAAAGATTGTTAAAGACTCTGTAGATTTCCCTGAAAGGAGAAGAGCACTTCCTGGAAACCCCATAAGCAATCCTTATGCCTAGAAATAAAGCTGTTTTCTGGAATAAAATTTTCTATTAATCAGGTATCTGTCTCCCCAAGATGAGCTCCAAACATCTGGAGTTAGTCATTTATCTTTCTAGGCTAGCTAATGGTGTAAGTTGTAGATTATTCAGACACTTGCCTTCTCTCTGATGCTGCTGGATTTTTTACTTACATATCAGATAAGCACCCCCACTAAACCTAAAATATTTTCCTTGATACCTGTCACTCAGATCCCAAGACTCATAAGAAATTGAGTATTTTTGGGAAAACAGGTCTCCAGTGAATGGTTTGACTCAAAGTTCAGGACTCAAGAGGTGAAATAGCTTGTGCAAGGAGATCTTCCCTCATCCCATGCCCTTCACAAATTAACTTCTAATGTGGAACTTAACTTCCAGCTTATGCTTACATGGAATGCAGACTTGGGTTCAAGTCTTGGCTCTTTCCCAGTACTAGCTGGGGGTAATTTTGAGGTTAACCATTTCAGGCCTTAATTTCATTATATATGATATGGGTATAATAGTATTTACCTCACAGGGTTGTTATGAGCATTAAATGAGATCACATAAATGTTAAGGAAATTGGGAAACAATTGTGGCTACTTGCAGGCCAGGTTCTTGCCCTATGATTCACTAGATTTAGCTAATTAAATCATAATTCCTGACTGAAATCTTATAATAAAGTTAAAAAATACTATTATTGACTTCAGAGAAGACGGGTGAGGGAGAGAAATAAAAACATCAATGATGACAGAGAATCATTGATCAGCTGCCTCCTGCACATCCCCCACCCGAGGTGGAGCCCGAAACCCTAGCATGTATCCTGACCAGGAATTGAACCACGACCTTCTGGTTCATAGATCGATGCTTAACCACTGAGCCAAGCTAGCCAGGCCTTACAATAAACTCTTGATAAATAGTTCTGGCACTACAGCTTAAATTTTACAACCAGACAGAAAAGATCTTGCTCTATGTTATTTTACCATCTCATTTTTTTTTAACTTTTGTTAATTATGACATAGGATAGATTGGTTTAGGGAACAAGTACCTTCTCTTCAGCAAAGTATGTATTAATTCTAACAGGTATCAGGCTACTATTTGATGTAGAGATTTACTAATTCTACTCCCAATTTGGTCAAACAGACATTCTATTCCAATATTATTTTCTCTCACTCCAGTGACTGACTGCAAGGGCTAATTCGACCTGGCTGGCTGCAAAGGTGGCCTCTTCCTCTCCCACTGCTCCACATGTTGTGTTGTATTACCTTCTTCTAATGGGAATATTAGTATTCAAGGAGAATATGTCCCTGTTTGAACTACAGACTATAGAAATTAAAGTTAAGGTCTGTTCCATTTCACTTCCAGTGTGGTACATTAATATCATTTTCCTAATCCAAAAGAGGTCTAAATGATCAACATAACCTCTAAGAGTGACTAATGTACACCTCAGAAGTGGTATTGAGTGGAAAAGGAATAGGAGGGTACAATAGACTTAAAATCAATATCATATCTCAGCACCTGTGGCTTTCTAGCATCACCTCTCAACTTGATAGTTAGAAAGAAATATGTATACATATATATGGCTCAGGTGAATCAAAAGAGTATCAAAGAGAGAAACCCACAATACACTCATATTTTTTGTATTGTTTAGGCTCTTTGTAACAGAGACCCAAATTGACAATTTCTTCAACAAATCAAAGTTTATTTCTCTTCATATTACAATCTGGAGACAGTCCAGGCTTCATGGCTGCATGGCAACTCTGCTGCATGAGGTTGTCCAGGGATCCAGACTCATTCTATCTTGTGGCTCAATCAATCTTAGGTTATTTCCCTTGTCCACATAGCTCAGAATGGCTCTCCACAATATTTAAGAACCAAATAGCAGGATGAAGAAAGTAGGCAGAGGATATCCTCTCTCCTTTTAAAAGTTTGAACAGAAGGTTCTTCAAATCTCTTCTAGCTGCATCCTATTGGCAATAGCTTAATCCACATGACCACAGCTAGCTGCAATTAAGCCTGGGGAGTGTACTTTTAAGCTTGGTGACCATGTACTCAACTTAATAATCCTTTTACTTTGGAATGAGGAGAGAATGGACATAATGCAACACTGACCACTCTTTAAAAATAGTTCATGTCTTTGAGGCTTTTTAAAGAGAAAATTATTAACCTGCTTACTTTCCGACTGTAAACACACTCAGGCAATATTTCTGACAATAAACACACCTAGACAGCATGTATAGCCACTAAGGAAGGCTTGTCTCAATGTGACTCTTCCAGTTGTGAAGTCCTTGAAATTCTATCATATTGTTTGGTTAGTAGTTACTTCTCTAAGACCCCTACTAACCCTACTGGCTTGTCCAAACCTTCTTGGCTTGCATTATACTTCCCATGATCCAGCAACTAAAGGGTTAAGGCTGGGTTTAGCAAGGGGCTTAGGAACCCTGCTCCAAGTCTAAGCCATAGTTCATTCTAATTAATTACATGCTGGCCAATACAAGTGGTAACCTGTTTTGATTCTTATCCATGCACTAAAGATGAAGGAGTGCTCCCACAGGAAGTTAAGTCAGGATTTTTCACTCCCTTGATCATTCACAACTGAGACCTAGTATTAGCAAACATCCCACAAACAAGTTCATGTCTGACACTGTGTCTTGGTTTCTCTGTCTCTAAAATGTGAAAATTCTCCTTCATAATTAATTCAAAGAGCTGGTGAAGAAAGGAACTGGTGATGTAGTTAATCCAATATGAAGATATAACAATAAGGAATGACCTTCTGACCCTAATAAAAGGGAAATTTAAGAAACCCCTCCAAAAAAACAAAAACAAAAAAACCCAGAGAAGCCACTGAATGGGGTTTTAAAAGACAGGGTCTGGGCTAGGGCTGGCAGGAAAAAAAAGTCTCCTGCAAGAAAATGTAATAAAAAAGAGAGCAAGGCTAGATGGGGTCTCTAAGCAGCAATACTGGTGTCTTAAAAGACAGAATTATAAATGAGTACATTCCCATCATCCAGGCAGATAGGCGCCTGCTGATTGGCCTCCTCTCTGCTCTTTCCCAGAGGAATGCTGAACACTCAGTATGTGTGGAGACTCAATGTAATGTCATAAAGCTAATCATACCCCAGGTGAACTTTGCCCATCAATATTCAGTCAGCCTTCGCATTCCCAAGGAAGCATAAGAAAACCAGGCTCAGGCAAGTTCCTTAGCCTCCCTGAGCCTTGATGATTTACATCTGTAAAATAAGGATAATTCTATCTATATTTTATGGTGTCTCTTATGATGGTTGTGATGTTTAAATGAGAATATGCACATATGTATCCTGTGGCCCTGGTAGATTCTCAGAAATTTTCAGTTTCTCTCTTCCTTAGTTCCCTAGACAATTCTGCATCACTGGTTATTATCATGAATAAGAATGTGGACAAAAAAGGGGCCGCATAAGCTCAGGGGAGGCCTGCATGGCGGGCCTTACAAACTCAGAGACCAAAAGTAACCACATACAATGGTCTGAAATTAAAACTTTCTGGCTAAAAGTGAGTAATGGCAGGTAGTCATGTCCAAGGCAGGTATATTTCTTGACAAAAGTCAATCTTTACCTTAATGGAACCCTTCTACTATCTTTTTGCATCTTGGATAACATACTATTGGAATGTCAGGATAATTTCCTTTTTGCAGACCCCTCAGGGCACAATCTCCTACCACAGCAGGAGACCACAGAGCCCCTTATTGCTGTTGTTATAGTGTTAATTGTTAACTATTAACTATCTGGTATCTACCTATGTAAAAGAACTATATGTCTATTTGTTTTACTTTAATCCAATCCCAGAGATTTCCCTGCTTTGCTTTCTCCTGCCTCACTATTCCATCACAAATGGATTTTATGCAGCCCCTTACATTTTCCCCTTCGACTCTGATGTATAAAATAAGTGGTAAAACTGCCATTGTCTAGAATATTTTCTCACCTCACTTTGCTTCCCAGCAGTTGTCATCAGTTTGGCTCGAACTCAAAAAAATTCTCTACAGGTTTGGACATTTCCTACATCAACAAGAATTTAAGTTCAATACAGACTTCCTGTCTTACTTTTCATTCTCAGTCTTTCTAAACGACAGCATTAAAATTAGTAAAGTGTTTCCCTGGCCAGTGTGTTCAGTGGTTAGAGCATCAGCCTGCACACCTAAGGGTCATGGTTTTGAGTTTCAGTCAAGGGCACATACCTGGGTTAAAGGTTCAATCCCTGGCTACGGTCAGCACCAGCTTCCCTCTGGCACCTGGGACCCAGGTTTCTCTCCAGCCACCAGCAGGCACCCAGGACCTGGGCTTCCCTTGCAGCCCTGGCTTCATTGGTAAGGTCATCCAGTCTAATTAGGATATTACACTTTTATTATTATAAACTAGAGGCCTGGTGCATGAAATTTGTGCGGGGGGGGGGGGGTGTCCCCTCAGCCCAGCCTGCACCCTCTCCAATCCAGGACCCCTAGGGGGATGTCCAACTGCCAGTTTAGGCCCAATCCTCCTAAACTGGCAGTTGGACATCCCTCTCACAATCCAGGATTGCTGGCTCCTAACTGCTCACCTGCCTGCCTGCTTAATTGCTCCTACTGGCCCCTGCCAGCCTGATCACCCCTAACCACCTCTGCCTGCTGGCCTGGTTGCCCCCAACTGCCCCCTGCCAACCTGGTCGCCCCCAACTGCCCCCCCACCAGCATGGTTGCCCCTCACTGCCCCTTCTGCCAGCCTGGTTGCCCCCAACTGCCCCCACTGCTGGCCTGGTTGCCCCTCACTGCCCCCCAGCTGGCCTTGTTGCCACCAACTGCCCCCCCTCTGTTGGCCTGGTCACCCCTCACTGCCCCCCTGCCAGCCTGGTAACCCTACACAGCCTGCTGTTTGGTCATTTGGTCGTCCCTCACTAACACCCCTGCCAGCCTGCTTGCCCCATGCAGCCTGCTGTTCAGTCGTTTGGTCGTCCCTCACTAACACCCCTGCCTGCCTGGTCATCCCATGGAGCCTGCTTGTTCAGTCGTTTGGTTGCCCCTCACTAACCTTCCTGCCTGCCTGGGCGCTCCACACAGCCTGCTGCTCAGTTGTTTGGTCATCCCTTAATAACCCCCCTTCTGGCCTTGTCACACCACTCAGCCTGTTAGATCATCCGTTCAGTTGTGATGGCCCCTGGCTCTTTATATATAGAGATAATTCACAAATTGTACAATTCATCTATTTAAAGTGTAAAATTTAATGGTTTTAGTATATTTACAGAGATATAGTACAGACCTTTGGTTACTACCTCACCACCAAAAAGAAAAACCCTACCCTCTTTCTTTTTAAAAAAATATATTTTATTGATTTTTTACAGAGAGGAAAGGAGAGGGATAGAGAATTAGAAACATTGATGAGAGAGAAACATCGATCAGCTGCCTCCTGCACACTCCCTACTGGGGATGTGCCCGCAACCAAGGTACATGCCCTTGACCGGAATCGAACCTGGGACCCTTGAGTCCGCAGGCTGACACTCTATCCACTGAGCCAAACCGGTTAGGGCCCTACCCTCTTTCTTATTGATCTCACCCAGTGTTTTTAGGCTCCCAACCTAGGAATCATTATAGGCTCCTCTCTTTATCCCCTACTGCTCATCCAATCCATTGGCAAGTTCCGACACCTTTATCTTTAAAACATGTCACAAATCTAATTACTTCCTTTCATTTTCACCATTCCCATCCTAGTTAAGCCATCTCTTCTTGCTGGGTATACTGTAATAACCACCTAACTGGTCTCCATAATCCCTCTCTCAAATAGTCATCCACTCAGATGATCCTCAGTCAATTCTTTGCAAAGCAGAGCAATGATTTTAAAACAGATCATGTGCCCTGCCTGAAATCCGTTAATGACTTCCCATCTTATCTAATAAAGAGGGAATATGCAAATTTACCATCACACTGTAATGGTCAAGATGGCTGCGCCCACAGAGGAGGCAGGGATTCTGTAACACAAGATGGCTGCGCCCACAGCAGAGGCTGAGTTCCCGTAATAAGCCTTAACAAACAATCAGCAGGGACCTGAGGCTGCATGGCGCTGAGCCAGGGCAGGGGACCTGAGACTGCAGCCTCCACCTGGTGGGGCTTGACAGGGGACCTCAGGCTGTGCCCCCCACCCTAGTGCCAGGCCAGGGGACCTCAGGCCACATCCCCTGCCCAGTGGAGCTTGACGGGGGACCTCAGGCCGTGCCTGCTGCCAGGCAGGGATTGATGGGGCACCTCACACCACGCCCCTAGCCCCGGCACCAGGCTGGGGGACCTCAGGCAGTGCCCCTCGCCTGGCAGGGCTTGACAGGGGACCTCAGGCCATGTCCCCCACCTGGTGGAGCTTGGCGGGGGACCTCAGACTGTGCCCCTTACCCAGAAGGGCTTGATGGGGGACCTCAGGCTACCCCCCTGCCCCGGCACTGGGTCAGGGGACCTGAGGCCATGCTCCCCGCCTGGTGGGGCTTGATAGGGGACCTCAGGCTGTGCCCCCCTCCCAGCAGGGCTTGATGGGGGACCTTAGGGTGCACCCCCACCCTGGTGGGGCTTCACAGGGACCTAAAGGCATGCCCCCTGCCCTAGCCCAGGCTGGGGGACCTCAAGGCGCACACCTGGCCTGGGCCTGGGGACCTCAGGCTGTGCCTCCTGCCACGGCGCTGGGCCAGGCGACCTGAGGCTACATCCCCCCACCCGGCAGGGCTTGACTGGGGTGGGGCCGGCCGAGTCTGGATCTAGCCCAATGGGGGTGGGGCTGGCTGGGTCTGGATCTTGCGCAATTTCGAGGTGCATGTGGGTGGGCGGGGACTTGACTCTGGTTCCCGTGGTGCACCCCAGACTCTGACAGGAGGAAATTTTCATATACATTTTACTAATTTTCTTTCATCTCTGACACTTCTATTATAGAGAAAGAGCAAATAGCAATATTAAAATATTTCCTCTAATTCCCTTTTAATGTGCACGAATTTTGTGCACCGGGTCACTAGTCACAGAATAAAACCCAAACTGTTTACCATGGTCTATAAGAGCCCTGTTTAGAGCTGACTACAATTTTTATATCTCCACTACCCCCGCCCCCCGCCCCCCTCCGGACTCACTCTGCTCTAGACATGTTGGGTTTCTTTTTGTTCCTTTAAGCCACCAAACTCCTTCCTGTCTCAGGGCCTTTTCACTAACTACTCCTGCTCCTGGAATGCTCTTTACTCAAACTTTCACATGGCTTGCTTCCTTCCTTAACCAGGTATCTGCTCAAATGTCACCTTTGGAGAGAGGCTTTCTAGGATCATATTATCTGAAATAGGAGATCTCCTCCCCCTTCCAAACAAAAGTCAATTTTTATGGCCTTATCCTGATTTATATTTTCTTCCTAGCACATTATAACATATTTAGTTGTCTATGTGTTTGTTGTTTGTTTCCCTTATAGTGGCTATGTTCTATTTATATCTCTAGCTTTAACTTCTCCCCTCCATTTTAGACTCATGTATCCACTGGATGCTCTTCACAGATCTTCTTCAAGAGAACCTCTTACAGGAAGCAGAATGGACATCCCCAGTTTATATCCCTCTGGATGCATCTCCACATTGTTACCAAAGCTACACTTCTCCCAGGCTTCTCTCAGCCAATGGTTGAGCATGACAAGCATACTAAAGCTGTCCTATCTTAGGGATTCAAGACTCCTTTAATGAGTAACTTTGGCTCAGAGTTTCCCCACTGACCTGGCAAAAACTTTCTTAGAATGGCACTGTAGTCTGCCATTCTTTCCCTCTCTCATTCCACAAAGGTCAGACCTGCATTGGGGTCTGAATATTTCTCGTGCTTATCCTGCTCTTTCCCTTTTATCCCTCTTAGGAATTTCCCCCCAATAAAATATTTTGCACATCTAAATGCACTGTGGTATCTGCTTCTTGAAAGACCCAAACTGATCCACCTATTGTATGCCACAGTGGATGCTATTTTATGTCAAAAAAGCAAATGGAATGACTTGCATCCAATATATGCCATTCTAGAAACCTGTCTAGCTCAGCTATTCTGCTGCAAACACCAAAAGAGGTGACCAGGATGGGATGGCACTGAAACTTGGCTATGCTTTCTCCAATTTCTAGGAGCAAAGATAAACTTTCTCTTATAACCATCTATATACCACTGGAGAGGGGAGCTCCTGAACAAGATTAGACCAGTAACAGTAAATAAATAAAACATTTTTTTATACATCTATATGTAGTACATAAATCATTCACCATACAGAAAAGAGGACATAAACATCTTTAGGTTTTTGGGGGCAACTACTTGAGTTTTTATTACTATAAAATATACATAACATGAAACATGTTACCATTTTTAAGTGTACAATTTTGTAGCATTAAGTACTTTCATATTGTTGTACAATCATCATCACCATCCATCCCCAGAACTTTTTGATCTTCCTTAACTGAAACTCTACCCATTAAACATTTAACTCCCCATGCCTCCCTTCCTGCACCCAGCTCCTAGAAACCACCATTTTCCTTTTTGTCTCTAAGAATTTGACTACTCTACCCAGTCTACTTCAGTACCACATATAAGTGAAATCATAGAACATTTGTCCATTTATGACTGGCTTATTTCCCTTAGCATAACGTCTCCAAGATGCATCCATGTTGTAGTATCATCTGTCAGGATTTCCTTTCTTTGTAAGGCTGAATAATATTTTATTATATGTATACTATAGGCCTGGTGCACAAAAATTTGTGCACTTGGGGGGTATCCCTCAGCCTGGCCTGTGCCTTCTCACAGTCTGGGACCCCTTCAGGGATGACCACTTGCTGGCTTAGGCCTGCTCCCCAGGAGATTGGGCCTAAGATGGCAATCAGACATCCCTCTGGCAGCCCGGCAGCCCTCGGGGGATGTCCACTTGCCAGCGGGGAGCAAGCCTAAGCTGCAGTCAGACATCCTTAGCGCTGCTGAGGAGGCGGGAGAGGCTCCCACCACCACCACTGTACTGGCAGCCATCAGCCTGGCTTGTGGCTGAGCAGAGCACCCACATGTGAGAGCGCACGGACCACCAGAGGGCAGCTCCTGCATTGAGTGTCTGCCCCCTGGTGGTCAGAGTGTGTCATAGTGACCAGTCATTCCCAGTCTTTCTGCTGTTAGGGTCAATTTGCATATTACCCTTTTACTATATAGGATAGAGGCCTGGTGCATGGGTGGGGGCTGGCTGGTTTGCCTTGAAGGGTGTCCCGGATCAGGGTGGGGGTCCCGCTGGGGTGCGTGGCCAGCCTGGGTGAGGGGCTGATGGCTGTTTGCAGCTGGTCACACCCCCTTCAGGGTGGGGGTCCCCACTGGGGTGCCTGGCCAGCCTGGATGAGGGGCTGAGGGCCATTTTCAGGCTGGCGGGCGACTGAAGCTCCCAGTCTCTCCATTTTTCTTTTTTTTTTTTTTTTATTCTGGGACTTATTTACCTTCTATAATTGAAACATTGTTGCCATCACTGGCGCTCACAGCTCTGAGGCCGCAGCCGGCTGAAAGCAGGTATCTGGGGTTTGTTTAGCTTCTATAATTATTTTTTTCTTTTTTCTTTTTTTTTTAATTAAATCTTTATTGTTCAGATTATTACATTTGTTCCTCTTTTTTTCCCTCCCATAACTCCCCTCCTCACAGCTCCCGCCCCACCCTCCGCCCTCACTCCCCACCCACTGTCCTCATCCATAGGTGCACGATTTTTGTCCAGTCTCTTTCCGCATCTCCCACACCCCTTTCCCCCCCAAGAATAGTCAGTCCATTCCCTTTCTATGTCCCTGATTCTATTATGATCACCAGATTATTTATTCACTTGATTCTTAGATTCACTTGTTGATAGATGCATATTTGTTGTTCATAATTTGTATCTTTACCTTTTTTTTCTTCTTCCTCTTCTTAAAGGATACCTTTCAGCATTTCATATAATACTGGTTTGGTGGTGATGAACTCCTTTAGCTTTTCCTTATCTGTGAAGCTCTTTATCTGACCTTCCGTTCTGAATGATAGCTTTGCTGGATAAAGTAATCTTGGTTGTAGGTTCTTGGTATTCATCACTTTGAATATTTCTTGCCATTCCCTTCTGGCCTGAAAAGTTTCTGTTGAGAAATCAGCTGACAGTCATATGGGTATTCCCTTGTAGGTAACTGGGTTTCTTTCTCTTGCTGCTTTTAAGATTCTCTCTTTGTCTTTTGCTCTTGGCATTTTAATTATGATGTGTCTTGGTGTGGTCCTCTTTGGATTCCTTTTGTTTGGGGTTCTCTGCGCTTCCTGGACCTGTAGGTCTATTTCTTTCACCAGGTGAGGGAAGTTTTGTCATTATTTCTTTAAATAGGTTTTCAATATCTTGCTCTCTCTCATCTTCTGGCACCCCTATAATTCTGATGTTGGTGCGCTTGAAGCTGTCCCAGAGGCTCCTTACACTATCTTCGTATTTTCGGATTCTTTTTTCATTTTCCTTTTCCAGTTGGGTGTTTTTTGCTTCTTCGCATTTCGAATCTTTGACTTGATTCTTGCGCTCCTCTGGTCTGCTGTTGGGTGTCTGTATAATATTCTTTATTTCAGTCCGTGTATGCTTAATTTCTAGTTGGTTCTTTATCACAACATCGAGGGTCTCATTAGATTTCTTGAGGATCTCACTACATTTATCGGCGGTCTCACCAGTCTTTTCGAGGGCCTTACTAAGTTTATCGGCAGCTTCTAGACAGTTCTTAAGAGACCTTAAAAGTGTGGTTCTGAACTCAATATCCTCCATTGACAGTTTTGTCCTGTTTCTTTGTCTCCGCATTTTTTATGCTGTCTTGGTACACCCCCTAGTGGTCTTTGTGTGTAGTCTTGTTGCCTTTAAGCCTTGATTGATGTCAGCAATACCGGGGGTGATTTGACCTCCAGGCTAACTGGCTATGAGAGTCCGCTGTGTCTACAGTGGGAGGGCTTCTGTGCTGGATCTCTAGGGCGGTGCTAATCTAGCGTTTGCCTGAGGCTATCCGGCAAATGGTTCTGTGCAGGGCTTGGGCGGGGCGGGTCCCTAGGGATCTACAGGGCAGGCCGGAGCAAGCAGTTATGGCTGCTCTCAGTTCCTTCCCCAGGGGCTCTGCCTCTCAGAGTCCCAGCAATGGCTGCAAACCTTGGAGAGAAAGCTGCCTTCGAGTTCCGACCGAAGCCAGACAGTCCCGCTTCTCCCGTTTGAGTCTTGGTCCCCAGAGACTCACCCGGATCTGGGGCTCAGAGTCTGAAACTCCCCCCGATTGAAAACAACAACCGGGCCCTCCGCCGCCAGCCGGCTCCACCCCGCTCCACCCGAGCACTCCGCACCTGAGTATTTCACTTCAGCACTACGCCTCCTCTGAGTCTGGGTATGATATTCTCTTTCCTCCTAGTTGTAGAATTTCCACTCAGCCAGCCTTCCTGTGGTTCTGGATGATGTCCGTCCTGCCCTTTAGTTATATCTCTGAAGTGGTTGTTCGAGGGCAGCAATCTCCGGCGTTAACCTATGTTGCCATCTTGGTTTCTCCCTAGCTTCTATAATTAAAACATGGTTGCTTCCGGAGCTCACAGCCAGGCTGAGGCAGGTGGGGAACCTTGGCTTCCTCCATTACTGGAGCAAGCAAGCCTCCTGCTCGCTTCAGCTGTGTGGTTGCCGGCTGCCATCTTTGTTGGCAATTAAATTGCATATCGCCCTGATTAGCCAATGGGAAGTGTAGTGGAGGTACAGTTAATTACCCTTTTTGTCTTCTATTGGATAGGATATACTCATTTTGTTTATCCATTCATACATTGATGGACACATGCACTGCTTCTACCTTTTTGCCATTGTAAATTGTTCGGCTGTGAACATGGGTGTAGAGATGCCTGATATTGAATTAATATAGTTATTACTTGTGTTTTCAGAGAGATGCTCATATTATACTAGAAATGTCCTTTAATAAGCTAACTTGGCTATTTAAAGTCTCAATAGCATAAATATACTATAAATAGCAGTTTATTTTTTATTATTTAAAAAAATACATTTTTTTTGCATGCATACAAGTCCTTTTGATTGATCTCTTAACTTTCCTCTGAAGTTTGAAGGTCTGTTCAAGATTCTCTGTCTCTGGATCTATTTTTGTTCATCAGTTTATGTTGTTCATTATATGCCACCAATGAGTGAGATCATGTCGCTTTTTAAAAATATATATATATTTTTATTGATTTCAGAGATGAAGGGAGGAGAGAGAGAGAGAGAGAGAGAGAGAAACATCAATGATGAGAGAGAATCATTGATCGGCTGCTGCCTGCATGCTCCATACTGGGGACTAAGCCTGCAACCTGGGCATGTGTCCCAAACAGGAATCAAACCATGACTCCCTGGTTCATAGGTTAATGCTCAACCACTGAGCCATGCTGGCCGGGTCAATAGCAGTTTTTGATTTAAGAAATACTAAATGTCTATCATGTTCTCAGGCACACAGAATGGCCCATCAGTAGATGAGTGGATTGAAAGCTTTGGTACATTTACACAACGGAATACTATATGGCTATGAAAAAGAAGAAAATCTTACCTTTGACCACAGCATGGATGGACCTGAAGAATATTATGCTAAGTGAAATAAGCCAGTCAGAGAAAGACAAATACCATATGATCTCATAAACTAGTATATGTGTAATCTAATTAACAAGATAATTTAACATACAAAGTAGAAACAGAGGGAAGGTTTGGGGAGAGATGTTGGGGGATGGGGTAAAAGTAGACAGAGGCAACAATATGGTGATAGCCAGAAGGAAAGTGGAAGGGTCAAGAGGAGGGATAAATCGGGATGGAAAGTGACTTTACTTTGGGTGATGGGCACACAATGCAGTATGCAGATGATGTTCTGCGGAGCAGTATCACCATGCTGTAGTATACTAGTACTTCGATATCGGGTAGTGTGATACCTCCAACTTTGTTCTTCTTTCTCAGGATCGCAGAGGCTATTGGGGTATTTTATGGTTTCATATAAATTTTTGGAACATTGGTTCTAGATCTGTGAGATAGTCCATTGGCATTTTAATAGGAATTGCGTTGAATTGAAAGATTGCTTTGGGTAGTATGGACATTTTAATTCTTTCTATCCATAAACACGATATATGCTTCCAGTTATTTGTATCTTTTTCAATTTCTTCAGTATCCTATAATTTTCCAAGTGCTGGTCTTATACATTTTTGGTTAAATTTATTCCTATGTATCTTTTGTATTTTTTGCAATAGTGAATGGGTTGTTTTCTTAATTTAGCTTTCTGATAGTTCACTATTAGTGTAAAAAGTCACCTATTTCTGAATATTGATTTTGTATTCTACTTTACTGAATTCATTTATCAGTTATAGTAGTTTTTAGGGGGAGTTTTTAGGGTTTTCTCTATACATATCATTTCATCTACAAAAAATAACAGTTTGACTCCCTCCTTTCCAATTTGGATAACTTTCTTTTCTTTTTTTATATTTTAAAATTATTTTTTAAAATTTTATTTTTCAATTACAGTTGACATACAATATTGTATTAGTTCCAGGTGTACAATATAGTGATTAGGTATTTCTGTAACTTAAGAAGCGATCACCCCAAAAGTCTAGAACCCATCCACCATACATAGTTATTCCAATAGTATTGACTATATTTCCCATGCTACGCTTTGTATTCCCATGACTATAAACTGGCAATTAGGGAAGGGGGTAGGGGATGGTTCCCATCTGCTGACCATCAATTTGTACCTTAGCTAAAACATTTTATAATCAACTAGAGGCCCGTTGCACAGATTCATGCACTGGTGGGGTCCTTCAGCCTGGCCTGTGCCCTCTCGCAATCCGGGACCCCGAGGGATGTAGTAGTGTGCAAAGCAGCAGGCGGCCGGGGAGGAGCCCAAGCCTGAGCTGGGCGCCACACCGTTCCTGCTCACAATTTGGATAACTTTCTTTCTTCTACTTATCTGATGGCTGTGGCTAGAAATTCCAGTACTATGTTGAATAAGAGTGGCGAAAGAGGACATCCTTGTCTTGTTCCTGATCTTAAGGAAAACACTTGTAATTTTTGCAGATTGAGTATGATATTGGTTGTTAATCTGTCATATATGGCCTTTATCATGTTAAGGTATGATCCCTCTATCCCCACTTTGCTAAGATTTTTTTTTATCATAAATGGGCCCTGGATTTTGTCAAATGTTTGTTTCTGCATCAATTCATATGATCATGTGATTTTTATCCTTCATTTTATTTATGTAGTATATCACACTTATCGATTTGTGGATACTGTACCAACTTTACATCCCCAAAGTAAATCCTACTTGATCATGGTGTGTGACCTTTTAATATATTGCTGGATCTTGTTTACTAATATTTTGTTGAGGATTTTACCATCTATGTTCATCAGGGATATTGGCCTGTTATTCTCTTTCTTTGTTTTGTCTTTATCTGGTTTTGGAATTAGGATAATGCTGGCCTCATAAAAAGATCTTGGGAGTCTTCCATCTTTTGGCCTTTCTGAAATAGTTTGAGAAGGATAGGTGGTAGTTCTTCTTTTAATGTTTGGTAAAATTCACCTGTGAAGTCATCCAGTCCAGGATGTTTGTTTGCTGGAATTTTTAAAATTTTCATTAATGCCTTAATTCCATTACTTATAATTGGTTTATTCAGATTCTCTTTTTCCTGATTCAGTTTTGGAAGATTATATGTTTCTAGTAGTTTATCCATTTCTTCCAGATTGTCCAATTTGTTGGCATATAGTTGTTCATAATATTTTCTTACAACCTTATGTATTTCTATGGGATCAGTTGTTACTTTTCCCCTTTCTTTCTGATTTTATTTGGGTCTTCTCTCTTTTTTTTTCTTGATGATTCTTGTTAAACATTATTAAATCTTGTTTATCTTTTCAAAGAACCAGATTTTGGTTTTGTTGATCTTTTGTAGCATATTTTTTTGTGTCTATGTCATTTATTTTTACCCTCATCTTTATTATTTCTTTCCTTCTACTTACTTTGAGCTTTGTTTGTTGTTCTTTTTCTAGTTCTTTTAGATGTAGAGTTAGGTCGTTTATCTGAGATTTTTCTTGCTTCTTGAGTTAGGCCTGTAATGCTATGACTTTCCCCCTCAGGACTTCTTTTACTGTGTCCCATAGATTTTGGGTTGTAGTGTGTTCATTTTTGTTTGTCACCAGACAAATTTTGATTTCTTCCTTGATCTCATTGTTAACCTATTCATTGTTTAATAACAAGTTATTTAGTTTTTATGTGTTTGAGTGTTCTTATAAATATTTTCTAGTATTTTTTACTATTTTGATCAGAGAAGATGCTTGATATGATTTAAAACTTTTTAAATTTATTAAGGCATAACTTAAGTCCTAGAATGTACTTTATCTTAGAGAATATTCCATGTGTAGCTGAAAAAACATAGATTCTGCTGCATTGGGATGAAATATCAATTAAACCTATCCAGTCCATTGTGTCATTTAAGGTTGCTGTTGCTTTCTTGATTTTCCTTTTCTTTTTTTTTTTTTTGGCCTAGAACATCTACTTGTAGATGTTAATGGGGTGTTAAAATCCCCAACTATGACTGTATTGCTTTCTATCTCTCCCTTTAGTCCACCAAGATTTTCTTTATATATTTAGGTGTACCTATGTTGGGTGCATATATGTTTACATGGGTTATATCCTCTTGGATCCATCCCCTTAGTATTCTGTAATGTCTCTTGTCTTTGTCTCTTGTTATGTATATTTTGTTTGATAAAAGTAATGCTATCCCATCTTTTTTCATTTCCACTTTCATGGAATATTTTTACCCCTCCCTTCACTTTCAGTTTGTGTGTATCTTTTGTTCTGAGATGGATCTTTTGTAAACAGCATATATATAGGGTCATATTTTCTTTTTTTAAATTGCTTAAAGTATTACAAAGAGTATTACATATGTCTCCTTTTACCCCCCCTTGACAATCCTCCAGCCTCCCCTCCCCCGCAGTGTCTTATGTCCATTGGTTATGCTTACATGCATGCATAAAAGTCCTTCGGTTGATCTCTTACCCCCCCTTCCCGGCCCCTAACCCACCCCAGAATTCCAGATGTAGTTTGACAGTCTGTTCGAGGCTGCCCTGCCTCTGTATCTGCTTTTGTTCATCAGTTTATAATGGTCCTTATTATCCATAAATGAGTGAGATCATGTGGTATTTTTCTTTCATTGACTGGCTTATTTCACTTCGTATTATGCTCTCCAGTTCCATCCATGCTGTTGCAAATGGTAAGAATTCCTTCCTTTTTATAGCAGCATAGTATTCCATCGTGTAGATGTACCATAGTTTTCTAATCCATTCATCTGCTTATGGGCATTTAGGCTGTTTCCAGATCTTCGCTATGGTAAATTGTGCTTCTATGAACATAGGGATGCGTATATCCTTTCTGATTGGTGTTTCTGGTTTCTTGGGATATATTCCTAGAAGTGGGATCACTGGGTCAAATGGCAGTTCCATTTTTAACTTTTTGAGGAAACTCCATACTGTCTTCCATAGTGGCTGCACCAGTCTGCATTCCCACCAGCAGTGCATGAGTATTCCCTTTTCTCTGCATCCTCTCCAGCACTTGTCATTTGCTGATTTGTTGATGATACCCATTCTGACAGGTGGGAGATGGTACCTCATTGTTGTTTTGATTTGCATCTCTCAGATGATTAGTGACTTTGAGCATGTTTTCATATGTCTCTTGGCTTTCTGAATGTCCTCTTTTGAAAGGTGTCTATTTAGGTCCTTTGCCCATTTTTTGATTGGATTGTTTATCTTCCTTTTGTTAAGTTGTATGAGCTCCCTATAAATGTTAAAGGTTAAACCCTTATCGGTGATAACATTGGCGATATGTTCTCCCATGCAGTGGGCTTTCTTGGTTGTTTTGTTGATGGTTTCTTTTGCTGTGCAAAAACTCTTTATTTTGATGTAGTCCCATTTGTGTATTTTCTCTTTAGTTTCCAATGCCCTAGGAGCTGTATTGGTGAAGAAATTGCTTCGGCATATGTCTGAGATTTTGTTGCCTTTGGATTCCTCTAGTATTTTTATGGTTTCCCATCTTACATTTAAGTCCTTTATCCATTTTGAGTTTATTTTTGTGTATGGTGTAAGTTCGTGGTCTAGTTTCATTTTTTTGCATGTATCTGTCCAATTTTCCCAACATCATTTATTGAAAAGACTGCCTTGACTCCATTGTATGTTCTTGCCTCCTTTGTCAAATATTAATTGAGCATATTGGTTCAGGTCCATTTCTGGGCTCTCTATTCTATTCCATTGATCTATCAGGGGTCCTAAAACTTTTTAAATAGGGGGCCAGTTCACTGTCCCTCAGACTCTTGGAGGGCCGGACTATAGTTAAAAAAAACAACTATGAACAAATTCCTATGCACACTGCACATATCTTATTTTGAATTAAAAAAAACAAAACGGGAACAAATACAATATTTGTATTTTCATGTGGCCCACGGGCCATAGTTTAACGACCCCCGATCTATATGTCTGTTCTTGTGCCAGTACCAGGCAGTTTTGAGAACAGTGGCTTTGTAATACATCTTGATATCTGGTATTGTGATCCCTCCCACTTTGTTCTTCTTTCTCAGGATTGCTGTAGCTATTCGGGGTCTTTTTTTATTCCAGATGAATTTTTGGAGAGTTCGTTCTAGGTCTGTGCAATATGCTGTTGGTATTTTAATGGGAAGTGCATTGAATTTATACATTGCTTTGGGCAGTATGGACATTTTAATGATGTTGCTTCTACCAATCCATGAACATGGTATGTTCTTCCATCTGTTTATGTCTTCCTCTATCTTTTTTCAACGTCCTGTAGTTTTCTGAGTAGAGACCTTTTACCTCTTGAGTTAGGGTTATTCCTAGGTATCTTAATTTTTTTGGTGTGATGGTAAATGGGATTGCTTTTTTAGTCTCTTTTTCGGTAAGATCACTGTTGGTGTATACAAATGCCATAGATTTCTTGGCGTTGATTTTTTATCCTGCTACATTGCCGAATTCATTTATTAAGTCTAATAGTTTTTTGATGGAGTTTTTAGGGTGTTTTATGTACAATATCATGTCATCTGAGAATAAAGACAGTTTTACTTCTTCATTTCCAATTTAGATGCCTTTTGTTTCTTCTTCTTGTCTAATTGCAATGCCTAATACTTCCAGTACTATGTCGAACAGGAGTGGCGAGAGTGGGCAACCCTGTCTTGTTCCTGTTCTTAGGGGAAATGGTGTTAGTTTTTGTCCATTGATTATGATGTTGGCTGTGGGTTTGTCATATGTGGCTTTTATTATGTTGAGGTATGATCCTTCTATTCCCACTTTGCTGAGAGTTTTTATCAAAAATGGGTGTTGGATTTTGTCAAATGCTTTTTCTGCATCAATTGATATGACTATGTGGTTTTTATCTCTCAATTTGTTTATGTGATGTATTACGTTTATTGATTTGCAGATAGTGTACCATCCTTGCATCCCTGGGATAAATCTTACTTGGTCATGGTGTATGATCTTTCTGATGTACTGCTGGATCTGATTTGCTAGGATTTTGTTGAGGATTTTGGCATCTATGTTCATGAGGGATATTGGTCTGTAATTCTCTTTCATTGTGTAGTCTTTATCTGGTTTTGGTATTAGGATGATGCTGGCTTCATAGAATGAACTTGGAAGTGTTCCTTCCTCTTGAATTATTTGGAATAGTCTGAGGAGGATAGGTTTTAGTTCTTACTTGAATGTTTGGTAAAACTCCCCTGTGAAGCCATCAGGGCCTGGGCTTTTGTTTACTGGAAGCTTTTTGATTACTGATTCAGTTTCTTCCGTAGTTATTGGCCTATTGAGATTTTTAGATTCTTCCTGATTAAGTTTTGGAATGTTGTATTTTTCTAGGAATATGTCCATTTCCTCCAGGTTGTCTAGTTTGTTGGAGTAGAGTTGTTCATAGTATTTTTTAACAACCTTTGTATTTCTGTGGCGTCTGTTGTTATTTCTCCTCTTTCATTTCTGATTTTGTTTATTTGGGTTCTCTCTTTTTGTTTCTTGGTGAGCCTGGCTAGAGGTTCATCAATCTTGTTTATGCTTTCAAAGAACCAACTCTTCGTTTTCTTGATCTTTTGTATTGTTTTTTTGGTCTCTATGTTGTTTATCTCTGCTCTAATCTTTATTATTTCCTTCTTTCTGCTTACACTGGGCTTTTCTCATTGCTCTCTTTCTAACTCTTTGAGTTGTAGAGTTAGATAATTTATTATCATTGTTTCTTGTTTTTTGCAGTAGGCTTGTAGAGCTATGAACTTCCCTCTCAAGACTCCTTTCACTGTGTCTCATAGGCTTTGGATTGTTGTGTTTTCATTGTAGTTTGTTCCAATGATGTTTTTTATTTCTTCTTTGATCTCTCTGGTAACCCAGTCATTGTTTAATAGCATGCTATTTAGTCTCCATGTGTTTGATTGTTTTGGATTGTTTTTATTGTAGTTGATTTCCAGTTTTATGCCATTGTGATCTGCTGGGGTCCAACCCCAGCAGGTCCAGGGGTCCCCGAAGGTGTGGACGGAGTCGGCGAAGAAGGAATGACACGGAGACAGCGTTCAGTTGATCAGTAGCCTTGCCAGGATCTCTAGCCACAATCTCCAGCCAAGTTCTGTGTCCATGTTCTCTTGCTAGGTTCTCCAGCCAGGTTCTGTCCAGGTTCTGTCTGAGATCTCCAGCCAGGTTCGGTCACCAGGTTCTAGTCAGGTTCTCTTGCCATATTTCTGTAGTCAGGTTCAGTCCAGGATCTTTTGCCATGTTCTCTCCAGCGAAGTTCTTCTGTCTCTAGAGAACGTTCTGTGTAGGTTCTGTGCCTAGGTTCTGTCTCTCTAAGTTCTGTGTTCTAAGTTCTGTCTCTCTTGGTTCTGTCTTCTGAATTCTGTCTCCTAAGTTCTGTGTTCTAAGTTCTGTGTTCTGCTGTCTTGTTGCATCTGTATTTATACCAGTTGATTCAATCCTATCAATCTCTATTACAAAGGTTAGGGCGTTTCTTATCTCCATTCCAGGGAGTAAAGATTATGTAGCTTAAGCATGATTGTTCATAGTTAAAAGTGATTAATTACCCGCCTGGCACTTAGTTGAGGGGTTTAATTCCCTCCCTAACTTCAGGGGAAAATCCCTACCTGGGGATTCAACCTTTCTCAGAGAGGTGACCTTGGTTAAAACACAGCGCCAAGAAGGTGAGCAAACATATTAAGAACCGTATGCCATATATGCCAGGTCCCTTGAAACAGCAAGGATGGACCGGCTCCCGGCAGTGATCTGATAAGATGCTTGATAAGATTTCTATCTTCTTGAATTTGAAGAGACTTTGCCTGTGACCCAGTACATGGTCTATCTTTGAAAATGATCCATGTGCACTTGAGAAAAATGTATATTCTGTGGCTTTGAGGTGAAATGTTCTGAAGATATCAATTAATTCCATCTCATCTAGTGAGTCATTTAGGATTGATGTTTCTTTGCTGATTTTTTGTTTAGAGGATTTGGCCAGTGGTGATAGTGGGGCATTAAATTCCCCTACTATGATTGTGTTGCTGTAAATCACTCCCTTGATCTCCTCGAGAAGTTTTCTTATGTATTTGGGTGCTCCTATATTGGGTGTGTATATGTTTACCAGAGTTATTTCTTCTTGTTGGATTGCTCCCTTTAGTATTATGAAGTGGCCTTCCTTATCTCTTTTTATGTCCTTCACTTTGATATTTAATTTGTCAGATATATGTATTGCTACCCCAGCTTTTTTTTTTTCATTTCCATTCGCCTGAAAACCTTTTTCCATCCCTTCACCATCAGTCTGTGTGCGTCTTTTTTTCTAAGGTGGGTTTCCTATAGACAGCAGATATATGGGTCATGTTTTCTTATCCATTCAGTTACCCTATGTCTTTTGATTGGGGCATTTAACCCATTTACATTTAAAGTTATTATTGATAGATACTTGTTTGTTGCCATTTTTATTCTGTAGCCCTGTATTCCTTCTTTGTTTCCTATTTTTCCTTTTTACAGCAGGCCCTTTAGCATTTCTTGCCTTGCTGGTTTGGTGGTAATAAACTCCCGTAGTCCTTTTTTGTCTGTGAAGCTCCTGATTTCACCCTCAATTTTGATTGATAGCCTTGCTGGGTACAGTATTCTTTGATTCAGACCCTTCCTTTGCATGACTTTGTATATTTAATTCCATTCCCTTCTTGCCTGATGCATTTCTTTTGAGAAATCAGTCACTAGTCTGATGGGGGATCCTTTGTAGGTAACTTTCTGTCTCTGGCCACTTTTAAGATTCTTGCTTTGAATTTGGTGTTTGCCAATTTAATTATAATGTGCCTTGGTGTCATCTTTTGGGGTTCATTTTGTTTTGGACTCTGTGAGCTTCTTGGATTTGTGTGAGTTTTTTATTCCCTATATCAGGGAAGTTTTCTGTCATTATTTTTTCAAACAGGTTTGCTATTCTTTGCTCAGTTTCCTCTCCTTCTGGCACCCCTATTATGCAGATGTTGTTTCATTTTGTGTTGTCCCAAAGTTCTCTTAGGCTCTCCTCCTGCTTTTTAATTTTTTTTTTTCTAGAAGCTGCTCTGCTTGGGTATTTTTTCCTACCTTGTCTTCTAGTTCATTGATGTGGTCCTCTGCTTCTTCTAGTCTACTGTTGATGCTTTCTATTGAGTTCTTTATAGCAGTGATGTCATTTTTCATTTCTTCTTGGTTCTTCTTCATTTCCTCTTGGTTCTTACACACATTGTTGAATTTGTCTTCCATTCTTTTCATCCACTTTATGACCATTTCTCTGGATTCTTTCTCTGACAGGTTGCTTTCCTCCATTGCCTCCATTTCATTTACTTCCTTTTCTGGTGATGCCTGTTTTTCTTTCATATGAGGGCTGTTTCTTTGTCTCCCCATGATCTCTCTTCTCCAGGTGTTTGGTTATGTAGTTCTCTGCTGAATTGATTTAAAGGTACAAAATACAACACAACAAGGCACAACGCACAAGGCACTGAACACAAATGTATTCACAATACTAATAACCCCAAATAAAGGTGACCACCAGATCAAAGAGTATTAGGGGATAAGGAAGACAGAAGAGAAAAACAAAAAAGAGAAAAAGAAAAGAAAAGGCGTGCAAAAATGAAGTTGGGAAAAGAAAAAAAAAGTAAGAGAGAAAAGAAAGAGAATGAAATAGAAGAGGGGAAGAAACTATATGGGGAGAAAACTCCAATAGAACGGCCACTAAGCCCAAAAAATTCCAGCAACAGCCCTAGAGATGAATGCAAACTACAGACAACAACTAATATCAAGCGAGGCGAGGGAAAACAGAAGCAAAAAAATAACCAGAGGAAAAAAACAACAACAGGAAAATAAAAAGAAAAAGCAAAGCAATCTCACAAACAAGAATAAAAAAAACCCAATATATTCAACAATCAAGCAAACATAACAAAATGACAGAGAGAAGAACAAAAAAATTTGGATAGTGAAGAAAGATAAGAGAGGGTTGTATATGGATTTAGAGCAGGGGATTGGAAATTAGATATATAAGTAGGGTGAAATTTAGACAGGGTGTTAAAAGAGGGAATAGGGAAAATCTAAAGCAGAAATAGGGTAAGAGAAACAGGACAACAAGAGGGGAAAAGTGAGGAAGAGCGTTTTGGCGTAAAGGTAAAGTTGAGGTAGAGTAAAGTGATGCTAAAGTAAAGATGAAAATAGAATGTAGAACACTAATACCAAAATAAAATAAAGGGAAAATAAAATGACACTATTAAAAAAGGTAAAATGGTAGTAGTAATAATACTGGTTAAAAATAAAAATGTAGTAATTAAAAAGGTAAAATCAGGTGATGAAAAAGGAAAAAAAAAATTAGTTCCTTGAGTAAAAGGTGAAAAAAATGTGCAGTAGTGAAGGTCCTTCAATTCCTCTATTCTTCTGTTTGGGACACCGTAGTCCTGTCAGGTATTCAGGAGAGTGTTGAAGTTCCCTGTGATACACTGTTCCTCCGTGTTGTAAACCATAGTCTTGATTTTAAGCAGGCAGTATTTATTTACCAGACTGCCTTTATGTGTGTTTACAGAAGAGTCAGTTTGTGGTTCAGCCCCTGGGTGGCAGTGTTTCTGGATTGACCTCCGAGGTTATAAGTCCTCTCTAGCCAGTAGTTAGGTTTTGTTTTCCCTATAGCACTTATTACTGGTTTGGGAGAGTCAACTGCCCCAGAGCTGGTTCTTTGATCGTTACTCCCTGCTCTGATTCCCAGGTTCCACAAAAACAACTTTCCCCTGCAGTCTCTGTGAGCAACCCCAATTGGGCGATCCTATGTATTAGGTTTAATAATCAAACACAAAGATTTAAGGGGGAGGGAGAGAAAAAAAGAGCCTGAGGAGGTGCGCGAACTGGCAACCCTCCACCATCCAGCTCTGTGTGCAGTCTCTTCTGCATGTCCTCTCTCCCCTGGCACTAAGCAGCTGGCACACTGGCAAAATCCAAGGCTGCCTTTTTGCACCCAGTCCAGCTATGGGCTTATTTTTAGAGTTCCCTTCTGCCAGCAGCCCTGTGGGACCCCTTCCACATTCACTGATCACACTGGCCCCAACAGCCGTGGACTTTGTGGGGCGCAGAGTTCCCATGTGCGCATTCCTCTCTCCAACCTGGATTGCAAACCGCACCTTTAAGTGAAATCTGACCTTGCCGTGAGGAGGAGCAGAGCTTGTCTGAGTCCATGTAGTTGCACTGCTTGAGATGATCCCTGGATGCTGTGGTTGCATGGTCCCTGGATGTATACGCTTCCGATATCAGCCACTCATGATGGCGCGGTCTCCATGGCTGAGCCGGCTGCTCCAGGAGAGATTTTAGCAGCAGTGGAGGCTGCCCGGTTAGGGGAGCCCAATCCGGCAGTCTCCAACAGTCCCCTTTCTCCTGGAGTCCTCTGTCTTTCCTGGCTTCAAACTGTCTCCCAGCTGAATCTCCTCTGCCAATTTGGGCTGGATGGTACTGGTTTCAGCTGCTCACCCTATCTGCTCCAGGACAAGGCACAGGACACGTCTGTATCCAGCCGTGGGCAAACTATGGCCCGCGGGCCGGATCCGGCCCGTTTGAAATGAATAAAACTAAAAAAAAATAAAATAAAATAAAAAAAAGACCGTACCCTTTTATGTAATGATGTTTACTTTGAATTTCTATCAGTTCACACAAACACTCCATCCATGCTTTTGTTCCGGCCCTCCAGTCCAGTTTAAGAACCCATTGTGGCCCTCAAGTCAAAAGTTTGCCCACCCCTGGATACTGCTGCCATTTTAGATCTCCTCATATTTTCTTATCCATTCAGGTATCCTATATCTTTTGATTGTAGCATATAATCTATTCACACTTAAAGGTTATTGATAGATATATATTTATTGCCATCTTATTATTTATACCTATGTTCCCCCCCCCTCTCTCTTTTTATCTATCTATCTATCTTTTTTTTTTTCCCTTTATTTCTTCTTAAAGAAGTTCCTTTAACATCTCTTGCCATACTGATTTGGTGGTAATGAATTCCATTAGCTTTTTTGTGTGTGTGGTCTAGGAAGCTCTTTGTTTCATCATCAATTTAAATGATAGTCTGTTGGGTAGAGTAGTCTTGGGTGTAGGTCCAGGCTTTCAATCACTTTGAATGTTTCATGCCAGTCCCTTCTGGACTGAAGTGTTTCTGTTGGGAAATCAGCTGACAGCTTCATGGGAGCTCCCTTGTAGTAACTGTCTTTCTCTTGATGCCTTTAAAATTATCTCTTGGTCTTTAACCTTTGCCATTTTAATTATGATGTGTTTAGTGTGGGACTCTTCGGTTTCATCTTGATTGGGACTCTCTGGGCTTTCTGAACCTGTGTGACTTTTTTCTTCCTGAGGTTAGGGAATTTATCAGCCATTGTTTCTTCAAACGGGTCCCTTGTTCACCCTCTTCTCCTTCTGGCACCCCTGTGATATAGATGTTGTTCAACTTGATGTTGGCCCACATGCCCATTAGATTTTTCTCATTTTTTTTATTGCTTAAAGTATTACAAAGGGTATTACATATGTGTCCATTTTTCCCCCCGCCCTAGACAGTCCCCTAGCCTCCCATATCTCCCAGTGTCTTATGTCCATTGGTTATGCTTATATGCATGCATACAAGTCCTTCAGTTGATCTCTTACCCCCTTAGCTCCTCCCCCCAACCCTCCCCGGCCTTCCCGCTGCAGTTTGACAATCTGTTTGAGGCAGCTCTGCCTCTGTATCTATTATTGTTCAAAAGTTTATAATGGTCTCTATTATCCATGAATGAGTGAGATCATGTGGTATTTTTCCTTCATTGACTGGCTTATTTCACTTAGCATAATGCTCTCCAGTTCCATCCATGACATTGCAAATGGTAAGAGTTCCATCCTTTTTAGAGCAGCATAGTATTCCATCATGTAGATGTACCACAGTTTTCCAATCCATTCATCTACTGATGGGCACTTAGACTGTTTCCAGAAATTAGCTATGGTGAATTGTGCTGCTATGAACATAGGGGTGCATATATCCTTTCTGATTGGTGTTTCTGGTTTCTTGGGATATATTCCTAGAAGTGGGATCACAGGGTCAAATGGGAGTTCCATTTTCAGTTTTATGAGGAAACTCCATACTGTCTTCCATAGTGGCTGCACCAGTCTGCATTCCCACCAGCAGTTCACAAGTGTTCCTTTTTCTCCACATCCTCTCCAGCACTTGTTGTTTGTTGATTTGTTGATGATAGCCAGTCTGACAGGTGGGAGATGGTACCTCATTGTTGTTTTGATTTGCATCTCTCAGATGATTAGTGACTTTGAGCATGTTTTCATATGTCTCTTGGCTTTCTGAATGGCCTCTTTTGAAAGGTGTCGATTTAGGTCCTTTGCCCAGTTTTTTATTGGATTGTTTATCTTCCTTTTGTTAAGTTGTATGAGTTCCCTGTAAATTTTGGAGATTAGGCCCTTATCAGATATGACATTGGCAAATATGTTTTCCCACACAGTGGGTTTTCTTGTTGTTTTGTTGATGGTTTCTTTTGCTGTGAAGAAGGTTTTTATTTTGATGTAGTCCCATTTGTTCATTTTTTATTTAGTTTCAAGTGCCCTAGGAGCTGTATTGGTGAATAAATTGCTTCGGCATATGTCTGAGATTTTGTTGCCTTTGGATTCTTCTAGAATTTTTATGGTTTCCTGTCGTACATTTAAGTCCTTTATCCATTTTGAGTTTATTTTTGTGTATGGTGTAAGTTGGTGGTCTAGTTTCATTTTCTTGCATATATCTGTCCAATTTTCCCAACACCATTTATTGAAGAGACTATCTTGGCTCCATTGTATGTTCTTGCCTCCTTTGTCAAATATTAATTGAGCATATTGGTTCGGGCCGATTTCTGGGCTCTCTATTCTATTCCATTGATCTATATGCCTATTCTTGTGCCAGTACCAGGCAGTTTTGAGAACAGTGTCTTTGTAATACAACTTGATATCTGGTATTGAGATCCCACCTACTTTGTTCTTTTTCAGGATTGCTGCAGTTATTCGGGGTCTTTTTTTATTCCAGATGAATTTTTGGAGAGTTCGTTCTAGATCTCTGAAGTATGCCGTTGGTATTTTAATGGGAAGTGCGTTGAATTTATAGATTGCTTTGGGTAGTATGGACATTTTAATGATGTTGATTCTACCAATCCATGAACACGGTATGTTCTTCCATCTGTTTATGTCTTCCTCTATATCTTTTTTCAACGTCCTGTAGTTTTCTGAGTAGAGGTCTTTTACCTCTTTAGTTAAGTTTATTCCTAGGTAGCTTAATTTTTTTGGTGCGATGGTAAACGGGATTGTTTTTATAATCTCTCTTTCTGAAAGTTCACTATGGTGTATAGAAATGCCTCAGATTTCTTGGGGTTAATTTTGTATCCTGCTACATTGCCAAATTCATGTATTAAGTCTACTAGTTTTTGATGGAGTTTCTAGGGTTTTGTATGTATAATATCATGTCGTCTGCAAATAAGGACAGTTTTACTTCCTCTTTTCCAATTTGGATGCCTTTTATTTCTTCTTCTTGCCGAATTGCAATGGCTAACACTTCCAGTACTATGTTGAACAGGAGTGGTGAGAGGGGGCATCCCTGTCTTGTTCCTGTTCTTAGGGGAAATGGTGTTAGTTTTTGTCCATTGATTATGATGTTGGCTGTGGGTTTGTCATATATGGCTTTTATTATGTTGAGGTATGATCCTTCTACTCCCGCCTTACTGAGAGTTTTTATCAAAAATGGGTGTTGAATTTTGTCAAATGCTTTTTCTGCATCAATTGATATGACCATGTGGTTTTTTTTCTTTCAATTTATTTATGTGATGTATCACGTTTATTGATTTGCGGATATTGTACCATCCTTGCATCCCTGGGATAAATCCTACTTGGTCATGGTGTATGATCTTTCTGATGTACTGCTGGATCTGATTTGCTAAGATTTTGTTGAGGATTTTGGCATCTATGTTCATGAGGGATATTGGCCTGTAATTCTCTTTCATTGTGTTGTCTTTACCTGGTTTTGGTATTAGGGTGATGCTGGCTTCATAGAATGAGCTTGGAAGTGTTCCTTCCTCTTGCATTTTTTGTAGTAGTCTGAGGAGGATAGGTTTTAGTTCTTCATTGAATGTTTGGTAACACTCCCCTGTGAAGCTGTCTGGTCCTGGGCTTTTGTTTGATGGAAGCTTTTTGATGACTGCTTCAATTTCTTCCATAGTTATTGGCTATTGAGATTTTTAGATTCTTCCTGATTGAGTTTTGGAATGTTGTATTTTTCTCGGAATTTTCCATTTCCTCCATGTTGTCTAGTTTGTTGGAGTAGAGCTGTCCATAGTATTTTTTAACAATCATTTGTATTTCTGTGGGGTCTGTTGTTATTTCGCCTCTATCGTTTCTGATTTTGTTTATTTGGGTCCTCTCTCTTTGCTTCTTGGTGAGTCTGGCTAGAGGTTTGTCAATCTTGTTTATCCTTTCAATGAACCAGCTCTTGGTTTCATTGATTTTCTGTATTGTTTTTTTGGTCTCTATGTCATTTATTTCTGCTCTAATCTTTATTATCTCCTTCCTTCTGCTCACTCTGGGGTTTTCTTGTTGCTCTCTTTCTAATTCTTTGAGTTGTACAGTTAGATGATTTACTACCATTTTTTCTTGTTTTTTGAGATAGGCCTGTAGAGCTATAAACTTCCCTCTCAGGACTGCTTTCATTGTGTCCCATAGGTTTTAGATTGTTGTGTTTTCATTGTCATTAGTTTTCAGGATGTTTTTAATTTCTTCTTTGATCTCATTGGTAACCCAATCAATATTTAATAGCATGCTATTCAGCTTCCAGGTGTTTGAGTATTTTGTGTTGTTTTTATTGTAGTTTATTTCTAATATTATGCCATCGTGGTCTGCGAAGACGCTTTTTATGATTTCAGTCTTATTGAATTTGGGGATACTTTGCTTGTGACCCAATATATGGTCAATTTTTGAATATGTGTTATGAGCACTTGAGTAGAATGTATATTCCGTGGCATTGGGGGGAAGTGTTCTGAAGATGTCTATTAAGTCCATCTGATCTAGTGAGTCATTTAGGATTGCTGTATCTTTGCTGATTGTTTGTCTAGAGGACTTATCCAGTGCTGTCAGTGGTGTATTAAAGTCCCCTACTATGATTGTATTGTTGTCGATCTCTCCTTTGATATCTTCCAGGAGTTTTTTTTATGAATTTGGGTGCTCCTGCATTGGGTGCATATATGTTTACCAGGGTTATATCTTCTTGTTGTATTGATCCCTTTAGTATTATGAAGTGGCCTTCCTTATCTCTTGTTATGGCCTTCACTTTGAGGTCTATTTTGTCCGATATAAGTATTGCTACCCCAGCTTTCTTTTCCTTTCCATTTGCCTGAAAGATATTTTTCCATCCTTTCACTTTCAGTCTGTGTGAGTCCCTTCTAATGAGGTGGGTTTCTTGTAGACAGCAGATGTATGGGTCATGATTTTTTATCCATTCAGCCACTCGATGACTTTTGGTTGGAGCATTTAGTCCATTTACGTTTAAAGTTATTATTGAAAGGTATTTGTTTGTAGCCATTTCTTTTTTTGTGTGGCTGTTTTCTTTCTGAGCTTTTTATTTCTTATTTTTATACCAGTCCCTTTAGCATTCCTTGCATTGCTGGCTTGGTGGTGATAAACTCCCTTAGCCTTTTTTTGTCTGTGAAGCTTCTTATTTCCCCTTCAAGTTTGAATGATAGCCTTGCTGGATAGAGTATTCTTGATTCAGTCCTTTGCTTTGCATCACTTTGTAAATTTCTGTCCATTCTTTTCTGGCCTGATGTGTTTCTGTTGAGAAATCATTTGACAATCTAATGGGAGATCCCTTGTATGTAACTTTCCATCTCTCTCTTGCAGCCTGTAAGGTTCTCTCTTTGTCCTGAACATTTGCCATGGTAATTATGATGTGTCTTGGTGTGGGTCTTTTCGGGTTCACCTAGTTTGGGACTCTCTGGGCTTGTGTGACTTTTTTCTTCCCCACCTCAGGGAAGTTTTCTGATATTATTTCTTCTAATAGGTTTTCTAATCCTTGTTCATCGTTCTGTTGTTCTGGTACCCCTATTATTCGTATGTTGTTTCGTTTCATGTTGTCCCAAAGCTCCCTTAGGCTCTCCTCCTGTCTTTTAATTTTTTTCTCCAATTGCAGTACATTTTGGGTGTGTTTTGCTTCCTTGTCTTTTAATTCACTAATGTGGTCCTCCGCTTCTCCTAGTCTACTGTTGATACTTTCAATGGTGTTTTTCATTGCAGCTATATCAGTCTTCATTTCTTCTTGGGTCTTACTTAAGTTGTTGATTTTTTCATCTGTTTCTTCTAGCTTCTTCCATATGTTATTGATTTTTTCATCTGTTTCTTCTTGCTTCTTGCAGAGGTTGTCGATTTTTTCCTCCATCCGGTTTATGCACTCTAGGACCCTTATTCTGAATTCTTTTTCTGTCATTTTGCATGCCTCTGTATTACTTAGCTGCTTTTCTGGAGAGTCCTCCTTATCTTTCCTTTGGGGGTTTCTTTGTCTACCCATGTTTGATCTCACTGACATATCTAGACGTTGAGTCGTTCAGTGGTTGCTCCCATGCTGGCAGTGACTCCTTGGTCTGTGGTTGCTCTTCGGGCGGTTGCAGTAGCAGCTGCTCTTCAGTTGGCAGCAGCTCCTCTGGTGGGTGCTGTTCACAGCTGTGGTGGCTCTTCTGGCTGGTGGGGCGAGGTTTCACTTACAGCTGCTGTTCCTCAGCAGAGGGTGTGGTGCTCAGGAGGTTGTTGTTGCTTGGATCTGCTGCGTTGATTTAAAGGCACAAAATACAACACAAGGCAGCACGTACCAGGCACTATACACAAATATATTCACGATATTAATAACCCCAAATAAAGGTGACCACCTGAATTAAGAGAATTAGGGGATAAGGAAGAAGGAAGAGAAAAAGATAAAAGAGAAAAAAGAAAAGAAAAGTAGGGAACAAAAAAAGGAGTGCAAAAATGAAATTGGGAAAAAGGAGGGGGAAAAATAAAAGCGAGAAAAGAAAAGAAAAGAGTGAAAAGAGAGAATGAAGTGGAAGAGGGGAAGAGACTTTTTATATGAGGAGAATACTCCTATAGAACCTATAGAACCGCCACTAATCCCAACAAATTCCAGCAACAGCTCCCTGGAGATGAATGCAAACTAGAAACAACCAATAATATAAAGATGAAAATAGAATGGAGAACACTAATCCCAAAATAAAATGAAGAGAAAATAAAACGGCACTTTAAAAAATGGTAAAATGGTAGCAGTAATAATACTGATTAAAAATAAGAAGGTAGTAATTAAAAGGGTAAAATCAGGTGATAGAAAAAGAAGAAAAAAAAAGAAAAAAAGAAGAAAAAAAAAGAAAAAAATTGGTTTCTTAGTTAAAAGTTGAAAAAAGAAAAAAAAAATTGCAGTAGTGAAGGTCCTTCTGTTCTTCTATTATTCAGTGTGGCTTGCCTTAGACCTGCCAGGTATTCAGGAGAGTGTATAGTTTCCATGCGATACACTGTTCCTCTGTGTTGTAAACCACAGTCCTTATTTTAAAGCAGGCCGTTTTTGTTTCTGAGACTGCCTTATTTTGTGTTTAGCAAAGAGTCAGTTTGTGGGTCAGCCTCTGGGTGGCAGTGTTCTGGGGTTGGCTTCTGAGGCTATAGGGCCTCTCTGTCCAGTGGAAGTTCACTGCCCAGAGCTGGCTGCATAATAGTTAGTTACCGGTGCCGTGTTGTTGCTGGGATTGAAAATCCCTCTATAGGCCAGACCCTGTTAACTCCCAGGGACTGATCAGGTTATTTTAATCCTTGATCTCGTTCAGGGTGGAATCTGGGTGTGGCTGTGCTCCTTGCCTGGGGGCTGGGGGGAGGAGTCTCACTCTCTGGAGAGAATGGCTGCCCCAATCCTGGGCTCAGGGGTGTCTCAGCACTCAATTCGCTGCCACCTCTCCTGGCCCCCCTTCTCTCCTCAGTCTCTCCCCAGATTCCACTCCTCAGCACACTCTCCCTCTCTTCAGCACAGGTGAGTGTCTGTATCCAAAATGTCCCATGAACAGGATTCAGTGAAAACAAACAAACAAACAAACGCTGGCCACGGGAATGGGGAAGGCTTGGTTTCTGTAAGCTTCTTCTCTTACGGGGACTGCATGGTCTGGTCAGCTCTTCAGGCTGTCCCCTTTAGGCTCAGTCCTCCGTGATCACAGAACCCAGCTTTCAATTCCCCCGGTGGCACCAGGAATCCCACAGTTCTCCTTTCCCCCGTCAGGGGCTGTGCCTGTCCCAAGGGACAGGGCTGTCCACCACGCGGTCTCCCTCCGACTCTCTGGGCTCAGAGGTCAGGCAAACTTTCCTGCCCAAATCCCTGGTTTTTTTTTACCTTTCCAGGGGAGTTCTGCTCTTCCCAGCTGCAAACCGTCTCACCAGCTGAGCAATTTCGCCAATTCGGGGTGGGTGTTATTAGTTTTAGCTGCTGACTCCATTTGCTCCGGGACACGACCTGGGATGCGTCTGCCTATATCGCCGCCATCTTCCGTCTCCTCTTTCTTTCTTTCTTTCTTTCTTTCTTTCTTTCTTTCTTTCTTTCTTTCTTTCTTCCTTCCTTCCTTCCTTCCTTCCTTCCTTCCTTCCTTCCTTCCTTCCTTCCTTCCTTCCTTCTTTCTTTCTTTCTTTCTTTCTTTCTTTCTTTCTTTCTTTCTTTCTTTCTTCTTTCCCTCTGTTCCTCCTCCTCCTTCTTCCTCATTTTCCTGTTCCTCTACCTCTTCTTTTTTGGTAAAGAATTGCCATAGGGCTTAGATGGCAAAATTCATCAGTACTTTTCATCTAGGCACAGCTGTGCTTGAGTGCTTACTGTTATCTTGACCCCTAAATCGCTGATTGAATCCTCTGATGTATCTAACCTGCTATTGATGTCTTCTACTGTATTCTTTATTACAGATATAGTATTCTTCCTTTCTGACTAGTTCTTTTTATGGTTTCTCTGTCTTTTTGAGTGCTTACTATCTCTTCATTTAAATTCTCATTGAGATCATCCATTCTTCCTCTAAGGTCCTTGAGCATGCTTATAACCACGGTTTTAAACTCTGTATCTGGTAACTTGATTGCCTCCATTTCATTTAATTCTTTTTCTGGGGATTTCTCTATTCCTACATTTGGGGTTTATTTCTTTGTCTTCCCATTTTGACTGCCTTTTTGTGTTTGACTCTGTATATTAGGTAGGTCTGCTATGACTTCCTAAGCTTGTTCTGATGTAGTTACCTTGTGGGTCTCAATGGCACAATCTTTTGGATCACCTGAGCTAGGTGACCCAGAAATGTTTCTTTTGGTGTGGGTTATGTGCCCTCTCCAGCTGTAGTTGAGTCTTGAATGCTTTTGGCCCATTCATGGGTTGAGTTTACCGTCAGGTTGTGTGACTATAAGAATAGACCTAATTCACTATATATTAGTCCCTGTTCAGGCCCTGCCTCTTGAGACATAGTTGTTCCCAGCCTGGTTTGGTGGCTTCCAGAACCTTTGGCTGTGTCATTTGTATGGCTAGTTGGGTTGAACTCTGGAGAGGTTTAATATCACCAATGGTTGTGTTTGTTTTGGGCCCACTTGTAGAAGGTTCCCATGTAGGTCTTTGTAATACACTGTGTGTAACCAGCCTCGGGCCACCTGTTTGGAGCTTTCATGCTATCCACTAATAATGGCTATGTCTACTAAGCCTGAGTGTGGGTGGGGGAGGCCAAGCTGTGTACAATGGTCAGTTTCCTTTTGCTCTGAGCTGGGGGCAGATCAATAAATGTCCAAGGGCTGAAACCGGTTTGGCTCAGTGGATAGAGCGTCGGCCTGCGGACTGAAGGGTCCCGGGTTCAATTCCGGTCAAGGGCATGTACCTGGGTTGCGGGCACATCCCCGATGGGGGATGTGCAGGAGGCGGCTGTTGATGTTTCTCTCTCATCGATGTTTCTGACTCTCTATCTCTCTCCCTTCCTCTCTGTAAAAAATCAATAAAATATATATATATAAAAAAATGTCCAAGGCTCTCTGAGGTTGGTGTCTACCTGTTGGCTACTCTACCACCTCCTGAGGTTGCCTGGATTTCCTCCAGAGCCTTTTGAAGAAAGACTATAGAGGGGGCCCAAGCTGCCCACACCCCTCTGCCCCTTCAGCATGGCATCAGTTCAGTAGGGTGGGGAAACTGGGGTGGGAGGACAAGGCTAGTGAATCCCCTTCTTGGGGGCAGCATGGTCAAGTACTCAATGAGGAGAATGTGGCCCCTACTCCAGAGCCATACCACTTAGTCTCCGCTAGAGTCTTCAACTCCAGCTCTTCCAGGAGAATCACCTCACCAGATCAGTATGGGTGCATCCAGCTGGCCCCACTGCAAGAGCAAGTTCAGCAGGGCAGGGCCACCAAGACTTGGGAAAACAGATCACAAAAGTCTTCTCATTGCAGATGGCGCTGTCCAAGGACATGGGAGAGGAGGAAGCTCTTAAGCAGTATTTCCTTCCTTCCATGAAATTGAACTCAGCAGTATTAGGGCTACCAGGACTTGTGATAACAAATCAAGATAGTCTTCCATTGTCGGTAGAACTGGTCAAGCCCTCAGGAGTGGAGCAAGCTCAATGTCTTCCATTAGATGCTTAGCAGTGCCTTCTCGAGCCATGGCCTGCCTCCAAATATCCCAGCTCTGAGCAGTGCTCCCTTTTTCCCACTGAGCTGAGCTCAGCTGGATAGGGCCACCAGGAGTTGGGAAAACATATCAAGACAGTCTTACATTGGGGGTGGTACTGGACAAGCCAGCAACTGCATGGGAAAGAATGGGCCCCATTCCAAAGCCTCACAGCTCAGCGTCTGCCTATAGATTTTACAGAAAAAAAGCAAACCAAAACTCCCTAAGTGCAGACAACAATCTTTTCTGCTGGACTCAAACTTTGGGGTTACTGTCACCAGTATTTGGAGGATAGGATTAATGCACTCCCAACACCAGTGTTATAAGAATAGCAATGCCCATCCCTGGAAAGATGATGCCTGAGGCAGGTATGCAATGCTGACTCAGGACTGGGACTGCAGTAGCTGGTCCTCCAGATCTCTCTCAGAAGCCATGCCACCAAGATCTTCTCTGTATTATTGCCATATGCCCTGAGCATCCCTCTACCTGAGCCCCAGGTGAGTGCCTGAGAGCAAGCTCCTATGTGTTGGCTCTTTAAGGGAGCACCTGGGATTCAGGCATACTCCCTCCAGATGCTATGCAAATTCCACTTATTGGCCCTCGTGCACTAGGTTGGGGGTCCTAGCATGGGGTTAAGACCCCATGCTTCTCAGTGGGGACTTTTGAAGCTGAGATAACGCTCCAGATTCTGGAGGGGCCAACCCTCACTGTGTCTCTGCCCTTCTTACCAGCCTCTATGTTGCTTCTTCTAGAAATCCTTTAATATAATACTCCTCTTCAGCTGTACAGTTGGTCATTGTGCTTGATTGAATCTGGTTTGGCACAGGGAGGAAGTGAGTGTAGCTTACACCTACTCTACAGCTATCTTGAAAAAAACAAAACACTCCTCTTTATATTCACTCTATTCCCATCCAACCAGAACTTACCCTGAATTCTACTACCTTTATCTACACTTTCTTCTTTTTCCTTGTCAAGGCCCAACTCAAATGCTATTTCCTCAATAAATCCTTTCCTTCTACCACATCCCTTCACCTACACTCAAAGACCATCCAAAAGTTCTCTCCCTTTTCTGAATTACCACAGCACTAGGTGGAGCCTGTATATAGTTATTAGAGTGGGGGGTTATAACCTCAACTACTAATTTACATCCTTGAGGACAGGTACCCAAACTTCTTTCATAGTCCTACCTAGCAAGTTGAGGTGCTCATGGTAGGGATTCAGTTGTGTAAGGAATGAATATTAGTGAAAATTAAGAATGAAAGTTTGAGAAGAGATAAGTCAAAGAACTTATGTACTTACATGCATAGCCCATGGACATGGGCAATAGGGCAGTGAAGACCTGCAGGTTGGGTAAGGTATGTGAGGAAGGAGTAAAATGGTGGGGGAAATGGGAGATATCTGTAATACTATCAGAGTATGTTTTTGTAATATATTTAATTAAAATACTATTAAAATATATAGTTATAATATATTTAATAATTCATTTTTTAAAAGAATGAAAGGTAAAGTAAGGCTGGTGAGTTGTTTTTATTTGAAGAGAAAGTCCACAGAGGATTTTGATCAGAGGAAAACCATCACAAAAGTTGTGTTTTTTGAATAACTAATAAAGATTCAAAATAATGGATAAAGAAAGCTGTGCTGGATGAAAATCTTCCTATGTTATACATTAGCTCTGTGACTTTGGGCAGGCCACTTCCTTAATAATAGCTTTATTTGGGATATAATTTATATACCACAAAGTGTAAAAATTCAATGTTTTAAAATAAATTCAGTGTCTTGAAACCTTCACCACTATCTAATTCCAGAATATCTTAATTACTCTGAAAAGAACTCTCATATGCATTAGCTGTCACTCCCTGATTTCCAAAAACTGCCATCCTATTTAGACAAGTTCCTCGCCTTTCTGTCAGTCTTTCAGTTTGTAAAATGGGGATAATAATAGTACCTATTTTATAGGGTTCTTGTAAAAATTGAATGAATTAATTCATATAAAGTGTTTGGGAACGTGCCTGACACATAACATTCAATAAATGTCAATCATAGTGAGAGCATCATTTAGAGCAGCGGTTCTCAACCTGTGGGTCACGACGCCTTTGTGGGTCGGGCGACCCTTTCACAGGGGTCACCTAAGACCATCGGAAAACAAATATATAATTACATATTGTTTACAGTAGCAAAATTACAGTTATGAAGTAGCAACGAAAATAATTTTATGGTTGGGGGTCATCACAACATGAGGAACTGTATTAAAGGGTGGCAGCATTAGGAAGGTTGAGAACCACTGATTTAGAGCCCTATTTTCAGTGGCATTTATAATCAAATATTTATGACATGACCCTTGGTTTGCATGATTTGAGTAAGTCAAGTATATGTTTGGTGCTAAAGTGAGTAACTCTCTATAAATTAGACTGGAATGGAAATTTTCACATAATAAACTGTATACCACATAATAAACTATGGTATACAATGTCCCTGGGTGGATTGATCAGAGGAATGGCATCACAAAAGTTGTGTTTTTGGAATAACTAATGAAGATTCAAAATAATGGATAAAGAAAGCTGTGCTGGATGAAAATCTACCTATGTTATACATTAGCTCTGTGACTTTGGGCAGGCCACTTCCTTAATAATAGCTTTATTTGGGATATAATTTATATACCACAAAGTGTAAAAATTCAATGTTTTAAAATAAATTCAGTGTCTTGAAACCTTCACCACTATCTAATGTATTGCTTTTACAATACATTTGACATTGTGCAAAGTAAATCCCTTCATAAGTAGTTAAACAGAAAACATGCTGAAACCAGTTTGGCTCAGTGGATAGAGCATCGGCCTGCGGACTGAAAGGTCCAGGGTTCGATTCCAGTCAAGGGCATGTACCTGGGTTCTGGGCACATCCCCAGTGGGAGATGTGCAGGAGGCAGCTGAGGCAGCTGATCAATGTTTCTCTCTCATCGATGTTTCTAGCTTTCTATCTCTCTCCCTTCCTCTCTGTGAAAAATCAATAAAATATATTTTTTAAAAAAAGAAAAAAAAAACATGTAGACTGCTTGGGATATTGGTTTTGTGGGAAACCAGTGCAATGGCATTGCATCATTTATTTTTTCCTTAGGAGTGTATACCTTTCTTTATCTAGGTTTAGCTTATTAGAAATAACTAGGAGAGAGAGTTAGAGCTGTTTATACATATCCATACTCTCATCCATGCTGTGTCTCCAGTCCCCTGAGACACAGTCTGATCCCTGATGACATAGGGTTTGAGGGAGGTTGAATTGGGTCGGCTGCTGGCAAAGCATTCTGCCTGCTTTCAGTCTTCTCAAAGCTTGAGCTCAGGGAGATAATTACTGAAACTGCTGTAGTCAGGAGTAGACTTGAAACCATTATGACAGTCTGAAAAGGAAACAGCAATTTCTCTTAGAATCAGAGGATCAAGGGGCTTGCAAGGGCCCTCAACAAGCCATCCATTCAGTCCCTACCCTCTAGGTAGGCCTATAGTGAAATCATTTAAGACAAACTAGTGAGTAGCCCCACCCCTGCACTGGCTACTATTTAGTCCATTTCTTAACACAGGGGAGATGGACTTTAGGACACTTGAACATTTAAATAGAGAGAGGATAAAGCCCTAGATAGGAAATCTTCCCTCCTCAAAGCCCTCACCCCCCAGCAGGGATAACCTAAGAAACAAAAAGGCTGGGGAGAAAAAGCCAAATAGCAACAGATCCCTTGTGCAGGCCAAGTGTTGCTAAGCAGAGCAACCTGGGTATTGGATGTAGGCATAGCCATGTGGAAGAAGTAGAATGAGTAAGTCAAAGGCAAGGAAAACTAGCAGGAGCCTTGTAGAAGGCTCTCATTCTCTTATTACTATTTGAGACATTCTGATGAAATGATTTCCTGTTTGCTGCTGCCAATAATGAAAAATAATTTATGAAGCCAAAAACTGATAAGTACTGGTAGGAGCCTAACGTAACCCTTGAAAAATTGCATTAGTTTATTTGAAAATTTAAGATTGTGTTCTCAATGTCCTTGTTCTCCTCTCCCAAATTCTTGTCTCTAGTTGGCCCCTGTGTCATTCCTCTCCACCAAAAAGTTCTTTTATCCATTATGTTTAAAAATCAGTCTTTCATTCCCCTTCCTCATCATTAAAATGTGTGGTCTTTATAGTACAGATAAAACTAAATACAAGGTAGAAATCAAGCTGGTTGAACTAATTCAAGCTCATGTAGGGATAATTGAGAGCTCTTGAATGATCTCAGGACACTGCTCTTTAAAAGAAAATAAGGTTTATCCAAATTAATTTCTGATCGTAGAAAATTTTAAACTAAATGATTTGATGAATTTTTAGAGGGAAGGTTTGGGGAGGAAGAGGAACCTCTTGGTGCCCTTTAGATCACACACTACTTTGCTGCACTGCTAATTGTACTGTCATCCAGGGTGGGGAATATGGTCTGAAACTTAAAAACCCACCGATGCAGAAGCATAACGTCTTAAAGTATTAGATTTTAAATGGAAGTGAAAATCAGAGATTTGGACTTTTTTTATTGAGTCTCAGTAATAAAACTACCCAGTTAGAGGCTTCCTGGAGAAAGCCTCCTCTCTGTGTGTTACATCTTCAGAGAAGTCTGGTTAAGACTAATGATTATCTGCCTTATTTTGGAATTTCCTTGCAGAGATAACAGTAGGTAAGAGATGAATGAGAAGATAAGCATCAAGGTGAGATACTCTAAACCAAGCATGTCAAACTCAAAGGCTAACATGGGCCAAATAAACAAAGTTTAAGTTTATGTGGGCCCCCAAAAAACAAAAGCTTCAATTTTCATAGAAACGTAGGTATATTTCGATAGAGACATGCTGAATATGAAGGGCTAACATAAATGAATAATCATTAACATAAAATAATAGAACATTTTTTAAATTAATACTTTTCTTGAGCATTAACTTACCAAAAACTGAGTAACTGCACAAATTAATAAGTGTAATGCAAATAAACCTATTTTTTTTGTTCTCTGATAGGGAAGTATTTCCTGTTGTGCACACAAACAGGTCAGTACAAGACTAATGATGTTGCAAATGGCTGCTAAAATATTCGCTGCTAGTATTAGTGGAGAGAAATGGTGGGCCTGCGCATAAGGCACTTAAGGGAAATGAGTGCACCACGATTATAGTATCAGTCATAACAAACGTTTTAGTTAGTTATTAATAATTATATATAACAGGATATTGTAAAAATTAAGTTATGAAATTTTTATTAAAACATTTCTTACATACCATTAAGTTGGCTGAGCCACAAAAATATTCGTTGTGGGCCACAAGCGGGCCACGAGTTTGACATGCTTGCTGTAAACTAATGGAGAAAGGAAAAGTCCCTTGGTATACATCAGCTTCAGCAAACTGAGAAGCTGGTATTTTTCTTGCACTCCCAATTTGCCAGTTGGTGAAATTCAGCACTGAGTTAATACACACAATTGTGAGTAATGAATGCACTGTTTCACAAGCAAACTCACTGCAGACAATGAGCGACAGATTCTGCAGTGAGGTTCCACCTAGTTGGCCTGTAACTTATTTGCCGATGCATGGCTCTGCTGGATCTTTTAAAAAAATGCTCTTTATTCTAAGCTTTTTCCTTGGAGGTTTTGATCCCATCACCATCATCACCCTCAGCCTCCAGCACAAAGACACACTTTGCAGTTGGCAGGGCTGCTAACTAAACCTAAAGTTAAGCATCACAATCACTCTGATTGACAGAACAGCCAAATGAGACCCAAGAGAAAGGGAAAGTTTTCTATGTACAGTATCATATCATCTGTGAATAGAGACAATTTTACTTCCTCCTTTCCAATTTGGATGCCTTTTATTTCTTCTTCTTGTCTGATCGCAATGGCTAGCACTTCCAGTACTATGATGAACAGGAGTGATGAAAGTGGGCATCCGTGTCTTGTTCCTGTTTTTATGGGAAATGGTTTTAGCTTTTGTCCATTGAGTATGATGTTTACTATAGGTCTGTCATACAGAGCTTTAATTACGTTGAGGTATGATCCCTCTATTCCCACTTTGTTGAGAGTTTTGATCAAAAAAGGGTGTTGGATTTTGTTGAATGCTTTTTCTGCATCTATTGATATGATCATGTGGTTTCTATGTTTCAGTTTGTTTATGGGATGTATCACAGTTATTGATTTGCAGATATTGTACCAGCCTTGCATCCCTGGAATAATTCCCTCTTGGTCATGATGTATGATCTTTCTAATGTATTGCTGGATCCGATTTGCTAGAATTTTGTTGAGGATTTTATAATCTATGTTCATCAGGGATATTGGCCTGTAATTCTCTTTCTTTGTAGTGTCTTTATATAGTTTTCGGATTAGGCTAATGCTGGCCTCACAGAAAGAGCTTCGCAGTGTTCCTTTTTCCTTAATTTTTTTTTTTGAATAGTTTGAGGAGGATAGGTGTTAGTTCTTTGAATGTTTGGTCACACTCCCCTGTGAAGCCATCTGGTCCAGGGCTTTGTTTGCTTGGAGTGGTTTTTTTTATTATTATTACTGCTTCAATTAAAGGCTCTATTGGAAAATACTAGATTTAATAAATAAATTTGGCAATGTAGTAGGAGATAAAATTCACATCCAGAAATTCCTGGCATTTTTATACACCAGTAATGAACTCTCAGAAAGTGAAATCAAACAAATAACCCCATTTGCTATTGCAACAAAAAAAAATAGATACTTAGGCATAAACTTAACCAAGGACATAAAAGACCCGCATTTAGAAAACTACAAGACATTAAAAAAAAGAAAGATAGAGGAAGATATACACACGTGGAATAATACTACCCAAGGCAACCTATAGAGTCAGTGTAATTCCTATTATAATACCAACAGCATATTTCACAGAGCTAGAAAAAAATTCTCCAAAAAATATATATAGAATCAAAAAAGACTCCAAATAGCTATAGCAATCTTGAGAAAAAAAAACAAAGTTGGAGGAATCACAATGCCAAATTTCAAGTTATACTACAAAGCCCCTGTACTCAAAATATGCACGTGAACAGGCATGTAGATCAATGGAACAGAACAGAGAACCCAGAAATCGACCCAAGCCATTATGTTCAATTAATATTTGACAAAGGGGGCAAGAGCATCCAATGGAATCAAGACAGTCTCTTCAATAAATGGTGTTGGGAATATTGGACAGATACATGCAAAAAAAAAATGAAATTAAACCACCAACTTACACCATACAGAAAAATAAACTCAAAATGAATAAAGGACTTAAATGTAAGATGGGAAACCAAAAAAATCTTAGACATCTCTTGTAGCAACATGTTTACAGATACATCCCCTTGGACAATGGAAACTAAGGAGAAAATAAACAAATGGGAGCTTCTGCACAGCAAAAGAAACCATCAATAAAATAACAAGAGTGCCCACTCCATGGGAGAACATATTTGCCAATGATACATCTGATAAGGGGTTAACCTCCAAAATCTTTAGGGAACTCATACAACAAAAGGAAGATAAACAATCCAATTAAAAAGTGGCAAAGGACCTAAATAGACTCTTCTCCAAAATGGAAATACAGATGGCCAAAAGGCATATTAAAACATGCTCATAGTCACTGAGCGTCCAAGAGATGCAAATCAAAATGACAATGAGACACCACCTCTGTGCCAAGCCAGCTCAGCCAAAGGTTCACAAGCCGGGGGGGGGGGGGGGCGGGGGGGGGCGGGCGGCAAAGGATGAAAAAAAGACAGACAGAGAGAATAAGCTGGGTCTAAGTGGATCTTCCTGTGTCTGACTGAGCCTTTATTTTATAGCCAGAGTTAAACAAGGTAGTGGTCACCATAGTTAGAATGTTCTTGTGACTTTCACTTGTTTTGGCAGCACTTGCTACATTTCCCTTAGCCCATTAGCTATCCAGATAAGATCTAGGGAGCATCATAAGGTCAAGCCTAATTATACTAAGAGGGCTGTGCCCTCTAAGCTGGGACTTGTTTGTGGCTTTTCCAACTGGTCAGCCCAAGGCTTAACCCTATCGCCATGTCCTACATCTCACCCTTTTTTTATTTTTAAGCTACTATAATGAAAGTAAAACTTAAGCATCAAGAACAAAACTCTGGCTATTAAAACAATAACAGAACAATGCCAATGCAAAACCCAAACTACAGAGATGTTAACATTTTAAAACTTAAACATCAAGAATAAAGCTCTGGCTATTAACAAAATAATGCCAATGGAACTCAGCAATAAGTGAGAAATCAAACTACAGTAACGTTTTTCTACCTAATGAAAGTTTCTTTTGCTGACTTACTCAGAGTCCTCGGACTTGACTGCACAAGACTTTGCAGAAGACTGGCAGCTAACCAATGCTAGCACAGCCAGAAACATGGCTGAGGGAGTAGCTTCCATGTCTTTCTTTTCTACCATCTGCTGGGCTTCAGTTGTTAATTTCTTAAGCTGACCCCATGTTGGCACTTCAGTCCCTTTCATAGCCTTCCTTTTCTTCTTTTTTCTGCTTTGCTGTCATCGGGGCAACTCTCACTCTTTTGAGCAAAGGGACAAGGACCTTATCTGGGTCCATTGTGGTGACGCACGTAATGCTCTGGTACCCAAATTGGCTGCACTGCTCCTTCTGGAAAGATACAAAACACAACCGCTTCCCCACATCATTACTGAATCTGGTAAAACTCTTGTCTGGTTTGTGCATCCTTCCACTGGGCTAAGACGGCAGAGGCTATTGTACAGGAGGTCCGATGCCTTTTGGCCGCTGTATAACTCTCTGCATTGTAATTCAAAAAATTTAACACATAACATTCTTCTCCCAATTTTTTTTGTTTTTATAGTTGCATTTTAAGAGTGGGATTGGCGCTTTCCACTATCGCCTGAGTCCTGATCTATCACTCCAGGAAGAACTTGCCAATCCTGCGCTTCCCGGAGTGGCATGATAAAGGTTTACTGAGTTGGCTGGAAAGGCTGCAGTGGGGTTAAGAATAAGGACACCACTGTTTGGTGGGACCGCTGGCCCCGCTTGAAGTTTCCCTGTCTAGGGGGCATTGGATTATCTTGGAGCGGCATTCATTTGCCCAATGCTTCCCTCTAGCAAAATGCCCTAGTTTGCCACAGTTAAAGCAGCTCCCTTTCTTTTTCTGTTGACCAATGAGTAACATCTCCTTTAATGTGGCAGCTAATACTGCTTCTTGAACATAGGCTGGTCCAATGTCAGCACAGACATGAATATAATACTTCCATAATAAGTACTCTCCAGGTGAGAGACAAACCTTTGCAACAATATTAAGCCTCTGGTAACCTTCCACTATATAATGATCTCTAAGTTGTTTTCCTACCTTCTCCCATGTCTCTATATTTACCTTTCCTTCCTCGGGAAACCATGGGCAGGTTTTACTTACAAAATCCAACAAATTGAAAAGCCATTGATACCTCACAGAACAGCCCTGTGCTTGGAGCATAGCCTTATAAATTCTTTTCCTGCAATCCTGAATTTCCCATGTTTTACACGTAGTTATCACTAACTTCGCTCCTTACCTTCCTTTTTACTTTCTGCACATGCTTCACTGGAGCATCCTTTCACCTGACAACTCCGGTTTCCCTGAACTCAGGCCCGCTTTGGGTGCCACATGTGCTGAATCAGCTCAGCCAAGGGTTCAGCAATCCTGGGGGGAGGGGGGGGAGCGGCAAAGGATGAAGAAAAGACAGACAGAGAGAATAAGCTGGGTCTAGGTGGATCATCCTGTGCCTGGCTGAGGCCACAGAGAGAGATCCAGAGGGCAAGCTGAGCCTTTATTTTATAGCCAGAGGTAAACAAGGTAGTGGTCACCATAGTTACAATGTTCTTGTGAGTTTCACTTGTTTTGGCAGCACTTGCTACATTTCCCTCAGCCCATTAGCTATCCAGATAAGATCTAGGGAATGTCATAAGGTCAAGCCTAATTATGCTAAGAGGGCTGTTCCCTCTTAGCTGGGACTTGTTTGTGGCTTTGCCAACTGGTCAGCCCCAGGCTTAACCCTATAGCCACGCCCTACACACCGCACATTTTTAAGAATGGCTACCATCAATAAATCAACAAAGGAGGATGTGGAGAAAAGGGTACTCTCATGCACTGCTAGTGAGAATGTAGACTGGTGCAGCCTCTGTTTAAAACAGTTTGGAGTTTCCTCAAAAACTTAAAAACGGAACTCCCATTTGACCTAGTGGTCCCACTTCTAGGAATATATCCCAAGAACTCAGAAACAGCCATCAGAAAGAATATATGTATCCCTATGTTCATAGCAGCACAATTTACAATAGCTAAGATTTGGAAATAGCCTAAGTACCCATCAGCAGATGAGTAGATTAAAAAGCTGTGGTACATCTATACAATGGAATACTATGTGGCTGTAAAAAAGAAAGAACTCATCATTTGCAACAGCATGGATGGACCTAGAGAGCATTATGTTAAGTGAAATAAGCCAGTCAGAGAAAGATAAGTATCACATGATTTCACTCATATGTGAAATCTAATGACCAACATAAACTGATGAACTAAGGGAAGACAGGGGAGGGTGGAGGATGGGAAGAGGTCTACCAATGAACTCATATGCATATATGCATAATCCAAGGACATAGACAGTGGGCGGTGAAGGCTTGCGGGGGGAAGAGGGGAGGGAGAGGGCAATGCGGGGGGTGGGCGGGAAAGGGACATATGTAATACTTTCAACAATAAAGATTTGTTAAAAAAAGAAGAAAAGTCCTAGCCGGTTTGGCTCACTGGACAGAGCGTCGGCCTGGGGACTGAAGGGTCCCAGGTTCATTTATGGTCAACGGCATGTACTTTGGTTGCAGGCACATCCCCAGTAGGGGGTGTGCAGGAGGCAGCTGATCGATGCTTCTCTCTCATCGATGTTTCCAACTCTCTATCCCTCTCCCTTCCTCTCTGTAAAAAAATCAATAAAATATATTTTAAAAAAATAAAAAGAATAAAGACAAAAGAGAAAGGGAAAGTTAATGGTCCAAAACATTGCAAAATTTCCAAAACAGGCTACTTGAAAACATTAAAAAGGTATTTAATAGTAATAAATTTTCCTTACCAGAAGCAGTGATATCTATTGTTTATTAATAATTGCCATTTTTATCTCTTCATTGACACCTACCTTGCTCTTTAACCTGCCCAGAAGACTTACCCAGTGCAGCGGTTCTCAACCTGTGGGTCGCGACCCCTTTGGCGATCGAATGACCCTTTCACAGGGGTCGCCTAAGACCATCCTGCATATCAGATATTTACATTACGATTCATAACAGTAGCAACATTACAGTTATGAAGTAGCAACGAAAATAATTTTATGGTTGGGTCACTACATGAGAAACTGTATTTAAAGGGCCAGAAGGTTGAGAACCACTGCTAGTGGTTCTCTATCATAGTTGTCAATCAGAATTACTAAAGGAATACTTTTTTAAAATCTAGATTTTTCTAGTCCCACCCAGAACTCCTGAATAAGAGTCCCTGTAAATGGGGCACAAGTATTCACACTGAGAAAAAAAAGAGATTTCCAGGTGATTTTTGAGGCATAGCCAATATTACTGACCACTGCCTTAGTATCATCTGGATTAATTGTATCTTTACAATGACTCTGTGAGGTATGTATTATTATCCCCCTTTTACAGATGAGGAATCTGAGGCACATACTAGTAAAAATTCAATGATTGACCAAGGTCACACAGCTAAAAAATGTGCTAAGATGGAAACTGAGAAATTCCATACTCTCCTTATAGTTATTAGCATTATATTATTACATTAGGGAGATTGTTGTCCTTAATAGTTTCTAAAATTCTTAAGTCATTCTTTGTTTTGGCTTTCCCTGGCTTTGTTATTGCAGGGTCATTTCACTCATTTAAGTTTGTGTTAGGACCAATTTCCCTTTATTCATTCACCTTTTGTCAATGTATATTATAAACATTTGCACATGTATTGATTGTATGTACATGTATGTTAGTTCAATGTTATAAATCATAAAATATTTTTTCTGGAATTTTTATTTTATTTGTTCCAAAGGTTTTCAATTTTTTTCTAATCACAAAACTCTTTCTTCAGGAAAACTTGTATTCAGAATCCCAATATATAATACAAACCTCAGTAGAACCTGGTACAGCAAGAAAGGAGAAGAACTGCCTCATCCATCTCTTTGGACTTAAAAGGCACTACACAGCACAATTGAAAAACACAGTTCTAGTCATCTCCTCCAATTTACTGATAAGGAAATTAAGGTCCAAAAATGTAAATCAACTTTCCCAAGGTCACACAGCCTGTAGTAAATAAAGATCTAATATTCAAATTTCCCAATTTGAAGTCCAATGCTCTAACACACTTGATATGACAAAGATGGAAACCAGCACAATGTCCAGAATGTTCTGCCAAAACAAGTTTTAGGAGAGAATATTAGCAGTAAATACAGGGTATCCCAAAAAATGTATATGCACTTTGAATGATCATAAAGTCAGTGTTCATTCACATACAGTTAATTTTCAAAATTTAAAGAATCTAAAAAAATGAATAAATTTTTTTGTCAATGCCTGCTTTCAAACTGATGACCACTCTGGTCTAGGTACTGATGATAACGAAAGGGAACAGGAATAGAATGTTGGGGAATCAGCTAGTATTGTAAGATATATTAATCATGCTCTGTTAACCATGATTGTTTTATTCTGATTAAAGAAGGCACATTCTAACTTGGCTGGCAGCTGCACTCAGTACCTGGGAGCTCACCTGGAGATACAGCCCTTCCTCCCCAGACAGGAACCAGAATCACCAGCCCTTTGAAGATCCTCAGCTCTTTTTGCATACCTGCAGGCCTTTGCAAATCTCTAGCCTGCTTACCTGTAAACTGCCCATTTGCCCTTGTGCCTACTTTCCTTTGTACTTCTACCTATATAAGCAGCTGGCTTATGGTGGGCTGCAGAGAAAATTTTTGTGGACGACCTGCTGCTCTCCCATACTGTCGGCAACACTGGAATAAACACTCATATATGACTCTTCGGCTCATTGCTTAATTGGCTCGCGTAGTGACAGGCAGCATTAACCCATTGTATGTTTGGTTACATATTCTGGCCAACTACGAAAGGATGTAAGCAAAGGACTCCCCAGGGGTGAATACCAGGGATCCCACTTGCTGCCTGGACTGGGGGTTCCCAGAGCTGAGGCCTGGACTCTTATTTGCAGCACTGCCAGGAGTTTTACTGTTTTGAGTCAGGGCTGCAGCCTCAGCAATCCCAATTGTCTCATCTAAGATGTAAGTTGAATCAAGCCTGTTGTATGGCATGAGAAGCAGTGGCTGCTTCTTGTCTATGTAAGGAAGCATGTACTGAGTGTACTGTGTATGGCAGGGGAGGCACTGTACTGCCTCTGGTCTGCCCAAGCCTGATCAGCTCCAGATGGCAAGACACCTCCAGCGGTCCTTGGCCTGGTCTCTGATCCCTTAGCCTGATCCCCTCTGGGATGAGAGACACTGCTATGCTGCAGTGTTGTTGTTGTTGTTGTTGTTGTTTTATGCAGGGCATTCTGTGGTGACTGTGGCTGGAGAGACAAGGAGCATGGTATGAAGCTTGTTTATAGGTTGTGTACGCCTATAAATAGTATATACTAGAGGCCTGGTGCACAAAATTCATGCACAGGAGGGGGTGTCCCTCAGTCTGGCCTGCACCCTCTCCAATCTGGGACCCCTTGGGGGATGTCCGACTGCTGGTTTAGGGATTGGGCATAAACCAGCAGTCGGACATTCCTCTCACAATCTGGGACTGCTGGCTCCTAACTGCTCGCCTGCCTGCCAGCCTGATCGCCCCTGAACCACTCCCCTGCAGGCCTGATTTACACCTAACTGCTCGCCTGCCTGCCAGCCTGATCGCCCCTGAACCACTCCCCTGCAGGCCTGATTTACACCTAACTGCTTCCCTGCTGGCCTGATCACTCCCAACTGCCCTCCCCTGCCAGCCTGATTACCCCCAACTGTCCTCCCCTGCCAGCCATCTTGTGGTGGCCATCTTGTGGTGGCCATCTTGTGATGATGCACGAGGGCATGACGCCACCTAGGCTTTTATTATATAGGATAAAAATATCTTTGCTGATTGTTCCTTTGTGCCTCTTTGTTGTTTGGTTTAATTTGTTTAAGGATGGGGCACTTCCTGCTTTGCTGGGGGTCCAGCTGCTTGTGGGCAGGTTTAACCCCCCTGGAAGAGATTGCAGGAACTTCAAGGCATCAGAGGCCAGAAATTCAGGGTTTGAATTTTGAGAGTTGTCTGTCTATAATGTAGCTTTGTTTGCTGATGTTCTTTGTTAGCTTTCTATCTTTAGGGGACTTAAGTTTGTTCTTCGCTGGTTTATGAACATAGGGAATCCTATCTCTGCTGTGTGTGGGCTTTGTGCCATTCATAATGAAAGGTCATTTTGCTGTGTTGAGTATGAGATAAGATTCTAAGGCTAATGTCCCAGTCCAGCCTTTTGAGAGTACTCATTTATTTACTATAGGTGGTTTTTGTTTGTTTCTGTGGTGTATTTTTTTAAGATCTTTTCTTATAGTCAAGATTTCATGTTGTTACAGTCTACTCAGAAAGAAAAATATGGAAAATAAATCCTTCTAAACCTCCACAAGTCTTTTTCCTAGGAGGACCAGCTTTGCAGGCTGCAAAATAGCAGTGGGGGACACTCCCATTTTGTAAAGAAGAATAAGCCTGTGAGTTACCCCTGTTATAAAATTTGTCAAGAAAATGACTTGGGTAATAATAATTGAGTTGGGTAAATTAAAATCTCAAAGTTGTTAAGATATAATAAATAGGTATAACAAAAATGAAGGGTTTATGACAAAGCTTTTCAGTGATAATTATATATATCTAAACATAGTTTTTCAAAGTTTGTGTTAACTTAAAACTTTGGAGTTTGCTGGATTAAATAATGAAAATTAAATATCTAGGTATTTTGAAATAACAGGATACTGAAATATTAATTAATCTGAATTTGCCTGTGTTTGGATTTTTATTACAGAGAATCTAGAGGATAGATTTAAATCTATTAATGAGTCTGTCTTGTATTTCATTTGAAATATATCTCTTAAAAATGTGAATGTATTGCTAATCTGAGAAATGTTAAGTACTTACTTGTCACCTAAAATTTAAGGTTTCTAAGAGTTAAAAATTCTAATGAATTGAAAAGAAATTATATGGTTTTGGTAATAGAAGGCATGAGGTATGGAGATACATTTTTGAAGGGAAAAGGAAATTAAGTTGTTCTAAAGCTAAACAAATAAAAGATTTGTAAAAATTATAGAAGGATTGTGATGAGAAATCTTAAAGGGAAATTATAGGTAATCTGAATAAGATTTAATTAGATAAATGAATCTAATATAAGCTAATAAAGAATTTGTTTAGTTCTTCTCTAGTCTGCTAAAAGGGGAAAAGTTTTTCCTGCATTTGCCTAGGAAGCAAAAGTTCTATAAAGTATTGAAATAATTATATATTGTGTTATTTTAATCAGGTAATTAATTACTTTAAAAAAGTGATCTTAATTATGGGAACTGACGTTTCACTAGCCTATGTTTGTGTTTAATATCCTCTTGTCTTTTTGAATGAATAAATAGTCTAATATTGTTTAATAATAAGGATTATATATAATCTTTTGGTAAAATAAGTTTAACAATCTTCCCAGGGTTTGATTTTAAGAAACTTTTTTTTAGACCTAGAATTGCCTTTAGGTCATTCCAATTGGCCCTGGAATGCCTCAAGGATTTGTTTTCTCTTTATAAAGGAAAATTTTATACTTAAGGTACATGGGAAGCTTTGTAAAATAAAGAAATAATAACTATGTTCTATTTATATATGTATATTAAGTATATTCTGATATGATCTCAGTTATAACTATTTATTAGTTGTAATATTGTGTTTTGTAGAAAGGACAAGATTCCATGTCTTTTGCAATATAATCAAATCCATAACCATGTCTCTTCTTGTCATTATAACTGTTTTGTTATAATGCATTTGGAAAAATGTTACATCTTCTGAGGGATCCATGGAAAAGACTCTGACATTTTCAGATCATCCCCTTGGAACTGGATGAAAATTATTGGATCTCTATAGCGTATCTGGATTTATAGAAGTACTGGCAGGAAAAATCAGGAGAAACAAAAATTGCTTATGGGACTCAATGAACTGAAAATAATTATGTAGTTTTTTTTAACTTTTGTTGAAAGTATTCTTAAAATTTTTGGTTTTTTTCAGATATAAGGAAGCATTTTAAAAGCAATTTGGTAAATTATATTTTTCTCCCAATCTGAACCCTACAGATTTTGACAATTCTTAATGAGTGAGTCATGGCAATGTTTCTTTTCATGAATTCAATAAAACCAGTGTCCAAGGACTTTGGAATGTCATGTCTAACATGCCTGGACTCTGGTTGTCACCAGAAAGCTTTAAGGAATGAAGCCAATAAGAGCACCTTAGAGAAAGCCTGGTCACATGGTTCATGGCAATCTTTCCTGAAAGATTAGGTAAGGAATGAAGTTTACTTTCTTGAAAGCTGGCAAAGAAGGAACCTCAAGACATCATTGGGAACCTCAACTTGAGGAATTCACCCAAGTCTACAAGTACCATAGTAGGTAAGCCTGATGGCAGCTAGGTGGCTTAGCTTCTTGCAGGGCTAATTAAAGCTTGACCATAAGATTCCAGGAAAGGATATATATTTTTAAAAGCCTATGTGATCAACTGTTATTCTTATTGTGTTCATGCAAATGATCAGGCCGAATTGAAACTAGACTTAATAAAGTAAATAAATTGGTCTTAATTTGGCACTTTAATGAAAATGAGGGTGATTTTGGGGGGTGGAAATTGTGTTTCAATAGGGAATTATTATAACTGAAATTTGTTTTTTTTTTCCTTCCACCACACCATTTGTCATAATTCTTGCTATTCTAACTTTTGCCCAATAATACTAAATTTTATAACACAGTTTGTCTCCACCAATTTACAAGCCCTACTCGCACTTAGGGAATACCATCTCTAGACACCATTGCCACCTCCTTCCGTGCCCAGGCCTTGTAGTCCCTCTGGCAGAGAGCAAGGATCTCTTGGCTCTGAGAGAAACCTCTGTCCCTCCTCAACAGGAAGTAGTTTCAGAAGAGAATCTATACCCCTTTTCCATGAAAGAATTCAGAGCCAAGATCCTTGAGGTGATGTGGTAGGCAGTTAGACAGACACAAGCAGTGTAAGGACTATGGACCAACTAGAGGCAAAGTGGACAGGATCCTGAGACATGCATCTCACCACTCAACTTCTCTGAAGCTGGCAATGGAGAAACCTATGCAGAACTGACCTTTACATTTTGCCTAGTAGGAGTTGGGACACGTATTGCTAATATATAGAATTATTCTATTCATTTTAGGAAGAAAGTAATAGATTGGGACCTTTATATATTGGTACCCACTGTCTGGCAAAAGGATGCAGGAATATTTTCTCTAAAAGTTGTTGCAGTAATTTCCTGTGGTGAATGTCTGACTTTTACTGGTTGTTCTAGTTCAGGGGTCCTCAAACTACAGCCCACGGGCCACATGCAAATACAAATATTGTATTTGTTCCCGTTTTGTTTTTTTTACTTCAAAATAAGATATGTACAGTGTGCATAGGAATTTGTTCATAGATTTTTTTAAAAAACTATAGTCCAGCCCTCCAACGGTCTAAGAGACAGTGAACTGGCCCCCTCTTTAAAAAGTTTGAGGACCCCTGTTAGTTATTATCTTTAAGTATCTAATAACTACAATATGAATTGTTCTGATAATTTCACCCTCCCTTATAGTAGTAGACATACTAAGCTGCTGGCCGCTTGATTTCTGATGTGTGGGGAAACTGTTTATTCATATATCCCTGCCAACAGCACTGGGGGAGGGAGGGTTATTCCCTCCCGACAACTGAAAGTTTTTATGCCTCATAGGGTCCAAACCAGAATAGACCTTCTCATGGCTGTGGCACCAGACTTTCTCACGATGATCTCCACCTGTGGAGCCCTGCTGAATATATTGCTTTGACCATTTTTGTTATGCTGGTGACGGTAGCCTCCTTTAATGTAGAATTGACCTGACTGGCTAGTAGCATGGTAAAAGCCCTGAATGCCACTTCCAGGGCTATACATGGAATAAATCAAGAGCAGAGCCAGGTCAGGGAGGCAGTACGGGAGAATCAATAGATGATTTGCTGTTGTGGCATAACCATAATTGTGAGGAATTTAAAGGAATGTACTGTTTTAATATGTCTGACAATTCTCAATTAATAGAAAACAGCATTCAACAAATTAGGGAAACCCTCTTCAAGGTAAAACAACAAGAAGGGTGTTGTGTTGTGTGTTTTTTGGAATTGATTTATTCAACCTAACTTCTTGGCCACCCAACCTGTCTGGGTTGTGGGCATTCTTTTTAATTTTTCTCCTGTTTGTTTATTTATTTTATTTGTAGTTGAATAGCTTACTGCTGTATTCAATGCCTTCCTATTTTGAGAACCTGCATTCGCTATATTCCATTCCTAAGAATTACTTTTAAGGCATAAGCAAATGCAGTCCAACAGGATGTGATTTTTAATTGATAACAAACTAATCTCATAGATATGAGATGATATAAATGGCAGTGGGGAAATGAAAAGGGGAAGAAATAGAATGTTGGTGAACCAGCTAATATTGTAAGAAATATTAATCATGCTCTGTTAACCATGATTGTTTTATTCTGATTAAAGAAGGCACATTCTCATTTGGCTGGCAGCTACACTCAGGAACTGGGAGCTCACCTGGAGATACAGCCCTTCCTCCCCAGACAGAAAGCAGAATCGCCAGCATACCTGCTGGCCTTTGCAAATCTCCAGCCTGTTTACCTGTTAACTGCCCATTTGGCCTTCCCTTTGGCTATTTCCCCCATGTAATCCCAGTCCTTGCATATCACTAAACCCTTTGAAGATCCCTTTTGCATATCTCTAAACTGCCCATTTGCCCTTTTGCCTACTTTCCTTTGTACTTCTGCCTATATAAGCAGCTGGCTTATGGTGGGCTGCAGAGCAAATATTAGTGGATAACCTGCTGCTCTTCCATACTGCCAGCAGTATTGGAATAAACACTCATATATGATTCAATCCTGTCTCTGATTAATTAGCTCAACTAGTGACTGGCAGCATGGGACCTATTGTTTGTCCATTTCCAATAACAGGAAGCAATGGAATCACAAACATCAAGAATCATTTTGTTTGGTATTTGTACATCCTCAATTTGTCAACTGTTGCTGGTTCTGTACTGTAAACTTTACCTTTTATATATTCCCATTAAAAAAATGTCTAATCACACTTTAGGACTAAATTTAGTTTGGCTTCACCCATTATTTTCAATCAGTTAAACCTGAAAAGGAGTGAAAATTAAGTGAGTTATCAGCTGTTAAAGTGTGTATACATATTTTGGGGACTATATATATATATCGTGAACACATTACATGCCAAGCACTTTCACTGCTTTACTTCTGGCAATACTTTGTTTTAGAGTGTATACTCTGCCTTTGCCTGAAATAAAGTAATAAAATACTGGACCTGCTTCAGTCACATGTCTCTGAGTGTTTTTGTCAACACATCCACCATCTTTTTTTCTTCATGACCATTACTTATACCTTAAATCAGGACCACATTATCTCTCTTTTCTTGTTTTAAAGAAAATAACAGCTTAATTGAGATATAATTCACGTCAGAAAATTCACCCTTTAAAATAGTATATAATATAATAGTTTCTAGTATATACATAATATATTCATGTGTAACCATCCCCACAATTTAAATTTAGAATATTTTCATCACTCCAAAAAGAAACTCCCTATCCATTAATAGTCACTCACCAATCTTCCTCCCTAAAGCCCCGACTACCACTTATCTATGTTCTATCTCTAGGAATTTGCCTATACTGGACGTTTCATATAAATGAAATCATACAATATGTGATATTTTATGACTGACATGTCTCAGCATACTTTTTTCAAGGTTTACCCATGTTGTAGCATTAATTAATGCTTCATTTCTTTTTATGACTGAGTAGAATTCCATTGTATGGATGTATTACTTTTGTTTGTCCATTTATTAGCTAATAGACTCATTATATCTTGTTTGAATCACTGAAATAGCATTCTGACTAGTATTCTTACCTTCATTATTCCCTCCACTCTTCCCACTGCCACTAGAAATATTTTGTAAAAGTATCTATTTTCTAGGTACCTCAGTGGTTCCCTATTCAAAGCAGGAAATAAAAAACAACTCTGGCAAGGCAGGTCATGAAAAAGTGTGAAACTGTGAGATGCAAGACAATTCAATGGTCAATTAGAGAGTGCAAGCCTTGCTTAAAGACATTCACATTTACCAGTAAATTTAAAAAAAAAACAAACACCATTGTGCTCATATAATAAAAATCAGGCTGCTTTTCTCCATGCCTGGTCTGCAAGAGAAAAGCCAAACAACTTAGCAAGGCTCTTTATCATTACTGACCTCAGTCTTACCTATTGTTTTCTCTCCTGTTTCTCTTCCTCCTTTTCCTTCCCACTCCCTCCTACTCCATACTTCAGCCACATAATGTTACTAAAAGGGCCCAAATTAACCCTTTGTACTTTCAGGCCTTTGTGTCTTTTTGTTTCCTCTGCCCAGAATGCCCTCCTACTACTTCTCTTTCTAGAGAGTTAATTCTCCATCCATGAAGATGCTACTTAATGTCACCTATTTTACCAACCTTTGTAGTATACTTGCATTATTATACCTACCACATTATAATGGAACATCTACATTCATGTCTATCTCCCCTATCATCCTCTAAGCTCCTCCAAAGCAGATATTGTTCTAATTGTTGTTCTAGTCAACCTTGTATTTTCAGAAACCTATAAAAATACCAGTGAAACTCTTGTGGTAGGTTGTTGGCTTTCTTGTCCCATGGAGCATTTGTTTCCAGGTACCAATGATCTCTAATTAGTAATTGTCTGGATACAGTTACTCCTCTCTGTCCAATAGTCCACCAAAATGAGGATCCTACCATAGTTGGCCAAGAAGAAAGTGAGTACTACTTTTCTTACTTTTTCCTAGAGAAACTATTCACTGGAACCCAGGGAAGGTTTAAGCAGTTCTTGGTCCAACACCTTTTGAAGGGTGTGTTGGTGTCTGAAACTAGACATTGTGATCCTGTCCCATCTACTTCAGTGTGTCATACCACAAGGGATAAACCTTATTGACTAGGCCTGGGAAATGGAGTAGGGTGGGTCCCAACGGGATGATCCATATGAACTTACATCATTCTCCAACTTCTCCTCAATACTCTCCCTTCCCACCGTCTTCAACCCTTTTCTTCTACTTTGTCCCAGCCTCCTCCACCCCACTTACCCCTTCTCTCAGTCGTTTTTCCAACAGTAATAATCGATTCTCAAGACCTATCAGCTCTCCCTCTGATTTTCAAATTTTGCAGCCTCAGAGGATCCACTGAAGGTCAATATATTTTCACCTCTTCTTGGTTTCTGCTGGTGCCGGGGTCCAACCCCAGCAGGTCCAGGGGTCCCCAAAGGTGTGGACGGAGTCAGCGAAGAAGGAAAGACTCAGTAACAGCATTCAGTTGATCAGCAGCCTAGCCAGGATCTCCAGCCAAGTTCTGGTCTGGATCTCCAGAGAGGTTCTGCTTCGGATCTCCAGAGAGGTTCTGTCCAGGTTCGCCAGTCAGGTTCAGTCACCAGGTTCTAGTCAGGCTCTCCTGCCAATCTCCGCAGTCAGGTTCAGTCCAGGATCCCCTGCCATGCTCTCTCGCCAGGCTCCGCCTCCAGGCTCCGAGGCCAGTCCCTGTCCAGGATCCTCCGGCATGCTCTCGCCAGCGAAGTTCTTCTGTCTCTAGAGAACGTTCTGTGTAGGTTCTGTGCCTAGGCTCTGTCTCTCTTGGTCCTGTCTTCCAAGCCCTGTGTCTTGCTGTCTAGTTACATCTGTATTTATACCAGTTGATTCAATCCTATCAATCTCTATTACAAAGGTTAGGGCGTTTCTTATCTCCATTCCAGGGAGTAAAGATTATGTAGCTTAAGCATGATTGTTTGTAGTTAAATTGATTAACTACCCGCCTGGCACTTAGTTAAGGAGTTTCATCCCCTCCCTAACTTCAGGGGAAAATCCCTACCTGGGGATTCAACCTTTCTCGGAGAGGTGACCTTGGTTAAAACACAGCGCCAAGAAGGTGAGCAAACATATTAAGAACCATATGCTATATATTCCAGGTCCCTTGAAACAGCAAGGATAGACCGGCTCCCGGCATGCTGGTCTGCAGAGGCCAGGGTAGACTGGCTCAATAGTAAGCATTGGTCACAAAGGGGATAGGGTATATTGATGATTTTCTACTCAAGTCTGTGGGCTTGTTCACCTCCACATGTATGTGATTAAACATAACCTTATATGGTTATTAGAAATTCACTTCCCTCCTTAACATAACTAGAACTCTATTTCTTGTGAACTGGTAACCATGCCTTATTATACTAAGAAAACACTTGGCATCTCCTAGCAGCTAGGATCTAGCTCATAGTATTTTATTCTTTTTTCCCTCCCTTTCTTCCTTCCTATCTTTTCTTTTTTTTTTTTTTCAGAAGTATTGAGAGGAATATTAGAATGGGAAGATAATTAAACTTAGTTTGTTATATATTTTATTTGTACAAAGCAAATGTCTCCACAAGGATAATTTCTTTACTGAAATACAATTCACATACCTTTATTGAATGGATTCTATATGTCAGGCAGTATCTTGACTGTGATTTGTTTCAATGAGCTAGTATTAAATAACTTCTCCAGAACTGGAAAAATCAAGGACTTAAGATTTGATGCCCCAAATCAGGATTTTCTCTAATGAATAAGCTTTTGTACAAGGCCAATTTCATTTCACACAACCAAAAGGTCTGGTCATTTTGGGAGTAATCTAGAAGTACTGCTCCCAGTGCTCTCTGCACTGGAGTTCATCTAATCAACCAGTATGGACTGATCACTTACTAAGTTCCAGGCACTGTATTGATCATTATGGCTACTATGACAAAAAAGATATCCATGTCTCATGAAGGAGGAAATATATATATATATATATATATATATATATATATAACTAAATGCATTATAATGTGTTAAGTGATATATCAAAATATGAACAAAGTGATTTAGTGCAGAGGTTTATAAATTGCCTGCCTCCTGTTTTTGTGAATAAAGATTTATTATCACACATACAATAAGTAAGTCAATCAGTGGAAAAGCCCAGAAAAGTAGATGGCTTCCAAAATTCCATCCCTCACCATTTCCCATGCTACAGAATGCTGACCATCCCACCAAGCTATGGTCAACTTAAGTGAACAAATCTGCTACAATCTTATAGACACAGCTGAAATATGTAGTTCCATATTGAACAAAATGGGTCATTAAGTACACATTACCAGCTGGAACCTGCACTTTAAAACTATTAACATAAATGATAAGACATTTTAAACACTCAATAAATAAAAAGCACCTTAAGAATGGTGTGAATATATGTATATGTTCCAAAGCCCCACAAAGTGAGCACGATTTATTTCATCATTGCTTTTAATTTTTGCCACTCCTTCCTTTTCCACATTAATTCAACACTCATTTGAGAGTAGGCATGGAAAGGCATTCCCAGGAGGGAGTAGGATAACAGCATTCAAACAATAACATTTCAACATGCTAGGAGTATTGGGAGGAAGAAATAAAGATCTCTTTTCTCCAAACTCGAGGTCATCCAACTCTAAGCAGCAATAATGATTGCTGGGCCTTGATGAGAAGGTAACATGTGAATTTCGAACAAAATGTAAGCTGCACTGTTACACTGGTTAGGTTGAATGCCTAAAACCACTCCATGACAAAGGTCATTTGCCCTATATATTGGTAAGGGAGGGTTAGTGAGTTTTTTAGCCACTTCAATTTTAAAGACACTTCCCTGAATATGTTGCACATTAGACTCCAATAAGCCTACCTTTGTGTCTCCATCTCATTCACAAATTAAAATAACATTTTATGGGGTCCAGTTTACTCAGAATTGTAATTATTGCTTCATTGATTGCAAACCGGGAACCACCCACTTATCTTAAATACAGACAGCTGGGCCATCTGTTCCCTATGAATCATGTAAACAGAAAAGACTTGAGAAAAGAATTTAAATACTTTCCAACCTGGTTCTGCCTTATTTCAAAAATGCAATCAAGTGTCCAGAGACTTAACAGATGCTATGCTTAAGATCTGACCTGCCAACTTGATCCTCTTGTGTAACAGAGAAAGTTTTGGTTAGACAATGAGGTCAAAGCCTCCAACCTACTCACATTTGTTCATCCTGATCATTTAATTAAGGTTTTTTTAATATATAAAACATGAAATAAAAATTCAAGCAGTACACAATGGTACAAAATGAAGAGTAAAATTCTCCCTTCTTGCCCCTTGCTCCCACACAAATCTCTTCAGACCTTTTGACTCTTCTGTGTTTAGTACTTTTGATGTTAATTCCATTATTCTAGTTCTTGATTTAAGTTTTAATCTGTATTTATTGAGGCTACCCACTAAGAAAGGTGATGAATTTGGCTCCCTTATCTTCTCTCTTGATACAGCCAAGACCCTAACACATTAATCCGACCTCTCCTTTTCTCGCTCTTAAAATATGTTATAGTCTTTAGTTTTAGCTTTTATATAAGTAAACTTTAAAATTCAAATAATACATTTAAGCCTTGATGTCTTAATCCATATACTTTGTTTTTATTTTATTATTTCTAATGCAAATTTAATATTTTCTTTTTTCTGGTTTACACTTTTTTTCTTGTTGAAGGCATCCTTCCATGTTTCAAGGTCACAAAAATATTCTCCTATATTTTATTCTAAAGTTTTTTCTTTTACACTTAAGCCCCTAAGCCATCTGGAATTGATTGTTCTATGCAGTGTGAAGTAGAGATCCAATTTCTTTTTTTCCATATGGATAATCATTTCTTTCAGCACCATTTATTAAACAGTCCAAGCTTGACCCACTGTTTTGTAATGCTACATCTGTTATATATCAAGTGTTATATAACACTTTCAATATGTGTTGGCCTGTGTCTTGGATCTCTATTCTGTCTCATTGGCCAATTTATTTGAATTGAATTGTTTGCCTTGAACTCACCATGCTCTATGGGCCTTTGTTTCCTCATCTTTAAACTGGGGATAACAATATTTTGCTTTAACTACCTCAGAAAGTTGTTGGGAAATCAAATGGAATAACACATGTAAAGACACTTTGCCAAATTGAAAGTGTTATTCAAATTATGGAATCAAAACATGTTGGCATCAAAATCACTTTAGTTATCACTTAAATACTTTATATTTATAAAAGAGGACACCAGAGTTTAGAGCAGACAAGTGCCCTACCCATACAGAAGGTATCATTATTATGCTCCTAGTATATGCTTCCTGAGACCTCAGCATAAAACAAAGGGCATTGTATCTTATCTTACTTAAAAAAAATCAAGTCAAGGGCTTAATCTGCTAGAACTGACTGTTGAACACTGTTCATGTTTTCCCCCAAATGTGATGTAATCTCTTAAGTTTGACATATTACTTCTGTAGGAGCCTGTGCTTCATGCCAATTTCAAGGTTGAATGGTGCAAATGCAATTTTGCATAGGCCATCTCTGATTTAGCAGCAGAGATTGATATACATCACAGTTATTTAACAAAGGGCATCCATCCAGCTGGTGCCTGTCACATAGCTATTATGTGTTAAAATATAAGGCACAGTTAGATTATTTATATTTCTGCTTTATGTAAAACAAGAACATCTATTTATAAAAACTGGCCCATCTGCAAATTGGCAGATATACCTGAACAAGAAGACAAAAGTTTGATTTAAACATTAAATGGTAATAAAGATAATTAAAAATTTTCAGTTTCATTGAGTTGGAAAATAATATGTCTCAGTCAAAGGCTAATCTTGGGCATACAGTCTACAAATAGGGAATAAATATTAGCATACAATAAAATGGGGTTACAGAAGCATTATTTTCATTTTTATTATGAAACGTATTCACAAAAAAGCAATTAAACACACAGTATAATAATTTAATAATCATAAAACAACTACTCTTATATCTCCTACACAGGTTAAAATATAGTACATTATCAATACTTTAGAAGTTCTTAGTATACCCTCTATAGCACTTCTCCATCCCCAAAGTTGACCACAATCTAGGATCTTATGTTAATTATATCTTTGTGTTTTGTTTTGTTTTCATAATTTTGTCACCTATGCATGATTCTGTTAAAAATACATTGCTGGGGAATCCAAGATGGTGGTATAGTAGGTGGAAGTTACACTCCACTTCTCCCAGGACCAACCTGGAATTGTAACTAAAATATAGAACAATCAACCTGAATAACCAACTGAAGACTAGCTAAACAGAAGTCTTATAAGCAAGGATTTATAGAAGAAGACACATTTAGACTGGTAGGAAGGCTAGAAACCTAAAAAGGAATGGCCCCACACCAACATGTGGTGGCTGAGTATTTGGAAAGATATCTCAGTTGCAAAGGTTCCCCTTGAGGAGCACAGGGTGTCAACCTGATGCTGGACTTCCTAGAGAATCAGAGCAAGGAAGAAGATAACACATAACATCTGGCTGTGAATATCAGTGGGGATTTTGTCTGCCAGGGAGAGACAAGAGTCTGCTAGAAACTCGGGTGCCCTCTTAAAAAGCCAAGATACAAAATCTCATTTGTAGCCACTCACCTTGGGCTCCTGCATGGGGAGGGTGGCTCAGAGCAGACTAGAGTTGTGAAAAGAGACACTAAGTTGGATGGCTCTGAAAAGAGAGCTGAAGGGACAACAGCCAGAATCCCTGTGCTGAATCCCTCTCCCACACCACCCACAGACACCATCTTTCTTGGGTGGCCCACTCCACTCCATAGGGCATCAGCCTGGGATAATGCAAAAGTCCCACCCTCCGACTCCTTATGGCCCTGCCCTGCTGACACTGAGCTCTCAAGGCGGTCTGGTCAAATCTGAGACGGACTGAATTGTTTGCCACTAGAGTGGGGGTCATTTTTCTCTCACGTAACCAAGTGACAATAGCATATTTGTGCAGAGCCCTCTCTCAATACAGCCAAATCTTGGTCTGTTTGGGCCTGATAAATGCTGCTGCCCTCTCCCTAATGATTCCCTGAGACCATGCCCCACCACAAAATCTGTGGGAACCTGGTAGGGACAGCTAGACTTGGTATATACTGGGACTTTCATTGAGTGACCTCAGACCCAGCACCACCACAAATTTTGAACCTGTACCAATCTGGTGAACATCACTTGTCCCTAACTGGTGACTCACTAAGAACCTACCTCATGCAACTGAGTACTGCCACAGGCTCTTTCAGTGACTGAGCCTAAAAAGCAGCTGGCAGATGGAGTCAGGCAAAGGCAAATCTTGTGGTGCCTTAGTCCTTTTGCTTACCTCCCCCTGGGCTCAATGCTGGTGGAAGCTGACCTTGGTGCACAGTTTGGTCCTTTGAACACACATCCCGGCCCAACAGAGGCAGCTGCAAACTTCAGATCAATTTGTAACTAAAATCATGGAGCCCAGGGCCAGTTACAGGCAGCATCTGACACAGACCTGCACCAGAGTCCCTCCCAGGAGGCCTCAGAACCAACACACCTAGTAGTGGGCTTCTGACCACATCTGAGCAGGTCCCAATGAGCTCCACAACAGCACATCCAAAGGGAGATCTCAGGAGGCACCAGAATCTACCGGGGCAAACTCCACTTCATGAGCTCAGTACCTGCAGACCAGCCAGCCTGAGGATCAACCCCATGCATGAAGGGGTCAATAGCAATCAGACTCAACTAAAACAAGAGGGCTCACACAACCCACACAAAAGACATTTCTAAAGTACCTTGGTTGGGTGATAAGGCAGAATGTGCTACTGAGGTCCACAGGACACATAGTACATAAGACTACCATACCAAGAATGGGAGATATAGTATATATACCAAATAAACAAAAAAATAAATACCAACAGGCATCCAAGATGGGGAGAGAAAGAAATATGCACCAAATGAAACACACACACACACACACACACACACACACACACACACACAGGAGAAATCACCAGGAAAAGAACAAAATGAAATAGAGGCAAGAAATCCAAGAGATACAGATTTATAAGGATACTCAAAGAACTTAGGAGAAGAATAATTAACTCACTGAGAACTTAAAAAAAAGATATAGTAAACATAAAAGAGGACAAAGAAACCATAAAAAAGAACCAATGAGAAATAAAGAATACAATATCTGAAATGAATAACATATTAGAAGGAATCAACAGTATGGTGGATGAAGCAAAAGACTGACTCCGCTACTTGGAAGACAAAATAGCAGGAAATACAAATCAGAGCAGAAAAAGAAAAAGGAATTAAAAAATAAAATAATGTAAGGGACCTCTGGGAAAATATCAAATCTTACAACATTTGCATCATGTGGGATACTAGTAAAGAAGAGAGAGAATAAGGGATTGAAAAACCTATTTGAAGGAATAATAACTGAAAATCTCCCTAATCTGCTTATGGAAAAATACACACAAGACCAGAAAGCACGAAGAGCCCCAACAAAGATAAACCCAAAGAGGCCCACACAAAGGCACATCATAAATAAAATGCCAAAGGTTAAAGACAAGAGAGAATATTAAAAGCAGCAAGAGAAAAACAGTAAGTTACCTACAAGGGAGATACCATAGATGGTCAGCTGATTTCTCAACAGAAACATTTCAGGCCAGAAAGGATTGTCATGAAATAATCAAAGTAAAGAAAAACAAGGAACCTACAACCAAGACTATTCTACCAAGCAAGGCTATCATTTAAAATAGAAAGAGAAATAAAGAGCTTCCTGGACAAGAAAAAGATAAAGGAGTTCATTACAACCAAACAAGCATTACAAGAAATGCTAAAGGGACTTCTTTTAAAGGAAGAAATTTTAAAAAGAGGATCACAGCTATAAAAAATAAAATTGCAATAAATATGTACCTATCAATCATCACTTTAAATGTAAATGGCTAAGAATGGATAAGAAAACAAGACACATACTATTATATATGCTGTCGACAAGAGGCCCACCTCAGAATAAAAAATACACACAGACTGACAGTAAAGGGATACAAAAGATATTTCATGAAAATTAAAATGAAAAAAGCTGGTGTATCAATACTTATATCTGGCAAAACATACTTTAAAACAAAGGCTATATAATACACAAAGAAGGACACTACATAATGATAAAGAAAGCAATACAACAAGAGGATATAACCCTTGTAAATATTTAGGAACCCAATATACTAGAAGCACCTAAATATGTAAAGCAAACCTTGATGGACATAAAAAGAGAGATCAACAGTAACACAGTCATAGTAGGAGATTTTAACACCCCATTGACATCAATGGAAAGATAATCCAAACAGAAAATTATTAAGGAAACAGTGGCCTTAAATAACATACTATGTCACATGGATTTCCTTGCTATGTTCAGAGCATTTTAACTCAAAGCAGCAAAACATATATTCTTTTCAAGTGCATATGGAACATCTAGAATAGACCACATGTTAGGACACAAAACAAGTCTCCATAAATTTAAGAAGATTGAAATAATATCAAGCATGTTATCTGACCATAATGGTATGAAATTAGAAATCAATTACAAGAAAAAAAAAACACTGAAAAACACACAAAGACATGGAGGCTAAATAACATGTAACTAAACAATGAATAGGTTAACAGTGAGATCAAGGAAGAAATCAAACAAGAACTTGAACAAATGAAAATGAGAACAAATAACCTAAAATCTGTGGGACACAATGAAAGCAGTCCTAAGAGGAAATACATAGCACTACATGCCTACTTCAAAAAACAAGAAAATTTTCCAAAAAATTATCTAACTTTACACTTAAAGATATTAGAAAGAAACATCAAACAAAGCCTAAAATTAGTGGAATAAGGAAATAATAAAGATCAGAGCAGAAATAAAAAAAATAGAGTCTAAAAAAAACAATACAAAAGACCAATGAAACCAAGAGCTGGTTCTTTAAAAAAAAATAAAACAAGATCTACAAACCTTTAGACAGACTCACCAAGAAAAATAGAAAGAGGACCCAAATAAATAAAATCAGAAATTAAAGAGGAAAAGTAGCAACTGACACCAAGGAACTACAAAGGCTTATAAGAAAATATTATGAGCAACTATATGCAAAGAAATTGTAGAATCTGGATGAAATGCATAAATTCTTGGAAATATAGAATCTTCCAAAACTGAATCAGGAAGACAAAAATATCTGAATAGACCAATTACAACTAAAGTAATCAAAGCAGTAATAATAATTAAAAAAAACTCCCAACAAACAATAGTCCTGGACTAGATGTCTTCACAGATTAACTTTGCCAAACATTCAAAGACAAACTAGAAAGAGGAAAATGGCAGCTAAATAGGTAGATCTGTTGGGCACTTCTTCCCAGGGCCAGGCTAGAAATACAACTAATTGGAGAATATTCACCTGGAATTTTCAACTTGGTCCAGCTGAGGTGACTTATACCAAGGAAGAACAGAAGGTGCCTGGAGACCAGTAGGAAGGGCGAGATCCCAAGAGGGGGGTTACCTGCAGCACACACACCTGCCTATAGCAATGCCACCAGACCTATGGCATGCAACTCACAGCAGTGTGACACATAGCAGCTACAAAAGGTAACAAGACTGCTGGCAACAGCAGAGTCTAAATGAGCAGATCAGAGCCAGTGGGGGAGAGAGCCTCGGTTTCTATTGCCCTTTCTTTCTTTTTTTTAACCTCTAAACCCAGGGCACAGGATTGTTCATTTGCAACTACACATTTAAGGCATTGGTGCAGGGCAGAATGTGGGGACTTGAGGTGCCTGAGGTGGGAAGTAGGGCAGGGAGACTTAGAAAAACAGTAGCCAGGAATCCAGCATTAGGTAATTCAAACACTTCCAAACCAAAGCAGCCATTTCCACTGGGAGGAGCTACCTCCTCCCCACACCCAGAGGGCAAGTAAAGGACAAAAACCCTGCTCTAGGTGATATAGCCTGCCACACCCTGTATTTTGAGTTTTACTGAGGAAACAAAGGTAGGGGCAAGTTTATGGGTCTGAACAGTCTCAAGGAGACCTCAGTGACTGGAGTGGAGGAGGGGCCATCTGCCCCACTATTCTAGGAACCAGACTGATAAAAAACGCCAGGGTCCCACCTGACCCCATTGGTCGCCATACAAGGATCTCTGTCCAACCAAGGGCAGAGTAATATTTGGGGTCACTCGTGGGAGGAGGAGCTCTGGGACAGGAAAAAACACCCATCACATTCCCTAAAAGTGAAAAAACACCAACCCCACCTAAAGCCCTGTCAGAAACAGACTCTTAAGTGATCAAGATTGACAGCTGGCTGACAGGCAAAGAGAGCAGATTGACCCTCCCTGCTTGAAGCCAAGGCCTGTAGACAGACACAAGAAATGGACAGGTGGATCACATGGAGCTTCAAGCAGGGGGCTAAAAGCCAAAAGAGTGCCTGACAGTGGTTAACATCTAAATACCTAACAGGAAGCCCAGAACTGGCAGACAGAAAAAAAGAGTGGGGTCCTGAGTCAGCTCCCACTGGGCATTTAATCTTGGCTGAAGAGAACGACACCTCACTTCCTTTTTTGATTTTTGATTTGTCATTTTATTATTTTTTGCACCTTTTTCTTCCTCTCTTCTTTTCTTCCCTCCCGTTTTTTTCTCCTCCTTTCTCCTTTTTGTTTTTTTCTATTTCCTTTCTTTTTCCCCCTTTTTAACAATTTATCTTCTTTATCTATCTGCTTTATTGATTTGTTATTATTCTAGTCTCTGTTGTTTGGTTCATATATCTAATTTCCTCTTCCCTGCTCCTACTCAATTTCCCTTTATTCTTTTTTTTTCACTACTCTGTTTTTTTTCTCCCTTCTCCTTCTTTTTTCTTCTTCTCCTAATTTCTTTACTTGTTTCACTTCCAAAGTGTATGGCTATCTACTCTCTCCTCTACTCTCCTTTTCAGTTTTTCTTTCTTTCTTGTCTTCTCATTTCTTTTCTCCCTCCTTTATTGTAAATCATGGTCCTTCCCCTATTGCTCTAATTCTTTAATGGTATTTTCTTTATTTAAGCTCTGCACCTACAGATTCTGTCCCCCTTTTTTTCTGTTTTTTTTGTTGTTGTTGTTGTTGTTGTTGTTTGTTTGTGCTTTTTGGTTTCTTTGTTTGTATGTCGTGTTTTATCCCCATGTTTTTCTCTTTTTTTATCTATCATTTTTTATTTAGTTTCTCTTTCCTAATTCTCTTTTCTTTGGTGGTCACTATTGTTGGGGTTATAGGGATATTGTGTACATATGTGTTCTGTTCCTTCTGTGTCATGTCTTGCATTATATTTTGTGCTGTTTAGTCAGCACCTCCACAATGGCTGGCACAATGAGATAGGGAGTGATCCACATAATCAGACAACCTGGGAAGAGACTCCAGCCATGCATGGGAGAATAACATTCAAGATCCAACTATATCAAGAGAACCCCAAAATCTCAAGTAGGGGACCTCCCTATAACACCCAGCTCAGAAGACTTGAAAGATTTTACCACTGGGTCCCACAAAACATCTATCTACGACAGAAGACCAATTCAAAATATCTGGGTGGCATAGCACTTTGATCTAATACATAGAAACAAATACAAAGGAACAGCAAAAATGGAGAGACAAAACAAAACAAAAAAAACACCCTAAATCAGCAGTTCTCAACCTGTGGGTCGCGACCCTTTGGGGGTCGAACAACCCTTTCACAGGGGTTGCCTAAGACCATCAGAAAACACATATATAATTACATATTGTTTTTGTGATTAATCACTATGCTTTAATTATGTTCAATTTGTAACAATGAAAATACATCCTGCATATCAGATATTTACATTACAATTCATAACAGTAGCAAAATTACAGTTATGAAGTAGCAACAAAAATAATTTTATGGTTGGGGGTCACTACAACATGAGGAACTGTATTAAAGGGTTGCAGCATTAGGAAGGTTGAGAACCACTGCCCTAAATGAAAGAAAAGGGAATCGCCAGAAAAGGAACTAAAGGAAATTGAAGCAAGTAATTTGTCAGAGAAATAATTCAGAGTAATGGTTATAAGGATGCTCAGACATCTGGATGAGAAATATATGCAACTCAATGAGAAATATAAGGAGCTGAATAAGAAATACACCAACATGAGTAAGAATCAAGAGGAAATGAAAAATAAAATAGCTGTAATAAATAACAGAATGGAAGGCTTCAACAGTAGAGTAGGAGAAGCTGAGGATCAAATCAGCAAGTTAGAAGACAAGGTAGAAAAATAACCCAAGCACAGCAGCAATTGGGAAAAAAATTAAAAAGCAGGAGAGTCTAAAGGAGCTTTGGGACAACATGAAACAAAACAAATCGGCATAATAGGGGTTCCAGAAGGAGAGGAAGCTGAGCAAGGAATAGAAAACCTGTTTGCACACATAATGATAGAAAACTTTCCTGATTTGGGGAAGAAAATAGTCACACAATTCCAAGAAGAACAGAGTCCCAGTCAAGATGAACCTCAAAAGACCTATACTAAGACACATCATAATTAAATTAGCAAACATAAAAGACAAAGAAAGAATCTTAAAGGCTGCAAGAGAGAGACAGAAAGTTACCTACAAGGGATGTGATTAAAAACAAGGGACTAAATCCAAGAATACTCTAGCAAGCAAAGCTATCATTCAAAACTGATCAGGGGCTTTGCAGACAAAAAAAAAGTCTACCACCAAACCAGCAATGCAAGAAATACTAAAGAAATGGTTTTAATAAGAAGAAATAGAAAGGGAGGAAGGGACACAGGCATAAAAATAAAAATGGCTACAAACAAGTATCTATCAATAATAACCTTAAACATAAATGGATTAAATGCTCCAATCAAAAGACATAGGGTAGCTGAATGGATAAGAAAACTTGACTCATATACTAATATATGCTGTCTACAAGAGACCCATCTCAGAACAAGGGACTCACACAGACTGAAAGCGAAGGGCTGAAAACATTTTTTTTTCAGGCAAATGGAAATTAAGGAAAAGCTGGGGTACCAATACTTATATCTGACAAAATTGACATCAAAGTGAAGGCCATAACAAGAGACACTGAAGGCCACTTCATAATACTAAAGGGTTCGATAAAACAAGAGACCATAACCCTGGTAAATACACACAACCAATACAGGAGCATCTAAATATCTATCTATCTATATCTATATATCTATATATCTATATATCTATATATCTATATATCTATATATCTATATATCTATATATCTATATATCTATATATCTATATATCTATCTATATATATATAAACTTCTGGAGGATATCAAGGGAGAGATCAATAGCAATACAATCATAGTAGGGGACTTTAATACCCCATTGACATCACTGGATAAATCTTCTAGATAAGCCCTAACCGGTTTGGTTCAGTGGATGGAGCATCGGCCTGCAGACTGAAAGGCCCCAGGTTTGATTCCGGTCAAGGGCATGTACCTTGGTTGTGGGCACATCTCCAGTAGGAAGTGTGCAGGAGGCAGCTGATCAATGTTTCTCTCTCATCGATGTTTCTAGCTCTCTATCCCTCTCCCTTCCTCTCTGTAAAAAATCAATAAAATATATTTTTAAAAAATCTTCTAGACAAAAGATTTACCAAAGGAAACACCAATCCTAGATGACTCACTGGATCAGATGTAGTTAATGACATCTTCAGAACATTTCACCCCCAAGCTACAGAATATACATTCCTCTCAAGAGCACATGGGGCATTTTCAAAGAGAGACCACATGTTAGGACACAAGATAAGTCTCTACAAATTCAATAAAATTGAAATAATATCAAGCATCTTCTCAGACCACAACAGCATGAAATTAGAAACCAGCTACAATAAAAACGCTCAAAAACAATCAAATACATGGAGGCTAAATAGCATGCTATTAAACAATGAATGAGTTAACAAAGACATCAAAGAAGAAATAAAAAACATCCTGGAAACAACTGAAAAATGAACACAAAACAACCCCAAATCTATGGGACACAGTGAAAGCACTCCTGAGAGAGAAGTTCATAGGACTACATGGCTTTTTTTCAAAAAAAAAAAGAAAAGAAAAACTGGTAATAAGTTATCTAACTGTACAAATTAAAGAATTAGAAAGAGAGCAACAAGAAAATCCCAGAGTAAGGAGAAGGAAGGAAATAATAAATATCATATCAGAAATAAATGACATAAAGACAGAAAAACAAAAAAACACACAATAAAATAGATTAATAAAACCAATAGCTGGTTTTTTGAAAAGATAAACAAGATTGATGAACCTCTAGCCAGACTCACCAGAATCAAAGAGAGAGGACCCAAATAAACAAAATCAGAAACAAAAGAGGTGCAGTAAAAAGTGACCCCACAGAAATACAAATAATTGTAAAAAAAAATACTATGAACAACTCTATGCCAACAAACTGGACAACCTAGATGAAATGGACATATTCCTAGAAAAATACAGTCTTCTGAAACTCAATCATGAAAATCTGAATAAGCCGGTAACTACTGAGGAAATTGAAGCAGTAATCAAAAAAACTTCCAGCAAACAAAAGCCCTGGTCTGGACACCTTCACAGGGGAGTTTTACCAAACTTTCAAAGAAGGACTAAAAGCTACCCTCCTCAACCTATTCAAAAAAATTCAAGAGGAAGGAACTCTTCCAAGCTCTTTCTATGAAGCCAGCATTACCCTAACCCTCAGATCAGATAAAGACACTACATAAAAGAGAATTACAGGCCAATATCCCTGATGAACATAGATGCTAAAATCCTCAACAAAATATTAGCATATCACATCCAATAATACAATAAAAAGATCATACAACATGACCAAGTGGGATTTTTTTTCTGGAGATGCAAGGCTGGTACAATATCCACAAATCAATAAATGAGATGCATCACATATACAAATTGAAAGACAAAAATAACATGATCATGTCAATTGATGCAGAAAATTGATTATAAAATCCAACACCCTTTCTTGATAAAAACTCTCAGCAAAATGGGAATAGAGGGATCATACCTCAAAATAATAAAAGCCTTATATGACAAATCTGTGGTCAACATCATACTCAATGGGCAAACACTAGAACCATTTCCCCTAAAAATAGGAACAAAACAGGGATACCCACGTTCACCACTCCTACTGGACATAGTACTGAAAGTGCTAGCCATAGAGATCAGACAGTATGCTGGGGGAGGGGGGGAGGGGATGACAGGGGAAGGTCAATGGGGGAAAAAGGAGACATATGTACTACTATTTGTAATACTTTAAACAATAAAATAAAATTTAAAAAAATAAAAATAAAAGGCATCTGGATTATAAAAGAAGTAAAACTGTCATTATTCGCTGATAACATAATATTGTACATAGAAAACCCTAAAGATTCCATCAAAAACTATTTGATTTAATAAATACATTCAGCAACATAGCAGGGTACAAAATTAAGACGCAGAAATCTATGGCATTTTGTACACCAATAATGACCTCATAGAAAGGGAAACTAAAAAACCAAAAAAATCCCATTTACCATTGAAACAAAAAAAATTAAGATACCTAGGAATAAACTTAACTAAGGAGGTAAAAGACCTGTACTCAGAAAACTATAGGACGTTGAAAAAAGAGATAGAGGAGAAAATAAACCAGTGGAAGAATATACTGTATTCATTGATTGGTAGAATCAACATCATTAAAATGTCCATACTACCCAAAGCAATCTATAGATTCAACTCAATCCCTATTAAAATACCAATGGCATATTTCACAGACCTAGAAAAAACTCTCCAAAAATTTATATGGATTTTTAAAAAAAGACCCCAAATAGCCTCAGCATTCCTGAGAAAAAAGAACAAAGTTGGAGGGACCACAATATCAGACATCAAGTTATATTACAAAGCCACTGTTTTCAAAACAGCCTGGTACTGGTGCAAGAACAGACATATAGACCAATGGAACAAAACAGAAAACCCAGAAATAAACCCAAACCATTATGCTCAATTAATATTTGACAAAGAAAGCAAGAGAATACAATGGAGTCAAGGCAGTGTCTCTTCAATAAATGGTGTTGGGAAAATTGGACAGATACATGCAAAAAAATGAAACTTGACCACCAACTTAAACCATACACAAAAATAGACTCAAAATGGATAAAATACTTAAATGTGAGATGGAAAACCATAAAAATCTTAGAAGAATTCATAGGCAGCAAAATATCAGATATCTCTCGTAGCAATATGTTATCCAACACATCTCCTTAGGACAATGGAAATAAAGGAAAAATGAAGACATGGGACAACATCAAGTTAAAAAGCTTCTGCACAATAAAAGAAACCATCAACAAAATAACAAGAGAGCCCACTTCATGGGAGAACATATTTGCCAATGTTATATCCTATAAGGGTTTAATCTCAAAATTTATAGGGAACTCATACAATTTAACAAAAGGAAGACAAACAATCTAATCAAAAAATGTGCAAAGGACCTAAATAGATACTTCTTGAAAGCAGACATACAGAGGTCAAGAGGTATATGAAAAAATGATCAAAGTCACTAATCATCCCACAGATGCAAATCAAAACAACAATGAGGTACCATCTCACACCTGTCAGAATAGCTATCATCAACAAATGGCAAGTACTGGCGAGGATGTTCAGAAAATGGAACCCTCATACATTGCTGGTGGGAATGCAGACTTGTGTAGTCTCTGTAGAAAACAGTATGGAGTTTCCTCAAAAAAATTAAAAATGGAACTCCCATTTGATCCAGTAATCCCACTTCTAGGAATATACTCCATGAAATACCAATCAGAAAGAACATATGCACCCATATGTTCATAGCAACACAATTTACAATTGCTAAGATTTGGAAGCAGTCTAAGTGCCCATCAGATGAATGGATTAAAAAAATGGCAGTACATCTACACAATGAAATATTATGCTTCTATAAAAAAAGAAAGAACTCTTGCCATTTGCAACAGCATGGATGGAACTGGAGAGCATTATGCTAAGCAAAATAAGCCAAAGATATGTCAAATGTGGTTTCATTCATTTGTGGAATATAATGAACAACATAAACTGATAAACAAAAATAGATCCAGAGACATCAAATTATCGAACATACTGTCAAACCTCAGAGGGAAGGCAGGGGAGGTAGGGTGGGGGTAAGAGATCAACCAAAAAACTTGTATACATATAAGCATAACCAATGGACACAGACAATAGGGGGGCGGCGTGGAGGCTGGGGATGGGGGGCAGGCTGTGAGAGGACAATGAGGGGAAAAGTGGTACATATGTAATACTTTCAACAATAAAGAATTTATAAAAAGCCAGCATACTACAAAATAAACTTAAAAAAGAAATCAATAGAAGAAGATACAAATAAATGAAAGCATATACTGTGTCCAGGGATAAGAAGAACTAATGTCATTAAAATGTCCATACTACCAAAAGCTATCTATAGATTCAATAGAATTCCTATATCATATTTCACATATTTCAAAATTGTATAGGGAACCACAAATGAACCTGATTAGCAACAGCAACCTTGAGAAAGAAGAATGAAGTTGGAGGAATCATGCTACCTGATATCAAACTACACTATAAGGCCATAGTAGTTGAAACACCATGGTGCTGGCTTAAAAACATATATATATATAGATAGATAGATAGATAGATAGATAGATAGATAGATAGATAGATGAATAAAACAGAATAGAGAGGCCAGAAATAAACCCCTATTTTTTATGGTCGATTAATATTTGGCAAAGGAGGCAAGAACATACAAGGGGTAAAGAAAATCTATGCAATAAATGGTGGTGGGAAATTTGGAGAGATATGTGCAGAAAGAAAGAAAGAAAGAAAGAAAGAAAGAAAGAAAGAAAGAAAGAAAGAAAGAAAGAAAGAAAGAAAGAAAGAAAGAAACTATACAACCTTCTTAAACCATGCATAAAAATAAAGTCCAAATGGATTAAAGCCTTAAATGCATGACTCAAAGACATAAAATTCCTATAAGAAAACAGGACATTTTGGACATTTCTCTTAGCAATAGTTTTTCTGATGTATTTCCTTGGGCAAGGGAAAAAAATAAACAACTGGGACTACATCAAACTAAATTTTTTTTTGCACAGCAAATAAAACCATCAATAAAATGAAAAGACAACCCACTGAATGAGAGAACATATTCACCAATGATATATCAGATAAAGAGTTAATATCCAAAAATTAAAAATAACTTATAAAACTCAACACCAAAAAAGCCCAAACAATCCAAGGAAAAGGGGCAAAGGATCTGAATAGACACTTCTCCAATGAAGACAGACAGATGGCCAATAGACGTATGAAAAGAAAGAAATCTTACCTTTTGCAACAGCATCAATGGACCTGGAGAGTGTTATGCTGAGTGAAATAAACCAGTCAGAGAAAGACAAATACCATACGATATCATTTATATGTGGAATCTAAAAAACAAAATAAACTAAAACAGACTCATAGATACAGAGAACAGACTGACATGTCAGAGAGGATGAGGATTGGGGGCTGGGTGAAAAAGGTAAAGGGTTTAAGAAGAAACACCACACCTCACAGACACAGAAAACATTATGGTGGTTACAATAGGGAAAGTGGGGTAGGGGGAATTAGAAGAGGGTAAAAGGGGGATAAATGATTATGGAAAGAGACTTGACTTTGGAGGGTGAACACGTAATTCAATATACAGATGCTATATTATAGAATGGTACACTTGAAACCTATATTTTATTAATCAATGTCATCATAATAAGTTCAATAAAAAGAAAAGGAAACTAAGAAAACAATCCCATTTACAATTGCATAAAAATATCTAGGAATAAATTGAAACAAGAAGGTAAAATATCTATACTAAGAAAATTATAAGACATTAAAAAGGGAAATCAAAAAAGATACAAATAAATGAAAGCATATACTATGCTCAGTATATGAAAAATTAACATCATTAAAAGTCCAAACTACCCAAAGCAATGTATAGATTCAACACAATTTCTATCATACAGAATCACAAAAAACCCAGAATAGCCATATCAATCCTGAGAAAGAAAGACAAACTCATAAACACAGATAGCAGTATGGTGATTACCAGAGGAAAAAGGAACTGGGGGCAGGTAGAAGAGTATAAAGGGGGAATAAATGGTTGCAGAAGAAGACTTGAGTTTGGGTGGTGAACACACAATACAATATAAAGATAATGTATTATAGAATTGTACACTAGAAAACTATATAATTTTATTAATCAATATCACCTCAATTAATTCATTAAAAATTTAAAATAAAATAAAGAAGAACAAAGTTGGAGGTATCACACTACCTGTTATCAAACTATGCCACTAGGCTATAGTAATCAAAACAGTACAGTACTGACATAAAAACAAACATATAGGTCAATGAAACAGAATGGAGAGCCCAGACATAAACCCATGCCTATATGGGCAATTAATATTTAACTAAAGAGACAAGAATATACAATAGGGTAAAAACAGTCTATTCAATAATCGTGTTGGGGAAAGTGGACAGATACATGAAAAAAATAAAACTTAACCACCTTCTTACACTATTCACAAGAATAAACTCAAAATTAATAAAGACTTAAATGTAAGACTCAAAACCATAAAACTCCGAGAAGGAAACATATGCAGTATAATCTCTGACATTTCTCTTAGTAATATTTGTTTCTGATACATCTTCTTGAGCAAGGGAAACAAAAGAAAAAATAAACAAATATGACTACATCAAACTAAAGAGTTTTTGCACAGCAAAAGAAACCATCAAAAAATGGGGAAAAAAAAACAGAGAACCTACTAAATGGGAGAACATCTTCACTAATGATATATATGATAAGTGGTTCATACCCAAAATTTATAAAGAACTCATACTACTTAACACCCCAAAACAAACAAACAACCCAGTTACAAAATGAGCCAACGACCTGAATAGACACGTCTCCAATGAGGACATACAGATGGTCAATAGACATAGAAAATACGCACAATATCACTAATCATCAGAGAGATGCCAATTAAAACCACAATGAGCCCTGGCCGGTTTGGCTCAGTGGATAGAGCGTCGGCCTGCGGACTCAAGGGTCGCGGGTTTGATTCCGGTCAAGGGCATGTACCTTGGCTGCGGGCACATCCCCAGTGGGGGGTGTGCAGGAGGCAACTGATCGATGTTTCTCTCTCATCGATGTTTCTGACTCTCTGTCCCTCTCCCTTCCTCTCTGTAAAAAATCAATAAAATGTATTAAAAATAAAAACACAATGAAATACCACCTCACATCTGTCAGAATGGCTATTATCAGTAAATCAACAAACAATAAGTATTGGTGAGAATGTGGAGAAAAAGGAATCTTGTGCACTGTTGGTGGGGATGCAGACTGGTGCGGTAGTTATAGAAAACACTATGAAAGGCCTTCAAATAATTAAAAATGGAACTTCTTTATGACCCAACAATCCCACTTCTGGGTATTTATCCAGAGAAACCAAAAACATGAATTTGAAACAATCTATATACTTCTATGTTCATTGCAGTGTTATTTACAATAGCCAAGATATTGAAGCAACCCAAGTGCCCATCAATGGGCGATTGAATAAAGATGTGATAAAGATATATATAATGGAATATTACTTGAGCATAAAAAGGAAAAAAATCTTACCATTTGCGACAGCACAGATGGACCTAGAGATTATTATGCTCAATGAAATAAGCCATCCAGAGAAATACAAGTACCATATGATTTCACTTATATGTGCAATCTAATGAACAAAATAAACTAAAAAACAAAATAGAAACAGACTCATAGATACAGAGAACAGACTAACAGCTATCAGAGGGGAGGGTGTTGGGAGGCTGAATGGAAAAAGTGAATGGATTAAAGAAAGAAACACACAGACACAGACAACAGTGTGGTGATTGCCAGAGGGGAAAAGGGTGGGGGAGGTAGAAGAGGGCAAAAGGGGAATAAACTGTGAGGGAAAGAAACTTAACTTTGGGTAGTGAGTGTACTATGCAGTACATAGATGATGTGTTATAGAGTTGTACACTTGAACCTGTATGGTTTCATTAACAAATATCACTCCAATAAATTCAATTAAAAAATAAGATGTACAAAGCATAACTTTCCCCATTTTATCAGCCAGCTTCACAATCAGTTAGTTTCTACCCTCAGTCCCAGAGTGGCTACATATTTCTAACACAGAGATGTTAGGAGTAGCACTATGCTTATCTGGATCTTATTCTATTCTAGTGGGACTCAAGGGAGTAACAATCCGCCCAGTCATCAATCAGGTTTCCTCCTTTCATTTTGCAGACACATCCATGCAAATACCAAAGCTCTAAATTCAGCACTTTGAATCACAGTTTAGTCTATTGTCTGGGACTCATTAGGATGCTAGGAACATACATTTCAAATGAATATCAGGGTATTCACCATTGCAAGCCTTTTGGCTAGATAGGGCAAGAGATTGTCCAGGGAGGTACAGTAATAAGAAAAATGCTCAGCAGTCTCCAGGCTACCAGATAAGTCTCTGAATCCCCAAAGTGATTCGTACTCAGTTACACTGTGTACTAAGAATAAAAACTCTTTCAATATGGTAGAGTAGAAAGATTGGGGGATGTGAAATTAGATAAATATAGGCTTAAATTCTGGGTCCATCAATTATAAGCTATGTAAACTTGGGATAAATTACTTAACTTTCTTGAAGTATATCCCTATTTTTTAAAAAAATGTAAGATGAAGTTAACCTACCACATAGGATTGGTATAATGCATAACTGAGGTGATATAGGACTCAGCACACAGGAACCACTCATTAACTCTCATTAACTAGTCTCTGTAATCCAACAAAGTTGGAGGATAACAGGCAGTCTTTTCCATTGAGCATTTGGTATGTGCACAATATTTTTAGATTTTGGCATGTATTTATAGCTCACATTTCTCTCACAATAACTATGGAATACTAAGTAGGACCTATCAGGTTGACTTTCCAGTGGTGTGATTTCCTCCCCAAAGCCCAACAGTCTTCACTCATCCTCAATCTGAAATCTTAAAATCCCTTTAGTTCCAGGTTAAAGTTCAGCTAAATTGCAAAGCCTTGAGGACAATTAAAATTTTATGCAGCATTAAAAAGGAGACTGAAAGCAGATTTTAATAAAGAAAATTTTAAAAGAAACAATGATAAAGATACTGGGCCTTAGAAGATGGTTAACACCAAAGGAGAAGAACGAGTAAAGCCAGAAAAAGGAAAGCCCTGAATATAAGCTTGGGCTACATCAAGACTCTTGGATAAAAATAATTATATATATAAAAGCCTAATATGCAAAGTGTCCCCTTGAGAGTTCGACTGACTGAAAGTTTGATTGCTCGCTATGACACGTGCTGACCACCAGGGGGTGGCGCAGAATGAAGGAAGGCCCTGGCCGGTGGCCGGCAGCCGGGGAAGGGAGGCCGTGGCCGACAGCTGGCAGCCGCTAAGGACCCTACCATGCAGGAATTTCATGCACTGGGACTCTAGTACTTAATTAACTCTGTGCCAGGCACTGTTCTAAGCCCTTTACATAAGACATTTCATGTAATACTTGCAATAACCATTTAATGTCATTGAAATTACTATCCCCATTTTGCAGATAAAAATACCAAGTCATAGAGAAGTTAAGTAATTTTACAATGTTATTTATTGGCAGAGCCAGGATTTGCATGGAGACTGATCCTGAGCCTGTGATTTTAAGCATAATATATGATAGCTGATATTTGGTAAATGTTGATGGCAAAATGTGTGACACATAGTTCTAAGCACTTCATATTTCATACGAATTATCTCATAAAAGTCCTCCAACAACCCTTGAGAGCCAATGACACTGTTCACCCCATTTGACAAATTAAAAAACTGGTTCAGAAAGTTAAGTGACTTGTCCAAGGTCACATAGCAAATAAGTGACAAATAAGCCAAGTTTCCAGCCCAAACACTTTGGTTCCATGGCCAACATTCATAACAACTATGTTACACTCTATAGTTAGAATATTTATTATTTAACTATATCTACCAGATGAGAAAGTGCTATCCATTGGCTGAGGTCTCATAGCCACTTGGCAGAAACAGGTCCTAAATCTAGGGTCCCTCAATCTTTGCTTCTACCAGGCCACCTGACCCCTTCCCATAGAGACTATCCTATGGTTTGGGACTTTAATTTGCAGTCCTTTCACAGTTCTCTTTCAAACAGGTAATTCAAAGGTAGCTTCTCAGGATTTGGTTATTCCACATCAGTTTTGTGGATTAGTTGCTGTTTTTTTCTAGTATTCCAAAGCTGAGAATTCCTAAAGGATTGATCTAAGATTATAAAGAATAGATAGCATTAGAACTGTTCTTTCCAAACCCTCTCCCTCTTCCTCTCCTGCTCCTTCTTCAAGACTTAAAGGAAATACACTGGCAATTACCACAAGAAAACCAATCATTCAGCCAGCAACTACCTAACAAATTGCATTGAAACTATTTTAGAAGTGACAGATGAGTACAAGGTCCTGGAAGACACATGTTCTTGCTTTCTTAATTGCTGCCTGGCTAAAAGCAAGAGGCAAACAATATTGAGAAACTTATCTCTGAAATTCACTACCTCAGATGGCAGAAAAAGCTCTACATGTACCTATTAAATAAGCCTACTAAAGCCTTGTTTACTCAATATTAATTAAGAGATGCTAATATAACCCAGCATTTGTGAATGAGCCAAGAAGACATCTGTGGATTACTGCAATAAGTATTTCATATTTGTACACTTTTAATAGCTTAAGTAGCTCAAGGTAATTTATAAAAACTGGAATTCAGCCTTCTAATACCTCCAGGATATAAGAAATGGGCAATTTAAAAATTGAAATGCAAAGATATTAAACAAAACAGGTTTCCAGATTCCGAATTCACTGCTATGTTCTTAAACTAGAGGTCCTAGATAGTACGACTCATTCTAGGCAAAAATATGAGGGTAAAGTATATTTTGGGGGTCCTTCTGCATTTTCTTTACCCACTAAGGCTTATGAATAAGCAATCTTATGCTCTTTCTGTGATTCTCTCTTCCCCTGCTCAAATGGCCTAATGCTAAACTACTTTTATTATGGCCTCTAAAATAGACCAGAGCCATGGTCTATATGACTTGCTCCCTACATTCCCCACTAGAGAAATTACCTGGGTCCCATTCCAATAGGATGCCTACAAAGCATCTTGTATAAAAGCAACCATATGGGCTGACAATCCCAGTTCTGGGAAAATAAGTGATAGAAACAAAAGTGGAAGTAGATAAAAATAGATGCAGAAAGATTTAAGAGTTGGGTGACCAACTATCCTAGTTTGCATAGGATCAAAGGGTTTTCAGGGATGTAGAGCTTTTGGTGCTAAAACCATGAAAGTCCCAGGTAAAATGAAACAAGTTGATCACCCAAGGAATATTTGTTAGAGTAATCAAACAACATAAACAGAAACACCTAAATGTTCATCAATAGGATAATGGTTGAGTAAATTATGGGATATCATTTTCTAGACTACCCAGCTAGCTATCCTACCTAATAAAAGAGAAACATGGTAATTAGTGTACGACTGCTACCCTTCCCATTGGCTAATCAGGGCAATATGCAAATTAACTGCCAGCCAAGATGGCGGCCAGCAGCCAGGCAGCTTGAAACTAACATGAGGCTTGCTTGCTTCAGTGACGGAGGACTCCAACGTTCCCCGCCTGCCACTGCAGGCCTCTGAGCTGCAACTCTAAGCAACTATGTAACAAATATAGAAGCTAAACAAAACCCCAGAAACCTGCTTTAGTCCGCTGGGCTTCAGCCAGTGGGATCACAACATTGTGAGCAAAGGCCAGAAACCTACTTTCAGCAGTGGAGGCCTAAGAGCTGGAGCCAAGCCTCAAAGCTAAAGCTGGCCCAGAATAAAAAAAGAAAAAAAGGAGCAGTTGGGAGCTTCAGTCACCTGCCAGCCTGTAAACAGCCCTCAGCCCCTCATCCAGACTGGCCAGGCACCCCAGTGGGGACCCCCACCCTGAAGGGTGTGTGACCAGCTGCAAACAGCCATCATCCCCTCAGCCAGGCTGGCCAGGCACCCCAGTGGGGACCCCCACCCTGATCCAGGACACCCTTCAGGGAAAACCAGCCAGCCCCCACCCGTGCACCAGGCCTCTACCCTATATAGTAAAAGGGTAATATGCCTCCCAGCACCGGGACCAGCGGAGCCGCAAGGCCTCCCGGCACTGGTATCAGCGTGACAGGGGGCAGCGCCCAAACCCCCTGATCGCCCTGCGGCTCTGTGTATGACAGAGGGCGGGGCCACAACCTCCCTATCCACCCTGCTCTGTTCGTGACAGGGGAAGGCGCCCCAACCCTCTGATCAGCCCTGTTCTTTGCCTGATAGGGGGGCACTCCCCAACCCCCTGATCGCCCTGCGGCTCTGTGTGTGACAGGGTGCGGTGCCCCAACCCCCTGATTGGCCCTGCTCTGTGTGTGACAGGGTGCGGCGCCCCAACCCCCTCCCCCCCCCACGGGCCCTGCTCTGTGTGTGATGGGGTAGAGCTATAACCTCCCCATCGGCCCTGCCCTGAGTGTGAGAGTGGCGGCGCCCCAACCCCCTGATCGGCCCTGCTCTGTGGGTGATAGAGGGCGGCACCCCAACCCCCTGATGGGCCCTGCTCTGTGTGTGATGGGGTAGAGCCATAACCTCCCCATCAGCCCTGCCCTGAGTGTGAGAGTGGCGGCGCCCCAACCTCCTGATCGGCCCTGCTCTGTGGGTTATAGAGGGTGGTGCCCCAACTCCCTAATGGCCCTGCTCTGTGCATGACAGGGGGCAGCGACCACAACCCCCTGATTGGCCCTGCTCTGTGCGTGACAGGGTACAGAGCCCCAACCCCCCTGATGGGCCCTGCTCTGTGAGTGACAGGGGGCAGTGCCCCAACCCCCTGATTGGCCCTGCTCTGTGAATGACAGGGGGTGGCGCCGCAACCTCCCCATAGACCCTGCCTTGAGTGTGACAGGGGCGGCGCCCCAACCCCCCAATCGGCCCTACCCTGAGCGTGACTGAGGGTGGCATCACAACCTCCCAATCACCCTGCTCTGTGCATGACAGGGGGCGGCGCCCCAACTCCCCAATCGGCCCTGCTCTGAGCCCAACCAGGGGTTGCACCTAGGGATTGTGCCTGCCCACTGCCACCCGGGAGCAGGCCTAAGCCAGTAGGTCGTTATCTCCTGAGGGGTCCCAGACTGGGAGAGGGCACAGGCTGGGCTGAGGGACCCTCCTCCCCTCCGAGTGCACAAATTTTTGTGCACCGGACCTCTAGTTAAAAATAATGTGGTAATCCTCTATATATTGAATAGAAAAGACTACTACAATAATTAAAGCAAAAATCAAAGCTTACAGTAATATGCTTAATATACCATTTTTGTGAAAACTAAGAAATAAAAAGACAACTAAATTAGAAAGGTGACATGAACTGATTTGCATATTGGACCCAATCTTTACAATGAGAAGAAAATAGCTTGGCATTTTAAATTTTAATTTGTACTAGATAACACAGAAATGGTTCATAAATTTTGAGAGGTGATTAGGGCAATATGAGATCCTTCTTTTTTACAGCTGCATAGTATTCCATGGTGTTAATGGACCAAACTTTTTAATCCACTCATCCATCTACTGATGGGCATTTGGGCTGTTTCCAGATCCTACCTATTATAACTTGTGCTGCTATGAACATAGGGGTGAACAAATTCTCTCTGATTGGTGCTTTGGGTTTCTTAGGATATATTCCTAGAAGTGAGATCATGGGTCAAATTGCAGTTCCACATTTAATTTTTTTTTAAGGAAACTCCATAATCTTTCCCATAATTACTTCACCAGTCTGCATGTCCATCAGCAATGTACTAGGGTTCCCCTTTCTCCATAACCTTGCCAGCATTTGTCATTTATTGATTTGTTGATGATAGCCATTCTGACAGGTGTGAGGTGATACCCCATGGTCATTTTAATTTGCATGTCTCTGATGATCAGTGACTGAGCATTTTTTCATATGTTTCTTGGCCATCTGCATGACCTCTTTGAAGAAGTGTCTATTTAGGTCCTTTGACCATTTTTTAATTGGATTGTTTGTCTTCCTTTTGTTAAGGTGTATGAGTTCCTTATATTTTTTGAATATTAATCCTTTGTTAGATGTTTCATTGCCAAATATGTTCTCCCATGCAATGGGCTCCCTTTTCATTTTTTGATGGTTTCTTTTGCTGTGCAACAGCTTTTTATTTTGATGTAGTCTGACTTCTTCATTTTCTCCTTAGTTTCCTTTGAACTAGAAGCTATATCTGCAAACATATTGCTACATAGGATGTCTGCAATTTTGCTGCCTATGGTTTCTTTTTTCAAAAATATATTTTTATTGATTTCAGAGAGGAAAAGAGAGGGAGAGAGTGAGAAAAAAGCATTAATGGTGAGAAAGAATCCTTGATTGGCTGCCTCCTGCACACTCCCTACTGGGGATTGAGCCCACAACCCGGGCATGTACCCTTGACCGGAATCGAACCAGAGACCCTTCAGTCCACAGGCTGATGCTCTGTCCAAAGAGCCAAAGCAGCTAGAGCTGCCTATGGTTTCTTCAATGATTTTTACGGTTTCATGTCTTACATTTAAGTCTTTTATCCATTGTTTAGTTTATTCTTATGTATGATGTAAGTTGGTGATCTAGTTTCATTTTTTTTGCATGTATCAGTCCAATTTTCCCAGCATCATTTATTGAAAAGACTGTCTTGACTCCACTGTATGCTCTTGCCTCCATTGTCAAATATTAATTTAGCATAATGGCCTGGGTTGATTTCTGGAGTCTCTGTTCTGATCCATTGATCTATATGTCTGTTCTTGTGCCAGTACCAAGCTGTTTTAAGCACAGTGGTTATGTAATATAACTTGCTATCTGGTATTGTGATCTGTCCAACTTTGTTCTTTCTCAACATTGCTGTAGCTATTCTGGGTATTTTGCAATTCCATATAAATATTTGGAGTATTTGTTCTAGATCTGTGAAATATGCCAATGGTATTTTAACAGGGATTGCATTGAATCTATAGATTCCTTTGGGTAATATGACATTTTAATGGTGTTAATTCTACCAATCCATGAACATGGTATATTCTTCCACTTCTTTATATCTTCCTCTCTTTTTTATGAGACTGACGCGCTGCCTGCTGCGCTAAGAGGGCACAGGCAAAATGGCGATCAAAAGCCTACAGCACCCGGTATTCCCAGGTGGTCTCCCATCCAAGTACTAACCAGGCCCGACCCTGCTTAGCTTCCGAGATCAGACGAGATCGGGCGCGTTCAGGGTGGTATGGCCGTAGACCTCTCTTTTTTAAACGTCCTATAGTTTCCTGAGTACAAATCTTTTACCTCTCTGGTTATTCCTAAGTGTCTTGATTTTTTTTTTTTTGCAATGATAAATGGGATTGTTTGTTTCATTTTTCTTTCTGAAAATTCTTTTTTGGTGTATAAAAATGTTATCAAGCCCAGGTGGCTTGGCTCAGTGGTTGAGTTTACCGATGAATCAGGCAGCCGCAGTTTGATTCCTGGTCAGAGCATATGCCCGGGTTGTGGGCTCAATCCCCAGTGTGGTGTATGCAGGAGGAAGCCAATCAATGATTCTCTCTAATCATCAATGTTTCTATCACTCTCTCCCTCTCCCTTCCTCTATTAAATCAATAGAAAATATATTTTTAAATGCCATCAATTTCTGGGTGTTAATTTTGTATCCTGCTACATTGCTGAATTCATTTATTAAATCTAGTAGTTTTTTTGGTGGAGTCTTTTTTTAAAAAATATATTTTATTGATTTTTTACAGAGAGGAAGGGAGAGGGATAGACAGATAGAAACATTGATGAGAGAGAAACATCGATCAGCTGCCTCCTGCACACTCCCTACTGGGGATGTGCCCACAACCAAGGTATATGCCCTTGACCAGAATCAAACCTGGGATCCTTGAGTCTGCAGGCTGACGCTCTATCCACTGAGCCAAACCGGTTAGGGCTGGTGGAGTCTTTATAGTGTTTTCTATGTACAATATCATATCATTTGCCAATAATGACAGTTTTACTTATTTTTTTCCAAATTGGATGCTGCAGTTTCTTCTTCTTGTCTGATTGCTATGGCTGGGACTTCTGGTACTATGTTGAACAAGAGTGGTAAAAGAGGGCATCCCTGTCTTGTTCTTGTTCTTCGGGGAAATTGTTTTATTTTTTGCCCACGCTCTATCCACTGAGCCAAACCAGCCAGGGCTGTTTACAGTGTCTTTACTGGTTTTTGGAAGTAGAATAATGCTGGAATCATAAAAAGAACTTCCTCTTGGATTTTTAAAAATAATTTCAGGAGGATAGGTATTAGTTTGTCTTTGAATGTATGGTAAAACTCCCTTATGAAGCTGTCCAGACTAGGGCTTTTGTTTTCTATGAGTTTTTTTTCATTATTCCTTTAATTTCATCAATTGTGATTGGTCTATTCAGGTTTTCTGATTCTTCCTGATTGAGTTTTAGAAAATTGTATTTTTCTAGGAATTTTTCAGTTTCATCCACATTGTCCAACTTGTTGGCATGTAGTTGTTCATAGGATTTTCTTACAATCCTTTGTATTTCTGTAGTGTCAGTGGTTATTTCAATGCTTTTGTTTTTAATTTCATTTATTTGTGTCTTCTCTCTTTGTTTCTTGATGAGTCTAGCAAACGGTTCATCAATCTTTTTCTCTTTAAATATATTTTTATTGATATCACAGAAGAAGGAATAGGGAGAGAGAGATAGAAACATCAATGATGAGAGAGAATCACTGATTAGCTGCCTCCTGCATGCCCCACACGAGGGATCGAGCCCGCAATGCGGGTATGTGCCCTTGACCGGAATCAAACCCAAAACCCTTTAGTCCACAGGCCGAGGCTCTATTCACTACAGCGAAACCAGCTAGGGCTATCAATCTTGTTTATCTTTTCAAAGAACCAGCCCTTGCTTTCATTGATCTTTTGTATCATTTTTTTTAGTCTCTATGTCATTTATTTCTACTCTAATCTTTATTATTTCCTTCCTTTACTTACTCTGCTCTGGACTTTTCTTGTTGTTCTCTTTCTATTTCTTTAACTTGTAGGGTTAAGTAGTTTATTATTAATTTTTCTTGATTTTTGAGTTAGGCCTGTGCTGCTATTAACTTCCCTCTCAGGACTGCTTTTGCTGTGTTCCAGAGATTTGGGGTTGTTGTGTGTTCATTTTCATTTGTTTCCATGAAGATTATTTATTTATTTATTTATTGAGCTCGTTGGTAACCAATTCATTATTTAATAACATGCTATTTAGCCTCCATTTGTTTGAATGTTTTTACTATAGTTGATTTCTAATTTCATTCCATTGTAATCCAAAAAGATGCGTGATATGATTTCAATCTTCTTGAACTTGTTGATACTCATTTTGTGTCCTAACATGTGGTCTATCTTTGATAATGACCAATGTGCACTTGAGAAGAATGGATATTCTGTAGCTTTGGGTTTAAATATTCTATAAATGTCAATTAAATCCATCTGATCTAGTGTGTCATTTAGAGTCACTATTTCCTTGTTAATTTTTTCTTGGGAAGATCTACCTAGTAAACTCAGCTGGGTGTTAAAGTTATGTACTACTAGAGACCCGTTGCAGGAAGAGTCCTGCAAAAATAGGGCTTCCTGTGGGCGGAGCGAAGCAGAGAAGGGTGCCAAACCCACCGAGGCGGGCTTCGCTCCACCTCTGCTGCCCCGCTTGCTTCCCTCCCACCTCCACTGCCTTGCTTGCTTCCCTCCGTCTCCACTGCCCTGCTTGCTTCTCCATAGCTTTACTCCCTTCTGCAGCACTTGGCTTCTTTCTACATTGTCTTCAGTCTTCGCTCCTAGCCTGTATATGCAAATTAACTGCCATCTTTGTTGGGTTGATTTGCATACTCATCTGATTGGCTGGTGGGTATAGTGGAGTGACACTAATTTGCATGTTTCTCTTTTATTAGTGTAGATAACTGTATTGCTGTTAACCTCTCCCTTAAAGTCCTCCAAAAGTTCTTTTATATATTTAGTAGCTCTTTTGTTGGGTACATATATGTTTACAAGTATTATATCCTCTTGTTGGATCAATCCCTTTAGAATTTTATAGTGACCTTTTCTTCTCCTGTGATGGCCTTCATTTTGAAGTCTATTTTGTCACATATGAGTATTGTTTTCCCATATTTCCCCCCCCATTTGCATGGGAAATTTTATTCAATTTCTTCATTTGCATGCTATGTGAGAATTTTATGCTTATATGGGTCTCTTGTAAACAGCATATATTTGGGTCATGTTTTCATATCCATTCAGCTACCCATTGTTTTTGATTGGAGCACAAGTGTAATCCATTTATGTATAAGGTTATTATTGATAGGTACTTATTTACTGCCATTTTACTTATTTATACCTATGTTTCTCTCTCTCTCTCTCTCTCTCTCTCTCTCTCTCTCTCTCTCTATATATATATATATATATATATATATATATATATATATATATATATATATTTCTTCTTCTCATTACAGCAGTCCATTTAGGAATTCTTCAATTCTTGCAGTGCTGGTATGGTAGCCTCTTTTTGTCTGTGAAGCTATTTCACCATCTATTTTGAATGATAGCCTTTTTGGATATAGTAATCTTTGTTTCAGATCCTTGCTTTTCATTACCTTGAATACTTCAATGCCAATCCCATCTGGCCTGTAGAGTTTCTGATGAAAAATAAGCTGACAGCTTTATGGGAGCTCCTTTGTAGGTAACAATCTGCTTTTCTCTTGCTGCCTTTACAATTTTCTCTTTGTATTTAATTTTTGGCATTTTTATTATGATGTGTCTGGACATGGGCCTATTTGGCCTCTTCTTGCGTGAGTCTCTCTATACCTCCTGAACTTGTGTGACTTTTTCCTTCACCAAGTTAGGAAAATTTTTTTCCATTATTTCTTCAAATAGTTTCTCTATCCCTTGATCACTCTCTTCACCTCTGTTACCCTATGATGCAAATATTGTTGTTTCATGTTGTCCCACATCTCCCTTAAGTTGTCCTCCTGTTTGTTAATTGCTTTTTTCTTTTTGGTTCTCTGAGTGCTTTTCTCTACCCTATCTTCTAATGCACTGATCTGATCCTCAGCTTCCTCTAAACTTCTGGGTATTCCTTTCAATGTGCTCTTTATTAGTGCTATGTCATTTTTTATTTCCAACTGGTCTGTTTTCATAGTTACTATATCTTTTCTCATGCTGTTGAGAATCTTTGCCATCATTATTCTGAATTCTATATCTGATAAATTCCTTATCTCCATTTCATTTAGCTCTTCTTTTGGAGAATTGTCTTATTCTTTCATTTGGGGCTTGTTTTTTTGTTTGTTTGTTTTTGTTTTTTATCTCCCCATTTTGGCTGCCCGTTTGGGTTTGTGTCTATGTATTAGGTAGATCTGCTACAATTCCCAATCTCTAGTGCAGGACGTTAGATGCTGTTTCTGACTGGCCTTGAATACCCTCTTTGGAGCAATTAGCAATCCACAACTTATGGTTCCCTCTGCTGGGGCTGGGTTCCTTTGGAGAGGACCAAGATATGCATCAAGGTGTATTTTTCCTAGCTCTGGGTCCCTATTTATATCAGGCAAAGACTCAAAGCTTCCAGAGACCTGCCTCTGCCTGCAGTCTGATTGTTATCAGCCTTGCTTGACCTCAGGGTATTGACCACAGCATAGGGCTAAAGGTTTTCCAACAGGGTGGGGTAATTGCTTCTGCTTGCAGCCCCAATTGTTATTCTCAGTCTCTTAAAGGGTCTCAGATAATCCATAGGGTGGGGCAAGGAGTTTTTCAACATGGTGCAGCAATTGTTTCCCCCACACGCACCCCATGCAAAAGCTGCCAGGATGGTAAAGGTCTGCAGGAGAAAGATGTCCTCTGCAGTATGATGGAATGTCTCAGCACAGGAAAATGGGGGTGTCTGCCTTCTGAATTCTAACCCCAGAGCTCCCAACCCTGACTTCTTCCCACACAACTCCAGTCCACTCTTCCCTCTATCTGCCAGAGCCCAAGGTGAGTATCTGCACACAAAATTTTGTGTGTTGGACCTCTGAGAGGGTGACTGCATTCCAGCCTTCTCTCCCTGGGAGATAGCAACCCTGCCTTTTTTCACAGCCAGATGTTCTGTAGACAACTTTCTCAGTTTTGGTGCTCTGGGCTGAGGTGCACAGCTTTGTGTTTAGACCCCAGAGTCTCAGTGAGAATGCTCCACAGCTGAGATATCCCTCTGGAACTCCAACTGCTATCTGTAGGAGCCTGGCCAGCCCTTCACGCCTCTGCACTTCCTACCAGTCTCTATGTGGTTTCCACTTTCCATCCTTAGTTATCAGGGTTCTCACCAGCTAGTCTTCAGGTGATTATTCAGGATGGTTTTTCTATATTTTAGTTGTAATTCCAATTTGGTCCTGGAAGCATATCAGTGTAGCTTCTACTTACTCCACTGCCATTTTGAACTCTCCTCCTCTATCAAGAAAATTTTTAAACTTGAACATCTTCAATCCAACAATTATACTTTTCTGTGCAGATAAGTATCTATAAGGGCAGTCACTAAAGTATTGTTATAATAGCAAAACTTTGAACAACCCAGTGTTCATCAGTAGGATATTGATTAATTTAAGTTACATACATACTAAGGAATAGCGGTAAGACATTTAAAAGAAAAAGGATAATATGTAGGAAATGACATGGAAGACTGTCCCTAGTATGTGGTTGAGTGAAAACAACCTGCAGAACAATGTGTATATGATCCTATTACTTATATTGTACACACACACACACACCATATAGTTGCATGTACGTAGAAAAAGTGTAGAGATGTGGAAACTGTTAACAGTGGTAACTTCTATAAAGGTGATGGGGAAGAGTGGACAGGACTTTCACTTTATATATTTAAATATTGCTTAAGGTTTTCTTTTTAAATCATAAGCATGTATTAACTTGTAAAAATAAGTGTTTAACCAAAAGTAAGCAATCTGACAGTAGCATGGATACATTTTAGTATGATATAATAAAATACTTAGGCATTAAAAATGAATAAAATATAGTCATACACATCAACATGGGTACATCTCAAAAACACAATATGGAGCAAAAAATAGTTTCAGAAAATATACACAGTATGTATCTATGTATATAAAGATACAAAACCTAAATAGATTGTTTAGAGTTACATAAAGAACAAAGCAGATGACAAACACAAAATTCAGAATTGTGGTTAATTCTGGAGAGGAGAAAGGAGCACCAAGGTACTTCAAGTATTTTGGCTTATATTCTATTTCTCGTACTGGATAGTGAATAGATAAATGCTCTTTTTATTATTATTACTTAACCAAATGGGTATGTTATATATACTCTCATATATATGATAATTGTAATACATATAAATTACAATACAGATTTCATATATAAAAACTGCTGTTATCCTGGAAAAAAATAATTTCACACACACACACTCACAAGCACACACACACACCCCACAATCAGATAAACTCATTCACATTGAAGTATTAAAAGCTGAACGGAGCCATAAAACCTGACCTGAGGGACAGATACAATTTAGCCCAGAGTCTCTAGAGATGCAAAATTCTACCACCAAGGAATGAAGGAAGGAAGGAAACACATTTTATATTTGGGGCAATAAAAAGAAGAGGGGGATTGTTTTGGGTAATTTGGGGACAAGGGGTATTCCTGATGCTCCCACATTGCATCACAACATGTGAGGAGCAGCTAACATCTCTCCCAATGGATTTAAGGAGGCAATGACTATATTATGAAACTTATCTTCAAGGCTAGTACCAGGAAAGCACTCTAAAGTCTGATGTACTGACTCCAGCCATGTCTACAAAGGGCTTCCAGGAGAACTGGCAAAGTCTAATAACTTGGGGAAATTTTTCATTGAATTGAACACAAATATTTGAAGTGATAGTCCTATACAACATGATTTTTAACATGTACATTCTTCATGGAACATTATGTTGAGTTCCTATTAATTAAATTTAACCTGAACAACAGTAATCATCCCACCACCTTCACTTTCCCCCACTAACAAAGATAAAATAGAAAAAAATTATTTAATTTGCTCAGACAGCCTGGTTTTGTTGAAATGATTTTAAATATTTTGTTTCTTAATTGACACTTTTCTCCTAGTAATTAAAGTATGGCAATAAATAAGGATGAAATCTTTTATATTACTTGACAATGACTGGGTCAGGCTCTCAGTCTCATACTCATCAGCCTGAAATGGGAAGCAGCAGCACAATGGGGGAAACCCATCTGTCTTTATTAAGACTTGGCAACGAAAAAGCACAGAATAAAGAAGAGCTCATTTAGTAAATGGCAGTTCCCATTCTGCAAAGTGACAGAAAATTTACTGCACTGTCAGCAAGAAAAAAAAATCCACTCAAGGAAACTTGTTATATTAGGGAGACTTAAAGAGAAAGAGCTTTTTAGTGATATTAGGATAAAAATGTATACCTAATAATACATAAGTAGAAAAAAAATCTTCTCTAAGCCATCGTACATGTTGCCTTTCCCTCCTTTGAGGCCCCCCCCCCTTCTAGACCTATTCCTATTTTTTCCATCTTTTAAGGCCAGAAAAAAGCCCCAGCTCTACCTGAATCCTCCCCTAATTTAAATCCACACTGAGGTCATCTTCCTTTTACCATATTTGCCTGTGGGCATAATTTAACATTTTAACAATTCAGCATTTTACTATGTATTTTACTTCTCTAATTGTTTCATGTATTGGTTTGCTATATGCCCAACTAGATTTCAAGTTCCTTATGGACAGAGACTGTCTCATAAACACTCTTGAAACGTCCTGTAGAACCTGGCACGGTACTAGGCACATAAGTTTCTAATAAATGCGTATTAATGGATTTTTCCTGATCTAAATACCATTATCCATGGTGGCCATCTTCATTAGACAAAAACCTAAAAAACAAAACAAAAACAAAAACAAAACAAACAAACAAAAAACCAAGCCTAATTTCTTAAATAATTTAAAAGTATCAAAGTTAAACACACACAGGGTTAAAACTTCAATACAGATAGTTTATGATGCAAAGTAACTGACTTCTGCTCCACCATGACACATCCCATATTTATGCTCTTCAGGACCATCCCTGTTATTTGTTTAGCTGTTTCTTCTCGTAGTTACCTCCTCTTATCTCCACATATAATTATTATTCCACTTTGTCTCACATATAATCATTTCTTCTTTCCTCTCCCATTTATCTAACATATAATTATTTTGTTTCCTCTATAAGTTGCCTTGAATTTTACATATTATAGGCATAGTACTTTTGTTACATATCCCTTCAGTGCTTTCACCATCCCAACTTCTCATCTATTTCTTTTGCATGTATTCTATAGAGATAAGTATTTTCCCTTTGTCTGTAGGTTAGCCTGAAAGTTAAAATCAGTCATCACTATTTACATTATTGTGACGATGTACATATGTCTACTTCAGAGTCACAAATTAGATTCTATTTCCTTTCTTTTCCAGCTTTTTTCATTTTTCCTGGAGTTTCTAATAGCTGCTTTTATCCACCCTTTACTATTTGCCTGTATCATATTCTGATTTTGTTGGTTTATTTTCAAAGTCTTCACCATAACTGATAAATAAAATTTTTTTCTGGAAACTTGACTCCCTGAGGTCTCCAACCTATGGCTCTATTGTGGGCTAATTCTCTCTAGACTTATGCCACAGTTATCCTGGAACTTCACTGCTTCCATGGGTTGGACACATTGTTTCCAAGAATCCATGTCTTCCTCTTTCTTGGTTTATTTCCACTTTTTTTTTTTTTTTTTTTTTGCTAGACTAAATCCTCAATTTCCCTTAAAATATTTGGTGAAGATTAATTTATTAATTTTGGAAGTCATCTCATATCTCAAAATACTTTTATTCTATTCTCACACTTGACTGATAGTTTATCTGTGCTTAAGAAAGTCATTTTTCTTCAGAACTTTGAAGGCATTGCTACAATACTGTCTCATCTATGAGATTGCTGATAAGAAGTCTGATGTCAATATCATTCTCATTTCTTTGTAGGTTACCTGTTTTTTCCTCTGGAAGTTTTGAGGATATCTCTATACATTGTATTATGAAATTTCACAAGAATAAACTGTGAAAATATACTGGCATTGTTTCTTTGATAATTCTATCTATTTGATCCTCTCTTGAATTAATATTAGTCAAATGTTGGATGTCCTGGGTTTACTCCCTATGTATTATATCTCTTTTGATCTCATTTTACATATTTTAGCCTTCTTGTGCTACTTTCTTTGATATTTCCTCAACTCTATCCTCCAATTCTTCCCTTGAATTTTTTCTCAGTGATAATATTTTTATATAAACAGATATTTCTTGGTTTTTAATTAATTTTCAAAGATCCTATTTCTGTTATATAAATACAACACTTTCCTCAATCTCTCTGAATATACTAATTAGTGTTTTGCTTCTCTTTTTTTCTGTCAAGGGTCCTTTTCCATTTGTTTATCATTCCCTTTCATGTTGAAAGTTTTTCTAAAGTATCTGATAATCATTGATGTTTTTGTTCACATGGAAGAATGAGGCAATAAAAAAGTGATTGGGAGCTTCATATACATGAGTAGGGAGCTAGCAATTTTGTTGGGAGTTGCCTAGATGCAATAGTAAAACTTTTCTCTTGGACCTCTCTATCTCTTTAAATAATAACACTCCAATTTCGTGGAGGATATATCTGACAATAGAGCATTCTGTCTACCAGATTGGGGAGGGTAATGGGGGAATCAACTCTATAAAAATGACTTAATACACCCCCCCCCAATTCTGCCTTACATCTCATTCATTCTCTATTTCAAATCTAACATTTATGAAGGGAAGAGTAATTTTCTCTTTCACTATATCACCTTTCTGCAGGTATTCTAAATTGTGGCTTCTTCCATTCTGCTTCATCAGTTACTACTCCTTTGTCTGCTTTCCAGCTTTCATCCCACTTTTATCCACTAATGGTCACTTTCCCATTATCTTCATCATTATGAATTTATATATTTTGTATTCCTTTGATACCTTGAGATGTAGATGAAATATATGCATGTATAACAACTCACATCACAAAACACAAAAAATATAAAATATTACAAACAACCATATCTCAACAAATTGAACAATCTAGAATAAATGAATAAATTTCTAGAAATATGCAATCTGCCCAAAACTAAATCAAGAAGAAACTGAACATCTGAACTAACCAATTACAACCAAAAAAATCAAATTAGTAATAAAAAAAACTCCCAGCAAATAAAAGTCCTGAAATGAATGGCTTCACGGGTTAATTTTTGCAAACATTCAAAGAAAAACTAACACTTATTCTTCTCAAACTATTCCAAAAATACAGGAAGAGGGAAGACATCAAAGCTTAATTTACAGGACCAGCATTATCCTAATTCCAAAACCTAATAAAGACACTACAAAGAAAAAAATATATAGGCCAATATTCCTGATAAATATAGATGCAAAAGCCCTCAACAAAATATTAGCAAACTTAATTCAGCAATACAATACATAATCCACCATGATCAAATGGAATTCATTCCTGGGATGCAAGATTGATACAATATTTGCAAATCGATTGATGTGATACATTACACAAACAAAATGAAAGCTAAGTCATATAATCATATCAGTGGATGCAGAAAAAGCATTTAACAAAATCCAGCATCCATTTGTGGTAAAAACTCTTAGCAAAGTGGTAATAGAGGGAACATATCTCAACATAATTAAAGTCATATATGATAAAACAACTACTAACATCATATCCAATGAAGAAAAAGTATTTCCCTTAAGATCAGGAACAAGAAAGGGATGTCCACTTTCACCACTCTTAATCAACACAGTACTGGAAGTCCTAGCCACAGCAATCAAATAAGAAAAAGATAACACAGGCATCCAAATTGGAAAAAAATAAGTAAAACTGTGGCCCTAACTGGTTTGGCTTAGTGGATAGAGCGTCGGCCTGCGGACTGAAGGGTCCCAGGTTTGATTCTGGTCAGGGGCATGTACCTTGGTTGCGGGCACATCCCCGGTAGGAGGTGTGCAGGAAGCAGCTGATCAATGTTTCTCATTGATGTTTCTAACTCTCTATCCCTCTCCCTTCCTCTCTGTAAAAAATCAATAAAATATTTTTTAAAAAAAAGTAAAACTGTGATTATTTGCAGATGACATGATACTATTTAGAGAGAACCATAAAGATTCCACTAAAATAAACAAACAAAACAACAACAACAACAACAAAAAACCCTGGTAGAACAGACATATAAATTCAGGAAAGTAACAGGATAAAAAATAAATATTCAGATATTCATTGAATTTTTATAATGCATTAATGAACTATCAGAAAAGGAAACTAACAATCAATCCCATTTATAATTGCATCAAAATAAAATACGTAGGCCCTAGGCAGTTTGACTCAGTGGATAGAGAGTAGGCCTGCAGAGTGAAGGGTCCTGGGTTCGATTCTGGTCCAAGGCATGTACTTTGGTTGCAGGCTCAATCTCCCACCCTGGTCTGGGCTCGTGTGGGAAGCAACCAATAAATGTGTTTTTCTCACATAGATGTTTCTCTCTCTCCCCGCTCTCTTCCACTCTCTCTAAAAAAGAATCAATGGAAAAAATATCTTCGTATGAGGATTAACAATAAATAAGTAAATAGAATAAAATATCTAGGAATAAATATACGAAGGAGGTATAAGACCTGTATTTGGAAAACCATAAGACATTGAAGAAAGAAATTGAGAAAGCTACTAATAAATGGAAGCATACACCATGCTCATGGATAGGAAGAATTAACATCATGTCTATACTACCAAAAACAATCTATAGATTCAGTGCAATTCATATCAAAATAAAAATGGCATTTTTCACAGAACTGGATCAAATAATCAAAAGTTTACATGGAGCCACAAAAGACCATGAATAGTCACAGAAATCTTTAGAAAAAAGAACAAAGTTGGAAGTATCATGTTACCTGATATCAAACTATATTACAAGGCTATGGTAATTAAAACAGCATGGTACTGACATAAAAATAGACACATAAATCAATGGAACAGAATAAAGAGCCCAGAAATAAACCCATGATGATGGTCAGTTAATCTATGACAAAGGAGACAAGAACATAGAATGGGGTAAAAACAAGTCTATTCAATAAATAGTGTTGGGAAAACCAATACAAAATAATATTGAAAGTAAACTATAATTGAAAAATAAAATTAAAAATTTAAAAAGTAAATGGTGTCAAGAAAATCAGACAGATACATGAAAAAAAAATTAAAGTAGAATACCTTCTTACACCATATACAAGAATAAACTAAAAATGAACTAAAGACATCAATGTAGGACCCGAACCCATAAAACTAGAAAAAACATAGGTAGTAATGTCTCTCACATTTCTCTTATCAATATTTTTTTCTGACATATATCTTTGGGCAAGGGAAACAAAAAAATACAAACAAACTGGACTATATCAACTAAAATGTTTTGCACAGCAAAAGAAACCATAAAGATATGACAACTTATTGAATAGGAGAACATATTTGCCAATGATACTCCTGATAAGGGGCTATCATCCAAAAAACTCATACAACTCACCATCACAAAAAACACAATCCAATTAAAAGATGGACAGAGGACCTGAATAAACACTTCTCCAAAGAGGATATAGAGATGGTCAATAGAAATATGAAAAGATATTCAATGTCACTAATTTCCAGAGAAATGCAAATTAAAACTACAAAGAGATATCACCTCATATCTGTCAGAATGGCTGTCCTATATAATAAAGAGGTAATATGCAAATTAACTCTCACGCCCTCACAAGAATGGCTGCCTACAACCAGGACAGCAGGGTGGTTAGTGAGGGACGACCAAATGACTGAACAAGCAGGATGCATGGGGCGACCAGGCCGGCAAGGGGGTTAGTGAGGGACGACCAAATGACTAAACAGCAGGCTGCGTGGGGCAACCAGGCTGGCAGGGGGGTGAGTGAGGGATGACCAAATGACTGAACAAGTAGTCTGTGTGGGGCAACCAGGCTGGCAAGGGGGGGGAGGTATTGGGGGTGACCAGGCCGGCAGTGGGGGGCAGTTAGGGGCAACCAGGCAGGCAGGCAGGTGAGCGATTAGGAGCCAGTGGTCCAGGATTGTGACAGGGATGTATGACTGCCGGTTTAGGCCCAATCCTCGGCCCGAGGATTGGGCCTAAACCGGCAGTCATACATCCCCTGAGGTGTCCCCGATTGGAGAGGGTGCAGGCTGGGCTGAGGAAACCCTCCCCCGTGCACGAATTTCATGCACTGGGCCTCTAGTCTATATATATAAAAGACAAGCAACCAGAATGATGGAACGACCAGAACGACTGGAATGACTGGAACAACCAAATGACTGGTCACTATGATATGCATTGCAGCGGCCAGCTGGCCTGATCAGGGCCCAAATCGGCCCCCTTAACCTCCTGCAGCCCCTTCCCCCAGCCAGCCTGGCCCCCGATCAGCCCCCTGAACCCCATCAGGGGTGGGGCCAGCCAGCCAACCACCCACAGCCCCTCTCCCCAGTCAGCTTGACCCATATTGGACCCCAGCTGTGAATGAATTTTTGCACCAGGCCTCTAGTTATCAATAAATCAACAAACAATAAGTGTTGGTTAGTTTGTGGAGAAAAGGGAACCCTTGTGCACTACTGCAATATTGGTGGGAATGCAGATTAGTGCAGCCACTGTGGAAAACAGTATGGAGTTACCTCAAAAAATTTAAAATGGAACTATTTTATGATCCAGCAATTCCACATCTGGGAATATACCCAAAGAAATATGAAACACTTATTTGAAAGAATGTATGCATGCCTATGTTCATTTCAGTGATATTTACAAGAGCCAAGAAATGAAAACAATCCAAGTGTCTATCAATAGACAAGTGGATAAAAAAAAGTAGTGGTACATATATACAATGTAATATTACTTGGCCATAAAAAAGAATGAAATCATACCATTTGTGACAGCACAGGTGGACCTAGATGGTATTGTGCTAAGTGAAATAAATCAGAGAGAGAAAGACAAATACCATTTGATTTTACATATATGTGGACTCTAAAGGCCGAATAAATGAACAAAAAAATAGAAACAAAGTCCTGCATGCAGAGATCAGACTTCTGGTTTCCAGAGGGGAGGGAGATTGGGGCAATGGTGAACAGGGTGAAGGGATTAAGAAGTATAAATTGTAAGTCACAAAACAGTCATGGGAATATAAAGTACAGCATAGGAAATATAGTCAATAACATTGTAATAACTATGTATGGTGCCAGGTTGGTACTTGAAATATTGGGGGGACCACTTTATAACCACTATGCTGTACACCTGAAACTAATATATATATATAGATAGATAGATAGATAGATAGATAGATAGATAGATAGATATAAAAGGCTAATATGCGAATTGTCCCCTCAGTTCAACCAGGAGACCGGGAGTTCAATTGCTCTCTATGATGTGCACTGACCAACAGGGGGCAGTGCAAAATGAATGAAGGTCCTGGAAGGCAGCCAGAAAGAAGGCCCTGGCCAGCAGCCAGAAGGCCACAATCGGCCCTGATCACCAGCTAGGTCTAGGGATCTTATCCATGCACAACTTTTGTGCGCCAGACCTCTAGTACAAAATAATATTGAATATACCCTGTACTTGAAAAATAAAAAAAGAAATATATGCATGTAATCTGCCTGCAGTCTTTAACTGATTGACATATATAAACTTGTTCTGATTACAGTTTTAGCTCTGACTTTGCTCTTTTTTTCATTTCTTCAGAAGTATAGCACAAAAGAGCATCATATTCATTGCTAAAATAGCATTTACAGATTTAGTAATAAAAGCTCATTTGTCAGGATACTGAAACATTAGAAGAGTGAATTTCCACAGATTCCCTTCTTAAGCAGAATTTCCTTTTATTTTCCAGCATTATTAACATACTAGAGGCCCAGTGCACAAAAATTCATGCACTTGGGGTGGGGGGAGGGGGGGAGTCCCTCACCCCGGCACGCACCCTTTCACAGTCTGGGAGCCCTCGGGGGATGTCTGACTGATGGCGGGCCTAAACCAGCAGTTGGACATCCTTAGCACTGCCACAGAGGTAGGAGAGGCTCTTGACACTGCCTCTGCACTCACCATCTGTGAGCCCGGCTTCTGGTTAAGAGGTGCTCCCCCTGTGGGAGCACACTGACCATCAGGGGGCAGTTTCTGCATTGAGTGTCTACCCCCTGGTGGTCAGTGTGCATTATAGCAACCAGTCGTTCTATCATTTGGTCAATATGCAGATTAGCCTTTTATTATATAGGATAATTAATATAGAATATGTGTAAGTTTAAGGTGTACAGTGATAATTTTATATACATATATATTGCAAAATGATTACTACCATAACGTTAGTTAGCACATCCACCACTTTACATGATTACTAACTTACATAGTTTCTTTATTTTTTTAATGAGAAATTTTAAAATGCACTCTCTTAGCAACTTTCAAAGTATACAGATAGAGCATTGCTAACTACAGTCACCATGCTGTACATTACATCTGAAGGACTTATTCATCTTATAACTGGAAGTTTGTACCTTTTGACCACTTTCACTCACTTCCCTCACCCTCACTTCCCCAAGGCAACTACCAATATGCTCTCTGTTTTTATGAGTTTATTTCTTATGGATTCCACATATAAATCACATCATATAGTATTTGTCTTTCTGATCTTTTCATTTAGCATAATGCCCTCAAGGTTCATCCATGCTGTCATTAAAGGAATCTTAGATTGTTTTCATGTCTTTGTTATTGTTAATTGCCAGGACTTACCAGCAGCCCCTGAACGATTGATGAAGAGATTACTCAGACACAGTTTGACTGTGAAAGAGAGGGATAAGGGGCTCCTGGCTCAAGGATCCAAGCAGCCTTGATTGCCTTCCTTGTTAGCCTTCTATGTCAGTTTTTATCTTTATATACAATCAGTGGGGTGAGTAATCTTGGGAGGACACATGTGTTTACATTGTCCTCTAGGTAAGGACATTCAGGGATTAAGCATAACAATTCCAGTAAACACCTGGGGGTTTACACATAAACAGACTTATTTGGAAAAGTCAAGGAATAATTAGGGGCGCTGCCTTTGACACTCTCCCCTAAGTCTCTCCTAAGCTGGAATTCTGATAAACAGGGCAGATGGCCTTCCACACACTTCCTTTTTATCAGAATGTCCTCCTTACAAACTTTCCAACCAAGTCTCATGCTTCCCACAGGTAAGCATGAGACTATAGTTAACAAAACTATATCTGTATACTTTGAAAGTCTTGTCCTGGCCTATGCTGCAATGATAGTAATTTCTTTCCCTCTTGATATATTCCCAGAAGTAGGATTGTTAGATAATATGGTAGTTCTATTCTATATATATATATATATATATATATATATATATATATATATATATATATATATTAATTAAAGCTGGCAGTCTGGCAGTCAAAAATCCCTCTTGCAGCCTGGGAGCCATCAGGTGATGTCCACTTGCCAGCGGGGAGCAGGCCTAAGCTGCAGTCAGATATCCTTAGCGCTGCTGAGGAGGTGGGAGAGGCTCCCACCACCACCATTGTACTGGCAGCCATCAGCCTGGATTGTGGCTGAGCAGAGCTCCCCCTGTGGGAGCACACTGACCACCAGGGGACAGCTCCTGCATTGAGCATCTGCCCCCTGGTGGTCAATGTGTGTCATAGTGACCAGTCATTCCCAGTCATTCTGCTGTTAGGGTCAATTTGCATATTACCCTTTTATTATATAGGATAGAGGCCTGGTGCATGGGTGGGGGCTGGCTGGTTTGCCCTGAAGGGTGTTCCGGATCAGGGTGGGGGTCTCACTGGGGTGCCTGGCCAGCCTGGGTGAGGGACTGAGGGCCGTTTGCAGGATGGCCACAGCCCCTTCAGGGTGGGGGCGGTCCTGCTGGGGTGCCTGGCCAGTCTTGGTGAGGGGCTGAAGGCCGTTTTCAGGCTGGCTAAGCCCCCCAGCGGGGACACTCACCCCATGAGGGTGTGGCCATCCTGGGTGAGGGGCTGATGGCTGTTTGCAGGCTGGCTACAATCCCCAGCCACCCAAGCTCCCAGTGGAGACTGGCTGGAAGCAGGTATCTGGGATTTATTTATCTTCTATAATTAAAACTTTGTTGCCTTGAGCAGAGGCCACAGCCGACCAGGGCAAGCGGGAAGCTTGGCTTCCTCCATCGCTGGGGCAACCAAGCCTCCTGCTTGCTCCAGCTCTGTGGCTGCCAGCCGCCATCTTGGTTGGGTTAATTTGCATATAGTTGCTCTGATTAGTTGGTGGGCATGTGCCACTGGAGATGCGCCCGCAACCAAGGTACATGCCCCTGACAGGAATCGAACCCAGGACCCTCCAGTCTGAAGGCCAATGCTCTATCCACTGAGCCAAACCGGTTAGGGTGATGGTAGTTCTATTTTTAATTTTTTAAGGAACTGTCATCTTGTTTTCCATAGTGGCTATACCAATTTACATTCCTACATACAGTGCACAAGGACTCCCTTTTCTCCACATCCCCTGCTAGCATTTACCTCTCTTATCTTTTTGATAATAGTCATTCTAACAGATATGAGGTGATATCTCATTGTGGTTTAGAGTTGCATTTGCCTGATGATGAATGATGTTGAACACCTTTTCATGTACCTATTGTCCATTTGTATGTCTTCTTTGGAAAAATGTCTATGCATGTCCTATGCCCACTTTTAAAATGAGATTATTGTGTCTGTTGCTATTGAATTGTATGAGTTCCTTATATATTTTAGATATTAATCTTCTATTAGATATATGATATGCAAATATTTTCTCCCATAGGTTGCCTTTTCATTTTGTTGATCATTTCTTTTTCTGTGCAGAAGCTTTAGTTTGATGTAATCCTACTTGTTTACTTCTACTTTTGCTGTTTGTGCTTTTGGTGTCATATAAAAAAACTCATTGAGAAGACCAATGTCAAGGAGATTTTTTTCTTTTTTCTTCTAGGAGTGTTATGATTTCAGGTCTTACATTTGAATGTTTAATCCATTTTTAGTTCATTTTTATGAGTGGTATAAGATAGGGCTACAGTTTCATGTTTTGCATATAAATATCCAGTTTTCCCAACATAATTTGTTAAGTAGATGATCTTTTCTCCCTTGATTATTAATGGCTCCATTGTCAAAGATTAGTCGACTATATATGCATGGGTTTATTTCAGGACTCTTGATTCTGTTCCATTGGTCCATGTGTCTGTTTTTATACCAGTATCATACTATTTTGATTCCTATAGATTTGTAATATAGTTTCAAATCAGGAAGTGTTAAGCTTCCAGCTTTGTTCTTCTTCCTCAAGACTGCTGTGGTTATTCCCAGTCTTTTATAACTCCACATGAATGTTAGCATTTCTTTTATTTTCTATTTCTGTAAAATGTAAGCAGAATTTCTATGCATAGATTAAGGACGTCTGATATATTTTTTTAGTACAATCTTTTCATTAGGTACCTACCTCTTTGTTCCCCAAGGCAATTGTGGAGCTTGTTCAAAATACATATTCTCATCCTGGCCTATGCTTCTCAGTGGTTGGAGCATCCATCATCCCATGCACCAAAGGGTCGTGGGTTCGATTCCTGGTCAAGGGAACATGCCTGGGTTTCAGGTTTGATCCCAGGCCCTGGCCAGGGCATGTGTGGGAGGCAACCAGTTGATGTATCTCTCTCTCGCTCTCTCTCTCTCTCTCTCCCTCCCTCCCTCCCTTCCTCCCTTCCACTTTCTCTAAAAAATCAATGGAAAAAATATTCTCAGGTGAAGATTAACAACAATAACAAAAAATATATATTTTCAGGTCTCATTTCTGCAGAAAGTCTGGGATAAAACCAAGATCCTCTACATCTGGGTTGATAAAGCACAATCCTGGTTAAGAACCATTGACCACTAGAAGGCCAGCAACAGCAAGGCTGAACCATTCCCATTACCTTTCTCTCTTCATTTCAACCCCTACTTTTGCTGACTCCAAGAGTACATGGCAGGCTTCAAGGTGAGTGTTGTCAGGGAAGTGTTGCTTCATGGCTAACCTAGCTCTCCAATTCATGCTACCTCAATTTAAATTCATCAAACAATCAATAAAAAGTTGACAGATTTCATCTTTGCTGAGTAAATTCACTTGTCCAAGGTCATCAATGTCAGTGATATTGGACCAATATGTAGTCCAAGTCAGAGGATACTATCCCTTCTAGGTGTCTAAATTTATAATGAGAAGGAAAGAAATTACATTATCACAGTGCTAGACCTTAGCTATCAGGGGGGTAAAAATTCCTGTAAAGCTAACGGAAGCAAACTGAATTTCACCAATGCATACTATGTTTTATTGGTTGGAAGGATTATTTTTTAAAGGAAGAACTAGAGCTCTTAACAAGACAATCTAACATTATTGATTGTCTTATTTTTTAGGGTCTGCAAGTTCTTTTAGAACTTAGACTTTTTCACCCCCACGGAAATCAGAAGTGAACCAGACAGAATTGGCTGATTTGCAAATACTAAGAAACAGATCTTAGACACAGCCTCAGTCCCCGTGGCTAAGAGCATGGGTTTAGAGTCAGACATACATGGGTTAAGAGTTTAGGCTCCATCACTTACTAGTTGTGTAACCTTGAGTAAACCACTTTACCTCTGTAAGGTTGTTTCCCCTTCTATAGCTTCTAAAGTGAACCACACTCTGTCAAGCTTTACCACCTCCATCTGCCTTGAATACCACTCACCTCCTTTAACCTGGACTAGCTCTTACTCATCCTTCAGGTCTCAAATCAACAATGCCGCCTCCTAGAAGCCCTAATTCCTCAGCCAGAGTTAGGTAATGCTCTTCTGTGTTCCCTCCTTACATACCCTAAACACATCTTCAGTCATAATAAATGTATGGTAATTGATAGTTTTAAAAAATTTGTTTCTTCCAAACATTAGGAGCCAGCAAACTGAGGCCCATGGGTTAAATCTAATTTGTATAGCCATCAAGAATGGTTTGGGGATACTGACCTTCAGTGTGTCGGCTTCAGCAACATGGCGCCCTCCAGGAAGTTTTTTCGTCGGGGGAAACTGGAAGATGAATGGGCGGAAGCCAACTCTGGGGGAACTCATCACCACTCTGAACGCCGCCAAGGTGCCGGCTGACACAGAGGTGGTTTGTGCACAGGCCCAGGAAGTACACGAAAAGCTCCGGGGATGGCTTAAGTCCAATATCTCTGATGCAGTGACTCAGTGCACCCGCATCATTTATGGAGGTTCTGTGACTGGGGCAACCTGCAAGGAGCTGGCAAGCCAGCCTGACGTGGATGGCTTTCTCGTGGGTGGTGCATCCCTCAAGCCTGAATTCGTGGACATCATCAATGCTAAACAATAAGCCCTAAACCCATCTCCCTGCCCTTCCTGCTATGCCAAGGATTGTGAAGCTCAGAAGCCCAATAACTGCTCCTCCCTCTCCCCACCCAGCCACATGCTTCTGATGGTATCACCTGCCCCTTCTTGTGGCCTAATTTAAACTGTACCTCTCCTTTACCATGTGCACCTATAATGGTTGGGACAACCCTTCTCCACTTACTATAATAATTGGAACAAAACATGTCACCAAGGTGGCTTCTCCTTGGCTGAGAGGTAGAAGGGTGTGGTTTGCTCGTGGACCCCTCTGTCCCCAATGAAGTCAGGAAAGAGAAGCCATCCTCCTCTCCCATCTTGTACATGAAGCCATGGGCTGGGAAAGAGCCTGTCCTCCCCAGAGGCTAGGGGTGCTGTTTTTCTCCCTGGTGCCAATGCCTGTGTGTTGTGTATGTGAGCAGTCCCACTTGGGGTGGGAATAAACATCTGGCATTAACCCTTAAAAAATAAAGAGAATGGTTTGGGTATTTTTATACAGTAGGTTAAAAAAAAGAATATGCAACAAATATCTCAAGTATCCCACAAATCCTGAAATATTTACTATCTGGCTCTTTACAGAAGTAGTTTGTTGACCCCTGCCATAGACAATAAGCAATTTGAGGACAAGGACTATGTTTTCATCTCACTGTATGTTCAATTCCTAGTACAATGCCTGGCATATAATAGGCAGTGAGATGTTTGTTGAATGAAGGAATGAAGTATTAAGTATTAAGTATATAACCAGTATTTCTTTAACATGTTTTTATTGATTTAAGAGGGGAAGGAAGAGGAAGAGAGAGATAGAAACATGAATGATGAGAAAGAATCATTTATTGGCTGCCTCCTGCACGGCCCCTACTTGGGATGGAGCCTGCATCCTGGGCATGCGTCCTGACTGTGAATTAAACCATGACCTCCTGGGTCATAGGTCAATGCTCAACCACTGAACCACACTGGCCCGGCTAACCAGTATTTTTTTAAGTATAATTTATGACAAAATCAACACACAACTGTATTTTGCCTCCCAATATGTAAATAAAATGTACTCCATTGGGGTAATTTTTTTTTTTTTACCCTGGATGGAAGTTTGGACAGATTACATTACTTCTCATTTCTTTGAGAACAGTCCTAACAGTCCTAAAATCATTCAGGGTCACCAAAAACAGTCTTGATTCAGTAATCAGGACGTATTGCGTCTAAGATATTAATCAAATTATTTAGGCTTTACTCAGAGATAAGGTTCCTCCTTTTACTCTGTAGGTGTTGGCCACCTGCTATTGAAGATGGAGGGGGTGATAGGTTTTTATTTCTCTCCCCATTTGCCAGCTTCTATTTGGGCTTTCACCAGCATGGAAGCAGGAACAGGAAGAAGAGGTAAGGGCATGATGGGTCATTTCTCCCTTGGTAGAACAAATGGTTTCCAACTCTCTGGGTCTCTGGCTCTTCTTTGGGTTTTTAAAGGTCCCCACCACTGAGGACCTCTCTCCTGTAATTTGGGAGACCTGGACTGATGCATTTCTATTTATTTAGGTAGTTTACTGAATGCATTTCTATTCATTCCTCAGCCCCTAGGAATCCAAAAGTTCTCTCTAACTAACCCCACTAGGTGGGGTCTCTCCACCCTGCTAGGTGGCTCTATTGGGCAGGGTTCAGGGTGACCGCACCTTGGTTCTCTCTCTTTCATGGCCCCCATTTTGGTCCTAGGAAACACTCAAGCATACCTTGCCCCGACAAATTCTGGGAAGGCCAGCCAATCCCAACACAATCAATCCTTTCCTCCTGCCAAGAGCCACATTGGCTTGCTCAGAATGGAGCCTCCACTGCAGAGAACAAATTTCTAGCTGTCTGAGTTGTCTGGTGAAATACCCTCTTACTAGCTAGCATTGAGATGACGTAGGTAATATCTATCTCCCCATCTCAGCACTTCTGTGAAAGATGGAGTGGAGTCTTAGCCTGGCAACAGATCTGTACAAAGAAATGTTTTCAAAAAAATTCCTTCTTATTCTCCTCCCCTGACTTCTCTTTTTTTGCCTTTTGGAACCTGTTTTGAAGCATTTCCTTTGTATATTCTGTATATGATAACCTGGCTTTAGACTTTGCCATCTATTGTAAGGCATCTACTATGTCTTTCTGGAAACTGAATTTTAATATCATGTTACCTAAGGCTTTTTTTTTCTAATTAGGTAGTGAAAGTTAGACAATCTCCAGCAAAATCTAGAGTTATATTTAAGTAGCCTCATTCTCTTTTGATGTCTAAAATTTTGAGTTAATAACGTTAACATTTATTGAGCACCTACCAGGTAATGCATGCTTTAAAGATGTTTTCTCATATAATCCTCATGAAGATAATTTTCCCTCCTACAGATGAACCTCAAAGAAATTATGGACTTCAAGGTAAATCATAAAATATAGATCCAAGCGGAGGGGAAACCCAGGTCTATTAGATTTCAAAATCCATGGTCTTGTTGTTATACCATAATCTTCAAACTTTTCCATCAAAATACCCCAAATGGGAGAACAGAGTGAACATGCGTCCCTAAGAAGTCTGAGTAGTCAAAAAGGGACCACCACAAGTGTAAAATTTCTCTGAAGGCCCATGCTTGCTTGTAAAAATGCATAGAAATTTTGTATTTTAAAAATTCAACACTGTGTGTGTTTATTGTCATTTAAACTATGTTGAAAATTGTCACTCAAAATACCTATGTTCTCTCTATCTGAATTTCCAAGTAAAATTTATCTTCTAGGAAAAAAGCACTGTTTACCCTGTAGTTTCATGAAGCTTGAGCATACTACTCCACTTTGAGAAATCCCAACATATTCCACAAGGTAGTAGACTATATAGGTAAGGTATTAAGGATTTCAAGGAGAGCTTGGACCCACTGTAACCAATGGAATGAGGGAAATGAAAATATAGAAGACACAAGATTTGTTAAGGAGAGTTTGGGGTTAAAGAGAAAAGCACTGCAGTAATTTTTTAAAGATAGACATAATGTTATTACTAAAAACTATCATTGTTATAAACTATTATTATTAATTCCCTGATTAGAAAAACTGTTGATTACCAAGAGTTGTTAAATAAGCTATGCACTAATGTTATAATATTGGGAAGAGATAGGAGGAAAGTCAGCTGTTCATAATCCAGAGGCCATAGAATATAGAAATTATATGCCTAATTCTGGTCATTTTCTTTAGGTTCTCAAAGGCATCTAAGACCCATAAAATTTAAAAACACTGCTGCAGAGAAAAGAGCAGAGACTTTGGAATCACACTGTCTTGTTTTCAAATTCTCGCTCCAAGCTTACTAAAGTGCACAATATCCCTAGCTGGTGGTCTCAGTGGTTAGAGTGTCAGTCCACACACTGAAGGGTTTTGGGTTCCATTCCTGGTCAAGGGCACATACCGGCATTGCAGGTTCGCTCACTGCCCCCTGTCAGGGCCCTGAATGTGGGAGGCAACCAATGGATATGCCTCTCTTACAACATGCTTTTCTCTTTCCCCCCACCCCCACCTCCCTCCTTCCCTTTCACTCTCTCTGAAAAGCAATGGAGAAAATATTCTCAGGTGAGTATTCAAAAATGAAAAGTAGAAAAAAAGTAAAGTGCACAATATATTCCCTCTCTGAGCGTCAGTTTCCTTATTTGTAAAATGAGGATAATAATACCTAAGTCAAGAGTTGTGAGAATTACATGAAATTCTCTATATTAAATGCTTGACACAGAGTGGGCACTCAAGAAATGTTAAACTCCCTCTTCCTGCTACAATATATAAAATATGGTAGCGCATTTAAACTATAGGTAGATTAGTCATTTGTAATAAAACATACACCCTGTATAGACATACCTTCTTAAAAGATATTCTAATTAAAGCTTAGACCTCCAGCCAGAAACTCAGAAATAGATTCCAAGATTGATATTAAATTTCCACAAAAATTTCAAAATGCAAGTATTCAGTTCATGCCTTAAAAAAAAAAAGTTTCCAGCCCTGGCCAGGTGGCTCAGTTAATTGGAGCATTCTCCCATAAACCAAAAGGTTGCAGGTTCAATTCCTGGTCAGGATACATACCTTGGTTGTGGGTTCAGTGCCCAGTTGGGGCACGTATGGAAGGCAACTGAATAATGTTTCTCTCTCTCCCTCCATCCCTCTCTAAAAAAATCAATAGAAACATATCCTAGAGTGAGGATTTTAAAAATGTTTCCCAAACCTAAGAACATATGTATGCATGCATTCTCTTTGGAAAGATGGAATTATTTAAATACCACTACATCCTGGCATATTTGGTTCCAAAGCTAAGCATATATTACTACAAGGTCTAGGATGAAAAACCTCTTTAATTGAACAAGAGATGTGATCCTGTTTAATGACATCAAGAAGCTTTAAAAAAGACAGAGAGCCTTTGCTAATCCTCCACATGCATGAAGAAGCCTCGAAGGGGTTAAAGTGGAAGGCTTATACAAACTTTGCTTTTCAGCTTCTCTCTTATCTCCTCCCTCTCCGGCTCCAAGGCTCCACACCACTAAGGCAGAGGAGAGCTGAATCACTCACTACCTTTCCTGCATACTGTAAACTCTTGCCTGTGAAAGGGAAACTGTGGACTTCATTCAGGCTGCTTCATTCAAGTATAGAGAGTATATACACATCCAAACAGACATTTCTCTTGGCTCTTTGAAGTTTATAAGGAGCAAGGCAACTGAAACTGCACTCTAAAGCTGTAAGTGGCAACTGGCATTTTAAGTAACTTAATAGAAGATGTTTTTCTGTTTTGCGCTGGAAAGGTCTGACTCTTGAAGAAGATGAAAGAGAAAGTATACCTTGCATGAATATAATCCTGTATCCTGCTTCTCTGGCAAAACAAGTCTTACATTCTATTTTTCCAATATTCCAGAGATGTTCCTGAACAAGTTGCCTGTCGGTGCAAGCTTCCAAAGGGAGATTTAAACAGCCAACCCTTTTATCCTGCGAGCCAGGAAAGGTAAGAGAGATTTGAAAATATTATGATGTATTCATGGTAAAATGAGCGGCATTATTTTATTTATCTTCTCTAGGAGAGATACAAAGCAGGTGTGACAAACAGGCACCATCTGCTGCAGAAAATGCAGCAACTCCCACTTGAGAAAGCTTATTACTTAATGGCTCCAGCCATTGAAGAAGCAGCACTTGCTGCTAGAATTGTTTTTCATAGGCTCATGTGGAACTAAATACTCTAACAGCTCCTTCCTTATTTTTCTCGCCCTCACACAGGGTAGATAAATACAAACTGAATGCCTTAACTCCGGAAAGCTGTTGCAATGGATTGTTTTGACTTTCTCTTGAAATGTGCCACTGGTCATTTCCCTTAGCTCTTTGGTGGGATTTCAGCTCTGGAGTTATATAGGCAGGTGTCATACAGAAAAATGTAAAATTACCAGTGAATTTTTTTTCAGAACTTTATCATGTTAAAGAAAAAATAACTACTATAGTAGCTCTTGAGGACCAAAACAGGGATCAGGTTACATTTATCTCTATATCACCAGCAATTAGCAGAATGTCTAGTACTTTGGGTTGGCACTCAACAGTTTGCTGAATACGGTAAATGTCAATCTGATTTTTGAGATCCAAGCAGAACTTTATTGCTCTTATTAGAAACAAGTTTCACCCGAGGAATCCCTCTTAGAGTTAATGGATGGAGAAAGCTCCGCATTCTTTTCTCATTCTAAGGAGAGAAATTCATTTACTTCTGTGATGTTATATATACTATGGTGATGTAGAACACTGCCAAAGATTTGACATTTTAATATTCATACCAAAAATGCTACAAGTTTTCTTTTATTATTAAGAGCTTTTTTACCAAGGTAATGGCAAAACATGCAATAAGAAAACCAAAGGTGTATTCACATTGCTTGTGGGTATTTTGATTTACCAGTATATTAGAAATGAAGTAAGCCAGATGTTCAGGCTAATATTGGCCAATTATTAAATGAATCTCATTCACCTTGCCATTCCCCCAAACTTTCCTCCCCCTTTCTTTTCTTTCCCCCTTCTTTCCTAAAGTTTTTCTGCTTCCTTATCTTCATCTCTACCTCTTAATCACTAAGTTCTTCCTACCTCTTACCCACTTCTCAAGTTCTAATCATTTCACTTACTTCTCACATATTTTTCCTTCCCTCTATTTTCCTTCCTTCCCCCCCCTATTTCCTTATCCCCGTTTCTACCATTCAGTGTTCTTATTATCCCACAACAGTTTTCAATCTTTTTTATGAATACTAGAGACTGATTTTTATTTTATGAGCTTTCCAGAAAGGACTTCAGGATACTAAAATTCGATAAGGCTATTTACATGAAAATCAAATCCTTCAGAATTAATAGAATTTCTATTTCTTTTGAAATCACATGGTTGTTTTTCTTTCCAAATGGTGCAGAGCTTTAAATGGAGCAATCACATTATCTGCACAACTCATTGATTAGTTAGCAAATAGAACTATGAGAATCCTGTTTGGAAAGCTTTTATAAAAAGTTGTCACATTACAGGACCTGAGGAACAAAGAGGATTCCCTAATTCCTACCTTTTTGTTTACTAATTTAAAAGTCCTAAATGGATTTAAGGAGTTAAATTGATAGACCTGTCTGAATTGACCAGCATGTTTGGTGTCCTGTAGACTATTGAAGTTTTAAAGAATATATTATTAGTTTTCTACAACATCAAATGAAAATTTTAAAGAAATTGACAACTGTATGTGAGATTATTGTTTATAACTTCTTTAAGCTTCACAGAATTCTAATAAATAGTCAGAACTAGTGAAGATTTGGAGTTAATTGTGTAGAAGGCATAAAATGTATTATCAACTGTTACTGAACAGAATCTATAGGCACAATTGAACTTCCTAAAATTTAAGGCTGTAAACCCATGCCATATAATTTTCCTTTAAAATTATGTAACTGAAATAGTAATTCAAGAGTAGTGTTTCTAACAAAGTGATTATTCCCCAATTCCAGATTATAATTGGGAATGAAGTCTCCTTTGCACAATAAGAGATAAGGAAGTAGGGGAATGGAAGAATAAGAAAAGGGAGTTTCAGACTCTTCCCCAAGTTATATTAGCCATTAAAACTGAGATAAAACTGTGCTTCTCTTCAAATTGTCAGTGCTAAGTGCATTTCTTCAGTCATATTCATGTAGTCAACAATTAATGAGCAGCTACGGCAAGCCTGGTTATATAAGGAATCAAATTTGAAAAAAGATCCTGAAAGAGTTTATAAATTACAATGTAGGGGGAAAACACATCAAAGATATTTATAATATTAGGCAAATGTAACTTTTCCAGGAGAAATACAAAGCCTGTGGGAATTAGGATTTGGTTGGGAAATCAAGGTTCAGTTTCATGAGCTGAACCATGAAGAATTGTAACATTTCCCCCAAGTAGAGATGTGGGAATATGTAAGGAACTGGTCAAAGATAAACATGGAACCCTAACAGGTTTGGCTCAGTGGATAGAGCGTCGGCCTACGGACTGAAGGGTCCCAGGTTCGATTCTGGTCAAGGGCATGTACCTTGGTTGTGGGCACATCCTCAGTAGGGAGTGTGCAGGAGGCAGCAGGTCAATGTTTCTCTCTCATTGATGTTTTTAACTCTCTATCCCTCTCCCTTCCTCTCTGTAAAAAATCAATAAAATATATATTTTTTAAAAAAGATAAACATGGAGGCAGTGAAGTTGGTAACAGTGAACATTACAGTTTGACTGGAAAGGACAGTAGTGGAAGGAATTAAAGTCATCCCGAACCAGGGCATTGACAGCCTTAAATGCCAAGCTTAGGAGAATAAAGTCCAAAGGCAATAAGGAGCCTCAAAAGCAATACGTGGGCTTCCAAAACTTTATTCTATTTTCATCTATTAAAATAGTAGTTATGAATAAAAAGAACAAATGAAGACGGTAACACATAGCTTGACAATTTTTAAATAAAGTTCAAAACAACATATTGTTTAGGCACAGGTGTATGTGTGTGTGAATAAAAGCAAGGTAATGATTAACAAAATTTAGAGCATTCATTATTTCTGGGGAGAAGTGGGTGGTAGGATGAGATGAGGAGGAGTATAGGCAGATGTCATGTAAATTAACTATTTTCAATCTTAAAGTTGGTGTTTATTCATAGGTGTTTGTCCATGGGTGTTACTAAGTATGCAAAAGAGGCCCTGGGTGTCCCCATGATGGCACAGAGTCATTAACCAAGGAATATGACTTATCTAAATCTGTATATTTGAGATCCACAGGAGACTAATGATCCTATAATACTAGAGGATTTTCCCAATTGGCTTGCACTGGCAGTGAGTGTTTATTTTCCTTCCCCTTCTCTTCTGGAGAACAGGTGAAAAAAGTAACTTATGAGATACAAGGGTTAAAAGTCCAGTAAGCTCATATCTTTGGGCCAGCAACAGTTTTAAGGAAGGGAGCTGCAGGGAGAAGAGCTGGTATGGAGGGAGGCTGCTCAGACAATCACACTGAACAAATAGCAGGCAGATGAGATCAAATGATTCCTCTGTGTGGGCTGCCCAGGGCTATGAGTCCTAAATTTGAAATACTCTGTTCTATTTGTAGAGTCGTGCTTCTCAGCCCTGGCTGCATATCAAAATCACCTGTGGAGCTTTAAACACTACAGATGTTCATGCCTCCACACAGACCTACTGAATCAGAACTTCTGAAGGGAGAACCCAGCTATATATATTTCCAGAAAGCTTAATAAGTGATCCTGAGGGCAGCAGGGACTGGAAATCATTCCTTGCAGAAATTCTAAGTGGGCAGTTTTGTTTTTTGTTTTGTTTTGTTTTGTTTTGTTTTTTTACAAATGTAGATTTCAGGGTCTTAGTCCCTGAGATTCTGGGGAAGCAAAGGAAAGGGTCTAGAAATCTGCATTTGTAATAAGCATCTTCCAGGTGATTCTGATGAATAAACTTCCTTGGACCATACTGAGAAAATTGCCCCAAAGTTCAAACACACTAGGACCTTAGGGTGATTACTTTGTGTATTCATTTCCTAGGGCTGCCATAACAGAAGTGTAACAAACTAGGTAGCTTAAAACAATAGAAATGAATTGTCTTAGGTCTGAAGGTTAGAAATCTGAAATTAAGGCATGAGCAGTGTCATGCTCTCTCTTCAATCTGTAAGGTAAAATCCTTTCTTGGCTCTTCTAGCTTCTGGCATTTGCTGGCAATCCTTGGCACGCCTTGGCTTGTAGATGGATCACTTCAATCTCCGCTTTTGTCTTCTCTCTGTATGTCTGTCTTCTTTTTTTTTTAAGGACACCAGTAACATTGGACTAGGGCCAACTTCATGATTTCATTTCATCTTTATTATATCTGCTAAGTGCCTATTTTCAGATGAGGTCACATTCACAGGTTCTGGGTATTTGAACTTCAACATATCTTTTTAGGGAAACCATTCAACCAATAACACTGTTTTAGTTTTTTAAAAGTAGGTCCCCCAAACAACCAATAAGACGAGTTAGCTATGTTCTTTAGCTGGGGTGTCTAGATAGAAAGACTAGTAGTTAACTGTCAAAACTTGGTATGCAAAGAATCACCTGAGAAACTTTTGTTTAGAATGCATATTCCTGAGCCTTGATCCAAAATATTAGAATTCAGTAGGCCTGGGAAAGGGCCGAAGAACCTGTATTTTAAATGATGTAAGAGATACATGTATCACACCCTTGAGAGAAACTGGACTTGAGAGAACAAGCAAGGCCAAGAAATAAGTGGTTTGAGGAGAAAGAGCCGCCAATAGCATACGCTGAAATCTGTTTTCATAATGAGCAACTCAGGTGAACCTTTACCTTTGGGGCATGGTATTTCTAGGGAACGAAATGATACCTACTATGATTATCTTTTCTATTTGTTAGTAAATCAAAAATCAAAGTAAATATACTTTTAAGTGTTGCAAAATGTCTTCTAGACCATTGCTCCAAAGACAGTAGAAAGAGACACAGGTCTCTTTGCTTTTGTTTCTTGTGAACCTGGAAGTTCTGCAGGAGTGGTAGGGATAGTAGGTAAGTAGACGAAGAATCATGCAGTTTACAGAATCATGCAGCTTACATAAAGTTGGCTAGTTATTATAAACTTTAAGCTGAAATGTTCCCAGGCTGGGGGGGAAAATTCAAGATCATAGGAAGAGTAATGTGATTGTTGGAGCTATTTCTTTTTTGTTGTTGTTGTTGGAGCTATTTCTTAACTCTCCTTGGGTATGTTAACAAGCAACAGAACTACATTACACTGTCAGCTCTTTGCTACTATTGCACATGGAAGTTTGACATGTGACGGTGGTTTATATTGTTTATTTTAGTCACCCATATTAAAAATTCATGGTTAGAATGACAAGCTGAATCATTTTAAAATACTTTAATACTAATTAATTTAGCCTATTTACACACTGGAATGTTTTTGCCAATAAAGTAAGGTTCTATCTGTATTGTTCCCAACAGACATACACTCTCAATTCCTTGTGATCTACAAATACTGAAAAAAAAAAGTGTATTCTGACCCCCATAGACCTAAATGAGAGAGCCAGAACACAAAAATAAAATGGGGGGAAACCTGCCTTCCTTAAAATTCCATAATTTGTTAAATTGACCCATGGCACTGGGACCTGGAGTTTGAAAATGAATCCTTAGATTGAGGTTTTCTTTAGCTCATTGCTAGGCTTCTCTGGTTAAACTAAAGAAGTGGTTCTCAGTCCTGACTATACTATAGAGTCACTTGGGGAAGTTTTTTGGACCCCACCCTAGACCAATAAAATCTAACTCTCTAGAGTGGTGTCGAGGCCCCTACTGTGGAGATTATGATTTGGAACATCTTTGTTGGAGTCCAGGGTCTATATTTTAATAAGTACCTCAGGTAAATCTTATGATCAGTTAGTTTGGAAGACATAGTTTTAATCTAACTTACTTATTAGCTGCTATTCAGTAATATGAATTTTTCTTTAACCTTTTAATAGTTATTTACCACATAGAAAAATACATTCAGCCCTGCCAACATGGCTCAGTGGTTAAGCGCCGATCTATGAACCAGGAGGTCACGGTTTGACTTCCGGTCCAGGCATATGCCCAGGTTGCAGGCTGGCTCCCCAGTGTGGGGTGTGCAGGAGGCAGCCAATTGATGATTCTCTCTCATTGTTGATGTTTCTATCTCTCTAGCCCTCTCCCTTCCTCTCTGAAATCAATAAAAATATATTTTAAAAACATTCAAAATGATAAAAACTCAGGATATTATTTTAAAACTAATTTGCCCATAGCAAACCATTTTTGCAATATATCAGTTAATTTTTACTTTTAAAACATTGATATCTGTTTTTCTTAGATACCTGAACCTTTTATCTTTGTTTTTTTTTATTTTCAGGAAAATAATTCTGTTGAAGAGTCTTAAGAGTCAAAACTTCTGAGCCTAAGCCTACTGCTGTCAGCACCTCTGAGACTTCTCCATCTAAGCATTACCAGGTCTGACAACACTTTTCCTCCAGCCTACAGTGAGGGATGCCAACAAAACTGTAGCAAATATATCCTCTAGACTTATAGTCTTCAAGCTATGGCAACTGGGCAGGAAGCTTATAAGCTCCATCCTTAAGTGAGATTCAGAAAGACAAGAAAGGTGAATACTCAGATATGCTAAGTATAAAATATATAAAAGCCTTTAGAACAGGGGTGGGCAAACTTTTTGACTCGAGGGCCACAATGGGTTCTTAAACTGGACCGGAGGGCCGAAACAAAAGCATGGATGAAGTGTTTGTGTGAACTAATATAAATTCAAAGTAAACATCATTACATAAAAGGGTACGGTCATATTTTTTTTTTAGTTTTATTCATTTCAAATGGGCCGGAGCCGGCCCGCGGGCCGTAGTTTGCCCACGGCTGCTTTAGAAAGTCTCCTCATAGACGAACCCCATTAAATGCACATAATTAGTGCAGGCATTTAGATGAGTTGAAGAGAAAACAGAGCCCTTTCTCCTTCTACACAAACAGAGCACAAGTTTGATTTAATAGTCTGAGAGATTCTTGTCTCTATGCCAGTATTATAATTTCATAATTTTTATTTTAATTATAGAGTAGGACTGTGAAAATGAAATATTTATTTATATATATTTTAAATGATTAAGAAGTTCCATTAAAACCTATTTGAGAGGGGAGTGCTATGCTGCAGGACAGAGAGGATGTGGCAATTGCCAAATTATAATGTCACAATTTTCTTGTTTGTGCACTACTGACTTGCCTCTGGTCATGATTGCTTTGTAGGAGACTGTTAGAAAACCTGCAGTATATTCAGAGGCAGTCTAAGTGACTGTGGAATGCCTCAAGGGCAATAGAAATCAAATAGAAACAAGTATCTACTCAAGTCTTGAGTGATGACGGAGGCGCATTTCAAGTACCACGGAACTCTCACTGGGTGGACCCATTTCCCCACCCCAGCAACAGAGGTTAACACCACTTTAGATAAGTATTCCAACCTGTATATATATGTGGGCTTATTCCTGAGCCTCCTGGCCATTCTCCTCCTCCTGCTCTTCATAATGCTCCTTCGACTCAAACACGTCATTTCACCCATCAACTCTGAGAGCACAGAAAGTGTTCCTGAATTCACAGATATAGAGATGCAGAGTCGAATCCCTTCTTACTGAAGCTAGGATGAAGAGTTTTAGTGGATCTCAGAAAACCCCTGTATGTTGATGTCACGGAAGCTTACTTTGTTGCATGTAGTTTCCCATGTAGGGAATCCACAAGGTCTTCATTTAACAAAAAGTTGTTCGTGTTTTCTTTGTTATTCTTTATCTTGACTCTGTTTGTGGGATAACTAAGGTTCAATACTCGTTCTTTGCCAGGTATATAAAAAAATGGCAGCTGGTGGGAGGGCAGGTTTCTATAGTAACCAAAGACAGCCAGGGCCTTGAGCAAACCTCAGACCACAGAAATTCATACACAGCTGTTGTAAAAACACAGGATTCCTGGAAGCTCCAAGAACAAGGAAAATTTGCCTTTGAAAGGGTTGATTGTTCAAAGAAGGTACCCCAAGAAAAGGAAAAATTTTAATTTAGCATTTGGACCCTAAAGAATCACTTCTGCTGGCATGAAGCTAAATCATGTCAGAAGTTCATGGAGGGGACCACGAGCCCTTTCCCAAAGGAGCAGTGATTTTATCATCTGAGGCCATTGGGTTTGAACCAAATGAAAGAAAATATTTAAAGAAACTTTCAGTTTAAAGAACAAGTTTTCAGAAAGAAGTTTTCAGTCAATAAACTTATCTAAAGAGGAAAATGCACATTTTATATCTAATTACAATTACTGAACTTTTAAAAACTCAGATAACAACAGATATATTACAAAAATCTGGAACAATGAGCTTCCCCCAAACCAAGGGAAAACTAAGTCAAAATGTGTTTGTGACAATTATGTGTGCAGTTTCATTGCCCCTTTCTCCCTCCCTATCATGCTCCAGGATTAAGTTGCACACAAATATGAGCTTTGTTTAAAGGTGGCCTTAACAAAGAAGGTTCAACTGTACTTTGAAGCAGAAATGAAATAATATTGGTACTCTGTCGTTAAATGATTGTGACTTTGGACTAAACATTTAAGCCTCTGGGTGCCAGGTTTTTCTTTCTGAAAAATGATCCAAGAGCTATTTAGTCATCACTAGACTCCTTTTAGATTTGAATGTAAGAAAAACAGAGAGAGAAAAAGGAGGAAAGGACTAAATAACACTCTCCAAAATCTTTACTGAGATCAATGTCTTCAAATTCACATTTTTCTTTCCTGGAAAATGCTTCTTTCTTCTCAATCCCTGCCAGAAGATTAAGTGTTTCACTTATTGCCTATAAGAGAAATATCTTTTGAAAAATTCCATTCTCATAGGTAGCCCTAGTATGCTAATAGTAGAAACAGGCTGATTTTTAAAAATCAATATTCCAAAGGGGAACCAAAGGAGATGAATACTGTTTACAAATTAGAAATTAGAAGGTTGGTCATATTTTTGACACCAAAGAACTAAAACACCTGTGTTAAATTCTGCCTGATTAAAAAAAAATCAGTTCTCTTTTGCATCTAAAAGGTGGTCATCAAATTTCACAAGGTGCTCCCACAGGAACTGCAGTGGTGGTAAGAGAGAAATGGAAAGGAGGTTAGGTTAATGCCACCTGCACTGGACATACAGCTCTAGTCTGTTATCAATTTAGATTGGCCCGTTTACTCTGCTCTAAATCTAGCTTGGTGGTGAAATTCCCAAGTGCTTTCTACTTTTATACACAGTCATTTGCCAATACTCCTCTCTCCAAGGGGCTGAAAGTGTAAAATCCCCACATGCAGAGCTAAACTTAGCAGCAAGGCTGACTCTAGCACACCTGTTACAAGAGCACACTGTTAAGAGATGGCAACTGCATTCTGCACCATTCAGAATAGATCAGCAGGTAAGCTAAGGCAGATAGGGCATATACTTTCCTTTCGGCATTATATTTTCCCAAATGAAAAGTGACTCATATATTACATTTGGTGATTTAAGTTGTGTTTTTATTCAACACCCAGACTGCATATACCCTTTAAAATTTTAGTTGTTGGCAGCCATACATGGACTTCCTCAAAGGCTGGCAGTATACCCCAGAACTTCTTAAGGACACATATCTCCCCTCTCCCTTTTGTGGTCACAGTATTTGAATGCACTTTACAGTTAAGAAGTCAGTGGCTGGATAAATGAAGAAAGTGATTACACTTCCAACAGCAGTGAATAGCAAGAGGCCCAATGCCTTGTTGCTGAACCTAATGAACAGACTGCAAATTTATTCCCTGCTCACCTACTTCCCCAACCAAAATTTTAGGAGTTTAAAACTACTCTTTAATGACTAACTTGGATGAAGATTCCTAATTTATGATTAGGTTACTCACCTGGAAAACAAACACCCTCTTTCATCACAGCTACCCCCATGGGATCTAGATCTTCATTGAGCATCAACCAAAGCACACAGTACAGCTTGCACAGTGCACTAAAATAGTAGCATAACCACTCACAGTTTCCAGTGATAACATAAATGGAGATGGATTTAAGCAGGTGTGTCATAATGGTGACTCACATGTTATTTAATCTTTAGGAAAATAAATTCAATGTTTTAATCATAACAAAATGTAAAGAAAATAATTTGTATATTTATATTAAATTATATTATGTCCCCCAATGTATTAATTAACATATATTACTGCTCAAAAAGGCAGCTAGAACAATAGCTATAATTTGAAGTTACCCATCTATCCAAAATGCTGACTTGCCAATTCCCTCTCCAACCCCTACTCTCCCCAAAAATTCACATTAGCTTAAATGCATACAAACAGGTAGGTTATTTATTTATAGATGTACTCTGTTTTAAGGTGAAAAATGATTCTTTACTTTTTATTATGCTGAACCATATGCCATTTCTGTTGGTCAAAAGTACTCAAATATTGGCAATTTTATACAATGCAACCTAATAAAAAGTCACACTATATGAATTCTTTTAGTAGTAAATTCTTTTATCTTTAAAAATAATTAAATGTCTAAAAATGTCCTTTGCACACATTTCAGAATCATGGGTTGTATAAACAAGGTATATTATAAAGGCTTATAAATAAATTAGGTATGATGTATTAGGCAAGAAATATTAAGGTTAATCAAGATGGGTTTAACCAGCCTATCCTTTCCATTCATGCCAAATCTGAAGCTTTGGACTCATAACTGAGTTTGACTGCTGAAGACCATACCGTACTTCCTAAGTAGGTAAAAGGGGTCCACTTAATGCAAATAAGTGGTTATATTTAGTAACACATTTTATTCACCTGCATTTGTACAAAAGGACTTTTTTAACAAAATAAAGAATTGTGTGGAAGAAAATGGATTTTTTTGTCTGAAATCATTGATAATTAAAATAGATTCATATTGTATAAAAACATAAATATAATATTTGAATTTATATTTAGCATGTCATTTTTCATCCCTGGAAAATAAATTCTCTTTGGTTTGCTGATAACAAATATCTACTGTCTGAAGAATGTAAAGAGCATTGGTCTTATTATTCCAATATAAATCATAACTGAAAATTTGTGGGATTTATAATTTTGAAGTGTCACTGTTTCTTTTATTCCCCAACCTCCCACCTTTTATTTTCTCCCCACTTGCAAACTTATTGGTGTGTTAGTTTGTTTCTTTATTAGTAAGATTTGAAAACTGGATGATGACTACCTGTCAATGAAGGTGGCCTGAGGTAAGAATGAGATAAGGCAACTAAAGTGCTAATATCTTTCAACATCACACCCCCTAGTCGTATATTTTTTTAATGTATTTTCCATTTTGTGCTTTCTTCATTTGATCCTCACAGCAACCATGTGAGTAATAAGTGAAGGTATTATTGTCTGTTTTACCAAAGAGAACATGAGCATAGAGATATTAGTAAGGCGTTTGTGGTTATAAAAGGTTGAGTCAAGTTGACACTTCCAGTCTTTTTTTTTATTTTGTTTTATTGCTTAAAGTATTACAAAGAGTATTACATATGTCTCCTTTCCACCACCACCCCCTTGACTTCCCCCAGCCTCCCCTACCCCCCAGTGTCTTATGTCCATTGGTTATGCTTATATGCATGCATACGAGTCCTTCAACACTTCCAGTCTTAAGATGCCTACTTTAGTACTCATTCTACCATGCTTTGCCTTCTGAGTACTGACTAGATATTTCAAACCTATCCATTTTTTAACACTCCAAGCTCTTCAAACAATAATTGAGTTCTATGATGATTAACTGGCTATGCCCTAATCCAAAACAAATAAGCAGAATTCAGCCATCACTTTAATTTTATAGACACAGCAACACATATTAATAGACTATACGAAAGTTTACACCAAAGCAAACCCTGCAGCTCTAATTTACCTGAATGAAAGGAAGAGGCAGAAATATGGATGGATTATCACTCACAATACAATACCAATTCTCTGATCATTTGACTTAATCTTCTCGGTCAATCTTCTAAGATATCTATGACTAGTGTCCTGATGCACAGATTTGTGTACATTGAAAGGATATTAATTAGAAGAAATATTTTAATATTGCTGTTCGCCCTTTCTCTAGAAGTATCAGAGATGAAAGAAAATTAGTAAAATGTATATGAAAATAATATATAAATTGATTCATAAAGAAGAACAACATGATATAACAACAACAAAAACATAATATAAAAACAACAAAAACATGATAGAAAAACATGATAGAAAAACAACATTGATCAAAACAATGACTGATAGCTGAAACCGGTTTGGCTCAGTGGATAGAGCGTCGGCCTGCGGGCTGAAAGGTCCCAGGTTCGATTCCGGTCAGGGGCATGTACCTGGGTTGCGGGCATATCCCCAGTGGGAGATGTGCAGGAGGCAGCTGATCGATGTTTCTCTCTCATCGATGTTTCTAACTCTCTATCTCTCTCCCTTCCTCTCTGTAAAAAATCAATAAAATATATTTTAAAAAAAACAATGACTGATAAATTGATTAAACTTATTCTAATATCTCCCTGTATACCATATTAAGAATAAAAACACTTTAAGAGTACTTGACTAATTCCCCTTGTGATGAAATATTTACAACTTTAACTTTAAGGTCACACGCTCTTCAAACGCGAGAGAAAGCAACATATAACTGACCATGCCCGAAAACGGGTTCAGGTAGGAATATTCCTGCTCCGTCTACATTGGCACCAGTGAGAGCTTTATATGTGTCATGCATGCACAAGTCAACGTTTATTTTTAAATTGCCAGTGCACATCATATGTACTGGCCGGTTGGTCGGACAGTCAGATGGATGGTCAGTCACTTAGCCTGTTATAAATATAGACTAGAGCAGGGGTCCTCAAACTTTTTAAACAGGGGGCCAGTTCACTGTCCCTCAGACCGTTGGAGGGCCAGACTATAGTTTTTAAAAAAAAAAAACTATGAACAAATTCCTATGCACACTGTACATACCTTACTTGGAAGTAAAAAAACAAAATGGGAACAAATACAATATTCGTATTTGCATGTGGCCCACAGGCTGTAGTTTGAGGACCCCTGGACTAGAGGCTCAGTGCATGAAGTTCATGCATGGGTAGGGTCCCTAGGCCTGGCTGGTGATCAGGGCCAATCGGGGCCTTCCTTCCCCCGGCTGCCAGCTGCTGGTCGGGGCCTTCCTTTGTTCCACACTGACCCCTGGTAGTCAGCGCACATCATAGCAAGCAGTTGAACTCCCAAGGGGACAATTTGCATATTAGCCTCTTATTATATAGGATTATCTGTTCCCAGCATCCCTAGAAATGAGAATACCTCCCATAAGGTAAAAATAGTGTTCTTATTTAAAATTGCATAGTGTTCTAAATGTACACAGCAATTCCATTAGTGTTTTATAATAAATGAAATGAAACTAGAAAGAAGAGAATTACAAAGAATGAATTGTTATACTTGTAGAAAAAGGAGACAAAAATATGGGGCATGTGTGAGGAAGGAAGATTAAATGCACATATTATAGGTGAGGAGTTTTTGAGGAATAACTTGAATAATTCCAAGTATTCTGATTAATTTCCACATTAAGTATTTATTGATGAAATCATATGTAAATGTGTGAGAGAATCAGAAAGACATTATACAGTGTACTGGGCTCAGCTCTGTGGGAATCTAAAGTCAGAAAGTTTCAATCTAGCAAAAGATAATAAGTACCTAAATTCATTCATTCATTCATCCATTCAACATTTATTCAGCACCTACTGAGTGTGCTAGCAGGGAAAACAAGACACACTCTATGCCCTGGTGAAGATTATAGCCTACTGGGATGGACAACAACAATCGGTTACAATAATATTGTTTTATAATGGAGAAGTATAAGGTGCTTTGGCTACATATAAAGTGGAGGGGATGCTGCATAGCCTGGCCTAGAGTGTCAGGGAAAACTTTACTAAGAAGTTAAGATCTATTCTAAAATCTAATGGATGAGTCAAAGGAGAGAATAGGGCAAACATTCCATAGACAGAACAGCAAGTGCAAAGATTCTGAGATCAAATAAACTTGGCACAACTGAAGAAGCATAGTGAGCAAGGTCTCCAGAAGGCTAGAAAAGTTGATAGAAACAAGAACATGCAAAGCTTTGTGGACAATGTTATTGGTTTTTAACTTTATTCTACGCAGAGAGAAGAAGAGAACTCTGGCAGCAGTGTGGAGGATAGATTAAAGAAGGCCAAGAGTAGAAGCAGGGAAACAAGTTAAGAAGCTCTGGCAGTGGTTCAGGAGAAAGGTGATAATACCTTACTTAGACTTATCCACCAGCAAGTGGGTAGGGATAAAGAGAAGTAGCTTTGAGCTACACTTAGGAGATAAAATCAGCATTACTTGCTGATGAATTAGATAATAGGGATAAATAAGAAGGAAGAGTCTAGAATGACTTACTGGTTTCTGCTTTGAACAACAGTCTGGTTGGCTGTACTCACCGAGATAGAGAACACTGGTGGATTATCAGATCAAGAGGGAAATAAATTTGGTTTTGGACATGTTTAGCTTGATGTGCATTTAAGGCATCCAAGTGCCGTGTTGAACAGACAGTTAAATATATGGTTCTGGAGCTCACAAGAGATGTTAGGGCTGAATATATAAATGTCAGAGTTGTTAACAGATGACACTGCCTAGGGAGGGGTTATAGAGTAGACTAAAGAGAAAATGACAATAATGGAACAAAGAATATGCCCTAATATACCACCACCATCACCACACCTTTTTGGAAGGTTAGTTATTTGTCAAGGAGGTTGGGAAAGAAGATTTCTTTTAAGGGTCTCCAAACTAAGGCAGATTGCCCAGAGATACTTGGGAGCAGGAGAAGTGGAAGAGGGAGTCAGAGTGAAAGTCCCTTGGGGAGAAGGAAGACCTGGGGAGATCAAATAAAAACATTAAATAGAAAGGTTAGGGGGCAGACCATAAGTAACAGGGAAACAGAGCTAATAGTTGGCAGCACAATGGAGCAGTGCAGGTACAGGTCAGGAATATAGTACAAAGAGCGTCCTGCAGTGAACAGGGATGGGTTTTAAAAAAACACAAAATAGTTGTGTAATTGCATTGATCACAGTCCTGGTAGAAAAAAGATGGCATTCCCCAAAAGGGTGAGTAAAGAAACTTTAAAGAAGGGACTATTTACAAGGGGGATGGTAGATATAATGGGACAACAAGAGATGGCAAAGCACCCAGGGATTAGCTGCAGCAGGAGGAAACTACTACCATTTCTAGGCTTGAAAGGAAAAGAGGAGGGAGCTGTTATTGGAATCTTACATGCCCTGTAGCCATTAAAAAGAAACTAACAATCCATGTTTTAGGTCCAGCAGCAAAGCCAATAGGAGGCAAATGTATTAAATAGCCCAAACACTTTCTCCTCCACCTTCCATTCTGCTGAAAACCAGAGGGCTAGCAAACCTAGGTGATGCAATTTGTAGAGGTCAGCCTCCTAGAGCAAAGAGCAGGGTGGAGAAGGCTTGTGTGAATGGATCTGGAAGAGAAGACAGGTAATATCCAATACAGAAGTAAATAGGCATACTGGGATGGCTTAAAGACCCCACTTGAAGTTTGCTGAATATGATTTTGCCATAAAATAGATAAAACATACTAGAGATTTTCAAAGAGATGTATCATTAAAATCCAATCAGAAAAAAACAAAACTACTCTAGCTATTCCAAATAAAAGGAATTTATTACAAGGAATTGATAATACAGGTGATAGAAGACAAATGGAGATAGTGAAGCAACCAAAAGATTAGCAAAAGCAGAAAGCTAGGACCAATCTTAGGGCCTGAAAAACAATGGGAAGAGTTGACATTACCAGAGCCAAGAAGCTGGAATCCTCAATAATCCCTAGAATCAGGCAAGGGCCTTCCTGTTGGAAGCTGAAGCCACAGAAGAGGCACCTTGCAAAATCTGGGACCTTATAGGGGCTCTCTGGCAGGAGCTACAAACATGGAGGGAAAAGATTTTGAGCCATTTTTTCTAAAAACATGCTGTGATTGATTAACGCTGCCTTTTAGGATGGAAGGGGTAATAGAGGCATGCATGCCATATATCTCCCATTGTGGAGAGCAGCTACAGCATTCAGACAGGATCAAGCCTCAGATTGACTTGTGGCAAAGCCACCTACAAGTCCCAACTTGGAGGGCAAAGCCCTCCCAGCACAATTATAGTCAAAAGGCTATGGTCCGACCCTGCAGTCCTAGGTAGCTAAAGGATGTGGGCTGCGGGGGTTGCAGCAAATGCTGTCAAAATAAGGCTTGATAGAGTTCAGAGAATGGCTACAATGGGAAAGAAGCAGATTTGAAATTCCAGGAATATTGTAAACATCTTGCCCTTGTTTTGCTTTGTGTTATCTGACTATAAAATAAACCTTTGGCTTACAGGCTGTGTCACTGTTTCCTCATCCAGACACAGTGATCCACCTGGCTCCAACTGTATTCTCTTGTCTGTCTTCTTTAAACCTTCAATGCCCCTCCTCAGGTTCACCCCTGGCCGTGCTGGATGCGGTTCATTTCATTATGGACATAGGTATATTTCCTTATGTAATGTCTGTGTAGCATGGAGATTTAAAGTGTTAGTGTAAGACATAGAGAGGGGCAGAATTTCTCCTAGGAAAAAAACCTGTTTGGCACAACACTATAATAGGCCATTTTAATTGTAGAAAGATAACCAACCCTCAGAGTATAGCTGGTTTGGGCTAGAAGCAAGAAAAAGTTAAATAACTGTAACATAAAAAAATGAACATATATGTTAAGGGTTGTCACACATGAACTAAAGATGAGAGTTAAGAATACAAAGTAAATAAAAAGCTTCTGCACAGCAAAAGAAACCATCAACAAAACAACGAGAAAACCCACTGTGTGGGAAAACATATTTGCCAATGACATATCTGATAAGGGCCTAATCTCCAAAATTTATAGGGAACTCATACAACTTAACAAAAGAAAGATAAACAATCCAATCAAAAAATGGGCAAAGGACCTAAATAGACACCTTTCAAAAGAGGACATCCAGAAAGCCAAGAGACATATGAAAACATGCTCAAAGTCACTAATCATCCGAGAGATGCAAATCAAAACAGCAATGAGGTACCATCTCACACCGGTCAGACTGGCTATCATCAACAAATCAACAAACGACAAGTGCTGGAGAGGATGTGGAGAAAAAGGAACACTTGTGCACTGCTGGTGGGAATGCAGACTGGTGCAGCCACTATGGAAGACAGTATGGAGTTTCCTCATAAAACTGAAAATGGAACTCCCATTTGACCCTGTGATCCCACTTCTAGGAATATATCCCAAGAAACCAGAAACACCAATCAGAAAGGATATATGCACCCCTATGTTCATAGCAGCACAATTCACCATAGCTAATTTCTGGAAACAGTCTAAGTGCCCATCAGTAGATGAATGGATTAGAAAACAGTGGTACATCTACACGATGGAATACTATGCTGCTCTAAAAAGGAAGGAACTCTTACCATTTGCAACGGCATGGATGGAACTGGAGAGCATTATGCTAAGTGAAATAAGCCAGTCAATAAAGGAAAAATACCACATGATCTCACTCATTCATGGACAATAGAGACCATTATAAACTTTTGAACAATAATAGATACAGAGGCAGAGCTGCCTCAAACAGATTGTCAAACTGCAGCGGGAAGGCCGGGGAGGGTTGGGGGGCAGGAGGTAGGGGGGTAAGAGATCAACTAAAGGACTTGTATGCATGCATATAAGCATAACCAATGGACATAAGACACTGGGGGACAGGGGAGGCTAGGGGACTGTCTAGGGCGGGGAGATAAAATGGATACATATTTAATACCCTTTGTAATACTTTAAGCAATAAAAAAAAAAAATTCAAAAAAAAAAGAAAAAAGAATACAAAGTAGCCCAGCTGGTAATGCTCAGTGATTGAGCTTCAACCCATGAAGTAGCAGGTCACAATTCTATTCCTGTTCAGGTTGCCAGCTTGATCCCCAGTAAGGGGCGTGCAGGAGTCAGCCATTTGATGTTTCTCTCCCTCTCCCTTTCTCTCTCTCTGAAATCAATAAAAAATATATTTAATAAAAAGAATACAAAGTAGGCAGGGGACATGGCAAGAGGCTGGAAGCAAAGCAAAAAAAGATAACCAGTGAACATTCTTCCTTCAGAAGAACTTTGAAAAACACCAATGGTTGATGTTCAGTTTTAAGACTTTTGCTATGATACCCTAAAATGTAACCCTCCTCCATGTCCCCAAATTTCCATTAAAGTCTTCAACCCATGTTGCCTGGTGATATCAGTACTTTGGTAACTAAAGAAACTATGATAGTTCTTGCATGGTGGCATGGTGAAGAAAATGGACAACACACACAGAAGGCAAAAACAGAGTAACAATGGGAAATTTGGCAAAAGCAGAAACTTGGATCCAAAGGTAAAGAAAAGAAATATAAGACTTTGCTTTACCCCAAAAATTAAATGCTAAAATTCATTAAATAGGAGACATGCTTATTACACATCTAAATCAGATCTTTTAAAATTTAACATTTTGAACTATCAGAATATCCAATACTTGTTTAACAATCTAATATATTTGTAAGTTATGCTGAAATCTGCTAGCTAATGCTAACATTATTTATACTCTAGAGTTCTGAATAGAGAATGTGGGTAGAGAATGTTCCAAAAAATTAGATACAGATTACAAAACTTTGAATAATTTCCACATTGAAGTGGTCAAGACTTAATTTGTGTAGTTTGAAAGGACAGAACTAGGACAAACAAATATAAATGAAAGGGAGTATGGTTTATAGACAAAGAATGCTAGCTCACTGTGTTTCCACTAAGAGTTTCTTCCAAATATATCAGGATTTATAGTAGAGTAAAATATTGCTAAAAGAGTTCAAGCAGAGGCTGATGACCATATATATCAGAGATCATAACAACCACTAACATATTTTGAAGACTTATTATGTGTTAAGCTTTATGTTTAATATTCTTCATTCATTCTTATTTAAACTTAACAAAATCCTACAAAGTGGGTATTGTTATTATCTTCATTTTACCTATGAGATAACTGAGGCTTTGAAAAGTTAAGTAACTTACCCCAGGTCACACAACTAATAAGTAATACAGAATTGGGATACTAACCCATAGCCAACTGACTCCAGAATCCATATACTACTGTGTGTATAAATATATGTATATATGATCTCTGTGTGTGGGGGGGTGCAAATATACATCTCCATACGCAGAACACTAGGAAAAGAAATTTTTTAATCTTTAAAGATGAATAAAAGATGGCCCTCTCAAAAGAAAAAAATCAACAACAATTGAAATACAAACTGAGAAGAGATTTGTATAATTTGAATTGACAAGACATGGGAAGTAACCAAGCCCTATGAAGTTGACCAAGGAAGTGCTAGATAGCCTGGAAACTATGAATGAAATGTATTGAAATGTCAACTACCTCAGCTATAATGTAACTGTACCATCTGTTGTTGAATCACACACAAAAAAGATATCTACATGGCATCTCAAAAAAGAGAGAGGGAGAGAGACAAATAATTGGTCATTGTTTATAAAGCAACCACACTACTTTTTAAAAATTATTAAATATTTTAAGCCTAAAGAAAAGCACTAAGAAATATTTAAAAAGATAAACCATTTTACCTGAAAACTATCACCAAGTTTGGAAAATCTTAACATTTTTCTATATATTAGCTTCAGATTTTTATAAAGAAATAAAATATTATAGGCAGAGTTGAAGCCCCTGTGTACTTCTCCTGGGTCCTATTCTTCTGTGCTGGTGTTAACTACTGAGAACCAAAACCATTTACTCCTGCTTTCAGTTTGCACAGTGAGAATTGAAATTACCTATCATCTCCTACATATACCTTACTCTCTATATTAATATGACTATTCTGCCAGCAAATGGCTTGATTGTTCATCACAGAAACTTCCAAAAAGACTCATCAAGTTTTCAGTGGAAGTCAACAGGCAGTTTGCGCTCTAAGATTCCTTAAATACCTCTCCTCAAAAATCCTCCCATTTCTATTTCCAAAAATCATGATCCTTACCCAAACCTTAATCAAGTCTCCACATTATAAGACCCACTTTTAATCAAACTTCCAATTCTCAAAAAATTCTGACCTTGCCTTTATTCCTCTACTACCAAAGCTTTGGGAAGGTGGTATACTCCCTTACCATGAAAAGCAAATAAACTCAACAAGTTGTGTTGATGATATTTGAGGAACCAGCATTCATTTGACACCACTATTCTGAATTGTTACTCTTTATTACAATGTATGATTTAATTTGTTTTCCTAAATATGTATCTATTCATAATGATATATAATATTGTTTTGCAATACATGCTTTTAACTTAATATAATATATCATAATGTACATATCCTTCTGCAATTTATAATGATGATGGTTATTAGGTATGTGATATTTATCATTAATTGTCACTGTTGTATTCTATCATACAAATATATTACAGTTGTTTTATTTACTTTCTTGGATGAATATTTTGTCTGATATTAATAGAGCTACACCAGCTTTCTTTTGGTTAATATTTACCAGGAATATCTTCTTCCATCCTTTTACCTAAGGTATGTATGTTCTTATTTTAGGCATGTATATTATAAATATAGGGTGTCCCAAAAATGTATACACACTTTAACAGCTGATAACTTAATTTTGAAAATGAAATGTAGTTTAATAAACACTGCCTTTATAATTGTTCAAAATGTGTATATACATATTTTTGTCACACCCTATATAATATTAGGTAGATTTATCTTTCTTATCTTTGAAATCTGTATGTTTTAATTGGCGTGTTCAACTCCTTTTTATTTACTGGGATTACCAACATTTGGACTTATTGCTATCATCTTATTTTTTATATCTCTTGGTTTAAGTTTTTTTCTATATTTCATTCAGTTATTTAATATTTTAATTATCTTTTATTACCTCTACTGATTTATAAATTAGGTATTCTATTCTTTAAGTGATTAATCTTAATATATTAAGATATTTTATGATAAAGATAAAGTTCAAGGTATATCTAGTTTCCACTTTCATAATACAAGGACTGAACAGTAAAATTCTTTAAGTGCAATTCCTTTCCTCTGATCTTCTATATTATTCTATTTTAGCATTTTATTTCCAATTTGTTAGTTGTAATTTAATTTTTGTTTTAATTAAAATAATGCATGAACAAATCTTAAAATTCTTAAAACATCACACTGAGTAAAAATCCTTAGACAAAGGGTACCATTTTATGATCACATTTATATTAATTTCTAGAACCGTGCTGTTCAATATGGTAGTTACTAAGCACATGTGGCTACTGAACATTTGATATATGATTAGTGCAATTGGGATGTACTATAAGTGTAAATTGCACACTAGATATCAAAAACATAATATGAAAAAAGAATATAAGTATCTCATTCATAATTTTATATTGATTACATGTTGAAATGATAATATTTTGGATATATTAGATTAAATAAATTATATTATTTAAGTTAGTCATTTGTGTTTATTTTACTTTTTGTACCATGGTTAGTAGAAAATTTTAAATTAGGTGACTATTTTTTACTCACATTATACTTCTATTTGATAGTGCTATTTTAGAAAAAACAACTTATCTATGGCAAAAAAATCTAAAAATAGTTTCCTTTGGAGAGATGGGATGAGAGATCAACTGGAAACATTAGGAAGAAACTGCCTATGGTGATAAGTATGGCTTTACAGAGGTTAGCATTACACAGGTTATTAATCTCTAAATAATGATATGCATGCTAAAGTGTTTGGGGTGATTTATATTTCCAATTTATTTTGAAATGCATAAAAAGTTAAGGTGGTTTGATGGCTGGATAAAGTGATGAATAAATAGACAGTTGTAAGTTAAAGCAAATATTGTAAACTGGTAATTGTAGACTCTAGAGGGTAAGTATACTGTTGCACTGTACAATGCTTTCAATTTTTTGTATATTTGGAATGGTGAATAATATTATACATTTGATAATTTTAAAAATTAATTACATGAGACAATTGTTTTTAAGACACTGGCCATCAGGCAATGAAAGATACTAATTTGTAGATATGAAAAACAAATGAGATGACGCTTATGATTGACCTAGCTTTAAGATATTTTTCCAGGCCATGACATAAGAAAAAAGTATTGAGGCAAAGGCCAGTGGACTTTCTCTATTGAGGATATAGAGCTCAGAATCTTTGAAGATCAATGCAGCTAGAATTCATAGGACAGAAAGAGAACCCTAGAGACCTGCAGACATCTCCCATCAATTATTCAGCAGAGTACCTATCAAGTGCATATGTGGGAAAAATCTACCTGAGGCCAGGAAGAATATATGAAAGGATCAGATCAGTGGAAACAGTGTCTAATACAGAGGGCCAGAAATAGTGCTTATTCCCACCAGTCAGACTAGAAAAACTCAAAATTTTCAGGACATTTGGTAGGGTACCTAGAAAGGGCCTCGGTGGTAGGAAAAACTAGCCCTAGACTGAGCTCTGCTATGGACTTACCTAAACCATAAAAAATGAAACCTGAAATCATCAAACTATTTCAAAGTTAACTACATCCAAAAACAAAGCGCATAGGCATATCCAGCAGAAAAATTCAGTGGATAGGATTAAAGGCAAACTAGCCATTACAGTAGAAAAGATAAGTAAACTTGAATGCATAGCAATAGAAAATAATGGGGCGCATACAGGAGGCAACCAATCAATGTGTTTCTCTCACATCAGTGTTTCTCTCTGTCTTTCCCTCTCTCTTCCACTCTCCCTAAAAATCAGTGGAAAAGTATCCTCATGTGAGGACTAACAAGAAAGAAAAGAAAAAAAGAAAAGAAAAAAAAGAAAAGAAAAGAAAAGAAAAGAAAAGAAAAGAAAAGAAAGAAAAGAAAAGAAAAGAAAAGAAAAGAAAAGAAAAGAAAAGAAAAGAAAAGAAAGGAAGGAAGGAAGTCTTCCCCTCTCTTGATTTTTAAAAATTAGTTTGGCCCAACCAGTGTAGCTCAGTGGTTGAGTGTTGACTTATGAACCAGGAGGTCATGGTTTGATTCCCAGTCAGGGCACATGCTTGGGTTGCAGGCTTGATCCCCAGTAGGGGGGCATTCAGGAGGCAGACAATCAATTTGTAGATATGAAAAACAAATGAGATGATGCTTATGATGGACCATCATTGATATTTCTATCTCTCTCGCTTCCTTTCTGAAATCAATAAAAATATATTAAAAAAATAAATAATATCCTCAACAAAATATTAGCAAACTGGATCCAGCAATACATTAAAAAGTTTATACACCATAAGCAAGTTGGATTTATTATGGGCATGCAAGATTGGTACAATATTTGATAATCAATAAATGTGATACATCACATAAACAAAATAAAGGATAAAAACCACATGATCATATCAATAGATGCAGAAAAAAATTGATAAAATCCAACGAGCATTTATGCTAAAAAAATTTCTGCATGTAGAAATAGAGGGATCAGACCTTAACATAATAAATGTCACATGTGACAAACCCATGACCAACATCATACTCCATGGGTAAAGATTAAAGGAGTTTCCTTTAAGATCAGGAACAAGACAGAGATGTCTACTTTCACCACTCTTATTCAACATAGTACTGGAAGTTCAAGCCACAGCAATCAGACAAGTAGAAACAAGAAAGGCATCCAAATTGGAAAGGAGGAAATAAAACTGTCATTATTTGCAGATGACATTCTACTGTATATGGAAAACCCTAAAGACTCCACCAAAAGCTACCAGAGCTGATAAATGAATTTGGTAAAGTATCGGGATACAAAATTAATATTCAGAAATTGGTGGCATTTTTTGCACCAATAATCAACTATCAGAAAGATAAATTAAGAATACAATCCCATTTAGTTTTACAACAATGAAAAATTAAGATACTTAGGAATAAAATTAACCAAGGAGGTAAAAGACCTGAACTTAGAAAACTATAGGACATTGAAAAAAAGAGATAGATAGAGATATAAACAAGTGAAAGAATACACCATGTTCATGGATTGATAGAAGTAACATCATTAAAATGTCCATACTCCCCAAAGCAATCTCCTATCCAAGTACTCATTAGACCCAACTCTGTTTGGCATCATGTTAATGGGTTGGTAGAAGTAACATCATTAAAATGTCCATACTCCCCAAAGCAATCTCCCATCCAAGTACTCATTAGACCAAACTCTGTTTGGCTTCCAAGATCAGATGAGACTTCCACTTTCAGGGTGGTATGGCCATAGACCCAAAGCAATCTATAGATTCAATGCAATCCCTATTAAAATATCACGGGCAAATTTCACCAATCTAGAACAAAAACTCCAAAAATTAATATGGAACAACAAAAAAACAAACAAAAAACAACCACCCTAATAGCCACACAAATCTTGAGAAAGAACAAAGTTGGAGGGATCATAATACCAGATATCAAGCTATACTACAAAACCACTTTATCAAAACAGCCTGGTACTGGCACAAGAACAAGCCTATAGATCCATGGAACAGAGAACCCAGAAATTGACCCAAGCCATTGTGCTCAATTAATATTTGACAATGGAGGCAAGAACATATAATGGTGTAAAACGTCTCTTCAATAAATGGTATTGGGAAAATTTGACAGATACATGCAAAAAAAAATGGATCTGCCAAAACCGGTTTGGCTCAGTGGATAGAGCATCAGCCTGCGGACTGAAGGGTCCCAGGTTCGATTCCAGTCAGGGGCATGTACCTGGGTTGCGGGCACATCCCCAGTGGGGAGTGTGCAGGAGACAGCTGATCGATGTTTTTCTCTCTCATCGATGTTTCTAATTCTCTATCTCTCTCCCTTCCTCTCTGTAAAAAATCAATAAAATATATTTTAAAAAAATGAATCTATACCACCAACTTACACCATACACAAGAATAAACTCAAAATGAATAAAAGACTTAAATGTAAGTTGTGAAACCATAACAATCCTAAAATAAAACATAGGCAACAAAATATCAGACATCTCACATAGTAGAATATTCACAGATATATTGCCTAGGGCAAGAGAAACAAAGGCAAAAATAAACAAATGGGACTACATCAAAATAAAAAGTTTCTATACAGCAAAGGAAACCATTATCAAAATGAAAAGGGAGCCCACTGTATGGGAGAACATATTTGCCAATGATACATCTGATAAGGAGCTAATTTCCAAAATATATAACGTACTCATACAACTCAACAAAAGGAAGATAAACAATCCAACTTAAAAATGCACAGCAGACCTGAATAGACACTTCTCCAAAAGAAGACATACAAATGGTCAAGAAACATATGAAAAAATGCTCAATGTCATTAATCATTAGAGAGATGCAAATGAAAATGATGAGGTACCACCTCACTCCTGACATAATGGCTATCATCAATAAACCAACAAACAACAAATGCTGGCAAGAATGTGGAGAAAGAGGAATCCTAGTACACTGTTGGTGGAAATGCAGACTTGTACAACCACTATGGAAAACAGTGTGGAGTTTCCTCAAAAAATTAAAAATGGAACTGCCATTTGAACTAGTGATCCCACTTCTAGGAACATATCCTAAGAAGCTTGAAATACCAATCAGAAAGAATATATGCACCCCTATGTCCAAAGCAGCCTTATTTACAATAGCTAATATCTGGAAACAGCCCAAGTACCCATCAGTAGATGAGTGAATAAAAAAACTGTGGTGACAACAAGGGGGTGAGGGCATGAATGGGGGGGATAGGGGGTAATGTGCGGATAAGGATACATATGTTATAACTTAATCAATAAAAAATTTAGAAAAAATAAAAAAAATTGTGGTACATTTACACCATAGAATACTATGCAGCTGTAAAAAAGAAGGATCTCTTACCCTTTGAGACAGCAGGGAGGAACATGGAGAGTATTATACTAAGTAAAATAAGCCAGATAGAGAAAGTCAAGTATCACAGGATCTCACTTATATGTGGAATAGAATGAATAAAATAAACTGAAAAACAAAATAGAACCAGAGACATTGAAGCATGCAACAGACTAAAGTATTTCAGAGGAAAGTGGGGGGGGGGGAGATTAACAAAAGGATTTATATGCATATATGCATAACCCATGGACACAGACAATAGTGAGGTGAAGGCCTGGGGAAGGGGCAGGAGCAGGGTGGAGGGGGTCAATGGGGAAAAAGAGGGACATCTGCAAAACTTTCAACAATAAAGATAAATTTTAAAAATGGGCAAAGGACTTGAATAGATATTTCTCCAAAGATTGATATACAAAGAACCAATAAGCACATGAAAAGGTACTTAATATTAAGAATCATTAGAGATACATGCAAAAAAAAAATGAAACTAGTCCACCAACTTACACCATACACAAAAATAAACTCAAAATGGATAAAAGACCTAAATATAAGATGTGAAAACATAAAAATCCTAGAAGAAATCATTGGCAGCAAAATCTCAGACAACTCTCATAGCAATATATTTACTGATACATCTCCTAGGACAATGGAAACTAAGGAGAAAATAAACAAATGGGACTACATTAAAAAAAGTTTTTGCACAGCAAAAGAGGCCATCATCAAAATAACAAGAGAGCCCACTGCATGGGAGAACATATTTGCCAATGATACATCTGATAAGGGGTTAATGTCCAAAATTTATAGGGAACTCATACAACTTCAAAAAAGGAAGATAAACAGTCCAATTAAAAAATGGGCAAAGGACCTAAGTAGATACTTCTCCAAAGTGGACATACAGAAGGCCAAAAGGCATATGAAACAATGCTAAAAGTCACTAATCATCCAAGAGATGCAAATCAAAATGACAATGAGGTACCACTTCACACCTATCAGAATGGCTATCTTCAACAAATGATAAGTGTTGGCGAGGATGTGGAGAAAGGGGAACCCTAGTATACCGCTGGTGGGAATGCTGGTACAGCTTCTGTAGAAAACAGTATGGAGTTTCCTCAAAAAATTTAAAATGGAACTCTCATTTGACCCAGTGATCTCACATCTAGGAATATATCCTAAGAAACCCAAAACACCAATCAGAAAGAATATATGCACCCCTATGTTCATAGCAGCACAAATTATAATAGGTACGATTTGGAAACAGCCTAAGTGCCCATCAGCAGATGAGTGGATTAAAAAACTCTGGTACATTTACACAATGGAATACTATGCAGCTGCAAAAGAGAACAAACTCCTACCATTTGCAACAGCATGGATGGACCTGGAGAGCATTATGCTAAGTGAAATAAGCCAGTCAGAGAAAGGTAAGTATCAGATGATTTCACTCATATATGAAATCAAATGACCAACATAAACTGATGAACAAAAATAGACCCAGAGACATAGAAGCATCCAACAGACAGTCAAACCTCAGAGGGAAGGCAGGGGAGGGTGAATGGATGGGAAGAGATCAGCCAATGAACTTATATGCATATGTGCATAACCCACAGACACAGACAATAGGGTGGTGAAGGCCTGGGGTGGAGTGGGGACAGGCTAGGAGAGGTCAATGGGGGGAAAGGGGACATATGTAATACTTTCAACAATAAATATTTTTTAAAAAATAGAAAAAATAAAAAATAAATTTAAAGTAGTAAGCCCCCCCCAAAAAAATATCATTGGAGAAATGCAAATCAAAACCACAGTGAAATACCACCTCACACCCATTAGAATGGCTACTATTAAAAAAGAATCAGAAAATAAGTATTGGCAAAGATATAGAGAAATTGGAAGGCTTTTGCACTGTTCAGCGGAATATAAAATGGTACAGCCACTACAAAAAAAAAAACAGTATGGCTGTTCCTCAATAAATTGGAAATAGAATTATCCAGTGATCTAGCAATTCCATTTCTGGGTATATATACCCAAAAGAATTGAAAGTAGGGACACAAAGATATATTTTTGCACCCATCTTCATAGCAGCATTATTCATAATGGCCAGAAGATACAATAAACCCAAGTGCCCATCAGCAGATGAATGGATAAACAAAATGTTGTCTATCTATACAATGGAATATTATTCAGCCTTAACAATTGAGCAAATTCTGACTTATGCTACAACATGGATGAACTTATAGACATTATGCTAAGTGAAATAAGCCAGTCACAAATGGAAAAATACTATATGATTCCATTTATGTGAAATACCCAGAGCATTCAAATTTATACAGACATCGAATAGAATAGCGGTTGCCAGAAGTTGGGGAAGGGAATGGGATGTTAATGTCTAATGGGTATAGAGTTTCAGTTTTACAAGATGAAAAGAATCTGGAGATGGATGGTAGTCATGGTTACACAACAATGTGACTAATATCACTGAACTGTACACTTAAAGGTGGTTAAGATGGTAAATTTTACATGATGTGTATTTTACCACAATAAAAAAAATTAAACCTATAAATAAATAAATAAACAAACAAACAAAATTCAAGAAGAACACCAGATCTGGTAACTATATGGGTAAATATAGAAGACTTTTCCTCTTATTTCAATCTCTTTTAAAAATTGTGTAAATGAAGATAATAATGCACTGTGGAATTTAGAGCAAATATAAAAGTAAAAATATATGGCAAGAATAGGATAAATGTTGGGAGGAGAAAAATGGAAATATATAATTGTAAGATTCTTGTACTACATGTGAAGTGGTATAATATCACTTGAAGGTATATAGTAACAGTTTAGTGTACTGCCCTTCATCTTCAAAACAGCTTGACTTACCTCTATTATCCAGATCTATCACTTTTCTTGATTCTTCACCCACCCAACAGTTATTTACTATGTCCTCTTTGTCACTGCAATGGTTAGAATTGCATATATTGTTGCATTTAATCACTGTGTTGTGATTCGTTCGTTTGCATACATGTGAGCTTCTTGAGAGAAACCAACTATCTTTACATCTTCAGTGACTAGCACAGAACCTGGCACGGAGTAGCTGTTCAGTAATACTGGATGACTGACTGTAGGGTTAAATATTATATTCTGATTCTCATACTGCAGTTCCTCTGGTGCCTATAGCTTAATTTGCTCAGTGGAAAGATCTAATTCCATGCCCTGGCCCAGCTACTCTGCTCCAACCAGATGCAGTTAATTTTGGTTACCCCCAAATGGGTCCTGAAATATATGAAAGACCTACAGATAACTGTGGGAATTTTAGTTATTACTGGAAGAAAGTGTAGACTAGTTTAACAGTTGGGAAATGGCATTTAGTAAACAGGTTGTTCACTAACGAACCCTAAATATGACAACATTGTTCTTCATGTATTCATTACTTACCAAACTTTTTCCTCACTGTTCTTCACATGTGTGGATGAAAAAGGGGCCACATACTAAACCTGACAAGCTCAGGGGAAGCCTTCATTGCACGCTTTGCAAACTCAGAGACCTAAAGTAACCATATAGGATGGTCTGAAATTATAACTTCCTAACTAAAAGTTAGGCAGGTAGTCATGTCTTAGGCCAGTATCTTCCTTAACAAAAGTTAATCTTTAACGTATCAGAGCCTGTCTATTGACTTTTTGCATCTACAATAACATACCTTTGGAATATCAGAAAAGTCTCCTTTTTCCAGACCCCTCGGGGCACAATCTCACACCAGATCATGAGACCACAGAACACCTCATTGTTATCTTGTTCTTCCATATACCATCTCTATGTGCTGTAAATGTTCATTGTTAACTATACCCACCAATGTAAAAGAAGTATGTGTCTCTCCATTTTATTCTTTATCCAACCATAGATATTTCTCTCCTTTTCTTTCTTCTGCCTCACTGATCTACCACCAATAAATTTCATGTAATCCCCTTACATCTTCTCCTTTAATTGTAATGTAAGAAATAAGCTACAAAACTTCCATTCTCCAGAGCATTTGCTCAATTTGATAAGATTAATGCTTTCTGGCAGTTGTTGTCAATCTGACGTAAATTAACTCATAAAATTATCTATAAACTTGGGCATTTTTTATGTTGACACGTTAACTTCTGAAAATGTCTGATTTAGTAGAGCCTATCTTAGTGGAATTTTACATGAGGAAAATATAGATAATAATAATTTTAAAATAAAACAAATGCTTCCTACTAGCATATATAACCACTTAGAAACTTTACTTCTTTAATGCGAACTTTTCTCCTTTGATTCAAACTGGCCTCATCCAGCACTGTGACTCACCTGCCTCCTTCTCCCTTGCATGTCCACCCCTTTTATCATTAAGCCTTCAGGACAATGAGATTCTGATCAACACCAAATAACATTAGGAACAAAGCCTCAGGTCTATTGACCCCAGAGATAGTCTCAGTCAAACTAGAGATAACATCTAGGCCTCAGTTGTGTTTTAGTTTCAGATGCAGAAAAGTGGTAAAACCAGAGGAAGCCACGCCCTGGCTGACATCAGGGCCAGAAGCATTAATCAACTACCCACTATCCTGGCACTGACCAATCAGTAGAAACCACAGTCCTGACCATGACCCTAACTCCCTTAGTCATTATTATTAATAATTTTTCCCTTATATAACTCATACCCTGGAAGCCATTGAGGAGTCAGATCTTTTAGCATTAGCTCACCTGTCTTCAAGCATGGGCCACTTCCTAAAAATAAACCCTTACATTCTTTGCTGCAAGCTCCTGTTCATGTTTTATTGGGCTTTGATGCAAGCAGGCAAATGGAAACTTTAGCTTATTTGCCTAGTACAATTTTATAATCTTTTGTATTTTCTGGTGATAATTTAAGATTGAATGCCTCGCCGAAACCGGTTTGGCTCAGTGGACAGAGCGTTGGCCTGCGGACTGGGGGGTCCCAGGTTCGATTCCGGTCGAGGGCATGTACCTGGGTTGCGGGCACATCCCCAGTGGGAGATGTGCAGGAGGCAGCTGATCGATGTTTCTCTCTCATCAATGTTTCTGGCTCTCTATCTCTCTCCCTTCCTCTCTGTAAAAAAAAATCAATAAAAATATATATATATATATAAAAAAAGATTGAATGCCTCCATTTTTTCTAATCAGAGTTTTTAATTTTGTTTAATAATTTATTAACCAGAACATGTGCTATTGTTACTACAGATAGTCAGTTGGAGTGCCAGGGAGCCTCCCCCATTGACCAAAATGGCACTGGGGGAAGTTCTTACACTAAGCATGCCAAAAGCTAAAAAGATGAATGGACAAGGCCTGAGCCCACTGAAAGCTAGAAATATGAATTGACAGGACTCATGTGTGCAAAAAGCTAGCAAGATAATTGGATAGAAAAACAGGCCCCCCCCCCTTTCTAATCCCTATAATAACTGAAGACTTGAGTAGGAAGGAGAGATGGTCTTTGAGATGGAAGTCCACCATTCTCCCAGGTCGCAGGGCACCTGAATAAAACCTCTTTCCTTTTGCACCAGCACCTGAATAAAACCTCTTTCCTTGTGCACCAGCACCTGACTCACGAGTTTGGCTTTCATTATGGCAGGCAGCTGAACCTGCATTTTTTTCTATTACATTATCTATATATAAAAGCTAAGGACCAGAAAGACCAGAATGACCAGTCACTATGGCATGCACTGTGGCCCCAACCACCTGCAGCCTCTCTTCCAGGCCAGTCCAGCCCCTGATTGTCCCCCCAACTCCGATCAGGGGCAGGGCTGGCCAGCCAACCTCCCAAGTCCCCTCCCCCATGCCGGCCTGGCCCTATCGGCCCCCATCAGGGTGAGCCAGCTGGATCCCACCCGTGCACAAATTCGTGCACCGGGCCTCTATTTGCTATCATAATAGGCTGCCATGAAAACACTGGTGATATCACAAACTTAGTATTACAGCACAATTTTGAAGGAAGAATAAATGAAAATGTAGGTAATAAACAAAAACTTGCTTTCATTCAAATACATATGATAATTAGGGAAAGAACTACATGGAAATCTTGAAAATAAAAAATTAAATATATTGATGGCTATTTCTTTGGAATTTCATGGAAGGAAATAGCTTTGCATGACAGTCAAGCACATTTATATTGGATCTGTTACAGGATAGCAAGAAGCTGGGAAAATTCCAGGGCAGGAGGAATAGGGAAACTGAGACAAGAAAATTAAGCAAGGCCAAACAGTTTGGACAACTTGCAGCTAGCTTATAAATAACAAGCTAATATCTTTCCAAAACCAAGGACACTTGAGAGAAAATGGTTAAAAGGCTCTCTAATGAGAGAATGCAGGAGAAGGGGAAAGGAAAAAAAGGGCAGTTTTTTTTTCACTCTCTAAACAGAAAAGCCAGCAGTCTTGGGGCTTAGTAAGATAAAATTGTCAGGTGCTTCTCACAAATTCTGGGAAAGCCACAACAAAGTAAAAGGGGGACCTTAAAAATTAATATGTACCAAGATACTTAACAGAGGAATTTAAAAATCTATAGACAGAAAAGTATATAAGGCAGAAATCCTCCACCTCACTTGCTCCTTGGATTAGCTGAGAAAGCCCATCCACACTTTATACCAGGTGATATATTTGCTTGCCTTGCTCCTTTAATAAATTTGCATGTTTTACTTTCTTAATAAATTTGCTTTAACACAATGAAATTATCTGGAGTCACTTGTTTAAATTCATTAATACAAGACAAGAAACAACGTGAGGACAGCCCTCTCCCTTTGACTTGGGGGGAGGGGTCCAATAATACCTTTCCTGGTGTTTTGGGTGCCTATAACAGATTTATGTACATAATCAATCAAAACAAGGTAGTTACACAGTAATGACTAATGTGGTAATGATGAGATTCTGAAACCAGCAATTGAATATGCATAACTTGCTTTTCATATATAAATTCCATTACCATCAGAATATTTATATTCCCTTATATTTCTATGTAACACAGTAGTTAATAGGAGTATCATGATAGAATATGGGGGGGGGGGAGAGCTCCTTATGTTCCATTTGCAAATTCACAAAAAGCAAAAAAATCCAGATTTATATTACAGCAGAAGACTGTCCTTAATTGGACACTTAACAAATAGTTTAGGATGAGAACACAATTAACAGATTTGTATCTTAATTTACAATTCGGCTATAATTCTCTGGTGAATATTGATCTGTTTCCTTTACTCCAGGATCGAAATACAAAAGAGTTGTATGGGTTTTTTTAAACTCTATATTCAAATGAATTTAATTTCTGAATTCTTTAAGATCCAGTTATAGCATTTAGCCACTTTGACTAGAATGAATACATCAATAAGCAGGTCAATTTATCCTCGGAAGAAAAATGTAGATAAGCAGGTCAATTTATCCCCTCAGGGAAAAAATGTAGCTTTGTTAAGTGTTCAGCATTTCCTTTACTGAAGTATCAAGAGTGGAGAAATAAATAAAGGCACATCTATTAGAAACTGCCTGGTGGCTTAGCATCAAAAACTTTTCTTTCCAATTTATTTAATGGAATCAGTCAGAAATATTCACTGAAATCTGTCCGGGTATATAATCTTTTAATAAACACAGTAGAGGGAAAACATGACTAGGCAACATCCTTACCCTCAAGTATCACATGCCAACTGGATACATAGACATAATTTAATGAAGAAGCATAAGGTATTCAGAAAGGTTTTCTTCATCTTTTAAAAAAAACTTAAATCTTTATTGTTGAAAGTATTACATATATCCCCTTTTTGCCCCACCTACCCCCTCTAGCCTGCCCTTGCCCCTGCCCCCGGCCCGAGGTTTTCTTCATCTTAATAATGGCACCCCTATTTGCTAAGTTCAAACATATTGGATATTCTTGATTACTCTCTGTCACCTGACATCCAACTCATTAATGAATTCCACTGACTGTACCTTACAAACATGTCCAGAATCCACCACTTCTTATCACCTCCACAGCTACTATCCTGGTTCAGACCACTGTGATCTGTAGGGGAGGAAAGAATTAAACTAACATAAGACATTAACAGGAGAAAAGCATACACGTTTTAATTTTTTACATGTTCATGGGAGTCCTCACAAGAAAAATAAAGCCCCAAAGAAGCAGTTGAAATTGAACATTTATATACTGAATTGTACAGAGTATAGTAAATTGTGAAAACATGGCAAGGCAAAGGGGCTTGCGCTGGGTATTTAATTAGGTGGAACAGTGCCCAGGAAGATTAAGGGTAGTTTAACAAGTGTTGTTTGTACAGAATTCTCTCAGCCTCAACCACCTGTTCTTGGAGACAGGAATTTTCTTCTGGTATAGAGAGAACATCTTTCACATGGAAATTTGACCTCACGTTGTTATTGTGGGGAGGGGAGTTGATTATTTTTTTTAAAGGAGAAAGGTCAGAGTGTCCTACTTGCATCTGCTTTTTCTCAAGTGCTTTTAACTCAAAATAGTCAATATCTTAAAGTGGCATATTTTGAGGGAGGTGCATGTTATCAATTACTTCACATCTTTCACATAAACTATGGCAACAGCCTCCCTGATGGCCTCTCTGTGTTATTCTTCTCTATATAGAGTCTCTATAATCCATGTAACAGCCAAAGTAACCATTTAAAAAAAATTATTGATTTTAGAGAAAGAGAGGTAGGAAGAGAGAGAGAGAGAGAGAGAGAGAGAGAGAGAGAGAGGCCTCGATTTGTTGTTCCACTCATCTATGCATTCATTGGTTGATTCTTGTGCGTACCTTGACTGGGGATTGAACCCTCAACCTTGGTATATTAAGACTATGCTCCAACCAGTGAGCTACCTGGCCAGGACCCAAAGTAACCTTTTAAAACTATAAGTTTATTTCACTTCCCTGTGGAGAATACTCCAAAGAGTTCTTATCACATTTAAATAAAACTAAACTCATTACCATGGATTTTCAGGCCCTACCAGTCCTTTTCTCCACGAATATAATACTTTCTGCTCCTTCCCTCATTTCCAGTCACATTAGCCCTCCGAGTGTTCTCAAATATGTCATACTTGAGAGGCTGACTATGCAAACACACAATGGCCAGACCATATATAAAAATAGAACTCTGATGCACAATCTGCAGAAACCAATCCAAGAAACCAACTTACTTTCTATAAGTAGACTCGAGGGAGTCAAACTATTATCTCTAGCAACTAACCTAGGAAACCAAACAATACTCTTGTAAAAATCAGCTCCAAACAACCAGGACATGGTTAACAACTGACAACTTCTCCAATTTTTGTCCCAGCTTCCAACTTAGGACCAGTCACAGAAAGCTAAATATGTACCTGTAATCAATCACATAGGACACCCTGCGTCTAGTTAGCCTTCCTACAGCTTCCCCATGCCAACAGCCTCCAAACCGGGCATATCTGAAACTATACCCTACTTCTTTCCTGCCTTTGGATCTCTGCCAAATGCAAGTGGTGGTGGCTGACTCCATTGCTATAACAAGCTCTGAATAATCAGTTTGCTCTCATTTGGGTGGTCTCTTTTATTTTCAAATGATCATTTATGCTTCTAAGTCTTGGCACTTTCTGTTCCTTCTGCCTGGAGCACCATTCTTTTTTGCATGGCTTCCTCACTTTATGAATTCAAGTCTTTGTTTCAAAATGATGTCCTCAGAGAGGCCTCCTCTGGTCAGCCTATCTAAAATATTCTTCTCAAAACAACTTATGTTAATCACTGATGTTCAAAACATATGTATTATCTAGAAATATTCTACAGGCAGCTCCATCCTTGCACAAAAGGTATATAAAACCAGGTGAGCCCAGCAGCTTAATACCTTCTAAAGAATACCTGTGAAAATACTGAAATTTATCTCAGTCCTGTGCTATAAGAAGGCAGTGTAGGAGAGGAATATATATTTTCCTTCAGTCCTTCTAGGTTCTTAGCTGGGTCTCTAACAAAAGACAGATTAACAAGAAAAAGGCATGCACATTTATTTAATAAAAGCTTTACATGACACAGGAGCCTTCAGAAGGAAATGAAGACACAAAAGAAACAGTTAAACCTGAGTGTTCCTATACTAGGTTTATGAAAAGTGGAAAGTCTTGGAAAAATGAATATGGTAAGACAAAAAGGCATGAGCTAAGGGTAGTAAACTGGGGAAACTTAGCAAGACCTGTTTGATCAGATTCCTTCCATCTTCAGAGATAAGAATGCTCCTTTCCTTTGGGTACAGTGTAAGCATCTCTTTCATGATGGTATTATAATCTGTTTCAGGGAAAGGTCAGAGAGTCCTTCCTGAACTTCCATTTCTCAAATTCCTTCAGCTTAAAATATTCAATATGACAAGGTACCACATTTTAGGGTAGTGTGTTCTGAACCCCATCATTATCAACAGTTAAGAATCTGCTTTATATTACAGCTAACCTCAAAGGACCACTCTGTTTTCATATAGTCCCAGATAAGAGCCATCTACATCCTTCCTTATGACTCCCATATGCCTCATGGATAAATCCCTTATTTACCTGCCTCTATAAAACCTCACGCTCCCTTCTTTTTCTATGAGATGTTCCTCATTAATGAACATCCTCCCTATTACAATAGCCTGAATAAAATGATCTCTTTGGTGTATTTTGTCTTGCACATCTGCCGTACATTTGGAACTCCTTTCCTTTCTGTACTCAAAAAACTAGTAAGAAAAGATTTTGTTCCATGATCCAAATAGATTAGCTAAACCTACTGTCAGAACAATTGCTTTGGAGTGAAATTTTTCATGCAAGATGCTTGTTAACATGCTCAGGAAGATGAAGCACATCTTCCCCTATTGTAAAAGCCTGTACGACTTTTTTTTGTGCCTAATTGCTCATAAATGTATGGGTAGGATAATTCAGTTTAAGACTTCTGTTTGTTGTAACATAACATGCAGTAGCAAAGTTGTGCATGTGAAGTTATAGATATTCAAACCTAACACTTGCGAAGTCAAAATTGGCTTAGGTCAGATTACAACAAAGATAGGATAATAAATAGAAATTAAATGTTAATAATCACTATTATTAATTTAATGTGTAAGTATCTTTTCATCCCTTTCTTATTTTCTTTTAATTTTCTTTTTATATGAAAACTGAGAGCATCTATACCCATACAGCTTACTGTCTACATAAGCAAGAGTTTATTCTTTCACTGCCTTTATCAATTTAATTTTACTATTCTAGGAAACTCTTTTCTAGAAAGGTAAAATTTGAAAATAAACTTATTATACATTCCAGGAACTTCCTGAAATAACCATCAGGAAAGTCCTAAAAGTCAATAGGTGGACTACTGGGTCCACAAATTGTTTAAGCTATTGTATTGTGATCCTTATCTAATCATAACCAAGCCCCTTGTCCAAATGAAAAGCCAGATTTAAACCAGACTTTAAAATCTCATAAATATCTTGAATTCACCCTGTCTACTATACGTAGATGATAATATGTCTCTGTTGATGTGATGCTCCCCCATCATGTGAAGAGAATAAGCTCAGCTTTGTCTCATCAAGGTGTTTTGGTGAAAAATGGAGAGCAAGTGTTTACAATAAGAACTTTCATAGAATCATTTACAAGCTCAATTTCCTTAGCTTGATATTTCTCACAAGGTTTTTGGTTCCGCAACCAGGAATTGTCCTTTCAAAAGTGTTTTTGGTATCTTAAGCTGCACACTTGGGGGCTGTGGTTTCACATTGCAGTTAGCTTTTCACACATCTCTGTCACTCACATTTCTTGTCATTCACTTGTAGACACTAATCTGTGGGGACCAGTTTGAAACCTATGTCAATAGAGAGAGATGGTGACAACTCTACTAAAGTAGTTGCTATGAGAATGGAGAAATCCTGCATTTCAGGTGCTACCTGGGAGCTGGGCAGTCATCCATCTCATTACCTCCTTCAACAGAGCACAAAAGACCTTAGTCCAAATCCACAGCCACCTGGGTCCTCTGATTGGCAGCATTAAAATGAATGACACCCTGAAAGCCAGAGCCCACCCACACTTGCTGACTTTTCAAGAACCTCACTCACACCACCCTACAAGTACAGCAAGCAGCAAAAATATCACTAAACCATGCAAAGATGTGACATGGGAATTACAAAGTAGAAATTGAGGCTGTCTTCTCAAAATATGACTAACGAAAATAATATTTTAGCAGGAAAAATGTAATAGAGAACCTCAGTTATGAGAGATACCAAGATAGTTACAGACATGCTCTGCAAATAGAAACCCCACTTTCTCGGCCCTGCTCCTCATTTCCCAGTGGACTTAATCAATGTGGAGCTGCATCCAGACATCCATAAAATCCTGGTGATCCCAATTCACAATAAAAGCAAGACTCTTTTGCATTAAAAAAAAAAAAAAGAATGGAGAGTTCCTGAATTTAAGAAACATTAGAGTAAAATCAATACCATTTTGTGATTAACTAGAATTAAGAGTGACAGGGTAAAGCCAAGAATTGCATTAAGCTTTCTAATATTCAAGAATGGTAGAATTATGTTATTCAAAATATCAAGAATATCTCCATTTTAATTCAGATATTTCTTGAGCAACTATTATATGTAGAGCACACGTAAGAAGGAAGGATGGGAGGAGGGGATTAAATTAAATGGGAGGTTCTGGACAACATTCAAATGGATACAATTAATGAGTAGCTGATAATGTGAATCTTAAATTTAAGGAAGAAGTTGATATTTAAATGAGATGTGAAAACGATCAGCATGGAGTTTATTACTGAAGCAATGGGAGAACATATAAAATGGGGAGGGCTAAATAAAAATGGCTGGAGAGACAGGAAGAGAACTAGGTAAAAAAAAAAGTGATGTCACAGGGGCTAAGGAGAAATGGAAGACATCTATAATACTATAATACTATCAAATGTATATATATATTAGAGGCCCGGTGCACAAAAATTTGTGCACTCGGGGGGGAAAGGGGGGTCCCTCAGCCCGGCCTGTGCCCTCTCACAGTCTGGGACCCCTCGGGAGATAACGACCTGCTGGCTTAGGCCTGCTCCCGGGTGGCAGAGGGCAGGCCCAATCCCTAGGTGCAGCCCCTGGTCGGGCTCAGAGCAGGGCCCATTGGGGAGTTGGGGCACTGCCCCCTGTCATGCACAGAGCAGGGAAGATTGGGAGGTTGCCATGCCACCCTCAGTCATGCTCAGGGTAGGGCCAATTGGGGGTTGGGGCACCGCCCCCTGTCACACTCAAGGCAAGGTCAATAGGGAGGTTGTGGCACCACCCCCTGTCACGCACAGAGCAGGGCCCATCAGGGGGTTGGGGAGCTCTTCACTGTCACTCACAGAGTAGGGGAGATAGGGGAGTTGGGGCACCACCCCCTGTCACATACAGAGCAGGGTGGATCAGGGGGTTGGGGCACCACCCTCTATCACCCACAGAGCAGGGCCGATCAGGGGGTTGGGGCGCTGCCACTGTCACACTCAGGGCAGGGCCGATGAGGAGGTTATGGCTCTACCCCATCACACACAGAGTAGGGCCCGTGGGGAGGGGGGTGTTGGGGTGCCGCCCTCTATCACCCACAGAGCAGGGCCGATCAGGGGGTTGGGGTGCCGCCACTGTCACATTCAAGGCAGGGCTGATGGGGAGGTTATGGCTCTACCCCGTCACACACAGAGCAGGGCCTGTGGGGGGGGGGGTTGGGGTGCCGCACCCTGTCACACACAGAGCCGCACGGTGATCAGGGGGTTGGGGAGCTCCCCCGTATCAGGCACAGAGCAGGGCTGATCAGGAGGTTGGGGCGCCTACCCCTGTCATGAACAGAGCAGGGCCGATAGGGAGGTTGTGGCCCCACCTCCTGTCACACACAGAGCCGCAGGGTGATCAGGGGTTTGGGCGCTGCCCCCTGTCACGCTGATCCCAGTGCCAGGAGGCCTCGCGGCTCCACTGATCCCGGTGCTGGGAGGCATATTACCCTTTTACTATATAGGATAGAGGCCTGGTGCACGGGTGGGGGCCGGCTGGTTTGCCCTGAAGGGTGTCCTGGATCAGGGTGGGGGTCCCCACTGGGATGCCTGGCCAGCCTGGGTAAAGGGCTGAGGGCTGTTTGCAGCTGGTCACACACCCTTCAGGGTGGGAGTCCCCACTGGGGTGCCTGGCCAGGCTGGGTGAGGGGATGATGGCTGTTTGAAGCTGGTCACACACCCTTCAGGGTGGGGGTCCCCACTGGGGTGCCTGGCCAGCCTGGGTGAGGGGCTGAGGGCTGTTTTCAGGCTGGTGGGTGACGGAAGCTCCCAACCGCTCCTTTTTTTCTTTTTTTCTTTTTTATTCTGGGCCAGCTTTAGCTCTGAGGCTCCAGCTCTTAGGCCTCCGCTCCTGAAAGCAGGTATCTGGTTTGTTTCGGTTCTATAATCGAACTCTGTATCAACTCCAGCTCTGAGATCCAGGCTCGCTGAAAGCAGGTTTCTGAGGTTTTGTTTAGCTTCTATATGTGTTACTATGTTTCAAACTGCAGGCTCAGAGGCCGGCAAGGCAGGTGGGGAACGTTGGAGTCCTCTGTCACTGAAGCAAGCAAGCCTCATGTTAGTTTCAAGCTGCCTGGCTGCCGGCCGCCATTTTGGCTGGCAGTTAATTTGCATATCTTGCTGATTAGCCAATGGGAAGGGTAGCGGTCGTACGCCAATTACCATGTTTCTCTTTTATTAGATAGGATATATATATATTTAAAAAGTGATGTCACAAAAGCTGAAGTTGTATAGCACTTTAAAAAAAGGAGAAATTGGTTAACAAGGACAAACATTGCAGAAATATATACTACAAACATTGCAGAAATATATACTTTTAAAAGTGCCTTTGGCAAATCAGGACATCCTTGGTAGTTTTAGCAAAAATAGAAGAGTGATGATGGAGGGAAGAATAAATTATGTACTCCTCATAATTAATCTATTTTAAAGGAAGCCAATAGTTTTCAATTTATTTGTTACTGGCTGATAAGTTTCACTTTGAAAGATTAAGGGCATTAGATTGGAACCTTTCAAGAACACTCTCTTTAATGGAATGGATGGTCTTTGGAAAGGTATTTATTCAATTATGCATTAATCAGAATCTTGGTCATAGAATGCATTCAATAAATGATTGTTAAATTGAAGATGACACTCATTCACTTGCATTTCTCTTTTTCTTTTTTATATAACTTGAATAAAATATATTTTATATTTTAATATAATTAATTTTTTAAAATAATCATAGACTCTCAGAAGGTTGCAAAAGAAATGTATAGGCAAGTCCCATGGACCATTTCCCCAGCCTCCTCCAATATTTACATCTTATACCACCATGATCAAAACCAAGAAATTAACTTTGGTACAATCCATAGAGCTTAATTCAAATTGCACAGTTATACATACACTAATATGTGTATGTGTAGGAGGGCGAGGGAGGCTCTGTGGAATATTATCATGTGTGTAGCTTTGTGTAACCACCACTACAATTGAGATACTTAACTGTATCTTTACCACAAGACTCCTTCATGCTACCCCTTTATAACTACACTTGTCCTCTTCCTCCCTATCCCTATCACCTGGTAACCATTGACAAGTTCTCTACCTCTATAATAATGCTCCTTCATGAAAGTTACATAAATGAAATTACACACTATCTTTTGAGACTGGCTTTTCCCACTCAGTATAATTTCTTTGAGGTTCATACACATTGCAGTGTACTTCCATAGTCCATTCTCTTTTATTGCTGAGTAGTATTCCATGGTATGTATGTACCACAGTTTAACTATTCACCCTTTGAAGGACACTTGGGCTGTTTCAAGATTTTTACTGTTATGAATAAACCTGTTATGAGCCTTCATATAAAAGTTTTGTATGAACATAAGTCTTCATTTCTCTGGGATAAATGCTCAGGAATATAATTACTAGATTATGAGTTGTAGGTTCCGTTTTGTAAGAAACTGCCAAACTGTTTTCCAGCCTCCTGTACCATTTTACCTTACCACTGGCAATGTATTTGATATTCATTTTCTCTACATATTCACCAGCATTTGGTATTATCACTATTTTTTTCTTTTAGCTATTCTGATAGGTGTGTAGTTATATCTCATTTGTAATTCTAATTTGCATTTCTCTGATTGCTAACATTAAATATCTTTTTGTGTGTTTATTTGACATCTGTAGATCTTTGGTGAAATGTCTCTTCATGTATCTTGCCCATTTTTCAACTGTCAAGTTTTGCAAGCTATTTATATATTCTAGATACTAGCTCTTTGTCAGATATGTGATTTGCAAATATTTTCTCCCACTCTGTAGTTTATCTTGTCATCCCTCTTAACAGGATCTTTTGCAGAGCAAAAGTTTTCAATTTTGATGGGCCAATTTATTAGTGTTTTTTTTTTTCCTTTATGGATCAAGTTTAAGAACTCTTTGCCTAGTGGTAATCCCCAAAAATTTCCTACCATGTTTTAATTTAAAAGTTTTATAGTTTTCCATTTTACATTTAAATTGGAATTTATTTTGACTTAATTTTTGTATATAGTATGAAAATGGTGTGAAGGTTATTTTTTGCCTATAAGATGTCCAATTGCTTCAGTACCAATTGTTTAAAGGATGATTCATCCTCCATTGAATTGATTTTGCTCCTTTGTCAAAAATTAATTGAGTATACTTGTGCGGATCTATCTCTAGATTTTTATTCTGTTCCACTGATTTATGTGTCTACCCTTCTGCAAACACCATACTGTCTTAATTATGGCCAATATATTGTAAGACCTGACATTGGGGTGAGATATTTTTCCCAATAATAAAGGGTGTCCCAAAAAATGTATACACACTTTGAAAAATTAGTGATTCCAATGTTTCTTTCTTTTCAGATTTAACACATTGGAATGAATAATTATTCAAAGTATGAATACATTTTTTGGTTCACTCTGTATATATATTATACTTTGCTATGTTATAGTAATACTAGAGGCCTGGTGCACAAAAATTTGTGCACTCGGGGGGTCCCTCAGCCTGGCCTCTGCCCTCTTGCAGTCTGGGACCCCTCGGGGGATAACCATCTGCTGGCTTAGGCCCGCTCCCTGGGGGATTGGGCCTAAGTTGGCAGTCAGACATCCCTCTGGCAGCCCGGGAGCCCTTGGGGGATGTCCACTTGCCAGCGGGGAGCAGGCCTAAGCTGCAGTCGGACATCCTTAGTGCTGCTGAGGAGGCGGGAGAGGCTCCCACCACCACCACTGTACTGGCAGCCGTCAGCCTGGCTTGTGGCTGGGCGAGATCCCCCTGTGGGAGTGCACTGACCACGAGGAGGCAGCTCCTGCATTGAGCATCTCCCACCTGGTGGTCAGTGTGTGTCATAGTGACCAGTCATTCCCAGTCGTTCTGCTGTTAGGGTCAATTTGCATATTACCCTTTTATTATATAGGAGTGCCAGGCCAGCCTGGGTGAGGGGTTGATGGCTGTTTGCAGGCTGGCCACAGCCCCTTCTGGGTGGGGGTCCTCACTGGGGTGCCTGGCCAGCCTGGGTGAGGAGCTGATGGCTGTTTGCAGGCTGGCCACAACCCCTAGCCACCCAAGCTCCCAGTGGAGGCTGGCTGGAAGCAGGTATCTGAGATTTATTTGTCTTCTATAATTGAAACGTTGTTGCCATGAGCGGAGGCCACAGCCAGCTCACGGCAGACGGGAAGCTTGGCTTCCTCCATCGCCCAGACAACCAAGCCTCCTTCTTGCTCCAGCTCTGTGGCTGCCAGCCGCCATCTTGGTTGGGTTGATTTGCATATAATCGCTCTGATTGGCTGGTGGGCGTGGCTTAAGGCGTAGCATATTTGTCTTTTTATTATTGTAGATCTCTTTGGTGTGAGTTGCTGCTTGTCTCTAACATGGGTCATCATCAACGTGTGATAAATAGAATACAATAAAGTATATTTTAAACTATAACTATATGAGAAATAATTTACTATTCATCCTTGATGAACTGATATATTGTAATAGAAAGAGCATTGGACTAGGAGTCAGGATACCTAGGTTTCATATCTAGTTTTGACACTAATCAGCTATATTACTTTAAGCATGTCTCTTTCTTAACCTCTCAGGGTCTAAGTTTTCTCATCTGTAAAATGTGTAGGAAACAAATAGTCCCTAAGGTCTTTTCTAGAAAGATGAAATTTTTTTGAGTTGATTTATTCTATATAAATAATATACACAGCTACCACATTTCATAACTCTAGGAGGCATCATCCCTGTATTCTGTGACAGGGGTTAGATAAATGTAAGCCTGAGGGCTAAATACAGGCTGCAGCCTACTCTTGTAAATAAAGTTTTACTGAAACAATGCCATGCTCATTCATTTACATATTGCCTATGGGTTCTTTCCCCACTATAATGGCAGATCTGATTAGGTGCATTAGAGACCATGTCCTCAAGAAAGTCAAAAGTATTTGCTTTACAAAAAATTACTGGTCTACAAGAATGATGTTTCCTGGAGTTGTACAACTAAGGTTGACCTAATTACAAGTATATCTTGGAGATATTATGGGTTCAGTTCCAGATCACCACAATAAAACATGTATCTCAATAAAGTATGTTATAATCTTTTTGCTGGTGGTGGGTCTTGCCTTCAATTTGTTAAAAAAAAAAAAAGGCAACAACTGTAAAGCACATAAAGCAAAGCGCAATAAAATAAGGTATGCCTGTATTTATACTAGTATATCTATAAATAAGTGAGAGAATGATTTGACAAGAATTAAACTGTTCTTTTGTTTTATTAACAGTACAGTTAGACAATATTCAGGGTAGCAAAGATAACATTCCTAATTTTAGTGTCATCATTATCATATTAATATACAGTAACTAAGCCCTTTCAAGTAGTAGCAGAAGTTTAGCCTAGGAGATGCAGGCCTTGATATATTAACTTATATAGTTTCTTTTCATTGAAATGCTTTTCACTTCAAAGAATATTTGAGCACCAATGAGCATCATGAGATATAATGTGTGCTGTAAGATATGAAATTAGTAAGACAAGATTTCTGTTCTCAAGAAACTCACAACCTAGTTGGGGGTAAAGGGGATAAACCAGAGGAAGAGGCAACATAATTAAGACACATGGTAATAAGATACATAAAAGGGAATCAAAATTTTGTAATTACATTGTATGGGAGGAAAGAGTTTTCCTAAACAACTTCAGGGTTCCTGGCTTGGTCTGAGAATTAAACTGACAAAGACAGATTAACAGGAGAAAAGCATACAAGTACTGAATGTACACAGGAGCTTTAATAAGAAAATGGAGACCCAAAGTGATCAGAGCAGGAAAGGTTTTATGTCTTTTAGACAAAAAAACAAAAACACAATAAATTTGTGAAGAACTGATAAGACAAAGGGGTTTGGGCTAGGGTAGTTAATGGTGAAGAAGTAACTAGAAAGAAAAGGGTTAGTTTAACAAGGATTGTTTATACAGATTTCTCTGGAGCCATCTCTGGGCTGATTAGAATCTGTCTCTGGTAACAGGAGAATTTATTCTTTTCTTTTACGCAGAAAAGAAGGAGTTTTTCAACTCCAAATAATTTTTATGTCAAAGAGGCATATTTTGGGGTGACATATTCTGTTTTCCTTCAACATTCTATCATTCCACTAGAATGGCTCCTTTAAGGCATGCTTTGTATGAGTTCACAGAAACTTAAAAGCATTATCCATTCTTGGCACTTTTTAATTCCAGAGTTTTTAGTTATACTACACTAGAATGTCTGATCTAGATGGATAAGAAAATATGATGAGCAAAGGTAGGTTTACAGTTGTGAGTACATGAAACAGTTTATTTTTTATTATTTATTATTGCATTATTTTCCATATGGACAACTAAACTTACTTTTGCCCACCCCTGTATATTACTATTCAGCCAGGAAAAATTAGGAAGTCTTGCCATCCATTACAACATGGATGGACCTTGAGGGCATTATGCTAAGTGTAATAAAACAGAGAAAGGCAAATACTGCATGATCTCACTTATATGTAGAATCTAACAAACAAAAAACAAACTCACAGAAAAACATATAAGATTTTTGGTTACCAGAGGTGGGGGTAGGAGGAGGGGGAATTGGATGAAGGTGGTCAAAACATACAAAAGGCCAGTTACAAGATAAATAAGTCCTGTAGATGTAATGTAGAACACAATGACTATAGTTAACACTGCTGTGTGGTATATTTGAAAGTTGATAAGAGAGTGAATCCTAAAAGTTCTGATCACAAGGAGTTAATATATACAAACTACTTAGAATATGTTTGGCACATAGCTCTAAATAAATGATTGTTATAAATCTCATTCCTCCTCCCTTTGCTCTATACATTTATTTATATATGTTTATTCATATGCTTCGTCTACCATACCACTCTATTCTAACCTCTCTACTCCATTCTCACAGTTACCACACCTTTCTACTCTTCCTTTTCCCCCCATTCAAATCATCCCACCTTCCAACATCAAATTAATTTTCCTAAAATGAAGCTCCAAAGATGTAAAACTGCATTTCTCCCCATATACCCAATGGTGATTTCCAACCTTAGACTATGGGTCCCTGTGACCCTATGAGGTTACTACAGGTGATTGTGGAATCTGTATGTATATAAATGTTTTCGCAATCAACAAAATCTACTAAAAATACAAGATGTGATTTTACATTCCAGAGGCAGAATTCTGTGAGCCTATAGCTGCATCAGGCAACTATAAATCCTCCAAACCAAAGGCTGGTACCTGGAGCCATTTAGGTTTGAGTACTGGTATTCCTAATGATAAAGGCCATGAGCCTCACTAGATTTATTTTTACCCTACTCATATAGGAATGAGTTGTGTATTCAAAATATTTTAGCTAATCCATATATTTTAATATCTTTAATTTCAACAAGGAGAACTCATTTCTAATATTCACTATGCTCATTAACAAGCCACAAATTTCACCAATAAAATTCAGCTTCCAACATTCACAATGCTAATTAGTAAAGCACCTGATATTGCTATACATAGTGTAAGCTATAAATAAAGAAAGCTACTTTAGGAGTAGATGCCTCTGAAATAAAATGTCAGTTGGCTTTCTGAAATGTGAACTTCTAACTAAAATACTAGTTGCACCTGTGTTGCAACTTCAACTAATACAGACACACAAACAATGCCACACCATGCCAAATAATTTTAAATTACAAATAACCTAACACTTCTGCTCTAATTTCTGCTTGTAATTATCCTTTCATTCTTCCTAGGTCATCTGAGATGTACTCCCATAAAACCTTTCCATAAAGCTCTCTCCAATGAACTTCCATACCACTTAGAACTTCTCTTATGGCACCCCCCTCATGCTCATAGTCCCTTACCTCAAGCTGATCTTCAGAGGCAGCAAAACATAGCAGTTAAAAGCATGAGCTCTGGAGTTAACTTACCAGAGTTTGAATCCTGACTCCACCTGTGACCTTGACAAGTTCTACAAGTTACTTAACTCCTCTGTGCAATTTCCTCATTTGTAAACTGGGATGTTTCAAACTAGCTGTAATATGCTTTTACTGAAATGACTGAGAATATTCAATTCTGCTATGGAAAACCAAAAATAAATGGGAAAGATTAAATTCATATATATGTTAAGCAGAGACAAATAGGTTAGTAAGCCATGAGATATTTTAGACATAGAGAATATGTGTGCAGACCATAAATCAGAAAGGCTAGAAGAACCAAGTAGGCACTAAATATTCATGGAACACAGGAGGAACCTAATATTCATGATACACATCAGGCCCTGAGGCACCAATATTCATGGTACATTAAATATATTAGACAATCAGTATTCATGGTGACCTAAATCAGCCACCCATGAGTGACCACCTGTTCTGGACCTGTTTTGTCTGCCCAGGAAATGAAAAGTAAATATCCCTAGCTGCTCACTGGGCTATGACAAGTTTCAGCTTTAGACAGACAGATCTGTGCCTACAACTCAGGCTTCTTTCATCCACAAAGCCCCTTTGCTCAAATCACATCTCTGGTCCTCCTAACCCCACTATTAGTGAGGAAGGCTGATGTGGACAAGAGGAACAGGAGCTACAAACATTGCACAGCCCAGGTGTGGCTTAGCTTGCTGGCCTCCTATCCTAAATATGTTAATATACTCTCCCCTAGCATCTCACTGTAAATATTAAATTTATTTAATAAATTATGTGATTTGAGTGATCTGAGACTTATCTGAGTTTATAGGAGCCTAATCAGTCATTATTTGCCCATGTTTTAGGTTGTTGTTTTTTTTAAATGGTCTTATTGAAATATAATTTGCATGCTATACAGTTAACCTATTTAAAGTGTGTAATTCAGTGTTTATTGGTATAAACAATGTTTTTTTAAAGTTGTGGTAAAGCCCTGCCAGTGTTGCTCAGTGGTTGAGTGTCGACCTATGAACCAGGAGGTCAGGGATCAATTCACGGTCAGGGCACATGTCATGTTGTCGGCTAGATCCCCAGTAGGGGCATGCAGAAACATCATTGATGTTTCTATCTCTCCCTCTTCCTTCCTCTCTAAAATCAATAAAATATATATTTAAAAAAATTAAGTAGTGGTAATATATATATATATATATATATATATATATATATATATATATATACATACTAGAAGCCTAGTGCACAAAAATTTGTGCACTGGCAGGGAGTGGGGGTCCCTCAGCCCAACCTGTGACCTCTCACAGTCTGGGACCCTCAGGAGATAACCACCTGCTGGCTTAGGCCCGCTCCCCTGGTGGCAGATGGCAAGCCCAGTCCCGCGGTGTCTGCCCCATCTCCCCTGGTCGCAGATGGCAGGCCTGGATCCAGCGCTGGGTCGGGCGGCCGCTCAGATCATGCTGCTGCCCGCCCCACCCATGCCGCCCTGCACAGGGCAGGCCAGGATCTCGTGCTGGGGTGGCCAGCCACTGGGGATCGCGCTGCCACCAGCCCCAGGTGGGGCAGCGCAGCGGGATCTGCCTGCAGTATGCAAATTAGCTGCCAACTTTGTTGGTGGTTAATTTGCATATCGTGCTGATTAGCCAATGGGAGGCATAGCAAAGGTATGGTCAATTACCATATTTGTCTATTATTAGATAGGATTAGAGGGGCCTGGTGCACAAAATTTGTGCATGGAGGGGGGTTCCCTCAGCCCAGCCTATACACGCTCCAATCCAGGACCCCCTTGGGGGATGTCCGACTGCCGGTTTAGGCCCAATCCCAGGGATCTGGCCTAAACTGGCAGTCAGACATCCCTCTCACAATCCTGGACTGTTGGCTCCTAATCATTCACCTGCCTGCCTGACTGGTTGCCCCTAACTGCCCCCCCACAAGCCTGATTGCCCCTCACTGCCCCCCCTGCTGGCCTGGTTGCCCCTAACTGCCCCCCACTGACAGCCAGGTCACCCCCAACTGCCCCCTCCCTGCCACATGGTTGCTCCTAACTGACCCCCCCCCCCGCCGGCCTGGTCACCCCTAACTGTCCCCCCTGCCAGCCTGGTCACCCTCAACTTACCCCCCCACCAGCCTGGTCACCCCTCCCTGCCTCCCCCTGTCAGTCTAATTTCCCCCAACTACCCCCCTGCCAGCCTGGTTGCCCCCAACTGCTCCCCTCCTGCCAGCCTGGCTGCCTCTTACTGCCCCCCCCCGCTTGCCTGGTTGCCCCCAACTGCCCCCCTGGTGGCCTAGTCGCCCCTCATGCCCCCCCATCCCCACCAGCCTGGTCACCCCACACAGCCTGCTGCTCATTCTTTTGGTCATCCCTCATTAACCCCTCTGCCGGCCTGGTTGTAGGCAGCCATCTTGTGAGGGAGTGGGGGTTAATTTGCATATTACCTCTTTATTATATAGGAGATAACAAAATTTTCATTGTAACAATTTCACTTGTATGATTCAATGGCATTAATTACAATTTTATGTTGTACAGTAATCACTACTTCCAAAATTAGTTAATTGCCCAAAAAAGAAACTCTATTATTAAGCAATAATTCCTAAATCTCCCTTCCCCCAGCCATTGTCACCTCTAATGTACTTTCTAGTTTCTAAGAATTTGCCTAATCTAAATATTTCATGTAAGTGGAATCACACCTTTGTCCTTTTCAGTCTAACTTTTTTCACTTAGCATAATGTTTTCAAGGTTCATCCATACTGTACTTGTATGAGAACTCCTTTCCTTTTTATGGTTGAACTAGAGGCCCCATGCATGAAATTCGTGCAAGCGTAGGCCCTCGCAACCCTGGCTGCCTCGCAGCCCCATGGCCCCACCCCCCACAAACTGGTTGTTCTGGAAGGTCGTTCTGCCATCTGGTCTAATTAGCATATTAGCTCTTTATTATGTAGGATAATACTCCACTGTACAAAGATACCATATTTTGTTTATCTGTTTATTGACACTTGGGTTGGGAACAGAAAAAAAACTCAGGTTTCCATCTCCTGTGTGTCTCTTTTACTATTCACACAGAACACTTCACTTGTGACACTTGTGACCACCAAATGTGTGTGTGTGGGGGGGAGCATCCATGCCAGCTGGATGTCCTACAATTGAACTCAATTCTAACACTATCTACCGCAGATTAAGACTGAATCCCACAAGACTGCTCCCACTGTACTTCAGATGCCAATCACAAGTAGTAGGTCCCCAGGTTACCCATAATTGCTGTTCGATTTAGCTACAAATCAGAGGTTCTCATGGTGCCAGATCACAATTTATAGCCTCCAAAACTGCCCCCAAGCAAGAATGTTATCCTGTCCTTAAAAGCCTTGAAACTGGCATTGACTTGGCTTCATTATGGATGAAAGTTCTTTCAGACATCTGTTTCCAAAATTGGGAGTCTCATCCATATTGAATATTTGCTGTGGCAAGTAATTTTCCTCCACAATCAGCTTATCTAGAGTTTCCAAAAATTCTTCAGCTGCCTCCACATCTGCAATCAAAAACTCACTACTCACTTTCATATTATGTATTGAGTAATGATTCTTGAATAGTTTAAACTACCCAGAGCTAGCAACGTATTCATCATTATAGCTGGGTCTAGACTTTTAACAACACAAACTTTTTGCTTTGACTGTGACTGTCATGTGCTGAGAGCAATATGATTCTGTACCTGGCCTTCAATCCAGGCATTAGAAGTTTCTCCATGTCTATTAGGCCCTTCTTGATTTTTTTGTTAGTCTCATTGCCTTCAATGAAACAGATCCTTGAACAGCTTCTATCACTTTGTTCTTGTTCTTCAAGATCATAGCTATGGTGTTGGCTGATGTAGCTCAGTAATTAGAGTGTGGACCAGCAAACCCAAGGGTCTCGGATTTGATTGCTGGTGAAGGGCAGGTACCTAGATTTCAGGTTCACTCCCCAACCCTGGTCGAGGCTCATATGGGAGCCAACCAATCAATGTGTCTCTCTGTCTCTCTCTATTTCCCTCCCTCCCTCCCTTCCACTCTCACTCAAAATCAATGAAAAAAAATATCCTCGGGTGAGGATTAACAACAACAACAAAAAAATGATGGTAGCTATGGTGGAATGGGACATGCCAGACTGGTGAGAAATACCCATCACTGGTTTTCCACCTTCAGAATCCTTAATCACTTTAAATCTCATTTCCAGAACAATCATTCAATGTGGTCACGTACTGACAACATTAACAGTGACTTCTGTATGCTTAGGGGCGGTGATGAACAAAACAGTAGGAAATTAAATCAAGTGCAAGAGAAAATGATGTAATCAAGAGACGAAATAAATAGTAGATGTATGAGACTGCTGAGCATACTGTTTTGCAGCAAACAACATTTTATAAGTAGAAAGAGTACACTCTAAAATAACTATAAAAAGTACAGTAAAGAGGAGCTCAGCAAGGTGGTAGCATAGGTGGACACTGAGTTCACCCCCTTACAAGAATACACCAAATGTACACCTATATTAACAACAAATTCTCCTGAGAGATGACTATGAGCCAATTAAACAGCCTCTGCACAACAAGCAAGAGAGTGGGTGAACAACCCAAGACCAGAGGACCAGGTGAGCACCATTGTTTACATTTCCCCTGAATCTTGATAGTAGGCAGGAGCTCCATCCAGGTTCTCTGGCCAACCTGCAGGGCATTTTAGCACATCCCCAGCCACCTTTATGAGAGATAGACCTAACAGAAACAGAAGAGGGCCTAAAGAGATTAAAGAGAACTGCGGTAGCTGCCTGCAGGGATGCCCTCTCCAGAGAAAGTCCAGAGATAGTAGGGTGCTACTGTGAGAAACCATCTCACACCACTCAGAATGGCTATCATCAAAAGTCAACTTGTGTTGGTGAGGATATGGAGGAAAGGAAACTCTCGTGCACTTCTAGTTGGACTGCAAACTGTTGCAGCCCTTATTAAAAATAGTACCAATAGTCCTAAAAAAATCCTAAAAATAGCCTGGCCGGTGTGGCTCAGTGGATTGACATTGTCCAGTGCACCAGAAAGTCATGGTTTAATTCCCAGTCAGGGCACATGCCCAGGTTGTGGGCTTGATTCCCAGGAGGGGGCATACAGGAGGTAGCCTATCGGGGTTTCTACCTCATCCATGTTTCTATTTCTCTCTTCCTCTCCCTTCTCTCTCTCTCTAAAAAAAAAAACAACAACAACAACAATAAAAACATTAAAAATAAATTAAAAAAACTAAAATTAGATTTACCATAAAACCCAGCAGTTCCATTTCTGAGCATTTATCCAAGGGAAATGAGAAAACTAATTTGCAAAGATGTATGGACCCCTATATTCATTGCAGCATTATTTACAATAGCCAAGATATAGGAGCAATAGACAAATGGATAAAAAATATATCTATACATATAATAGGGTAATATGCAAGTTGGTCAGGACATCGTCACGTAACAATTGATCAACAGGTTGCACGCACTTCAGGCGTGGGTGGGCAGGGACTTGCGGGGTCGGGGACAGGGGTGTGGACTTGCACCACCAGGGACATGAGGTTGCCTCATTGGCTCCTCATGTGAAAGGTGAGCTTGGATCCCCATTCTTATTCAGTGTAGTGGAGCGGGGGAATTGGTTTATAGGATCAAGTCCCACATGGGGAAATGTTACTACAGTCTGAGAGTAGATGTAAAATCGGGATCATATTTATTCGCTCACAGGCTTGCTGTAGAACAGACAGAGTCACCATCCTCACAGTATTCAGGATGCCCCATGTGCAAACCTAGAATGAAAAGTCAGCAACACCCCACATGGCCAAGAACTAGAAACTGCTCCAAGAACTTTGAAAGGAGCATATCCAGCAGAACTGTAAGTCCCAGGAGGGCGAAGAGGAAAGCTTGCAGTTAATTTAAGAGTTTAAGGTGCAAAACTGGCATCAGAAAGTAGTGGCATAACACCGAGGCCATGCAGTTATGTGGCAACACTGAGACCGTGGGACCCTTGTGATGAGCGGTTTCCGACACCGTGGGAACCCCTTGCCCCCACCCTGGCCAATGGGTGCCAGTTACAGATGACCACATGCACAGGGATGAGGGCTCTGGGCCTGCAGTGGCAGGGTTAGGGGACAGAGGACCTCTTCCCATAAAGTCTCCCCTAGCTCGAGCAGCATCATGCTGTGTGGCACGCGCCCACTGATGGCATCACCAGGTGACGTCACCTAGAGGAGCCGCTCAGGTGGTTTCCCTGAAGTGGGGCATGTGCCCAGCTCAGAGACCAGGAGGTACAGGCTTGGGGGCCACACAACTCCCCACGGCCCCTGCAGTGTGGCCAGAGCGGAAGCTGCAGGTTCATCATGAGGCCTGGACAGTACGGTGGCCCCAGACAGTACAGTGGCCCCAGCGCTGGTGGTGAGTGCTGGGCACCTGAATCTGGGGAACCACCCAGACCCATGGGCCTTCCCAGCTAGACTGATCTACTCCTGCATCCCTCACCAAACCCAGGTCTGACCCTCAACCTCCCCACCAGACCTCAGGGGCCCAACCTCCCAAATGGTGACCTTTGACTGTGAGCCCTCACCCTAACATTTCAGTCTCAGAACCTAACACAATGATGGCAAACCTATGACATGCGTGTCAGAGGTGACACGCGAACTCATTTTTTTGGTTGATTTTTCTTTGTTAAATGGCATTTAAATATATAAAATAAATATCAAAAATATAAATCTTTGTTTTACTATGGTTGCAAATATCAAAAAATTTCTATATGTGACACAGCACCAGAGTTAAGTTAGGGTTTTTCAAAATGCTGACACACCGATTTCAAAAGGTTCACCATCACTGACCTAACACCTCCCTTAACGCCCTCACCTCTGATCTAACCTTTAACAGGAACCATTGCCAACCACATCTGGTCAGCACCACTCTCAGCCCTCTATCCCGCTGCCTTCCTCAATGGAAGCTGCTATTGCTTCCAGTGAACTCAAACGAAATAGGATTAATCAAAGAAGAATATGGACGAGCAAAGACCTTGAACTAAAGAAGAAATAAAGTAACTAATATACAGGAGAAAAGTTAACTTCAAAGGTAATCAAGTAATTGCAAAGGAAAGATACCTGGAACATTTAAAAAAACACACAATATTCAGTGCTGAAAACAGACACCTGCTCCAGAGTATAGGGGACAGCCACCTGGTGGTCAGCGCATGTCATAGCAAGTGGTCGAACACCAGGTCTCCTGGTCGAACTCTCGGTTGAACAACCACCCAAGAGGACAATTTGTATATTAGGCTTTTATTATATAGGATGGGACTACTATCATCGACTAAAAGTTCATTATGTGGTGGATGACTATACTTAGGAAATTCTAAGGGTTTTAGGAGCTTTGTGCGAGAAGTAGGGATGAAGATCAAACATATGTTCCTTACTATAAATCACAGCATTGCCAGGTGTTTCTGCCTATTGTAATTGCAAGTAATGCTGTAAAGAACTTTGGTATACAAATATTTGAATCCCTGCTTTCATCTCCTGTGGGCATGCACCTAGGAGTGGAATTACTTAATTATAAGGTATTCAATGTTTAACTTTTTGAGGAACCACCAAACTGTTTTCAACAGTACTTCTACCATTTTGCACTCCTACCAGCAATGTAATAGCATTCCAATTTCTCCACATTTTCACCAACATTTTTTATTTTCATTTAAATAAATTATAGCCATCTAAGACAGGCATGGAGAACATCCAGCCTACGGGCCTTAAATCATTAGGTCTGGCCCTGCCAAAGCATTAGGGGTGAGTTAATTAAATGCTTGATCAAATACAGCAGGCTAATTATTAAGTTGATAATTTTGTATGGCCTGCAAATAATGTTAAGAATATCCAAATGGCCCAGAAAAAAGGTTCCCCATCCATGTCCTAGAAGGTGTGAAGTGGTATCTGTGATTTTGATTTGGATTTCTCTAATTGCTCTGCTTTAGTTTTGTCTAAGCATGCCCCCTAGAGAAAATTTGAAAAACACTTTCTGTAAAGGGACACATAATAAATATTCTAGGCTTTATGAGCCATATAGTCTGTTTCACAACTCTGCTGTTGTAGCATGAAAGTAGCCATAGACAATCTAATCTAATAAAAGAGAAACATGCAAATTGTGGCCAGCCTGCAAACAGCCATCAGCCCCTCACCCAGGATGGCCACACACTCATGGGGTGAGGGTCCCACTGGGGGGCTTGGCCAGCCTACAAACAGCCACCAGCCCCTCACTCAGACTGGCCAGGCACCCCAGTGGGAACCCCCACCCTGAAGGGGTGGTGGCCAGCTGGCAAACAGCCATCAGCCCCTCACCCAGGATGGCCAGGCTCCCCAGCGGGGACCCCCACCCTGAAGAGGCTGTGGCCAGCATGCAAACAGCCCCTCACCCAGGCTGGCCAGGCAACCCAGCAGGACCCTCCTCCCTGAAGGGGGTGTGGACAGCCTGAAAATGGCCCTCAGCCCCTCACCCAGGCTGGCCAAGCACTTCAGCGAGACCCCGGCCGTGATCCGGGACACCCTTCAGGGCAAACCAGCTGGCCCCAACCCATGCACCAGACTCTATCCTATATAATAAAAGGGTAATATGCAAATTGACCCTAACAGCGGAACAACTGGGAATGACTGGTCACTATGACACACACTGACCACCAGGAGAGAGATTCTCAATGCAGGAGCTGTCCCCTGGTGGTCAGTGTGCTCCCACATGGGGAGCTCTGCTCAGCCACAAGCCAGGCTGATGGCTGCCAGCACAGCGGTGGTGATGGGAGCCTCTCCCACCACTTCAGCAGCGCTAAGGATATCCAAGTGCAGCTTAGGCCTGCTCCCTGCAGGCAACTGGACATCTGCTGAGGTCTCCTGGGCTGCCAGAGGGATGTCTGTCTGTCAGCTTAGATCTGATCCCCTGGGGATCGGGCCTAAGCCAGCAGATGGTCATCCCCTGAGGGGTCCCTAACTGCAAGAGGGCACAGACCGGGCTGAGGGACACCCCTAAATGCACAAATTTTTGTGCACCAGGCCTCTAGTATGTAGATAATGAGCTTGCCTGTGTTCCAATAAAACTTTTTGTGTGGAATCTAAACAAAATTATAGACACACAGAGAGAGAATTGGTGGTTACCAGAGGGGAAGGGGTTTGGGGGACTGGTTAAAAGATGGAAGGGGGATTGGTGGGATGCGTGAAGAAGGTGAAGGGATTAAGTACAAATTGGGGAAACCAAGATGGCGGCATAGGTAAACACCAGAGTTTGCTGCCTCGCACAACCACTTTAAACATACAACGAAAGCCGAAACTGGTTTGGCTCAGTGGATAGAGCGTTGGCCTGCGGACTGAAGGGACCCGGGTTCGATTCCTGTCAAGGGCATGTACCTGGGTTGCAGGCACATCCCCAGTAGATGTGCAGGAGGCAGCTGATCAATGTTTCTCTCTCATCGATGTTTCTGACTCTATATCTCTCCCTCTCTGTAAAAAAGCAATAAAATATATTTTTTTAAAAAAATACAACTAAAAGACGGAACGGACATCACCCAGAACCACAGGAAGGCTGGCTGAGGGGAAATTCTACAACTAGAAGGAAAGAGAAATGCATACCGAGACTCAGAGGAGGCGCAGTGCGGAAGTAAAATACTAAGGTGCGGAGGTGCATGCAGAGTGGGCTGGCGGCTGAGGGCGCGGTTGTCGTTTTCAATCGGGAGGGAGTCTCAGGCTCTGGGCTCCAGTTCCAGACGAGTCTCTGGGGACCCAGACTCATCCAGGAGAAGTGGGACTGTCTGGCATCGGTCAGAACTCGAGTGCAGCTTTCTCTCCAGGATACTTGCAGTGGTCGCTGGGACACTGAGAGGCAGAGCCTCTGGGTATGGGACTGAGAGCAGCCATAACTCCTCACTCGGCCCACCCTGTTGATCCCCTGGGGCCCGCCCTGCCCAAGCCCTGCACAGAGGCATTTGCTGGTTAGCCTCAGGCAAAGGCTAGATTAGCACCTCCTTAGAGGACAGAAGTTCTCCCACTGCAGACACAGCTGATTCTCACAGCCAGTTGGCCTGGAGGTCAAATCCACCCCAGTGTTACCTACAACAATCAAGGCTTAACTACAAAAAGACAGCACACAAAGACCACTAGGGGGTGCACCAAGAAAGCATAAATAATGCAGAGACAAAGAAACAGGACAGAAATGGAGGAAGGCAAAATGCTGGATATAGAGCTCAAAACCACACTTCTAAGGTCTCTCAAGAACTGTCTAGAAGCCGCCAATAAATTTAGTAAGGTCCTCGTAAAGACTGGTGAGACCGCCGATAAATATAGTGAGATCCTCAAGAAATCTAATGAGACCCTCGATGTTGTGATAAAGAACCAACTAGAAATTAAGCATACATTGACTGAAATAAAGAATATTATACAGACTCCCAACAGCAGACCAGAGGAGCGCAAGAATCAAGTCAAAGATTTGAAATACGAAGAAGCAAAAGACACCCAACTGGAAAAGCAAAATGAAAAAAGAATCCAAAAATACGAAGATAGTGTAAGGAGCCTCTGGGACAGCTTCAAGCGTATCAACATCCGAATTATAGGGGTGCCAGAAGATGAGAGAGAGCAAGATATTGAAAACCTATTTGAAGAAATAATGACAGAAAAATTCCCCTAGCTGGTGAAAGAAATAGACTTACAAGTCCAGGAAGCGCAGAGAACCCCAAACAAAAGGAATCCAAAGAGGACCACACCAAGACACATCATAATTAAAATGCCAAGAGCAAAAGACAAAGAGAAAATCCTAAAAGCAGCAAGAGAAAGAAACTCAGTTACCTACAAGGGAATACCCATACGACTGTCAGCTGATTTCTCAACAGAAACATTGCAGGCCAGAAGGGAATGGCAAGAAATATTCAAAGTGATGAATACCAAGAACCTACAACCAAGATTACTTTATCCAGCAAAGCTATCATTCATAATTGAAGGTCAGATAAAGAGCTTCACAGATAAGGAAAAGCTAAAGGAGTTCATCACCACCAAACCAGTACTATATGAAATGCTGAAAGGTATCCTTTAAGAAGAGGAAGAGGAAGAAAAAGGTAAAGATACAAATTATGAACAACAAATATGCATCTATCAACAAGTGAATCTAAGAATCAAGTGAATAAATAATCTGATTAACAGAATGAACTGGTGATTATAATAGAATCAGGGACATAGAAAGGGAATGGACTGACTATTCTTGTGGGGGGAAAGGGGTGTGGGGGATGCGGGAAGATACTGGACAAAAATCGTGAACCTATGGATGAGGACAGTGGGTAAGGAGTGAGGGTGGAGGGTGGGGTGGGAACTGGGAGGAGGGGAGTTATGGGGGGGAAAAAGAGGAACAAATGTAATAATCTGAACAATAAAGATTTAATTAAAAAAAAAGAATTCTCAAATTAAAAAAAAAGTACAAATTGGGAGTTACAGAATAGTTACAGGGATGTAAAGTATAACATAAGAAATATAGTTCAATAATCTACACTACTAAATGAGAAACATGCAAATTGGTGTCACTCTGCTACGCCCACCAGCCAATCAGATGAGTATGCAAATTAACCCAACAAAGATGGCGGTTGATTTGCATATTCAGGTGTGGAATGAAGACTGAAGGCTCCAGCAGGAGTGAAGCCTGAAGACTGAAGACTGAATAGGCTTGGCTTCTCTGCTACGGCCAGACCAAAGACCTGGGTCCCGGGTGCCAGAGGAAAACTGGTGCCAACAGCCAGGGGAAGGAAGGCCTAGTGTGCAAATCTTCATGCAATGGGCTTCTAGTATTATAATAATTATGTATAGAATCAGATGAGTACTGTATTTATCAGGGTAATCACTTAGTAAGTTATATAATATTCAATCACTGGGTTATATACCTGGAAGTAATATAATATTATGTGTCAACTATAATTGAAAAAACTATTTCTAATTAAATCCCTTTATTTACAGGTATTAGTAGTGGGCCAGATTTTTAACATAGTTTCCAGAACCCTTATCTAAAGCTATAGAGTTACTGTGGCTGAATTTGTTCCACATGCAAAAACTTGAATATAAAAGATAGCATTTTTCTAGTTATTAAAAATATTCAAACTATATTTACTGAGTACCTACTATACACCTCCATGTGCTATGGGCTATGTATACAATAGTGAATAAGATATAGTTCTTGGTCTCCAGGAGCACTTTGGGAATTTCTGAGATACTTTTAGTGAGATGGCTTATTATTATTTTTCTGATGCAATTGAAGAGGTAGCTCTATTATAGAGGTATTATGGTTTTATTCCAACAGGGAACAAAACAAAATACCACAGAATTAGAAATAAAAGTTATCCTGGGAAAAGTATTTGGATCAATCCATTTGCTCATTTATTTTGCTCTTTTTCCTTTAAACCACACTAATTAGTTAAAGGAAAAAGAGATGCTATAAGCCCATACAATTTTCTTGACTGATTTTACACAAAAATTTTTAGTTCAGTGTGTTTAAAATCATAAGTATGTCTTAGAATGTAAAGTTGATCATTCTAAGTGAGGATATTTTCCATTAATTTTTAGAGAGTGTGGAAGGGAAAGAAGGAGGGGGGTGGGAAACATCAAAGTGAGAGAGACACATCGATTGGTTGCCTCCTACTCACACCCTGACCGGGATTGAACCTGCAACTGAGATATTTGCCCTTGACCAGAATAAAACCCGAGACTCTTTGGTTCTCGGGGTGATTCTCTAACCACTGAACAAGTTTTCCATCTTTAATGCTTTCTGTTTGCCTTTCACTCTCAATGATATCACTGAGGTGAATAAAAACTGACTGTACAAAAGGAAATTGAAAGGGTGAAAAGGACAAAGATCAAGTTATATATGAGTAGAGATAATCATGTTTTAAATCTTAAAATTAATTTAATATGTACAGTCCACAAAAAGATACAGGCAGCAACAGAATCTTCCTGGATTAAATCAAGAGAGTCAGGGGATTAGAAATGACATGTAATAGAATTATTATTATAAGCACATCTTATTAAGATGAATGAAATGCATGTTTTGTCTGAGTTTCTGAACACATACTGAGCAATTACAAGAATGTTTAAATAAATCATCAAAAGCCTTCCACCCCGGTTAAATCCCCCTTAATTAGACAAGAGCTTAGTAGAAAAGATTAGTCTTTACAGAGCTATCAGTATTTGAAAATGAAATTCAATTTGACAAATGAAATAGCTTAAATTCAAGGCAGAGCACAGGGCAAGAGTCTAGCTATCAGGAGGTTTATTTGTAAACCTGATCCCTTGAGTAAGCCTGGGAAAAAGTACTTTAAATTCTCAGTTCTAGATTGATGGATGGATAGAAGGATGGATAGATGGAGGAATATGTGATAAAGATTGTAAAATAAAGTGCCAATTATAGAACGAAGGTAGGGGAATATGGCTAGTCAATGTAAAATGATTTCATCTTTTCTGTATGTTTGAATATTTTATTAATAAAATACTGGAAACAAGAAAAAAATACTCAGTTCTGTATAATTAGCGACAACAAAATTACAGTCCCACTTTGACCATAAAAGATAAGTGTGTGTGTTACCTCACATGCTAACCAACTTACAGTACCTGTACTACATTCCTCACATACTCCAATATTTTATCTCTAATTTAGCATATTGGGCTGGAAAAGATTAAAGAGGTGATATTCCTTCATCATCTTTATTTATACCCATCTTCATTTATATCCACTCCCTGAAGTGAGGAGAGAAGCTACAAGACAGGTCAGAAGAAAGTGTGCTGGAATCTCCATGTCAGCAAACTTTATGAAAATAATTCCAGGGTTATAGTTATCAGTCCATCAAACCAGAGCAATGACAGAATTTCACTATCTGTGTGGATGACAGATTGGCCATATTTCTTAAAAGAGAGAGGATAATGGAGAAAGAAAAGGTTCTTTAAACAAATGCTTATTCCTTAGTATTTATTTAGTTGACAACATACCCAATTCTGTGTTCATAACATCAAGAGAAAAAGGGGTCTTGTCTCAAAAGGGTAACTGCATTTTCCCACAGAATATTAGCAGTTCTTGATCACTAAAGGGATTAATATTCAGAGCCCATCTTGGAAGCAGACTGGCTAGAGACGTAAAAATAATTAATGAGGATTTGGTGGAGGTGGCAAACCATAAGCTGCAGCCATGTATGTGGCAGAGATTTTTTTGTCTGTTTCAATTCACCTGTTATATCCTCAGTTCCTAGAACAGAGCCTAGCACATAGGAGGTACTCAATAAATACTGAATGAAGAAATTCTCCTTAATTGGCTATATTGTAAAAATCATTAGAACATGGACCATGGCTTGTCTCTGCTCATATTAAAAAGAACTTGGCAGTCTAGTCCCAAACTAAATCAATCATTATTGGGCTAAAATTAAAATTCCAGTGGGATGCAGCATTTCTTGGCATATCTCTCTCTCTCTCCTTCCAAATTGTTCATTTGGTAACTTTAACAGGTTGATACTTTATACTAGACTAGAAGCCCGGTGCATGAAATTCATGCACGGGAAAGGGTGCGGAGTGTCCCTCAGCCCAGCCTGCACCCTCTCCAATTTGGGACCGCTCAAGAGATGTCAGACTGCCCATTTAGGCTAGCAGGGAAGGGCAATTAGGTGCAATCAGGCTGGCAGGGGAGCGGTTAGGGCAGGGGTGGGCAAACTTTTTGACTCGAGGGCCACAATGGGTTCTTAAACTGTACCAGAGGGCCGGAACAAAAGCATGGATGGAGTGTTTGTGTGAACTAATATAAATTCAAAGTAAAAATCATTACATAAAAGGGTACGGTCTTTTTTTTTTTTTTTTTTTTTTAGTTTTATTCATTTCAAACGGGCCGGATCCGGCCCGCGGGCCGTAGTTTGCCCACAGCTGGGTTAGGGGCTATCAGGCAGGCAGGCAGGTGAGTGGTTGGGAGCCAGTGGTTCTGGATTGTGAGAGGGATGTCGGACTGCCAGTTTAGGCCCTAAGGGGTCCTGGGTTGTGAGAGGGTGCAACCCAGGCTGAGGGACCTCCCAGCCTCATACATGAATTTCATGCACTGGGCCTCTAGTCATCACAACAAGTCTAGTTAACATCGATTACCATAGATAGTTACAAAAAATTTTCTTGTGCTAACTTTTAAGATCTATTCTCTTGCAATATTCAAATATGCAATACAGTATCATTAACTATAGTCACTATGCTGCACATTATATATTCATGACTTATTTATTTTATAACCTGAAGTTTGTTCCTTTTGACCCCCTTCACCCATTTCACCCACTACCACCACCCTTAACCACCAATCTTTTCTCTGTATCTATGAGTTCAGGTTGTTGTTTGTTTTCAGATTCCACATATAAGAGAGATCATATGGTATTTGTATTTCCCTGTCTGAATGAGTTTACTTAGCATAATGTCCTCAAGGTCCATCCATGTTGTTGCAAATGATGGAATTTCCTTATTTTTTATGACTGAATAATGGTCCATTTTCTTTATCTGTTCATCTATCAATGAACATTTAGGTTGTTTCCATATCTTGCTATTGTAAATAATGCTGAAACAAACATGGGGATGTATATATATATATATATATATATATATATATATATATATATATATATATTTCTGAGTTAGTGTTTTAATTTTTTTTGGATATATACCCAGAAGTGGAATTGCTGAATCATATGGTAGTTCTATTTTTAATTTTTGAGGAACCTCCATTCTGTTTTCCATAGTGGCTGTAACAATTTACATTCTCATTTTGGTTTTGATTTGTATTTACCTGATGACTAATGATGGTGAGCATCTTTACTTATGGTTATTGGTTATTTATATGTCTTCTTTGGAAAAATGATTATTCAGATCCATTGCTCATTTTTAATTATTTTTTTCTTTTTACTATTGACTTGTAAGTTATTTATATATTCTAGATATAAGTTCTTTATCATACACATGATTTGAAATTATTTTCCCCCATTCTATAAATTGACTTTTTACTTTCTGGATTTTATCATTTGTAGTACAAACATTTTTAATGTTGATGTAGTCTAATTTATCTATTTTTTCTTTTGCCACTTGTGCTTTTTGGTGTCATATTTAAGAAACCATTGCCTAACAAAAGGTAAGAGCACAATTTTTAACAACAGGTCAAATATAAACAAGTACTTCACAACCACCTGAGGTTGCTGGTTGCCTCACAGACATAAAATCATGTCTATTTAGCACTTTTATCTTTTCAAAGCATTTTTTATCTAAAAACTTAATATACCATTTAATCCACCAAAATATCACAAGTCTAATTATGTGTCAGGTGCTCTGTTTGGTCCATAGGATGAAGGATTATTAAAATAGTATCCCTAAGAAATACACTGAATACCTACCTACAATATGTTGTGCAGTAATAAAGAGGCAATATACAGGGTGCTATTAGAACACTGATGGAGTAATTCTACTTGAGGTGGTGATGGGAATCAGGGAAGACTTCCTAAAAATGTTCAGCCAGTGAATCAACAGATATTTACTGAGCATTTATTCTGTAGCAGATTCTCTGCTAGATTCCATGAATGTAGTAGCAAAAAATTGGATATAGTTGTAGTTTTGGGGAGCTGATATTATATAGCAGATGTGATGGCCTGTGAACTAAGAATATTTTTTACATTTTTAAAAGGTTTAGTATGAACAATAACAACAACAACAGATATGGCTGACAAGGCCTTAATTATTATTTGGTCCTCTACAGAGAAAGTTTGTTGTTCCTTGTTCTAGAACAGTGGTTCTCAAGTTTGGCTACATCTTGGAATCACTTGGGAAGCTTTAAAAATTACAGATGCATGGGCCTTAAGCAGAGATTCTGACTTACCTGGTCTAGATTAAATATGGCATCAGAGTAAGTGGATGCTGCACAGTCATGCTCCCAGGACCAAACTGGACTTATAACTAAAATACAGAAAAACTTCCTGAATAATCAACAGGAGATTCGCAGAAGAGAACTCTGATAACCAAAGACAGAAAGTAGAGACCACATAGAGACTGATAGGAGGGGCAGAGGTGCTAAAGGGCTGGCCAGGTGCCCACAGACAGCAACTAGAGTTCCGAAGAGATATCTCAGCTAAGGGGGATTGCCACTGAGAACTCTGGGGTCTAATACTCAAGCTAGGCTCCCCAGCAGAGAGCATCAGAACTGAGAAGGGTACCCACATAACATCTGGCTGTGAACAACAGTGGGGTTGCTGTCTGCCAGGAAGAGACTGCTGGAAACGCAGGCATCCTCTTAAAGTGCCAACACACTAAATTCACTGTGGAGCCATGGGCGGGCAAAGTGAACTGGAGCTGTGTAAGCAGAAGCCAGGATCAGGGGCTCTGGAGTTAGAGCTCAGAAGGCAGACACCCCAGTTTACTGTGCTGAGTCATTCCCTCACATTGCAGAGGTTATCTTTCTCACTCAGACATTTGCTATACAGGCAGCTTTGCCTCAGGGGAAGAAAGTTGACCCACCCTATTGGATAACACCTTACCCAAAGGTGTGGAATTTCTGAGGCCCATTAAGAGACTGAATAACAATTAGCCTCTAGGCCCGTGGTTCTCAACCTTCCTAATGCCACGACCCTTTAATACAGTTCCTCATGTTGTGGTGACCCCCAATTTCATTGTTACAAATTGAACATAATTAAAGCATAGTGATTAGTCACAAAAACAATATGTAATTATATATGTGTTTTCCGATGGTCTTAGGTGACCCCTGTGAAAGGGTTGTTCGACCCCCAAAGGGGTCGCGACCCACAGGTTGGCGACCCACAGGTTGGCGACCCACAGGTTTCGAACAGAAGCAACTGCCCCACCCTGTTGAAAAACCTCTCACCACACCAGAGGATGATTGCCTGAGGGCTATTCAAGACAGAATCCTATCAGTCTGTAGGCAGAGGCATTCTCTGGAGGCTTTGAGTTTTTGTCCGATCTAATTAGTCAGAAATAGCATTTGACACTGTCCTGCACTAGAGATTGAGAGGCATAACAGATATACCCAATACATAGTCACAAACCCAAAAAGGCAGCCTAAAAGAGGAGACAAAGAAATAATCCCCAAATTACAGAAGAAGAGATAAATTAAATGGATATAAGACATTTATCTGATACAGAGTTCAGAATAATGATGGTAAAGATGCTCAACACCATGAGAAAAAATATAATAACTATGAAAACAGAAATAAAGAATGACATAGCACAAATGAAGAACCTATTAGAAGGAATACAGAGCAGGTTAAGGGAAGCTGAGGAATGAATCAGTGAATTAGAAGAAAGGGTTGAAAAAATCACTCAAATAGAAAATCAAAAAGAAAAAAAAACAATTAAAAAACAGGAGGACAGTTTAAGGGAGCTGTGGAACAACATGAAACATAGCAGTATTCAAATAGTAGGTGTGCCAGAAGAGGCAGAAAGGGAGAAAGAAATAGAGAATGTATTTGAAGAAATAATGCCAGAAAACTTCCCTAACCTGGTAAAGGAAAAAGTCATACAAGTGCAGGAGGCACAGAGTCTCCCAAGCAAGAAGAGCCCAAACAGGTCCATGCCAAGACATATCATTAAAATGCCAAAAAATTAAAGACAAAGAATCTTAAAGGGAGCAAGAGAAAAGCAAACTGTTACCTACAAAGGAGGTCTTATAAGGCTGACACCTGATTTCTCATCAGAAACCCTACAGGCCAGAAGGGAGTGGCATGAAGTACTCAAAATAATGAAAATCAAGGCTCTGGAACCAAGATTACTATATCCAGCAAGGATATCTTTCAAAATAGATGGTCAAATAAAGAGCCTCCTGAACAAAAAAAGGCTAAAGGAGTACATTACCACCAAGCCAGCATTACAAGAAATGCTAAATGGAATGCTATAATGAGAAGAAATAGGGAAAGAAACCTAGGCATACAGAATTAAAATGGCAATAAATAAGTACCTATCAATAATAACCTTAAGTGTAAATGGATTAAATGCTCCAATAAAAAGTCATAGGGTAGCTGACTGGATAGGAATACATGACCCAATTATATGCTGTCTACAAGAGACCCACCTCAGACCAAATGACTCACACAGAATGAGAGTGAAGGGATGGCAAAGAATTTTCCATGCAAATGAAAAAGAAAAAACCTGGATTAGCAATACTCATATCTGAAAAAATAGATTTCAAAATTAAAGTCATCACAAGAGACTAAAGGGATCAATCTATCAAGAGGTTGTAATCCTGATAAACATATATGCATCGATATAGAAGCACCTAAATACATATTTTTTAAAAACTCCTAAAGGACTTTAAGGGAGAGATCAACAACAACAGTCATAGTAGGGGACTTTAACACCCCACTGACTTCACTGGATAGATCTTCCAGACAAAAAAAAATAACAAGGAAACAGTGAATCTAAAGGACACACTAGATCAGATATTGACACTTATAGAACATTTCACCCCAAAGCTTCAGAATATATATTCTTCTCAAGTGCACATGGATCATTCACAAAGATAGACCACATTTTAGGACAGAAAACAAGTCTCTACAAGTTTAAGAAGATTGAAATCATATCAAGCATCTTCTGAGATAACAGTGGAATGAAATTAGAAATCAACTACAGTAAAAACACCCAAAAACATGCAAACACATGGAGGCTAAATAGCATGTTATTAAACAACTAGAGGCTCAGTGCACAAAAATCATGCATGGAAGGGGGGTCGCCTCAGCCCAGCCTGCACCTTTTCCAATCCAGGACCCCTCAGGGGATGTCCGACTGCCGGTTTAGACCCAATCCTGGGGATCGGGCCTAAAATGGCAGTCGGACATCCCTCTCACAATCCAGGACCACTGGCTCCTAACTGCTCACCTGCCTGCCTGCCTGATTGCCCCTAACTGGCCTCCCTGCACGCCTGATCACCCCTAACCGTCTCTGTCTGCTGACCTGATTGCCCCTAACTGCTCCCCCTGCCAGCCTGGTTGCCCTCAACTGCCCCTCCCTGCCTACATGGTCATCCCCAACAGCCCCCCCAACAGCCTGGTTGCCCCAAACTCACCCCCTTGCCAACCTGGTCACCCCTCACTGCCACCCCTCTGCCGGCCTGGTTGCCCCTCACTTCCCCTGCCTGCTGGCCTGGTCACCTCCAACTGCCCCCACCTGCCAGACTGTTACCCCACCCTGCACCCCCTGCTAGCCTGTTGCCCCACACTGCCCCCCTCTGCTGGCCTGGTTGTGCCTCACTGCCTCCCCTGCTGGCCTGGTCACCCCCCTCTGCTGGCCTGGTTGCCCCTCACTGCCCCCTCTGCCAGCCTGGTCACCCCACACAGCCTGCTGTTCAGTCATTTGGTCGCCCCTTACTGCCCCCCATGCTGGCCTGGTCGCTGCACGCAGCCTTTTGTTCAGTCATTTGGTTGGCCCTCACTGCCCACCCCTGCTGACCTGGTTGCCCCACACAGCCTGGTGTTCAGTCATTTGGTCGTTTCTCAGTAACCCCCCTGCCGGGCTGGTTGCCCCATGCAGCCTGCTGTTTAGTCATTTGGTCGCCCCTCACTGCCCCTCACTGCCAACCTGGTCACCCCATGCAGCCTGGTGTTCAGTCATTTGGTTGTCCCTCACTAACCCCCCTGCCAGCCTGGTCGCCCCATACAGCCTGCTGTTCAATCATTTGGTCTTCCCTCACTGCCCCACCCACCCCCCCGCTGGCTTTGTTGCCCCACTCAGCCTGTTTGGTCGTCCATTTGGTCATCCGTTCAGTTGCGATGGCTCCTGGCTCTCTCTCTCTCTCTCTCTCTCTCTCTCTCTCTCTCTCTCTATATATATATATATATATATATATATATATATATATATATATATACTAGAGGCCCGGTGCACAAAAATTTGTGCACTCAGGTGGGTCCCTCAGCCCACCCTGTGCCCTCTCGCAATCTGGGGCCCCTTGGGGGCCCCTTCCCCTGGCTGCTGGCACCAGTTTTCCTCCAGTGCCCGGAACCCAGGCCTTCGCTCTTCGCTGGGAGGGGCCCACACGGTGGGCGAGGGGCTTAGCTCTTTTAAAAATACTTCTGAATGTTTGGTAAATAACCCTGTAGGAATCTACTTTCTGAAACATGCTGGATGTTAAGGGCTGATTTGGGTAATCAACAAAATGTATGTTAAAATCCTAATCCCCAGAACCTCAGAATGTACCTGTATATGGAGATAAGATCTTTAAAGAGGGGATTACATTAAATTGTGGCAGTTCCAGTGGGACCCTTAGCCCATCTCACTGAAGTCCTTATAAGAAGAGGAATGTTGGGGTCCAGCCCCAGCAGGTCCAGGGGTTCCCAAAGAAGGAATGACACAGAGGCAGCATTCAGGTTATCATCATAGCCAGGTTCTCTTTGTATTGTCCTGTTACATCTATATTTATACTATTTGATCCTATAAACATGCCTCTATAAGCTTTTTTTTTTTTTTGCATCGGGTCCGTTTATTGGGGGGTCAGTCAAAGGGGGAGCTGGCTAGGGTGGGGTAGGGCAGCAGCTTGTCTGGCCCCCGAGAAACCCAACTTAAGTCCAGAGCCTCGAGGGCTTAGAAGCCAAAGTCTTCCTCCACCTTTATCTGCACGGGGGCCAGCTCCGGAGTCAGCGGGACTCCTGCCCAGTGCCCTTCCTATGGCACTCGCCGCCTCTTCCAACTGCTGGGCCCCTCACCAGGGGCCAGGATGCTGGCTTCTGTGGGCGCTGGCGTCCTCCTGGGCGGGGACAGCCCCTCTTTCTCTGGAGGCTCGTTCTCAGCGTTGCCTGGGGTGGGGGCGTCTGTGCCCTGGCTGCCCTCGTCCTCCAGTAAGATGGTGAACTGACTGGCCCGGTAGTTGTCACCGTAGGAGTCCAGCACCTTCATGAGGAACCTCCGCTCCTGCTGGAGTCTCCGTGTTATCCTCTATATCTGATGGAGCCTGTTCAGGAGCCCCTCCTTCGCCTGCTCAATCTCCCTGCAGCGCCGATCCAGCGCCTGGTACTTCCTGCGATTGAGTTCCTGTTGGCGCTGCCCTTGCTGGCCTCAGGCTGCCTCCTCCTCTTCCTCTCGCTCCTGGAGGCTGGAGCTGCCCAGACCCCCAGACACGAACTCCACTTCGGTCTCAAGCTCGCTCTCCAGGATGTGACCACCTTCAGCGGAGGCAGCGCCAGCTCCCAGCCGGAGGTGCTGAGAACTCCTCAAAGCCCATGGCTGCCATGGACCCCTCTCTCTGCTCCAGCTCCGTTTCCCCCTGGCTCCAGGTGCAGAACTTCCAACCTTGCAAGCCTCTAGTTTAAAGTGGCTTGCAAAACTACAGCCCATCAGATTTCACAGCCAGGCACCCAGGCCCTGGCCGCTAAGCCTCCTGGGAGTTGTAGTTCTCTATTTCCGGCTTGCCTTCCTCGCCCCACCCCCACCCCAGTCCCAACTGAAAGGCCCTGCTGGCTGGTCTAAACCTGTGGCCAGGCATCTGAGTCACCTCGGGTCTTTATTCCTGTCCCGACACCACGCCATCTGACCATGGAGACTCTCCTCTTGCGAGGTCCCTGGGTCTCCTTCTGGGTCTCCTCAGCCCAGGCACTGGATCGCGTGCCCCAGCAGCGATACAGCCCTGGTGCCTGGGTCTCCTTCTGGGGCCTGGCTGTATCGCCCCCGGACCGGATGGCCTGCCCCAGCTGCGACGCAGCCCTGGGCCCTGGGTCTCCTCAGTCTGGGCACCAGATTGCGTGCCCCAGCGGCAAAAACAGCCCCGGCGCCTGGGTCTCCTTCTGGGTCTCCTCAGCCCAGGCACTGGATTGCGTACCACAGCTGCAACTCAGCCCCGGGCCCTGGGTCTCCTTCTGGGGCCTGGCTGCGTCACCCCCGGGGGGACCGGATCGCGTGCCCCAGCGGCAACGCAGCCCCAGCGCCTGGGTCACCTTCTGGGTCTCCTTCTGGGGCCTGGCTGCGTCGCCCCTGGGGTCCAGATGGTGTCCCCAGGCAGCTATGCAGCCTGGCCTCTGGCCCCGCCTCTGGGTGTTCTCCCATCACTGGTGATCAGTGATCTGAGAAGCCAGGCAGACATCCGCCTCTTCCCTGCCCCACCCAGCTTCTCCCATTACTGGCCCAGAGCCGGCAAAGCCAGCCAGGTTCTCTTGTCACAGAAGCCGGCAAAGGAGGCCTGGCTTCTCCGAGCAAAGGCAGCTCGGTTCTCTGGCTCTTGGCTGCCGCCTGGGTTTCCAATTGCAGTCAGCGGCAGGCAGCTTCTTCCCTCCTTCCCCTTTCACCTCCCAGCATTGCGCCTATGTTGGCAGTTAACTGCCAATCTTAGTTGGCAGTTAATTTGCATATAGCCCTGATTAGCCAATGAAAAGGGTATCGTCGTATGCCAATTACCATTTTTCTCTTTTATTAGATAGGATATATATATATATATATATATATATATATATATATATATATATTTATATATGAATGAGTTACCAATGAGATCAAGAATGAGTTACCAATGAGATCAAGAAAGAAATAAAAATCTTCCTGGAAACAAATGAGAATGAACACACAACAACCCTAAATCTCTGGAACACAGCAAAAGCAGTCCTGAGAAGGAAGCTCATAGCACTATAGGTTTACCTCAAAAAACAAGAAAAATTAATAATAAATTATTTAATGCTACAATTAAAGAACAAGGAAGAAAATAACAAAAAAAGCCCAGAGTAAGTAGAAAGAAGGAAATAATAAAGATTAGAGCAGAACTAAGTGACATAGAGACTAAGAAAACAATGGAAAAAATCAATGAAACCAAGAGCTGGGTCTTTGAAAGAATAAACAAGATTGATGAAATGTTAGCCAGACTCATCAAGAAACAAAGAGAGAGGACCCACATAAATAAAATCAGAAACAAAAGTGGAGAAGTAACCACTGACACCACAGAAACACAAAGGATTTTAAGAAAATATTATGAACAACTATATGCCAACAAGCTGGACAATATGGATTAAATGGAAAAATAAAATCTCCCAAAACTGAATCAGGAAGAATCTGACTTACTGGTCTATTGTATGGCCAGAGCTCAAGAATTTCTCAAAGCCTGCAGTTGATTTTAATGTGTATTCAATGTTGAGAACCATTGTTCTAGGTCAGCGGTTCTCAACCTGTGGGTTGCGACCCCTTTGGCGGTCGAACGACCCTTTCACAGGGGTCGCCTAAGACCATCCTGCATACCAGATATTTACATTACGATTCATAACTGTAGCAACATTACAGTTATGAAGTAGCAACGAAAATAATTTTATGGTTGGGTCACAACATAAGGAGCTGTATTTAAAGGGACAGAAGGTTGAGATCCACTGTATTAGGGCAATACTGTCAAATAGAGCTTTTTGTAATAATCTATATGTGCTATATCTACACTGTCCAACATGGTAGCCACTAGTCATATGTAGCTATTAAGCACTTGAAATTTGACTACTGTGACTGAAGAACTGAATTTTAAATTGTACTTAATATTAATCAATTTAAATAGTCACATATGGCCAGTGGCTACTTATTATGCATGACAGCTCTAAAGGGAAGGCTGATATGAAACAAAAGATCAAATAATAGGAATATTAGATAACATTTACTGAGAGGGTGTATGTACTGGGTACTGTTTAAGTTCTCCACATGTAAAAACTTTTTTAATCCTCACAACTGTATGAACTATTTACTATGATCATGTCCATCTTTCAAATGAAGAAACTGAGCTATAGTGAGGTTTAACAGAGAGGTTAAATAATTTGCCCAAGGGTCACAGTTTCGAAGTGGCAGAGCTAAGATTAGAACTCACGTCATTTGGCTCCAAAATCCATGCTCTTAATAATTTCATAAAGCTAGCAATTAGTTAGTAACAAGTTCATAAAGCATAACTGTCACAGCTGAAGGGTAAACATGATTAAACACTTCAACTATAATTACAAGTATAAGATTCAGAGGATTAGGTAGTTAATATATAAGAAGTAAAGAATGTGATAGTTTTAGCACACATGAGTTTATAGGTTGTGAATCATTCCCATTGTAGTTGGAAAAACAAAACTAAAATAAACCACAGTCCAAAATACATGTTAAGACTACCGTAAAAATAAGAGTGATTTGGAGATCTTCAAGCCCAGCATCAATTATATAAAGAGCAAGAAGGAGCCTTTGAGAATTTCAGCATACTTCATGGGGAGCTATATTCTGAGTGGCTTGGATAACTGTGCCTCTGGGGGCCAGTTCTTGTACAATACTTTAGCTTGGGTACAAATTTTGCTGTTGTCTTTTGCTCATAATAAATGGAAGTAGTTGTTAGCTGCCACACCTAAATGATAAATTACTGGCACATTCCATGTAGCAGCAAATTATGTTTGTTCCCCTCAATTATCATAGACAGGCTTTACTTTACAAAAACAACCTCTATAGAAGAGGTAATAAAAAATCTCAAAAATGATCACACAAGCAAGAAACACCAATTAATATTGGAACAATAGACACCATGTAAGAAACCTACCAAAGTGAATAACAAAAAACTAATATCAAAAGAAAGTAAATATAGCAAATGGACAAAGACTTTAAAATGAGTTTAAGTAATGTTCTCAGAAGCATTAGAAAAGTTATCAAACACATAAAAAAGGAAAATACTGATGTAAAACAAAACCAATGGTAAGTTCTAGTAACTACATAAAAGGTAAATAAAATAAAGCATGTAATGGATATCTATAATAGCATCATGGGACAAAAGAAAAGAAAAAAAATGTGTGTTATAAAAGCAAACCCAAAAAAATTATTACAGTGCAAAAGAAAAAAAGAAATAGAAATATTGAGAAAGCAATAATAGACATGGATGTTAGATCCAGTAGTTCAACAGCCATGTGGCAAAATTCTAAGATGAAAGAATAAAAAGAAGAAAGAGGAGAAAGTTATCAAATCAATAATAAAATATAATTTTTAAGAAATGATAAAAATACTACTCTTCAGAGGGAAAGAAACCATTAAGTGCTAAGTAAGATAAACAAAAGAGGAGTTATATATAAGTGCATTGTGGTGAAATTATTAAACACCAAGTTTTAAGAAAGGAAGAAAGGATAAAGAAATTCCAAAAGCTTCCATAAAAATGATATGAGGTAAAAAAAAAAAAAGCAAAAAGCAATAAAACCAGTAAATTTTGTAGTTAAGTGTAAATAATTGTAGGTGCAAAATATCAAAACATTTTTATAATTATTTGGAACTAAAATCCCAGGTGATATTAATTTGGAGAAAGCAGAAAAGAAATTGTAAAGTTGCTAAGGTTATTGTCTGATACAAGGGAGAATAGGGAGTCTAATGAAATCTAGATTTTAATTTTTAAAAGGTGGGAAGAGATTAACCAGGGAATTTATATGCATATATGCATAGCCCATGGATACAGACAATAGTGCGTCCATGGGCTATGCATATATGCATATAAATACACTAGAGGCCTGGTGCACAAATTTGTGCATGGGTGGGATCCTGAGGGGGTGGGGGGACCGGGAAGCTATTGGCCCTCTGGGCAGGCGGTGGGATGCCCTTGCCAGCCTGGGATCCGGACCCATCCCGCTGACATTCCCACAGGTTGTCAGGAGCCACCTGGACACTGATTTTATAGTGTTTCTTCCTTGCAGAGCATCTAGGGAGGGGAAGCAGCTGCAGTGCCCAAGGATGACTTCCAGGAGGCTGGCGGCACTGTCAGGATCCTGCCAGCAGTGCTGGTCCACTGGTGCCTGGTCCATTCTCCAGAGATTGGACCTGCAGGACTACTGAGGGAGTGAGTGGCTGCACCGAGCTGCTGGGCTGCTGGGATGGGTCTCAGCTGAGTGGCACTCCTGCTGTGGGAGCACACTGACCACCAGGGGGCAGCTCCTGTGTTGAGCGTCTGCCCCCTGGTTGTCAGTGCATGTCATAGTGACCAGTCATTCTGGTCGTTTGGTTGCTCGGGCTTTTATATATATAGATGAAGGAACTGGGAGGGGTGAGTATGGAATGGAGGGGGTCAATGGGCAGAGGTGTGATGGGGGCTTCGCGTTCCCCTGATCTCCGTGTCACCTCCCACCCCTGAGGGCTCCCAGACTGAGAGGGGGAAGGTCAGGCTGAGGGACCCCCCCTCCAGTGCATGAATTTTCATGCACTGAGCCTCTGGTATTTAAATAATTCTGGTATAGCATTCACCCAGATTTCCAAAATGTTAACATTTAACCACTTTCATTTTCTTCTTTAACTTTCCCCTGAAATGTTTCAGAGTAAGTTGCAGACAGGACGTTATTTCACAGTCTTACAAAGGACCACCATATTGGGACAAATGGTGAAATTTGAATAAGGTCTACATATGAGATAATAATGTATCCATGTTCATACTTTAACATAATAAAAGCCATATATGGCAAACCCACAAGCAACATCATACTCAATGGGCAAAAACTAAAACCATTTCCCCTAAGAACAGGAACAAGACAGGGATGCCCACTCTCACCACCCCTGTTCCACATAGTATTGGAAGTACTAGCCATTGTGATTAGACAAGAAGAAGAAATAAAAGGCATCCAAATTGGAAAAAGAAGAAGTAAAACTGTCCTTATTCACAGATGACATGATACTGTACATAGAAAACCCTAAAGACTCCATCAAAAAATTATTAGACTTAATAAATAAATTAAGCAAAGAAGCGGGATACAAAATTAACGCCAAGAAATCTACAGCATTTCTATACACCAATAATGAATTTACAGAAAGAGAGGCTAAAAAAGCAATCCCATTTACCATCATACCAAAAAAATTAAGATACCTAGGAATAAACTTGACTAAGGAGGTAAAAGACCTATACACAGAAAACTACAGGACACTGAAAAACGAGATAGAGGAAGACATAAAAAGATGGAAGAACATACCACGTTCATGGATTGGTAGAATCAACATCATGAAAATGTCCATACTACCCAAAGAAATCTATAGATTCTATGCACTCTCCAGTAAATACCAAAGGCATACTTCACAGACCGAGAATAAACTCTCCAAAAATTCATCTGGAATAAAAATAGACCCCAAATAGCTGCAGCAATCCTGAGAAAGAAGAACAAAGTAGGTGGGATCTTAATACCAGATACCAAGCTGTATTACAAAGCGACTTTTCTCAAAACAGCCTGGAACTGGCACAAGAACAGACATATAGATCAATGGAATAGAATAGAGAACCCAGAAATCGACCCAAACCACTATGCTCAATTAATATTCGACAAAGGAGGCATGAATATACAATGGAGTCAAGACAGCCTCCTCAATAAATGGTGGTGGGAAAATTGGACAGATACATGCAAAAAAAAATGAAACTAGACCACCAACTTAGACCATACACAAAAATAAACTCATATTGGATAAAGTACTTAAACATAAGAAAGGAAACCATAAAAATACTAGAGGAATCCACAGGCAACAAAATCTCAGACATATGCTGAAGCAATTTCTTCACTGATACTAGGGCAATGGAAACTAAAGACAAAATAAACAAATGGGACTACATCAAAATAAAAAGCTTTTGCACAGCAAAGGAAACCATCAACAAAACAATAAGAAAACCCACTGCATGGGAGAACATATTTGCAAATGTTAAGGGTTTAATCTCCAACATTTACAGGGAACTCATACAACGTAACAAAAGGAAGACAAACAACCCAATCAAAAAATGGGCAATGGGCCTAAATAGATACTTTTCGAAAGAAGACAGAAGAAAGGCCAAAAGACATATGAAAACATGCTCAAAGTCACTAATCATCTGAGAGATGCAAATGAAAGAGACAATGCGGTACCATCTCACACCTGTCAGAATGGATATTATCAACAAAGCAACAAAGGACAAGTGCTAGCGAGGATGTGGAGACAAAGGAACCCTCGTGCACTGCTGGTGGGAATGCAAACTGGTGCAGCCACTGTGGAGAACAGTATGGAGTTTCCTCAAAAAACTAAAAATGGAACTCCCATTTGACCCAGTGATCCCACTTCTAGGAATATATCCCAAGAAACTAAAAACACCAATTAGAAAGGCTATATGCACCCCTATGTTCATAGCAGCACAGTTCACCATAGCTAAGATTTGGAAACAGCCTAAGTGCCCATCGGCAGATGAGTGGATTAAAAAACTGTGGTACATCTACACAATGGAATAATACGCTGTGGTAAAAAAGGAGTTCTTACCATTTGCAACAGCATGGATGGAACTGGAGAGCATTATGCTAAGTGAAATAAGCCAGTCAGAGAAAGATAAATATCACATGATCTCACTCATTTATGGAATATAATGAACAACATAAACTGATGAACAAAAACAGATCCAGAGACAGAGAAGCATCAATCAGACTGTGAAACCTCAGAGGGAATGTAGGGGAGTGGTAGGGTAAGGGGGAGAGATCAACCAAAGGACTTATATGCAAGCATATAGGCCTAACCAATGGATACAGACAACAGGGGGTGAGGGCATGAGTGGGTGGATGCAGGTAATGTGGGGATAAGGACACATATGTAATAACTTAATCAATGAAGAAGTTTAAAAAAATAAAAAATAATGTATCCATGTTAATTTCCTGATTTTGATCATTAAACTGTGTACAATTAATATGTATGAGCCTCATGCCTGCAACTTATCTTCCCCATGATAGCTTTGAGAACTTCTTTATTTTCTGGCACCACAAGATGTTCCAGAATCTTCTTATACTTTCTCTGACCTAACACTGAAATCAGTAATTTCTATAAGGAGCCTTTTTTCCTTTATCAGAGAATGATATTTAGAAACCAAAAACTTGGCACTGGGTGTGCTCACTGGTACTACAATATATTTGTTTCTACAATCTCTCAATGTACAAAACTATGACCTATATGCATGTATACACACATACCCGCATTTATATTTATATATCTATCTGTCAATCTATCTTTCAAAAATCATGAATTGACATTGATACCTATAACTCCAATTCAACACTATAGGGTTTGTCCTAGGTTTCACCTTTTCCTTATTTGTAGTTCTTTCTCCAACAGTGAGGTTGCTGATTCTCATTATTGACAATATGATTACTTATTTGTTAAATTCCAGAATACATATACCAGTTAATTAGTTGCAGGATTGCTAATCCATATCACTGTGCAAATCAAACCTACCAACAAGACTACAATATTTGTTTCTAGTTCTTATATTTTTTCTTAGTTTATATTAGAGCAAACTCATGGCATCATGGGGAAGCTCCCTCCCAAGGTTAGGTTAGAGGTTGAAACTCATGCTAGTAGTCTTTTGATATGAAAAAAAAAAAACACCAAATCTATATTACTCACAAGGTGAGGAAGTTCCAAGCCAAGGGCAGGAGGAGGGAAGGAAGAAAGAAAAAAAAGGGAGTTTTATCTCATTTGCTGAACAAAGAAGTCAGCAGTCTTGGGACTTGCCAAAATAAAATTGTGAGATGTTCTCATAAATTCTGGGAAAAGCCACACAAAGTAAAAGGGGGGCCTTGAAATCTAGTCTGAGCCCAAGATATTTATCCAGCAGAGGAACTTTGAAACCTGTAGAAAGAAAAGTATAAAACCCTAAACCTCCACCAGACAGGGTGCTCAAACTAGTTGGGTGCCCATTTGTGTTTTATGCCAAGGACATTTTTAATAAATTTGCTTGCTTTGATTCTTTCATAAATTTGCAAGCTTTGCTACAACACTGCTGTCTGTCACTCCTTTGAAATCTTTCTTACAATACTGACAAGAACCAAGGAGGGGATAGCCCTCTCCCTCTGACTCGGGGCTGTCCAATAACACCTTTTCTGGTGCCAATAACATATCCACTAAGAACATAAAATAGTAATAAAACTATAGGCATCTAACAAGAGAGCTTTGAAACATATAAAAAATCTAATAGAAATGTAAGGAGAAATTTACAAAATTACTATCATAGTAGGAGACTTTGGCACACTTCTGTTAATGATCAAAAAAGATCAAGCAGAAAAATATGAGAAGGTGTCTTAATTTGGGTTACCTAGAGAGCAGATTTTGAAACAAGAACTGGATATGGGTAGTTTATTTGGGAAGTGGCCCCAAGTATCACATCCAAAGAAATAAGGTGCAACTCCTGTGAGCAACTGAAACTCAATCCTGCTAGGAGCTCTCTGAGCAACTGTAAAGAACAAGCCTCATATCATCTCTACATAGAACAGGGAAGCTGGAACATTTATCCGCTGACTTCATCCTCCTTTGGTTAGAGTTCTTCTCCATCTCTGGGGAATTAACTCCTCACACTTTTAGGTTGCACCTGTATGTAGTTTAGCAATCTTCTGTACCTTCCAGGAAATCATGTGCAGGGAAATGCTGTGACTCATGCTCAGTTCCAGATATTGGCAATGCTACATTGAACTTCAACCAGTCTGAGCTGAAGTCATGTGGATGCAGGGATCTTGCATGGTACATCATAAGCATCTTTCATAGTAGGATTACTGAAGATTTAAACGATACAAATAATTTCAGATGATGCATGATGGGTTCATTGTTGGTAAGGTAGGATGAAGCTGTATCCAAAAACCTTGTATATCAGACTTTAAAAGTACATTTTATCACTTTGCAACGGGAGATATTTCAGGTTTTAAGTCAGGGAATGGCACAATCAGATTGTGTTTTCAGATTGTAACTCTTGTAAAGTACAGGATCGTTTGGAGGAGGAAAAGGATGAGGCCAGGCTGACCAGTCCATTGCAATAGTCCAGAAGCCTAAGATGAATAGGATTTGACCTAAAACAATGATAATGGAATAAAGAAGAAAAATCTCCAGAAAATTAGGAGCATAAAAGAGAGTTGGGAGAAGAGATGGTGGAGATAGTTAAATTGGGAACATTTTGAGTTTGTCTTTACAGCATCCTAATGGGGTATATAGGATGTAACCACCCAGAAACTTCATTTATTCAATACAACATTTTCTCCTTTCTCTGCTTTTGATTCAAACTGGCCTCATCCAGCACTGTGGCTCACCTGACTCCTTGTCCCTTGCATGACCACTCCTTTTATCATTAAGGCCTCAGGACAGTGAGGTTCTGATCAGCATAGAATAATCTTAGGAACAAAGCCTCAAGTCTATTTACCCTAGGGCCTAGAGACAGAGTTTCAGTCAAACTAGAGATAACATCTAGGCCTCAGTATGTTTCAGCTGCAGAGCCAAAAAAGTGGTGAAACTAGAGGAAATGACACCATGGGAAACATTAGGGCTAAAAGCACTGATCAACTACCCCTAGCACCAGCCAATCAGTAGAGACCATGACCCTGACCGAGACCCTAACTACCTTAGTTACCATGATTAGTGATTTTTTTTTCCACTATGTAACCCATTCCCTGGAAGCCATCCAGAAGCTACATGGCCCCACTTCCTCCAGTAATAAATCCTTACTTTCTTTGCTGCAAGCTCCTTTTTGTGTCTTATTGGGCTTTGATGAGAGTCGGAAAACAGACCCCTTTAGTCTGGTAACAGAGAGATGAAATTATGTGACAGATCAAGAACACTGTGGTCCCTATATGAAGTTGTGACTTTTCAAAGGTTACGGAGCTATTTAGTTGCAGACTGAAACCCAGGTCTGAAACCCAGGTTTCCTAACAGACCTCTAGTCTTGTATTCTCTCATTCTAGCAATATGTCAAAACAAGCAATTATACTTCTCTATTTCTAAAGAATATTTTATCCACTGGAACACACAACTACCTCATTAAAAATTGTGTTTTTAAAAAGCTGAATGTAAAAGAGCTTATATCCTGTTATACTATAAACATTTTTAAAGGGGCTGAAAATTCTCATACAAAATGAAAATTAACAGCTACACTGAAATGGAAAATATTAATTGTGACTGTAACAAGACATGGATGAAAAGAGTTCTATGGAAAGTAACCTCAGAGGGTGATCTGATCATAAATTCCTTGCTGGTCAGGTCACAGTGAGTAGTCCTGCCACAAGCATGTAACTTCTTTAGTAAAAGGTTTATCTTTGACTTAAGCAAGCCCTGTCCATTTTTTCTCTGCATCTAGGCTAACACACCTTTGAAATACTTCTTTAGATCTCTTCTTCTAATGCATGAACCATCCTTTTGGGCCCCCTCATTCTTTTTTTAAAATATGTTTTTATTGATTTCAGAGAGGAAGGGAAAGGAAGAAAGATAGAAACATCAATGATGAGAGAGAATCATCGATCAGCTGCCTCCTGCACACCCCACACTGAGGATCAAGCCTGCAATCCAGGCATATGCCCTGACTGGGAATCGAACAGTAACCTCCTAGTTCATAGACCGATGCTCAACCACTGAGCCATGCTGGTCGGGCTGGACCCCCTCCTTCTTAAGACTACCCTCAAGAAAGCAAATAATCCTAGCTATCCCATAATCCAATTTCCATCTTGCTTTCTCCCACCTCCCTGTAATTTTCCTTAGGTCCCCTCCTTAATTTCAAATGCATAAAAGAAACTGCAAAACTGTTCTTCTCTGGAGCATTTCAGATCTTGCTCCCTGGCATATCATCAGATTGGCTCAAACTCTTATACAAATTCTTTACAGGTTTGGACATTTCTTACATTGACAAACACCATCATAACAAATAAGAATATATACGTCTGAGTATTATCCTAAGAAAGAAAAAGATAATTTATTCCATGGACACCATTATCATTGCAAACCTTTCACTCTTTTTTGAAATTGCTTCTAAGCCAGTTTATGAGACATAGAAGGAAATTTATAAAGAAAATTTGTGGTCATATCTCTTACACAACTGATGGGGAAATTTAATCAGTATGCTGCTACTACTTATGGTTATAAAAGCTATAGACATGGGAACTGATTCAATGAAAATGATTAAAGTGCACAATTAATTCTGAGTGAATTAGCAAACGCCTAGTCTGGATCAATGATAAATTGTGTTATAAGAAGTTGGCATAAAACCTAGCTGAGTAAGGTGCTTAAATGAAACTTCATGGTATAATGGTAGGTGGAAAGGACAACTAAGCTATAAAAACCCTGCAGGCTGACCTTACGTGAGATGAAAAAATCCTAAAAGTGACCTTTAAAGAAAGTAGGCTCAAAATCATACCTCTATTTTGCAGAACTTTCACAGATAGCATCACATCTGAGATTAGAGTACAAGGAATGGAGTGTTAAATTATGATCTTAATGTTCTCATTGTGATGTCATTTGCATTACCACCCACAGGGTTCAAAGCATTTTGGAGCTATCAAGGAATTACTGTGTCTCCTTTGACCATAACAAAAATGTTTTGGAACTACACAGAAGTGATAGTTGTGCAACACTGGACATGTACTAAATGTTGCTAATTATATACTTTAAAATGGTTAATTTTATGTTATGTTAATTTTGCCTGAATTTAAAAAAAAAACAAGAGAGCTACCATTTCCTGAACATTTATGTTTCAGGCACTTTACTTAGCCTTAATATACAGCACCTCACATTTCCAATAGCCCTTAAAGATAGACATTATTATCTCCATGTTCAGGATAGTGGATCTGAGGTTCAGTGAGGTCAAGACAGTTAAGTAGAAGAGTTGGGGTTCAAACTAATTCTAATTTTGACTCCCAGATTTGAACATTAATAGTAGCCCATAAAGGGAGTGGTTAATCACTAAGGTGTAAATCCTTAAAGCAATTAAACAAAATGTGAAAAGAGGAATATGCCTGCTGAAAGTTTCCTTCTTCACTTAGTGTAATGGAAAAGAGAATTAATGTGAGGACTCCTCATGAGGATAATTTAGTTACTGTAACTGGATTATAAAGTAGAAACATATTCATCAGAAACAAGGTAAGAGCCCATTTGTTGCACTAGATAAGAGATTTTCAACCTTTTTCATTTCATGGCACACATAAACTAATAACTAAATTTCTGTGGAGCACTAAAAAAAATTGGGGGGGCCGATCTGACAAAATATAGGTACAATTTTGATTCATTCACACTGGACGGCTATTCTTATATTGGCTGTTGTCATTTTTGTACTTGACAATCTAAGGGAAAAAAGGTCAGTGCCCCTGACTAAATAGTCAGGTATTACATATTTAAATTTTTTTCACGGCACATCAGTGTGCTTTCATGGCATACTGGTGGAAATCGTTGGACTATCAGTGGTCAGCAAACTGTGGCTCACGAGCCACATGCGGCTCTTTGGCCCATCAGTGTGGCTCTTCCACAAAATACCACGTGCGGGCGTGCATGTACAGTGTGATTGAAACTTCGTGGCCCATGTGCAGAAGTCAGTATTTTGTGGAAGAGCCACATTCTAGGGGCCAAAGAGCCACACGTGGCTCGCGAGCCACAGTTTGCCGACCACTGGACTAGATGATTAGGTCAGAAAGGGAGTGGTAGGAAGGATGACTTTATGCTAAGTTGTTAGTCCAGGTTTCTTTACATTTTCCCTTACCTCACAGCCAGATGGCTTCTAGAGATTGGGGTAGGGCTGGGCCTGTACTTCTGGGCCAAGTGACAGAAGCTATTGAAACTAAAATGGAATTGATCTTTATACTAAGACACTACCTCTAGGAACCTCTTATCTCTAAATTGTCAGTGTCTAAATGTCTCTTAGGGCAGACAATTCATACATGCAGTCCTCAACACTCTATTCTTTCCTGCTTTGTTCTCCCCGTCCCTTGGGTATTTACAATGTCTGGTATAATAGGACTATATCATGTACTTCCTTATAGGTTCTGTCATCTGAAATACATGCTCTAATTTAAAAATATTAGATAAAACTGTGAATTCAAGGAATTATTAGTTCTCCATGTTTCAATTCTGAATATAATATTTTATTAAATAAATAATGCAGGCATAAAGAATTGGTTGTATTCCTAAATCTCCAGCAAGGCACCACAGTACATGAGGCTTTAGAGACAGATCTGGATTCAAAATCAGCCTTTACCAGCTCTGCAACTTTGAGCAAGTTACTTATGCTCTCTAAGCCTCATTTCTTTCTCTGTAAAGTGAAGATGCTATCTGCCTTAAGGTTATTACTATTTTTAAATTATATTATGCATCATTATACATACAATAGTGCCTAATATATGAGCTCAATAAATATTAGTTTCCCATCCCTCCCCTCTTATAACAATACTAGAGGCCTGGTGCATGGATTTGTGCACATTGAAAGGAAATTAGTTAGAAGGTGGTCGACAGGGCGGGACTGAGCAAGATGGGCAGGACACACCCCGGAGCCAACCTCCCGCAGTCCCTCCCTGGCCAGCCGCACCTGGGGTGGCACCAGGGTTCAAAGGGTGTCTGCAGAGTGCGCAGGGTCCCTACAGCAGGTGGGGTCCCTTGGCTTCACCTGCGGGGATCAGGCTGAAACTGGCAGTCCAACATCCCCCAAGGGGTCCTGGATTGTGAGAGGGCACTCTGCAAAGTTGCTATAGCTTTGCAGCTCCTGCGTTGAGCATCTGCCCCCGATAGTCATGGCATGTCACAGCTACTGGCCAGTCACTTCGGTTTTTATATAGATAGATAAATTAGAAAACGTCTGATTTTTATAGCAAGAACTCAACAAGAAAACAGAGAAAATGGGGTAAGAGCAGATAATGAAATGCTTCTAACTGAGAAAGAAAACAAGCAGGCCCTGACATTGTGGAACTGGCCTGGCACACACAACTAGATCTTGGTGTTCTCCTGTTGAACATAAACAATCTTACAGACCACAAACTTGAAATGAGGCCATTCTATTATTATAATGTATTAAGGCAAAAAGACCACTGTGTAATCATTTTTGAACATAGACAAAGTATGAACATTGTCCAAGTCACAAAAATGAATAAACATCCCCTTATCGTACCTAATATTTGTGACTGCTGCTTCTGTATCAATTACAAATTTGTTTGTTTGTTTGTTTATTTATTTATATTGATTTCAGAGGAAGGGAGAGGGAGAGAAACATAAATAATGAGAGAGAATCATTGATTGGCTGCCTCCTGCATGCCCCACACTAGGGATCAAGCCTGCAACTGGGTATGTACCCTGACCAGGAATTGAACCGTGACCTCCTGGTTCATAGGTTGATGCTCAACCACAGAGCCACACTGACTGGGCTCAATTACAGCTTTAAGCTCAGGCCAGTCTCCCCTTCTAAGTAAGAATTATTAAGACACTCAATCATGAAATTAATCCACTTCCTGATAGCATTCATTTCCAGAGAAAAGACTGCATCCTTAAACCCTTCCCCAAATTACTTAACATGAGCCCAAATTCTGTATACAGTAGTTCCTCCCTTTCTACAGTTTTGCTTTTCACTGTTTCATTGACTCATGATGAATTACAGTTTAAAAATGTTAAATTTCCCTAACCATTGACATCATCTGCTCATGATATCCAACCATCAACATCATGGCACCATGATCCAGGATCACCTGAAGCAAGTGGTTCTCCTTCAGAAAGTCAACAGTAGCCTAAGACTAAATCACAATGCCTGGTCATTAACTTCACTTCATCTCATCATGTATGTATTTTATCATCTCATATCATCACAAGAAGAAGGGTGAGAGAGCACAATAAGATATGTTGAGAAAGACCACATTCACATAACTTTTATTATAGTGTATTATTATAATTGTTCTATTTTATTATTAGTTATTATTGTTAATATCTTACAGTGCCTAATTTATAAATTAAACTGTATCATAGGTATGTATATAATACTAGAGGCCCGGTGCACAAAAATTGTGCACTCGGGGGGGGGGGGGTCCCTCAGCCCGGCCTGTGCCTTCTCGCAGTCTGGGACCCCTCAGGAGATAACAACCTGCTGGCTTAGGCCTGCTCCCGGGTGGCAGAGGGCAGGCCCAATCCCTAGGTGCAGCCCCTGGTCGGGCTCAGAGCAGGGCCCATTGGGGAGTTGGGGTGCCGCCCCCTGTCATGCACAGAGCAGGGCAGATTGGGAGGTTGCGATGCCACCCTCAGTCACGCTCAGGGTAGGGCCGATTGGGGGGGTGGGGCACCGCCCCCTGTCACACTCAAGGCAGGGTCAATAGGGAGGTAGTGGCGCCACCCCCTTTCACGCATAGAGCAGGGCCAATCAGGGGGTTGAGGCGCTGCCCCTGTCACACACAGAGCAGGGCCCATCAGGGTGGTTGGGGCTCCGTACCCTGTCACGCACAGAGCAGGGCCGATCAGGGGGTTGAGGAGCTCCCCCCTGTCACTCACAGAGTAGGGCCGATAGGGGAGTTGGGGCACCGCCCCGTGTCACACACAGAGCAGGGCGGATCAGGGGGTTGGGGCACTGCCCTCTATCACCCACAGACCAGGGCCGATCAGGGGGTTGGGGCACCGCCACTGTCACACTCAGGGCAGGGCCAATGGGGAGGTTATGGCTCTACCCCATCACACACAGAGCAGGGCCCGTGGGGTGGGGATTGGGGCGCCACCTGGATCAGGGTGGGGGTCCCCACTGGGGTGCCTGGCCAGCCTGGCTGAGGGGATGATGGCTGTTTGCAGCTGATCACACACCCTTCAGGGTGGGGGTCCCCACTGGGGTGCCTGGCCAGTCTGGGTGAGGGGCTGAGGGCTGTTTTCAGGCTGGCGGGTGACTGAAGCTCCCAACCGCTCCTTTTTTTCTTTTTTTTTTATTCTGGGCCAGCTTTAGCTTTGAGGCTTGGCTCCAGCTCTTAGGCCTCCGCTGCTAAAAGCAGGTTTCTGGCCTTTGTTTACCTTCTGTATTTGAAGCAATGTTGCGATCCTGCTGGCTGAAGCCCGACGGACTAAAGCAGGTTTCTGGGGTTTTGTTTAGCTTCTATATTTGTAACATAGTTGCTTAGAGTTGCAGCTCAGAGGCCTGCAGCGGCAGGCGGGGAACGTTGGAGTCCTCCGTCACTGAAGCAAGAAAGCCTCATGTTAGCTTCAAGCTGGCTGGCTGCCAGCTGCCATCTTGGCTGGCAGTTAATTTGCATATCGCCCTGATTAGCCAATGGGAAGGGTAGCGGTTGTATGCTAATTACCATGTTTCTCTTTTATTAGATAGGATAAGGTTTGGTACTATCTGTGGTTTCAGGCATCAACTCTGGGTCTTGGAATATATCCCCAGTGGGTAACGAGGGACTACTGCACTAAGCCCTTTCTAAACTGTCTTTCTTTAAATACTCAACTGAGGATATTTTTCCATTGATTTTTAGAAAGAGTGGAAGAGAGAGGGAAAAACAGAGAGAAATATCAATGTGAAAGAAACACATAGATTGGTTGCCTCCTGCAAGCTCCACAACCAGGGCCCAGCCGGGGCCAGCAAGGAGTCTGCAACTGAAGTACCTGCCCTTGACCAGAATTGAACCCTTCAGTCCGCAGATTGATGCTCTATCTACTGAGCAAAACTGGCTAGGGCTCTAAATTCTCTTAAGAGGACTCATGAGTTGCCATGGTGTGCACTCTCCCTCCCTGAAACAAGCAATAAACCAAACTTATTCAATTACAGGTGTGTTTCTAGTGACCTTTGGCTGGAGGGCATTGACATACATACTGGTTACCCAGTAAGGTCTGTAAAAACCAAAAACACCTCCATTTTGGTCTTTCAATATAAGTTCCTTTCCCTTCTTCCTTCTGCACACACTTTTTAAAATTACTTATTGCAATTAATCTAAATATTATTAAGATATATCATGTGATTTAATCTGTATAGAACATACTGAACACTTCCTTGAGTTCTGCTGTTTACTTTCATCAGTTGCTTCTGTTTAATAGTTCTTTTTCACTGTTTATGTAATACACAACCCCCTTTTTTATCGTAGTCTAGAAATCATTTGTGAATGCTTTATATAAAAGCCATTGTTTGTTACTATAAAACTGTCATGATATTCACTACTTACTGAGATTTGGGGAAAAGTACACATTGGTTTGCAAAACCATCATATTTCAAGTGTACAACTCAATAAAACATCATCTGCACATGGCATCGTGCACCCATTGCCCCAAGCAGTCTCTTCCTGTCCCCCTATACTCCCCTTTTTCACCTCCACCCACCCCCATCCCCTTTCCCTCTGGCTATCACCACTCTGCTGTCTGTGCCTTTGTGTTTTATCTATGTGCTTAAACTTTTCACCTTCTTTCATCTAGTACCCCCTGAGCACCTCTCCACCTCCCCACTGACAGCTGTCAGTTTGTTCCATGTACCCATGCCTCTGTTTTTATTTTGTTCATCAGTTTATCTTGTTCATTAAATTACACTTCTAAGTGAGATCTCAGACTTGCTTATTTTACTTGGCACTATAATCTTCAGGTCCATCCATGCTGTGGCAAAAGGCATGATTTCCTTCTTTGTATGGCCTCGTAGTATTCCATTGTATAAATGTACCACAGCTTTATCTTAACATTATTTTGGCTATTTGGTGTCCTTTGAGATTCCATATAAATTTTTGTCTTTTTTTTTCTATTTCTGAAAAAAAATGCCTTTGGGATTCATAGAGTCTGCATTGAATTTCAAGATCACTTAGGTAGTATTGACATTTTAACAATATAAAGTCTTCCAATTCATGAACACAGGTTGTCTTTTTATTTATTGGTGTCTTCTTTAATTTCTTTCAGCAATGTTTTGTAGATTTCAGTGTACAAGCCTTTTACCTCCTTGGTTATTTACTCTTAAGTATTGTATTATTTTGATGCTACTATAAATGAAATAGTATTCTTTTTTAAAAATATACATTTTATTGATTTTTTACAGAGAGAAAGGGAGAGGGATAGAGAGTTAGAAACATTGATGAGAGAGAAACATCAATTTAGCTGCCTCCTGCACACTCCCTACTGGGGATGTGCCCGCAACCAAGGTACATGCCCTTGTTTGGAATCGAACCTGGGACCCTTTAGTCCGCAGGCCGACGCTCTATCCACTGAGCCAAACCAGTTAGGGCTGAAATAGTATTCTTAATTTCCTTTTCAGTTGTTCATTGTTATTATATAGAAATGTCATTGACTTTTGATATATTTCTTGCAACTATGCTGTATTTAGTAGTTCTACTAGTGTGTGTGTATGTGTGTGTGTATGTGTGGATTCTTCAGGGGTTTTCTACACATAAAATCATGTAATCTGTGAACAAAAATAATTTTACTTCTTCATTTCTAATTTAGATACCTTATGTTTCCTTTTCTCAGTACTTTGTTTAATAAAAATGGCATACGTGAGCATCCTTTCCTTTTCCTTAGAGGAAAAGTTTTCAGTTTTTCTTTGTTGAGTATGTTACCTGTGGCCTTTTCATATATGGCCTTAATTACATTGATGTAGTTTCCTTCGATTCCTGGTTTGTTGGATTTTTATGATGAAAGGATGTTGAATTTCGTCAAATGCTGTTTCCACATTTATTTTTTTTTGCATTATTTGATATTAAGTTGTGAATTTTATATTTTGTTCTGTTAATATAGTGTACCACATTGATTGATTTTCATATGTTGAACCATCCTTGCATCACAAGGATAAATCCCACCTGGTAATTAAGTATTTAGTTGAGGATTTTTTGCATCAATTTTCACCAGGTATATTGACCTGTTGTTTTCTTTTCTTTTGTATCTTTGTCTGGCTTTGGTATTAGGATAATGCTGGCCTCAAAAAATAAAATGAATTTGTATTATCTCCTATTCATTTTTTACTAGCATTTCAATTGAAGAAATTGATTACAAATAATATCAAAGTACATTACACACATTAACTGTAAGAATTATTTTGTGAAGTTTAATATGAGTATGCACATGTGTATGTTCGTGTTTGTGTGTTACATAGTAAAATATAAATTATTTTCTTACTGTGGGTTGTGGTTTTAAAATTTTAAAACTCACTGGTATAAGCCAGTCATGGTAATGCCATTCCCTTTGCCAGAGCTTGGTTTATGCATAGGTTAGTAACGCGGTTCTGTATAAGGAGACATTAAAAGAAGTCTTTTGACTGGAAAAGTTATCTATTTTATCTTTATTGTTTTTTTTAAAAAAAGCATAAGGAAGAGATGCGTTCTTTTGCTTTGCTCCAGTCTTTAGGTAATTTTTGGTTAATGGGTGATATCTGGAGCTGCTGCATGTATTTTTTGACTATATGGGAAATAACCAACTTACCGAGGATTACAGATTGTAAAAACACAATGAATACAGGCCCTAATAACATTATTGAGTCTCTCAAGTACCCGCTCCTAAAACTGCCTTACCTTCCAATTTCCTTTTATGTAAGGTGAAATAAATGTATGTCCTTATTGTTTACTTTTAGGTCTTCTGTAACTTCTGTTTAATTTTATGTTAAGTGCATCAAGGATGAAGATATTTTATTCTTCTTTATATTCCCTACACCACCTTGTACATATTTGTGATCACAGAATTTTGATAATTTAATAAGAGCAGGGAGCCAAAGTAACATGTCTTGAATTTCACCACATCTATTGCAAATTTTCAATTAAAAATCATGTAGATCTACTTATTTTTAGGGAAAATAGGTCTCTAGTACAAAGATTAGGTTTTGTCTATGCCAAAAGCTAAAACTAAGTCAAAACAATTAATTGAGGATTTACCATGTGCTAAGCATCACTGAATGCAATTATAAAATCTTTCAGGTAGTCTTTATTGCAAAAGTAATCTTAATCTCTTTGGCAAAACCAAATGCACTCAGTTTTTTAAAGGACTTTTTATAGATATTTTTAGAGAGGAAGGGAGAGCGAGAAAGAGAGAGAAACATCAGCTGCCTCCTGCCTGCCCCCTACCAGGGATCAAGCCAGCAACCTGGTGGGCATGTGCCCTGGGAACTGAACTGGCAACCCTTAGGTTGCCACACCAACTGAGCCACACCAACCAGGGCTACACTAGATTTTTAACCCATTATGTCCAGTGTCTAGAACAATTCCTGGCACTAGTAGGTGCTTAATAATTATTTGTTGAATAAATCAAATGAATATAATAAAGCTATTTAAAACATGATTCAAATAATGGTGGGAGTAATGTCACAAAGTGATGCATAATCAATTGCCAAATGAACAGTACAGGTTAAGTGTGTGCCCTTCCAACTCTTTTCTGTTTTTGCCATTTGCATTTATATTTTTCTCTAAATTACATTGTAAGGGTTTTATCCAATATGTGTATTGATTGACTTGCTATTAAGCACTTAGCAGATGAAAAAACAGACAATGTTTTTAAGCTGAAAGTTATATATATAATTAATCTACTATAACTCTTCACTTTACAAAAAAATAAATCAAGTCCTTAGAGATTTTAACGATTTTTCCAGAGGGATGCGGATAGACAGTAGGATCATATAAATTGCTCTATTAATATTCAAATAATAATTGAAATGGCTATAAGACTACAAGGGCATCCTTCTCTTTTAAAAATATTTCTTATATTACCAAAAAGATGGTAGCTATACTTAAAGGTAAAATTCTATAGTTCTATAGGCAATGCCAATAAGTAAACTATAGTTATAGAACATTTACAATTACAGATCAATAGAATAGATACAAAGTTCAATCTTGTTCAGTTGAAGAGACAGTGCATACTGAATTCCTTCAGTCAGTGCCCTGATCCTAGTCTGCTCTTTATCTAGGGCAGTGGTTCTCAACCTTCTGGCCCTTTAAATACAGTTCCTCATGTTGTGACCCAACCATAAAATTATTTTCGTTGCTACTTCATAACTGTAATGTTGCTACTGTTAAGAATCGTAATGTAAATATCTGATATGCAGGAGGGTCTTAGGCGACCCCTGTGAAAGGGTCATTCGACCGCCAAAGGAGTCGCGACCCACAGGTTGAGAACCACTGCCTTAGACCGTTGTTTGTCTTCATCATGAATTTCTTCTGACAGAATTGTCCCCTTAGAAAGTGTGGTAAAGAGCATGGACATTGGAACCAGAGTGCCTGAATTCATAATCCCAGCCCCACCAGTTATTAGCCATATGACTCTGGTTAAGAGTCTTAACCTCTCTGTCATTCAGTTTCTTCATCTGTAAACTGAGGATATTAATACTTGTGCGAAATAAGTAAAAATTTTAACCTTAGATAATTCTTTATTAAGGGAAAGGCAAGGTATCTGAGTAAAAATGTGTATGCAGAGGACAACAGATAGTAACTTTAAGGATAGCCAATAGAGGGAAGATAGTAGTCTTTCTCTAATTACATTTTATTTTCCCTTTTGTCCCTAATTGCTGCTGGGCCAAGTAGCAGGAGGCTGACACACAAGTACTCACTACTGACTTTTCATAAGCTGCCTTAAACTGCAATTAAATCCACCTTATGCCTCATTTTGAAAAGATTTGACCTGAAAGGCATCTGATAAATATTGTCTATGGGATAATCACCATTGGTTGGTGTTGCAGCAAACCATTTTTACTTTTTTAAGATCTCAAGAAGCTCACAAAAACACAGAAAGGAAAGCCTCCTTAAGCTTTGTAAGAGGTAACTTAAAGATTCCTTAGAGTTTGCCCACAGCATCCTGCATCAGCTCATAAGATGTGCAGAGAATTGCAAGTGTTGATCTACAATTTCCCTTAAGAGCCTCCTGAAAATGACAGGCTTTCCAGAAGACTACATTAGCAAGGATAAAATTGTTTAAGAAAAGGATGTATCTTTGATGTATTATAACACAACTTTCTGGTGAAATGCAATTTATTACAGCTGATATTTGCTCAGAATTTCCAGGTGAATCCTATGGAATGGAGGGGACTTCTCTGCTGCCTCAGCTCAGCTATTTCCTGTTTTTTTTAGGCTTTTTCATACTGTATTCTCAATGCATTTCCTCTTCACCACTAAGTGAATGAAGTGACACCTTCACCTGCATGCTAAGAAAACTATTAAGAAGAGCCATGTGACCTATGTCTCTGAAAACAGCACAGGAGATAGCAAGGAAGCAGTGTAGCATGCACTTATGAGCACATACTCTCTGGAATCTAACACACCAAGGCTTGCAGTCCAGCTGTGTCACTTACTAACTGGATGATCTTGGGCAACTATGAACCTTAGTGTCCTCATTTGCAAAATGGGAGTAATTGCAGTACCTATCTCATAAGGCTATTATAAAAATTCAGTGAGATAATTCATGCTAATTCAGGGGCATAAACACATTGTGTGTGTGTGTTTTTCCTGGTGTAAAGTCCAGAGGTGGCCAGTCCAGGACTGGTATGTTTCATCATCATCTGTAGGGTCTGGCTGTGTTGCCCATCAGCTCACACATCCCTTTTAAGCAGAATCTTCAGAAGTTATAAGTAACACCCTAAGTAACAATTTCTTCTTTGTACCTTTGACCAGAAGTGTGAAATATAGCCATAGCTATGTCCCAGGGTGGTTGGTAAATGCACCACTAAAGTTGGGGCTCTGTTAGTAGTAGTGGGAAGAAGAAGAAGGAAGAAGAAGAAGAAGAAGAAGAAGAAGAAGAAGAAGAAGAAGAAGAAGGAGGAGGAGGAGGAGGAGGAGGAGGAGGAGGAGGAGGAGGAGGAGGAGGAGGAGGAGGAGGAGGAGGAGGAGGAAAGAAGGAAGAAATAAAATGGATATTAGGTAAGCATTTTCTATTCTCTGCTCTAGTCCAGCATATATGACAGTAGTCCAGTCTCCCTATATGTAGCCACTACTACATATTGCTCACTTCCATCTGCTAGGTCTCATTACATGCAAACCCTAGCTCCAAGGAAGATAAAGAAAGATTTCAGCAGGAAGTCTGTTGGGGTGAGTGTTGAGTGAGCCAATTTACGGTATTTGTTATAACTGATCTTTTCCTTTCTCCTATCGCAGAGGAAGGGGTGTTCCTATTTCTTTTCAACGTCTGCCACAATAAAAAAGATCCCACTTCTTTAATTTTTTAGGATCTGACTCCATCAACTGTTACTCAATCTATTTTCAATCTGTCATCCACTGTCTTTCTATCCCAAATCTTCCCTCACCTATACTTTCCTATCAAGGATCTTGCTTTCTCTTTCTCCTTTACTTCAAATAAACATCAAATCATCAAATTTATAGAAAAGATAGTCTATATTAACTTTTCAGGCCACAGCAATCTGGACAGATCTGTGCAGCCAACTTTTTCTTGAAAAATCTGAGTAAAGAGAAAGCTTTGATATTGCCTGAGTTAGTCAGAATGCAGACAAAAATAGGATTTTGCTTGATTTATCAGTGCTATGAGCACAGCATAGACCTGATGTTTTTTTTTAATTTAAAAACAACTTGAGATGCCCTATAATTTTTATTCTGAAAGAATACAAAGTGTAATTGGAGAAATATGCAAGGAATTGTTTCCTTCTGTCTTGGCCCAAGTTTTCTGGTCTTTAAGAACAAACTTTTTAGTGACTATATTTGGGTACAAAACTGCATCACAAATTAAAGTCTATTGATAAATTCATAAATATGTGGTCATATCAACTATCTTCTAACTTTATATTTTCTGGATTTTAAACATGGATAATTTATTTTATATAACCCTCAAATATATAGGAAATCATAAATCTAAATGCAAGACTACTTATACCTACCTTTTCAAAGTACCATATTTCAGGGCTCCCAGTAAAAAATGCTCATAAATATTCCCTGCCTTAGAAATTAGAAAGCCCCCCTTTGTAATCTACTGAACACTGCAAAGGCTGTGTGATTGGTTGTTTCCGCAATACCATAATTACTAGCACAGTATGATGCCGGGGTCCAACCCCAGCAGGTCCACGGGTCCCCAAAGGTGTGGACGGAGTCGGTGAAGAAGGAATGACACGGAGACAGTGTTCAGTTGATCAGCAGCCTAACCAGGATCTCTAGCCAGGATCTCCAGCCAAGTTCTGGTCTGGATCTCCAGCGAAGTTCTGCTTCGGATCTCCAGCCAGGTTCTGTGTCCATGTTCACTTGCTAGGTTCTCCAGCCCGGTTCCGTAGCCATGTTCCCTCGCTAGGTTCTCCAGCCAGGTTCTGTCCAGGTTCTCCAGCCAGGTTCAGTCACCAGGTTCTAGTCAGGTTCTCTTGCCAATTTCTGTAGTCAGGTTCAGTCCAGGATCTTTTGCCATGTTCTCTCGCTAGGTTCTGTCTCTAGGTTCTGAGGCCAGTTTCTGTCCAGGATCTTTTGCCATGTTCTCTCCAGCGAAGTTCTTCTGTCTCTAGGTTCTGTTAGGTTCTGTGCCTAGGTTCTGTCTCTCTTGGTCCTGTCTTCTAAGTTCTGTGTTCTAAGTTCTGTCTCTCTCTGTCTGGTTACATCTGTATTTATACCAGTTGATTCAATCCTATCAATCTCTATTACAAAGGTTAGGGCGTTTCTTATCTCCATTCCAGGGAGTAAAGATTATGTAGCTTAAGCATGATTGTTCGTAGTTAAAGTGATTAATTACCGGCCTGGCACTTAGTTGAGGGGTTTTATTCCCTCCCTAACTTCCGGGGAAAATCCCTACCTGGGGAAACAACCTTTCTCAGAGAGGAGACCTTGGTTAAAACACATAGTGCCAAGAAGGTGAGCAAACATATTAAGAACAGTATGCCATATATGCCAGGTCCCTTGAAACAGCAAGGATGGACCGGCTCCTGGCACAGTAATGCTGGCCTCATAAAATAAGTTGGGAAGAGGTCCCTCTCTTCCACTTTTGGGAAGTTTTTGTAGAATGCATATTATTTCTGCCTTCAATGTTTGATGGAAAGCATCAGCAATCACATTTTTTAATATAAAAAATTTTAAATATCTTTTTATTGATTTCAGAGAGGAAGGGAGAGGGAAACATAGACACATCAATGATGAGAGAGAATCATTGATCAGCTGCCTCCTGCACACCCCACATTGGGGATCGAGTCCCCAACTTGGGCATGTGCCCTTGACCGGAATCAAACTCAGGACCCTTAGGTCCACAGGCTGACGCTCAATCTACAGAGCTAAACCAGCTAGGGCTTTAATATAAAAATTTTAAATAAACAAATATAAGAAACAAACAAAATCATTTTTGTGATTTGGTTAATGTTTAAATATAGCTATAACTATAACTTTAAAAAAATTTGTCCGTTAGGATCATCAGCTTTTATTGTGTTCAATTAGAAATACTAAAACTCATTATTATGGGTTTAATGAAACCCATATATATTTTAACAGCTGTAGTGAGATATTATATATAAAATTCACCTATTTAATTATACAATTCAGTCTTTCTTAATACATTCACAAAGTTGTGCAATCACCTAGTCATCACCATAATTTAATTAAAGAACATTTTCATCACCCCCAGATGAAACCCTGTATCTATTAGCAGTCATTCCTCATTTACCCCTCCATGGTTCCTGACAACCACTGCTCTACTTTCTGTCTTTGAGGATTTCCTTATCTGGACATTTCATATATATGATTAAATGGAATTATATACATGGTCTTTGTGATTGGCTTCTATCACTTGGCACAATGTTTTCAAAGTTCATCCATGTTGTAGCATGTATTAAAACTTCATTCTTTTTTATTGCCTAAGAATATTCCACTGTAAGGACTATATACACTTTAAGGAAAACAATTTCAACTTATATTAGATATACTAATGCTATAAAAAAGCTAAATTTTTAGTACAAACAAGTCAGCAGTTTCTAGTCAACATAGTGGGTTTGCACAAATAATAAGAGCCTGCCCACGTTAACAGTAAGTAACGTATATTCTTTTAATTAAAAAATATAACAACTTATAATGATGGCTGCACAACTATCAATATACTAAAAGCCACTGAAATTGTAACTTCCTATTTTATTTTTTTAATGTTTTTTTATTAATTTCAGAGAGAGAAAGAGAGAGATAGAAACATCTATGATGAGAATCATTGATTGGCTGCCTCCTCCATATCCCTACTGAGAATCAAGCCCACAACCCAGGTATATGACCTGTCCAGGAATTGAACTATGACCTCCTGGTCTATGGGTAGATGCTCAACCACTAAGCCACGTCAGCCCGGCAAAATTATAACTTTCAATGGGTGACTCAAAGAATATGAATTATAGCTCATTGAAACAGGTTTTTAAAAGATATAACAGATAAAAGTCTATTTGCCAAAAATGGAAGGGAAAGAGATCACAATGAGCAAGAAGCTGAAGCTACAGACTTTGTGAGTCGCTCCTAGGTATTCTATTGTACATAGCATACTATGCAGTTCATTGCTAACTACTTCTTTAGGAATTATGTTAACTATGTTTGAGCTAGAGAAAGCAATAAGAATTAGGACTATAAAATATCCTTAAGTAAAAATAAAAACCCAACTTTTAAAACTATTCATCCTATCGTTTCCATGCTTAGTACATGTTATTTTAGCATATATTATGTACCAGACACTATTCTAGGAACTACAAATCAGTGGTAGGCAAGGAAGGTCATGGTGCATGAAAAATATACATAGAAACAAAACTGATTTGAAATATTATTGTTGTGCCTTGATGTGGTTTCCAAATTTTCTAAAAAAAAACCTGTATTACTCTTATTATCACAAAGACAAACAGAATAACATACATGTTTTTTTCACAGATTCTTATTATCTATATTTAATTGGAGAAGAGTCAGTTGTTGTTCAACATAAAGTTATGGTAACCAAGACTTCAAATTATTCCTGTGAGTTTTTTTCCTTGTTTGTTTGCTTCCTTGCTTATATATTTATTTATATCCATTTATTAAGTTGGGGACGGGGAAATATTTTAAGATAAAAGAGGAAGTGTATTAGTTTTCTACTGCTGTGGACCAAAGTACCACAAATTTAGCAACTTAAAATAAACACCCATTTATTTCCATGGGTCAGAAATCTGGGCTCAGATTACCTGGTTTCTCTCATCACTATCTCACTAGGCTGAAATCAAGGTGCTGACCAAGATGCTGAGGCTCTATGTACTCTTCCAAGATCACATGGTATTGGAAAATTGCATTTTCTTGCAACTCTTGAACTCATGGTGGCCATCTTCAAGGCCAGCAGGAGCATGTCTGTTGCTTCCTATCTCTTTTAAGGGTTAACCTGATTAGTTCAGGCCTACCCATAATAATCTCCATTTTTATTTACTCCAAAGCAACACCTGCAAAATCCCTTTACAATCATATTTGCAAAGCCCATCCACAATCAAGGGGAAATTATTTCACAGGGTATGTATATCAGAGGATAAGAATCTTGGGAACCATCTTTGAATTCCACCTACCACAGAAGGGTTCTTCTTTAAAGGATTATAAGAAGTTCTCCTAGTTCTCCTTCCATTCACTCACAAGAACTGGAGCTTGTTCTGTAAATACACACAAAATTAACAATAAAACTAGGAATTACAATAGCAATGTATAAGAACTATATTTGAATAAGGGAAACCTTAGATCACCTTAATGAATGAACCATTCCTATATATACAGATTCCATTGTCAGAAAAAAAATATGAAAGATCAAAAGAAACATACTGTACATAAAAAACCCTAAAGACTCCATCAAAAAACTATTAGACTTCATAAATGAATTCGGCAATGTAGCAGGATACAAAATTAAAGCCAAGAAATCTATGGCATTTCTATACACCAATAGTGAACTTACAGAAAGAGAGACTAAAAAAGCAATCCCATTTACCATCGCACCAAATAAATTAAGATACCTAGGAATAAACTTAACCAAAGAGGTAAAAGACCTCTACTCAGAAAACTACAGGACGTTGAAAAAAGAGATAGAGAAAGACAAACAGATGGAAGAACATACCATGTTCATGGATTGGTAGAATCAACATCATTAAAATGTCCATACTACCCAAAGCAATCTATAAATTCAACACACTTCCCATTAAAATACCAATGGCATATTTCACAGACCTAGAACAAACTCTCCAAAAATTCATCTGGAATAAAAATAGACCCCGAATAGCTGCAGTGATCCTGAGAAAGAAGAATAAAGTAGGTGGGATCTCAATACCAGATATCAAGCTGTATTACAAAGCCACTGTTCTCAAAACTGCCTGGTACGGGCACAAGAACAGACATATAGATCAATGGAATAGACTAGAGAGCCCAGAAATCGACCCGAACCAATATGTTCAATTAATATTTGACTAAGGAGGCAAGAACATACAATGGAGTCAAGATAGTCTCTTCAATAAATGGTGTTGGGAAAATTGGATAGATACATGCAAAAAAAATGAAACTAGACCACCAACTTATATCATACACAAAAATAAACTCAAAATGGATAAAGGACTTAAATGTAAGACGGGAAACCATAAAAATACTAGAGGAATCCAAGGCAACAAAATCTCAGACATATGCCGAAGCAATTTCTCCACTGATACAGCTCCTAGGGCATTGGAAACTAAATAGAAAATAAACAAATGGGACTACATCAAAATAAAAAGCTTCTGAACAGCAAAAGAAACCATCAACAATACAACAAGAAAGCCCACTGCATGGGAGAACATATTTGCCAATGTCGTATCTGGTAAGGGCCTAATCTCCAACATCTAGAGGGAACTCATACAACTTAACAAAAGGAAGATAAACAATCCAATCAAAAAATTGGCAAAGGACCTAAATAGACACCTTTCAAAAGAGGACATTCAGAAAGCCAAGAAACATGAAAACATGCTCAAATTCGCTAATCATCCGAGAAATGCAAATCAAAACAACAATGAGGTGCCATCTCACACCTGTCAGAATGGCTATCATTAAGAAATCAACAAACAACAAGTGCTAGAGAGGATGTGGAGAAAAAGGAACACTCGTGCACTGCTGGTGGGAATGCAGACTGATGCAGCCACTATGGAAGACAGTACGGAGTCTCCTCAAAAAGTTAAAAATGGAACTCCCATTTGACCCTGTGATCCCACTTCTAGGAATATATCCCAAGAAACCAGGAACACCAATCAGAAAGGATATATGCACCCCTATGTTCATAGCAGCACAATTCACCATAGCTAAGATCTGGAAACAGCCTAAGTGCCCATCAGCAGATGAATGGATTAGAAAACTGTGGTACATCTACACGATGGAATACTATACTGCTGTAAAAAAGAAGGAATTCTTACCATTTGCAACGGCATGGATGGAACTGGAGAGCATTATGCTAAGTGAAATAAGCCAGTCAATGAAAGAAAAATACCACATGATCTCACTCATTTATGGATAATTAATACCATTATAAACTGATGAGCAAAAATAGATGCAGAGGCAGAGCAACATCGAACAGACTGTCAAACTACAGCAGGAAGGCCGGGGAGGGTTGGGGGGTGGGAGGGCTGGGTAAGAGATCAACCAAAGGACTTGTATGCATGCATATAAGCATAACCAATGGACACAAGACACTGGGGGTATGGGAGGCTAGGGGAAGGTCAAGGGGAGAAAAAAAAAGGAGACATATATAATACTCTTTGTAATACTTTAAGCAATAAAACAATTAAAAAAGATTAAAAAAAAAGAATTAGTGGGTGTCCTATTGAGTTTCTCTATCAGGGATATTTCCACCTTTCATTGTCTTTGAATTATTTTATAATTCTAAGTTGTACATAACTAAAATAACTGGAAATATTTTCCATATATAAATACATTCTGTTCATTGGAGAGACTGTTGATTTCCCCTTCCCTCTGTGTAAAAAGACAGTTTTTAATCTATTTTTTGAAAGGCGCACCGCCCACCTCTCTGGGCGGTGCGGGGGGAGGAGTCTGACCGCCCAGCTCTGAGATCCCTCCGCGCCCGCCGTAGGGCCTGGCCTCCCCGGAGCAGGTCCGAGTGTCCGGACCGGCTGCGTGGTGGCCGGCGGCGGGCCGAGGGGTGGGGCCTGGTGGCGACCGACCACGGGGGAGGTCATGGGAGCAGAAGGCCTCACCGCCTCGCTCTTTCCTCCCTTCCCCTGTGGTCGGCTCCCCGCTTGCCCGCGCTGGGGCCGAGGGTCCGTGTGGCCCTTGGGGCCCGGTCGGGGGGACCGGGGCCTGCGTGGGCCGACCGCCGGGCCCCATGGGGGGGGCGTTGGCTCCCCGGCCCACAGCGGGAGCCCGGCGCGGGCTGCCCCCCCGCCCCCCCCGGACCGGGCCCAGTGCAGCAGCGGCGGCAGCGGAGTGGGGCGAGTGCCCTGGCTCGGGGGAGGCCGCCATGCTGCAGAGCACCGGCCCCATGGGCTGGGCCTGCTCCGAGCGGATGCCGCTCCTCCAGAGCTGGGCCGCTCCACCGGCTGCACCCCGTTTGCTGGGCCTGTGCCGCCCAGATGCGCTGGAGTCCCGGTCTGCCCGCAGGCCAGCTGCGGGTGCTGTGCGGGAGGGCCATCCTGCCTTGTGGCGAGTTCGAGCGGCAGCAGCAGGAGCCGGACAAGGACTGCGCCCTCCATCCTGCCTTGGGTCCTCCATCTTGGGACAGAACCATGTGCGCCCTCCATCTTGCCTTGGGTCCTCCATTTTGGGATGGTGCCATGTGCTTCCTCACGGGAAGAAGCCGCTGCTAGCCACACCCAGGATTTCTCTGGATTAACCAATGATGATCAAGGGAAGTGCACGCCATCACTATGACCACATCCTGTACCGACTCGCGCCTGGCCAATCGGCAGGGCCCACAGTGCCCTCTCCTGCCCTCACTCCACCCCCCTTTAAAACCCCCTGTCCCATCAGGCCTCTCTCTCTCGGCCACTGGACTTTCCGCTGTGTCGGTGGGTCTGGTGAACGGGGAGCGCAGGCTGGCTTGCATAATAAAGGACTCTTTGCTTTTGCATTGGACTGACTGGCTCCCTGGGGGTCTTGGGAACTTTGAAATCTGGGCACAACATTTTTAAATTAATTTCATGAGCTATTATTACTGCTTTTTCAATTTGCCTTGAATCAATAACATCTTTCTGGTTCTTTCATTAGTTAATAAGTTAAATAAGATCTTTGATACATGTTCATATTATATTTTATGACCATCATGACTTAACCTTTACAAAATTATCCTTTAACTATCTTTTAAATTCTGAAGAATTTTTAAAATGCTAGTGGGTTTAGTATGAGCAATGATATTATTTGACCATAGCATAGGAATTCTGTGCATGTGATGAGCCAGGTTTTGCAATACTGCTGATCTATTTAGTGACAAGTATTTTGCCACTTCTTTGCTCAATGCATTTAAAAACTGCCTCCTTCTGTTTTTTATTTTCAAATCATATATACATGAAGTAAAGTCACTTTCATGAAGTAAACACGGCATTAAATTCTCTAAGGCAGGCTTTTAAGAAATCAGAATATTTTGTCCCTTAACTAAGATTCTGTAAACTTACTTCCTATCATCAGGATAATGGGAAGAAAATGTTAGTTCTCCTTCACAATTCATTATTTAAAATGTGCTTCAGTAATCAGTCTCTAAGATAAATATTTTCTAATTCCATCTACCAGTTTGGTGTGGGGAATCTGGCAATTAAAAATAAGCATTTTTTTTTCCAGGCTAAAAGCTGAATTTCCAAAACAAATAAATCAAATGCAGCCTTTTGAAAATTGGACTTATTATCCCAAGTTGATGTATGTTCACAGAGGAAAAGAGCAAAGCACTTGGAGCTAATAGAATTGGCTGAACACTGGGATTTTTAAAAGGCCCTGGCCCATTTCCTGGCTGACCTCTCTCACAGAATAATGTAGCACTAAATTAGAGTGGCATCTGGGTAGTACAGACACACACATTCTAGACATAGACTAGTTATAATCATAATGTTTTATATAATATTTATTAAGATTTTATTCAGCTTGAAATGTGTAGAACACACACTCACAAATAAAATTAAATGCTAGATTATTTTTCCAAAATTGATTGTAATAGAAGGTAACTACTATCTATGTTCCCTAACAACAATAACATTGCCTAATTTATGAACACTAGCATTACCTAGCAGAATCAGACAAAGCACCTTAGAAAAAATTTAAGCTGACAGAAATGCCACATTGTTGAACACTAACTTATTAGAATTAAGAAAGCAAAAGATTTATCTAATCATCCCTTTATCCCAGGTAGTTGTCATATGGGGCTTTTTTTTCTTTCTTCATTAGTACCTCACAATATAAAAATAGGAACTTATGTCTCTGAATCTATTTTGTTCATCAGTTTATTTTGTTCATTAGATTCCAAATATGAGTGAGATCATATGATACTTATCTTTCTCTGACAGAGACATAGAAGTATGGAACAGAATGATGAATCTCAGAGGGAAGGTGGGGGTGGGGAGAGATTTACTAGGGAATTTATATGCATTTATGCATAGCCCATGGACACAGACAATACTGTGGTAAAGGTCTGGGAGGGGTAGGAACAGGGTGGAGGGGTTTAATGGGAAAAAATAAGGATATCTGTAATACTCTCAACAATACAGATAAATTTTAAAAAATTAAAGTGGGATTAGTATCTCTTAGATTTATCAATTTTCAAAGAAGTCTAGCCATGTTTTGAAAACAGTCACTTATTCAGTCATCAACATAAATTATTAGGATGCATATATCTTTAATTTATTATTGTGAGGGGAAAGTACCTGATGAAGTCTTGAATTATATTCACAAAACTGGTTTGGTGTCCTGTGGGTATAGATTTCAAATTATGGCCATGTTAGGAACTAAGTTAGGAACTCAGTTCACAAAAATAATTACACCATGTTTTCTGCCCTGGAGAAGTTTACAATCTAGCAGGAAAGACAAATATATAACAATGAATTACCCTATAAAACATACAATGAGGAAAAATACAAAGTGATTTGGAAAAACAAAGAAAAGCGTGATAATGATAAAACAAAGAAAGGGATCATGAAAGAAGAGGGTCACAGAAGGTAACTTTTGGGAGGGTCAAAGAATTACCAAACAGAGAAGAGGCATTACCATCAGAAGGAAAAACTTTAGTAAAATGATGTATGCCAATTTTTTCATTACAAAAAAATTTATTTTTTTTTCATTGGCAAATACAAACAGGACACATTTTTTTTAGCCCCTTGAGATGAAGTGATGAATTTGGTTTTCCCCTTTATCAGGTCCATAATCAAGATTATTTGAGTCTTGAATATAGTATTAAATAGAAATGTATTCCAAACCAGGACTAGCCATAGCTACTTCAGTATTTCAAAAAGACTTTAACATTAACGTAGCAAGTGTTGATTTTTTTAAAAACATTTTATTCTCATGATAAAGCCATATTACAAATTTTCCCAGTATTTCAAAGGGGCATCAAGTGAAAAAAATTTTTAAATGACTTTATTTTCTGGTTGCCTTACCTAGATATATTTGGTTGAGATATTTTTGGTTTTTAAGACAGCACTTCTAAAGTGTAGCATGCTTAAATTTCATACCTGTAGTGCTTGTTACAATTCCCTAGGCTCCTGCTTATGGAATCAGAATACAGGATGGGGCAAAGTAGGTTTATAGTTGTGAGTATGTGAAACAGTTTATTTTTTTATTATTACTTACTAATTACTAGAGGTCCAATGCATGAAATTCTGCAAGGGGCTCGGCCCTTGCAGCCATGGCTGCTGCCTTGGCCCTTGTAGCCCCAGCTTCGTCCGGAAGGTCGTCTGGAAGGATGTCTGGAAGGTCATTCGGCTGTCCAGTCTAATTAGCATATTATGCTTTTATTATTATAGATTGCATTATTTTCCATATGAACAACTGTAAACCTACTTTTGCTCCACCCTGTATATAGAAATCAGAGGTGGGGCACAGGGATTTTCACTTTCTACAAATTCTTCAGGTAATCCCTAGATATTATAGCTTTAGAGATTTAGCTTAAAGATGCAGCTAAGATAGATTTATTTCTGAGACACAGAGGTTGTCTAGAAGACCTTTAGATGTTATCTACTAGACTTTTAAGGGTTTTCTGACAACATTAAGAGCTATGCTTTTCACTCTCTTGGGGCTATTTTACATTTCTATATGTCGTAAAAAATGGATAATAATGCAAACTATTTTGATACATACAGATGCAAAAATTTTGTTCTGTTTGGGGATGCAATTAATTGAAGAATAGATGTCTCCACAAATTACATTTTATTTCCCTGTAAGCACTGATCAGTTTTGCATCTATTAGGAAATTCATTTGATTACCTATATATATGCCTGTTCTTTGGATTCACCTTTGAACCATACTAACAGCTTACTTGTTCAATCATTGAGAGCTAAATAAAGCCTTTGTGTGTTTATATTATATTTGTATAAACACAATTTTACCTTTTGAAATCATCCTTTAACACTGATTATCTTTTGGGAGTCAGGAATCAACCCTAGGATGAAAAAAGAAAAATGAATGAGATTTGGTTAAAAAACTAGGTAATATGCCAGAACTAAAAGGGGGAAAGAATAGGAACAGATCTGAGATTTTGGTAACTAGCACCATGAGAAGTGCAGCAGTCTATATTAGTCAGGGCTCTCCAGGCACAGAGAGAGAGAGAGAGAGAGAGAGAGAGAGAGAGAGAGAGAGAGAGAGAGAGAGATTTGGCTCACATGATTGTGAGGCCTGGCAAGTCTGAAATTTGCAGGGAGGCAAGAAGGCTGAAAATTCAGGTCACAGCTGATGTTGCAGTCTTGAGTCCAAAATCTGAAGGGCAGCCCAGCAGGCAGAAAACTCAGGCAGTATTGCTTTTATGTTGAAATCTTAAGAAAGAATGACATCTTTTTTGGAAAACCTCAGTTTTGCTCTTCAACTGAATAAATGAGACCCAGCCACATTATTCAGTATACTAGAGGCCTGGTGCACAAATTGGTGCATGAGTGGGGTCTGGCTGGCCCACCCCGATGGTGGGGGGGAGGGGCCATGGGAGGTTGGCCGGTTGGCCCCGCCCATGATTGGGGTGGGGGGCCGATCAAGTCAGGAATGACTGGGAGGAGGGGCCATGGGCCATTGGCCAGCTGGCCCTGCCCCTGATTGGGGCAGGGGGGCAATCAGGGGTGTGGCCAGCTTGGAGGGAGAGGCCATGGGGAGTTGGGGGGTCAAGCAGGGCCCTGATAAGGCCAGTTGGCCACCACAGTGTGTGTCATAGTGACCGGTCATTCCGGTCGGTCCATCGTTCTGGTCGCTTGGCTTTTACATATATAGATTCTGCTCTACTCAAAGTTTATTGATAGCAAATTTTAATTGTATCTTAAAACAAACAAACAAACAAACAAAAAGCACTGCACAGTAACATCTATTCTAGGCTGATATTTGACCAAATTAGCTGGGTACCATAAACTAGCCATGTTGACACATAAAATTAACCATTACATAGCCCCAAACTTTTTAATATACTTACAGTTGAGTCAAGAATCAGTCTTTTGTGCAGTGTCTAAGAGCAGTGCTTCCCAAGTTTTAATGCACAAAGGAATCACCTGTGAATCATGTTATGTGTAGATTCTGATTTAGTAGGTTTGGGTAGGCCCTAATTAACTCCCAGATGATGCTAATGATGCTGGTTCTTGGACCACACTTTGGGTCTAAACCAGCACTGCACATAGAAATATTATCGAAGCCACAAATATGAGCCACATAAGTAACATAAAATTTCCTAGCGGCTATATTAAAAATGTAAAAAAAGAAATTGGTACAATTAAATTTAATAACTATTTAACCCATAATATTAAAAATATTATCATTATAAAATGTAATCAATATAAAAATGGTTAACAATATCTTTCACATTGTTTTTATACCAAGTCTTTAAAACTAGGGTATATTTTACACTTAAAGTACATCTCAATTTGTACTAGTAATATTTCATGTATTCAACAGTCACATTTAGCTGTTGGCTACCACAGCAAACAGTACAAGACTAACCCTTCATGTAGGAGCCATAAAGGAGTATCTATCTGGATGAGTACTTGAGACATTATTTTTCCCTCACCTTCTCATTTCTTCTTTTAGCTAAGCCTTTATTAAGTGATATTTGTATTCAGGAATCAAGTGCATTTTAGCACAGACATTAACAACATTGGGACATGAGGCTGAACTATGCAGATTACTATCAGTCTTTGTTTCTTTTTCTCTCTTTAAGAAGTAGAGAAACATCTACATTCATACATAGTAAGAGATGTAATACTATTGCATCAGTTTCTGATGTTGGAGTGCATAGTTGACATTTGCCCAACCCTCTCTTGGTTCTGCCAGCTGAGACTAGGATTAATGCAAGGATCCTGGACCATGATGCTGGCATCTCAGAAAATCTGATCAAGTTTGGCCAAAGGCAAACACAATTCCATTCCAATGCCCAAACACTCCCTGTACTGATGCCTTTCAATAATATACCCTATAGCTGAAATAAATATTTAATCTCCTAGGAAGAGGAACTGGATCATGAAATGCTTCAGTGATGCATTAGACCTAGCACTTGAGAGATTGGCAAAACTTTGTGGGAAAAGTTCAAAAGACATAATATACCAGATAAAGAACAGGTATGAACAATTGTATGTATAAATCTAGTGGTAAAGAGGAAGGTCTTCAGTTTGAATCTTTGCCTTAATACTTACAAACACTACTGTGATTTTCATTCCATTTACTTATCTATGTGAAATCCCTGCCTTATTCCTTTTAGTTTCTTGCTCCCCTATTAGATAACCCTATCCCCATATCACATGCTCAATTAGCTAAATTGTTTATTTTATATCTGTGGGTAGGGAAATTCCCTTATGTTGTTTCACTCCGCTTTCCCCACCACCCCTTATTGCACAGGTGAAGTTATCTCTTGGGCAGCCATTTTATCTTACTCGCTGGCTTACAAAAAAAGAAGATAACTAGATTTAAATTCAGAAGAATTACATTTACTCTTTTTTTTATATTGCCTTACTCACTTAATTTAAAAATTTGAACCATTTTTCCATTTACATAGTAAAGTCATCCTCATAATTTTGTTAGCATTAAATAGAATCTAATAAAAGACAAAGATGCAAATTGACCATACCTTCATTATGCCTTAAGCCATGCCCACTAGCCAATCAGAGCAACTATATGCAAATTAACCCTCACTAGATGGCGGCTGGCAGCCACGGAGCTGGAGCGAGCAGGAGGCTTGGTTGCTCCAGTGATGGAGGAAGACAAGCTTCCCACCTATGGCAGCCAGCTCTGACCTCCACTGAAGGCAACAAAGTTTCAATTATAGAAGGTAAATAAACCCCAGATACCTGCTTTCAGCCGGCCATGGCCACAGAGCTGGAGCGACCAGGAGGCTTGGTTGCTCCAGTGATGGAGGAAGCCAAGCTTCCCCCCTATCCTGGCCAGCTCTGAGCTCCACTGAAGGCAACAAAGTTTCAATTATAGAAGGTAAATAAATCTCAGAATAAAAAAAAAAGAAAAAAAGGAGAGGCTGGGAGCTCCCATCGCTAGGGAGCTTGGCCAGCCTGAAAATGGCCCTCAGCCCCTCACACAGACTGGCCAGGCACCCCAGTGGGGACCCCCCACCCTAAAGGGGGTGTGGCCAGCCAGAAAACAGCCATCAGTCCCTCACCCAGGATGGCCAGGCACCCCAGTAGGGACCCCTACCCTGATCCGGGACACCCTTCAGGGCAAACCAGCCAGTCCCCACCCATGCACCAGGCCTCTATCCTATATAATAAAAGGGTAATATGCAAATTGACCCTAACAGCAGAACGACTGGGAATGACTGGTCACTATGACACACACTGACCACCAAGGGGCAGACTCTCAATGCAGGAGATGCCCCCTGGTTGTCAGTGCACTCCCACAGGGGGAGCTCTGCTCAGCCACAAGCCAGGCTGATGGCTGCCAGTTCAGTGGTGGTGGTGGGAGCCTCTTCCGCCCCCTCAGCAGTGCTAAGGATGTCCGACTGCATCTTAGGCCTGTTCCCCACTGGCAAGTGGACATCCCCCGAGGGCTCCCAGGCTGCCAGAGGGATGTCTGATTACCAGCTTAGGCCCAATCCCCCAGGGAGCAGGTCTAAGCCATCAGGTGGTCATCCCCCGAGGGGTCCCAGACTGCGAGAGGTCACAGGCTGGGCTGAGGGACCACCCCCCCCCCCCCGAGTGCACAAATTTTTGTGCACAGAGCCTCTAGTACTTAAATAATAATGACTAGAAATTAGTAGATCCTCATTAAATTACATTGTCACCCTTTAAAAAAATGTGTGAGCAAGAGAAAATAGCAACTTTTGAAAGGCAGGTCCTATAACATAGACCATTCTTAGACTGAGGGTGTCTAAGGATTAAAGGTACATTTCAGTTAGCTTTTCAATTTTTTACCATTTGCAAAGATTACTTATATGCATTTCCAGTTAGAACTTCAGTGCATAATTGTAAATAATAAAAATTAAAATATATTACATGCATCTATAAATCTAATAATAGTCATGAAAGTGAATTAAATTGTATGTTAGTGAATTTAAGCCTTGTAATAAGGGATAATTGGTATGAGATAGAATTACAAAATCAACTCCAAGGAAGCTGTCCAAGGTCAAAATGCCAGTAACTCTGTTTATGTACCCAAATCAAATGGGTGCAGGAGATAATTATGGGTCTTGTAACTCCAGGAAGACTCGCAATCTAAAAGGAAAGAAGCTAATAAAGGGCTAGACTTCTAAAACCTGGTCAGGATATAGGTAGTCGAGTGTAATTCTTCTAGATAACAGTTTCTTTCCTTACAGGTAAAATTCTGATGCCTGACATGGATACATTTACAATGATTACTTCTCTGCAAAGTGAAATTGGCGCAGTTCTCTGTTCAAAGTATTAATTTCACAATAATTGTTTTTGTATGTTTGTTTTTAATCCTCACCTGAGGATATTTTCCCATTGATCTTTTTAGAGAGAGTCGAAGGGAGGGGGAGAGAAAGAGAAACATCAATGTGAGAGAGACACATGGATTGGTTGCCTCTCGTATGCTCCCAGATGGGGATCAAGTCTGAAACCAAGGTACATGCCCTTGATTGGAATCAAATCCAGGACCCTTCAGTCTTCGAGCCAATGCTTTATCCACTGAGTCAAACTGGCCAGGGTCACAATAATTGTTTTTAGTAAAACATTACACCACTAGTGTATAGAATTTACACATAGTTATTCTCTTTTTCAGTTTGCTAGGATTTATAGGAACTTTAAGCAGATGCTAGTAGAATATATCTTTTCCAGGCTTTCAGCTCTGTTACATAAATATACTTAGACTCTTTCACAATTTGCAATATACTATATATGGCAATGAGAAAAGTTCAGTGTGAAAAGTATAGTGTGAAAACACTATAGTTCGAATGGACCTAAAGGAAAATTAATAATAGAGGTAGATATTTCAAAGAATAAAAATTGAAACACTATGTTGACCTTGAGCTATGCAATTTTAATTTTGATGAGAACAATTACTAAAAATGATATATGAGTTTGGTATTGGGACCACAGTCATTTAAAGTCTCTGAATATTTGGAGTAACCACTATAAAAATTACAAGCAAGAAGTTTGGTCATGGGTTTACTATCCCTTTGCCAGAACAAAATTGGTTAAGATGATATCTTTTGTTAAGAAAATCGCCATTAGGGAAGATAGGTCCAACAGGGATTGATATGAAGGTCAAGTGAGGTCCAAAAAAGTATTTTTGGTGATTAAGTTGTTTTTCTTCCTCCAACCATTTACTATTGGATTCTAAATCATTAAGGGGGATGATTACATTTAACACACCTTAAATTTTGGCAACCAATACAGTGTTATTTTCAGGACCACTGAGAAGGGTCTTTAAACCAGAGGTTTATAGAATGGATGTTTACAAGATGATCCATGGAGCACAGGAAGGAAAAGCAATTCTATTTAGATTTTTTATTTATTTTGTTTTGCTTATTGTATTTTTACAGAACTTTATTGAGATATAATTTACATATCATAAAATTTCATCTGTTTGAGAGTGTGAAAGTCAATGGTTTTTTTGTATATTCAGATTTGTACAACCATCACCAGAATCTTATTTTAGAACATTTCAATACTCCAAAAATAAACTCCCAAACATATTAGCAGTCTCCCCTATTGACCCTTCACCCTATCTCCAGGAAACCACTAATATACTATCTATCTTTATAGATTTTCCTATACTGGACATTTCATATAAATGGAATCCTATCTAATAAAAGAGTAATATGCAAATTAACCATCACACCCTCACTCCATCAGTCTGTCAAAAAGATGGCAGCGGCCACAGAGCTGGAGCAGCAGGAGGCTTGGTTGCCCCGGTGATGCAGGAAGCCAAGCTTCCTGCCTGTCCTGGCCAGCCCTGAGCTCTGCTCAAGGCTACAAAGTTTCAATTATAGAAGTTAAATAAATCCCAGATACCTGCTTCAAGCCTGCGGCCATGGCCAGCCTGAAAACGGCCATCAGCCCCTCACCCATGCTGGCCAGGCACCCCAGTGGGGATCCCCAACCTGAAGGGGGTGTGACCAGCCTGAAAACAGCCATCAGCCCCTCACCCAGGCTGGCCAGGCACCCCAGTAGGGACCCCCACCCTAAAGGGGGTGTGACCAGCCTGAAAACAGCCATCAGCCCCTCACCCAGGCTGGCCAGGCACCCCAGTAGGGACCCCCACCCTAAAGGGGGTGTGACCAGCCTGAAAACAGCCATCAGCCCATCACCCAGGCTGGCCAGGCACCCCAGTGGGGATCCCCAACCTGAAGGGGGTGTGACCAGCCTGAAAACAGCCATCAGCCCCTCACCCAGGCTGGCCAGGCACCCCAGTAGGGACCCCCACCCTAAAGGGGGTGTGACCAGCCTGAAAACAGCCATCAGCCCATCACCCAGGCTGGCCAGGCAACCCAGTGGGAACCCCCAACCTGAAGGGGCTGTAGCCAGACTTCAAACAGCCATTAGCCCCTCAAAAAGAATGGTCACACCCCCATGGGGTGATGGTCCCCACTGGGGGGCTTGCCAGCCTGCAAACAGCCATCAGCCCCTCACCCAGGCTGGCCAGGCACCCCATTGGGGACCTCCACCCTGAAAGGGGTGTGGCCATCCTGAAAACAGCCCTCAGCCCCTCACCCAGGCTGGCCAGGCACCCCAGTGGGACCCCCACCCTGATCTGGGACACCATTCAGGGCAAACCAGCCGGCCCCCACCCGTGCACCAGGCCTCTATCCTATATAATAAAAGGGTAATATGCAAATTGAACCTAACAGCAGAACAACTGGGAATGACTGGTCACTATGACATACACTGACCACCAGGGGGCAGATGCTCAATGCAGGAGATGCCCCCTGGTTGTCAGTGCACTCCCACAGGGGGAGCTCTGCTCAGCCACAGGTGAGGCTGATGGCTACCAGCACTGCGGTGTTGGCGGGAGCCTCTCCCGCCTCCTCAGCAGCGCTAAGGATGTCTGACTGCAGTTTAGGCCTGCTACCCCTGGTAAGTGGACATCCCCCGAGGGCTCCCAGGCTGCCAAAGGCATGTCTGTCTGCCAGCTTAGGCCCAATCCCCCATGAAGCGGGCCTAAGCCAGCAGACAGACATCCTCCAAGGGGTCCCAGACTGTGAGAGGGCACAAGCCGGGCTGAGGGACCCCACAAGTGCAAAAATTTTTGTGCACTGAGCCTCTAGTCATATAATAATTTATTATTATTATGGGCTCTTTCACTTAGCATACAGTTTTCAAGGTTTATCCACTCTGTAGCATGTATCAGTACTTGATTGCTTTTAAAGCTAAAACTAGTCCATTGTATGGATATAACATGTTATTTATCCATTCATCCACTGATGAAAATTTGGATTGCTTCCACTTTTTGGGTAATATGAATGATGCTATGAACATTCATGTAGAAGTTCTTGTATGGAATACATTTTCAATTCTCTTAGGTATATACCCAAGTGAAATTGTGGATCATATGGTAACTCTGCTGAACTGACAGAATGTTTTCCATAACAGCTACATCATTTTACATTTCTACCAGCAATGTATGAGGGTTCCATATTCTCCACATTCTGGGCAACATTTGTTTTTTTCCCTTTATTTGATTACTAGAGGCCTGGTGCATGAATTCATGCATGGGTGGGGTCCCTCAGTGTGACCTCTGGGGACCAGGCCCCAGATCACACCCCTAGCCTTGCAGACCCAGCTCACACCCCCAGCCTCGCAGCCCTGCCTGGCACCCCACCATGGTTGGCGCTGCCCCCTCACCTGCTCCACAATCCTACCTGTGGGGTGATCAATTGGGGGCCGCCCCCCCACCCGGCTCCCCCAGTGCCTGGGATCCAGGCAGCTGCCCTGCCCCCTACTGCCACTGGTCGCCATCTGTAGGGCGATCGATTGGGCAATTGGGCCCCGCTCGCACCCGCCTTGGCCTGGCACTGCCCACTCATCTGCTCCACCATCCCACTGCAGGCCCTCTCTTGTTGGGGCCCATTGGGGCCGGCAGCACTTCCACTGCCACCCGCTGGCAGTGCTGCATCGCAGAAGCCTGCCATGTTCCATGCCATCCCCTGGTGGTCAGTGCACATCATAGTGAACAGTTGAACTTCTGGCCGAACAATTTGCATATTAGGCTTTAATTATATAGGATAGTCACCTAGAACCGTGGTCGGCAAATTGCGGCTCGCGAGCCACATGCGGATCTTTGGCTCCTTGAGTGTGGCTCTTCCTAAGCGTTAGGAGGACCCTAATTAAGTTAATAACAATGTACCTACCTATATAGTTTAAGTTTAAAAAATTTGGCTCTCAAAAGAAATTTCAATCGTTGTACTGTTGATATTTGGCTCTGTTGACTAATGTGTTTGCCGACCACTGACCTAGAGGATATGTAGTGATATCACCCTGTGGTTTTGATTTGCATTTTTCTAATGTCTATTGATATTGAGCACTTTTTCATATATTGATTGGCTTTTTTTTTTGGTCTTCTTTGAAGAAATGTCTATTCAAATACTTTGCCCATTTTTAAATTGGGTTGTCATTTTAATGTTGAGTTGTGTTTTTCATATATTTTGAATACAAGTCTCTAGTATTCATATTTATTTTTATCTTGTTTTACAATTTCTAATTTTTAATACACTTTATAATAAACACTAGAGGCCCATTGCAGAAAGATTCCTGAAAGAATAGGGCTTCCTCAGGCCTATTCCTGCAAGAATAGGGCTTCTTGAGGCCGGAGCGAGGCAGCGGAGAAGGGAGCTGCCTCGCTCCCTCCCGTCTCCGCTGCCTGGCTTCCTCCCGTCTCCGCTGCTGTCCCACCTGGCCGCCCCGGGTTGCACACATGAGGTCCAGATGGCGGTCAGGCAGGCGGCGGATTGCTGCTGTCCTTCCCAGCCATCCCAGTCGCAGATGGCAGGCCCGGATGGCAGCGGGGCAGGTGGTGGATGGCGCTGTCCCACCCTGCCTGCAGTATACAAATTAACGGCCATCTTTGTTGGGTTAATTTGCATACTCTTCTGATTGGCTGATGGGCATAGTGAAGGTACAGTCAATTAGCATCTTTGTCTTTTATTAGTGTAGATAATAGTACAATAATAAGAGTATATTAATTATAACTAAGTTTGGAGGCGTGTGCTCAGTTATTTTTATTGTTAGGACCTGCAAGTAAAAGTCTATTGAGCAATGCTTTAGACCAATTTTTTTTCCTTCCATGCTTTTGCTGTTTGCAAGAAGGGAAAGCTGAGTGAGCTTAAGTCAAACTTCAGGTCTTATATATATTTTTTATTTTTTAAATATACTTTATTTGTTTTTTACAGAGAGGAAGGGAGAGGGATAGAGTGTTAAAAACATCGATGAGAGAGAAACATCAATCAGCTGCCTCCTGCACACCCCCTACTGGGGATGTGCCCACAACCAAGGTACATGCCCTTGACTGGAATCGAACATGGGACCCTTCAGTCCGCAGGCCAAGGCTCTATCCACTGAGCCAAACTGATTAGGGCTTTATATATTTTAGTTACTATCCTATTGAAGTGTGCCTGGTACATGCAAAGTATTTTAGGTTATGCTAGATAATTAACACATAATTTAGGAAACCCTAAATATGAGAAATGAGGAAGAGTGACTAAATGAGGAATGTGCTACCACATAGTGACTGCTCTAGGAAATATTAATCAAGATAAACATCATCATCATTTCAATTCTACAGATTATATGAGGAGCCATGTTAAGTAACATGGACAAGGTCATACAGTTCATAAATGGCAAAGCTGAAATTTTAATTCAAGTCTAACTCCAAAGACCATTGTTTTCTATGTGACAATGCCTATCAGTAATATAATAAGTGATATTTCTGCAGTGAGCAATAAATTGGAGATGACTTCCTTCTAATCCTTAGGTATTATGATGACATTTTGATTTATCAAAGTGTTCATGTCTGTGTCAGTGGTTATTTTTATAGCTAATAAACATGTAGGGGCAAGAACAATTTTGTCTTACTGCAACATGTAAGTAGAATTGATAACTGAGATAATGTTTAAGTCAATGTTTGACATAAAAAGAAAAGATATACATCATTGGTGAAGTTTATTCCTCTATATCAGGGGTTCTCAAACTTTTTAAACAGGAGGCCAGTTCACTGTCCCTCAGACCGTTGGAGGGCCGGACTATAGTTTAAAAAAAAAACTATGAAAAAATTCCTATGCACACTGCACATATCTTATTTTGAAGTAAAAAAACAAAATGAGAACAAATACAGTATTTGTATTTGCATGTGGCCTGCGGGCCGTAGTTTGAGGACCCCTGCTCTATATCTTATTTTTTTGTTGTTGCAATAGTAATAGTAAATGAGATGTTTTTTTAGTTTCTCTTTCTGAGAATTCTTGGGGGTATAAAAATACCATTGATTTTGAGGTATTAATTTCGTATCCTGCTATGTTACCAAATGAATTAAATCTATTTTTTTTGGTGGAGTATTTAAAGTTTTCTGTTACAATGTCATGCCATCTGTGAATAATGACAGTTTTTCTTCCTCCTTTTCAATTTGGATGCCTTTTATGTTTTCTTTTTGTCTGATCACTGTGGCTAAGACTTCCAGGACTGTGCTGAGTAAGAGTGGTGAAAGCGGACATCATTGTCTTGTTCCTGTTCTTATGGAAATGGTTTTCGTTTTTGCCCAGGCTGTAAGTTTGTCATATGTGGCCTTTATTATGTTGAGGTATGATCCCTTTATTCCCACTTTGCTGAGAGTTTTTATCAAAAATGGCTGTTAGATTTTGTTGAATGCTTTTTCTGTGTCTATTGATATGATCATGTGATTTTTGTCTTTCAATTTGTGTATATGATGTATCACATATATTGAATTGCAAATATTGTACCAGCCTTTCATCCCTGGAATAAGTCCCATTGGCCATGGTAAATGATCTTTTTAGTATATTGCTGGATCTGATTTGCTAATACTTTGTTGAGGATTTTAGCAACTATGTTCATCAGGGATATTGGTCTTTATGTTGTCTTTATCTGGTTTTGACATTAGGATAATGCTGGCATTATAAAAAGAGCTTGGAAGTGTTCCTTCCCTTGGATTTTTTGGAATAGTCTGAGGAGGATAGGTGTTAGTTCTTTGAATGTTTGGTAAAACTACCCTGTGGAGATATCTGGACCAGGGCTTTAGTTTTCTGGGAGTTTTTTCTTTATTATTACAGCTTCAGTTTCATCAGTTGCTATTGGCCTATTCAGGTTTTCTGATTCTCATGAATCAGCTTTGGAAGATTCTATTTTTCTAGGAATTTTCCCATTTTGTCCACATTGTCCAGCTTGTTGGTCTATAGTTGTTCATAGTATTTTCTTGCAATCCTTTGAATTTCTGTGGTGTCAGTTGTTACCTCATCTCTTTTGTTTCTGATTTTATTTATTTTCGTCCCATGTTTCTTGTTTTAAAATATTTTTTACTCATTTCAGAGAGGAAGGGAGAGGGAGAGAAAAAATCAATGATGAGAGAGAATCATAGATTGGCTGCTTCCTGCATGCCCCACACTGCTGCTTGAGCCCGCAACTCAGGTGATGTGAACTGACTGAGAATCGAACCATGACCTCCTGGTTCAAAGGTCAAAGCTCAACCACTTGGCTCTCTTGGTTTCTTGATGAGTCTGGCAAAAGGTTCATAAATTTTATTTATCTTTTCAAAGAATCAGCTCTTGGTTTCATTGATCTTTTGTATTGTTTTGTTTTTCATTTTTAGTTTCTCTGTCATTTATTTCTGCTCTGATCTTTATTATTTCCTTCCTTCTACTTACTATGGGCTTTCCTTTTTGTTCTTTAGCTAATTCTTTAAATTGTAGGGTTATGTAGTTTATTAAAAGTTTTTTCTTGTTTTTTGAGGTAGGCCTGTCGTGCTATGAACTTCCCTCTTAGGTCTGCTTTCAGTGTGTCCCATAGATTTTGGGTTGTTGTGTGTTCATTTTCATTTGTTTCCAGGAAGTGTTTTATTTCTTTCTTGATCTCACTAGTAATCTAGACATTGTTTAATAACATTCTATTTATCCTCCATGAGTTTGCATGTTTTTGACTACTTTTACTATAGTTGATTTCTAATTTCATACCATTGTGATCTGAGAAGATGCTTGATATGATTTCAATCTTCTTGAATTTGTAGAGACTTGCTTTATGTCCTAACATGTTGAAACATGAGACATAGGTAGATGTAAACAAGTGGAAGAATATACTGTGCTCATGGATTGCTCGAATTAACATCATTAAAATGTCCAAATTGCCCAAAGCAATCCATAGGTTCAATGCAATTCCTATTAAAATACCAATGGCATATTTCACAGATCTAGTACAAACACCCCCAAAATTTATGTGGAACCAAAAGAGATCCCCGATAGTCATAGCAATCTTAAGAAAGAAGCACGGAATTGGAGGAATCACAATACCAGATATCAAATTATGCTACAAAGGCACTGTACTCAAAACAGCCTGGTACTGGCATAAGAACAGGCATACAGATCAATGGAACAAAACAGAACCCAAGCCATAACAATTAATATTTGACAAAGGAGGCAAAAACATACAATGGAGTCAAGATAGTCTCTTCAATAAACGGTGTTGGGAAAATGGAATGTGCAAAAAATTGAAACTAGACCACCAACTTACACCATACACAAAATAAACTCAAAATGAATTAAAAACTTAGATGTAAGTCATGAAACCATAAAAATCCTACAAGAAGCCATAGGCAGCAAAATCTCAGACATTTCTCATAGCAATATGTTCATGGATACATCTCCTAGGGCAAGGAAAACTAAGGAGAAAATAAACAAAGTGGACTACATCAAAATAAAAAGCGTCTTCATAGCAAAAGAAACCAATTTTGCCAGCGCTATTTATTGGAGAGACTGTCTTGACTCCATTGTATGCTCTTGCCTCCTTTGTCAAATATTAATTGAGCCTAATGACTTGGGTCGATGTGGGGGTTCTCTCTTCTGTTCCATTGGTCTATATGTCTGTTCTTGTGATGGTACCAGGCAGCTTTGAGGACAGTGGCTTTGTAATATAGCTTGATATCTGGTATTGAGATCTCTCCTACATTGTTCTTCTTTCTCAGGATTGCTGTGGCTATGAAGGGTCTTTTTTTAATTCCATATGAATTTTTGGAGTTTGTTCTAGGTCTGTGAAATATGCCGTTGGTATTTTTTTTAATGATTAAAGTTTTACATAAGTCTCCTTTTTCCCCAGTTGACCCCCCAGTCACAGTCGTTCCCACCCCAGGCAAGCGCCCACTGCCCTAGTATCTGTGTCTATTGGTTATGCTAATATGCATGCATACAAGTCCTTTGGTTGCTCGCTAACCCCCCTCCTTCCCCTGCCATTTGTCTCTGGATCTATTCTTGTTCATCAAATTATGTGGATCATTATATCCCACATATGAGTGAGATCATGTGATATTTATCTTTCTCTGACTGACTTATTTCGCTTAGCATAATGCTCTCCAGTTCCATCCATGCTGTTGCAAATGGTAAAAGTTCCTTATTTTTTACAGCAGCATAGTATTCCTTTGTATAGATGTACCACTGTTTTCTAATCCACTCATCTGCTGATGGGCACTTAGGCTGTTTCCAAACCTTAGCTATTGCAAATTGTGCTGCTATGAACATAGGGGTGCATATATCCTCTCCGATTGGTGTTTCTGATTTCTTGGATATATTCCTAGAAGTGGGATCACTGGGTCAAATGGGAGTTCCATTTTTAATTTTCTAAGGAAATTCCATACTGTCTTCCACAGTGGATGCACCAGTCTGCATTCCCACCAGCAGTGCACGAGGGTTCCCTTTTCTCCACATCCTTGCCAGCACTTGTCGTTTGTTGATTTGTTGATGATAGCCATTCTGACAGGTGTGAGATGGTATCTCATCATTGTTTTGATTTGCATCTCTTGGATGATTAGTGACTTTGAGCATGTTTTCATGTCTCTCGGCCTTCTGTATGTCCTCTTTCGAAAAGTGTCTATTTAGATCCTTTGCCCATTTTTTTTATTTTAAAAAATATATTTTATTGATTTTTTAAGGAGAGGAAGGGAGAGAGATAGAGAGCTAGAAACATTGATGAGAGAGAAACATCGATCAGCTGCCTCCTGCACATCTCCCACTGGGGATATGCCCGCAACCCAGGTACATGCCCCTGACCTGAATCGAACCTGGGACCCTTCAGTCCACAGGCTGAAGCTCTATCCACTGAGCCAAACCGGTTTCGGCCTTTGCCCATTTTTTGATTGGATAGTTTATCTTCCTTTTGTTAAATTGTATGAGTTCTCTGTAAATTTTGGAGATTAAACCCTTATCTGAAATATCATTGGCTAATATGCTCTCCCATGCAGTGGGCTTTCTTGTTGTTTTGTTGATGGTTTATTTTGTTGTGCAGAAGCTTTTTATTTTGATGTAGTCCATTTGTTTATTTTCTCCTTAGTCTCCATTGCCCTAGGAGCTGTGTCTATAAAGATATTGCTACAACATATGTCTACTATTTTGCTGCCTATAGTGCCTTGTAGGATTTTTATAGTTTCCTGTCTTACATTTAAGTCCTGTAGACATTTTGAGAGGTTTTTGTGTGTGTGTGTGTATGGTGTAAGTTGGTGATCTAGTTTCATTTTTTTTTTGCATGTATCTGAACAAATTTCCCAACACCATTTATTGAAGAGAATGTCTTGACTCCATTGTATACTCTTGCCTCCTTTATCAAATATTAATTGTGCATAAGGGCTTGGGTCGATTTCTGGGTTCTCTGTTCTGTTCCATTGGTCTATATGTCTGTTCTTGTGCTGGTACCAGGCAGTTTTGAGAACTGTGGCTTGGTAATATAGCTTGATATCTGGTATTGTGATCCCTCCAATTTTGTTCTTCTTTCTCAAGATTGCTGCAACTATTTGGGGTCTTTTTTATTCCAGATGAATTTTTGGAGAGTTTGTTATAGATCTTTGAAATATGCCATTGGTATTTTAATGGGGATTGCACTGAATCTGTAGATTGCTTTGGGTAGTGTGGACATTTTAATGATGTTGATTCTACCAATCCATGAACATGGTATGTTCTTCTACTTGTTTATGTCTTCCTCTACCACTTTTTTAAACATTTTTCAGTTTTCTGAGTAAAGGATTTTTACCTCCTTAGTTAAGTTTATTCCCAGGTATCTTATTTTTTGTGTGTGTGGCAATGGTAAATGGGATTTTTTTCCCTCTTTCTGTGAGTTCAATATTGGTGTATAAGAAATCTATACATCCCTAACCGGTTTGTCTCAGTGGATAGAGCGTCGGCCTGCGGACTGAAGGGTCCCAGGTTCGATTCTGGTCAAGGGCATGTACCTTGATTGCGGGCACATCCACAGTAGGGGGCGTGCAGGAGGCAGCTGATCGATGTTTCTCTCTCATCGATGTTTCTAACTCTCCCTCTCCCTTCCTCTCTGTAAAAAATCAATAAAATATATTTTAAAAAATAGAAATCTATAGATTTCTGGGTGGTAATTTGTATCCTGCTACATTGAAAAATACGTTTATTAGGTCTAATAGGTTTTTTTTTTATGGAGCCTTTATGGTTTTCTATGGTTTTTCGATATCATTTCATCTGCAAATAATGAGAATTTTACTTGTTCTTTTCCAATTTGGATACATTTTATTTCTTCTTCTTGTCTAATCACTATGACTAGCACTTCCAGTTCTATGTCAAATAGGAGTGGTGAAAGTGGGCATCCCTGTCTTGTTCTTGTTCTTAGTGGAAATGGTTTTAGTTTTTGCCCATTGAGTATGAAGTTGGCTGTAAATTTGTTATTATTTTGAGGTATGATCCCTCTAGTCCCATTTTGCTGAGAGTTTTTATCAGGAAAGAGTGTTGGATTTTGTCAAATGCCTTTTCAGCATAGATTGATATGATTATGTGATTTTTATCTCTCAATTTGTTTATGTAATGTATCACATTTATTGACTTGTGGATATTGTACCAGCCTTGCATCCCCAGGATAAATCCCACTTGGTCATGGTGTATAGCCTTTCTAATGTAATGCTGGGTCCAATTTGCTAGAATTTTATTGAGTATTTTAGCATCTATCATCAGGGATATTGGCCTGCAATTCTCTTTCTTTGGAGTGTCTTTGTGTATAAGAATGCCTATCATCAACAAATCAACAAACGGCAAGTGCTGGAGAGGATGTAGAGAAAAAGGAACCCTCTTGCACTGCTGGTGGGAATGCAGACTGGTATAGCCATTGTGGAAAACAGTATGGTGTTTCCTCAAAAATTAAAAATGGAATGTCCATTTGACCCAGTAATCCCACTTCTAGGAATATATCCCAAGAAACCAGAAACACCAATCAGAAAGGATATCTGCATCCCTATGTTCATAGCAGCATAATTTACAATAGCTAAGATATGGAAATAGCCTAAGTGCCTATCAGCATATGAGTGGATTAGAAAACTGGGGTACATCTATACAATGGAATACTATGCTGCTGTAAAAATTAAGGAACTTTTACCATTTGCAACAGCATGGATGGAACTAGAGAGCATTACTGTAAGTGAAATAAGCCAGTTGGAGAAAGATAAATATCACATGATCTCACTGATCTGTGGAATGTAATGAACAATATAAACTGATGAACAAAAATAGAATCAATCATAGAAACATTGAACAGACTGTCCAACCTATAAGGGAAGGTGGCGGGGTGGGGGGGAAATGGGGTAAGAGATCAACCAAAAGATTTGTATGCATGCATATGAGCATAACCAATGGACACAGATCTGGGAGGAGGGGATGGCATGGTTCTGGGGGGTGGGGGAGGCTGGGGAGAGGTCAATGGAGGAAAAAGGAGACTTACATAATACTTTAAACAATAAAGAATTTTTTTAAGAAGAGTGTATTTTTATATTTCATTAAATTTTGGGAGGTGACATTGGTTAATAAGATTATATGTTTCAAGTGTATACTTCTCTGATATATTATCCATATATTGCATTGTGTGCCCACCACTCAAAGTCAAATTATCTCCTGTCACCATATAGTTAGTCCCCTTTACTCTTTACTATTGTTCATCCCCTTTCCTGCTGGTAACCAACATACGGTTGTCTGTGAGTTGCAGTTTTATATCCATTGAAGAGGAAAGAGTGGATTATTCTTTATGAAATAGAGAAAGTTCATTTAATTTTACCCAAGAGCAGATTTTAAAAAACACCAAATCTAATGAAGAAATATCAAGATTCTATAAAGTCAAATGAATTATTATATAACTCAATGCTAATTTTACTTATTCCCAAAGTAGTTATCTTACCCTTAATCTCCTTCATTTTAATGTACTGGATGGTGCATGCCTCCTATGGCAAAGGTATTGAGAAATGCATAATAATTGGTATTTTGTAATATATAAGATTTCTGTTTGGAATTGCTTCTTTACAGATGGTGTGGGGTTTTTTTCCATTGAGGGATTTATACCATAATTAGAAAAATGATGGTCTAAACCCCAATGGAATGATAGTACATTAATTGGTATTCATTTATATTAGACACGCCCATGGAGAAGACTAGAAGTCACTTTTTATTGAAGTTAAATTATTGTGTGAAATCAACTAAATCCCATTCTCACTTAAATATCTGAAATGACTGGACTTTTTAATTACTTTTTTTAAAAAAGCTAGTCATCTGACATTAACTGAATAATTCTTCAGGACAAACATTTTTAAAACCCTTCAGATGAAAATATAGACTCAGATAAAGTTGAAGAGACAGTGGAATATTTTAAGTATATTTAAAATTACCATTTTAAAAGACAATCATATATTTTAAAAATAACTCAAAAGTAAATAGTATGTTTCATATTTTAAGAGTTTCTTAGCAGAAATATTTAGCCTAAGGTCAGATGAACCAGGGTCAAGGCCTATAATGGCAATAAGATTATACTTCTCATATATAAGATAAAAGTAATAGCATATGCTGTGTGGCCAGCCATCTGCTGACTTTGCATGATAGAATAAAACCATATCTAAAATTCATCCTGACTCTTACCATTTGCAACGGCATGGATGGAACTGGAGAGCATTATGCTAAGTGAAATAAGCCAGTCAATAAAGGAAAAATACCACATGATCTCACTCATTCATGGACAATAGAGACCATTATAAACTTTTGAACAATAATAGTTACAGAGGCAGAGCTGCCTCAAACAGATTGTCAAACTGCAGCGGGAAGGCCGGGGAGGGTTGGGGGGCAGGAGGTAGGGGGGTAAGAGATCAACTAAAGGACTTGTATGCATACATATAAGCATAACCAATGGACATAAGACACTGGGTGATAGGGGAGGCTAGGGGACTATCTAGGGCGGGGGGATAAAATGGATACATATGTAATACCCTTTGTAATACTTTAAGCAATAAAAAAAAATAAATAAATAAATAAATAAAATAAAATAAAATAAAATTCATCCTGATAATATTTATTAAGTACAATTTGCATGGTGATCTGGAATATTTAGGGCAGTCAAGGTAACATTCAGTATGCTTGTCTACATAAGTCATTTAGATGCCCTGAAAACCCAAAATTTCATCATCCAAACTATATCTTCTAGACTACATGTTACATTTAAAAGGAACAAAAAAATGCCGAAACCGGTTTGGCTCAGTGGATAGAGCATCGGCCTGTGGACTGAAGGGTCCCGGGTTCGATTCCAGTCAAGGGCATGTGCCTGGGTTGCGGGCACATCCGCAGTGGGAGGTGTGCAGGAGGCAGCTGATCGATGTTTCTCTCTCATTGATGTTTCTAACTCTCTATCTCTCTCCCTTCCTCTCTGTAAAAAATCAATAAAATAAATAAATAAATAAATAAGTAAATAAATAAATAAATAAATAAATAAATAAAACGAACAAAAAATCCCTTTTGTCACAATACGTTTAAAACAAACATACGATTTTCAAAAATTTTGCCACTCTCAATACTGGATTAACTTGTATTGATCAAATGTATTAATATCTAGTAAAAACAAGTGCTATTAAAATGCAAGTTATTTACCCTGTGTCTAGGGACATTCCAAATCACTAAGTAAATAGCAAATACTATTCATATAATTTAGATTAAGAAACTATGTTAGATTGTAGATAAGTGATTGGTTTCTCAGAAATAACAAATTCAGCAGAATTTATATTTTACTTTTATATAATTTTACATAGGACTTCATTCATTTATAAGCAACTCATTTTTGCAGTCCTCCCTGAGCAATCCCAACCTCCAGGCTTCCTTGAGCTTTCACACTCACCTTTTAGTTTTGATTCAGTTTGTTCCAACAAAGATTTATTGAATATCTACTGTTTGTAATTTACTATGCTAAGTACAAATACAAAGATGAAATGTTCTCAATAAGCTTAAATCTAATAAAGATCACAAAATCATCCTATCTAAAAAAAGAGAAACATGGTAATTGGCGTATGACCGCTACCCTTCCCATTGGCTAATCAGGACGATATGCAAATTAACTGCCAGCCAAGATGGCGGCTGGCAGCCAGGCAGCTTAAACTGAACATGAGGCTTGCTTGCTTCAGTGACGGAGGACTCCAACGTTCCCCGCCTGCCTTGCCGGCCTCTGAGCCTGCAGTTTGAACATTGTAACAAATATAGAAGCTAAACAAAACCCCAGAGACCTGCTTTCAGCGAGCCAGGATCTCAGAGCTGGAGTTGATACAGAGTTTCGATTATAGAACCTAAACAAACCAGATACCTACTTTCAGCAGCTGAGGCCTCAGAGCTGGAGCCAAGCCTCAGAGCTAAAGCTGGCCCAGAATAAAAAAAAGAAAAAAGGAGCAGTTGGGAGCTTCATTCCCAGCCTGAAAACAGCCCTCAGCCCCTCACCCAGACTGGCCAGGCACCCCAGTGGGGACCCCCACCCTGAAGGGTGTATGACCAGCTGCAAACAACCATCATCCCCTCATCCAGGCTGGCCAGGCACCCCAGTGGGGACCCCCACCCTGATCCAGGACACCCTTCAAGGCAAACCAGCCAGCCCCCACTCATGCACCAGGCCTCTATTCTATATAGTAAAAGGGTAATATGCCTCCCGGCACCGGGATCAGCATGACAGGGGGCAGCGCCCAAACCCCCTGATCACCCTGCAGCTCTGTGTGTGACAGGGGGCGGGGCCACAACCTCCCTATCCGCCCTGCTCTGTTCGTGACAGGGGAAAGCACCCCAACCTCCTGATCGGCCCTGCTCTGTGCCTGATAGGGGGGAGCTCCCCAACCCCCTGATCGCCCTGCGGCTCTGTGTGTGACAGGGTGTGGCGCCCCAACCCCCCCACTCCACAGGCCCTACTCTGTGTGTGACGGGGTAGAGCCATAACCTGCCCGTTGGCCCTGCCCTGAGTGTGACAGTGGCGGCACCCCAACCCCCTGATCAGCCCTGCTCTGTGGGTGATAGCGGGTGGGACCCCAACCCCCTGATGGGCCCTGCTCTGTGCATGACAGGGGGGAGCTCCCCAACCCCCTGATTGGCCCTGCTCTGTGCGTGACAGGGGGCAGCGCCCCAACCCACTGATTGGCCCTGCTCTGTGCGAGACAGTGGGTGGCACCGCAACCTCCCCATCGACCCTGCCTTGAGTGTGACAAGGGGCGGTGCCCCACCCCCCCAATCAGCCCTACCCTGAGCATGACTGAGGGTGGCATCGCAACCTCCCCATCCGCCCTGCTCTGTGCATGACAGGGGGCGGCGCCCCAACTCCCCAACCGGCCCTTCTCTGAGCCCGACCAGGGGCTGCCCCTAAGGATTAGGCCTGCCCTCTGCGACCTGGGAGCAGGCCTAAGCCAGCAGGTCATTATCTCCCGAGGGGTCCCAGACTGCAAGAGGGCACAGGCTGGGCTGAGGAACCCCCCCTCCCCCCCCCGAGTGCACAAATTTTTGTGCACCGGGCCTCTAGCCTATATATATATATATATATATATATATATATATATATATATATATATATATATATATATATAAAGCCAGTGAATGGAATGCCATAACAGCTGGAAGGACTGGTCGCTATGACACCCACTGCAGCCAGCGAACCAGCCCGATCGAGGATGGGGCCAGCCGACCAAACTCCTGAAGACCCTCCCACTGGCCAGCTTGCCCCTGATTGGACTTATCCACCCCAAATGGGGGCAGGCAGCTGGCCAATCCCCCCGTGGCCCTTCCTCCCCACCCCCCCCCACCAGCCCCAACCCCGATTGGCCAGCCCCACCTCGATTGGCCCTCAGCCCCTCTCCCCAGCCGGCTCCGCCCCTGATCACACCCCCCACCCCAGTAGGGGGCGTGGCCGGCCAGCCAACCTCTTGAAGCCCCTCCACCTGGCCAGCCCTGACCCTGATCCCCACCCCAATAGGGGTCAGGGCCAGCCAGCCAACCTCCTGCAGCCCCTCCCTCCACTCAGCCCCAACCCAAAACAAACCCCCCCAATCAGGGGCAGGGCCAGCTGGCCAACCACCTGCAGCCCCTCCCCCAGCCAGCCAGGCCCTTATCAGGCCCCAATCAGGGCAGGCCAGCTGGCCTACCTCCCATTATCTCCTCTTCCTGACAGGCCCGGTCCAGATCTGCCCTGATTGGGGCCGGGCCGGACAGAATCCACCTGTACACGAATTCATGCACTGGGACTCTAGTATCATCCTATATAATAAAGAAGTAATATGCAAATTGACCCTCATGCCCCCACATCATCACAAGATGGCCATCCCCATGTCATTACAAAATAGCCGCTCCCACATCGTCACAAGATGGCCGACAGGGGAAGGCAGTTGGGGGCAAGATCAGGCCAGCAGGGGAGGGCAGTTAGGTGTCCCAGATTGGAGAAGGTGCCGGCTAGGCTAAGGGACACCTCCCCCGTACATGAATTTTGTGCACCAGGCCTCTAGTAATATTATAAGAGGGATATAAATAAACATGTAACCCTATGTTCATAGCAGCACACTTTATAATAGCTAAGATTTGGCAAAAGCCTAAGTGCCCATCAGCAGATGAGTGGATTAAAAAGTTGTGGTACATCTACACAATGGAATACTACACAGCTATAAAAAAGAAAGAACTCTTACCATTTGCAACAGCATGGATGGACCTGGAGAGCATTATGCTAAGTGAAATAAGCCAGTCAAAGAAAGATTAAGTATCACTTGATCTCATTCATACGTGGAATATAATGAACCAAATAAACTGATGATCAAAAATAGACCTAGAGACATAGAAGACTGTTGAACCTCAGTGGTAAAGTAGGGGAGGGTAGCTGGGAAGAGATAAACCTATGAACTTGTATGTATAGATGCATAACCCGTGGACACAGACAATGGGGTGGTAGAGGGCCTGTGCAGTGGTGGAAGCGGGCTGGAAGAGATTAATGGGGGGAAAAGGAGGACCTATGTAACACTTTCAACAATAAAGATTTTCTTAAAAAAAGTATAATATAATAAATTAATATGTAAACACAAAAAGGGAGAGAGTATGTCTACCATGTCAGAATAAGAGCAGTATTAAAAAATTACCTGAAAATTAGAAATACTGCAAATGAGTTGGGCCATATATTTTTAATGTCATAAGAAAGTGAAGTCCACCCAAAGAATGTCCAGAGCAACAATCAGAAAATGGTTTCTGTAAAGGTCCAGATAATAAATATTTTTCATTACATAGGCCATATGGTGTCACAAGTACTCAACTCTGCCTTTGTAGCATGAAAGCAGCCATAAAAAATATGGAAATAATTGATAGTGGCCAGATTTCACGCACAGACTATAATTTGTTAGCCCCTGGTCTAGGGGACCTAAGAGAACTCATTCAACTTACTATTTACTATTTATTTATGGTTCCAGATTTAGTGAAGTTGCATGTTAACATGCAAATTTTGTCTTGTCTAAATGCAAATAAATTCTGTCTGTAGATAGATAATTCCAGTTTTATGGCCCTGTTGAATATTATCCAATTTCTATCAAATTTAGCAATTTCATCTTCCTATCAATACTCTTTTAAAATGGTCTTTGACTTAGTTATGATATATTTTTAAAAATTATTTTTAAACATATTTTTTTATTGATTTCAGAGAGGAAGGGAGAGGGAGAGAGAGATAGAAACATCAATGATGAGAGAGAATCATTGATTGGCTGCCTCCTGCACGCCCCCTACTGATGATTGAACCTCCAACCTCTGCATGCGCCCTTGACTGAAATCAAACCTGGAACCCTTCAGTCCACATGCTGACACTCTATCCACTGAACCAAACTGTTATGCCCACCAGAGTTCGGGGTCCCCAATAATCCACCACCAGGGAGCCTCCTCCGATGCAAAAGCAACGAGTCTTTATTGATCAATTCTAGAATTGGCTCCCAGCCTCTATCCGGCACAGCGGTGAGGCGAGAGAGCGCGTCCCAGGAGAACAAGGGTTATATAGGGCTAGCTATTTGGGGTGGGCTTTGGGGGTGACGTGAGTTACAGAGATTGGTCAGGGTTTTACAGCATAAGGGCCAGGAAGTGACCATCACATTCTGAAGGTTGGAGCCATCCTCCACTATAGCCTTATTAGGACCTTAGCTACATTTCTGGAGCTTCATTGGTCCACTCAGGTGGGTGGTTGGGAGAGTTAGGACAATACCAGCATTCTTGTGGTCACTCTCGGGGGGGGAGTGGCTTGGGCTGAGGGCCCAGCCTTGCAAGACAAGATAGAGGAGAGGGAGAAGAGTATGTCCCTGCTTCGTCCTTGAAGAGGGAGGAGGGTGTATTTCTGCTTAGTTCTTAGTTCCATTCTGTCCCTTCACAAACCAGCTAGGGCTAGTCATGATATCTTTTTTTTTTTAATTAAATCTTTATTGTTCAGATTATTACAGTTGTTCCTCTTTTTTCCCCCCATAGTTCCTCTTCACCAGGTTCCCATCCCACTCTCTGCCCTTACCCTCCCCCACTGTCCTCATCCATAGGTGTACGATTTTTGTCCAGTCTCTTCCCGCACCTCCCACACCCCGTCCCCCCCCCACACCCGAGAATAGTCTGGCCACTCCCTATGTCCTTGATTCTATTATATTCACCAGTTTATTCTGTTCATCAAATTGTTTATTCACTTGATTTTTAGATTCACTTGTTGATAGATGTGTATTTGTTGTTCATAATTTGTATCTTTACCTTTTTCTTTTTCTTCCTCTTCTTAAAGGATACCTTTCAGCATTTCATATAATACTGGTTTAGTGGTGATGAACTCCTTTAGCTTTTCCTTATCTGTGAAGCTCTTTATCTGACCTTCAATTCTGAATGATAGCTTTGCTGGATAAGGTAATCTTAGTTGTAGGTTCTTGCTATTCATCACTTTGAATATTTCTTGCCAATCCCTTCTGGCCTGCATAGTTTCTGTTGAGAAATCAGCTGACAGTCGTATGGGTACTCCTTTGTACATAACTGACTGTTTTTCTCTTGCTGCTTTTAAGATTCTCTCTTTGTCTTTTGCTCTTGGTATTTTAATTATGATGTGTCTTGGTGTTGTCCTCTTTGGATTCCTTTTGTTTGGGGTTCTCTGCGCTTCCTGGACTTGTAAGTCTATTTCTTTCACCAGCTAGGGGAATTTTTCTGTCATTATTTCTTCAAATAGGTTTTCAATATCTTGCTCTTTCTCTTCTTCTGGCACCCCCATAATTCGGATGTTGGTACGCTTGAAGTTGTCCTAGAGGAAGTCATGGTATCTTAATTGTTCCTTCAATAATTAATTAGTTCAATAAAATTTTTGATATGTGTTCATTTTATATTTTTCTGATTATGATCATACTTGTTTAAAAATTATACTTTAACAATTTTGGAAAGTTCCATTCACCTGATGGAGACAAGTAAACTGCATTATGACAGAAATGCACCTCACAATCCATTTAAACCTAAGTACATTTTTATTGACTGTCAAGGTGAATCCCAACCAGTAATATTACTTGAACTTTGATTATTCTGTTTCTATACGTTTTATTTTCTCTTCTCTGGTGATTTTTGTGTTTTTGATTCTTGTTTGTACATGACAATAACTTATTCCCACTTAGTGGTAGTAATGATTGGGAATTTTATTGTCTGACCATTTGGTGATTTCTTCTAGATGGATGGTAGAGAGCTACTTTCTGCTGAGTGAGAAACAGAATCTGGTTTGTTTAGTCTTTTTGTTTGTTTATGAATTCATATCAATTATGAACTCTATACCCATTGTGAAAGAGAATAACTCCTTAATATATACATCTGTAAGTTTTTATGTTTGTGTTTACTTTTAACCTGTGGCAGAAGTTATAGTACTGACACTGTAAATTCTCCATATATCTGTGTTTATTTAAACTAGAGAGGACTTTCTGTTTCATATGAATATGAAATAATATCCTACCTATGAATAATAGTAAACTAAACCATAATGTTTCTTTAATGAGGCCAATTGTAATTGATTTGAGCACTTATATAAAAAATATTCCTATCAACCAGAAAATTTTAAAATGAACTTGTAATACTGTAAATATACTATGCATTTATAAAATCACTAGCGGCCCAGTACACAAAATTTGTACATGGGTAGGGTCCTTAGGCCTGGCTGGCAATCAGGGCTGATCTGTAGGGTGACTGGCAGGGCAATCTTGGCCCCCCCACTGGCACCTGCCTTGGCCGGCCTGGCACTGCCTGCTCATCGGCCCCACCCCCTGCTGCTGGTCACCTCCCTCTGTGGGATGACTGGAAGGGCGATCGGCGGGGGGGGGGCCCAGTTGGCACCCGCCTTGGCTGGCCTGGGGCCTGTGGGCCGGGGGCAGCTCCTGCATTGAGCGTCTGCCCCCTGGTGGTTAATGCGCATCATAGCGACCAGTCATTACACCATTCTGCCATTCGGTGGATTTGCATATTAGGCTTTTATTATATAGGATTACAGAAATGTCTAACTCAGACACATTTTAAAAAGTCATCTATACTAATAAAAGATAATATGCTAATTAAGGTGGACATCTTCCAGACGACCATCTGGATGTCCTTCCAGACAAAGCCGCAGCAGCTGCCTGAGGCTCAGGCAAGCCATGGATAGCGGCTGCCACTACGAGGGCCGGCCCAAGGCTCAGGCAGCCACACCCGGCTGTGAGGCTGGAGGCTGAGGCAGCCATGGTGGCTTCCAGTGGCAGCAATAAAGGGCTGATGGGGTGGTGCCTTCCCCTGATCAGCCAGGTCACCTCTGGCAGAGGGAGGCCAGACTGCGGCTTAGGCTGGGGGCCAAGGCAGAGGTGCTTAGCGGTGATCAGGCTGGAAGGGGGGCAAGGTAGGGGCGATCAGGTCAGCAGGGGGCAAGGTAGGGGCAATCAGGCCGGCAGGGGGGCAGTTAGGGGCAATCAGGTTGGCTGAGGCAGTTAGGGGTGATCTGGCAGGCAGGTAGAGTGGTTAGGGGAGATCAGGCAGGCAGGCAGAGGGGTTAGGAGCCAGTGGTCCCGGATTGGGAGAGAGATGTCTGACAGCTCTGCGGGATCGAGCCTAATCTGGCAGTTGGACATCCCTAGAGGGGTCCCAGATTGGAGAGGGTGCAGGCTGGGATGAGGGACCCCCCCATTCATGAATTTCATGCACTGGGCCTCTAGTGTTTACATAATTAAGAATCTTTGAACAATTTAGATTGGTTTGATCATTTAGGTTTAAGAAAGAGAAAAAATAGCTCGAGGTCCTTTTAAATGTATATTAAGTATAAAGTATACATTTTTTTATAAAATTATGTCTTTTATGAAAATAACACATATTATGACTTTCTTAACACATTAAGCACCCAGTCAGTCACTGGTGACTGACACTATACTTTCCATCCTGAAGTCAAAACAGGCTGGGCGCTTAATGTGTTAAACTTATTATTTTCGTTTACTAATCAAACAAGCTATTATAATTTTTTAAGATTGTGAAAAATTTAAGTTTGTTGTCTATTTTATTATGATAAACTTTTTACATGAGCTGTAATTATGTTTTGTAGCTTGAGCATAATTTTCAAGATCATTAAGTAAATTAAACACAGGTTAATATCAAATAAAATGAATTAATCAATAAGTTTTTATTACTAAATAACTTCTAAATGAAATGGAATACTAAAAGCTGATTACTAAGAATAATTTCAAACTAATATACACTTGCTTATATTTTTATAAGCTATAGGATGACTGCCTTTGGTCCTGTGAATGAACACATTCATTCTTAACACTTTAAAATGTAAAATATATATGTGAGGCTGTATGAAGTTGTATACTCATAAGCTTTCCTATTCTGATTATAGTGTACAACAGTTTTCAATTACTTCCTCCCTTTTCTTTCCTGTGAGATAGAGGTTACTGTTTGTTTTTAAATATATTTTTATTGATTTCAGAAAGGAAGGGAGAAGGAGAGAAAATCATTGATCGGCTGCCTCCTGTACACCCACAATCTAGGCATGTGCCCTGACAGAGAAACAAACCATGACCTCCTGGTTCATCAGTTGATGTTCAACCACTGCGGCACACTGGCTGAGCAGAAGTTAGTTACTTTGTAAATGTTATAATTAATATGAATATACTAGAAAAACAGTAGGAGAGAAATAAACCTGGGTATATAAGGTAACAATTATGTTTTTGTTTATTAAGGTAAGAAGAGACTAGTTTTTTTTTGAAGCACCTGATTGCTCCAGAACATAAAAGAAGACAGGGAAAGACAAAGCATTAATGGTTATACAAAACTGTAGAAGGTTTTCAGGAAAGGGAATTTTCTTTTGCCTTGGTTTATAACACAGAATGTGAAAAGAAGCAACAAAACTGTTAAATTTTTGCTAAGATTTGGCTCAGTTTTGATGGGTTTGTTCACAATAGAAAAAAAAAGCTTGTGAAATTTTACTGCCAATATTGTACTAATGCAAATCTAGAATCTGACTTTCTTTCAGTTAAAGTCATAAATTGCAGAGGGATAGACACATAGATCAGTGGAACAGAATATAGAACCCAGAAATAAATCCCACTAATATGCCCATTTATTTTTGATAAAGGAGCAAAAGCAATTCAATGGAGGAAGAATGGCCTTTTCAATAAATGTTGCTGAAAAAAGCTGGATATCCATGAACAAGAAAATGAACCTTGACCTAAAATTTATATAAAAAATAACTCAAAATGGATAATGGGCATAAATGTAAAATGTAAAACTACAAAACTTATAGAAAAGAACATGAACCTAGGTAGAACTAGTCAAAGCTCTTTGACTCGACACCAAATAGCACAATTGATAAAATGAAAATTTGACAAATTAGACCTCATCTAAAAGAAAAACAATTTATCTGTGAAATATTCTCTTAAAAGGATAAAAATACAAATCTCAGCCTGCAATTACATATCCAATAAAGAACTTGCATGTAAATATATTAAAAGCTCGAAACTTAGCATTACAAACAACAAGCAATCCAATTAGAAAATGAATGATATGTACAGACATTTCAACCCCACAGGATACACAAATGGCAAATAAATGAATGAAAATATGTTAATCATCATTAGTCATTAGAGAGATGCAAATTAAAACAAATTAGGTATCACTATACACCTAGTAGAATAACTAAAATGAAAAATAGTAACAGCACCAAAATGCTGGTGAGGATATAGAGAAACTGAGTCATTCATATGATGCTGGTAGGAATGTAAAATGGTACAACCACCTTGGAAAAATATTTTTGCAGTTACTTTCAGATCTATACATGGACTTAACATATGGTCCAGTGATTATACTCTTAACATTTATCCCAAAGAAATGAAGTTTTCTTTTTACGCAGGAACTTGTATATGAATGTTTATAGCAGCTTTATTTGTAATAATAAGAAACTGGAAACTACCCAAATGTCCTTCAATGAGTGAATGGTTAAATAAACTGTAGTACATCCATACCATGAAACACTACTCAGCAGTAATGAAAGAATGAATTACTGACTCAGGTAATAATTTAGATAAATCACAAGAGTATTATCCTGAGTGAGGAAAAGTCAATCTTAAAAGCTCACATACAACATGATTCTATTTATGTAACATTCATGAAATAACAGAGATAGAGAGGAGATTTATGGTTTACAGAAATCGGAGAAGGAAAGGAGAAAATTGGTGTGACATAAATGAATAACATGAAGGAGTCTTGTGGTGATGTTGGTTGAATGTCTTGATTGTGGTAATAGTTATGCAAAGATACACATGAGATAAAAGTGCATAGATACATACACGCATACATGCACTCAAGTGCATGTATAACTGTTTAAATCTGAATAATCTCTATGGATTTTATCAATATTAATTTCTTTGTTTTGATATTGTATTATAGTAGTGTAAGTTGTTAACATTGGGAAAATCTGGGGTGTGAAGGAGGAGAGTGCATAGAACTTCCCTGCATATTTCTTTGCAACTTCCTGTGAATCTATAGTTATTTCAAAGCTAAAAAAAATTTTAAAGATTATAAATTGGTCTTCAAGCTCTTATTAAGGGATAATGAGAAGTTATATTTCCCTTATGTAATCTTCCTTATAATAGAGACTTCGCATATCATAGGAATAATTTTATCTTCATTTCATTGCCCTTACTATGTCCTCCAGGTTTTAAAAATGCACCCAAATGCACAGAGACCAAGGTGGAAGAACTAAATTTTCTTAGAATCATGTTGGCTTTCTATATGGTTAATTTAAAACATTTTATTATCATTTTGATTAAATTGATAACCAAGTGCTATTTTTCAGGTACCCATGTAAATATTTCAAAAATTGTACAATATATGTAAAGGCATTGGAAACTTGCCAATGCCTTTGTTGTCCAATATGTTCTTTATTTGCTGTCAAATGAATTTAAATATTTTAATTATTTGATTTACAGTTTACTTTCAATATTATTTTGTATTAGATTCACATGTACAGCATATTGGTTTATAGTTTAAAAATGTTCCACCTGATAGTTCTAGTACCCAAATGGCACCATACATAGTTATTACAGTATTATTGACTATATTTCATATGCTGTGCTTGACATGTTACACTCAGTGGAAACACTGAACAAACTCATGAAATAGTTCTGTACTGTTACTCTCCTCTAGTATAATATTACTAGAGGCCCAGTGCACAAAAATTTGTGCACTCGGAGGGGTCCCTCAACCTGGCCTATGCCCTCTTGCAGTCTGGGACCCCTCGGAGGATGCCCACCTGCTGGCTTAGGCCCGCTCCCTGGGGAATCGGGCCCAAGCTGGCAGTCAGACATCCCTCTGGCAGCCCGGCAGCCCTCGGGGGATGTCAACTTGCCAGCAGGGAGCAGGCCTAAGCTGCAGTCAGACATCCTTACTGCTTCTGAGGAGGCGGGAGAGGCTCCCGCCACCACCGCTGTACTGGTAACTATCAGCCTGGCTTGTGGCTGAGCAGAGCTCCCCCTGTGGGAGTGCACTGAGCACCAGGGGACAGCTCCTGCATTGAGCATCTGCCCCCTGGTGGTGTGTGTCATAGTGACCAGTCATTCCCAGTTGTTATGCTGTTAGGGTCAATTTGCATGTTACCCTTTTATTATATGGGATAGAGGCCTGGTGCATGGGTGGGGACTGGCTGGTTTGCCCTGAAGGGTGTCCCGGATCAGGGTAGGGGTCCCCACTGGGGTGCCTGGCCATCCTGGGTGAGGGACTGATGGCTGTTTGCTGGCTGGCCACACCCCCTTTAGGGTGGGGGGTCCCCACTGGGGTGCCTGGCCAGTCTGGGTGAGGGGCTGAGGGCCGTTTTCAGGCTGGCCAAGCCCCTCCAGGAACAGAAGCTCCCAGCCTCTTTTTTTTTTATTCTGGGATTTATTTACCTTCTATAATTGAAACTTTGTAGCCTTGAGAGGAGCTCAGAGTCAGCCAGGGCAGGCGGGGGGAAGCTTGGCTTACTCCATCGCCAGGGGCAACCCACGCCTCTTGTTTGCTCCAGCTCCGTGGCCATGACTGGCTGAAAGCAGGTATCTGGGGTTTATTTATCTTCTATAATTGAAACTTTGTTGCTTTCAATGGAGCTCAGAGCTGCCACAGCAGGTGGGAAGCTTGGCTTCCTCCATCATTGGGGCAACCAAGCCTCCTTCTCGCTCCAGCTCCGTGGCTGCTGACCGCCATCTTGGTTGGGTTAATTTGCATATAGTCACTCTGATTGGCTGCTGGGCGTGGCTTAAGGTGTAGCAAAGGTAAGGTCAATTTGCATGTTTATCTTTTATTAGTGTAGATTGATGACTGTAATAAATAAACTATAACCTCTCAATCTCACTACCAAACAGATTTCTGCTTCCTGAAGCATACGTGAAGTCTCTGCTGTAAGATAGTGGCTGGAATTTGTGTTTACAACATAGGAAGAGGTTGTTGAGGCTCCTGGATAAGACTATATCAGGTTCTCTACTGCTACTTTAACTAGAGACTCTTGATTACAGGCTGACATTTGCTTAGGTAGGTTTCAGACTGAATGACTGGAGTGAGTCAGAGTTTCCAGGACTCTTCATAGTCCAAAAGTAGATATATTTCCCCAAGATGCAATGCACACACATCGAACAGAATTAATTACATAGTCATGAATGAACTGATGAGGAAATATTAGTTATTTCCTTAGAATATGGTGAGGTAATACACTGAGTAACATTCACATACGATAATATTTATCTATTGTAAGTATGCAACTCAATGATTTCTAGTACATTTATAGAATTGTGCAACTATCACCAAATCTAGTTTTCACATATTTCCATCACACCTAAAAATGCTCTCAGGTTCCTTTGCAGTTAATTTCTACTTCCTTACCCCTACCTTCCTGCCCCTAAGCCAAGGCAACCACTAATCTGCTTTCTCACTCTAAATGGCCTTTCCTGGACATGTTATATAAATGGAATCATGTAATAAAGAACCTGCTATATTTGAATGCTTTCACTTAGCATGTTTTTGAGGTTCATCCATGTTTTAGCCTGCATCATTATTTCACCTGTTTTATAGCTGAATAGTATTCCATTGTATCAATAAACCAATATTGTTTATCCATTCACCAACAATGCACATTTGAATTACTTTCAGGTTTTGGCTACTATAAATAACTATAGGCCCGGTGCACAAAATTCATGCACGGGGGGGTGGGGGGGCCCCCTCAGCCCAGCCTGAACCCTCTCCAATCCAGTACCCCTTGGGGGATGTCCGACTGCCGGTTTAGGCCTAATCCCTCTCACAATCCTGGACCACTGGCTCCTAATCGCTCAACTGCCTACCTGCCTGATTGCCCCTCACTGCCTCTGCATGCCATCCTGATTGCCCCTAACTGGCCCCCCAATGGCCTGGTCACCCTGAACTACCCTGCTGCCACCCTGGTTGCCCCTAACTTCCCCCCCACCTGCCGGCCTGGTTAACCCCAACTGTCCCCCTCTGCTGTCCTGGTTGCCCCTCACAGCCTGCCATTCAGTTGTTTGGTCATCCCTCACTACCGCCTGCTGGCCTGGTCGCCCCACACAGCCTGCTTGTTCAATCGTGTGGTCGTCCCTCACTAACCCCCCTGCCGGCCTGGTTGTAGGCAGCCATCTTGTGAGGGCATGAGAGTTAATTTGCATATTTCCTTTTTAGGATGCTGCTATGAACACTTGCATACAGGTCTTTGTGTGACATATATTTTCATTCCTCTTGGGTGCATTCCTAAGAATGAGAATCACTAAATGATATGAAAATTTTATGTTCAACTTTTTATGAAACTTCCAAAATGTTTTCTGAAGAGAGCATACCAGTTTACCTTCCCATAAACAATGTGTGAATATTCTTATTTTTCCACATCCTCACCAACACTGCTATTGTTTTTCTTTTTGCATACAACAATTCTAGTGATATCTCACTGTGGTTTTAATTTGCATCTCCATGATGATTAATTATGTTGAACAATTTTTCATGTTTTCATTGGCCACTTGTATGGCTTCTTTGGAGAAATGTTTATTCAGATCTTTTGTCCATCTTTTTATGTGTAGCTTTATTATTGAGCTGTAATATTTCTTTATATATTTTAGATTAAGTCCTTTAACAGTTACATGATGTTCAAATATTTCCTCCCATTCTGTGGGTTGTCTTTCACTTTGTTGACGTTATCCTTTGAAATGTAAATTTTTAATTTTGATGGAGTCCAATTTATTTATTTTTGTCATTTTTGCTGCTGCTTTGGGTATCATATCTAAGAAAGGTTGTGTAACCAAAGGTTAAAAATATTTTCTCTTAGAATTTTTAGTTTTAGTTTTACATTTAAGTCAATGATCCATTTTGACATTTTTGTTTATAGTGTAAAGAAAGTCTAAATTAATTTTTGGCATAATATGGATATTCAATCAACACAGAACCATTTGTTGCAAGGACTATCCTCTTCCCATTTAACTGTCTTGGAGTGTTGTTGAAAAATCATTTGATCATAACCATATGAGTTTATTTCTGGACTTCTAATTCTGTTCCACTAATCTACATGCCTATCATTATGCCAACACCATGCTGTTTTGATGACTGTAGCTTTAATCTAAGCTTTGAAATAGGGTAGTATAAATTCTCCAACTTTGTTATTAATTTTCACATTTATTTTGGCTATTCTAGTAGCTTTGCGTTTCCATATAAATTTTAGGATTACCTCAGCATTTGGGGGAAAGTTGCAATCTTAACAATATTAAGGCTTCCAACCCATTAACATGGAATATCTCTCCCACTTATTTATATCTTTTAAAATTCATCTTAATATTGGAAGGAGACTTGACTTTGGTGCTGGGGTCCAGCCCCAGCGGGTCCAGGGGTCCCCAAAGGTGTGGACGGAGTCGGCGAAGAAGGAATGACACGGAGACAGCGTTCAGTTGATCAGCAGCCTAGCCAGGATCTCTAGCCAGGATCTCCAGCCAAGTTCTGGTCTGGATCTCCAGAGAGGTTCTGCTTTGGAGCTCCAGCCAGGTTCTGTAGCCATGTTCCCTCGCTAGGTTCTCCAGCCAGGTTCTGGCTAGGTTCTCCAGCCAGGTTCTGTCCAGGTTCTCCAGGCAGGTTCAGTCACCAGGTTCTAGTCAGGTTCTCTTGCCAATTTCTGTAGTCAGGTTCAGTCCAGGGTCTTTTGCCATGTTCTCTCCAGCGAAGTTCTTCTGTCTTCTAAGTTCTGTGTAGGTTCTGTCTTCTGAATTCTGTCTTCTAAGTTCTGTGTTCTTACATCCGTATTTATACCAGTTGATTCAATCCTATCAATCTCTATTACAAAGGTTAGGGCGTTTCTTATCTCCATTCCAGGGAGTAAAGATTATGTAGCTTAAGCATGATTGTTTGTAGTTAAAGTGATTAATTACCCGCCTGGCAGTTAAGAGGTTTTATTCCCTCCCTAACTTCAGGGGAAAATCCCTACCTGGGGAAACAACCTTTCTCAGAGACCTTGGTTAAAACACATAGTGCCAAGAAGGTGAGCAAACATATTAAGAACAGTATGCCATATATGCCAGGTCCCGTGAAACAGCAAGCACGGACCGGCTCCCGGCACTTTGGGTGGTGAACACACAACACAATATAAAGATGATATAGAATTGCACACTTGAAACCATATAATTTTGTTAACCATGTCACCCTAATAAATTCAATACAAATTTTTAAAAAATTATCTTAACAATGTTTTGTAGTTTTCAGTATAAAAATTTTATACTTTTGTTAAATTTTTCCTAATTATTTTATTATTTTGATGTTATAAAGAATGTTTTCCTAATTGCACTTTCAAGTTGTTCATTGCCAGGAGTTCATTCATTATATCAAAATACAATTAATTTTTATATGGATTTTGTGTCTTGTGACCTTGCTAAATTTATATATGACAGGCGAAAACACCATAGACTTGCTCTGTTCTTACCCAAAGTTCAGTTCTCTGTTGTATTCAGAGTGTTGAAAATGGTAGTTTTTGACAATTTGTTCAACTTCTTAGTTGTTATGCACATAAGCATAAATTGCCCAAACTCAGGAATTTATTTACTCAAATAGAGTACAATTTCCTTCATCAAGGTCAAGAAAGTCTTCCAACTGAGGGAGATGTCAATCTTTGACCACCATCAGTGTAAGAAACAACAGTAATACTGACTTGGAGATTTTACTGCTCTTTTACAATACAGCCTTTTAACCAAATATCTGAAGAAGGGAACGAACATGCAATAAAAGATGGATATCAATTTTGATGAAGACTTTGATGTGATTTGAACTTGGAGTCATACAGGCAAATCTATATGGCAGAACAAGAGAATAAAAGGCCATATGTCTGGGGGATGGGAAAGTGAAATTTGGAATGAAAGGGATAGAATAAAATATGGAGTCTAATGATCATTTTGAAGTGTTCCTTATACCTAGATAAACTTTTCAAATTATTCTGTAAATCCTTCAAGAGCAAGAACAGTCTTTTATGTAGTGCAAAATACTTTAATATAATTTTGGTACTACACATGTGTTAAAATAAGAGTCATCAACTCCAATGGACTAAGTAGTACTGAAAGTTAGATTTGCTAGCATTATCCTATATAATAAAAGGGTAATATGCAAATTGACAGAACAGTGGAATAACCTGTCGTTATGATGCGCACTGACTACCAGGGGGCAGACACTCAATGCGGGAGCTGCCACCTGGTGGTCAGTGTGCTTTCACAGGGGGAGCACCGCTCAGCTACAAACCAGGCTGATGGCTGGCAAGCGCAGCAGCGGCAGAGCTAAGGATGTCCAACTGATGACTTAGGCCCACCGTCAGTCAGACATCCCCCGAGGGATCCCAGACTGCTAAAGGGTGCAGGCCGGGCTGAGGGGACCCCCCCTCTCCACAACAGTGCACAAATGTTGTGCACTGGGCCTCTAGTATGACAATGAAGCCAAAATTCCACATCTATAAAGTGATGTGTGTCCTAGAAGGTGAGGCACTGATACACTGACACTAATAAAATTTCAGCAATATCAGAGCCATATTTTCTGACTTTCATTTTATAAACAATATCTAAAAGTAGGCATGCCAGGAACCAAAGATAGACGAGAATGGTTGTAGCCAAAATGCAGAGTATTTGTCATGTGAAGAGGAATGGCATCTAGGTATAGCTATACCAATTAAAAAATACTCAGAGCCTGGCCTGTGTGAATCAGTGGTTGAGCATCCACTCATGAACCAAAAGGTCATGGTTCAATTCCCACACATGCCTGGGTTGTGAACTGCATCCCCAGTAGGGGACATGCATGAGGCAACCAATAGATGATGTTTCTCTCTCATTGATGTTTCTATCTCTCTTTTCCTTCCCCTTCCTCTTTCTCTAAAAAAATCAATAAAAACATATTTAAAAAATACTCAGGAGACTTACATTTACTAAAACTCATTACATTGTATACTTGAAATTAGTGAATTATATATGTAAATTATGTCATAATAAAGTTACTAAAAATACCCAGGAGACTGAGAAGCATGTTTTTCAAATACAGATTTTTGAAAGCATACAGATTCAAAATAAAATCAATTACAGTAATAAGAAATAGGCAGTCTGTTACGTATCATAGATATCTAATTCAAACAGATGTTTTACACAGCTGTACTTTAATGTTGGTGAAACATGCCACTTTAGAAATGAATTTATTAATGAAATGTCAGATGCAATTAGAACTCTAGCTATTCAGTAATAAAATTTTCAACAAATTCATTTTTTTTCTTTTTCTGGAACATTTACTATTATGCATACTTTCAGAAATTTGCAGTTCATGTAACCAACTCATTAATGACTTTCACTTGACCACAGATTTATTTTTATGTAAAAACACAACAGTATTTGCTGAGTATATGCAATATCTTCCACCTCATTAGTACCTCAGGGCAGGTTGTTTATAAACAGAAAATAATAAGGGACATGTTAAATGGATATGCAGTACTTTCTGCATACTATCAAGTTTAGAAATAAAGAAGACAGTTTCATTTTAAGCAATAAACCAGCTAGCTCCCAGATTGCCATTAAGTACAAGGAATCTAACTAGAATAACTTGTGATTCGTGAAGAAATAATACGATCTACTGGATAAATGAATATGGTTCCTTTTAGCTTCAAATTAGAAATATGTTTAGAGTGGAATATGGAAATAGATACTAATTTTTATTTTCAAGATTAATTTTAAAATAATGTTACTAAAATATTTCACACATGATGCTAAATACATCCCAACACTGCACATCCCCCCATTGTCCAACAATTACTGTCAAGTGACTACCTAGTATCCATTTACTGGGATCACTATAGAAATCAGCCATGAATCAGGGAGCATCTGGCTTAAGGGAACTGTAATGGGTGGCAGAGGAGTGTACATCCTGTTTGACATGCAGATGAGGTTGCCATCTGGTGGATTTTCTCTAACTAAACACTAATAACATTTAGAGGTATAAGCAGAGCACATCTTTTCTAGGTTGGTAAATGCTGCCACTTTTAGAAAACATATAGTTTATTTTAACATTTATTATGTCCATATTATGATTTGTACTGAATGGATGCCTGTTTTTTGTAACTTAAGTATGAAGAAAAAATACCAGTACCAGGAAAAGAAATAAACGAAAGCTTCAGATTTAAAAGTTAATAAATGTGGGTGGGAAAAGATATTTCATTCAAACAATAAAAAATGAGAGCAGGAGTGGCTATCATATCAGATAAAATAGACTTTAAGTAAAAGTTAGTTACAATAGTCACTATGTAGTAATAAAAGTATCAGTTCAGAAATAAACAGTGATACCACAGTAAGGGACTTAAATACATCACTCTCAACATTGGATAGATCATCCAGAAAGAAAACTAATAATGAAACAGTAGACCTAAATAACACTATAGAGCAAATTGACCTAACAGACAAATATAGAATATTCCATCCAACAGCACCAGAATACACATTCTTTTTAAGCTCACATGGAACATTCTCCAGGATAGATCATATGTTGGGCCACAAAACAAACCTTAACAAATTTAAGAAGACTGAAATCATATCAAGTATCTTTTCTGACCACAAATGTATACAGCTAAAAATCAGTAACAGGAGGAAAAATGGAAAAATTCACACAAAAAATGAAACAACACATTCCTAAACAACCAATGGGTCAAAGAAGAAATCAAAGGAGAAATCAGAAAGTATCTTTAGACAAATGAAAACAAAAAGACATCATACCAAAATTTATGAGATGCAGCAAAAGCAGTGCTAAGGGTTTGCAGTGGTTCTCAACCTTCCTAATGCCACGACCCTTTAATACAGTTCCTCATGTTGTGGTGACCCCCAACCATAAAATTATTTTCGTTGCTACTTCATAACTGTAATTTTGCTACTGTTATGAATCATAACGTAAATATCTGATATGCTATATGTGTTTTCTGATAGTCGCGACCCACAGGTTGGGAACCGCTGGTTTGTAGTGATGAATGCCTGCATTAAGAAAGATCTCATCAACCAATGGACTTGTATGCATGCATATAAGCATAACCAATGGACACAGACACGGGGGGGGGAGGGGGAGGGTATGAATGGGGGTGGGGTGAGGGGACAGTGGTGGGATAAGGGCATATATGTAATACCTTAATCAATAAAGAAAAAAAATTTTAAAAAGAAAGAAGATCTCAAATAAGTAACTTAACTTTACACCTTAAGTAATTAAAAGAAGAAAAATAAACTAAGCCCAAAGTTAACAGAAGGGAGGAAATAACAAAGATTATAGCAGGAATAAATGAAATAGAGACTACAGAGCCAATATTAAAAAATTAATGAAATTGAAACGTTTTTTGAAAATATAAACAGAATTCACAAATCTTTAGCTAAACTAATCAAGAAAAAAAAGAGAGGGCTCAAAAGGTCATAAATGTGACTTTTAAATTATTTATTTATGTATACTTTCTGTCTATTTTGTTTCTTTTTTAAAATTTATCTTTATTGTTGAAAGTATTACAGATGTCCCCTTTTGTGCCCCATTGACCCCCTCTACCCCACCTCCTCTCTCCCCTCCCCCAGGCCTTCACATCTGGGTTGTGCATATATGTTCTTTAGTTAACCTTTAGCTAAACTAATCAAGAAAAAAGAGAGGATTTAAAATGTCATAAATGTGCCTTTTTAAAATGTATGTTACATTAATATTAAATATTCAACATATTAATTTGTCGTGTTTCCCTCCACGTCCTGCGTGGTTCAGGGTTCGGGTCTGGAAGAGGAGCCGCACAACAAATGAAAAAGAAAAGACAGGAGATAATTTGGGAATATTGGGGGACCAGGCAGCAAGTCCAACTCAAGAGGAAGGACTTCCACTGTGCTCAGGCCTCACCAAGCTTTTAATAGTGAGAGGTAAACAAGGTAGTGGTTACCCAAGTTACACTTTTCTTGTTTCACTTGTTTACACCATGGTTATACTTCCTGCACTTCCTCAGCCCATTAGATTCCCAGATAAGATCTAGGGAGTGTTATAAGGTCAAGCCTAATTATGCTAAGAGGACTGTGCCCTCTAAGCTAGGACTTCTTTGTGACTTTGCCAGCAGGTCAGTCCGAGGCTTAACCCTATATCAGTTTCCCACATTAATTTTTTTATTTTTCTGGAGCATTTACTATCATGCATACTTTCAGAAATTTGCAGCTCATGTAACCAACTCATCAATGACTTTCACCTTGACCACAGATTTATTTTTATGGAAATACAAAACAGTATTTGCTAAGTATATGTAATATCTTCCACATACTTAGTACCTTCTAGATATTAAAAATATATAGATATTAAAAATAGCTAGAAGACCTGTGACATCACATCGGCTTTGTTTTAAATGTTAAAGTGACTTTTGGTGCCATGTATGTCCTTACATAACAGCCTTGCAATGAGGAATGAGGATCAGATACATGCCAGCACGTGCCCAGGTTCTGGGTTCAATCCCCAGTATGAGGCGTGCCGGAGGCAACTGATCAATGATTCTCTGTCATCATTGATGTTTCTATCTCTCTCTCCCTCTCCCTTCCTCTCTGAAATCAATAAAAATATATTTTTATAAACCTAGACAAGGCCATATATTTTATGTTTACTAGTATGTGTCAACTTAAATTAGCTATAATTAAGTATTTGAAAATTGATATGCCTGTTTTTTGTAGCAACCAACCTTTTCCTTTTTGATGGTGCAGTGAATAGTCATATACAGTGTATATGATTTACATATTATAGAATTATTGATATCATGTGTCTCTGAAACAGGTTTTTACTTTTTTGTTGCAAAGTGTGTTTCTTAATTTTCTACCCTTAATATTATTAGCTTTGGACTACATTAATTCTCGATATAGAATGTGTTATAAGACTTCCAGTTAAAGAAGGCAGATTAGACACATTGCATTTATCTCTGCTACTTCATGAAGCTCCACTTAAATGACAGCAAATTATTTTTAAAGGTATAAATAGAAAATGAAAAAGAAAACAAGAGAGGAAACAACAGAAGACTTGTGAAGTAGAAAAAATATTGGAAGTTGGAAAGCAATGGATGAAGTGAGTGTTAAGCTAACTTAAACTGGAGAAAGCTGAAACCTAAGGCTAGTTGTGATGGGTTCAGTTCTTAAAGTTACGGGATATCTCTGAGGTATAGGGTGAAGGGAGGACTGACTGAAAGTACAGTTAAGAAAAAGTTATATCCAAAAAGCCCCTTATCCATTCCAACAAAAGTTTCAAGTTTTATTTAACATATTTTCAGAAAAGTAGCTCTAGTTTTGGAAACAATAGGCATAGATTGAGTATTTACTAAATAGTAAGACACTCTTCAGTCACTTTTCTGCTGCTTGGTTTCTCACATATTTTCAGCTGGGCAAAAGACTGGAGAATTCTGTAGAAGCTGACCAGCACTAGTATAATGTTCTACAGTGATATTGTTATGCCCAGATTTCAAGATTCCCAAGAGCCCACCAGGTAGCCAGCGAGTCCGATGCAAAAGCAAAGAGTCCTTCATTTTGAACTAGTTCGGCTCCCCGACCACACTCACCGATGCAACGGTAAGCCCAGTGGCAGAGAGCGAAGCCTGATGGGATGAGGAGTTTTATAGGGGGGTGGAGTAAGGGCAGGAGAGGGGACTGTGGGCCCCGCCGATTGGCCAGGCGCGAGTAGGTGTCTCATTACACAGGATGTGGTCATAGTGATGGCATGCACTTCCCTTGATTATCATTGGCTAGTCCAGAGAAATCCTGGGTGTGGCTAGCAGAGGCTTCTTCCGGGAAGAAGCCCTGCCAAGTACATGGCTCTGTCCAAAAATGGAGGACCCAGGGCAAGATGGAGGGTGCAGTCCTAGCTTCCCCCCCAGGGCGAGCTGAGCCCGGGCTCCCGGGGCCAGTCCAGTTGCCGGGGGTCAAGCAGATCGGCCAGTTCCAGCCCAGACAGGAAGTCCATGTCCTCCGTCTCATCCCCATGGGGCGCCGGCGATCGCCTCCTTAGGCAACCTGGTGGCCCCCCGCTCCCAGGTGGTCACCATATTGATGCCGAACTTAGTGCGGACACCCGATAGGCATAGCGCACTACAGCCCAGAACTCCTGGGCTCAAGCAATCCTCCAGCCTCAGTCTCCCGAGTAGCTGGGACTACAGGTGCGCACCACCGTGCCCGGGGCCGCTGCCTCAGCTGCTCGCAGCAGGGAGACCTGGAGGTCCTCGGCTCTTCCTTCGCCGCCGCTGTCGCGCGGGTCCGGTCCGGGGACAGCGGGCGGGTGGTGGCCTGCGCCGGGCTCTCGCTGCGGGCTGGGGCGTCGGTGCCTGAGGCCACCAGCAGCGTGGTCAGGCTGTGCCTCATGGGGCCCGGCGGCCGGCCCACATAGGCCCCGCGATGACTCGCCCTTTCAATATCTGGGGTTCTCCCATTGAAAAGAATGAATTTCTTCCCAGTTACTCCACAGTGAAGCTCATTTATTCCCAAGTCCCAACAATGAAGGCAGAACTTCTCTTTTGTGCCTCACTCTTAAACATTTTTGACTGGCCAAATCCCTAGATATTTGCAGGAAGTTTCTAAAATGAAACAATAGCAACAAGAATCAAAGCAAAAAGAACCAAAATATGTAACTAATAATATCCTCAGAAATATGAAAAAATACTGCATTCAAAACATAAGAACAGTATGCAGTAAAAATGGAACTTTTAAGAAATGAGAAAGAGCTACTAGAAATTTAGAATATTATATGTATTAGAAATCTAAAAAATCAATAGAAAATTTTAAAAAGTTAAATTAAGAAGCATCCCTAGAGAGTAAAACAAAAAGAAATGGGGAAAAAATCAAGTATGGAGGGCCAAATTAGACCTACAGAAGTTGGAGAAATAGAGGACAGAAAAAGGAGTGCGGGAAGCCACTGCTTGCCAATACTGTCACAAGAGTGCACCAAGTGACGAAACCGGCTTGGCTCAGTGGATACAGGGTCGGCTTGCGGACTGAAAGGTCCCAGGTTCAATTCCGGTCAAGGGCATGTACCTGGGTTGCGGGCACATCCCCAGTAGGAGATGTGCAGGAGGCAGCTGATCGATGTTTCTCTCTCTTCGATGTTTCTAAGTCTCTATCTCTCTCCCTTCCTCTCTGTAAAAAATCAAGAAAATATATTAAAAAAAAAGAGTGCACCAAGGAACACAGAAGGCTGATGGACCTTAGGCGTTAGCAGGCCTGACACTAAGTACCTTGTCTGTTGAGATAGTGGTGGCTAAAGGCAATTCCCTAACCTGGTAATCCTTTTACTGTTTACCAAACTTTACCTTTGACATGCTTGTATGCATTGCTAAAGGGCAAATGTGTATTCAAGTAAATAAATAGCAGACCAGGACAGAAGTCAGTGTGTCTGTTCAAGAAAGAGGCTCCACCTGGCCCCCAATGCCTTCTAAATTCATATTTCTTATATAGTATTTTCATTTGTGTGTCAGCCCCTCCTTCAGATCCTGAACCCCGCCTCGAAGGTCACAGCAAAGGAGGAAGGAAGAAAATTACTAAAGAAATAACACAAGGAAAATTGCTAGCACTGCAGAATATGAGCATGCAGGCTGAAAAGGTCTATGAAGTATCCAGAGCAATAAATGAGAAAATTATTCTCAGCAATGTACGTCACAGTGAAATTTTAGAAAATGAAATAGACGATTTTACTAGTCAAAGCTTCCAGAGGGAAGAAACTGGTTATATATAAAAACATCACAGATAATTTTAGGAACAAACTTCTAAATTATATCCCTAGAATCAAGAAGACAAATTTTGAGGGAAAATAATTTCCAACTGTCATAGGTTTAATAATGCCTCCCCTCAAAGATGTTCTCTTCCTAAGCCTTGGACCTGTGAATATGTTATCTAAAAAACAGGATTTTACAGATGTGATTAAGTTAAGGACCTAGAGATGGGGGTGATTATACTAGATTTTCTGAGTGGGCCCAATGTAATTAAAAGGGAAGGCAGAAAGATCAATGTAAGAAAAAGAAGATATGAAAACCGAAGCATAGGTTGGAATGATATGCTTTAAAGATACAGGAAGGACCCATGAGCCAAGGAATTCAGGTGGCCTATAGAAACTGAAACTGAATTCAGATTTCTTTTTTTTTAATTAAATCTTTATTGTTCAGATTATTACATTTGTTCCTCTTTTTTCCCCCATAACTTCCCTCCTCCCAGTTCCTGCCCCACCCTCTGCCCTCACTCCCCACCCACTGTCCTCATCCATAGGTGCACGATTTTTGTCCCGTCTCTTCCCGCATCTCCCACACCCCTTTCCCCACCAAGAATAGTCAGTCCATTCCCTTTCTATGTCCCTGATTCTACTATGATCACCAGATTATTTGTTCACTTGATTCTTAGATTCACTTGTTGATAGATGCATGATTGTTGTTTATAATTTGTATCTTTACCTTTTTCTTCTTCTTCCTCTTCTTAAAGGATACCTTTCAGCATTTCATATAATACTGGTTTGGTGGTGATGAACTCCTTTAGCTTTACCTTATCTGTGAAGCTCTTTATCTGACCTTCAGTTCTGAATGATAGCTTTGCTGGATAAAGTAATCTTGGTTGTAGGTTCTTGGTATTCATCACTTTGAATATTTCTTGCCATTCCCTTCTGGCCTGAAAAGTTTCTGTTGAGAAATCAGCTGACAGTCGTATGGGTATTCCCTTGTAGGTAACTGAGTTTCTTTCTCTTGCTGCTTTTAGGATTCTCTCTTTGTCTTTTGCTCTTGGCATTTTAATTATGATGTGTCTTGGTGTGGTCCTCTTTGGATTCCTTTTGTTTGGGGTTCTCTGCGCTTCCTGGACCTGTAAGTCTATTTCTTTCACCAGGTGGGGGAAGTTTTCTGTCATTATTTCTTCAAATAGGTTTTCAATATCTTGGTCTCTCTCATCTTCTGGCACCCCTATAATTCTGATGTTGGTACGCTTGAAGCTGTCCCAGAGGCTCCTTACACTATCTTTGTATTTTCGGATTCTTGTTTCATTTTGCTTTTCCAGTTGGGTGTTATTTGCTTCCTCGCATTTCAAATCTTTGACTTGATTCTTGCGCTCCTCTGGTCTACCGTTGGGAGTCTGTATAGTATTTTTTATTTCAGTCAGTGTATGCTTAATTTCTAGTTGGTTCTTTATCATAACATCGAGGGTCTCATTAGATTTCTTGTAGATCTCATTAAGTTAATTGGCAGCTTCTAGACAGTTCTTGAGAGACCTTAAAAGTGTGGTTCTGAATTCTATATCTTCCATTGACAATTTTGTCCTGTTTCTTTGTCTCCGCATTTTTTTTATGCTTTCTTGGTGCACCTCCTAGTGGTCTTTGTGCGCAGTCTTGTTGTAGTTAAGCCTTGATTGTTGTAGTTAATACTGGGGGGATTTGACCTCCAGGCCAGCTGGCTGTGAGAGTCAGCTGTGTCTGCAGTGGGAAAACTTCTGTCCTCTGGGGAGGTGCTAATCTAGCCTTTGCCTGAGGCTATCTGGCAAATGGCTCTGTGCAGGGCTTGGGCAGGGCGGGTTGCATGGGATCAAACAGGGCGGGCTGAGCGAGCAGTTATGGCTGCTCTCAGTTCCGTCCCTAGGGGCTCTGCCTCACAGAGTCCCAGCAACCGCTGCAAACCTCGGAGAGAAAGCTGCCTTCGAGTTCCGACCGAAGCCAGACAGTCCCGCTTCTCCCGTTTGAGTCTGGGTCCCTAGAGACTCGCCTGGATCTGGAGCTCAGAGTCTGAAACTCCCTCCAGATTGAAAACAACAACCATGCCCTCCGCCGCCAGCCCACTCCGCGCGCACTCGGCACCTGAGTATTTCACTTCAGCACTTCTGGGTATGATATTCTCTTTCCTCCTAGTTGTAAAATTTCCACTCAGCCAGCCTTCCTGTGGTTCTGGATGATGTCCGTTCCACCTTTTAGGTGTACCCTTGAATTGGTTGTTCCAGATTTCTTATAGAGAATAAATTTGCACTGTTTTGAGACACTAACTTGAGGGTAATTTGTTCCAACAGCAGTAGGAAACATACATCAACCTAGAATTCTATATCAGTTGAACTAACAATCAGATGAGATATTAGAACAACGTGTTTTCAGACATGCAAGATCTAAAGAAATGTACCATATTTTCAGGAAGTTACTGAGGATATTTGTCCACCAAAATGAGGAAGTTAAAGCAAAACTGACAGAAATAAAAGGTCCAGAAAATGGAATCCAACACAAGAGAAAGGCAAAAAGGATTTTCAAGGTAAGGATGAGGGGATACGCCAGGAAGACAGCTATTCAGAAAGGTTCAGATTGGAGAAGGACAAATATCCCCAATAACCAAACAAACAATCCAATTTTAAAAAGGGCAAAGGACCTAAATAGACACCACTCCCAAAAAGACATACAGATGGCTATCAGATATATGAAAAGGTGTTCAAATTCACTAGATATTAAGAAAATGCAAATCAAAACTACAATGGAATACCACCTCACATTGTTATAATGGCTATTATCAATAAGACAGGTAATAAAAAGTGTTAGAGAGGTTGTAAAAAAAAAGGAACCCTCATTCACTGCTGTTGGGAATGTAAACTGGTACAACCATTATAAAAAACAATATGGTGGTTCCTCAAAAAACTAAAAATAAAGTTACCATATGATCCAGCAATCCCTTTTCTGGATATCAATCCAAAAAACTCAAAGATATTTGCAAAGATATATTTATTCACAAAGATATATGCACCCCTATGTTCATTGCAGTATTATTCACAGTGGCCAAGACATGGAGACAACCAATGTGTCCTTCAATAGAGGACTGGATAAAGAAGATATGGTACATATATACTATGAAATACTACTCACCCATAAGAAAAGATGAAATACTGTCATTTGTGACAACATGGATGGACATTGAGAATATTATGTGAAGTGAAATAACTCAGTTAAAAAGTCTAAGAACCATATGATTTCACTCATATGTGGGATATAAAACTGAAACTCATAGTCACAGACAGACAACAATATGGTGGTTACCAGAGGGAAGGGTAGCAAAGGGTAAAGGAGGTCAAATATATGGTGATGGAAGATGTTATGACCTTGGATGTTGGACAAAAAATGCAATATACAGATCATGTATCATAGAAATGTACACTTGAAACCTATATGACCCTATTAACCAATATCACCCCAATAAATTCAATTAAAGAACAGAAAATCTAAACAGACCTATTGCAACCAATGAAATCAAAGCAGTCATCAAAAAATTCCCAACAAATAAAAGTCCTGAAATGAATGGTTTCACGGGTTAATTTTTCCAAACACTCAAAGAACTAACACCTAGCCTTCTCAAACTATTTCCAAAAATTCAAGAGGAAGGAAGACTCCCAAGCTCATTTTACTAGGCCAGCAATATCCTAATTCCAAAACCAAATGAAGAAGAAGAAGGATAAAAAATATGATCAATAAATAGCAATAAATACACATCTATCAATAATTGAACCTAAAAATCAAAATAAGTGAACAAGGAATCTGATGGACAAAATAAACTGTTTAATAAAATAGAACCAGAGGCATGGAAACCTGGAAGAGACTGACAAATCTCAGAGGGAAGGGGGGAAGGGGAGGGAAGAGATTAACAAAGATCTTATATGCATATATGCATTACCTATGGACACATACAATAGGGTCCTGAAGGCCTGGGGCAGGGTGGGAATTGGGTAGAGGGGGGGCAATGGGAAGCAAAAGAAGGACATCTGTAATACTCTCAACAATAAAGATTTTTTTAAAGACACTACAGAGAAAGAAAATTATAGGCCAATATCCCAGATGAACACATACGCAAAAATCCTCAACAAAATATTAGCAAATGAAATTCAGCCATACATTAATAAGATCATATGCCATGATCAGGTAGTATTTATTCCTGGGATGCATTCATTCTGATAAGCACTCCATCAATTCTCAAGAAAAACCACAACAGCAGGAAAAAGCTGGAAGGCTTTTCACTTTTAAGATTGAAACTCCATGCTCATGAAGTTCATCCTCAAATAGGAGAACTTCTTCAAAAAACTTATTCTGTTCTATAGCTTTCAATTTCTCTGTATCTATATGATTTGTTATAGGTACAACCTTTAACTTGATTCTCCAGGTAATATTCCCTTATAATCTTTGTAGAGGCCAAATGGTACGGTTTAATAACCTCCTTGAAGTATTCACCCTCTGCCCTACCTTCCTGCCATTCTTCACACAGGCTACTTTAACATTCCTTGGTAGTTGTTTATACATCTTAAAGCATGTGTAGCATTGAACTCAATCCCCAAGGCAGAACCATGCTGGATTTTTAAAATGTTATCTCCAAACATCATTTCAGGGAGAGATGGCATACGCAATTGATTAGCTAACTTCTCCACCTCCACTGACTTCGTGATGTGAATTTTGGCCACCACCAGCTTTCAGAGCCTAAGAAAAAGTCCCAGTGGCTGCCCTGGAAGCCATGGATCATCATGACCAAGGTATCCAGCGTGAGCCACGTGGAAAAGGCTGGATCCGCTGCCTCACTGCAGCTTAGCCCCCTTGGGCTTCAGAGCCCTTACCATGCTCAGCCATACCTCACCCTTCCCTCCCAACTAAGAAAGTTTTTGCACAGCAAAGAAAGTTATCAACAAAACAAAAAGACAACCTACTGAATGGGAGAAAATATCTGCCAATGATACATCTGATACGTATACACTCATACAACTCAACACCAAAAAAACCCAAATAATCCCATTAAAAATGGCCAACAGACATATGAAAAGATATTCAACATCACCAACACAGAAATTCAAATTAAAACAACAATAAGATATCACCTCACACCTTCCAGAATGACTATCATCAATAAACCAAGATACATCAAGTGGTGGTGAGGATGTGGGAATGCTGATTGGTGTAGCCACTATGGCAAACAGTATGGAGGTTCCTCAAAATATTAAAAATAGAACTGCCTTATGACCCAGTGATTCCACTACTGTGTATATATCTGAAGAAGTCCAAAACAATAATTTGAAAAGATACATGCACCCATATGTTTATCGCAACGTTATTTACAATATCCAAGATATGAAAGCAACACAAGACAAGTCAATAGACAAGTAGATAAAAAGTGGTGGTACATATACAATGAAATATTAGTTAGCCATAAAGAGAATGAAGTCTTACCATTTGAGACAACATGGTTGTACCTAGAGGGTATTATGTTAAGTGAAATAAAAGTCAGAAAGAGAAAGACAAATACCATATGAGGAATCTAATCAACAAAATACACCAACAAACAAAACAGAAATACTCATAGACACAAAGAACAAACTGAAGGCTGCCAAATGGGGAGGAAGTTGGGAGGTTGGGTGAAAAATGTGATGGGATTGAGAAGTACAACTTGGTAGGTGCAAACTTGTCATGGGGATGTAAATTACAGCATAGGGGATATAGTAATAATTATGTATAGTGCCAGGTGGGTAATTGAATATTGGAAGTATCACTTCATAATTTATATGATTGTCTAACCACTACGCTTTATAACTGAAATTAATCCAAAGTAATATTGAATGTGAACTGTAATTGAAAAATAAAAAAGGATATACAGAAATTTTTGTAGAATAATGAAAGCTTTTAAAAATAAATCTAAACAGAATAGTTAGGTTCAAGGATTCTTTAATGTGCTGTATTTAAAAGATGAAGAAGAAACTTCTAGTTTATCATCCTTTAAAATTATATTGCCCTTTTTTTAAATATATTTTTAATTTATTGATTTTAGAGAGAGAGTAAGAGGGAGAGATTTGTTGTTTCACCCATTCATGCATTCATTGGTTGATTCTTTCATGTGCCCTGACTGGCTATGGGGAGGATGCTCTAACCCAGTGGTCGGCAAATCAGCTCACGAGCCACACGCGGCTCTTTGGCCCCTTGAGTGTGGCTCTTCCACAAAATACCGACTTCTGCGCACGGGCCACAAAGTTTCAATAGCACTGTACGTGCGCACCCGCACGTGGTATTTTGTGGAAGAGCCACACTCAAGGGGCCAAAGAGCCGTGTGTGGCTCGCGAGCCACAGTTTGCCGACCACTGCTCTAACCAACCGAGCTACCTGGCCAGGACAGAGCCCTGCATTTTTAAGGGGGGTCCCAAGTGACCTGACCCAGCCAGTGTGACCCAGGTCTGTGGACTGGCTCTAAGTGCCAATGGTACTGCAGAAATGCTCAGTTTTCAGCATTGCAGGGCCTGGTTCAAGCCCCAGCCAGTTCTGCCACTTTATTGGGAAAGTCTCAGAGCCCTTTTCCCCAGCTTTCAAATGGGGACAATAATAGGACCATACCAATAACTAGCTCAGGGACAGAGCAGGGGCTCCTGTGCTGGGCTAGGCTCCACCTCAGGCTGCTAGCAAATGGGCTGGTGTACAGGACATTCGCCTCTGTTGGGCATTTTCCACAGGCCAGACCTGCCCTGCCTTACAGCCAGTCAGCTCCCCGGGGCTCTTGGCCGCCAGCACCTACCTAGTTACCCCCAGGTTCCCACCTGGCACCTGGCTGCCCCCAGTCTGGAAAAGGCCTCCCTTCAAACCACCACCACCACCACCACCCTCCACTGCCCCCCCCAGCAACCCCCACCTCAGGCCTCACCACAGCTGCCACTCTGTCTTGGGGTGCTGTTTCCTATTGCTCTTTTTTTTTTTAAATTCTTACCTGAGGATTTTTTTTTCTTTTTTTGTGTGTGCATAAACCTGCTATTTCTTTTTATTAATCTTTACTAGAGGCCGGGTGCACAAAAATTGGTGCACTCGGTGGGGGAGGGAGGGTCCCTCAGCACAGCCTGTGCCCTCTCACAGTCTGGGAACCCTCAGGGGATGATCACCTGCTGGCTTAGGTCCACACCCTGGGGGATTGGGCCTAAGCTGGCAATCAGACATCCCTCTGGCAGCCCGGCAGCCCTTGGGGGATGTCTACTTGCCAGCGGGGAGCAGGCCTAAACTGCAGTCAGACATCCTTAGAGCTGCTGAGGAGGCAGGAGAGGCTCCCACCACCACCGCTGTACTGGCAGCCATCAGCCTGGCTTGTGGCTGAGCAGAGCTCCTCCCATGTGAGAGCGCCCTCACCACCAGAGGGCAGCTTCTGCATTGAGCGTCTGCCCCCTGGTGGTCAGTGTGTGTCATAGTGATCAGTCATTCCCAGTCATTAAGCTGTTAGGGTCAGTTTGCATATTACCCGTTTACTATATAGGATAGAGGCCTGGTGCATGGGTGGGGCCGGCTGGTTTGCCCTGAAGGGTGTCCCGGATCAGGGTGGTGGTCCCGCTTGGGTACCTGGCCAGCCTGGATGAGGGGATGATGGCTGTTTGCAGCTGGTCACACCCCCTTCAGGGTGGGGGTCCCCACTGGGGTGCCTGGTTAGCCTGGATGATGGGCTGATGGCTGTCTGAGCTGGTCACACCCCCTTCAGCGTGGGGGTCCCCACTGGGGTGCCTAGCCAGTCTGGGTGAGGGGCTGAGGGCTGTTTTCAGGTTGGTGGGCGACTGAAGCTACCAGCCTCTCCTTTTTTCTTTTCTTTTTTCATTCTGGGATTTATTCACCTTCTATAGCTGTCACTGGAGCTGAGAGCCAGCTCCAGCTCTGAGGCCATTGCCAGCTGAATGCAGGTATCTGGGTTTGTTTAGATTCTATAATTGAAACTCTGTTGCCATCACTGGCCGCTCTAAGCTCTGAGGCCGCGCTGGCTGAAAGCAGTTACCTGGGGTTTGTTTAGGTTCTATAATTGCCACATTGTTACATCCGTAGCTCAGAGCTGGGCTGCGGCAGGTGGGGAACCTTGGCTTCCTCTGTCACTGGAGCAAGCAAGCCTCCTATTCACTTCAGCTGCCTGGCTTCCCGCCGCCATCTTGGTTGGCAGTTAATTTGCATATCTCGCTGTTTAGCCAATGGGAAGGGTAGCGAAGTTATGGTTAATTACCATGTTTCTCTATTATTAGATAGGATTGTTGAGATTATTACAAATGTCCCTCTTTTTACCACCCATAGCTCCCCTCCACCTGGTTCCCACCCCACTCCAGGCCCTCATGACTCTATTGTCTGTGTCCATAGGTAATGCATACATCAATATAAGATCTTTGTTTAATCTCTTCCCGCACCGCCCACACACCTTCCCTCTGAGAATCGTCAGTCTGTTCCATTTCCATGCCCCTGATTCTATTCTAGTCACCAGTTTATTCTGTTCATCAGATTTTTATTTATTTCATTTTTAGATTCACTTGTTGATAGATATGTATTTGTTGTCACTTTGTTGTTCATTATTTTTTATCTTTACCTTCTTCTTCTTCTCCTCCTCCTCCTCCTCCTCCTCCTCCTCCTTCTTTTTCTTCTTCTTCAGTGATGAACTCCTTTAGCTTTTGCCTGTGAAGCTCTTTATCTGACCCTCAATTCTAAATAATAGCTTTGCTGGGTAGAGTAATCTTGGTTGTACATTCTTACTATTCAGCAGTTTGAATATTTCTTGCCACTCCCTTCTGGTCTGCATAGTTTCTGTTGCGAAATCAGCTCACAGTCATATGGGCACTCTCTTGTAGGTAACTAACTAATTTTCTCTTGCTGCTTTTAAGATTCTCTCTTTGTCTTTTGCCCTTGGCATTTTAACTATGATGTGTCTTGGTGTGGTCATTTTTGGATACCTCTAGTTTGGGGTTCTCTGTGCTTCCTGGACATGTACGTCTATTTCTTTCACCAGGTAGGGGAAGTTTTCTGTCATTGTTTCTTTAAACAGGTTTTCAATATCTTGTTCTCTCCCTTCTTCTGGAACCCCCATAATTTGGATGTTGGTACACTTGAAGTTGTCCCAGAGGCTCTTTACACTATCTTCATATTTTTGAATTCTTTTTTCTTTTTGCTCTTCTGATTGAGTCTTTTTTGCTTCCTCATATTTCAAATCTTTGACTTGATTCTTGGGATCCTCTAGTCTATTGTTGAATCCCAGTATACTATTCTTTATTTCAGTCAGTGTATGCTTAGTTTCTGACTGGTCCTTTTCCATGTGTTTGGCATTCTCACTAAGATCCTCAAAAGTCTCACTAAGTTCCTCAGAGGTTTCTAGAAGATTCTTGAATAACCTCATAACTGTAGTTTCGAACACTATATTCAGTAGTTTGCTTTCTTCCATTTCTTTCATTTGTGACATGCTTCTTTGTCTCTGCATTTTGGCTGCTTCCCTGTATTTCTTTCTATATATTGGGTAGCTGCTAAGTCTCCTTGAGTTGATAGAGTGGCCCTGTGTAGTAGATTTCCTATAGGGCCCAGTGGCTCAGCCTCCCCTATTACCTAAGGTGGACACTCTTGGTGCACACCTTTGTGGGCTGTGTGCACAGTTTTGTTGTAGTTAAGACTTGATTGCTATTGGTAACAGGGGAGGAATTGACCTCCAGGCCAATTGGCTGTAGGGACCAGCTGCAACTACAGTGGGAGAGCTGCTGTGCATGAGACACCCTTATGGAGCAGGACTTGCTTAAGTGGGGCTTCGGTGCTCACTGAGTCTCCCCTTGAGTGTGTCTCTTATGGATGTGAAGAGTTGTAATCTGGTATGGTCTCACACTGATCCCTGGATATACTGGCTCTTGGGTCTCCAGGGAAGTGCAAAGTCAACCACTGCCTGTGGCCATCCAGAAGGAGCTACAGAGAGATATTCAGATTCCTGCTCTTTGTATGGGATTTGGAAGTGCCCTGATGAGGCCCAGCTGTGAAGCAAGGCAGGCTGGTGCCAGGCCTTGGCCCTTTTATTGATAGGTTTGGGGATCCCTGACCCAGCTTCAGCTTGTTTGACAGATTTTTAGCCTGAGAAAGGACAGAGCATTCATATGCAAAGCCACTGTGTAAAGCTTGGGTGGGGTTGTAAATTGGGTGGGGCAAGGTCTCCAGGAATCTCCAGGGAGGAGCAAACAGAAATGGCTGCCAGTCTGCCCTGCATGGGGGAGGTCCTTACATGGGAGTAATGACTGATGTGAGGGACAGTCCAGTTTCTCCCTGTATGTGTCTGGGTCCCCCAGAGCCTCGCCCTGCACTGGAGCTCAGAGGAAGTGGGAGCCTGTAAATTCAGTTCATGGGGCCGGCCTTTTAAGAGGAGCAGCTGGGTCTCCAGCAGCCTGTGTGTCACTCAGCCCCAATATGCACTGGTTTTTACAGTCCGTAGTTCTTACCGCCAGTAGGGACTTCTTTCCCCAGATCTGGCAGTAAGTTCTTACTGCTAGTAGGGACTCCTTTCCCCAGATCTGGGCTGGGGGTCTGGTGTGGGACTGGGACTCCTCACTCCACGGAGCGACCTCCGCAGAGGCAATCTCCCTCCCCATTAAAAAAAGTGGCACAGCTGGGTGCCAGACCAGCCCATTCCATGCCTCCACACCTCCTACCAGTCTCATTGTGCTTTCTTCTTTATTTCTCTAGTTGTATTACTTCCATTCAGCCAGCTTTCCAGAGGTTCTGGATGATAGCTGTTCTGTATTTTAATTGTAATTTTGATGTGGTTGCGGAAGGCAGCAAGTAAAGGCACTTCCCTATGCCACCATCTTGGTTCCACGGAGGATATTTTTCCCCCATTAATTTTTTAAAGAGTGGAAGAGAGGAAGAAGTGGGAGAGAGAAACAGATGTGAGAGAGACACATAGATTGATTGCCTCCCATGAGAACCCCAGACCTGCAACCAATGTACATGCCCTTGATTGAAAATCAAACCCATGACCCTTTGGTTCACAGGCCCATGCTCTAACCCTGAGGCAAACCAGCAAGGGCAAAAGTATATTGCTCTTAATGCTTTATATTATAATGCAGATGTCATTCCTGTAGGCTCATTGTTAAAGGATAGGTCAGCATAGTATAGGAGAGCACTTGACAGGATGGCTGGGTTCAGTCCTTAGTTCTGCTATTATTATTAGCTTTGCTATTATACTCAGGAAAATTCACAGTCTTATTTGAACCTGTTTCCTGTTCATAAGATAAAAAGAATGGATTCCATGGTTTCTTAATTCTAAAAGTCCACAAAACATTGATCAGCCTATGAAAAACAATTGTTGTTGGAATAGAAAAGGAAACACGTTTTATTTATCTTTGCATTTCCCATACTGCTTAGTTGGTACCTAATAATTTAACATTTTTTAGTACAATAAACATTAATTGAGTATTGTCTAGGTCAGTGATGGCGAATCTTTTGAGCTCGGCATGTCAGCATTTTGAAAAACCCTAACTTAACTCTGGTGCTGTGGCACATATAGAAATTTTTTGATATTTGCAACCATAGTAAAACAAAGACTTATGTTTTTGATATTTATTTTATATATTTAAATGCCATTTAACAAAGAAAAATCAACCAAAAAAAATGAGTTCGTATGTCACCTCTGACATAGGTTCGCCATCACTGGTCTAGGTTCTATGGAAGCACTAAATGATGGGAATTCACAGATGACGTAGATGATCTCTGCCTTTAGGATTTTACTATCCAGAGGAATAAAAAAGTACATAGGTTATTTAAACACCAAGAATTATGACAGTGCTAGGTAAAGAGTAGTATTCATAAACATTGGGCATACCTTATTAGGCTTCCTTTGGGAAATTCCACCTCTGCTGAATCTTGAAGGATTAATTAGCCACATTGATGAGGAGGCAGAAAAATTACCAAGAGCAGAAACAAAAAATATATAAAATTAATATGAATAAATTAATGTTATACTTTCATTACAATTTCCTTCTGGATTATTTAAGAAAATAAAATAGATATCCTATCTAATAAAAGAGAAACATGGTAATTGGCGTACGACCGATACCCATCCCATTGGCTAATCAGCGAGATATGCAAATTAACTGTCAGCCAAGATGGCGGCTGGCAGCCAGGCAGCTTGAAACTAACATGAGGCTTGGTTGCCTCAGTGACGGAGGAAACCAACATTCCCCGCCTGCCGCTGCCTCTGAGCTGGCAGTTTAAGAAACATTGTAACGAATACCACCCGACTTTAGCCAGCAGATTGGCAACATTGTAAGCAAAGGCCAGAAACCTACTTTCACCCGGAGGCCTAAGAGCTGGAGCCAAGCCTCAAGCTAAAGCTGGCCCAGAATTAAAAAAAAAAAAAAAAAAAAAAGGAAAAAAGGAGCGTTTGGGAGTTCAGTCACCCCCAGCCTGAAAACAGTCCTTAGCCCCTCACCCAGACTGGCCAGGCACCCCAGTGGGGACCCCCACCCTGATCCAGAACACCCTTCAGGGCAAACCAGCTGGCCCCACCCGTGCACCAGGCCTCTATTCTATATAGTAAAAGGGTACTATGCCTCCCAGCACCGGGATCAGCGGAGCCGTGAGGCCTCCCGGCACTGGAATCAGCATGACAGGGGGCAGCACCCAAACCCCCTGATCGCCCTGCGGCTCTGTGTGTGACAGGGGGTGGGGCCACAACCTCCCTATCCACCCTGCTCTGTGCCTGATAGGGGGGAGCTCCCCCCCCCCACGGGCCCTGCTCTGTGTGTGACGGGGTAGAGCCATAACCTCCCCATCAGCCCTGCCCTGAGTGTGAGAGTGGCGGCGCCCCAACCCCCTGATCCGCCCTGCTCTGTGGGTGATAGAGGGCAGCACCCCAACCCCCCTGATGGGCCCTGCTCTGTGTGTGACAGGGGGTTGCTCCACAACCTCCCCATCAACCCTGCCTTGAGTGTGACAGGGGGCGGCGCCCCAACTCCCCAATCAGCCCTGCTCTGAGCCCGACCAGGGGCTGCACCTAGGGATTGGGCCTGCCCTCTGCCACCCGGGAGCAGGCCTAAGCCAGCAGGGCGTTATCTCCCGAGGGGTCCCAGACTGCTAGAGGGCACAGGCCAGTCTGAGGGACCCCCCCCCCCGAGTGCACAAATTTTTGTGCACCAGGCCTCTAGTTGTTATATAAAATCATTAGGAAACCTCCCTTTTCATCTAGTTAACTAATGCTACTTTATTTTCCATATTTTCCTTAGATTCTAAGCAATAGTTACATGTTTATTTTATCTGGGCAAGTATATATGATATTTCTTCTAAAATGCAAGTCAGAAATAATCAGTTTCACATGTCATCAACAACTGTAAATACTTTGGAAGGGGGTAGAAAAAAAAGAATTATTGGGTATCTTATGGAAGGCTAACCATTGTCTAGCACAGTGGTTCTCAACCTTGGCTGCACATTAGAATCACCTGGGAATCTTTTTAAAATCCTGATTTCTGGGCCTCATCCTCCAGAAATTCTGTTTCTTTGTTACTAATGTGGGCCCACCCCATAACAAAGAAACAGAATTTCCAGAGGATGAGGTCCAGAAATCAAGATTTTAAAAAGATTCCCAGGTGATTCTAATGTGCAGCCAAGGTTGAGAACCACTGGTCTAGCACATCCTCCTGGTTATCTGATTCTATATTACTCTGCCCCTTTCATTGGATCAAAAAGATTCCTGGAAATACTGCCTCAGCCCACTGGTGCCACCTGAAAGTTATCTAAGTGATATCAACTCAGGTGTCTGAACTCCAAAGTTTATTCTTTGAAGTGGCAAGCATGTTATGTCCTTTTCCATGAGGCTCTGAGATTGTTCTTCTTTGTTGAAAATATAAACTCTGTCCTGTAGTTTATAGTACAGCCTTTAGGCAAGCTTAGAGCAGGAGTTGGGGATGTCCAGCACTCAGGCCGTATAAGGCCTGCAAAATTATTTGGTCTGGCCCTGCCAAGGCATTAGGGGTGAGTTAATTAAATTTGACCAAATATAGAAGGCTAATTTTTATTTTTTTAACATATATATTTTATTGATTTTTCACAGAGAGGAAGGGAGAGGGATAGAGAGTTAGAAACATCAACAAGAGAGGAACATCGATCAGCTGCCTCCTGCACACCTCCTACTGGGGATGTGCCCACAACCAAGGTACATGCCCTTGGCCGGAATCAAACCTGGGACCTTTCAGTTTGCAGGCCAACGCTCTACCCACCGAGCCAAACCGGTTAGGGCTAGCAGGCTAATTTTTAAATTGGTGATTTTGTATGGCCCACAAATTATGTTATAAATATCCAAATGGCCCTTGGTAGAAAAATGGTTCCCCATTCCTGCTTTAGAGTATGACAAGAACATTAAGAAATTTAATAGCAGTGGTTAATTTATTTCTATTGTCAATTCTTTCATAATAGAGAGGAGTTAAATTCTGTATTGGAGTCCAGTACACAGGCATACCTCAGATATATGGTGAGCTCTGTTATATACCACCATAATAAAGCAAGTATCACAATAAAACTGGTTGTAATCTTTTTGCTGGAGGAGAGTCTTGCTTTCCATTTGTAAAAAACACAACACCTGTGAAGCACAATAAAATGAGGTGTGCCTGTATAGCTACTTCATAAGAGTTTTGATAAGGGTTACCTCTGAAGGTAAAACAGAATTATGAAAAGATAGGGCACTGACAAATTGCCAGACACTTCCAATAAAACATACAATTTTTGAAATGTTTATATTAATACTATTTTACACCAAAATTAATTTACAGAAGGCTGTGTCCATTATGATGACAACTCTTCCCAATCAACTTTACAGTAATAACACATTAAACAAACATAGTCATTTGCAACACCTCTTTTTATAAGGTGAAAGAGCAAATATTTATGATTCCAGAGGCACTCTGAAAAATCTTGTTTTATGTATAAAAGTTACAGTTTTAGCTATAAAATATATCATGAAGATTTTATTTTATCCTAAGTTTGGGAACTGATTTGGCAAAAGCAAAATTAAGAATGGTTGGAGATTTGTGCACTTGAGTAAAAAGGATCCTGAGTGACTGAGAAAAATACTTCTATACATACTTAATCAAAGTAAAAATAAAGCATTTGAAAAAAAACACAGATATTAATACTATTGTAAGTGAAGAGCCTATGTTCTAAGGCAGTGGTTCTCAACCTTGGCTGCACATTAGAATCACCTGGGAATCTTTTTAAAAACCTGATTTCCGGGCCTCATCCTCCAGAAATTCTGTTTCTTTGTTATGGGGTGGGGCCACAACATTAATAACAAAGAAACAATTTCCAGAGGATGAGGCCCAGAAGTCAGGATTTTAAAAAGATTCCCAGGTGATTCTAATGTGCAGCCAAAGTTGAGAACCACTATTCTAAGGTTTTCCCTCCTTAAATAATGCTATCTAATAATAGACAAACATGGTAATTAACTGTACCTCTGACACGCTTCCCATTGGCTAATCAGGGTGATATGCAAATTAACTGCCAACCAAAATGGCAGCCGGAAGCCAGGCAGCTGAAGGGAACAGGAGGCTTGCTTGCTCCAGTGAAGGAGGAAGCCAAGGTTCCCCGCCTGCCGCTGCCTCTGAGCTGCAGTCTAAGAAACAATGTTGCAAATATATAAGCTAAACCATCCCCAAAAACCTGCTTTTGGCCAGCTGGGCTTCAGCCAGCAGGACCGCAACAGTGTTTCAATTATAGAACAAATGCAGATACCTGTTTCAGCACCTGAGGTCTCAGAGCTGGAGCTGAGCCTCAGAGCTAACGCTGGCTCTCAGCTCCAGTGACAGCTGGCTCTCAGCTCCAGTGACAGCCATAGAAGGTAAATAAATCCTGGAATAAAAAAAAAAAAAGAAAAATGGAGAGGTTGGGAGCTTCAGTCTCCTGCCAGCCTGAAAATGGCCCTCAGCCCCTCACCCAGACTGGCCAGGCACCTCAATGGGGACCCCCACCCTGAAGGGGGTGTGACCAGCTGCAAACAGCCATCATCCCCTCATCTAGGCTGGCCAGGCACCCCAGTGGGGACCCCCATCCTGAAGCAACAAGATGTCGGCTAATTTGCATACTGAAGGCAGGCGGTAGCGGGCAAGGCTATCCGTGGTCTGGGACCCGGATCTGTGACCCTGCCGGGTGGGGGGCAGCGCTTGAGGCTGTCCGTGGTCCTGGGACCCGGATCCATGACCTGTCGGGGGGGTCAGCGCTTGAGGCTGTCCGCGGTCCCGGGACCCAGATCCATGACCTGGAGGGCAGGTGGCAGCACTTGAGGCTGTCCGTGGTCTGGGACCTGGATCCATGACCTGGCAGGTGGGGGTTAGCGCTTGAGGCTGTCCACGGTCTGGGACCCGGATCCATGACCTGGAGGGCAGGGGGCAGCGCTTGAGGCAGTCCGCGGTCAGGGACCCAGATCCATGACCTGGTGGGCAGGGGGCAGTGCTTGAGGCTGTGCGCGGTCCTGGGACCCGGATCCGTGACCCTTCTCGGCAGGGCAGCAGCTCGCACAGGGGCAAATCGTCCAGGGTTGGGCAGGGCAGAATGCCTGGCTTCCACCCAGCCCCAGTCACTCTGGGCAGGTGAGCAGCGCAGAGAGCCTCTGGACAGGGGAGGCAGGCCAGCGGAGGGCGGCCTGTACTCCCCACATGGCGGTGGTGACAGCTGTGAGCACGCCAAGCGGAGCCTGCAGGCTGAGCTGAAGTAGTGCCTGCAGGCCATCAGCGCCCAGGAGTGACTGCGCAAGATCCGCCTCCTGGGCCAGAAGGTGCAGGATTGCAGGAACAGCCACTGTGGCGGGCCAGACTGACGTCGTCCTCCTGGCTGCACCACGGGGGTTTGCGGATCTGCAAAGCCAGAGGCCTCCAGTGTGCACACCCCCCCCCTTGGCGTGCGAGCATCCCCCAGCACACTGTCACCCTCCTGCGCCTGCAACAGTTGCAAACCAAGGCATGCACAAAGTCCCCCCCCCCCCCCCCGGCTTTTCCACTGCACTTCCATCAACCCAGCATGCCTAACACCCCCACAGGATGTGCACACATCCCCTCTGATGCGCTCACGTCCTTTGGAGAGTGTCTGGGTGTTCTGGGTGCTGAGAGTGGGCGCCTGTGAGATGACAGTGAGAGGGCGGAGTGGTGATGTCCTGTTCCCATGGAGGCCAGTGCAGCTACGAGATCACCTCTGGGGAGTTAATGCAGGTGCTGAGGCGGGAGCAGATGCAGACAAACACACCTGGTGGGCGCGGGCAGCCCTCACTGAGGTGCCTTCGGTCAGCATTCAAGATCAAGAACCCAGAGGCGGAGAGGAATTCCGTCCTCTCAGTGAAACAGTGGGATAGTCTGGGCTTCTGTAGAGGAGGAATGTGCACTTTGGGTGCCAGCACCCATGAGCAAAGGCTGCCCTGACTGAGCCTCGCTTGCTTGGGGCCTAGCGCACTCCTGCCGGGCAGCGGGTGACAGGACATGCTTGTCCGAATTAATGAGAGAAAAGGTTGATTCTCCTGCTGCCTATGAAGGTGGAAAGTGAAGTGGGGAGACATGTGGGGAGTGAGCGAGGTTCTCTGTCTGGGGGTTCCAGATCTGCTGTTGGTTTCTTTCACCGCTGACTAGAGATATACAGGGTGTCCCCCCAAAATGTATACACACTTTGAATACCTACTAATTCCAATGTTTTTAAGCATAAGGAAGAAACAACAATGGAGCTGTTATCTGTTAAAAGTGTGGGCACAAACAGATAGTTGGACATTCCCTGTGGGGTCTTAGATTGGAGAGGGTGAAGGCCAGACTGAGGGGCCCTTTCCCCCCACCCGTACCCCAGTGCACGAATTTTGTGCACCGGGCTACTAGTCCTATATAATAAAGATAATAAAGAGGTAATATGCAAATTAACCCTCACACCATCATGCCATCACAAGATGGCTGTGCCCACAGCCGAGGCGGGGTTCCCATAACACAAGATGGCTGCACCCACAGTGGAGGCAGGGTTCCCATAATGAGCCTTAACGAGTGATCAGCAGGGACCTGAGGCTGCGTGGCACCGGGCTGGGGTGGGGGACCTGAGGCTGTGCCCCCCCAACCAGCAGGGCTTGATGGGGGACCTCAGACTGCACCCCCCGCTCAGTGAGGCATGACAGGGGACCTCAGGCCGCTACCCCCACCCTGGCGCCAGGGCAGGGAACCTCAGGTCATGCCCCCTGCTTGGCAGGGCTTGATGGGTGACCTCAGCCTGCACCCCTCACCTGGCAGGGCTTGTCAGAAATGAAAGAAAATAAGTAAAATGTACATGAAAATCTTCCTCCTGTCAGAGTCTGGGGCATGATGTAGGACCCAGAGTCAAGTCCCTGCCCACCTGCGTGTGCCTCAAAATCACATGAGACCTAGACCTGGCCAGCCCCACCCCTATTGGGCGAGATCCAGACCCAGCTGGCCCCACCCCCATCAAGCCCCATCAGGTGGGGGGCGTGGCTTGAGGTCCCCCAGCCTGGGCCAGTGCGGGGGCATGGCCTGAGGTCCCCCAGCCTGGGCCAGGGGAGATCTCTGAGATTGGATAAAAAGTAAAATGGAGAGACAAATACTTCTTTTACATAGGTGGGTATAAAATAGTTAACAATTAACATTTACAGAAAAATGAGCGGTTATTCAAGATAACAATGAGGGCTGTGGTCTCATGCTCTGGTGTGGTGGGTACAGGGGTAGGGTGTGATGAGGAAAAAGAAAATTATTCTGACATTCCAAAGGTGTGTTATCTTAGATGCAAAAAGACAATAAACAGGGTCAGTTAAGGTAAAGATTGACCATTGTCAAGGAAGAACCAGTCTAGGACAAGACTACATACCACGACTTGTTTTTAGTCAGAAATTTTAATTTCAGACCATCCTATGTGGTTACTTTCAGTCTCTGAGTTTATGAGACCCACCATGCAACAGGCCTCTCTTGAGCTTGTCCGGTCTAGTATGTGCCCCTTTTTCACCCACACAAATTTACCTTTTTCATAATTATAATCATGTTTAAAAATAATGTTAATGTATTTGATCAGTAAGCTGGTATAAATTTAGGGTAAACACACCCAAGTAAATAAAATTCATGCTTGAATTATACTTAAAACTAACAAAACAGAGAAAAGAGTTAATTGCCAAAATTGTTTTCTTGGATTCTTAAGAGTTCTGGATCAGTTTCTGAAAGATGTTTTATTAAAGTTTAGCAGATTAAAAGTATTAGAAGTTAAATTTTCTCATTTTCTGGTAATATAAGAACATTTAATTTATATATGTGCTTATTCTCTCTGTGATCCACAGAACAGTGCTCCTTTAATATCTTCCAGACATAGGAAAAGATTTCAGAGGGGGGGGGGATGCAGGGTAATGTGGGGATAAGGACACATATGTAATAACTTAATCAATAAAAAATTTTAAATAAAGATTTCAGAGACACAAGAGGTAAAGGTCTTTCTGAATTACAGAGTATTTTGGAATATTTTTGTCTTATATTTCAATAGTTTATTGCTCTTATTGGGCAGCATATATGATTATGTTTGTATTTTATTATTCAACCATTATCTACATTTACTGTTATGAAACTGTAGTTTCACTGTATCATTAATTTGTGAAATTTAGAACCAAGAGAGGGATAGCAGCATATCACTCCTCAGAAAGACAATTACTCAAGCTACAAGACTTAAAGGTAAAAAGATTTTTTTTCAGCCTAAGATCTACATCTAATTCAACTCCAATCCTGTTTCTCTTTAAAACAATTTCTTCTTTAGGCTCCCTTTGGTATATAACTAGCCAGGGCAAAGTATAAATATGACCTAAAGTGAGATTTTAAGTTGGAAACAGAAAACATTAGAACCGGATAGAGCGGGCAATGATCTTAATAACAGTGATAGAAGAAAGGAGTATTGAGAAATCACCTCTCCTGTACTTGACTGCCTAATTGTAATGTATCTGTGGTACATATTCATGCTAATGTATAATTTCACATTTCATCATAATTTAAATTTACCATAAATTTCACATTTTAAATGGTTCAATGGATGGGTTCAATGCATTACAGATGTAAACTTCAGGCCTTAACGCCTCTACTTTATGCGCAATGCTTGCTAATGGAGGTTAATTTTCTTGCTGCAGCTTCCAAAAAAATGCCAGCCATAGAGTTCTGGCTTCTGGAGAACCAAAGTTAGAAGAGCCCATTCTAATGAGTGATTTTAGAAAGGCGCTTTTTTATTTCATGCTCTCTCAACAGACTCAAAGTAAAACCATAGCTCATATGTTCATGTCTTGGCAAAACATGATAGAAAATAAAGAATTTCAAACTTCTGTACCATTAAGATTTGTGGTACCCAAGCAATGAATCAAACGCAATTCTTAAGATAGGATGCAAGGTTTCATTATTATTTGTTAACTGACACTTTTGAGAAAAATAAACTTAAATCTGTTAATTCTCCACCTCCTTAATGTGAGTGTCCCAGGAGCTTACTTGTAAATGACTTCCGACAGTGGCTGACACGTCACTTAAGTAGCCTTTGGCCCCACCCCCCATAGGGCCACACAAACCCAGTTCCCGCCGCACTTTGTCTGCCTTGGCCAACTTCCGCCTCCCCCACTGAACGCGCAGTTCACGTGACCTCATACGTCACATCCGATCCCTGCGATTCTGGGCTGGGAATCCTAGCGATGAAGTGCGTGTTTGTTACAGTGGGGACCACCAGCTTTGACGACCTCATAGCCTGTGTATTGGCGCCCGACTGTCTGCAAGTGAGTGGGGTTGCGGGAGGGCGGCAAGCGGGCGCGCCTCGCTGAGCTCGCCACTTGCCGCCGCCTCCACCCTCGGTAACCTAGCGCGACAGCCGCGCTAGGAAGAATCCTCCTGAGCGGGACACCAGGTCCCACTGTCCCTTTGCTGACTCCTTCCCGCATCACAGAGTCCTCCGCCTCAGTCAGCTTCCCTGCCGCCTCCCCGGGCCACTCCTCCCTGTCTTTCCTCAGGCTCCTCCTTTCCTTGGCTTTCCTCAGAATCTCCGCCTCCGCCTCTGTGGTCCTCGGCCTGGCCACTCCTTCCTGCGGCTCCGCCTGTAGGGCTTAGGTCCGCCTCGCCGCCCTCTCCAGCGGGCTGTGGGCGGTGCAGCCGCGTTGGGCCCCTGGGCCCTGGGCATGCTCAGGCAGACTGGATTCGGACCCGAATCTACCTGGCTGAACTCTGCTCAGCCCATTCGGCTCGCCGCCCCTGCCCTGGCTCCGCTGCGCTTGGGCAGCCCCGCGCCTTTGGGGCGGCCCAGCGGCCGGTTGGTGGTCTGAGGTGGCGCGGCGTCGCTGTTTGCACAGTCGGACCTGGGAGCTCTTAGTTGTCTCCGGCCGAGTTTTCGGCGCCTTTTTCAAAAATCTTTGCCTGGTCTCAGATTTCTTGCGGGGCCACTTCTTTCAGGACTCCGTGAGCTGGGTCGCATAGATCCGTTAGGGCTAGTGAGGTGCCTTGTCAGGGCCCGGGACGAGGAGGAAATGGGTCATTTTGGAAAACGAACAGAAATCGTCTCCATTTAGACTATTTGGCAGCCCGTCCTCAGATCTGAACACCGACTTTAGAGTTTGCTGTTACTACTATTTTTATAGTAACCTGTGTAAAAGGTCTGTTGTTTTTTTTTCTGTTTTGCCTCCTTTCAGATCATCAAGACCCTTGGTTACAACCGACTCGTTCTACAGATAGGCAGAGGAAAGTTTGTACCTGAACCATTCAGTACTGAGTCATTTACTCTGGATGTTTATAGGTACAAGGATTCACTGAAAGAAGACCTTGAGGAAGCAGATCTTGTTATAAGTCACGCAGGTAAAGTGCCTTAGAATCTTAACGGGGTTTGGTTTTTTAAGAACAGAAACTTGAACCTTTTGGAGATAAAATCATTAGAGTAACTGTAGCCCTTTTGAATAAAAGACTTATTTGAACATAACAATCGAGAATATTGGACAGAATTTGTTATTTCTGGGTGGTAAAAGGATGGGATATTAATTATCATAGCCCAACTTTACAGTAAGAAACTTTAAACACGGGCAAAAACATTGACCCAATGACGTGTGTAAAGAGTTGTCATTTGAGGTATTTGGACTTAGATCTGCAGTAGTGTTAAGCCATCTAATTGGTTGGATTAGTCATGGAGAAATTGACTTTGAAAGACATTTTACATTTTTATTAAATGTGAATGTGAAATACATTAAGTAAAAATATTCTATAACAAGTACATATTGTATATCATTGCCTGCTCTTCAGCGAACCATCCTGATCTAGTTACACTGCCTATACCTTCAGAAGAACTGTTTTGGGAGAGCATTGCAATTATGACCGCTGGATAACTGAGGGAGGAAGAAGTTTTGTGGCTCTTAAAAAGCCTTCTTTGGAGAGAGAAAAGTCTTTAGAAGTAGACAGCACTAACAAATTGGTGATTAGAAATGGATAATAGCAACAGCTTTTGGTATTGTTATACTTATTATGTGTGTATAACTGGTTGAATCCTCCCAATCCTATGAACTAAATACTATTAGTATCTCTATTTTACAGATGAAGAAACAGAGACACAGAGGTTAAGTGACTTTTCCAGTTAGTAAGTGGTAGACAGATAACAATCTGATACTGGAGTCTGTGTTTTTATTACTACCCTAGCATTATTTACCCATAAAGGAATTGTCTATTCATTTATCAATCTCCTCCCTGCTATAGAAAATACCAAATGATTTTAGATTTTAAAGTTCAGTTGACGCAAGTATTGTATATATGCACATTTGTGGAGATTTACCCTTGACTGTTTTCTGGAATCAAACCTCACAGGCAAACTCATAAGGAGTGATCAGAGTTTTTCTTTATTGGTGCCTATCACTATTGAGGGCTTGCTTTTACCACTTTTTTAATAGATGTGCAGAACACTTCATGTACAGTATGTTGAACCTGAATTTTATTTGGATTCAAAACCCATGCCCAGGGCATCCAACTAGAGGGCAAATGGCAAAGCACTTAATTTATTGGCAGTGTTAAAAAAAATGTATTTTTCAAATTATGTTTATAACATTAAAGAGCAACTGATAACTATACTTTTGGTATTTTGAATATATAATTAAAAGTCCTGGTTTGTAGTTCTGCCAATTAAGTTTTTCATCTTTTCAGTTTTAGCACAAAACTTGGTAGAACACTTTAACTTTTAAAAACATTTTATTAAATTTAAATAATTGGGGTGAAAATGGTTAATAGGATCATATAGGTTTCAAGTGTACAATTCTATGGTACATGATCTGTATATTGTATTGTGGACCCACCAACCAAAGTCAAATCTTCTGTCACCATAAATTTCGCCTGCATTACCCTTTACTACCACCATCCCCTTCCCTCTGGTAACCACCATATTGTTGTCTATGTCCTAAGTTTCAGTTTTATATTTATCCCACATATGAGTGAAATCATATGGTTCTTAGCTTTTTCTGACTAACTTATTTTGCTTAGCATAATATTCTCAAGGTTCATCTGTGTTGTCACAAATGGCAGTGTTGTCTTTTTTCTTATGGGGGAATAGTATTCCATGATGTATATCTATCACATTTCCTTTATCTAATTCTCTATCAAAGGACACTTTGGTTGTCTTCATGTCTTGGCCACCTTGAATAATACTGCAGTGCACATAGGGGTGCATATATCTTTGCAAATAAATGTTTTCAAGTTTTTGGGGTAAACATCCAGAAGAGGGATTGCTGGGTATGTGGTAATTAAATTCCTAAGTTTTTGAGGAACCTCCATACTGTTTTCCATAGTGGCTCTACTAGTTTACATTCCCACCAGCAGTGAATGAGGGTTCCTTTTTCTTCATAATCTCTCTAACACTTGTTATTACCTATGGTGTTGATAATGGCCACTCTAATAGATGTGAGGTGGTATCTCATTGTAGTTTTGATTTGCATTTCCTTAATAACTAGTGAGGTGAGCATCTTTTTGTATATCTGTTGGCTTAACTTTTTTTAAAACCTGTATTAACAAATTTGATGTATGTTTGTAGGTGCAGGAAGCTGTTTGGAGACTCTGGAAAAAAGAAAGCCTCTTGTAGTGGTTATAAATGAAAAATTGATGAACAATCATCAGCTGGAATTGGCAAAACAGCTACACAAAGACGGGCATCTCTTTTACTGTACCTGCAGGTATACTAGAGACTTATTATTTGACTTCTTGCTTTAATTCCTCCCTATTTTTACCCAGCTACCTACCCCATCTGTCTCTTCAGCCTCTTACTTTCTCCCACTTATCAAACATTCTTTGATTTTTCTCACCTGTCAGACCCTCTCATTTGTTTGTCTTCCACTCCAACTATGATCTGTACCTGCATCATTGCATGTAAATATCTGAGTGTGTGTGTGTGTGTGCATGTAATTTATGTTCATCTGGGTGCTCAAATCTCTGAGAATATAATTTTTGAGTTCATTATTTAGATTTTCATTATTCAAAGAAGGCATTTGCTTATTTTTTTTAACATTTTTAATATATTATTGATTTCAGAGAGGAAGTGAGAGGGAGCGAGAGATAGAAACATCAGTGATGAGAGAGAATCATTGATCAGGTGCCTCCTGCACACCCCACACTAGGGATCCAGCCCACAGCCCAAGCATATGCCCTGACCAGGAATTGAACTATGCTCTCCTGGTTCATAGGTTGATGCTCAACCACTGAGACACTGGGCCATTTGCTTATTTTTAATTCAGGTTTTGCGTTTAGTAAATCCACTGGAATCTCTTAAGTTTGCTCATTCGTTAATTCAACTACACCTAATATATGGCAGGCATTGTTTTAGGTACTGTGGATACAGTGGTAAACATGAGATAAAGTCCCATGGTACTAATGTTCTAATGGTGGGAGATAGTAAACAGTTCATAAATAAGCAATCAATATAATTTTACATAGTGAAATGTGCTATGAAGAAAGTAAGTCAGGGTGGAGTGATAGGTTGGGTGAAGACTAATTATCTAATTTTATCTAAAATGGTTAGGGAAGTCATGATGGTATTTGACATTTAAGCTAATGAATGAAAAGGAAGAGCCAGTCTTGTGAAGCTCTACAGCAGTGGTTCCCAACGTGAGGCAAATGCCCCAGAGGGGGGCAGTTTGATTTTTAAGGGGGGCAATTAAAGAATGAGTTATTAGCAGTGAATTTTTTGCATTTCTTATGGTGGTAGGGGCCTCATATATAGTATATAAGTATATATTGTGACATATTTATGCATTTCAGGTCTCTATTATATGTTTTAAAACTTGTTTTTTCATATCACTTCATATTATTTTTAACAATTTCTTCCTCAGTACTTCAAATGTCCTTTCGTTCTTTCATTTTTCTCTTTCATGGATGCCATGTTCTTTGGAAGCTTGTTTAGACCAAGTTAATGGCCTTTTAGGCTTCCTCTGTGTGAATAGGAGTTCACTTTTTGAATAATAAGAATTATATGTCACGGGGTGGGGGCATCAGGATTTCAGAGATGCTTAGGTGGGGCATTGCCAAAAAAAAGTTTGGGAACCACTGCTCTAAAGGCAGAAGGAACAGCCATTGCAAAGGCCCTAAGCTAGGAATGAGCTTTGAGTTTGATATGTTTGAGGAACAGAGGGATGGTTAGTGTGGCAGCATAGTAAGCAAAGGAGAATGTAGAATAAGATGATACTGGGTAGAAAAGCTCATGTAAGAGTTCTGATTTTATTCTATGTTTAGCGAGAAGTCATTGGAGTATTTTAAGCAGGGGAATTACATTATGGTAAGGAGTATTATTTTCTAGAAGTACCTTAGAATTCAACAGAAACTGATCAACATCACAGTAGAAGGAAGAAGAAAATTGCTGCTTTGTTTTCTATTAATTCTTCTTGAGACACTAGAAGCTTGCCAAAGGGTCAGGTCAGTAATTTGCAATTGTTCGACTTGAAGAGCTATCCTAATTTGATGTTTTAAAAAGCAAAGACCTTATAGAAGTATTGCAAAATACATACAGGGATGGGCAAAAATAGGGTTATAGTTATAATACAAATAATTAATATAATAATACAAGAATAAACTGCTTCACATACTCACAACTATAAGCCTACTTTTGCCCACCCTGTATTTTTATATTATAATAAGTTGAAGTTAATTTGAAAATAAAAAATAAACTTTAGAAGAAACATGTTACAGGGTTGGGCAAACTTTTTGACTTGAGGGCCACAATGGGTTCTTAAACTGGACTGGAGGGCAGGAACAAAAGCATGGATGGAGTGTTTGTGTGAACTAATATAAATTCAAAGTAAACATCATTACATAAAAGGGTACGGTCTTTTTTTTTTTTTTTTTTTAGTTTTATTCATTTCAAACGGGCCCGCAGGCCGTAGTTTGCCCACGGCTGTTTAGAACATAGTTTTTCTTTTAAGCTTTACTGCATCTGTCTCCTAGGCATTCAGTAAACACTTGTTCATTCATTAAATATTTATTGTGCACCTACTATGTGCCTCACATTATTCTAGGTACTAAGGATACATCAGTAAACAAAACAAGGATTCCTCCTCATTAAGAGGAGACAGATTCATTGATTGTTTCAGGAGTATTTGTTGACATCATAATCCCTATAATGATGGAAGAGAGGGAATGTCAGGCTGCTTTGTAATATAGAAGCCATTCTTAAAGGTATTGTAAGTCAGGGAGAATCTAGATAATCAAAATTATGTGGACCTCAGATAATGGGCATATCTGTCATTAGGTAGTTGAGAGTAATAAACTCTAATCTTACTGTTTATGAAAGTCAATTTTTCCAGACACTTGATGAGTATTTCCATTTAAAATGTTAAATCAGCTTTGAATTTGTGTCAGTACATTTATAAAAGGAAAACATTGATTTCATAAAGGATGTCCTGTCCTGACTCTTTTTTCAGGCTGAAAAGGAATCTGTACAAGTCTCTAAAAATTTATTAAAGGTTTAAAAGTCATTTTTTTCTTATATTAATTTCAAGAAAATCATACACATGAATGCCATAAGAATCAGCAATTAGTTGTGCTTTCATCTTAGGTATATTATTTATTTGCCCCAAATTTAGGCTAGGTGGTTGTATATTGTAATTTAAGTGGCTGCTTTAATTAAATTCCTGAAGTATAGTTTTAAGTTGTGGTTTGGAATCTTATTTCCAACAAGCATGGCTATTGTACATTGCTTAATTTACACCAGATTTATTATAGTAAATTGCTGTCAAAAAGTTATTCCACCAACTTCATGAATGGTTTAGTAGTTTCCCAAGCTTGTTGTTCTTGTCTGGCAGCTGTTACTTTTAGTTTCATTTGTTCTGTTTCATAAATTAATTTTGTTTCAATTTGTATCTTCCCAGTCCTAAGAAGTGTTCCAAAGCCATGTGACCACATCCTTCCTGAAATAACATTTCTGAAATATATCAGTTGACATAAGATACAGTATCTTTTGAATTGATGTTGATATATAGCTCTTTGTATTGCTTTAATCTTAGTATGTATACCTATAATATTAAAATACATTAAAATTACATGTATAGATTGAGAAGCTTCACAATATTCTTGGAAGTTAGATTCATTCATCAAATGGGCAGCAGGTGAATGCTGAAATTTTCTCCCATATTACCTAATATTTTTCTTCTTTTGTTTTAGCACGCTTCCTGGGCTGTTACAGTCAATGGACTTATCAACACTGAAATGTTTTCCTCCTGGCCAGCCAGAAAAATTTTCTGCATTTTTGGATAAAGTTGTTGGATTACAAAAATAAACATTAAACTCTCAACACTTTAAAAACATCCCCCCCCCAAATCCAACCAATGGGATATGGTTAAATCAAATTAAATGCTTAAGATATATTTGCAGAGTAATATAAATGAATAAACTTCCTACATCTAAAGAATGTTAGAAAATTTTATGGTGTGAATATTAGCATTTGAGTTCAAATAGTAATTGCAGTTTAGTAGATTTATTAGAATTCCCCTTGATCTTTATTTTTAAGTATTAGAAGTATGTAGTGAGCATTTACAGGTTTCATCCTAGAATCCCAAGTGGAATTGGAATCATGAAAAAAAATGAATAAAATTTGAAAACTCTGACAATAATATCAAATGTAGTTAGTTTGATTTTTCTTAGAGTAAGAAAATAAAACAGTAACAAACTTGTAAAAAAATTCTGAGAGTCAACATCTTTAGATTTATAACTTAAGGAGTCAAATATTAGAGTGGAGTGAATGTGTTCACTTTTTTTCTCTAAAATACAGTGACAGTAATCTTGCCCAATGTCAGAACTTTACTGGTTTGAGTAGAGTAAACCAAAAGGACAAGCCAATAGGATTTGCTGTGTTATTCTTTTCTAAGAAACCTCTCTTACAGTGATATTATAACATTTGCTGTAACATCATAATTTTACTTATAAAATTAGTTTTACAAATGAATAAATATTCTGATGTGTATGGGCTAAATATATGGTTTTACAATTCACATAACAGATATGCAGGGTGGGGCAAAAGTATGTTTACAGTTATGAGTATGGGAAAGTTTATTTTTACATTACTTATTTATTGTATTTTTTCATACAACTGTAAACCAACTTTTGCCTCACCCTATATTATGAAATTATGATGAGCATAAGTAGTCTTAAGACCTGTAAAATAAATTAGGTTATCCATAAATATTCATGGTTTTCTGGCAGAAAGTTTAGACAGAGTTCATCCATGAAAATAGAGCATTCACTGTAATGACCTGCTTTCCATTACATTATCCCAAAATGTTGAATATTCTAAATATTTTACTTGGGATACATTATATTTCTGTAAATTTATTTTCCTGATTGTGTTTTACTTGGGCTAATATTAAATTCTTACTAACGGTAGAAGGTGGTGGCTGAGAAGTACTCTGGGTAGCAGGAGGAAGCCAAGTTGGACTAAAATTTTGCTGAGAATATTCTAAAAAGTGAGTAATCTACACAGTTGAGAATTCACAGCACCATAATCAAAATTGTATTTTAATACTAAAGTTGTAGAAAGGGCCTTATTTAAATCCATAGAGAGAATTTGACTTTTCTGGGATCTTTTCTAAATGTGTTTTTCTAATTTTAGAAAAACTGTGACTTTATGTTGATCACTCACCTTTAGTTATTTTATATCAAGGACTAATCATACAGAATCAGAAACAAATGAAAGGGTGTACTCAAACTGCAGACAACTGAAAAGCAATATGGAACCCCAAATCCTCTGCTTGCTTCTTTCTCACTAGAATACAAAATCCAGATTCCATTATTTTATTTAGCAAAGGCTTAACCAATGGTTTCAATTATGTGTTGTGACATCTCTTGATTATACCTTTATGAAATGTGGGGCTTAAAAATCAAAGCATATCTTGGGATCATTTTGATTTGACAGGAATCTTCAAGATCATCTAGTCCATTCCCTCATTTCTCAGATGAGGAAGAAGGCCAGAGGTTAGTACTTATCTGAAATAACAGCCTTTGGCAAAGCTGCCCCTAGAAGCAGCTCTTTACTCCTGAGCTCTTTTTCTATCATACCATAACATATATTGTAAGCTTTTTGTTTCTTTTTATTCGTTTAGCTACTTTAATCCCTTCCAAGGAAACTTTTTTTCATTTCCAGGAGTTGTTAATTAGTTTATTTTACTAGGAATTTCACACTTAATTGGGTTTTCCTTTGGTTTATGATAACCTTCATTCAGACATAGAAACCTGTGATTACTGAGTTTTTGGAATCTAGCAAAATGCTATGGGGTAGAATTAATGCTAGATTGAATGAATGAAGACTTTAAAACAGAATTGTAGATTTTTGGAGTTCAAAGAGTATAACATGACAGGGCTTCAGGTTCTTGAAGTTAGTAAGTGGAATGCAGTTTTTTGAGCAGTTTTCTGTTCGAATTATTTAGATTTCCAGGAATAAGGAAGCAAAAGGGAAAGTTTAGTATTTTGAGAAATTCACATTGTGGATAGGTTCAGAAGTAGACAACAGAAAGTTGATGTTGGAATAGAAAAATTATGTGAGGAAGGGGATGACTGGGAAGTAAGGATTCTTAGATTACTGTATGCTTATAATTTGGGAGAAAAGAAAATAAGAGCAAGAAAGATTTGGTGGTAGGTAAGAGTATAATTGATGAACTTGAAGTGGGGTTCTGGAATATTTAAAAGTAGTCATCTAAAAGTTCTGTCAGTTGTCTGATTTTAGATACCTTAGAGCAGTAGTCGGCAAATTGTGGCTCGTGAGCCACATGCGGCTCTTTGGCCCCTTGAATGTGGCTCTTCCACAAAATACCGACTTCTGCGCACGGGCCACGAAGTTTCAATCGCACTGTATGTGCGTGCCCACACATGGTATTTTGTGGAAGAGCCACACTCAAGGGGCCAAAGAGCCGCATGTGGCTTGCGAGCCGCAGTTTGCCGACCACTGCCTTAGAGCACTACTTTGTGTACTTATAAAGGCAGATAATCTAGGCACAAAGGGCAATATATAAAGTTTGTATTGCTTATTTGATAGTTTGAGAAAGTTTTCTAAGACTAAAAATCAGAAATAACTAGTGGTAATGTAAATATTTCCTTGGCTCTTTATTATGGTATAAGCACTTAATCCCTCTGATTTGTTCAAAATAAAAGTTTCAGAGATGACCAAAAATCTTCATACAGTCTGAGAAATGAGATATATGGGAAGATTATTTAAAATTGGTTTTTGGGAAAGATTTGGGAATTGGTGGTCCTGATAGCTATGGGCTAATCAATTTTCTGCTCTACAATTAGTATACATTTTTATGGGGGAGTAGAGAATGATAATAAGTTAATACCTGTTGCATGCGTAGTATGTGTCAGGTACTATTTAAAGCACTTTGTAGTGTGAATTTGCTTAATCTCTATGAAATAGGTACTGTTACTGTCCCATTTTGCAAATGAGGAAACTGAGCATAATGTGAAAAAGGACTTTTATGCTACTTCATTATCCAAACGATGATATGGGAATTGTAATTGGAACACTGAATTCCAGTGTATTTCCATCATTTATGGGAACAAGAGTACAAAATATTTGAAATCGGGAATATTCCAAGAAATTTAAATTGTGTGATAGCTACAGGTATATAACCTATTTCAGTATTTGCATTGCTATTTAAAAACATACTGATTTCTACTCATCAAATCTACCTGGAGAAAATCCTAATAGGTTTACTTGGTTGCAAGTTATTTGCTAGCTCCTCTTTCTCTTTAAATCATTGTGTTTTAGATTCTATTTTTGGACCTCTTTTATTTATTTATTTATTTGTTTGTTTATTTATTTATTTTAACATACTTTTATTGATTTCAGAGAGGAAGGGAGAGGGAAAGAGAGATGGAAACATCAATGATGAGAGAGAATCATTGATCGGCTGCCTCCTGCACATCCCCATACTGGGGATTGAGCCTGCAACCCGGGCATGTGCCCTTGACAGGAATCGAACCTGGGACCCTTCAGTCCGCAGGCTGATGCTCTATCCACTGAGCCAAACCAGCTAAGGCTGATCCTCTTTATATATTTTTCTTGGTATTGTCATTACACCTAGAGCTTCTGTTGACTCCCCTATCAATGTCCCCAACTCCGATTTGAGCTCCTGAATGCTATTTTCCAGTTGTCTACTTGTCATGTCTGTCAGTTCTCTAAGTACCTTAAATGTGCCCCAAACTAAAATCATATTTCTCGTATTATTTTTCTGAAATCCTTATATCTATTAATGGTGTCGCTATTTAGTCAGTCCTCCAGGCTTTAACTCATCTCCAACCTTATTTATATGATTGACCACCAGTTACTCTCAGCTTTACTTCCTAAATCTGTCAAGCCCATTTAGTCAATTAGTCTTTTAACATAGATGCATAAGAATCTACTTTTGTTATCAGATGACACAGTTCTTGCTATAGAGAAACTCTTACAGTTTAGTTGAGGAGGAGCTCAGTCTTTGAGTTCTTTGCCTGAAACACAGTAGGCTTTCCATAAATGATAAATGTGCCTCTTTAACTTAGTACTGCTTTCTCATCTTTTTAGGATTAGGTATTGTTTCCCAGAAACACTGTCATCTTGCACACATTCATTTCATATTGTCTTCTGAATACAAAATATCTAGTTTGTCTCATTGAGAAAGATGTGACCATCATGTTGTTTGGTGGAATTTGTAGGATCAAGCTTTTATAGGAATGGTATCTAAAATAGCAGTGCTGAACTTAGCGTAATATCCTAGTGGTATTTAAGGGTCTTTAAAATAATGGGACCTATTGGGAATTTGCAGTAAAATATAATGATGCTAAAAATTAGAGATTTAGTAAAAGCAGTAGTTATAATGAAAGATTACATGGAGAAAGGTCTAGGATAATCAAACACAGTTTAATTACTTGTTAAATGGTTAATTCTTACATGAATATTCTAGCACAATCTTAATATTGTATATTCTTTTAATTCTATAATCTTTGTAGGTGGCTAGACCAAAGGTGGGCAAATCAATCTAGCTAGCTTCAAAAAGGAATGTAGCAATATGCTTCTTGACTTGTATATTCTTGAAAAATATTTTGAGGCGCTTTTATACCATTACATATTTCTCTTGGCATTTCACTTCTAAATCTTTACTGTCTTTATGAATGTTTACATTCTTGCTACAGTTATTTATGTTAATTTGTACTCTATCATTATTTTATTTTGATAGCTACAGTCCTGCTCTCTAAGATTCTTTGGGTCATGGAATCCTTCAAAATATTTAAAACTTAATTTTCTCTCTACTCATACATACACACATTTTCGTGTGAATTTCAGGGAGTTTACAGATACTTTGAGGCCCCAGGTTAAAAATCCCTAGACTGAGGCCATTTCAGTTATTCATAACTACTAGACTTTTTTATAATTAAACCCTCTAGTTAAATACATTTAAGTTTAGTAATTCCTAATTTTTCTAACAAATTATAAACTTTGCTCAAGTTTAAAACATACCAAACAATACATTTTGAAACTAACCTTAATACTCGTATACTGTTAAATCAGTATCTGTTATCCATAATGTTTTGTGCAACACTGTTTCTAATTGATAAAAGGAACTAAATGGAATGTTTTCATTCATAGTTGATTATTTTAGGATATACTACATTAGGCTCTTTGGTAACGCAATACATAATTATGAGTTAGTCATTTACTGTCAAGTGTGCTTCTAAAGTATTTGCTGAACTGATAGTTATTGTTGGAAAGATGTCTGTGAGAGGCCATATATTACATCTTTTTTACTGTTCATTTCCGCTTTTGTACAGGGTATGTTGGTTGTTTCTCCACTAATAGTGTCAAACGGGTGGAAAATACACTCCCCAAATTTAGGAGAGAAGAAGATTCCAAAATCCTCATCCTAAGTATTATGCATTTTAGTTTTCCATTTTGTGAATTCATAAAAGTAACTTTTCTCATAGGTGCTTTCTGAGATAAAACCATTTGTTGTTGCATGTTTGAAAATAAAAAATGTCATTGGAATAATATATTTTCTCTTGGTTAGAGTTTTTGTTTTAAGAGTAGGAATAGCCATAGAAATATTACCCTAGAATTCAAAGTACATAGATCTAAATGTTAGAGAAAGCAAAGTCTTCATTGGGTTTCATATTTATTTTCATATTCAGTCACTAGCTGGGGCTATAGTTAGAGAATTAAAGTTTATTTAGAGATTTCAGTGAATGGGTATTTCCAGTGCATCAAAACAGAAAAGAATGTTCTGGTCTTTATTCTCCTTTCCATCAATCACTTCCTTGTATGTCTGTAGACTGATTAGATATTGCAAGTATCTTAAATCAAGAAACAACCAAAAATAAACCTCAGTATTTCTGTGCCTATATGATATATTTTAAAACAAAGTGCTATTTTTCTTTTTTTCTAATCTGTATTAGAATGTTTCAGGTCGAAGAAGGGAAGCCATGGAATTGAAAGCAAGTGGCTCTTGGTAATGTTTCTTCAGTTTTGCATATCTGAACAAGGATCACTGCTCTGAGAAATTCTTTTTCTTGTCTTTGTCTCGTTCCTAAAACTTGAGGAGGTTGAGTAGGGTCCCTGAGGCCTAATTTTGTTTTAGAACCATTATGTTCCCTTCCTTCATAAATTCTACTTCACTAATTCTGTTTAAATGTCTACCATGAAAAGAACTGACAGGTTCTAGTTTCAAGGTGCTGTTAAAAATGTTGCTTTAAAAGTTTTCCATTATGTTTTTAAAGAATGAAAGACCTTAAAAAGTGGTTCTATAGAGTTGAGGAGCTATTTCCCCCAATTGGCCTCCAGTTATTTGGTGCTAAAAATAATTGAAATAAATGATTTAGTATTAAGTTTTCTAAATATTAATTGCCTTTTTAGCAGTTTCTGTCAACAGTTGTTTTATATACATGTATCATCTTTGTCTTTTCTACTTTTAGATATAATTGACATGTAGTATTGTTTAAGTTGTACAACATAATTGTTTGATGTGTATATACTGCAAAATGATTACCACAATAAGTTCAGTTAACATCCATCACCACACAGCTACAAATATTTTTATCTAAAAATCTAAGTCTGTATATTTCATTTAGTAAGATAAGACTTACTATTCATTTCTCTATGGGTTAATCAACACTACAATTTGCCAGGATAATAGGTTAATCCCCCTAAAAGCTATATTTTTATGGTTAATGTTGATCACAAATTTGACCAACAGAAGAGAGGGCAAATCTTTTATTTACCATTGAATCACAGAATCATAGTTCCTTAAACCTTAAAGAGAGCTTAGAGATCATGCACCCACAGAGATTAAAGTGGCATAACCAAATTCATAATGTTTTCATGGTACCATATTGCCTCTCAGACTCTAAAATAACTGAAGTATCATTTTACATATACATTTATAACTACATATGTTGCAGATAATATATGCTTAGAAAATTCAGACATAAACCTTATTTAATTGGTTGAAATATGGAGTGTTATTTTAGAATTAAAATATTAGAATTATCTATACATATAATTCTAATGTAAGATTAGGAATATATTAGAATATAATTATCTTAGAATTATTAACATTATATTCATATGTTGTACTACAATGAATTTCTCCATTTGATCAGTGAAAGAAGAAATAGAATTTTAGCAATTAAAATAACATCACATTTTCAAGTTAATCAAAATATAAAAAGTAGTAATTATAAAGTTAAAGCACATCAGTTTTCTGACACATCAAATAAATACTTATTTTAAGTTATTTTTGTTTTCTTTAATTTGTTTTATTTTAATCGGTATCTAGAGTACAGTGCCAAAAAAGTCTTTAAGGCAATCATTTTTCTTCCTACTATTTTCCAATGTTGAAGGAAGGAAATCCATCAGGGTTTGAAAACATTTTTCTGGGGAGTATATTTGAACTTTGATTTGATTTCCAGGAGAATTTAGGTAAAATTGTCCACTCTCTCCCTTCCTCTCTCCCTCCTTCCTTTCTTCCTCCCTCCCCCCTCCCTTCTTGTTCATCAGTCCTCTCTCTCTCTCTCTCTCTCTCTCTCTCTCTCTCTCTCTCTCTCCCCCTCTCTCTCCCTCCCCCCTCCCCCTTCTCCTCCTTCCCCCTTCTCTCTCCTTTTACCAAACAATAATTTCTTACTGAACTGTTTTATTTGGCAGCTGACATTCATCAATGCTTAAATAAGCACTTACTACTCACTTGATATGCAGTGTCTTAGCTCATTATCCTACCAACTTTAGGTATAGTCACAGAAAAATTTCTAGAACAAATTTCTCAAACTTTGAAATAATTTAAAAGTAATAGCTATAGTGCATACAACACCATTAATAACTGAAATGGGTTAAGTTAACCTGCTTAACTTTGACCTGGCCTTTCACAAACCTTGTTTTTGCAACTCAAAGATAGGATTATAGTATGCAGTGTTCCTAAAATTTTGGCCTTGAAACTCTCTTAACAACACTTAGTAATAACTTGTGGAACACATTGTTCTAAAGCACTGCTATTCAAAGTGTGGTCCTGGACCAGCAGCATCAGCAACACTTGAGAACTTGATATTCTCAGGACCCAATCTAGCCCTGAGACAATCTCTGAGTGTGGGGCAATCTGTGTTTTATCAAGCCCTTTATATGAGAACCACTGCTTTAGAGGTTTACAGGATTAGTGTAGTTAGCTGTTGAAGAATAGTCAAGGGAGTTCAGGTGCAATAGACATTTCAAAGGACAGTATTAAATAAATTCTTATTGTACTAATTTGGGGAACATAACCTGTACTTAACCACCTCTGAGCCTTTGTTCATATCTTTTCTTTGGTATACAATTCCTCTTTATAATAATCGTGCAACAATATATAGTTGTAATCCTAGTACTGTTACTGAACGGATGGGAAAACTTGGACAAGTCATAATTATTTGAAACCTGGTTTTTTCATCGCTAAAATAAGAGATCCCTTGTAGCTGTAAAAATTCTACTTATTTTTCAGTTTACTCTTCTATTCTGTTTCTTGCTCACATACTGAATAACTTTAAAATTTAATTTTTATTATTTCTTAAGCTAATACATGTAAATAATATAAAATATTAAGGAGTTCTACAAGGTTTCTAAGAAACAGCAGTTTTATGTACCACTACTCTCCATCTCTGATCCTAATTCCTATATATGACTATTGATGATGCTTACATTTTAAAAAACTCAAAAAGGTAGCTTTATCAGTTCCTGTGAGATGTTTTCAGTGTTGACATTATTACAATTACTGAAGTATAATATTGATCACATCCAAGCCATGTAGTATATGTTCATTGATTACATTTCCTTTGCTATAAAACGTTTTACCCTTTTTGTATACTTTTTTTTCATTTGCTCAATTTTCTATAGAAACATCCTCAAATTCTCCAACAGAAGTGTATATCCTAGTATGTTTAAATACATTAGGTCATCTATAACTTCTATTACTTATTTATAAAAGTTTTTTGAAATGTTTGCACTGATGTTCTTCCTTTTACCTGAACTGGTTGTTCACTATTTAATCTTCCTAAATGTTTGTCCTCAGAGTTCCCCTTCATCCTTATAGTGGAAATTCCTTTGCTTCTCTCTTATATTGAATCTTCTGTTTCCAGGATACTGTGCCTTCCTACCTTATTCTGCAGTTTAAACTTTTTATTTTGATTTCAAATATTTCTCCAGAAGCTTTCTGAGAGAGTAAATTATTTTAATATTTCATTTTTGAAAACTCCAGCATCTGATTGATAGTGTAATATGTAATTCAAAGTTGGAAATACTTTCCCCTCAAATATTGAACTATATTGTTTTCTAGCTTCTAGTTCTATTGAGAAGTTTATTGCTATGCATATGTGTGATCTTTTGTATATGACCCCTTTTTTTCTCTCTGAAAGATTTTAAAATCTTTTCTTTATCCCCAGACTTCAGAAATGTTATGTGCGTTGCTGATCATCATGTTTTGTTTTCATTGTTGTGGCTACGTCGTGGAACCTTTTAATCTAAATAAAGATAATCATGTCCTGCAGTGCTATAATTTTTATGATATCATCATCATCACCATCATCATTTCTTCCCCTCTACTTTTTTCATCACTTTTTGGGCTTTCTGTTCTTTAGGTGTTGGCTTTCCTGGATTGACCTTCTAATTTGCTTGCTTTTTCTCTCCAATCTTGTCTGTTCTGTGAGCTCCTCAACTCTAAATTCTATTCCTTCTACTGCTTTTTGTTTTATTCGTTTTAAAATTTAAATACAGCAAAATTAGCATTTTTTCTTGTACAACTCTATACGTTTCAACAAATGCATACTCATGTAATCACTACCGCAATACTCCAGACACCTCCATACATCCTTTGTGCTATATCTTTGTAGTCAACCCTTCTCTGCAACCCCAACTACTGGCAGCAACTGCTCTGTTTTCCCCTCCTATAGTTTTGCCTTTCCAGTATGACATATAAATACAGTCATACTGCATGTAGCCTTTAAATCTGTCTTCTGTCACATAACATAGTGCATTTGAAATTCATACATGTTCTGTGTCTATCAATGCTTCACTTTTTTATTGCTGGGGAATATTCTATTATATGGATATGCCACAGTTTGTCCATTCACCAGTTGAAGGATGTTTGGATTGTTTCCAGTTTTGGGTTAATCATGATTATGAAAAAAGCTGCTATACACATTTATGTACAGGTGTTTGTATGAACTTAAGTTTTCATTTCTCTTGGAGAGATACCAAAAAAAAAAAAAATGGGATTGTTGGGTCATAATGGTAGCTCTATGTTTAACTGTTTAACTTTATAAGAAACTGCTAAACTATCTTTCCAGAGTGGCTTTACTATTTTATATTCCCACCAACAACATATGAGAGTTCCAGTTGCTCTGCATCCTTGTCAACACTTAGTATCGTCAGCTAAAAAAATATTTTAGTTATTCTAAGATGTATGTAGTGGTATTTCATTAAAGATATACAGATGGCCAATAGGCACATGAAAAAGATGCTAAATATTATTTTCCATCAGGGAAATACAAACAAAACCATGATGAGCTACCACTTCACACCCACCAGTATTGCTGTAATCAAGAGATGGACAGTAAATATTGACAGGATATGGAGAAATGGGAACCCTTATACACTACTGATGAAAATGTAAAATGGTGCTGCTGCTGTGGGAAACGGTCTGACAGTTCCTCAAACAGTTAAACATCATTTACTGTATGATCCAGCAACTACATTTCTGGGTATTACCCAATAGAATAGAAACATGTCCAAACAAAAACCTGCATGTGAATCAGTGGGGGCAAGTATGAGGCAGCCGATCCATAATTCTCTGTCGTCATTGCTGTTTCTCTCTCTTCCTCTCCTTTCCTCTCTAAAAAAATAAAAATATTTTTAAAAAATCTTTGATATGAAATATTTTATATTAGTTTCAGGTGTACAGGATAGTGGTTGAACATCTTTTTATGTTACTAACCATATCTTCAGTGAAATGTATAGATAATCTTTTGCCCATTTTTAAATTGTATTGTTTTCTTACTATTGACTTTTGAGAGTTCTTAATATATTTTGATTAAAAGTGTTGTCAGATGGGTGATGTACAAATATTTTCTCTTAGTTGGCTTGTATTATCATTCTTCTGTCATTTGCAGAGCAAAATATTTTAATTGTGATAGATTCCAATTAGTTTTTTTCTTAAATTACATCTAAGAACTCGGGCTAACTCAAGGCCTTGAAGATTTTCTTTTATGCTTTCTTCTGAAAGTTGAAGTTTTGTTCTACATTTAGGTCTTTGATCTATTTTGAGTTAATTGCTATAAAATGTGTGAGGTATAGGTTGAGGATAATTTTTTTCTTTTGCATATGGCTGTCAATTGTTGCAGCACCATTTGATGAAACTACTGTCTTTTCTCTATTGGACTGCTCTTGTACTCTTTGTCAAAAATCAATTTATATTTTTGTGGGTCTTGTGTGCTTTCTCTGTTATTTTCCCTTTCCTCTTCTCTTTTTGTCTTCCGGTCTCTATTTCCTGTCCTTTCTATTTTTGATTCTCTCTGTCCTCTCAGTTTTCCCTTCCTTTATTCCTCAAAATTAAGTATACTAGTATAGATTAGTATTACTTGAAGTTTTATATACCTTATTTTTCATTTAAATAACAATAAATATGAAGTCTTTGTATTTTTCATTATAACCCTTGATTTTTTTTAGTGAATTTGTGGACTTAAAGAAAGATGGTGATTCCTCTTCCCAAATCATGTTTCAGAACTTTTACAAAAGGAATAATTTCCTCAATGTTATGGTTTCTTTAAAAAATAAATTAGTGAAGGTAATTTCAAATTGGCACATTAAAAAGGATGTCAAGATTTTATTCTCTACCATGCTTTTATTTCATTCCTAAATTATAAAATTGATTATTGATGCTGTCTCTGTAGGCATTACTACTAGATCCACAGTTACAAGAAAAACAGTTTTCAAGGCAGCTGAATTTTGCAGTTTCTTCAAAGCCTAATTTTAATCTATTTTTTTAACCTTTAGAAAAGTAAGAAGGGCATTGGATTTTGTCATTTAAATAAAAACAAGACACTTGACCATGGACTCAAGTAATACAAGTGAGCAGTCCTTCTTTGGACCTTAAAAAGCACAGTCATATTTTACTTTGGTTTTCTCAGAATTTAGAGTAATTTTTCTGGGAAAATGCCCTAATAATACACTGAAACAGGCCTCTCAATGTCCAACACCTTCAGTGCTGTGCCCCAGGATTTTAAATGTACTCTAAAGTTTGTGGCTAAATTATTCCTTTCATGCTGCTTCAATTAAAATAATTTTCATTTTTTAAGAAATATTTTTGTATATTCTCTTTTAGTTAAAGCTATACAATAGTTTGCAGACATTAGTCAATAATTGTATCACTGTTTCCTAGCATAGCTAATGGAATTAGTTTCTGTGATCATATCATAGTTATTATTATCTAGGGCAGTGGTTCTCAACCTTCCTAATGCTGCAACCCTTTAATACAGTTCCTCATGTTGTGGTGACCCCCCAGCCATATAATTATTTTCGTTGCTAATTCATAACTGTAATTTTGCTACTGTTATGAATTGTAATGTAAATATCTGATATGCAGGATGTATTTTCATTGTTACAAATTGAACATAATTAAAACATAGTGATTAATCACAAAAACAACATGTAATTATATATGTGTTTTCTGATGGTCTTAGGTGACCCCTGTGAAAGGGTCGTTCGACCCCCAAAGGGGTCGAGACCCACAGGTAGAGAATCTCTGATCTAGGAGAACTGAATGAGATTACTTAAATTCCATTACCTGAAATATCCAGATAACTGCTTTGGCACTTTACTTTGCTTGAATTGTGACCTCTGCACCTATATATTAAGGGTGCTACCCTTTGCTTTTTAAAAAGATATATATATATATATTTTTTGGAGGAGGCACCCGGATATGAACCTAAAAAGATATTCTTAATAAAAACTCTTACTATTTAATTAGGTTCAGATTTTTTCCCTCTCATCTCCATGTAACTATAGGAGCAGGGAACTTGGGCAGAGGTTTTACGGCAATGTAATGTGGGCCAGGCTGCATCATATACACCTGGGTGTTATTGCAGTTCCTTTGCAGCCTCGTGCAGCAGTTGCCCTGAGTTAAGCTGCAAACTCGGCTTCCCTTTGGCCCCAAAACTCAGCTGCTTGTGCATACTTCTCTCAACCTTGGGCTGATGGGTTAATTCCACTCTTCCCAGCAAAGTAGCTCTGCAAGTACCCTTCTCCCATGTCTTTCTCAAGTCTAGTTCTCTATTCCTAGGAGCATTGGTTCTTCCTCTTCTTTTCACAGGATCTCGACTAGTCCTGGGCAAGCCAGCTCTTTGCTTCTGCTCCTGAGAAGTGCCAAGATTCTGCAACGCTGACTCCAACTGCCTTCTCATGCCTAGACTTTGGGCTGCTTTCCGGATACCTGCATAAGCAAGTCCTTGTCACTACTACCCATTCCTACCTGCACCTTGCTTTTTCTTCTGACTACACTTGTGTTCCTTTCTTCCATTCCCCATCTCCACCCTCCGTGCACAATGCAGAAAGGATGGAAAAAGTACTGCGGTCAGAAGTCTCTGAGTGAGGCAACAATGGATGAATATTTAGGCAGCTTAGGGCTGTTTCGAAAGCTGACTGCCAAGGATGCCTCTTGCCTCTTTCGGGCTATTTCGGAGCAGGTAAAAGGAAAGCAAATATATCTTCCCTATACTTAGATTTCAGAGTTTGTGATGTGGCATGGTACTGTAGCTAGAAGACCTGTAGCCCACAAAAACAAAAATCCCCTTTTTTCTTTCCTAGTAAAAATATCCAGGTCTGTCTGCTACTTATTAGCTTGGTGGATACCTTTGCTGATTAGTCCAAATATATTGCTGTGCCTTTGCTATCTTTTCTGTTTTCTAAATACTACTTTGGAATGGATGAGAGGTAAAATAATGGGATTAAAGAAAAATCTGAAATTTATCTTGATCCTTTATAAGCAGCCCCTGATTCCTCTAAATTTTATGCCTAAGGAAAAATATTCAAACTGTGCCCATAAAGAGTAGAAAAAGGGGAGCTTAACAGAATAATCTCTCCCCAGTCTCACAAAAGGTGACAAAAACAGATGTTAGTAATATCAGGACTTAATTTCCCACATACGTTCTGAGCAAGGGGGACTTTTAAGTGACTAATTCCTAGTCTTAATTTAGAAGCTTCTATTTCAAATGACTGCTAAAAGTAAGCTGATTTTTCTCTTTTTAGTTGTTTTGCAGCCAAGTCCATCATATGGAAATCAGGAAGGCTTGTGTCTCATATATGAGAGAAAATCAACAAACTTTTGAGTCTGTAAGTAGAATACATACCCAAGGGAGAGTTGTCATTAGAATATGTAGCAGATGGGAAATGAATTTTGGACACCTATATATGAAAATTATATGTAATCTCAGTAGCAAATATTCAATTTTCTGCTAGCTTCACCCTAGCTAGCACATTTCTGGACCCCCTCCAGAATTAGATTGTTTTGTACTCTAAAAACTAAGAAAAAAAACCAATCTGTATTCTTCCCATTACTTTCTTCCTCCCACACACCAGAAAAACCTCCAAACCCTAAAAAGTCATACTTTGACTTCTGTTTTGTATTATATATACCACTGTTTTATTGAACAATTAATCCTAGTTCACGAAAGGTATGCCTTTGTTTATATTTTAAATGTATATATTTTAAAATATGTACAAATGGGAACACCCTCCGTTCTCTTGCTTAATTCAGTGCACAATGCTTGAAGAGTCTTATAAAACTTAAGTGTAAGGAAAAAAATTAGTCCTAAACATCCATCTTTTCATGTGTCAAACTGTGGTAATTGGAGGTCTGTCATTAATGATTGACTTTAAAACAATTTTTAGAAGGCATCTTTCTATACATTGAAGTACTTGAATTCTTGTTAACAAATAGAGATTTTTATCAAGGTACCCTTTCATTAGTCCATTAAATTTTTATCATGCCTCTAGCCCTTGCAGTACTATTTTTCTTCTGCTTTTATATTACTGATATTTGCCTGCTGTTCGAGGTTTACTCTTAATTTTCTCAACAGGTTTCATTGAGTTTTAAAAATATGTGAAGGCTTTTTGACTTGTAAGCTCATTACCTTAAAGTTAATTACAGTCTTTACAACACCTGGGAAAAGGATTGTTCATTAATTACTTTAAATGTAAGACCATGGTGTAAACTGTAAAGCATTGCATCTCAAGTATTTTTGTGCATACAAATCACCTGGAGACCTTGTTAAAATACAATTCTGATTTAGTAGGTCCGAGCTGGGGCCCAAGATTTTTTGCATTGTTAACAAATTCCCAAGTGATGCTTGCTATTGTTTGTGGACCACATTTTGAATAACAAAAATATGTGTGTAAATTTTTAAAACTATGTGGATGAGTCTCATAATAATAATGCTGTGTGAAAGAAGCCAGACTCCCCCAAAAAAGTACATACTGTATGGTTTCCTTTACATAAAACTAAAGAAAATGCAAACCAACCTGTTGCGATTAAAGCAGGTCAGTGATTGCTTGGGTGTCAGTGGAGTTAGAGAGGAGCACAAGGAAACTTATGGGGAGGATGGATATATTCACCATCACGGTTATCATGATTATTTCATGGGTGCATACATATGTCAAAACTTATTTGACTGTGATATTTAAATATGTGCAGTTTATTATATGCCAGTTATTCCTCAGTAAAGCTGTTTAAAAGGATTGAGAAAAATTCAAAATTGATTTTTTAAATTCTAGTTATATTTAATACTAGGTATGTATGTATGGAATGAGATTTATATTCTCTGAGTTTAATGTAATTTTATTTTTATTGAGGTATATTTTACATTCAATAAAATTCACCATTTTAAGTTTAGCAATTTTAGTTTTGGCAATGCAGTCATGCAGCTGCCACTGCAATCAAGAGAGAGAACATTTCCATTGCCCCAAAATGTTTCCTTGTGCCCTGGGCTTTTTTGAACGTAATAAAATTCCCTTTAAACTTCCTCAGAATTTTAACTTTGTAAATGCATGTCTCCTGTAAAATTTAAAATATTGGGCTTATAATTATTGGGCTTGCTTGATTTTTGAAAATAGTCAAGTTGATATTTCAAAGGAAACTTATAGGCATAGCAGTTGAGGAAATGCACTGATGTATGGATAAGCCAGGACCAATTTCTAACATTTTTAATAGTACAGCTTTTCTCCACCCATAGCTTTTGTGTATGTGCAAATCTTCTTGATGTGCTGTGCAAAGTAGTAATTTAGTACCATAATTATTGAGCTGAACAAAAATCCATTGGAGGATAATATTGCAGAATATGATCAGATTTCAGTAATGATATGTATTTGGTTAAGTCAAGTTTGTTTTATTTTTGAAGTATGTGGAGGGATCTTTTGAGAAATACCTGGAACGGTTGGGAGATCCCAAGGTAAGATAAAATATGGGGGTTTAATCTTTTCAGAGTAGTATTTGGAATAAGAACCTAAATAATCATTCAGCTTGTTGCTTTAGCTAGGGCCAATCTATTTAGTTTCTTAAGTAGCCAGCTGTGTTGAATCATACAGTTCTTGCAAAAGTTTAGAGGCTGGCAGCTGACCTATTATTCTGTGCTGAATGTTGAGAATTGTGTGTTTAACAATTTTATCATCCATAAATGAGTGAAAGAATACATGCTGCTTGGGAACTGTACAAACATGAGCCATTATCATTTTAATGGGGGGGTGGTGGTAATGAATGTTACTAGGAGGTTATTAAAACAATTCTTCCTATTTGTAGTTATCTTTCTTTTAAGTGGAAGATCCATAAACACATTTAATTAAAATTTTATGTGATTAAATTAATTCCATAGTTCTGGGCTTAAAACACATGTACTAAATACCCTGCTAACTTCATATTTTTACACTAATTACATTTTAATTTTGCCTTTTAAATCTCCCATATGAAGTGTCTTTGTTACTTAATAACTAAGGTCTTCGGGTCCTTTTTTCCAGAACAAGTCTATGTTAATTAGTAACTATCACAGTATCCCAAGTCTCAAAGCAAGTTATATTGTGTTCTACAAATTCTTCATCTAAAAAAAAAAAAAAATTATAGTCTTTCAAAACCTTGTACTTTTTAGCTACTCAATGTTTATAAAAACTAATTTATATTTAGGAAAGTGCTGGCCAGCTGGAAATAAGAGCTCTTTCTCTAATTTATAAGTAAGTGGAATCTCCTTTTTTTAAAGTGTGTGTGTGTGTGTGTGTGTGCACGTGCGTGTGTGGGGTTTCTATTTAAATTCCCTTTAGTATTGGGAAAATTTTAGATTTGATGCATTGATATGTAGAAGGAACCAGGTCTAAGCAAAGTTCATTAGTGTAATTTTAGGTGGAGAATCTCTAGCATTTGTTTCAGTTTGAATGGAAGAATAAAAGACTTTAAGAACTGCTGTTATTGTTCCTGTGGCTAATTAGAGTGCTTATTTTAGAATTTTGTTTAACTCTGTGCCTCTTTTGCATGCATCCTCAATAGGGTTGTATTGCTTCCATGAGGGTAGAAATTGGTTCAAGGACAAAAAATTTAGATACGGTGGGTATTAAAATTTCATAGGGAAATTAAGAAAAGTCTAAAGTGTCTCTCTAGGGAGGTGATCATGGGGGGAAATTTTGAGAAACACTGCTCTAATGCTTTGCAAGTTTTGTGTTGAAACTGCAAAAAGTGGCATATGTGAAAGCTGTAGGGTTGGGTTTTTTTTACTTTATTTTTTACATATTACAGATGTCCCCATTTCCCTGCCCCTTTGCCCACCTCCACTCAACCCTGCCCCTCCCTTCTTTCTGGCCAACACCACACTATTTTTAGTGTCTATGGGTTATGCATATATGTTCTGTGGCTAATCCTTAGGGTTTTGAAAAAGCTATATAATATAGGTTAGCCTCGAGGCTCATGGGAATCTTACTCATTTGAGAAGTTTGATCTATATAAGACTCCTTCACAATTCTGAGGATGGTGAGATGGCATATACCAGTACCTGGGTAGAGTCAGAACCCTCTGGTTATGGGGACTTGTTCAAGTTAGTGTTTTTTGTGTTTTTTCTTTGGTGTGCTCTTTACTCACTAAATCTAGCAAGATGTAGTATAGCAGAGTCATTGGGCAGGTGGATTTTAAATCGGGCCATCTCTTAAATTGGCCTGACATCTGTTTTTTTATGGCCCTAGAGCTGAGAATGCTTTTTAAAAGTTTTAAATGGTTAAAAAATCAAAAGAAGGATAATGTTTTATGGTGTGTGAAAATTATATGAAATTCAAATTTTAGTGTCTATAAATAAAGTTTTATTGCAACACAGTCATGTGCATTTATCATTGTTTATGGTTGCTTTTATACTGCAAAATGGAAGTTGAATAAAACATAGGGCTGGAAAAAGCTGAAATGTTTATTACCTGGTCTTTTATCAAGAAAAATTTGTGCACCCCTGTTTTAAATAAATGGAAACCTCCAAAACTCACAAACATACATACAGTTGGTAATCTACCTTTACTGCCCGTTCCTCTAAATTAAGATATATTTTTAAAAATCCATAGAACTTTACAGGCCAGTAGCTTGTCTACCATGAGTTAGCATTATGTAGCCTCTTAAAAATTTGGATTATTTTATATGAATAAGGTCAGCAGTTTCAAAGCATAAATATTGGTTCTTATAACTACCTCTTGCATATGTTAAATTATCTCTTCTCATCCACCTTTGTTTTCTACCCATGTAGTCGAGATTTTGTTCTTTATCGCAATCCCGGAAAGCCTCCAACTTATGTCACAGATAATGGCTATGAAGACAAGGTAAGAAGATGAGTGAATGTTTACTAAAATAAAAAGAAGAAATTGAATGATGTTGTGGGCTTACCAGGATCTTAAATCATCCCTTTTACCTCGTTAATTAAAAAAGCCCATTCTAAATTCCAAACTCTCTTGCCACCAGTCAGTGTTGTTAGCTACCCTTCTGAACAGACCTGATCTTGTCACTCCCGTGGAATAGGAAACCCTAATCAGCTCCTTCCTCATTGATAAAAAGGTAAGTTGATACTCTGAAGCTAGGCATTCAGTGCCCTAAAGATTCCCAACCCTTCTTTTCAGCTTTTTTCCCCCTTTGCATATCCAATGTGTCAATTACAGTGAAACTTGCACAGCCACCACCCCCTGCCCAAGAGTTATTTCCTTCCTTTGCATCACCCAAGTAATTAGGGTATTTATCACATTGTATTTGTTTTCCTGTCTGTTTTTCTAATTAGTCTGAAAGTTTCTTGAGGGCAGGGACAGTGTGCTAGTACTGCCTAAGTAAGGTACAAATAGTAGGAGGTTGAGGACTCTCAGGTGAACAAATTGTTCTTAAGCATATAACTTTTCTTCCAAAAAGTTTTAAGAAAATCCTTTTATCCTGATTATTTAAATCATTACTAAATACAGACTACAAAATATTTGACTTTTGTAAATCTTGTTTCACATTGTAGAGCAAAATTCAGGCAACATTCTAATGATGGTCAAATAAGAATAGACACATCCCTTATGTAAGACAGAGGTTTTTGAACAAACATTCAGAAAGGTTCTGGAGCAGTTATTTAAACAAATTTCATTACATAGCTTTAAGTAGCATTTTTACTGAAATACCAGGTGTACCAGTTAATAATGCGGATTTTGTAATCAAAGAAAAGACGATAATTTCAAGAGAAACATCAGAAGTGCTTTATTCAAAGTAATGTCCATCGCTAGCTACACATTTTCCCCACCTTTCAGGTAATTTGTGGATACCGTTCCAATAGAACTTTTCTTGTTCTGAGGCAAACCATTCAGAGACCCAATTTGCCACTTCTTCGTATGTTTAGAAGTGCTGCTCAGAAAGTGCGTGTGCCATCGATTGGAACAAGTGGTCATCTGAAGGAGCAAGGTCTGGTGAATACAGCGGATGGGTTAATACTTCCCAGGCAAGATCTTTTAACATGTCTTTTAACTGGTTTTAAAGTGTGCGATGGTGCGTTATCATGAAGCAAAATTATTTTGCTGTGTCTTCTGGCACATTCTGGTCGTTTTACCATCAAAGCCTGGTTCAAATTGATTATTTGTTGTTGGTAGCGATCAGTATTAATGGTTTCACCTGGTTTTAGAAGCTCATAATACACCACACCTTCCTGATCCCACCAAACGCAGAGCACTGTCTTTTTTCCAAAGCGATTTGGCCTTGCAGTCGATGTTGATGGTTGATCTGGATCAACCCATGATTTTGTGCATTTGGGATTCTCAAAATAAATCCATTTTTCTTCACTAGTCACAGTTCGATGCAAAAAAAGACTTTCTTTCATGCCGTTGAAGCAACATTTTACTTAGGACTTTTCGGTTTTCCATTTGTCTTTTGTTCAATTAATGTGGCACCCATTTTCCTTTAAAATCTTTCCCATTGCTTGTAAACGATTGGAAATTGTTTGCTGAGCAACATTTAATCTTTCTGCAAGTTTTTGAGTTTGACACGCATCTTCATCCAACAATGCATGTAATTGTTGGTCTTCAAACTTTTTCAGTTGACCTGGACATTCTTTGCCTTTCACATTGAAATCATCACTTTTAAAGCGTTTAAACCAGCGTTCACAAGTATCTTGAGATGGAGCATGTTCACTATAAGCTTCCCAAAGTATACGATAACTTTCAGCAGCACTTTTCTTCAAAATAATGAATTAAAACTTCCAGCAAATGCTCTTTTTTTGGGCATGAAATTCAACATTTTTAAGCATAAGAATATCTGTGATGTTAACACCTTCAGAAAATTTGACATATGAAGTTTTGAGGCTTGCTGTCAATACAACAAAATAGCATACATATCAAATCGCATATAAACATATGTGTAACTCCATCTATTGAAAAAAAAATTCGCATTATTAACTGGTACAGCTGGTAATCTGGGTAGTAAGTGTGCATGGCCTTTGAATTATTTGAAAAATCTACCAATCGAATCAGCTAAGAAGAAATAACACATTCTGTAGCCATCTTATACCTTAATTCATTAAGGAAGTCTCTTTAGCAGTATTGCTCCTATATAGTATATTTATATATTGTTCTTCAGTATAGTGGATAACATTTTGAATAAATTGAAGTCTCTTCTCCTCTAGTCTTGTGTTTATATTCACTTGTTCAATTTATAAAAGTTCCTATCTTTTCAAATTGTCAATTAGTATTTGTTTGATATATTAATCAGAATGTGATTGAGGCTCACAGTGTATCCTTAATAGTGATTTCAATCTTGGCATTTTTAGAGAGAGGAAGGGAGACACACACACACACACACACACACACACACACACACTGATTTGCTCCACTTATTTATGCATTCACTGGTTGCCTCTTGCATGTGCCCTGACTGGGGATTGAACTGGCTAACCTTGGCCAGTCCGCACTGGTTTTTATAGCCTGTAGTACTTACTGCCCCTAGGGACTTCTTTCCCCAGCTCTGGGACCCCTTGCTGTTCCAGGCGGCCTCCACAGAGACAATCTCCCTCCTGACTAAAAAAACAGCGCACCTGGGTTCTGGACAAGCCTTTTCTGTGCCTCTGTGTGCTACCAGTCTCAGTGTGTTTTCTTGAGTTCCAAAGGGTCTCTTGCTTCCATGCCTTCTTTACTTCTCTAGTTGGCCTTCCATTCAGCCAGCTTTCCAGTGGTTCTGGATGATGGTGGTTCTGTATTTTAGTTGCCATTTTGATGTGATTGTGGGAGGCAGCCAGTACAGGTGTTTGCCTACACCACCGTGTTCCTTTTCCTCTAAAAGTCACTTTTTAAAACAAAAAAAATATTCATTTAGTTTATCAGTTTTCTGATTCATTACTTAATTTCAAGTATCTCATGGTTGTAGGATGTTGTAACATTCACTTAATGGTTTTGTATGTTTTCCTCTTCTTTAGATTCTACTATGCTATTCAAGTAATGGCCATTATGATTCAGTGTACTCAAAACAATTTCAGTCAAGTGCAGCTGTTTGTCAAGGTATGTGAAAGCTTTATGAATGTTTGGGTGCGATTTGTTGCCAGTCTTTAAATTGAGTAACCTTCCATAAATAGCTTTTTAAAAACCTTGTTGGTAACTATTGAATTTGTATACTGGGTTATGGCTGTTTCCACATTTTTACTTTAAAAAGCATTGCTTTGATAATTGGAATTTTGACCATTTTTTCTTTAGCTGTATTGTATGAAATTCTCTATAAAGATGTGTTTGTTGTGGATGAAGAAGCATTGAAGTCTGCAGTTAAATTGTTTCGAAGTGGTTCTAAGAAGAACAGAAACAATGCTGTCACTAACAGTGAGGATGTCCATGTTGCCTACAAGAGTTTAACTCCAGAAAGGTAATAAAGGGAAAGGGAATATCAATTGCAAGATCATCATTTTCTCTCTCGGTGTCATCATTGGGAAGTGGAAGAGACCTGGAAAGCTTTTATGACTGACTTAGACCACACACACACACACACACACACACACACACACACACACACTCTCTCTCTCTCTCTCTCTCTCTCTCTCTCTCTCTCTCTCTCTCTCTCTCTCTTCCTCTTCCTCTTCCTCTTCCTCTCTTCCTCCCCCCCCCATTTATGTGTAGGAATATAAATGTTTTAATGTGAGAAGATAATTTTTGCCAAAAAGATGTGTTGTATTGTTAGATGCTCAGGCTTTGGAGGTTCGGTCAAAGTCAGAATCAGATTGTTTTTTATTGTTGGAAAAGACTTTAGAGCTGTCTAATTCTGTGACTCTTAAACTTCAGTTATATATGAATTATTTAGGGTGCTTGTTAGAAAGGCAGATTCTTGGTTCTATCCTCACAAAATTTCAGATCAGAGTAAAGCCAGGAATCTGCTTTTTTAACAAATATACTCAAGTATTCTGCTATATATAGGCCGTGGACCACACTTTGAGAAAAATAAAAACTAACTCTAAACTAGCACCATAATTTTTTAGACGCTAATTCAGGTTCAGAGTGGTTACTTGGCACACACAACCAGCTAGTAGCAAAGATTCTACCTCAAGCTAAGGGAAGTTTTAAGAGCTGAGTGTCTTAAAACTTGTCTTTAAGACAGGTGTCACCTTGTTTTTTTGCCTTATAGTTCTATTTCTTTGATATTTAATGCTCTGAATTTTATTTTTTGGTGATATTTGAGAATGCAAAGGGCAGCAACTATATACCAAGGTAAAAGTTGCTTCAATCTTTACTGTTTATTTTTTAAAGGACTTAGGCTTAAGGAAACTATAGTATTAGGAAGGCAGGGTGTATTTATTATCTATTGCTATGTAACAATATTACCATAATTTGGCAGCTTAAAGCAACACACTTATCTCACAATGTATATGGGTTAGGATTCTGGGCATAGCTTAGCTGGGTCTCTTACTTAGGATCTCAAAAGACTGCAGTTATGGTGTTGGTAGGGATTGAGTTCTTTTTTGGAGCTTTGACTAAGGAAAGGTCCACCTCCCCACTCACATGGTTCTTGGTAGTATTCAGTTCCTTATAGCCATAGGACTGAAAACAGTTGTTTTCTGTCCATCAGCCAAAGGTAATACTCAGCTCCTTGCCACATGGGGTTGGTGAACATGGCTGCTTGTTTCCTTAAGCCAGAGAGAGAAACTAGCAAGACAAGCACTACAGTCTTACACAATGTAACCATATACTGTTTATTGGTTAGAAGCAAACTTAGGACACGTGAACAGTGGGAGGATGGGGATTGTAGGGACCATCTTTTTAAAATATATTTTATTGATTTTTTACAGAGAGGAAGGGAGAGGGATAGAGAGTTAGAAACATCGATGAGAGAGAAACATCGATCAGCTGCCTCCTGCACACTCCCTACTGGGGATGTGCCCACAACCAAGGTACATGCACTTGACCAGAATCGAACCTGGGACCCTTCAGTCCACAGGCCGATGCTCTATCCACTGAGCCAAACCAGTTAGGGCTTTTGGGACCATCTTAAGAATGTGTCCCCACAGGAGTCATGAAATATAGGAGGTAATCTGCTAAGCATATTTTATCACATATTTATGCAAAGGAAGCAGCATAAATGTAAATGTTGAGTGAAAAAAATATTTGCCTCATTTTTAGAACTGAGCTACTTTAGTACCACTAGGTGGTAGAATAGTCAGTCATTAGATTTAAGATTTTCTTAGCTGCTACATTTATATAAAGCTCTTTGTTCTAAATCTTTTCAATTAGGACTGAAGAATTGGGTGCTTGCTGCAATGTTGAAAATATACCAGAGGGGTACAATAAAGGAACAGAAGAAGCAAAGGTTTGAGATTTTTCTAGAGCAAAGACTTTATAATCTTGGTTTGCAGCATTATAACTTAAACTAGTTGAAATCACATGATCCGTTCTAGTAATATGAGGATGGGGCGGAGTTGATATTTCCCTCTGTGGAAGTCTTAATTTGAAAATGTAAAATGTGTGTTTAATGTTCTCTGAATTTTTATTATGGAATTGTACATTTTTTTCAAAGCAAACTGAACACGTGAGAAATGTCAGAAGCTGTTGTTTTCAAGATAAAGTAGTATTACAGACTCAATGGATAGTTTGTAATCAATTTTATAACACTGAGGTTTCTTTTTGTCATTAAAGAATATAATGCTTATCCCTATCTACTCAAAGAAAATAGGTAATAATCCTGGTTCATGAAACAGGAGACATTTGTATAGGTTTAAAGTTAAGCAGATGTTACATTTGAGGCTAGCTAAATAGGACAAATACTGTTGCAACAATCTCTGTATGCCCCGAGTGCTGGTAATTTGGGAATAGCATTGAATATGGTGAAATTCTAGGAAAGCAGAAGGAAAAGGTAATTTCTTTGGAAATTATCACAGATTTTAACCAAAATGAAATAAACTTTTCAGATTTTTCCAGTTGATTTTAGGGTTCAGAAGCACTTGCATCTGTGTGCATACCAAGGGAAAACTTGTTAAGTAGCTCTGACTGAGTCTTTAATCCTGGTCAGTGTTGCATTGATTTATATATGATGTATCCTGAATTGTTGGCTGCTTGAGACAATATTTCCCTTCTGCCACCCAGAACCTTTTAGATTATTTGCATATTGCTTCTTTAGTCTTCTGATTTTTAAATACACAGTAAAATTTATTGTGGAATTTATTTCTTGTTTTAATAAAGAAGGAAAGGAAGTCATATGTACATAGCTTTAAAAAAAAGGGAAGAAAAGAACCTTAATTCTTCTTCATAGAAGACTTAAGCTAAAGATGGGAGTTTGTAGCATGATTATTTTTGTTTTAGTCTCCAGAAAATCCATCCAAGGTGAACTTCCCCTATAAGGTGCTCAAAGCTCTGGATCCAGAAATCTATCGTAATGTAGAATTTGATGTTTGGTTGGACAGCAGAAAAGGTAATGAAATATTAACAGGATACTTTTGAATCCTGACAGGTCTAGGAAATTAATTTTGTAAATTGTTTTTAATAGGAGACATTTTCAATGTACTGTTAATGAAAAACAGGCATGTACTTACTTTTTGCCTTACTCAAACATGGTTTAAATCCAAAGGAGGAACAAATGGTTTTAGAAGTCGGATCTTTTAGAGTCTGATGTTTTATCTGGTATTTCAGCTTTGCAAAGACTGTGTGGAGGTAGCCTTTAGGTAACTAAGAGTACCAGAAACTTGTAGTAACTAGAAATAAACATATCTTACATTTAAAGGGTTAAAACTCCCCTTATTAATAAATGAGGTCGGGTGTTGGCAAACTATGGCCTGTAGACAAAATCTGACTTGCCATCTGTTTTTGTATGGTCTGTGAATTAAGAATGGTCTTTAAATTTTTGAATGACGGAAAAAAATGAAAACAGTATATTATGTGAAATTCAAATTTCAGTGTCCATAAGTAAAGTTTTTTGACAGAGTTGTGTAGTTTGCCAACCCTAAAAACAGGTAATTGTTTACCTCCCCCCACTTTCTTAGATAATTAAGTTGGTCAAAGTAGGCCTTAAAGTTCTGCCTTCGAGGTAGCCTTTAATGTCTCATATTCCTTGAACCACGTGAACCAGGGTATAGTTAGCAATATAGAATGAGGTTATGACCTACTGGAACACAATAAGTTGTTAAAAATAATAGGTTACTTTGAAGAAGCTTTGTATTTCTTTTTTTGATTGAGATGTGTTACTTTCAAATTTTATCTAATTGGTGTTTGACGAACTCTAAAATTGCAACTCTAATTTCCACTTAAAGTAAAACCTTGGTTCTTGAACTTATTTCATTCCAGAAGGCTGTTTGAGAAGTGATTTATTCAAAAACTGAATTATTTTTCCCATTAGAAATAATGAACTAGTAATGAATCCATTCCAGATCCCCAAATGATTCCCTATTTTAACCTTTCTTATATATAGTACATGTCACTGTTTAATCTATAAATACTTCTTTTCTTATATTTATCGAACCACCCCCTACTAGCCTTATTCTAATCCATCCCTTTTAGTATTGGGTCCAGGGGTGTCTTTCAGGTCAGCATGCAGTACCTTTGCTTGTTCATTTATCACTGCCTCTGAAATGATTGTCACTGGCTAACTGCTTTTTGTTAATCCAAATCAACAGCAGTTTTTCCATCTCTTCAGTTGCCTGTGGTCATTGTTTCTTTCACAACCTCAGCAACATTCTCTCTTGATGGCCTTTTTATATTTTAAAATTGTGCTAATCCATTGATGCCAACAACAAAAGCATTCTCTCCTTTGTTGCCTGAGAGACACTTTTTGTCATGCTGAGGTATCAGCTTGAAAGGGTTGTCAGTTCCAAAACTAGTTTGGTTCCACAAGTTAGACATTTTTTCTGTGACAACTTGGTCAAGAACCAAATTGTTCCACCTGGGAGGTTCGAGAAATGTATATTTGTGTTTTGTAGCACAAAACTGTATTTGCAAGTCTCCTTAAACTAACTACAGAAATAACCTATCAAGAGTGATAGAATAACCCTTTAGGACAGCAACCTGTGGGTTTCGACCCCTTTGGGGGTAGAACAACCCTTTCACAGGGGTCACCTACGACCATCGGAAAACACATATATAATTACATATTGTTTTTGTGATTAATCACTATGCTTTAATTATGTTCAATTTGTAACAATGAAATTGGAGGTCACCACAACATGAGGAACTGTATTAAAGGGTCGCGGCATTAGGAAGGTTGAGAACCACTGCTTTAGGACTACCCCTCACCCCAATTTTAGCTTACAGTGGTAGCATTGTAAAGACTCCTTGGTAAAAGTGCATTAGAAAATTAAATGATGTAAAATAGGAAAGGAAACAGTTTGAGTTTGATCCTTTCTTTTAACAGAACTTCAAAAAGCTGATTACATGGAGTATGCTGGGAAACATTACTATTTGGGAGACAAATGTCAGGTTAGTTTCTTCTTTGAAGAATCAATAATTTATTTTTTCAAGATTGTGGTTTTAGTCATTAATATGAGTTCAACACAACTAATTTGCAAAATTCTAGAAGATTTTTTAAATGTTTGTGTTAAATTTTAATTACAAACTTGTGATTAAAGGTAAAACTCTTTCAGCATGTGCTACCTCCATTGAACTAGACTGGCAGTGCTGATTATCAGCTGCTTTAATAAGTAGATACTGAACTCCATTTGGGGAAAAGTGGTATTTTTGTTTGGCAGAAGCCAGATCTGCCAGTAGACTTGGGAGTAAATGTATTCTGTCTCTTCCCCTCTTTCAGGTTCGCTTGGAATCAGATGGAAGATATTATAATGCTCATATTCAGGAAGTTGGAAATGAGAACAATTCAGTAACAGTCTTCATTGAAGAATTGGCAGAAAAGTAAGAATATAATAACGCGTTGAATTACTGAAATCTTTGGCTGCTGATGCCTTTTTTTGTAATATTAAATTGAGAATTACCAGGATATTAGTAAGAGAACCAAAGTCATATCTGGAGCTAGTCTAAGATGACTTATCTTGAATTGTAAAAGTGTATACTAAAGTATGAAACCTCAGTACAGTCATGTGCTACATAATGACATTTCAGTCTATGACAGTGATTACTTAAGATTATAATGGAGTTGAATTTTCCATAAGAAATGGAAGGACATACTAGTATAGTTCAGGAGGAATTTTTTTTCCTCTGATGGAAGCAATATCTGTGCAGCCTGGCAGTAGATTCCCTCTCACAGCACCTCCGTTGTGAGTGCACGGGTCACATCCCCATCAGTCAACCACTGAGCTGTTTCAGCACAGAGCAGCCTGTTCCTTCAGCACTACATACTCAAAGGGCACTGCAGTCAGTCCTCCCACATGTAGCCAATGGTCTTCAGAGTTCATTGCTTTAAATTTTTTGTTGAGGACATAAGATTCTGTACAAGGACACAAGTCCACAGGAGCTACTTTAACAGGTATTAAGTGCCACTGATATGTCAATAAAAGCTTTCTGTGACAGTATGGAGCCAGCCTGTCTCTATACTTTGGGAATATGTTCAGGTTGTCATATGTAAAACTTAGAAAAGTACGGGTGCGCACGTACAGTGTGATTGAAACTTCGTGGCCCATGCACAGAGTCAGTATTTTGTGAAAGAGCCACACTCAAGGGGCCAAAGAGCCGCATGTGGCTCGCGAGCCACAGTTTGCCGACCACTGACCTAGGCCTTCACATTCACTCACCACTCACTCACTCACCCAGAGCAGCTTCCAGTCCTTCAAGCTCCATTCATCATAAATGCCCTATACAGATGTATCATTTTTAACTTTTGCACCATATTATTAACCTATTTTTCCTATGTTTAGATATACAGATACCATCGTGTTATAATTGCCTACAGCATTCAGTATAGTAACATGCCGCATAGACTTATAGCCTAGGTGTATAGTAGGCTAGACCATCTAGGTTTGTGTTAAGTGCACTCTATGATGTCCATACAATGATGGAATTGCCTAATGATGTATTTCTCAGCATGTATGTCCTTTGTTAAGCAACACATGACTGTATACCTATGTATAAAAGTTTATAAATCCTAGTCACTAGCCAACTTACTATAAATATTAAGTACAACAGAATGCTATTAAAAACTGTTCATACTAATGGGAAAGCTGGTTTTCCAATATCACGGCAACTCAGCTAGCTAGTCCAGTCATTCTCAAACTTTTAACATGCTCCAGAATTGTATGGAGAGTATAACACAGATTGATGAGCTCCATCCCCAAAGTTTTTGATTTAGTAAGTCTGTGGTGGGGCCCCAAAATTTGAACTTCTAACAAGTTTCTGGATGATATTGATGCTATTGGTCTACTTTGAGAACCATTAAACTAGTCTATACTGCCGTAATTATAAAAAAAAAAAATCTCAGCAGCTTAAAACAATAAGGTCACTTCTTGCCCATTTTGCATCTTTATAGTGGGACAGCAAAGGGGACCCTGGCCAAGAAGGCTCTATTACAGGCAGAGAAAAAATTATACCATGACAAACCATGTGCTGGCTCTTAAAGCATCAGTTACATAATGTAGCTGAGTCTGAAGTCAGTGGGGTAGGAAAATATAATCCTCCTCTAAGGAGAGGCAACAAATATTTCTAAACTAGTTTACCACAGTCATTCCTCTGGAAGGTGAAGCAGAAAGGGTGGTTATGTGTATCAAATGAGAATTAAGTCTGCTGCAATAGCTTCATGTTGGTATCTTTAACTTTAAGGCATGTTGTTCCACTGGCTAACTTAAAACCAGTTACTCAAATGACACCTGTTCCTGCTTGGAGTGCTATGCCTAGTCGGAAAGGAAGAGGTTACCAAAAAATTTCCGGGGGCTATTTCCCAGAAATGGGTTTGTATACTGAAGGTTTTTATTATTTTCTCCATCTCTCCCCCTACATTGTAATTTTTTCAAGGTATAAATAAGTCTTATTCTAGGGTAGAGTTTCTCAACTTTGTCACTACTGATATTTTGGGATGGATAATACTTTATGGTGAGCTGTCCTGTGCACTGTAGGATGCTTAGTAGCATCCTTGGACTCTATCCACTACATTCCATAGCACTCTTCCCCCAGTTTAACAACCCAAAATGTCTCCAGACATTGCCACATGTTCCCCAAGTGGGAAGAGGGGCAAGATTGTCCCTGGCGGAGAAATACTATTCCAAAGTACTTTGTGTAAACTTAAGTTAGAGTAGATTTTAGATTCTAAAATTTGAAGGGAAAAGATTTTTCAGAGAATTAGGAAAACACTTCACGGAAGCAGCTGGAGATATTAATAGGCATTAACTCTATGTTTTGATGATCAAAGCTGCCTATCCTAAAGATAGTGCTGAGGTGTCCATTGATACAGAAATACCTACTGGTTTTGCCCTTCCAAATGGAGTATCTAGTACATCCTTAAAAAATACAAAAATTCCCTCTCTGTATTTTTTGTTTGCTTGTTTGTTTGTTCCTAAGAAAACGTTTGAAAGTTTTAGTTATTTATGGGTGTGGTAGGGAGACACTGGATATTTTGCTTTGGTTATGAAGCTTATTTGCTACTTCTTTGTTTGCCTGAAAGTTATGTCGGAGATGGACATGAAGCAACACAAGAAGATGTTCAGAAAAGTTAGAGGGAAAGAGATGTATATGTCTATGGCCTACAGCAGGGGAGAACCCCTGCCCCCACCCAGGCTTCAGAATAGTATGCATTATGGGCATGACCCTCCAATGCACTACGCACAGACAGCTGGCAATTTTATGCCTAATGAACATTTTTATCCTCAACATTCATCTCAGAGACAAGGTCGGGGATATGGGATGCCCAGGTAAGGTTTAACCAACTTTCAAGATAATGTACATCTCTGTTTAGATATTGGAAATAATTCCTGGACATAATTACAGTAGAATTTAGAAATATCTAAAGAGTTTAGATTTCTTACAATTTCTGCCTACAGAGAGTATAGAAGATGAAACTTGCATATACTTAAATTCCTGTAAATGAATTCACTGGAAGATTCATATTCTCACAGTTTAGGGAAATATGGAACAGTTGAAGAGATGCTAGAAAATAGAATGCTATCAAGATATGAATGTCATGTATATGGCCCTATATCCATTAATAATGATTAGGCCTAATGCCAGTAGTAAGGGGAGCAAAGCTCTTTTTTGTGGATGTTTTTATAAAGATGTGTTAATTCTATTTAACTACAAAGACTGACCACTCAGACACTAGTGAATAAAGAATTCTGTTTTCCTTTCCCCTTATTCTTAGGGATTCATCTCGCTTTATAAACAGGCCTAACATGGTGGACCCTAAAGTTGGTTTTTACCCTGGCCCAGGGAAAAAGTGCTGCCAGAGCTATGATAACTTCTCCTACAGAGCTCGGTAAGTAAATTTTAAGTGTCAAAAGTCAGAGAAAATGGGTAAGTCTGTCTTCATTGCTGAGCAACAAATGTATGGAGTAAATTGTGTCAACATTGAGATGTTTGAACTGTTATTTAGAAATTAGAAACAAGTTACTACCATATTTTATCATTTTTCCCCTTTCATTCTCTGAACCACTTAAGTTCCTTTAGACGTAGTCACCGCCAGATGCATTGTGTGAATAAGGAGTGCCAGTATAGCTTTGCCCCAGAAAATGGACAGATGCCCAGGGGTTTGGAAGAAACCATTACTTTTTATGAAATTGAAGAAGGGAATGAGACTGCTTATCCAACTTTAGCTGTAAGTAATTTAAAAATTTACTCAAAAAGCTATTTACTTTTCTCTTTTTTTAAATAAAGGCATGTAGATAAATTTTAGCTTTTTTGTATAAATATAGCAAATACAGCCCTTCTTGGAAAACAAGACTTCATTTTAGCACTTTTAAGGAGAACTTTTGTTTTTGTCTTAGAGAAGCAGGTAGAGGTGGACAAATAATCTTGCCTATATAGGATGGGCTAATATTTTCTGTTTTCTTGATCATTATTGCCTCACACTTAATTCTAAAGCACATTAGAATTAAGAGGGAGAACTGCATGTATGTGTGTGTGTGTGTGTGTGTCTCTTTGGTACAGAATCATGGAAGGCCCTCTACAATGATTCCTCCTACTCCAACATACTGTGTTGCAAGGCACGGACATAGCCCAGGCAAACACACTTTGAGTTCAGAGGAGGGCAATGGCCAGTGTGATAATGGTGAGTCAATTACACTTAAATGTATTTTTTAAAGATGATTCTTGTGGCATTAGAATATCAAGGCTATGAAGTAGACCTAAAGTGATTGTTTGGGGATCTGACTCTGTTCTGGTAGCTTGCTTTGAAAGAAGTATTAGTTTTTGTCTCAGAGTTTGCTAGGTTTTTAAAGATATCTTGGTATCTCTCAGAAGAATAGGCTTCTATTTCTGTAGGCTCTACATAGTTATAACTTATTTTCAGCTCTTTGCATAGGTTTATACAGTAAAACCTCAATATAATGGACTAATTCGGTTGAGGAGGTGTCTGTTAAAGCTGAAAGTCTGTTACATAATAAAGTAGATTTTCCGAATGCATATGTTAAAAAATTAACAAATTAGTGTACTTGTTTTTACTTATGTAGACACATTTGTGTAATTAAAATTAAGTATGTATGAAAAGTTTAATTTCACAGAAAAGTTTTCTATATGTATTACTGTAATTTTAAATTTATATTGAATAGGTCTAGTAAGTGCATGCATTCACCAGTCACTGTGAGTAAACAAATGCACATTGGCACATCTGCTGTACACTTTAAAATTGCTGCATAAAGTCTCGCCATGTGACAATGAAACCAATTACTGCACATGATATGGTGTGATTATGTGCTAATCATTCACTGAACATTGTTTATGAGTGGTGACTCTTGGATTCAAATATATAGACTACTAGAGGCCTGGTGCATAAAATTCATGCACTGGGCGGGGCGGGGGAGGCACTCCCTCAGCCCAGCCTGCACCCTCTCCAATCTGGGACCCCTCAGGGGATTGGGCCTACACCGGCAGTTGGACATCCCTCTCACAATCCAGGACTCCCAAGCGCTCGCCTGTCTGCCTGCCTGATTGCCCCTAACAGCTTCTGCCTGCCAGCTTGATCATTCCCTAACCCAGTGATGGAGAACCTATGACACGCGTGTCAGAGGTGACACACGAACTCATTTTTTGGTTGATTTTTCTTTGTTAAATGGCATTTAAATATATAAAATAAATATCAAAAATATAAATCTTTGTTTTACTATGGTTGCAAATATCAAAAACTTTCTATATGTGACACGGCACCAGAGTTAAGCTAGGGTTTTTCAAAATGCTGACACGCCGAGCTCAAAAGGTTTGCCATCTCTGCCCTAACCACTCTCCTTCCAGCCTGATCGACACCTAACTGTTCCCCTGCCGGCCCAATTGCCCCCAGCTTCCCTCCCCTGCAGGCCTGGTCACCCCCAACTGCCCTCCCCTGCAGGCCTGATCGCCCCCAACTGCCCTCCCCTGCCAGCCATCTTGTGGTGGCCATCTTGTGACCACATGGGGATGGCCATCTTTGACCACATGGGGGTGGCCATCTGGTGTGAAGGTCAATTTGCATATCACGTCTTTATTATGCCATCTAATAAAGAGGGACTATGCTAATTGACTGCCATGCCTTCAAACATGGCGACACCCACAGCCAATAAGGAGGGAATATGTTAATTGACTGCCATACCCTCAAAGATGGCAGCGCCCAGTCCCCTCAGCCTCATCGGGGTGGTAGGTGTGCGGCAAGGCTGGTCCCGCCCCGTGTGCCTGCCTCCGGAGTCCCCCAGTCCCTTCAGCCCCCCAGCCGCCCAGGGCCAGCCAGAGGCGTAGGCAAACCTCAGATAACAGCTGCCCAGCTGCCCAGGGCCACCTGAGGCTCAGGTAACCAGGGCCAGCCGAGGCTTGCGCTGCCGGCAGTGGCAGCAGCAGAGGTGTGATGGGGGCATCGCCTTCCCCTGATCTCCGTGTCGCCTCCTGACACCTGAGGGCTCTCGGACTGTGAGAGGGGGCAGGCCTGGCTGAGAGACCCCCCTCCAGTGTATGAATCTTCATGCACTGGGCCTCTAGTATAGGATAGTTGTAGATATGTAATATTTATCTATGTTGGTGAAATTACGACTGTTTTTTTCCAACATTTGGCCTATTCACTAAAATTTGTTAAAAATAACAATGAATTCATAACAAAAAATAACTCAATTTAATTATAAGCAAATCTTGGATAAAGTAATTTTAAAAATAATAGGGTGTTTATTTTCACATGTGACACATGGGCTGGAAATTTTGTCTGTTAAATCCGAAGTCCATTAAATCAAGGTCCACAAAATTGAGGGTTTATTGTAGTGAGTTTGAATTTGGGAGATTTCCCTGTGGAAAAGGAAAACATCTATTCCTTATTAATAAGGTATTATTCATGTTGTCCTCACGATTTGTAATAACTACTTTGGGCTTTTCATGAGACTGGCTATTAGTTTACAAGACTGCTATGAAATAACTACATTGCCCAAAGAAGTCTACTTAATCTATAAATATTACTATTCATTGAATCCTATGGACAAAGTAATTATATTTATAATTTAATATAGTACTTAAACTGTATCCTTCTGAGGAATGTGGTATTTGTATATTACATATAAGGAATTTGAGTTTTGAAGGTTAAATGACATGGCCAAAGACATACCTGGTAAGTGGCAAATATTTAATTTTTTTCTAACAGCTTTATTTAGATGTACTTTACATACCATACAGTTCATCTATTTAAGTGCACAACTCAGTGGTTTTTAGTATAGTCATAGAGTTATATAACCATCACCACAACCAATTTTAGAACATTTTTATCACCCCCAAAAGAAATTCTGTATCCATTAGCAGCCACTTTCCATTTCCCTTCCCCCTCCCCTAACCCTATGGAACCACCAGTCTGTCTTTGTCGTAATAGATTTGCCTATTCTGGACATTTCATATAAATGTCCAGATGTTATATGTGGTCCTTTGTGACTGGCAGAGATCAGTTTTAAATTTGGGTTTTTATGACTTTAAAGTTTATATATGTGCCTATATGTACCCTCAACAGTTGTTATAGTGCCTCTTACCATGCACAGGGTATGCTTATTTTTACTATAAAATCATATATGCTTACTTAAACAATTCTGGTGGAGTTGGGTATATTAAGGAGGTAAGAGGCAGTCTGAATGACTCAATTTACCAGTCAATTTCCTTATTTCCCTGTGATATTTTTCTTTTACTTATGTAGAAGAAAATAGATATTTCTAGGAAAAAATCTCGCACAGGGATAATCTGCGAATATTTTATATGTGCATGTGCATACATGTGAAGGATGTGTATGCTCTGCTCTTTCACTCAACATGACCCATGACCCTTTTGTCTTTTCCTTTAGCATGGTGGGCATCTTTAGATATATTGCTCACCTGTAGTGGCATATTCAGAGTAACCAAATCTTCTCACCTAAAATTCTGCTGTCTGGAGGGGTTAATGCATGTGTGTTTGATAAGTAACATGTTTAAGAATCAAATCCAGTTTTTACCTATGGATTTTCTTTGGTGAAAAACTGTTTAATTGAAGATTGGCATTCTCTGTGTTTCATTGGTATAGCAGTCTTAAAGCAAAGTACATCAGTGTACTGAGCCATCCTCTGAGAACAGACTGATTTTAAATGTATTATTTACCTGACAGGCTAAAAAACATATGAGGCATGATATATCTCATTGATGTCCCCCTAAACAAATTATGGGTTATACTCAAATTATAGTCACCATTTACTATATATCAAGCATCATGCCATATTCTTTTCACTTCCCTAGGTACTATTATTCCTGCTTTATAGTGAAGAAAGTGAGGCACAAAGAGTGGTATTGTTAATCAAGATTCAAATCTAGCCCTAACCACGCTGGTAAACTTAATCACCATAGTCTACTGCCTGACTGGAAAATTGGACACAGGTGTATTTTTCACCTCTGTCTGAACTTTAAAAACTAAGGGAATTTTCAGAGGAGAAATTCATATTGTTTACAGCCAATCTCTAGCTTCAGTATCTTTTCACTAGTACAAAAGCTCAAATCACTTGTTGCAGGTTGTATATGTTTTAGTCTTGAACCTACATATCCACAAAACTTTAGAAGAAAGCAAGTGCTGACCATCTGGCTGTGCTGAGCTAAAAAGCTCTACATAAACATACAAACATACTCTTCTGTCTTTTTTTCTAGGGGGATATCATGAAGAATATATTTATCCTTCAGGTCAGTGAGATCTAGATAGAATCTATGACATTTATTATTGTTCATAAAATTTCAAACTATGAAATAATGCTCACTTTTGACTTTACTTTGGCAATATCCTCTAGAACCAGACTATGAAACTTCAGATGTTTATAGCACAACTGAATCTACAGCAAACTTGGTAGGTACTCTGTGTACTAGGGCCCTATTCTAAGAACTATACATATAAGTGTATTTAAATCAGAACAATCCTATGAGGTAATCAGGGTATCATTTCCATTTTGTAGATGAAGAAATTGAGACCCAGAAATTGAATAACTCATCCAAGATCACACCCCCTTTCTGAAATTAGTCTATTTAGAGATATTTCTAATATGCATTGATACATGAGGAAGTTCAAACATTGGCAGTGATAATTTCTAGAGGAATTTACTACGATTTTTCTATCAGTAAGAATGGACCATAAGTAATTTTGCTTTGTTTATGCTACATGTGCAGCAGGAGGGCCCTGCTCAGGGACTCAGGCTGATGGAAGCTCCATCCATGATTGCCAAGGCAGGAAACAAAAGCTAGTGAATGGTGCACTAGAGATGGCATGCGTCACTTCCTTTTCCATTTCTTTTTCATTGGCCATAACATGTCCTACTAAAGAATCTAATTTCTCTGTGCCTGGAAGTAAAAAAGTTGGAAATATTTTAACAACACTAAGTAGTGTAGCATGCAACTCAAACTCCCTCCCACAGGCAGAATACTTGCTTCCTCCTCATGGGAGACAACCTAAAAATTCCATCCAGTGTAATTAAACTCACAGCCCAAGGCTTCTGGGGAATCTGTGGTACTCTTTGTATTGGGTATAGGTATGACTCTTCTTGATCTGGAAGCCTAAAGTCAAAGATACAAAGTTGTTTACCCCCACAAACCCAATTTGTAGTGGTGGAACAGGGACTGAAAAATTGTAGTAAAAATTCCCACTCAGAGGGGGGAAATGGGAGAAACACAGTTACTTGCCTGTAGCAATTCTGACATCATGATAGACAGACATTGTGAGGGCCCCCAACCTGGGCATGGGGACTATTCTCTGGACGTGACTGGTTCATTGTTTTCTGGGGCTCTTGTTTTCTGGGACTCCCAAGTCCCTTCTGTCCTTGACCATATTTGAAGTAGGCATTGAAGAATAATCCTTGGCAGCCGAGCAACTTTCTCAGCCTGCTTTTTATTCATAGAAAATTGGGGGCCCAAGGGTCATTTTATCTCAGTTGGGGATGGGTTTAGTTCTGCTCATGGTTTCTCTAGCTGTGTGATTAATTATGCTGCCTCTGTTTGATTCCTATTAGTTTCATGTGTTAATATTCCTCCTAACATGAGCCAGGCCAGCACAGCCAAGGGTTCGGTGAGCCTGAGAGAGGGCGGGGAAGGATTTAGAAAAGAGACAAAGAGAATAAGCTGGGTTTAGGTGGATCTCCTGTGCCTGGCCAAGGCCACAGAGAGAGATCCAGACGGCAAGCTGAGCCTTTATTTTATAGCCAGAGGTAAACAAGGTAGTGGTCACCATAGTTACAATGTTCTTGTGAGTTTCACTTGTTTTGGCAGCACTTGCTGCACTTCCCACAGCCCATTAGCTACCCAGATAGGATCTAGGGAGCGTCATAAGGTCAAGCTTAATTATGCTAAGAGGGCTGTGCCCTCTAAGCTGGGACTTACTTGTGGCTTTGCCAGCAGGTTAGTCTGAGGCTTAACTCTATAGCCCAGTGGTTCTAAACCTTCCTAATGCCGCAACCCTTTAATACAGTTCCTCATGTTGTGGTGATCCCCAACCATAAAATTATTTTTGTTGCTACTTCATAACTGTAATTTTGCTACTGTCATGAATCGTAATGTAAATATCTGATATGCAGGATGTATTTTCATTGTTAAATATTGAACAAAATTAAATCATAGTGATTAATCACAAAAACTATATGTAATTACATATGTGTTTTCCAATGGTCTTAGGCGACTCCTGTGAAAGGGTTGTTCAGCCACCAAAGAGGTCGCGACCCACAGGTTGAGAACCGCTGCTAGAGCCTCTCCCTACAGCTCACCCTTCTTTTATTTTTAAGCTACTATAATGAAAGTAAAACTTAAACATCAAGAACAAAACTCTGGCTATTAAAACAACAAAACAATGCCAATGCAAAACCCAAACTACAGACGTTAACATTTTAAAACTCGAACATCAAGAACAAAGCTCTGGTTATTAAAATAATAACAAAACAATACAGCAATGAGAGAGAAATCAAACTACAGACATGTTAACATTTTTAGCTACTAAATGAAAGTTTCTTTTGCTGATTTATTCAGAGTCCTCGGATTTGGCTGTGCAAGACTTTACAGAAGACTGGCAACTAACCAATGCTAGCATAGCCAGAAATGTGGTTGAGGGAGTAGTTTCCACTTCTTGCTTTTCTACCATCTTCTGGGCCTCAGTTGTTAACTTCTTCAGCTGACCCCATTTTGGCACCTCGGTCCCTTGCATAGCCTTTGTCATCTTCCTTTTCTGTATTGCTGTCATTGGGGCAACTCTCAGTCTTTTGAACGAAGGGACAAGGAGCTTCTCTGGGTCCAATGTGGTGATGCATGTAACTCTCTGGTACCCAAATTGGCTGCACTGCTCCTTCTGGAAAGATACAAAACACAACCTCTTCCCCACATCATTACTAGATCTGGTAAAACTCTTGTCTGGTTTGTGCATCCTTCCACTGGGCTAAGTTGGCAGAGGCTATTGTATAGGAGGCCCGATGCCTTTTGGACGCTGTACAACTCTCTGCATTGTAATTTAAAAAATTTAACCTGTAACATTCTTCTCCCCCTTGTTTGTTTATATAGTTGCATTTTAAGAGTATGATTGGTGCTTTCCACTATTGCCTGAGTCCTGATCTATCACGCCAGGAAGAACTTGCCAATCCTGCGCTTCCTGGGATGGCATGATAAAGGTTTACTGAGCCAGCCTGAAAGGCTGCAGTGGGGTTAAGGATAAGGCCCCTACTGTTTGGTGGGGTTGGGGCTGGCCCCGCTTGAAGTTTCCCTGCCTAGGGGGCATTAAATTATCATCAACATCAGTCTTGGGGTGGCATTCATTTACCCAATGCTTTCCTCTCCTGCATCTTGGACATAATCCAGGCTGCTTGTTTCCACTCCCTGGAGCCTGTTGACTTCCTTTTCTAGCATTGCAGTCTTTAGCAAAATGCCCTAGTTTGCCACAGTTAAAGCATCCCCCTTTCCTTTTCTGCTGACCAGTGAACAACATCTTCTTTAATGTGGCAGCTAATACTGCTCCTTGAAAGTTGGCTGGTCCAATGGCAGCACAAACACAAATATAATACTTCCATAATAAGTAGTCTCCAGGTGAGAGACAGGCTTTTGCGACAATATTAAGCCTCTGGTAACCTTCCACTATCCATCTTAGTTCCCCTGCCACATTCATCCGTTCCCTTTCAGGAGTGGGCTCTCGGGAGTCCCGAGTCAGGGACCACAGACTGAAAGTGGAGAGAGGAATTCTCTCTGGACCTTCAACTATATAACAATCTCTAAGTTGTTTTCGTACCTTCTCCCATGCCTCTACATTTACTTTTCCTTCCTCAGTAAACCATGGGCAGGTTTTACTTACAAAATCCAACAAATTGAAAAGCTATTGATAACTCACTGAACAGCTCCATGCTAGGACCATAGCCTTAAGCATGGATATGTATAAATTCTTTTCCTGCGATCCTGAATTTCCCATATTTTACACCTAGTTATCACTAAACTTCGCTCCTTACCTTCCTCTTTGCTTTCTGCACGTGCTTCACTGGAGCATCCTTTCACCTGACAACTGCAGTTTCCCTGAACTCAGGCCCCACTTTGGGTGCCACATGTGCTGAGTCAGCTCAGCCAAGGGTTCGGTGAGCCTGAGGGCAGGTGGGGAAGGATTTAGAAAAGACAGACGAGAATAAGCTGGGTCTAGGTCAGCCGTGGGCAAACTACAGCCCGCGGGCCGGATCCGGCCCGTTCGGCTGTTCTATCCGGCCCGTTCAGCTGTTCTATCTGGCCCACGGAGCCGAAAGAGCGGAGGGTTCTCTTGCTCTCCCCTCTGCTCCTTCACCAGCAGCAGTGTTAACATGTATTAGTTCACACAAACACTCCATCCATGCTTTTGTTCCGGCCCTCCGGTCCAGTTTAAGAACCCATTGTGGCCCTCGAGTCAAAAAGTTTGCCCACCCCTGGTCTAGGTGGATCATCCTATGCCTGGCTGAGGCCACAGAGAGAGATCCAGACGGCAAGCTGAGCCTTTATTTTATAGCCAGAGGTAAACAAGGTAGTGGTCACCATATTTACAATGTTCTTTTGAGTTTCACTTGTTTTGGCAGCACTTGCTGCACTTCCCACAGCTCATTAGCTACCCAGATAAGATTTAGGGAGCATCATAAGGTCAAGCTTAATTATGGTAAGAGGGCTGTGGCCTCTAAGCTGGGACTTATTTGTGGCTTTGCCAACAGGTCTGTCTGAAGCTTAACCTTATAGATGCTCCCTACACTAACAGTTCTTTTTAATAATAGATACACTACTTAGATTTGCTATAGTGCTTTGCTTTCTTATCTGTGTTTCTCTCTACTTGAGTATCATGAGCTTATCAGGCGTTGATGGAAGAGCCATACCTTAGAATGATTTTCCATGAGTTACTTTGTCCAAGTGCAAGTATTCACTGGGTGTTATATCCTTAGTTGGACTCTTGCTTTGATATATCTTAATGCAATTAGTTTTTAACAACAATGTGATTCTGGCTTTAAGGCTGAGTTTTAACTGCTCTTTGTTCAAAGCATTTATCAATTTTCTACAGTTTGGGGTTGAAGTAGTTGCCTCTTCCTTTAAGATCTTACAAATTCATAATCTCCATCCTAAATCAGGTTCTTAGAACAACACATTGCTTCTAGTTACCAATTACTGTTTTAATCAAGCTAGGTTAGACTGCAGTAACAACCCCCCCAAATTTGAACAGCTTAACAAAGGACAGTTGCTATCCCTAATGTTATATGTCCAATGCAAGCTTTTGTGCATCATGGTCATGCAGGGACTTAGGCTGATAGACATGAGCTTTCAGTCACATTGGGGCAGGCTAAAAATAGGAAAATTGAACACTGGCTTTTAATATTTCTGCTCTTATTTCGTCTCATAGCCATACTTAACTTTAGATGAGACCAGGAAGAGCAGCCTACCATATCCAGGGAGATAACTGGAATATTTGTGAAGAACTTGAATAACTACCCTCTATTCCCTAGCTCTGATTAATTTAACTTTGGTAGCTTCATGTACTAAATTTTTGTTTTTGCTGTTTAGGCAATACATCTTAGGAAGGTAAAGAAAACATATATAATTCTCTCCCCTATTTTTCCTTCATTTCCTTTGCCCTTTCTAGAGAAATAGTTGTCCCTTCATTTATTACTATTCTCATATCACATGCTTTTTATACCATTTTTTGAAATAGTCACCCAACTGAAAAAGCAAGTAAAAATTTGAACATCAGAGATGACCTTTTAATTTCACTTGTTCCTTTTTCTTCTTGACTTCTTTTATCATGCATCCCAATAGCTTTCAATCTTTTCATGTTTTGTTCCATTCCCACCCTCCAGTCACCAAATGCATAGCAAGTTTCTAAGTAATTTTCTTACAGTATTCTGAGGGGAGAAGACAAATGCAATACTTAAAGATTTCCAGGCACAGAGCCTTCTAAGAAAACATAAATATTCCTATTTCATATTTTCATGTTCATCTCTCAACTAAGTCCTTTTCTAGAATTGTTTAGCATTCACACTGGGCATTCTAAGTCAGGGCTAAAGTTTGCTTTTTGGCAGATACGTTGGCTATACTTGAACACAAAATTTAGACATGCAATCTTAAGCTCATGTTAAATTAGGTTCATATTTGTTATAGTATGGTTCCTGCTGTTTCTCTGATTACTTCCCCTGATTCTCTCTGTTCTTATCATTATTACCAATTTTTGCTACTGGTTTGCTTGCTTGTGTGTTTGTGTTTGCTGTCATGACAATCAGAGCCTTTTAAAATCATTTTTGCTTTCACAAAGATAGTCTTGAGACAGAGGGAGTGGTGTTTGGATTATACTATATCCTGCTTAGATAGGATGCAGCTGACCAGCCAATTATCCACCTTTGTCCCAAGCTACTTCTTTAGATGGAATGCTTTCTCTTAGCAAAACCATTGTTGGTGTTACTGATTTTGAAACTTTTAGGTCAAGAAAGGCCACTAAGAAAGTGTTTAAATTACAATCCTCTGTTACATTTTAGTGTCTGCACTGGGACTGGAGTTGGATGTAGATAGGAAATAGAACAGTTACCCAAATCAGGCATTGGCATTAGAGTGATACTTTTGGGAATATTATCTTTTTTTTAAATGTCTTTGGTGGGGGGAGGAAGTGATTTTCAAGAAGCTCTTTGAAAGTACTAAAGGAACCTGGTCCTAACATCACTCCCCCTTCCAAATCGATCACTCCCCCTTCCAAATCGATCAACAGCATTCACACCATGCATGAGCCACTATCAAGAATCCTTTCTGAGCTCCAAAACTCAGGGAACACCTTACCACCATGAAATGCTCAGAATACTCTATACTTCTCATCTGATACAAATTATTTTTGCTTCCTTGTCATTACATTTTTTTATGTGTTGAAATCTCAATCTCTGTCTCTCTGTCTCCCTCCCACTCCCTTCCCCCCACCCCAGTAAGCTGCTGGAGATTAGGGTTACAAACTGCTCAGCTCTGCCTCGAGGATCTACCCCTGAGTTTACTGAGAACCTCTGATAAAGTGGATCAATTCAAGGGGGACTGAAGACCTCATCATCAGAGCAGTAGCAGCAGGCATGGAGGAGAGGGTATAGATTGGAGCATTATCTTATTAGTCACTTCTCAATTTGAATATTTTCAGAACAGATCACCTTTATTTTAGGAGATGTTGAAACACAGCAGATATTTTATTGATACGTTGTTTGGTTTCTTGATTTGCCCTTACTTAACTGTATTTCTGTATTCACTAAAGTCTCTTCAGGACAGAGGACCATGTTCTATGTCTCCTCAGGACACAGTTACCTCATGCAACTACCCCCAGGAGGTAATCTTTATTGTGTTATTAAGGAGTCAGTTTCAGTGATCTGAATGGAGGAAAATGAATTTTTTTCTTTTATTCTCTTCACTCATCATATTTCAAAGAAGCTGCTTATATTCCTATTTTAAGTATTATACCCTGTGGTTCCTTGTATAGTAATTGGTAAATTCATTCAATTAATTGAGCATCTACTATGTTCCAGTCACTGTTCTATGCACTGGCATTAGACTACTATGAACCTCTTATAATGAGTTAGTTAATATAAATGATGTCTCAAGTCAACGTCATACACTGACATTTAAATGTAAAGCTCCCCTGTAGAATGGGGAGTTGGTATCAAAATGGTAGCTAAAACCATAAGAGTGGCCCTAACCGGTTTGGCTCAGTGGATAGAGCATCGGCCTGAGGACTGAAGGGTCCCAGGTTTGATTCCGGTCAAGGGCATGTACCTTGGCTGCGGGCACATCCCCAGTCGGGGGTGTGCAGGAGGCGGCTGATCGATGTTTCTCGCTCATCGATGTTTCTAACTCTCTATTGCTCTCCCTTCCTCTCTGTAAAAAATCAATAAAATATAAGAAAAAAAATAAAACCATAAGAGTGAATAAGATCATCCTGGGAAAAGGAAGAGATAAGAGCATCTAGAACAGAGCCTATGGATCACCAAATTTTAGGAAATGGGTAAGAGAAGCAAAAGCCAAGGAGGGCGGGGGTAAATAGGAGAGTATATTTGGGAAACCCAGAAAGAGACTTGTTTCAAGGTATCAGTTATTCCCAGGAGATCAAGCAACATGAGGACTAACAAGAGTCATGGAGTCCACTGGTGACTTCAAATACAGTTTATGAGGACCAGAGGGGGTAGCAGCCATACTTCAGTGGTAGCAAGGAAATGGAGACTGCAGTGAGGACAGTATATTCAAGAAGAGGAGTCTGTTATCATTTATTGAACACCTCTCTGTGCACAGCCCTGTATTGGGTGCTGTGGCCTAATCAGAAATATATGTAGTCTCAGGAAGTTTTAAAAAATCCAAGCACCTTTTGTGTTTAAAGAAGTATGTATAAATCTCTGTACAATATGCAGGAAACACAGAAGTCACCTGCTTGGGCAGAAAGGAACAAGGCAGATGGAGTATAGGGATTGGAGGGAAATATCATTGTTACACAATGTTATACTTGATTTTTTTTTCCTAGAGAAAGGGAGGGACCCTGTTTATTAACACTAGTGGACTCCCAGAATAATTTCCAAATCAGAGTGAAGAAACACGCAGAGGGCTTCACTTTTTATAACCTTCCGGGGTCTTTGTCTTGCAAATGTGGTTCTGCCCCTTTCATGGGCTTATAGGAAGGCCCCCAGGTGTTGAGGTCCCCAGGCCATATCCGATGATCTGTCCTGGGGCCAGCAATAACGACCCCCCCCCCTCCAGGGCAGTGCATTGTTCACAGTTTTTATGGCCTGACAGCCTTGTAAGACCAGTTTCCTCCTCATCCCCCCCTTGTATACTTGATTTTTGAATCATATTAATGTATTACCTTTTTAGAAAAAAATAATACATTAAAAATTAAAGTTCTCAAAGTAATCTGGGGTCTTGTAAGAAATAACTTAACCTGCCTATAGAGGGTTTACATAAAGATTGACTCCTCTGTGTTTTAGTTATCAAAATACTGGAGCCGGGTGGTGAGGGTCAATGGGGGGAAAAGGTGGAACATCTGCAATACTTTCAACAATAAAGATTTAAAAAGAAAGAAAAAACACAAAATACTTAAGAATGTATCTAACAATATAGCTGGAAAATTTGTATGCTAAAAGTGACAAAATGTTGCCGAGAGAAATTAATGACCAAAAAAAAAAAATAGAGATATACAATAGAAAATACTATTTCCTGAAATTTAGGATCATATAGGAGACTAATATTGTTTGAGAAGTGGAACTTAGAATTCTAAACTTTCTTTCACACTTACAGGTGATGGTAAATTCTGCAGCAATTACAGCTTCCTGTGCCAATAATGTTCCAGTTCCAGTCTTATCTAACTGTGCAGCAGCTAATCAAGCTAGTAGTCCCACTTCAGTTTCCTCACAGAAGGCTATACAGCCTTTATTTGTATCTTCACCTACACAAGGCAGGCCAGGTAGGTTATTAGTGGTTGCCTACTTTGGAAGCTTCTTTTCCTATTCATGAATATGCACACAGTAGTTCTAGTGATTAGATAGGATTACTTTCACTTCCATAATTACATTTGTTTAACCTACTTAATAAAATACATTCTATAGTTGAAGAATCCATAAGATTTGAGAGAGCCAGGGTTTCAATGATTGGTTGGTTGGGTTTTTGTTTTATTGCAAATTTGGCTTTGATCTGATTTTATATCTATCTCTTTAGTACCCTGCTGAAAATGTAAAGGACTTGGAATAGTTTCTCAAACTTCCAGTTGAGTTTTATTATACAAGAATTAAGGTAGAAGTGTGTTCACACTTCACAGAATTAACTCCTGACAAGTTTTCTATAAAATACATTTCTATATAATGAATGATTTTTCCCGTGAATGTTATAAAGAATATATGTGCTAGAATTCAAGAGATCTGGGTTAGAATCTTGGTTTTACAACTTAAATAGCTGTGTAATTTTGGACAGGTTATTGAACCTTTTTTATCAATGAGCTTATGGGTACTGGTAGTAGTTATGGAATTCCAATGAGATAATATAATTTAAAATTCTTAGCAGAACTCTAGGAAGGTGGTGGCAACAATAGCTTTTCAATCTGAGTCCCCCAATAAAAATTGAAATAGCAAACCAAAACCCATGGATAGTACTTACAACAAAACTAGATGGTAAGGTATCCCCATGAACCACAAAATGTAAACAGGTAGGGACAAGCCACCCATCATAAGACCTGCATGCTATCAGGGTTTATGTGGGAGCAAGAAGACAGAAGCATATTGGGGATGTTGTCTTATGGACCTAAGAACAGAAGAACCCCAAAAGAACTTAAAAGAATTCACTGGAAAGGGGGGCAGCCAATTTGGAAGGAGAAGCTAAGATTAGGAAGGGATTTTACCTGTCCAACACTAGATGAGTGCTTTGGGTACATTATAATGGGACTGAAGGTCTTGAAGCAGTTTGGCTCCTAAGAACTCTCATAACTGACCTGCCAGGTCTCCCTTTCAGGATATTATTCTTTACTGGGCAGAAACTGCTGGAAGTGGCATAAAAATGATCACGATAGGGAAAAGAGTAGGTCCAGAGTAAAGTTGGGATGAGAACAGGGTTATGAATCCTAGAAAGCAGTGATACATTTTTTTTAGCATTACATAAAATCAACAGCTAAAGAGAGCCCTGTGACATTAGAAAATCTTTCCTATACTCTGCCTAATTCAAAAGTTTATGAAAAATAATTTCACATAAAAATGAACAGCCCTAGCTGGTTTGGCTCAGTGGATAAGTGTTGACCTGTGGACTGAAGGGTCCCAGGTTTGATTCCAGTCAAGGGCACATACCCAGGTTGTGGGCTTGATCCCAGTGTGGGGGTGGGATTGCAAGAGGCAGCCAATCAATGATTCTCTCTCATCACTGATGTTTCTATATCTCTCTCCCTTCCTCTCTGAAATCAATATAAATATGTATATAAAAAATGAACAAATGAAAAGTGCTAAGGTAAAAAGTGCTAAGATGAAAAGTGCTGAAGATGTTTTAAGAAAAAAAAAAGACTAACATCCTTATAGACAGTAAAAGCATGTCAGAAATGTGCTCACTAAACAGAACTAAACAAACTAAAAGTAAACTAACAACTATGAGGTATCCCAAAAAATGTATACACACACTTTGAATAATTAGAAAAGCAGTGTTTACTAAAATACATTTTATTTTCTCCCTGACCAGTGTTGCTCAGTGGTTAGAGTGTGGGACTGTGCACTGGAGGGTCATGGGTTCTATTCCTGGTCACTGGCACATACCTGGGTTGCAGGTCCAATCCCCACCCCTGATTGAGGTGTGTGGGGGAGGTAGCTAATTGCTATGTGTGTCTGTCACATCAATGTTTCTCTCTCTGTCTTCCCCTCCCACTTCCCCTCTACTCTCTAAAAAATCAATGGGAAAAATATCCTCACTCCTCAGGTAAGGGTTAAAATACCTATCATTTTCAAAACTGAGCTATCAGTTATTAAAGTGTATACATTTTTAGGACACCCTATATTTCAGGATGAGCTAAAGACATTAATAAAATAAGATATTAAAGAATAACAAATCAGAATCAGAAAAGCTCTGATGAGGTGACAGAAACGGAAGAAAGTCATTTCAGTAATGAAGACTAAACTATAGGACCATGACAAAATATATACAACAGATAATGCTTTAAGAGAAAGATGTTAAAAAAGGTGGAAATTTAAAGTGAAGAAAATGAATATAAAGATTCAAAAGTGACGTACTAAAGTTAGGTAAAGGAGATCAAACACAAGTCCCTGAAGAAGAAAACCAAAGTAAAGGAAAAGAACAAATACTGAAAACTATAATTCAGAAGACTTTCCTGAAATTAAAAAAGGTTTAAAATTACCTACTGAAATACCACTCTGCAGACTGTTTACTCAGAACAACCAACACCAGGATATTCTAGTAAAATGGCGGTACTTGCCCTAGCTGGTTTGGCTCAGTGGATAGAGCATCGCCCTGCAAACAAGGGTCTTGGGTTTGATTCCGGTCAAGGGCACTTGCTCAGGTTGCAGTTAGATCCCCAGTGGGGTGGGGGGGGAGAGTGCAGGAGACAGCCGATCAATGATTCTTTCTCATCATTGATGTTTCTATCTCACCCTCTCCCTTTCTCTCTAAAATCACTAAAAATATTTTTTTTTAAATGGATGGACCTTAAAGAACTAGAAAGTCCTTTGATTATCTATGAAAAAGAGCCTATGGAGTATAAAAGAAATAAAATAATCATCAAAATTTATAGCAGTGCTTCATTTTGGAGTAACATTTGAGATACTACAGGAATGTGTGAACCAAAATTTTATATTCAACCAAACTGATTTTCATGCTTAATGGGCAGTATATATAACAATTACGAGAATATTATTCACATGAGCACCTCCTGAAGAATCTACTTAAGTTATGCTGTCAAGCAAGGTAATCACTAGCTACATGTGACAATTTAATTTGAAATTAATTATACCTAAATAAACCTTCAATTGCTCAGTTGCACTAACAACATACCAAGTAGCTGGTGGCTACAGTATTGGAAAGCACAGATAGAGAATATTTCTGCCATCACAGGAAGTTGTATTAATGGTCAGCAATGTATTAAAGGATGAGTTTTGACTTTTAGACTTATAAAATAATTAGCAACATCAACGTAAGACCTAATGAGTAAGCATTAAATTTACCTGTAGAATTAAGACAAAATGAGGGCTGAGAGTTTGAGAATATTCCATGTAATGGCCATATGTTTGGACAATGTGGATAAAGTATAGCTATTTTTTAATGGAAGATAAGTACTACAGATGTAATAAAGAGTCTAAGTAAAAGCTTAGTTTCTTCAAAACTAGAAAATAGAGTGAAAGAATTAAGTATTTATTTTCCCTTACATGAACTATACTACTAGATAACCAAATAGATGAGGGGAGATGTTTCTATGTATTAGTATTCCAACTAATCATTGAAAAAGAAGTGGCAGAATATAATCATTTTGCAGTCCTTACTGAATGGATGGGTATTAAACAGTAATAGCTGCTAAGATTGCAAAGACAATAAGACATTACCTATAAATGTGCCAAAGGAATCAATCTTGAGTTTGATCCAGCCTTCTGGATTGAGCTGCCTATTTGCAAGAAATACAGAAGAATATGTTGAAATGCACCACGGGTGTGTATTCAGCAAAATCCAGACTTTGGGAAACTCAACATATCAAAAGACCCAGATTCTTACAAAGAAAAACGGAAAGAAAATGATAGGGATGGAGAAAGGAGCAACAATTGAGAGATTCAAGGCATCAACTTTAAACAACTGTGTGGGAATGAACATTTGGGTGACAAAACTCCTAAAAAGAAAACCACAGATGCTCAGTCACTAATCATCAGAGAAATACAAATTAAAACCACAGTGAGATATCACCTCACACCTATCAGAATGGCTATCATCAAAAAATCAACAAGTGCTAGCGAGGATGTGAAGAAAAGGAGACACTAGTTCACTGCTGGTGGGAATGCAGTTTGGCACAGCCACTATGGAAAACAGTATGGAGATTCCTCAAAAAACTGAAAATGGAACTTCCATTTGACCCAGCAATCCCACTTCTGGGAATATATCCTAAAAACCCCAAAATACCAATTCAAAAAGAATATATGCACCCCTATGTTCATAGCAGCTTTATTTACAATAGCTAAGATGTGGAAATAGCCCAAGTGCCCATCAGTAGATGAATGGATAAAAAAGCTGTGGACCCTAGCTGGCTTGGCTCAGTGGATAGAGCTGCGGACTGAGGGGTCCTGGGTTCGATTCCAGTCAAGGGCATATGCCTGGGTTGCGGGCTTGATCCCCAGTGGGGGGGATGCAGGAGGCAGCTGATTGGTGATTCTCTCTCATCATTGATGTTTCTGTCTGTCTCTCCCTCTCTGAAATCAATAAAAATATATATTTTTAAAAAGCTGTGGGACATTTACTTTATGGAATACTATGCAGCCATAAAAAAGAAAGACGACAACAAACAGACTGTCAAATTACAGCAGGAAGGCTGGGGGGTGTTGGGGGTAAGAGATCAATTGAAGGACTTACATACATGCATATAAGCATAACCAATGGACACAAGACATGGGGGGGTAGGGGGAGTAAGGGCATGTGCGGGGGGAGAAGGTGAGGAGAGGCTGGGGGACAATAAATGGGGAAAAGAGACATATGTACTACTGTTTGTAATACTTTAAACAAGAAAATAAAATTTTAAAAAACTGAAGACAAAGATCTTGCCTTGTGGCTAATTGGTTGACTGTTGACCTATGAACCAGCAGGTCATGGTTCAGTTCCCAGTTAGGGCACATGCCTGGGTTGCAGGCTCAATTCCCAGTGTGGGCATGCAGGGAGGCAGCTGATCAATGATTCTCATCATTGACATTTCTCTCCTTCCCCTTTCCTCTCTGAAATCAATAAGAATATTTTAAAATAAAAGAGGGATCTCTTACCTTTTGGGACAGCAAGGGTGGGCCTGGAAAATATTATGCTAAGTGAAATAAGCCAAACTGAGAAAAGCAAATATCACATGTTCTTATTTGTGCAATCTAATGAACAAACTGAATTGACCAACAGAATAATACCTGAAACATGGAGGCATGGGACAGACTGACATACCTCAATGTGGGGTTGGAGGGGACGAGAAAAGATAAACCAAAGAATTTATATACTTACATGCATAGCCCATGGGCTATAGGGTAGTGATCACCAGGTAGGGGGTATGGGCTGGGAGGAAGGTGGGTAAGAGGGAAAATGGGAGATACCTATACTAATAAAGGGCTAATATGCTAATTAGACCAGGAGACCTTCTAGACAAAGCCATGGTGGCAGGGCCAAGATAGTTGGTTAGGGGCGATCAGGCCAGGAGGGGAGGGCAGTTGAGGGTGAGCAGGCCAGCAGGGGGGGGGGGCAGTTGGGCAAATAGGCCGGCAGGCAGAGTGGTTAGGGGCAATCAGGTAGGCAGGCAGGCAGGTGAGCGGTTAGGAGCCAGCGATCTGGGATTGCGAGAGGGATGTCTAACTGCTGGTTTAGGCCTGATCCCTGTGGGACATCCCCTGAGGGGTCCCAGATTGGAGAGGGTGCAGACTGGGCTGAGGGATGAATTTCGTGTACCGGACCACTAGTCTGTAGTAATAAAAAAAGAAAATATAGGAAGTGATTACTATGAAAGTCAGGGTAATGGTTAATTATGGTCGAGGGAAAGGTTTTGTAATTGGTATAAGGAGCATGGAAGTTTTCTGGAGTGGCTGGTTAAGTTTTATTTATTGACCTGGATAGTGTCTATCTTAAAATTCATTTGTTTTATTTTCTGTATCTTTTTCACTTATAAAAATCAAGTTCTCAGTAGACCAGTGTCTGGAACAAAAACATGCAATATATGTTAATTAATGACCATACAGATTTTTCATTGTAAATGTTAATGTAGACCCTGGTTGTACAACTTTGGGATTAATTGTAGGGGAAAGTGTTGGCTGTCTGCTTCCTACTTCTGAGCTTTAAAAAATCAAGTGACAGGTGAATCAAGCATTGTCATACCTCATTTATATAGAGTCATTGAATGCTTACTCTTTAAATGCCAAATTTGTGTTCTGTATAGGTATTTCTAAAAATGTATATTGCCCTCATTTATGTTACTTTTTATTCTTTGAGTCACTTAAGAACTTCAATTATAATTCTACCAGGGTGAGCAGGCCAGCGGGGGGAGGGGGGACAGTTGGGCAAATAGGCCGGCAGGCAGAGTGGTTTTCAGTTGCTCTTTATCAATCCTCTAGATCAGGGGTGGGGAATATCTGGCCTTTGGGCCATATAAGACCTGCGAAATCATTTGGTTTGGCTCTGCCAAGGCATTAGGGCTGAGCTAATTAAATGTTTGACCAAATATAGCAAACTAATTTTTAAGTTAATAATTCTATATGGCTCTCAAATGGTGTTATAAGTATCCAAATGGCCCTTGGTAGGAAAAAGGTTCCCCACCACTACTCTAGATGAAACAACTTATGTTTTCTATTGCTATTCATGTGACTGTCTAGCAGCCCATTCCATCCTCCTGCAAGTTACTCCTATCTGCCAGGTAACTAGATGCCATGGTTGTCTTTACTGTGACTCTTCATAAGCATCAAATACTGTTATAACTAACTTTTGGTTACTGTTTCTTAGGCTTTTGCCAGGGACAGACTAGTGACTCACCTGCCCTAAAGACAGGATCTGTGGGCCAGGCCTAGGGTGAACTGAGAAAGGGATTCACTCTTGATGTTATGTCATGCCAGTGCAGGCTGATATCCTGTCTTTTAGAGTTTTCTTTTTTAATCCTCACCTGATTGCCTCCTGTACAAGCCCTGACTGTGGATCAAATCTGCAGCCTTTTAGTGTACAGAAGGACACTCCAATCAACTGAGTTACCTGGCCAGGGCCTGTCTTTTAGAATTTTGATATTTTATTCATCATGGATTTTTTTACATTAATTTGGTGGCCCCTTAAATTTTGCACCTCACTGCATCTTGGTCTTGGCCATGCTCTTTGATCTCTAAGAAGCCAGTTCTTGCTATATATATATATTCATGTTTTCTTCTAAAATGTCCTGAAGCAGCCCTGCCAGTGTGGCTCAGCTGTTGAGCGTTGACCCAGAAACTGAGAGGTCATGGTTCAATTTCCTGGTCAGGGTATATTCCCAAAGGCAGTGGATCGAAGTTCTCATCAATGTTTCTATCTCTCTATCCCTTGCCCTTCCTCTCTCTCTAAAAGTCAATAAAAAACATTAAGATAAAATAAAAGTAAAATGTCCTGAAGTAGACTGCAGAAACACAGAACAGGGTAAATAAGCATTTAGAGTGCATTATGTTGATTTCCATTAATATTTTAGAAAAGTTTTTCCATTGTTCTGGAGCCATCCCTGAATTATATCTATTAAGCTATGGAGCCCTATTAAGACTGCAAATCAGATGCTAGAACAACTGGAAATTATAAAAGCTTTTTTATTATGGGACTTAATTGTAATATGAATTTAAAGGAAGGTGAATTCAGAAAAAGTAATCTCCAAATGTTTTCTGCCCTGTATCCTCTCAGGCCCATAAGAATGTATTTAACTGCTTATATGTCTAGTAGTTGGTTTTTACCTAATGATAATAATTGCATTCTACTATCTGTAGCTAATTGAACTTGCTTCATTGGCTTTTTGAAAAATTAAATTTATTGGGGTAACATTGGTTACTAACATTGTACAAGTTTGAAGTGTCCAGTTTCATAATAAGTCAATTGTATATTGTTGCATTGTGTGTTCAACCAAAGTCTAGTTTCCTTCCATCACCATATATTTGACTGCCTTTCCCCTCTTCATTCTCCCTACTCTTCCCTTCCCCTCTTGTAGCCACCATACTGTTGTCAGTGTCATTTTGTTTTGTTTGTTCATTTGTTGCTTTGTGTCATTTGCTTTTTTTAATTGATATGATTTGAGTGCTAGTTTAAAAGGAAGAAGAGTTGAGCTTTATTAAATAAGTTATACTATAATAAAAGGCTAATATGTAAATCAACCGAATAGCAGAACAACTGGTCACTATGATGCGCACCAACCACCAGGGGGAAGATGCTCAACTCAGGAGCTGCCCCTGGTGGTCAGTGTGCTCCCACAGGGGGAGCGCCACTCAGACAGAAGCTGGGCTCACAGCTGGCGAGCACGGCAACAGTGGCAGGAGCCTCTCCCACCTCTATGGCAGCTCTAAGGATGTCCAACTGACAGCTTAGGCCTGCTCTCCACAAGGGCTCCCAGACTGTGAGAAGGCACAGGCCGGGCTGAGTGACACCCCCCACTGAAGTGTGTGAATTTCGTGTACTGGGCCTCTAGTTATTTTATAGAAAGCAAATTCATAAAGCTTTTAGAGCATTTGGAGATACTCTAAAAATTAAACTTCTCTTCCAAAACCTTGACTTATGGAGACTTATGCATGCATGACAAAACTTCAAAACAGCTGGGCAAGTTTTTAAAATTTACTGTTTAATTTATGTATAGTAAAATTTATGTTTTAGTGCCCCATTCTGTGTTTTGACAATGAAAAGAGTTGTATAACCTCTGTGGTCAAGAAAGAATCACCTCATCACCTTCAAAGAGCTGTTTATCAAGTTTTAAATGACCCTAAGAAACAGACCTCCTTTTACTATTAGCATGCAACTGTATAAAGGGTATAGGTAATTGTATCATTAGTATTTATATCAGTAAATGAAAAAATGTGGATTTTTGCTAATACTTGGCCTGAAATTTCTCCAGCTAAATTACCAGAATAACAAATTCAGCTTCTGTGGACAGTTGCTGTACTAAACTAAGTTTTTTAAAACTCTGAATTTAAACAACTTTATTGAACAATGAGACTAAACTTTGTGTACTTCTCAGATTTAAAATTATAGTGTAATTAACACAATAATAAAATTTAGTACTTGAATTTCTTTGTTTTATTTTTTAGACAAATATTTTATTGTTTTATTAGAAATCAGCCTTTGCATGATAACTCAAACATTTATAAACGCTTTAAATAGTCTTTCAAAGAATATTGTTACCATCTCAACCACTTTTGACTAAAATTTCACACAAAGAAATAAAATAGTTAAAAATGATAAATGCTAAAGGAATAATTCTAATGTTTGGTTGTTACTTTACATGTTTATTTAAGAAATATACAACCAAGTAGGAAACCATCTTCTTTTGTTTTCCATAAAAGCAAACAGTTCTGAATGGATAAAACTTACTTAAAACCATCTATTATGAAAACACATCTAAATTGCTTTCATTTTGAAAAACAAACTCACAAAACCAGATTATTTATTTCTACCCATTTAAGTCATTGGCCCCATTATCTTGACAATACTGTACTATTTAGTCTAAAAGACAGAATAACTACCAAAGGACTTGTATGCATACATATAAACATAACCAATGGACACAGACACCAGGGGGTTGAGGGCAGGAGCGGGGGTGGGGTGGGGGGCAATGGGAGGATAAAGATACATATGTAATACCTTAATAAAGAAAAGTTAAATAAATAAATAAATAAAAATAAAAAACTATCTCCTTGTAATAGAGATGTCTGGGCAAGGCAGAAAGTACATAGTGTTTAACATCAGGTACATTTCCAGAAGAAAAATACTACTAAGTTATAATAAAATTGTATTTGTCTTAGGTAAAGGAACAATGCTTACTGTGTAAGAACCATAAGTAGTTGTAGGTAGTCTATATATATATATATAAAAGCCTAAGCGACCAGCCAACTGGCCAGTAGCTATGACATGCACTGACCACCAGGGGGCACAGGAGCAGAAACCACAGGCATGGAAACATGTAACAGACAGGAATCTAAGAGGGAAGGGGGGAGGGAGAGCATGGGAAGAGATTAACCAAAGACGTTATGTGCATACTAGAGGCATCCTGCACTGGTGGGGTCCCTCGGCCTAGCCTGTGGGAACTAGGCCGAAACTGGCTCTCCGACATCCCCTTAGGGGTTCTGGATTGAGAGAAGGTACAGGCCAGGCTTAAGGACCCCACCAGTGCATGAATCCATGCACCGGGCCTCTAGTTTCATATAATTCTATACTGCTATTAGTAACCTTAAGAATTAAGAGCTGTTTATAAGTGAAATAAGCCAGAGAAAGACAAGGACCATATGTTTTCACTCATGTAGGATCTAATGAACAAACTGAACTACCAAGCAAAATAGAGACAGACTCATAGACTGCTTGCTCAGGATGTGTGTGTAGGGGTGTGTACCAGGTGTATTGAGGGGGAGGGATTGAGCAAAAAAGTGAAAGAACTCATGGACCTTAACAACGGCGGGGGGGGGGGGGGGTTGTCAGTGGTGGAAGAGGGCATAGAGGGGATAAATGGTGATGGAAAAATTTTAATTAAATTTAAAAAAAGAATTAACTGATTTCACAACAGAATAGTTTTTCTTCTTGGAAGTGACATTGAGTAACAGAAGTAAAGATCACTGGTTACTTAAAGTTCTCAAAAATGAAATGGTTATTACACAGTAAATACCTCAGAGAGGTTAGTGTTTAAGGAAGCTAGTTGGAGAAATATGTTATTCATAAATTGGTTAAATCTGTAAGTTTTCAAGTTTCAAAATTCTACATAGGGAATGAATTGCAAAATATTGACATACAGATCAATCTTAGCCTTTCAAATGGCTTCCATTGTTATAATTTAGAAAAGAAAAAAGTCAGCAAAGTGCCTACGTTTCTATATATGTTTTAAAAAAGAATATGCATAGAAGGAAGGACTTGGATTTCTAAGGCAGCTAAAATGTTCAATTAAACTTGAAGGGGGTTATATCATTCATGTTTTGTCAAAAAATTTAACAGGCTTATCTAGCATACTATATATATAAACACTTTCACTAGGCTGGAACCATATTGTTTCCTTTTTTATCATAGAGGAATGTACTAATATTTAAACAATTATATTTTAATTTATGTCAAAAACTGTAAAATTCATAAGTGAGTATTTGTTTTAAATTATAGTAACAAGTATACAAAGTTAAAGGGTGGAGGTGGGGGAGAGATATTACCTGGGGGAATTATATGCATATATGCATAGCCCATGGACACAGACAATAGTGTGACAAAGGCGTGGGAGGGATGGGTGAGGGGTGGAAGGGTCAATGAGAAAAATAAAAAAACAAAGGGGACATCTGTAATACTTTCAACTATAAAGACAAATTTTTTAAAAAGTTACAGGGATAACATATTTTACCTACTCTGTCCTGATACTCCTCTGATGCTACGAAATAGAGATCTTCAAATATTAACCTAAATCTGTAGTTTGTGCAAATTAGTCTCTCTTACTAGCTTTTGCATCTTGTGATTTGATGAAGAATTTCAGATGGCTGATAACATCTTTAACTTTGTATTAAGCTAAAGTAAAACTTTTGCCTTAATGATATTTTATTTATGTACCTGTTAGTTGAAGTTCCAAGTCTTGATAGTCAAAGTTCTGAAATTTCCAGTTTTTCCTTCTAATTTCAAGTATTTCCTTAACTGAAAATGACCTGTAATGAACTAGTTTTCAGCTGGCATGTCTAAGAGAATGTGGAGCAATTCATCTTCCAAGTTTTGGTTTTTAAGTCAAACCATAAGAATTTAAGCCATTTGACCATGCTGGGACATAGAAGAAATAGAAGATGAACTTAGTTATGCATTGTTACTTTATGTTTTGTTTCTTTTTTAGTGATTGTTTCACCATCCTATCCATACCTCTCTGCTCATGTGCCTGCTGTTGCTGCAACTCTGCCACCACCCCCCTTTCCTCCCCCTCTGGCTCCTCCTTTTCCTCTTGAGGTGGGAGAGGCTTCCAACTTACCACCATCACCTCCACCTTATTCCTGTGATCCAAGTGGCAGTGATCTGCCTCAAGGTGAGTGGATTTTGAGATTTGGATGAGGGTTGTGTACATCTGGGATTTTTTTAAGAGCATAACTGTGGTTAACCAAAAGGAGTAGGGTGGGGGACCAAAAGGAAATTGACTTGAGAGCATAATGTTAAGTAAGTGACTAAGGAAAGGAGCAACTGAAAGCTGAGAATATCTTCTGCATAATCAAGAAGTAGATGATTGAATTCACTCCTGCTGCTCCTTTTTGGTAGCTATGTCTGCCTTGGAGAAGATTCTCAACTTGATGTCTTTGCTCTCTCAACTTTTTCTTGAAAAGCAGGAATCAATATAAAATTTTCTCCATTTTCTTAAGTTCTTACCGTAAATATATGAAATTTTTATGATCTTTTGACATTTAATATTTGGGATTCCGACTGAATTTTCAAGACTTGGAATAAGGTTGTTTTGTTTTTGTTTTTTAGGAATTAGGGGTCTAATATGCCTTGGATTTCAGCCATGTTTTTATAATTAAACTATACTTGTTTCTATAGTTAAACTAAGGAGTAGCTTTCCATTGGATGTTCTTTGTTACTCCTCAGTTTGGCAGTGTTTCTCAAAAGAGAATTGTAGTTGAAAATTGTTTGTAGCTTATTTATATTTTCTTTTCTATAACATTCTCTTGAATTTTCTAGCTGCTTCTCTATTCTATTTTGTTATTTTTTTCCAGCCCCTAAGGTAGTCACCAAGATCATCTTCAACTCTATTTTGTTCTTTTTCTGTGCCTTAAAATTTCAGTATCACCTTTATGTAGATTATTCCGAAATCTATCGAATCCTGGCCTTTGAAGTTTCAGGTACTTGTCTCTAGCTACTTGGTAGTCATTTTCCCTTGGCTTAAAACCTGACTATGATGAAGTACTCATCTTTATCTCCCTTCTTCTCTTCAGGCCATATAAAATATTAACTCTTCTTGATTTCCTATTTTGTTAACAGTGTATCATGTATTAGTACTTTGTTTCTTTTTACGGCTGACTAATGTTCCATTGTATGGCTACACCACATTTTATTATCTACTGGTTGATAGGCATTTGGGTTGTTTTCACCTTTTTGCTATTGTGAATAATAATTGCTACGGATATATGATGTCTGGAGAAATTTTGTCACCTTAGAATTTAACTTATTTTGAGTTACTTTGCTCATTACCTTCTCTTTTTGGAGTTCTACTGGTGGTTAGTCGTGTTAACTAAAACCAAAGTAAATTACTTTGTAAGTAGTAGTTATCTCCATAGACATCACTTATCTCTCCATATTAGTAGAGCATTTAATTTGTACTATGTAGTAGCTTCATCAACTGAGAAACAATATGATTGCTTAGATAGTACATTTGTATTGAAGTAAAATTTTAGCCTTGGGATGAGCCAGAAAATGCCTTTACCAGATTCTTCTTAAATTAGTAGAATGGCATTTCTGTAGTAATTGATAATATTAAGAATAGAAATAGAATATATATTTGGTTATTTAAACCTTGGATCAGAAAATGACCTTACCTGTAGTTGTAGGTAAATGGTCATTTACTGTAAGGTAGATTTGAGTGTTGTGTTGATGTCAGGAGACTACATTAGTTATCTACCTTAATACTTAAACAGAAAAGCTTTTAAATGGTAGTTCTAATTGTTTATATCATCTAGTCACTAAAATTAATTTTTTTTATTTTAGATACAAAAATTTTGCAGTACTATTTCAATCTGGGATTGCAGGTAAGAGTCCTGTTAAAATTGCTTTTATAAACTATTAAAAATACAGTAGATGCTGTTTTGATAATCAGACTTTTGAACTTTCAGAGTCAAGAATATTGTGAAGGCCCTAAAAGTTTTATTTCTGTCATTATAAAATATCTCTGAAGATGATAATAGGTCACTTTTCTACTTTAGCCTCCTAGTGCTCCTGTTTCTCTTATAGTATAGTTGGTAAATAGTGGCAAGCAGAGACTTTAAGCAGCACAACTTTAGCACACATTGGCCTCCATATTTAACATCATGTGCCAACACTTCACTATGTTTTTCTGTCTCAAAATAATAATTGGGTTATTTATCCTGCTTAAAATATTTTTATGGCTATTTTTGTATTTCATGTGAAAAGTAACCTGACAAATTCAGATATTTAAAGAACTGTATTATTTTTAAGCATTTGCCTATTCATAGATATTTGCAAAACACTTGATTTTCACCACTCCTCTGAGTTGTATAATGTGGGTACTGACAAATACCTTAGTATCACTGGAAGGTGTCTGATTTCAGGTAAGGGCTCTTTTATTTTATTCTTTCAGGGATCGTTCCCCCCCCGAGATAGACTTGTCTTCTGACATTACAAGATGGTATATTTACGGAAAAGTAATGATGCATCTTAATATTTGGCAGATAGTAATCTAGATAGTCTCCTGGATAATGCTCAAAGTAGTTAATATTCCCAGACACTGATTTCCTTAAAACTTTGGATATACAATTTCCAGAAAATTATCTTATCCAACTGCCACACATTTATAAATTAAGAGTATGGAGTTGGTTTTTTTGTTCTTTGAGACTATATTTCATAAAAGAAATTTTGAGAATTGAAAAAATAAACTTCTTGCCACTTCAGTTATGTTAGATTACTATAGTCACATGTGGAAATGTTCTAATTCATTCCACAAGGCTGAGGCATTTTAAAATATTCTTCCTGCATTTAACATCATGGGAATATAAGGAAATACAGAAAAATACAATAATTTTTGTATTGAGTGGAATAGCATTCATTATAGTACATCTGAAAATGCTATGGTATAAAGAAAACCAAAATCATCTGTATAATCACAGTATACTTGGATACATTTTTCAGTTTATTTTACAAAATATGGACTATGATTTGTAATTTTGTGAACCTTCAATAATATGAACGTTTTTGTTGTTTTTAAATATATTTTTATTGATTTCAGAGAGGAAGGGAGGGAGAGAGAGATAGAAACATCAGTGATGAGAGAGAATCATTGATCAGCTGCCTCCTGCACAATGCCTGCTGGGAATCAAGCCCACAACCTGGGCATTTGCACTTGACTGGAATCGAACCTGGGACCCTGTAGTCCGTAGGCTGATGCTCTATCCACTGAGCAAAACTGGCTAGGGCAATAATATGAGCGTTTAAAAAATATTTGACAGTATGTTTTTTTAAATTTCCTGTATTGTGTTCCATCATGGATATATCATAATTCATTCATCTAGTTCTTTGTTGTTTAATATTTAGGTTGTTTAATGTGTTTTACTTTTAAAAATAATGATATAAAAGGCATCTCTATATGCATGTCATTGTGTATATCTCTAATTTCCTTCAGGTTGTTTCCTAAAAGAATTTCTAAGTCCAAATATGAAATACAGATGCTGCAAAAGATCTGAAAGTTGTAATAGAGAATAGGTTTTCTATATCTTTTAGATCAAAAAAATCATTGTTACCCCACTTGAAAATTATGGCCCAACTTTTTTTTTTTTAGACAGGAATTGTGCTACTTTAAGAAAATGGACATTTTCTTAAAGTGTTTGTTTTTTCCCTTTCTTGCCCAAGTGCTATCATCACAACTACTGGCACTCCATGGTCTTTGTGCCACAGATGCAGCAGCAGCATTTTCATGTAGAGAATTATCCCATCTGTACTGAGACACCTACTCTGGTAGATCAGACCATTCCTCAGTTGTACAGTGATGTGGGAAGACAAGATGGCGTGCAGGTAGAAGCATCAACAAATGGTGAGCATGTAATGACATTGCCTGGAAGAAAGACAATTGGATTTTGTGTATCTTTAATAATGGCCTTTAGATATTGTATTAGGTCCAAATATTACATCATTGTTTCTCAAAGGGTGGTCCATGGGGTCCCTCAAACCCTCTGAAGGGATCCATGAGGCCAGAAGTATTCATCATAATACACAGATTTTCTTTGTCCCTTTCACTCTGTTACATTTGCATTGAGGGTGTAAAAATCAGAGGGTAAACTATGTAAGGAATCAGTGACTTCCTCATTGCCACACACACACTCATGATAAAAATTCCAGTGTGATTTCTTTTTTTTTCCTTCATCAAAGATGTTTTTATTTTTATTAAATGTTTGTCTTTGAATAATTGTACTTATTCTGTTTGACAAAACTGGGACATATTCCTCAGGCACTCTGCATACTGAAGTATGATTAACTTAAAAGATTTATGAGGTTGAGGTCTGAGACGAACTAGCTGACTTTTTTCATGGAACACTATTTTTGCTTGAAAGAGTGATAGACAAACAATGGTTATTCAGACTGGGGGATCTGGTACACATTTTCTCAAATGAGCAGCATGAGCCTGCTACTTCAAGAAAAACAACTGACAACATTTGTTATCTAAGATAAAAATTTCAACTTTCAAATGAAAGTTAAAATTTTGGAAAACTTGTATCTACCACCCTAACGTTAACAGCTTCCCAATACTTAGATGGGGATATTAATGAATGTGTTTTTCACAATGTGTAATGAAATGATGTCAGCATTTGGGAACTCATAGACAAAGCAACTATTCTTATGGTCTCAGACTGCATAACTTAGTGAAATAATATTTTCCTAGTTACCAATGTGTGATGTTACCTGTGTATAATTTTATAAAAGACCTATCAAAAATGCAAGATAAAACTGGATTTTCATATTAACAAAGTATGAAAAATTCGCATTGATATCCTATATAATAAAGGCTAATATGCAAATTGACTGAATGGTGGAACGACCAGGCGCTATGATGCACACTGACCACCAGAGGGCAGATGCTTAACGCAGGAGCTGCCCCCTGGTGGTCAGTGCGCTCCCACAGGGGGAGCTCGCTGCTCAGCCAGAAGCCAGGCTCACGGCTGGCGAGTGCAGCGGTGGTGGTGGGAGCCTCTCCAGCAGCACTAAGGATGTCCGAATGCTAGCTTAGTCCTGCTCCCCACAGAGAGCGGGCCTAAGCCATCATTTGGACATCCCCTGAGGGCTCCCGGACTGCGAGAAGGTGCAGGCTGAGCTGAGCACACACCCCCCCCTCCCCCCGCCCATGAATTTCATACACCGGGCATCTAGTTGATATATAAGAAACTACTACTTACCTAGTTTTGTTGTAGCATTGGAGATCTACAATGATCTACTTACTAAAAGACTTCTCTTTTCCAAGTACATATCTGTATGAAGCCAGATTTTCTTCTTATACTTAAACCAAAACAACATATCATAATAGATTAAATAGAGAAGCAAATATGAGAATCGTGCTGTTTTCTATTAAACCATACATTAGAGCAGTGGTTCTCAACCTTGGCTGCCCATTAGAATCACCTGGGAATCTTTTTAAAATCCTGATTTCTGGGCCTCATCCTCCGGAAATTCTGTTTCTTTGTTACTGATGTTGTGGCCCCACCCCATAACAAAGAAACAGAATTTCTGGAGGATGAGGCCCAGAAATCAGGATTTTAAAAAGATTCCCAGGTGATTCTAATGTGCAGCCAAGGTTGAGAACCACTGCATTAGAGACTTGCACAAGTATAAAACAGTGCCACTTATGACACAGTTTTCTTTTGTTTAGGATAATAAATTCATTTTGCATAAAGAATTTATGTTAACATTAAGGGCTTATTTTTACATGAATTAATAATTTTTCAGTTTCTCAGTTTAATGCTTAATATGGTAAATATTTATAAATATAAGCCACATAAACAAAAGCAATTTGGGATCCTCAATCTTTAAGTGTAAAGAAATCTCAAGACTAAAAAGTTTGAGACTATAAGGATGGTTGCTTTGTCTATGAGTTCACAGTATAATATAGATGGGGAGGCATTTTGAAGGATTTAGAATAGGATCATTGGATGGCCCTTCTTGGAAAGAATCAGCAGGAGGTAAGAAGAAATGGTGTGGACTAACCTAACCAAATGTGTTTCTCATTCCAGCACTGCTACTCGATGTTTGTGATCTTGGCTAAGTTACTTAACCTCCCTAAGTCTGATTTTCTGTAAAATGGGAAATGCCTGACTTGCCAGGGTTGTTATAAGAATGAATAGAGACCTTATGTAGAAGTATACTGTGCCTGGTGCATGTGAGGAATGTGAATTTCCTTTCCCTTCTCCCTCTTTTAAAGCATATAAATGGTTTTGGAATATTAGCACTATAGAATCTTTTTTTTATTATTTTTTATTGCTTAAAGTATTACAAAGAGTATTACATATGTCTCCTTTTTTTTTCCCCCGCCCTTGACAATCCCCTGGCCTCCCCTACCCCCCAGTGTCTTATGTCCATTGGTTATGCTTATGTGCATGCATACAAGTCCTTTGGTTGATCTCTTATCCACTCCCCTCCTGCCGTCCCACCCTCCCCGGCCTTCCTGCCGTAGTTTGACAGTCTGTTCGAGGCAGCTCTGCCTCTGTATCAATTTTTGTTCATAAGTTTATAATGGTCTTTATTATCCAGAAATGAGTGAGATCATGTGGTATTTTTCCTTCATTGACTGGCTTATTTCACTTAGCATAATGCTCTCCAGTTCCATCCATGCTGTTGCAAATGGTAAGAGTTCCTTCTTTTTTACAGCAGCATAGTATTCCATCCTGTAGATGTACCACAGTTTTCTAATCCATTCATCTACTGATGGGCACTTAGGCTGTTTCCAGATCTTAGCTATGGTGAATTGTGCTGCTATGAACATAGGGGTGCATATATCCTTTCTGATTGGTGTTTCTGGTTTCTTGGGATATATTCCTAGAAGTGGGATCACAGGGTCAAATGGGAGTTCCATTTGCAGTTTTTTGAGGAAACTCCATACTGTCTTCCATAGTGGCTGCACCAGTCTGCATTCCCACCAGCAGTGCACAAGTGTTTCTTTTTCTCCACATCCTCTCCAGCATTTGTCATTTGTTGATTTGTTGATGATACCCAGTCTGACAGGTGTGAGATGGTACCTCATTGTTGTTTTGATTTGCATCTCTCGGATGATTAGTGACTTTGAGCATGTTTTCATATGTCTTTTGGCTTTCTGAATGTCCTCTTTTGAAAGGTGTCTATTTAGATCCTTTGCCCATTTTTTGATTGGATTGTTTATCTTCCTTTTGTTAAGTTGTATGAGTTCCCTATAAATTTTGGAGATTAGGCCCTTATCAGATATGACATTGGCAAATATGTTTTCCCATGCAGTGGGTTTTCTTGTTTTGTTGATGGTTTCTTTTGCTGTGCAGAAGCTTTTTATTTTGATGTAGTCCCATTTGTTCATTTTTTCTTTAGTTTCAAGTGGCCTAGGAGCTGTATCAGTGAAGAAATTGCTTCGGCATATGTCTGAGATTTTGTTGCCTTTGGATTATTCTAGTATTTGTATGGTTTCCCGTCATATATTTAAGTCCTTTATCCATTTTGAGTTTATTTTTGTGTATGGTGTAAGTTGGTGGTCTAGGTTCATTTCTTGCATGTATCAGTCCAATTTTCCTAACACCATTTATTGAAGAGACTATCTTGACTCCATTGTATGTTCTTGCCTCCTTTGTCAAATATTAATTGAGCGTATTGGTTGGGGCTGATTTCTGGGCTCTCTATTCTATTCCATTGATCTATATGTCTGTTCTTGTGCCAGTACCAGGCAGTTTTGAGAACAGTGGCTTTGTAATACAGCTTGATATCTGGTATTGAGATCCCACCTACTTTGTTCTTTCTCAGGATCGCTGCAGCTATTCGGGGTCGTTTTTCATTCCAGATGAATTTTTGGAGAGTACGTTCTAGGTCTGTGAAATATGCCATTGGTATTTTAATGGGAAGTGCATTGAATTTATAGATTGCTTTGGGCAGTATGGACATTTTAATGATGTTGATTCTACCAATCCAAGAACATGGTATGTTCTTCCATCTCTTTATGTCTTACTCTATCTGTATTTTCAACATCCTATAGTTTTCTGAGTAGAGGTCTTTTACCTCTTTAGTTAAGTTTATTCCTAGGTAGGTTAATTTTTTTGGTGCGATGGTAAATGGGATTGCTTTTTTAGTTTCTCTTTCTGCACATTCACTATTGGTGTATAGAAATGCCGTAGATTTCTTGGCGATAATTTTGTATCCTGCTACATTGCCGAATTCTTTTATTAAGTCTAATAGTTTATTGATGAGTCTTTAGGGCTTTTTAAGTATAATATAATGTCATCTGCAAATAAGGACAGTTTTACTTCTTCTTTTCCAATTTGGATGCCTTTTCTTTCTTCTTCTTGTCTAATTGCAATGGCTAATACTTCCAGTACTATGTGGAACAGGAGTGGTGAGAGTCGGCATCCCTGTCTTCTTCCTGTTCTTAGGGCAAATGGTGTTAGATTTTGTCCATTGAGTATGATGTTGGCTGTGGGTTTGTCATATATGGCTTTTATTATGTTGAGGTATGATCCTTCAATTACCACCTTGCTGAGAGTTTTTATCAAAAATGGGTGTTGAATTTTGTCAAACGCTTTTTCTGCATCAATTGATATGACTGTGGTTTTTTTTCAATTTGTTTATGTGATGTATCACGTTTATTGATTTGCAGATATTGTACCATCCTTGCATCCCTGGGATAAATCCTACTTGGTCGTGGTGTATGATCTTTCTGATATACTGCTGGATCCGATTTGCTAAGATTTTGTTGAGGATTTTGGCATCTATGTTCATGAGGGATATTGGCCTGTACTCTTTCATTGTGTTGTCTTTACCTGGTTTTGGTATTAGGGTGATGCTGGCTTCATAGAATGAGCTTGGAAGTGTTCCTTCCTCTTGAATTTTTTGTAGTAGTCTGAGGAGGATAGGTTTTAATTCTTCCTTGAATGTTTGGTAAAACTCCCCTGTGAAGCCGTCTGGTCCTGGGCTTTTGTTTGCTGGAAGCTTTTTGATGACTGCTTCAATTTCTTCCATAGTTATTGGCCTATTGAGATTTTTAGCTTCTTCCTGATTAAGTTTTGGAATGTTGTATTTTTCTAGGAATTTGTCCATTTCCTCCAGGTTGTCTAGTTTGTTGGAGTTGTCCATAGTATTTTTTAACAATCATTTGTATTTCTGTGGGATCTGTTGTTATTTCGCCTCTATCATTTCTGATTTTGTTGATTTGGGTCCTTTCTCTTTGCTTCTTGGTGAGCCTGGCTAGAGGTTTGTCAATCTTGTTTATCCTTTCAAAGAACCAGCTCTTGGTTTCATTGATTTTCTGTATTGGTTTTTTGGTCTCTATGTCATTTATTTCTGCTCTAATCTTTATTATCTCCTTCCTTCTGCTCACTCTGGGGTTTTCTTGTTGCTCTCTTTCTAATTCTTTGAGCTGTAGATTTAGATGATTTACTACCATTTTTTCTTGTTGGTTGAGATAGGCCTGTAGAACTATAAAGTTCCCTCTCAGGACTGCTTTCCTTGTGTCCCAAAGGTTTTGGATTGTTGTGTTTTCATTGTCATTAATTTCCAGGATGTTTTTAATTTGTTTAATGTCTTTAATTTCTTCTTTGATCTCATTGGTAACCCAATCAATATTTAATAACATGCTATTCAGCTTCAAAGTGTTTGAGTATTTTGAGTTGTTTCTATTGTAGTTTATTTCTAATATTATGGCCTTGTGGTCTGAGAAGATGCTTGGTATGATTTCAATCTTCTTGAATTTGGGGAGACTTTGTGACCCAATATGTGGTCTATTTTTGAAGATGTCCCATGAGCACTTGAGAAGAACGTATATTTTGTGACTTTGGGGTGAAGTGTTCTGAAGATGTCAATTAAGTCCATCTGATCTAGTGAGTCATTTAGGATTGCTGTTTCTTTGCTGAGTTTTTGTCTAGCGGATTTATCCAGTGATGTCAGTGGTGTATTAAAGTCCCCTACTATGATTGTATTGTTGTCGATCTCTCCCCTGATATCTTCCAGGAGTTTTCTTATGTATGTGGGTGCTCTTGCTTTGGGTGCATATATGTTTATCAGGGTTATATCCTCTTGTTGTATTGATCCCTTTAGTATTATGAAGTGGCCTTCCTTATCTTTTGTTATGGACTTCACTTTGAGGTCTGTTTTGTCTGATATAAGTATTGCTACCCCAGCTTTTTTTTTCATTTCCATTTGCCTGAAAGATATTTTTCCATCTCTTCACTTTCAGTCTGTGTGTCCCTTCTAATGAGGTTGGTCTCTTGTAGACAGCAAATATATGGGTCATGTTTTTTCATCCATTCAGTGACTCGATGTCTTTTGATTGGATCATTTAGTCCATTTACGTTTAAAGGTATTATTGAAAGGTACTTGTTTGTAGCCATTTCTATTTTTTTGTGGCTGTTTTCTTTCTGGGCTTTTTAGTTCTTTTTACACCAGTCCCTTTAGCATTTCTTGCATTGCTGGCTTGGTGGTGATAAACTCCCTTAGCCTTTTTTTTGTCTGTGAAGCTTCTTATTTCCCCTTCAATTTTGAATGATAGCCTTGCTGGATAGAGTATTCTTGGATTCAGTCCTTTGCTTTGCATCACTTTGTAAATTTCTGTCCATTCTTTTCTGGCCTGATGTGTTTCTGTTGAGAAATCATTTGATAATCCGATGGGGGATCCTTTGTACGTATGTCTCTTTTTCTCTCTTGCAGCGTTTAAGATTCTCTCTTTGTCTTGTACATTTGCCATCGTTATTATGACGTGTCTTGGTGTGGGTCTTTTGGGGTTCATCTTGCCTGGGACTCTCTGTACTTGTGTAACTTTTTTCTTCCCGATATCTGGGAAGTTTTCTGACATTATTTCTTCAAATAGATTTTCTAATCCTTGCTGCTCTTCTTGTCCTTCTTGCAGACCTATTATGCGTATATTACTTCGTTTCATGTTGTCCCGAAGCTCCCTCAGGCTCTCCTCCAGCTTTTTAATTTTTTTTCTCCAGTTGCTGTTCAGATTGAGCTTGTTTCTCTGCCTTATCTTCTAATTCACTAATTCGGTCCTCTGCTTCTTCTAGTCTCCTGTTGAAACTTTCCATGGTGTTTTTGATTGTAGCCATATCACTTTTCATTTGTTCCTGATTCTTGCATAGGTTGTTGATTTTCTCATCCATCCGGTGAATGAATTGTACAACCATTATTCTGAATTCTTTTTCTGTCATGTTGCATGCTTCAACTTCATTAATGTCCTTTCTTGGTGACTCCTCATTGAATTTCCTCTGGGTGTTGTTTCGTCTCTTCATTCTGATTATCTCCCGATGGTTCAAACGTCGAGTTGTGTGGGCCCAGGCCGTGTGCAGAGGGAGCCTCCCACCACCCGGGTGTCACTGAAGAGCTCTGACACTAAGATGTGTGGTTGTTGTGGGTTGGTGGGAACCAGGCTCGCTCAGAGTCAGTGTTGTCAGCGCTCACTGTGGCCTGGTACGCGCCCTTAGAATCAGGGACCCTGCCTGCACCATGCTAAAACAGAGACCCCCCTGAAGGGTGTTGAAAACCAGAGCCCCCTCGCGTGCGCCAGGAGTCAGAGTTCCCCAAGAATCCAGTATCAGAGTCTCTGTTGCATCGTGCGACCTTGCCTTGAGAATCAGGGTCCCTGTGTGCCCTTGCACCAGGAATTGGAGTCGCTGACTCTTAGTATGTATGCACAGGGAATCAGTATCTCAGGCGCAGGTGATAAGAAACACAGTCAAGTCACTGGTGCTTGGTGCTGCCTCCTGCCCAGAGAATCGGGGTCCCTGGGCCTGTGATATGCGAGACAAATTCCTGGTGTTCCCGTGATTGCTCCCAGCCCAGGGCTCCTGGAGCAGGCAGTGCGAGCAGGACCAGATCCTGGTGTTTGCGGGATTGCTCCCAGCCCAGGGCTCTGAATCCAGCAGTGCGGGTAGGACCAGTTCCCAGTGTTCGCACAATTGCTCCCAGCCTAGGACTCCTGAACCCGGCCCTATGCGGGATCAGTTCCAAGGTGCTCGGGCACTTCCAGGCTAATGTTCCTGGAGCGCTGAGGCCCCGGCAAGGGGTGGGTCTATCAGTTAGTTACTCTGGCGCTGCCTGTAAGCCTGTGGGAAGGGGCGATGGGCTCTGTTACTCACGGATCTGCCGCGGGGATTTCTGAACTTCTGGTGTCCGCAGGTCTGTAGCTGTGGTCACAGGTCTCTGTCCCCAGTGGCTGCAGGGTCCTGGTATGGGTCTGAGATCAGACTGGGTGGTGCTGAGGCCAGGATCCTAGTCTCAAGCAGCTCTGTTTCCCAAGATGGCGTGGTCGCTGTGCCCGTGCTGGCCACCCAGGAGTGTCCTCGCAGGGAGTGGGGCTCCGCCGTCTAAGACTGCCCGGTTTAGCAGCCCCTTAGAAGACCTGCACAATCTAACTGTCCCTAGCTCATACACACACACACCACACACGTCCACACACTCCTCTATCACTTCCTTGTGCTCTCACACTCTCTCCCTCCCTACCTTCCTGCTGGTCGCCATTTTCTCCAATCTCAGCACTATAGAATCTTATTCCTAGTATGGTGGTATGATGTGGTCCATGGTAATAAAAATTAAAAAATCAACCTTTATTTCATTTTTGTGCCCGATAACTTTTATAGAGCTATTTTTTATTTATAGGAAACCATGAGACAGTGGTAGGAATGAGCTAATCTAAGTTATCCCAAGTAATGAAGGACTCCTTTTTGTTTAATATTTATATCGTCACTATATAGCAAGGTCACAACAACATCTATTTCCACTGAAACTCACTCATGGTAGTAAAACTGCTGTTAAACTGAATTTATGCTAGGATCTTAATGACATTCAAGAGGTGGCACTTAAATGTTTAAATGCCTTTCAGAACTCTACTTTGAAGTGTAGACAAGGCTATATAGACACTGAGTTTTTAATTGCAAAAGTAATACAAAATAGTCATCTTGATGGTATGTGTTATACTGGAAAACTATTGGCTAACTTGATTGTGAGCAACTCTTATTAGAATTTAGTTGACTAGAAGGACTCTAGCAAATGTTTATGTATTTAGTCTGTTGGTGCCAAAATCATCCCAGAAAGATAGCTAACACTAGGTAGAATACATTTGACATATTATATACATGCACATGTATGTGTATAATTTTTTCCAATTAGGAAATGTTCATATAGTCTTTTAGTAGTCTGTTTTAGTCAGATTTCATATCTAAAGTGCTCCTGCTGCAATTTCTGTGATCTTTCCTATAGTTAGTGCTAATTTCATTTTTACATGTAAAAACATTCATTTATATTTTCTTAATGAATCTTTGTATATAAAGTGTACTAAATGCAGTATTTGTTTCAGGTACTTTTCCAAATGCTGACCCTGCATCTGTCCCTCATGGAACAGTCTATTATCCAGTGATGACAGATCACTGTGGGCAGCCAACTTTGCCGGGTTTTGATTCCTGCCTTCCCGTTATGCCGGAGTTTTCCTATATTGCCCCCTGGCATCCCATTGGTGCAGCATATGGTGGTTCTCCTCACATTCATGGTGCTATGAATCCAGGTCCAGTTGGCTATATTGCTTCACCTCCCTCACCTTCTCATTTTGTACCTCGGAATATGTAAGATTCAGCAGTATGATGTATTCTTGCACTGCCATTTTTCTTGCTGTTTTGATTTTTTTAAAACTGTTCTATGTTAGTGTTTAAGTAAGTGATTTAAGTGGTTAGAGTAGTTACTATTGTATCCATCTTTAAGATTATTTTTTCTTTTGATTTAAAATAATACTTTAAAAGAAAGGAATATTACTTTGAGTTATGAATAAGGAAATTGAGATGAATGTATAACTAGCCTCATGTTGAGCATACTTAGTTGTATTCAGCTGTCTTTCTGTCAGCCAGCTTGTCAATTAATAAAAGGAATAAGTCATATGAACTATTTCCTTGGTTTTGATATCAAACATCTGATTAAACTAAAAATTCTATTAACTTCCACTTTTCTCTAGAAAATAAAGCAAAATAAAGAGCATTTGTTTTTGGGTAACTAACAATATTAAATGAGAGCTCTTTGGGTTTCTTAAGAATAGTCTGAACTGAGTTGTTCTGTGATATTTATCAGTTTTGAAGGCACATGGTGCTCGGCTTTAGAATTATCCCATATGCTATTGTTTAATGTTGGATTTATGTAACTTTTACTGCACAGTATTGAATTGGTATCCTTTGCACAGTTAGCAGTAAATAAAAAATAGCATTTAAAATTGCTAAAATGAGTGGGATTTTCTTCATTTCTGCTTTTTCATGGTAACAAAGAGTACCAGACATTTGATTCTTTTAATATGTTTTTTCACTAGTATTTGGGATGCAAAACCATGTGAATTTATAGCATGAACTGGCAGAGCCAGTTGAAATGTTATTTAATCTCAAGACATTGCAATCCATACTACCATATCTCTTTTTTTCCCTTGAGAATGATCCTTTTTAGGTTGTATTTCTGTTTTTTTAAATCTGTTCACTCCCTTATGGAACTTCAATCTAGGCTTACTTTCTCATTGTCCTATACTTCCAATAGTTGTCACATCTTTCCATTTTTGTTTTTAGACTTACCTTGTATCTCTCCAGGCCTGCCTTATCTCTAACTTTCTGTGAGACATATTTTATCAGCCTATCTTCTCCCTTTCATCTACCTAAAGGACACAAGTTTTTCTGTATTCATCAGTTCTCCTCTGAGGGATAATTCATCATGGAATGCTTTGCTGTAGCTCAACTGACAAAGCTATTTTTAAAGTGTCCTTTTATTGCCACAAAACGTGTTTATATTGCTTTTTTAAATGGTTATTTATGCATGTGAATCAGTTTGTCCTTGCCCACCTTCAGTTACACCCCAGGTCAAAATACCTCAGAACTCAAGGTACTTGAACAGTTGAAAGAATTGGTATGGCATACATAGCAAATAATATATTCTATCTTCAGTGTACTGTTCTCAAGATGATTGATATTAATGAGTTCCAAATCAGTGCACTATTTAAGGCTTCTGCTTCATAATAGACATGGAGCTGGTTTTGTAAGTGCTTGCTCTACAAGTTGGCATCTGACAGCTGTAGTAAAAAAAAGAAAAAGATGAACAGTAGTGTGCTGATCTTTATGACAACCTTCCTCTAATGTTTATCTTCTCTGCTAACCTCCTGAATTATCAATTTGTGCAGCCTACAAGTTGTTTTAAGTAAAGGTTTATTTTACTTAAAAATATGGAGTTAACCCCCTCTTCAACATTTTTCAAACATGCTAACATTTCTGAAATATACATAACTCACAGCAAATGATTGTTTTGTATCTTCAACTGTTGTCAATGTTTCACTAATTAGCTTCTAAGGGTGTTTTAGAAGATTGTAGTCTAGAGAATGTGGGTCTGGAAATTGTTTGGTTTTAAAACAAGCACATTTGCCTTAGGCTTCTAATTGATTTGTTTTTATTTTAAACTTGTAAGTTACTGCCTTCCCTTGAGTTCCATTACTAATTAACACATTTTAATGAGATGCTTGTTATTAACTTAAACCAAAGATTAATGATAAACCTAATTGTCACTGTCACTGATGTTGAAGTCAACAGTATTTATGGTCTGTTTAAATCATACAAGTATAATTCACTTACTATGTATTCCTGTCAATCTTCTGTAAGAAATAATCAGAGTATACTCTGACCCTGCTATTGTTTTGGGGGTTGGGCTGGTGAAGGTAACCTGTTCTGCAGAAGTTTGCATTGTCTTTTTTAAAAATTATGTTATTGATTTCAGAGAAGAGAGAGAGGGAGAGAGATAGAAACATTAATGATGAGAGAGAGAGAATCATTGATCAGCCGCCTTATGCACACTCCCCACTGGGGATCAATCCTGCAACCTGGGCATGTGCCCTGACCAGGAATCAAACCATGATCTCTTGGTTCCTAGGTCGATGCTCAACGCTCAACCACTGAGCTATGGTGGCTGGGCTGCACTATCTTTTGAAGGCATCTTCCAGATAATAAGGAAGTAGTTTTTATGGTAATAAAAAAAACCTTAAGACTTAACATGTTTAATCAACCTATTGTGTAAACATATAGTGGTAGACTTCTTACATATTACCACTTTAGTTGCCCTTAATGTTACAAAAGACATCCTTCTCTTCCTCTGATATTATAACCAAATTTTATCCTTTTATAATTGTTGGGGAAGGAAATACAAATATAAAGGTACTGTGGTTTGTTCTGGACCCTTTATTTTTACCTCCTTCCTGAGATAAATCTGTTCACACCAAAGGTAGAAAGCTTAATCATTTCCATAGTGAGGAAAAACTATTAGAATTCATTTTTACACAGTGTATATTTATTCAAAACTAATTGTGGTTTTCTGCCTTGAGTAAGAACAGATGGAAATATTGAATCTGTTTTACTGTTGAAATTCAAGACCTGTGAATTTAAAACATCTTTCATTTCTTTGGGACCTATAATCAAGGCATAACCTTTTAATTAGCTTGAAATAAAAATACAAACAAACCAGGATTTTTTTATGTGGACACCAAAGGTTCAGAACTTAATTCAGACATAAATCTCTGTGTATAAAGAAATAGTCCATTGGGGAAGAATGGTGTGTAGTTAATCTAGACTTCTAAGTCTGGGACAGATTTGGTTTATTTTACATGAAATCTCTTTGCAGCCATATATACTTCCATTTATAATAACTAAGAATTCAGGAGAACTAGTATAGCAAAAGACAACGCCTTATTTCTCCCCATTTTATTCAGAATGTTAAGCTTCAGTTGGAACAAATTTTTGTAATGTTTTTATTGATTTCAGAGAGGAAGAGAGAGATAGAAATATCAATGATGAGAGAGAATAATTGATCAGCTGCCTCCTGCACACCCCACACTGGGGATTGAGCTTGCAACTCGGGCATGTGCCCTAAAAATCTAGTTGTGACCTCCTGGTTTCATAGGTCTACACTCAATCACTGAGCCATACCGGTCAGGCTGGAACAACTTTATTCAGAAACTTCTCTTCTCTCCTGCCTCAATTATCAAAGGCAGTTTCAAGTGATGTGTGGGAAGATGTAGATTTAGGAAACTTCAGGTGGACCTGAGTTTAGATACCTAACTGCTGTTGGAATAAACCTGCATTAGAGTGACAAGTCTGAGTATTGCCTCAGAATAATCTGGGAGGGGGTGGAATTTATAAATGTAAGACTAGCTGCATGCTAATAACTTGAATTATAACTCTTGAAACTTGGGTTAATTATGCAATTTTTGTGTTTGAACTTTCTCATAATAGTTAAAGAAGAGCTCCCTTTGTAACTGGCCATCTGGAGAGTAAATATTTGTTTATGAAGTTAGAGTTCAGGTTTTTAAAAATGCTTTCTATCCTGAAAAGAATTAAACATAAGATTTTAGAGAGGCTGTCTCATAAGGTCCATAGGTACATTGTTAAGATATCTGGGAGGTTAGGAAGCCTATAATAAAGGCAACTGATTCTTCAAATTCTGTAATTCTCAAGAATATTCACTACATGTAGAACTAAATTTAGTTAAGCTAGACATTTATTTGTAAAAACTAATTGAGATAAGTGAATCATTTCAGGTTTTAACTGCTTCTTTGTTTCCCTAATAATCACTACCACTTTTAAGTTCACTTTTTATGGCTGCTAGAGGGAAGCTTGGAAACCAGGAAATTACTGTTAAACAGCTATTTGGTTTTTGTTGCTTTTTCCCTGGTAGGTGGACCTTGCCACTGGCTAAACATTTGGGGGTGAGGGTGATTCAACAATAATGAGGTTAAATCAAATCAATTCTTATTCAGGCCAGTCAGTGAATTAAAATGTTAAGATTTAGTTTGGCCAAGCATTGATTAATAGTAGTGATTTACTGGTGTTATATGGGTGGTTAGTACCTTCACCTAATCAATTAGTAAATCTTTTCTAGCAAACTTTATAGCTTCTTTCAAACTATATAATACAGTTTTTTTTTCAAATCCTTTGCAGAATTATAGAAAAAAATATCCTAGTGCTGGAGTACTAAACTTAGAGACTTTAAAAAAAAAAAGATTGTTTTATTTCTTTGCTGCTATATTAGCCAGATCAAAGTGACTATTTTTATCTTGGTAAATTTCAGTTATGCAAGATGAGTAAATTGTAGATCTCTGCAGTACAACTTTGTGCCCGTAGACAACAGAACTGTATTGTACACTTGAAAATCTTAAAAGAACGATCTCATGGTAAGTGTTCTTACCACAATAAAATAAAAAAAGTTATACCACGTGTATAGCCCTACAAAAAAACAAATACTTGCCCTGGCCATTTTTTGCTCAGTGGTTAGTGTTGGCCCCTGGACCAAAGGGTTGCGGGTTTGATTCCCAGTCAAGGGCATGTACCTGGGTTTTGGGTTCCATTCCCGCCCCTGTCAGGGAATGAGTGGAAGGCAACCAATCAATGTATCTCTCTCACATCGATGTTTCTGGCTCCCCCCACCTCCATTTTTACTCTCTCTAAAAAAATAAATGGAAAAATATCCTCGGGTGGTAGTTAGCAACAACAAAAAAGCACTATAATATACAGGTTTGTTTTTGCTTGCTTCAGTAGTTGAACTTTAATTTTCTTCCATTCCTTTAGATCTGCTGAAACAGCTTCAACTATCTAAGAAGTTTCCCTCCTAGTTGTTTTGTAGCAGGGTATAGATTTGGCTTTTTTTTAACCTAATTCTTTTGCTTTACTCAATGCTCATTTTTCCAATGTGTTATTATGAAAAAATTTTAAACATAGGAAAGTTGAAATAATTGTGCAATGAATGTTCGTATATCCACCACCCTACAATTAACATTTTACTATACTTGCATTTTCACATATCCATTGATCAGTCCTTAATTTTTAATACATTGCAAAGAAAGGAGGACTTAAATATACCTCTTAATCCTAAAGATTTCAGCATGCATATTGTTAATTAGAGTTCAGTATTTGATAAAGGTTATTTTTTTCCTCCTGAAATAAAGTGTACCTGCAATGAAATGCACAAATCTTGTTTGATACAGTGCATTTTGACAAATTATATCTGTGAAACCCAAGCCATTACCAAGATAACATTTTCACTCCAGATGATTCCCTTATGCTCCTTCCCAATTAATTCCTGCTTCCCCATTCCTGTCCCCTGGGCAGCTATTGTTTCTTACGATTTCCCCCCATCATATATTAGTTTCTCTTTTTCAAACTGTATGCTTGTTTGTGTAAGGCTTCTTTTCATCTTTGAATATTTGGGATTCATCCATGTTGTGTGTCAATGGTTTCTTATGGCTGAGCAGCATTTCATTGTATAGATATGCCATTGTTTATCCATTCTCCTGTTGATGGACTGTTACAGAGAACCAGAGTAAATCAAGCAATACTCAGTTTGGAGTTACACTTTATTCATCACGGTGGGCTTAGAGAAAATGAATTCAAATTCTAAGCAGAGCTACAAGCAGAACTTCCCTTTTTATTAAAGATCCAGCCCTATGTGTGCTTACTGGTTATCTCGCTGGTGGCCTTGAAAACTACACAGTTCTATCCAATTAAAAAATACATCTGGCATGGCATTGAGAGTATGGGCGTATCTAGTCTCTGGCCTACAAGGTCAGACAGCTAAGTTTATCTTCCTCATTATTCAAGCAGGCTAAAGCAGGCTAGAAAGCAAAGTTATTTTTTTAGAATAAGAGGCCATCTAAAAAAAATAGAGAATTCCAAACTAGTTTTACAAAACAGGGGTTAGCCTTCTCAGGACAACTGGGCCATTTCCAGTTTCTAGATACAAATAAAGCTTCTATGAACATATTTGTAGAAGTCTTTTTGTGAGTATTTGTTTTTATTCCTCTTGGAATGGAATTGCTGGGTCATAGGTTAAGTGTATACTTAGTTTTGTAAGGATCTACAGGACATTTTCCAAAGTGATTGTAACATTTTATACTTCCACTGGCAATGAATGAGAGTTCCAGTTGTTTTTCATCCTGGTCAACATTTGGTAGTGTCGGTCTTTTTTTATTTTAGCCTTTCTGGTGTGTGTGTGTAATAAGTGATATCTCATTGTGGCTTTAATTTTCATTTCCGTGATTATGGTGAACACTTTTCTAGTGCTTGTTTGCTAGTTACATGTATTCCTTTTTGAAGTGTTTATAAATCATTTGTGTTTTTATTATGGAGTTGGAATTTTTTGCATGTGCTGGTTGTGTATATTTTTCAGATATATTACTGCCTTTTTAAAAAATACATTTTATTGATTTTTTACAGAGAGGGAGAGAGATAGAGAGTTAGAAACATCGATGAGAGAGAAACATTGATCAGTTGCCTCCTGCACACCTCCCACTGAAGATGTGCCCGCAACCAAGGTACATGCCCTTGACCAGAATCGAACCCGGGAACCTTCAGTCTGCAGGCCGACGCTCCATCCACTGAGCCAAACCGGTTAGGGCATATATTACTGCCTTTTATTGTCCTTATTTATCTAACAAAAATGTAAATGTTATATACCCAGGCACACTTCAAATAATTGGTCCAGGACTTGTGAGTTATCTGGCTGAAAGTTAAACTGTTTTAGTATGCTAATTAGTGTTCTGATGCCCTAAGTGTTCATGTTAATTAGTAAAATAAAATATAGTAACACTTTAGGAGTCTGAATTAAGTGAGGGAAAGCTAATTGCTGAAAAGTGTATTACTACAGATAAATTTATATTTTCAGCTGATGCTTAAAATATTGACAAAATGTACTCCTTGATTATGCTAGTTTAATAAGAACCTGCTTAATCTCAATTTATGTGTCCTCTCATTGATGCACAGAGTCACACTGTTCTGTACAATACCTATCACATTTTGGGTACTCAAGAAAGAATAAGAAATTTCCAGGATAAGATCTGTAAGGTTTCTCCATAGTTTAAGCTATAGCTTCAGAGCTGTATTGCTCACTTCATGTCATCTCAAAGTCCTTTATGAATGTAATACAATTTTTAAATATTTAATAGTCACAGCTTTGTTTAGTAGGAATTATAAAAGTTAGAACAATATTAATAATTTCTATTCTCATTAACCTACTTTTCAAAATATATTGGGCAGTGGAGGTCTCCCTTAAGTATTTCTGCTGGTTATGATGTGAACTCTATTGTTCATAAATGTTTATTAACACATTAAGCGCCCAGCCTGTTTTGCCTTCCAAACGGAAAGTATAGTGTCAGTCACTGGTGACTGACATGGCGCTTAGTGTGTTAATAATAGGTGGCTATAAATGATTACATTGGGAAAGGGAGGAGCAAGATAACTTAAATCTGAGCAGCCATACATTTCAAGGGGAAAAAAGCAAATGCTTTTCTTCATACTGAAGCTAAAAATACACAAAATCATTTTATTGTACAAAATTCTTTTTTAACACATTTAAGAATAATACTAACTTTGCACTTCTTACAGAAAGTATTTAAAGTACTAGATTACTATATCTAGCAAGGCTATTATTCAAAATAGATGGTCAAATAAAGAGCTTACCAGACAAAAAAAAAAGGCTAAAGGAGTTCATCACCACCAAGCCAGCATTATAAGAAATGTTAAAGGTATTGTTGTAAGGGATTGCTGAGAAGAAGAAACAGAGAGAGAAACCTAGCCATACAGAATTAAAATGGCTATAAACAAGGACCTCTCAATAATAATCCTAAGTGTAAGTGGATTAAAGGCTCCAATCAAAAGGTGTAGGGTAGCTGAATGGATACAAAAACATAACCCAACTATATACTCTCTACAAGAGACCCACCTCAAAACAAAAGAGACACACAGGATGAAAGTGAAGGGATGGAAAAAAAATTTTCCATGCAAATGGAAAAGAAAAAAACACACAAACGAGTAGCAATACTTATATTCAACAAAATAGACCTTAAAAAATTCATGCTAAGTGAAATAAGCCAGTTGGAGAAAGATAACTATCATATGATCTCATTTGTGAAATATAATGAACAACATAAACTGATCAACAAAAAGCCAGAGGGGGAAAAATATTCTAGAATATAATAGAAGTAATCCTGTTATTTGCAGAATTTTAATATTTCCTCCAACTTTTGTGATATCATACCATGTTAGTACAGTTTTGGTAATATTATACTTAAAATCCTTTTATTCTTGAAATATTAATTTTTATTGCATGCAATATATGTAAGATCATTTTTCTTGAATAATTGGTGTTTATTGCATGAAACATCATATTTAAAATCGTTTTTCTTGAGATATTAATGTTTATTGCATGTAACATTATTATATTTAAGATAGTTTTTCTTGAAATAAAAAAAAACCCTCCCCTCCATTTTTCTACAAGGGCTGGAGCTTTATTTTTTTGTAACAATCTTTATTGTTGAAAGTATTACATATGTCCCCCTCCTCCCCCATTGACCTCTTCTAGCCCACCCCTTGCCCCAGGCCTTCGCCACCATATTGTCTACATCCATGGGTTATACATATATGCATCCAAGTTCTTTGGTTAATCTCTTCCCACCCACCCACACTCAATTACATTAATGTAATTGATATTACATTAATGAACAACATAATTGAACCCCTGCCTTCCCTCTGTGGTTCCAGTGCCCCTTCTTCCTACTAATAACCTATTTGTCAAAAAACCTCTGCATTATAAAATGTCATTTTTTATGGATCAAATAAGGTTCGAGAAGCCAATTCTGAGTTTATGTTCAACATAAGCCATTGGAACTTGGAATATGTTTTACCTTTTTAAACACAAATTTTTCAAGGCTTAAGTCATTATGGTTATTCCTAAATCAGTGGAGGTTCTATACCTAAGTATGGTGTCCTTTAAAGTGTCCTCTTTGGGAAGCTATATACTTATGGTAGTTAGGCTGCCACTGTTCCAAACATGTTTGAAACTAGATTCTAGATGGCAAAGAGAACAAGGAATCTTGGGGATGGTGTAAATATTTTGTATCTTGATTTTGGTGGTAGTTCCAGGGGTACATACAACTGTAAAAACTCACTGTATTGTACACTTTAAATGGATGGAGGTAATTGTACACAAATTATTCTTCAATAAAGTTGATATGGAAAAAAACAAACTAGATTCCAAAGAGCAGTTTCCGGTCACTTTACAAGCTACATAAATACTGTCTCATTATTTTATAACTGTGCCTATTAAAGTGCCTATTGTGTAACAGCACTTGAAAATGTTTATTTTTTATTAGAAAAAGTAGAACTCAGGTTGATCACTCATCAAATATGGATCCAACATTACTTTTGACTGGTTTTAAAGATTTAATCTTATAGGATCATGCTTTTCTACCATTGAGGATATTAAAGTGTAATATTGTGGATTTTGAAAATCCTCCCAAAAGCTGAAGTCCACGATAGTTGAAGTAATGGCAGCATTCGAATAACAACATTCATTTTGGAGCTTAAATTCTGGTATGTTTATGAAAATATCAAGTCTCACAATTTCATAATTTCACTTTACATATTTATTACAAATTCATGAGCTTAAAATATGACACCAGATACAGAATCTAGCTTTCTTTCCTACTACCCTCCCCAAATGTTACCTTTTTTTTTTCATGTGGAGTTTTGACAAATTCATTTTATTTCTTAGATAAGATTTAGAGAAATCTATTCTTCCAATAATTGGTCAAATGTGCATATTTATAAAAGGCAATGAAATCATATTGAAAATGTAACCTTACTGTGGGTCTAATGCAGTGATGGCGAACCTATGACATGCGTGTCAGAGGTGACACGTGAACTCATTTTTTTTGGTTGATTTTTCTTTGTTAAATGGCATTTAAATATATAAAATAAATATCAAAAATATAAATCTTTGTTTTACTATGGTTGCAAATATCAAAAAATTTCTATATGTGGCATGGCACCAAGAGTTAAGTTAGGGTTTTTCAAAATGCTGACATGCCAAGCTCAAAAGGTTCGCCATCACTGGTCTAATGTATTGAATTTAAATACAGTGATCACAGGTGAGAACTTGCTACTATCTGAAATTCAACCTGAATATGACCTAACCTGTGAAAAATTATTTATAGATTGTTCAGAGCTAATTTTCATATACTGTTGCACTTCTGGAAACTGTTGACATTAATATTTCACTTTTTTTAAAAATCAAGGAACTTCATCTCAGTGTGGACATCTAAAAAATTGGACAACCTGGTGGTTTAACCTTATGTCTTAAAGTGCTTTATCCATTTTTATCCTTACTTTGAATGCTTTTTCATCTTTTTCTGTACTACCACCATCCAAGTACCTCAAGCACTTCCATAAAAATCTAAAGCAGTGGTTCTCAACCTTCCTAATGCCGCAACCCTTTAATACAGTTCCTCATGTTGTGGTGACCCCCAACCATAAAATTATTTTCGTTGCTACTTCATAACTAATTTTGCTACTGTTATGAATCGTAATGTAAATATCTGATATGCAGGATGTATTTTCATTGTTACAAATTGAACATAATTAAAGCATAGTGATTAATCACAAAAACAATATGTAATTATATATGTGTTTTCCAATGGTCTTAGGCGACCCCAAAGGGGTCGCGACCTACAGGTTGAGAACCGCTGATCTAAAGCCTCTTTGTCCTGCCTTCCAAGGGTCATTTTTAAGGGTTGTATAAGACCAGAAAACTGTAAAAAGGTTCCTAGGTTGGAAGGCAATTGGTGACAATGAGCATTTGGGGGATATATTGAAATTTGTTCGGAAAAACATAAAATGGCTAGACCCAGCATAACTGCACTTGGAAATGGTTGGCCACCTTAGGCTAAAATAAAAGGCACACTTCCACCTACTCATTTAAGTGCCACAGAGTATGTGTGCATATGTTGAGGTGCAACTCTTGGGATGTGAGGTTGCCTTAAAACCTGCTTATAGATAAAGTCAAAGGACCAAATGGGCTGTAAATTGGTGACAATAGCCTTCACAATGCAGGTCTTTTTTGTACATCTTCATGTAGTCTTTTTGGTTCTATCAAGTTATTGGAAGTTGTAAAGGCTTTTCTTTTTGAGGGTGAGAGATTAGGGTAGGGCACATGTGTCCTGCAATCTTGGACTTATGAAGGTGGATTACAATGATCAAAAGTTGCAGGCTCTTATCCTGGCTGGTTGTTCAGTGGTTAGAGCATTGGCCCGCACACTGAAGGGTTGTGGGTTTGATTCCCGGTCAAGGGCACACATACCTTGGTTGCAGCTTGCAGGTTGCAGGCTTGACCCCAGCAAGGTAGGGAGGCATCCAATCTATGTATCTCTCACATTGATGTTTCTCCCTCTCTTTCTTTCCCCGACCCTCCCACTCTAGCTAAAGGCAATGGAAAAATATCCTCGGGTGAGGGTTAAAACAATTTTTTTTTAAGTTGCAGGCTCTTTCTGTTAACTACAGAAATCATTTGCTTTTTATTTGTGTAGTAACAAGTTTCTACAGAGCTTTCACAACTTTTCACGTCAGATAAGAAAACTAGCTTTTATAAAGGCATTCTACTTAATTTTATATTTAAACATTATAATTCTTATTATGTACATGTCTCTCAAGTAACAAACACTGATGTACCTCTTTGGGAAAGAAAGACCATGACTCAGATGCAATAAACAAGTACATATGAGATACAAATACACTGTAGAATGGGAATAAAACAAATAATGTGCTTTAAAATGCTAGAGCACTCTTGCCGGCTGCCTGTATCATTCCAGCAATTAGCTCCTTTGTTTCTTAATAAACATTCCAACCTGTAAAAGTAAAGCTCTCAAAACACCTACCAGCACCTTCTCCAGACCAACTTGCAGAATAGAGATGGAAATCCTAGGCCACCTATCAGCATATGAATAGCAATATCTTATTGTACAGTACATCTGAAGTATGCAGACTGATTTAATTCACCAAAAATGTATATATTTACAAGTTAGCTTTTATTTTTCTGACCTAAAAGCTTTATTTTTTCTTCAAACTAGAAACCTCAAATCCTGAGAGCTTTAATATTAAGAATTGTGCTGCAGCAGATGCCTTGGATGGCAGTTCATTTTAGCAATTGCTCACCACATCTCAAGAAGTTTCTTTTTAGAAAGTTTTTTTAATTGAAGTTATTCCTGCTTGCCCTACTTTCAAAAAGATCACATAATTACCGAAAGGGATGAAGAGCCAAGGCCAGAGCAATCAAATCGTATTGTTTCATTGCATGTGTGTATGTGTGTGAGCACACATGCATCTGTGTCTGTATACACAGACAATGTTCTCACTTTTACAAACATACCCCCAAAAGCAATGCAAGCCAAAACCCACATCTGTTGGAAAAAGTGGTAAAAAGGGTCATTGTAAATATAGTAAAAATAACATTTCTCTATTGTACTAAAGTAATGTTCACTTTGAATTGGGTACTCGGTTCTCAGTGGCTAGTTCTACATCAACTAAGTGGATATTTGGAACAATTATCTAGATAAAGCAAGCCAAACCAACAATCTAAAATACCCATAGATTTGATGCAAAGCTGCAGGGATTAGGGTTGGAAGGAGCTGACAAGTAGGTATGAAGAGGTTATTTAAATGATCACCTTATATTGTCTATGTCTATACAAGCAATCTGTTTATTAGTACTGTTTTGAAAACTTGATTACCAACATAATATCAATCTTTCTTATGTACTTTTAAACAGAAAATAATGTCTGCCTAATTTCAAGTACCTTTTATCAGATGGTTCAACAAACCAAGGTCTGAGCAACTTAAACTTTTAGTCAAAACACCACTTGAGTCTCATCCACAGGTAACATGAACATCAGATGGTTATTCATATTTTCTGGCCAAAGTATCAACTCATATTTTTCAATTAAATTCCCAATGAAATTTTTAGGGAAGGGTTTCACTGCCATACAACTGTAACGTTCTTATTGAAAAGGTATTTATTATTTAATGCATTCAAAGGGTAGAGTACTTTTTTACGTTCTTTAATCAAATTGAATACAGATGTTTAGATATTTTGGACTTAGCCGAAATAGCCTACATTATGTCAGAGTAGAATAAAAAAATGACTATGGGAGGCAGAAAGAACTGGAAAATTTCAAATATCCCCATGTAAGGGGACAGAAGTATAACTTGAAGCATTTATATTCCTGTAAAATGTGGCATCCAAAATAATGATTTTGAATTTGGAATCTTTCCTCTGTCTTTGTACTACACTGGACTTAAAGCTAGAAGTGGAGGAGATACTTCAACAATGGTCATCCTATATAATAAAAGCCCAATATGCTAAGTGTCCAGTCGTCTGGTCATCCGTTCAACCAATCAAAGCATAATATGCTAATGATATGCTAAGGCCGCTCAACCGCTTGCTATGATGTGCACTGACCACTAGGGGTAAGACGCTCCTATTGGTAGGTTAGCTTGCTGCTGGGGTCTGGCCGATTGGGACTGAGCCAAATGGGCTGGACATGCCCTGGAGCCCTCCTGTGCTCTCTCCCCAGCTGGCCAACCTCCCATGTCCCTCCCAGGCCCCAATTGTGCACTGGTGGGGTCCCTTGGCCTGGCCTGTGCCCTCTAGCAATCTGGGACCCCTTGAGGAATGTCAGAGAGCTGGTTTCAGCCTGATCCCGCTCAACACAGGAGCTGCCTCCTGGTGGTCAATGCACTCCCACATGGGGAGCGCCACTCAGCCAGAAGCCGGGCTCACAGTTGGCAGTGGCGGGGGCCTCTCCTGCCCCTACGGCAGCACTAAGGATGGCTGACTGCCAGGGAGCAGCCTAAGCTGGCAGTCGGACATCCCCCGAGGGCTCCCAGACTGAAAGAGTGTGCAGGCCAGGCTGAGGGACGCCCTCCAGTGCACGAATTTTGTACACTGGGCCTCTAGTTTTCTAATATAATTCAGACATTTTCTTTGTATTAGCATTACCCTTACTAATTTTCATGGAGACTTTAATGTCCTTGGGTTACACTGGAGATCCATTCCTATGGCGTGACGTAATGCAATTTTCGCCATAAGTCGGAACCCACCTACATAAGTACCTAGGTCACTCACATGGAGCACATACACAGCAGTAATGAAGTGAAACAGTAAAAAAAAATTAAAAGATAATAAGTCCTGACCTTTACTTGTGGTAAATAAATAGTAAAAAAACATAAAGCACATATGTACATACATCAAAATGACGGAACTTTTTAAAAAAAATAAATGGGAGATGGCGATGTAACCACGAAATGATGTACATCAAGTCCAACGTAACCCAAGGACTGTCTGTAATTAAATGAATACATGTGTCTAGAAGTGATAAGAAAGCCAATAGTAATGGAGGTGAACTGTGATATAGACAAATAGTAAATGATTTTTATACCATTTATAATTATATTTGATTTCTGACTACATTTTTAACTTTACATTTAAATATGTCAGTCTGAGATTTGTGGCGTTCACAGTATTTTGGACAAACGAACAAAAAGATATCTATAGTAGCCATTCCATTTTCACATTTATGTATTACTTAATAATAAACGTCTTGTTTCCATGATCTATAAGATTTGAGTTTATTTACTTGCTCTTTGACCTTGAGCAAGTCATCCTTCTCTGGGCCTCTTTTTCTATTGTAAAATAAGAGTTTGCAATAGAAGCAATAGATCTTATCCTAAAGTTCTCTTTTAACTCTAAAATTTTGGTTTTAAACTTATTATCATGTTGAGTCATACATTCCCTAGGGTCAGAAGTCATATTAAAATTAAGCATTTAATTTGAAATATCTTTCTTGACAGTAGCTGATCCAGAGGTTGGAGAGGTGAACACAAATCTCTTTTTCTTACTACTTTCTACTGAGTTAGAGCTGGTAAAAACATTGGTGCCACCAACATGGAAGTTAGGGCAATAGCTGTTTAGCTTTAACAGCAAACTGGCCTCAGTCCCCAACATAGGTAAGCCTAAATATAGCCAGTGAAGTTTTAAGCCAAAGTGCCAAAGATAATAACCCTGAGAAGATCTGCAAAGTAATGTACTGTCCATGAAATATTTATACTGGTTTCTTTCAGTAGTAGAGATTGGCTACTGTGATCTATACATATTCTCTCGTAGAGCATAATAGAAGACTGGAATTTGAAGCATGGTTCTATCTCTGGCTACCCTTGTTTTCTGACAAACTGATAAAGTAATTGCCAGAAAAGTCTTATCACAAGTACAACCATTTGTGAGAAAGACATATCTTTTTCTTTTGATGGAATATGGCCATATATTGAGTTAGGAATGTAGCCCAGGTTCTATTTATTATTCAAACTAAATTTTGTAATTGGGAAAGTTGATTCTATAACTTTAGAAACCTTCTTGCTTGGCCAGTGTGGCTCAACAGTTGAGCATCGACCCATGAACCAGGAGATCACCTGTTCAATTCCTGGTCAGGGCACATGTCCGGGGTGTGTGCTCAATCCTCAGTGGAGGGCATGCAAGAGGCAGCTGATAATGTTTCTCTCTTGTTGATGTTCTATCTCTCCCTTCCCCTCTCTCCAAAATAATTAAAAACATTTTAAAACAGAAACCTTCGTGTTACTGATGTCAAGGCCGTTTATGATAGTCCCACTTAGAGAAGCAGGAGAGAAGTGGGATTTGAGTAAATGTTCACTTCAGATATTATTAAGGAATTATTTTGGGACCATCTCTTGACAAATGGGAATTAATTCGAATAACAGAAATTACACTGTCAAAAGCTATTTTGGAGGCATATTTGTATTGTTTTAAAATGCTTCATTTTGTCTCCTTATTATGGGGCAGCGATTCTATAGACCAAGCTGTATTTGTTTAGGAAGGGAGAAAAAACAGTAGCTGGCATCCATAGCAGCTTCACCAGGTGATTGGTGCTGGAGAGGTATGTAGGACTCTATGTGGTCAGCCAAAAAACTCAAAAAATAAAATTAGATAAATTTAAAAAGAAAATTCTTCATTTCACTTATTTATACCAGAAAGCATACACAGGAATTCAGTTGGATTCCTATTGCTATTGACATTTACAAGAACATTGTTACACCTCTCTTCTTTTCTGAGCTATATACTGTTAATTTAATCTCCAGGACCCAGACCTAGGGCTGTTCAGGTTAAACTTGGGGATACTGTTGTGCTAATGTTGGTAAAAACCATCCTTGTTCAGCATGTTATGCCTCAGCAGTTATTGGCTCTAACATGATGACCTTATGCATTATGTACTTCATTTTTTAAATATGCACCTTTATATTCTGACGAGGCCCTCTTAAGCCAGGGAAAATAATTTGTTGGGATGTATAAATGCAGCTTTCTTTGAAGACAGAATTTTGACCATGTTTATAGTCCCATGAAATCACTAGGGTTGTTATGTTATATACCTAACATAAGTTTACACATGCAATTCCGTTGCCCCCAGTGAATATTCAAACTGCAACCAGAATCAGGTTATCTAGACCTAAAATTGTTGAGTTTTTATCAGCAATTAATTAAAATGAAGAGGCTCTTCAGATTTTGACACCTCAACAAGATGCCATTTTTTTCTGATAAAAATATTTTCAAATCCAGTCCTTTATCTTATAAATGCTTTTCAATAACAATGATGATTAAAACTATCAACAGTAGATAGGACGCTATGAATATACCAGCTGATTATTTTTTCTTGCCAATGTATGAGATGTAGTGGCTATTGGTTATAGTGCAGTAGACATTTTTAAAAACAGTACACATCCTAAATATTAATCTCAGTTCTATCAAATTTTAAAATGTAGTAAGTTAAGTGAAATACACAAACACAAGAAAGGAATTCACTAACTTATTAGATATGACATATACTATGGGGTAGATATTCATTGGCACACATTAGGAAACTAGCACATATTTAAAGGGAAAAAAAACCTCAACAGCCCCCACAATAAGGAGAAGTTGTAGTGTTTAAAAGTGAAAACAACAAAAAGGCCAGTTATACCTAGAAACCACAAGCTGACAATTCTTTGCAGGTTGTTCAGGCTCCCTTTGATGCTGTTTATTGAACCAAAATGGGCAGCATGGAGCACGGAAGGGTAAGAATTATAGGCAGGTTTGTTTGCCTTATCTGATAGCTGGTGGGGATGGCTGAGCACAACTTTCAGCCCTGTGGGGAAATGGTGTGAGATTCAGAAGGTCAGGAATCTGTGCAGCAGCAACAGTAGCAAAGTGGCACCTGGAGCTTCAAGGAAGCAAGGATAAGAAAAGCAAAGCCAAAGGGTTAAGCACCCCACTGCACCTCTGCTGATTAGGGGCACACACCCCTTCTATTGGTTGTGAAATGGACTTATAGGAATACAAAAGCAAATCATAGTAATATAATAATAATCAACAACAAGAAGAACAACAAAATGGAGAATGTGGCTATAAAAGATGGTGAAAATAATAGGCGTTTTACTCTCCTTTCTGGGGATGGGGCAGTGAGGGGATTATATCCTGTCACTTCTGAGAACAAGGAAGTTACAAATTTTCGGCTGAGTTCCAGAACAGGTGATAGGGGCTTGACTTAGAGCCGAGTTGTAACTTGTTCTTCCTGTCCATCACCCCATTTGTGCATGAGCAGGTCACAAGCCTCTCCCCAAGTTTCAAACACATCCTCTGAGGAGTCTAAAAGTTTCGAATTTGAGGAGCAGATGCTGGATGCGCAGTGAAGGGAGCTGGAACAGACTAGAGGACATTCACTGCTCTGAGCAGCTCCCTGGGCTTCACCTGATTCTACCTCACTGAGGTTAATTTCACTTTGAGAACAGGCCTCTGCTTTCCCTTTCTCCATCTGAGAATATCTGATGTCTTGCCACATATAGTGCTGCTGAACAATTCCATCAGAAATTGTGTACATTGGCTCTGAACTGGGTTCAGACATATGACCATTAAACTTGGAGAAGAGGAGACCCAGTTTCTTGAGAGAAGGACCCATAAAGGAGCGTTTGCTTGATGACTCAGCTTTTGACTTTCCTTGGGTACCACTGGCTCTTGGTGTGGTTCTGATGAGAGGTGGCCCGTGGCAGGCCTTTTTCTTGCAGCCTAAACTGAAAGAGACGCTCTTGGATTTGGCCCGAGCCCCACCACTGCCATCATTGGTATCATCCCTCTGAGAGAATTCAGTGCTGCTGGTGGAAAAACTTCTCCTTGGGTGTTTTCTATTTCCTAACAGGTCAAGCACTTCATATCGAAAGCTGGAGATGTCCTGCTTTAACTCCTAGGGCAAGAGAGAAAACACATTATGTTAAGATGTGTGGTCTTTAGTGCAAAATAGGAACATTGGGTATTCTTTGCAATGTTCCACATTTTGCCTAATAGCAAATCACAAAGTACATGAACTACCAGAGAATCTCACATTATTCTAGCACATTAATAAGTCTGTGGGCAGGGCTGGCCATTGGAAAAATTGTGTAATTGGTAAAGTTGATTTCAGAACCTCAGCATCAGGGCACACCAACAAACTAATCCCAGCTAAAGCATTAATTAACAATTAGGGAATTAAATAGGGAACTGGCTCTCATAGGTATGCACATCTATATATAAAAGGGGTCCTGAACAGGAAAAGCTTTTAGGACTCTAAGGTTTAAAACCAGGGAAGTCAAATGTGCCAGGTAATGAGGCTACTATTTTGGAAGAGGGGACCCTATTCATTCAAGTCCATATCAAATTTGTTCTCTCTTTAACTGGCTGCTCAACTACTAGACTGCTCCTTTAAAAACCATCTTTTAAATGCTTAAATCTGGTCATACTACTCCCCACTTAAAACTCTTTAGTATCTTGTCACTGACCTTAGAAAAAAGTAGAAACTCCGTATCACAGACTACAAAGTTTTTCAAGGCCTGGTATCTGTTGATCTCTCTGGTTTCATCTCTTCCTACTTTCCCCAGGCTCTTTACTGTCTACCTGTATGGACATATTCTCTCTTGCCTCTGGTCCTTGGCCTGTGGCTGTTCTCTGTCTAAAATACCTTTTTTCCCTCCAACTTTCCCTTATCTGGCTCCTTCTTCAAGCCTTAGCTTACAAACCTGCCCTGACTCCCCAAGTCCCTCCTCTGTGTCTCTACAGCACCCTGTGTATATCCTGTTAGAATACTCATTTGTCAGCCTCTATTATTATTTGTATGTCACCCTTTGAAAGTAGGGGCTGTTTATATCTTGCTCACCACTCTACCTGAGCAACTAGTGGAGAGCTTGGCATATAACATGCCCTCAATAGATGGGTTATATCTGTGGATTAGGATAATGGCCTTCCTATGTCCCTTAGAAAATATACATGTATTCTAGGATAGGGTTTCTCAACCACTTGATATATTGACCTAGATAATTCTTTGTTGTGGTTACTATCCCATGCATTGTAGGATGTTTTGTAGCAACCCTAGTCTCTACCCACAAGATGCCAATAGCACACACATCCCAGTGTGACAATCAAAAATGTCTCCAGACATTGCCAAATATGTCCTGGGAAACATAATTGCCCCTGGTTGAAAATCTCTATTTGAGGCTAATGCTAGTATTGAGAGAATTTTAATGTTTAATGGTAGGATTTCTTGAATCTTAGATTTAATTATAGATTCTGTTAATTTTTACCTTATATTTTTAAAGTAATCAGAGCATTTAAATCTTCAGGCATCTTCCATTTGCTAACTTGCCCCTCACCACACATTCTTGTCACATCATTTAAAGCACTCAGTTCCCACACTGAGAAATACCCAGAATATGAAAAGAATGCATAGGACAGATTATTTTGTTCATAAAACTGGTGGTGTGCTGTATTACAGGCAGTTGAAATTCCATCACCAGAAACTTCACTGTGAAGATTAAATGATGCTTAAGAAATATGAAATGAGAAATTAAACCACTTCATGGTTAAATTACCTTAAAATTTTCTTCCGTTAGTCCCTCATTTGTTTTGGAATTTCTTATCATAGCAGCCACATATCTTTTGACTAAATTCCTGATAACTTCCTGGAATTAAGGGAAAATAGAAACACATGAAGAGGCATTTTCTTCTTGGGCTCTCAGTAAAATAAAAAACATACACAGGAAATAAAATATGCTTAGATCATCTTTGCAGTGGAAAGTCCTCCCAGGGTCCAGCAATTTTGTGCAAAAACCCAGTTAATTTCATTAGCTAAATGAAGAATTATTATGTGTCCAAATCTGGTGGCAGAGTGGGCCAGCAAGATCAAATTCACCTGAAAGGAAAATTTTCCATGCATAAGGTAAACACGGATTCACGTTTATAGAATGAGAGTAGAACAATCCTTGACTGGTCATAGTCAATATCCTTTCCAGTCAGGCTGGATTAAACTTTAACCTGCCTAGTTAGTGAAATGAGGTTTTCTTCCTTTTATAAAATAAAGTCATTCAGCAGTGTCACAGAGTCTGCTGATTTTTTATAAATTTCTTTATTGATTAAGGTATTACATATGTGTCCTTATCCCCCATTATCCCCCCCCCACACACACACACACAAACACTCATGCCAACAGGGGGGTGAGGGCATGAGTCTGCTGATTTTAATGTTCACTACGCAATCAAGATATTTTAATTCTTTGGATTGATTTTTAGAGAGAGAGAGGGAGAGAGAAACATTGATGTGGGAGCAAGACATCGACTGGCTGCCTCCTGCACGCTCCCTACTGGGGATCCAACCCACAATCTGGGCATGAGCCCTGACCATGAATTGAACCAGCAAACTTTAGTGAACAGAACAATGCTCAACCAGCTGAGTCACACCTGCCAGGGCTCAAGATATTTTTCTTAGAGTAAAACCTCACTTCTCCTTTACAGGGATGGCCTCTTTTTACTTAGCTCTCTGAGAATGGCACACACATGATTACTATTCTTTGTATCACTAATGGTAATGTGGATAGCTACCGCTTAATGCAGTGTCACACACACACACACACACACACACACACACACACACACACACATACTCACACACTCATACATACATACCACTCAATTCTCACAATAACTCTGAGTTAAAGCTTAATCATCCTATTTTACAGATGAGAAAACTGGGCCTCAGGTTAAGCGACTTGTCCAAGGTCACACAACTGACTGAGAACTATTGTGCTTAGTCTCTGTGAGGAAGTTTTACCTGATAATGTTGATTCTGTATCAGGCTGTCAGCATGGCGTTCCTATAATTAAAAATGGACAAAGAAGTTACATCAGCAGTCTCTCAGCAACCCATCTACCCAAATATTACTTCTAAATATTAGGACTAGAGAATGAAAGGATTTCCTGCTTGACAAATCCCCAAACATTTTAGGTTGGAGTGATTTTATGATGTTTAAGATAGGGAATGTCACAAATGAGAAAAGGCAGGACACAGTTTTGTTTATAAAGAAACATATTTTTTAAAAGTCTTACTGTGAAACTTCTCAGGTTGTGCCTTCTCCGTCTACCATCAGGGTCTCTTTTTGGGCAGAAGGTGTTATTAAACCAGTTGCCAAGGTATAGAAATGACTTAGGACTAGGGATGATGTTAAAAGGAGGTGGCAAGGTACCGCCTTCATCAAAGTAACTCATCCAGAGCTTTGTCCTTGCAAATTTCCACTCAATATCTGCATGATCCTATGAAAGAGAGAAATTCAAGGATTCAGGATGGGAAACACCAAAATGCACCCATGTTGCATTCTAAAAGTTCTACCTTGCTTCTATAGAAAGCAATCTGTCAGTAGATATAAAAATTCAAATTATACATACTCTGTGATTCAGTAATCCTTCTTGTAGAAATTTATTTTATAAATATACTCATAAAAAGATGTATGTACAGGGCTGTTCACTATAGGATTGTAACTTGTTAATAGCAAAACATCCAGCAACAACCTAAATATCCAACAGTGGGAGACTGGTTAAATAAATGATGTTAGATTCATAACATGGTTTACAATATAACTACTTAAAAATATCTATGAACATTTTATATATAGAACCTGTATATGTGTATATGAATTTATCTGTATATTTTATAAGACCTCCATGATCTTTAAGTCAGGAAAGCAATATAAAGCATGATATATATTGTGTACAATGATCTCATTCATGCAACTGAAAACCCTTTTATATTGCATACTTACATGTCCCAGACAGGTACATATTAAACTGTCCACAGAAGTTATTTTAAGGAGGTGGAGTGGTGTGGAGAGGATTTCTTTAAAAAAAATAACTTGAAGTTATTGAAGTATGATTTACACAGAGTAATATTCACCCTTTTTAAGTACTTGATGAATTTTGACAGAATATATATATATATATATATTAGAGGCCCGGTGCACAAAAATTTGTGCACTGGTGGTGGGGGGGGGGCCCTCAGCCCCACTTGTGCCCTCTCACAGTCTGGGACCCTTTGGGAGATAACGACCTGCTGGCTTAGGCCTGCTCCCGGGTGGCAGAGGGCAGGCCCAATCCCTAGGTGCGGCCCCTGGTCGGGCTCAGAGCAGGGCTGATTGGGGAGTTGGGGCGCCGCCCCCTGTCATGCACAGAGCAGGATGGATTGGGAGGTTGTGATGCCACCCCCAGTCACGCTCAGGGAAGGGCCGATTGGGGGGTTGGGGCGCCGCCCCCGTCACACTCAAGGCAGGGTCCATGGGGAGGTTGCGGCGCCGCCCCTGTCATGCACAGAGCAGGGCAGATCAGGGGGGTTGGGGCTCCCTACCCTGTCACACACAGAGCAGGGCCCATGGGGGGATTGGGGCGCCGCAACCTGTCACACACAGAGCAGGGCGATCAGGGGGTTGGGGAGCTCCCCCCATCAGGCACAGAGCAGGGCCGATCAGGGGGTTGGGGTGCCTTCCCCTGTCACGAACAGAGCAGGGCGGATAGGGAGGTTGTGGCCCCGCCCCCTGTCACACACACAGAGCCGCAGGGCCATCAGGGGGTTTGGGCGCTGTCCCCTGTCACGCTGCTCCAGGGGCCAGGAGGCCTCACAGCTCCGCTGATCCTGGTGCTGGGAGGCCTCGTGGCTCCGCTTGACACCGGGGCAGTGAGGCCTTGCTGCTCCACTGATCCCGGTGCCAGGAGGCCTCGCTGTTCCGCTGATCCTGGTGCCAGGAGGCCTCATGACTCCGCTGATCCCGGGGCGGGAGGTCTCACGGCTCCTCTGATCCCAGTGCCGGGAGGCATATTACCCTTTTACTATATAGGATAGAGGCCTGGTGCACAGGTGGGGGCCGGCTGGTTTGCCCTGAAGGGTGTCCTGGATCAGGGTGGGGGTCCCCACTGTGGTGCCTGGCCAGCCTGGATGAGGGGATGATGGCTGTTTGCAGCTGGTCACACCCCCTTCAGGGTGAGGGTCCCCACCGGGGTGCCTGGCCAGTCTGGGTGAGGGGCTGAGGGCCGTTTTCAGGCTGGCGGGTGACTGAAGCTCCCAACCTCTCCTTCTTTTCTTTTCTTTTTTTTAATTCTGGGATTTATTTACCTTCTATGGCTGTCACTGGAGCTGAGAGCCAGCTTTAGCTCTGAGGCTCGGCTCCAGCTCTGAGACCTCGGCTGCTGAAAGCAGGAATCTGGGTTTGTTTGGGTTCTATAATTGAAACACTGTTGCAACTCCAGCTCAGGCCGGCTGGCTGAAAGCATGGGGGTTGTTTAACTTCTATAATTGCAACATAGTTGCTTAGAGTGCAAGCTCAGAGCCCAGCAGCGGCAGGCGGGGAACCTTGACTTCCTCCATCAGTGGAGCAAGCAAGCCTGTTTGCTTCAGCTGCCTGGCTGCCGGCCGCCATCTTGGTTGGCAGTTAATTTGCATATCGCCCTGATTAGCCAATGGGAAGCATGTCAGAGGCACGGTTAATTACCATGTTTGTCTATTATTAGATAGGATATATATATATATATTAGAGGCCCGGTGCACAAAAATTTGTGCACTCGGGGGGGGGGGCGGTTCCCTCAGCCAGGCCTGTGCCCTCTTGCAGTCTGGGACCCCTTGGGGAATGACCACCTACTGGCTTAGGCCCGCTCCCCAGGGGATCGCGCCTAAGTTGGCAGTCAGACATACCTCTGTCAGCCCGGGAGCCCTCGGGGGATGTCCACTTGCCAGCAGGGAGCAGGCCTAAGCTGCAGTCAGACATCCTTAGCGCTGCTAAGGGGGCTGGAGAGGCTCCCACCACCACCGCTGTACTGGCAGCCATCAGCCTGGCTTGTGGCTGAGCAGAGCTCCCCTGTGGTAGCGCACTGACCACCAGGGACAACTCCTGCATTGAGTATCTGGTCCCTGGTGGTCAGTGTGTGTCATAGTGACCAGTCATTCCCAGTGGTTCTGCTGTTAGGGTCAATTTGCATATTACCCTTTTATTATATAGGATAGAGGCCTGGTGGGGGCCAGCTGGTTTGCCCTGAAGGGTGTCCTGGATCAGGGTGGGGGTCCTGCTGGGGTGCCCAGCCAGCCTGGGTGAGGGGCTGAGGGCCATTTTCAGGCTGCCACACCCCCTTCAGGGTGGGGGTCCCCACTGGGGTGCCTAGCCAGCCTGGGTGAGGGGCTGAGGGCCGTTTTCAGGCTGGCCATGGCTGCGGGCTGGAAGCAGGTATCTGGGATTTATTTATTTTCTATAATTGAAACTTTGTAGCCTTGAGCAGAGGCCAGGGCCGGCAGGGCAGATGGGAAGTTTGGCTTCCTCCATTGCCGGGGGCAACCAAAGCCTCCTGCTCGCTCCAGCTCTGTGGCCACTGCCATCTTAGTTGGGCTAATTTGCATATTCACTCCAGATAGGCTGGTGGGCATGACACATGGGTGTGACACGTGGGTGTAGCCGAGGTATGGTCAATTTACATGTTTCTCTTTTATTAGAATATATATATAGTCTGTGAGATCATCATCATAACCAAAACAGATACACACACACACACACACACTCTAGGAATTTTTAACCCAGCATGGACTGATGTAACCACTACTACAATCAGGACACAAAACCATTCCATCACCCACCAAAATTCCCTTATGTTGCCCCTTTGTGATCAAACTTTCCCCAACCCCTGTCAACCACTGTTCCATTTTCTATCGCTATACTATCCCCTTTTCAAAATGTCATACAAATGGAATCATCAGTTGGACATTCTGGGACTATTGGATATCCACAATCAAAAGAATGAAATTGGATTCCTACCTCACAACACATATAAAACTCAACTGAAAATAGATCACTGAAAATGGATCACAGAGATAAAAGTCATATATATATATGACTAATATGCAAAGTGTCCCCACAGGAGTTTGACCAGGAGACTGGGAGTTCTGTTGCTTGCTATGATGTGTGCTGACCACCAGGGGTTGGCATGGAATGAAGGGATGCCTGGACCAGCAGGTGGAAGGCCCTGATCTGCCCTGATCGCTAGCCAGGTCTAGGGACCCTACTGGTGCACAAATTTCATGCACTGGGCCTCTAGTAAAAAACTATAAGAAGAGAGCTTAGGTCTAACTTTTTATGACCTCAGGTAAGACAATCGTTTCTTAGATGCGACACCAAAAGCCAAGAGATAGAAAAATAAAAGTTAAATTGGTCTTCATAAAACTTAAAATTTATTATACTTCAAAGAACACCACAAAGAAAATAAAAAGACAACCCACAAAGAACAATTACAACTCAACAATAAAAAGATAAACTAATTTGCTGAGCTGGTGTGGCTCAGCAGTTGAGCATTGACCCAGGAACTAAGAGGTCACAGGTTTGATTCCTGGTCAGGGAACATGCTGGGGTTGCAGGGTCGATCCCCAGTGGGGGCATGCAGGAGGCAGCTGATCAATAGTTTCTCTCTCATTAATGTTTCTATCTCTCTATCCCTTTCCTTTCCTCTCTCTCTAAAAAATCAATTTAAAAAACCTTTTTAAAAAAGATAAACCAATTTAAAAATGGCCAAAACATTTGAAAAGACATTTACCCAAAGAAGACATATAAATGATAAATAAGCAAATGAAAGGATGCTCAACATCATTTGTCATTAGAGTGATTCAAATTGAAACCACAGTGAGATACAACTTCATATCGACTAGGATGGATATCATTTAAAAAGACAGATAATAATCAGTATTGATGAAGATATGGAGAAATTGGATTCTTCACACACTGATGGTGGGAATGTAAAATGGTACAGCTGCTTTTAAAAACAGTGTGGTAATTCCTCCAATAGTTAAACGTATATAGGGTGTCCCAAAATATGTATATAAACACTTTGAATAATTATAAAGGCAGTGTTTATTAAAATACATTTCATTTTCATTTAACAGCTACTAGCTGTTAAAGTGTGTATATATTTTTGGGGACAACCTGCAGTTAGCATATGATCCAGCAATTCCACTATAAATTATATACCCAAAAGAAATAAAAACATGTTCCACACAACAACTTGTAAACAAATGTTCATAGTAACATTATTCATAATAGTCAAAAAGAAGCATTTAATTTTGATAAAGAATACAATTATGCAGTGGGCCAAGTTATAAACCATAGACATCTTTTTTGAGCTTAGGAGACTCTCTGGTGCCTCTCATTGCACCTATTCCACTTAGGCGAGGCTATGACTTTCAATAAACATTTTGAAAACAGCTCAAAGAACCCAGATGCTACCATTCCATTCCTCTAGTGCTCAAGTGAGCTCAGGCTTGGAATTAATATGTAATAGTTTACCAGAGAAGTTACTGCAAATTATCATCTCAACAGTCCCTTTTTATTCATTTATCATGTATCAGTTCAACATCCTCTCATTTTTTTTATTCCTGTGTTGAGCAAGTACTGTATTCCAGGTATTCTGCTATGTGCTGAGTACAGAGAGGTGACATTTTAGTAGTGGTGGTGGGAATACCACACAGAACACAATTAGAGTACAGAAGTAAAACCCGAATCCTGGAGATTGAGAAATAATATACCAGGAGGCAGAATAGGTTGGACAGTTTGAGCTGTAAAGTGATGAGTAAGGTAAGTATTCATTAATTCATTCACTCAGCAAATATATATATTGAGTGCCTGCTAGAGACTAGGTGTTAAATTGTGGCAGTGAACAATATGGTCAAGAAGATGATTTGGCATGTAGAAATCTGTTTTATTTTCAACCCTGGATCTAATTTGAATTACAAGATTATAAATATGGCTTTTGTAGTTGTATTTGCCTAAAACTTCAAAAAATATATGATGTCCAAGGGGTTTTTATTTGTTTGCATGGGCTAGCCTTTCACCTTATATAATAGAAAAAGCAGACATTGGGTGTTTTGTTTGTTTGTGTTTTGCTTTGCTTTTTGCTTATTTTCAGTGTTTGCTTGTTATATCCTTTTGTACTCTCTGCTCTACCCTCTCCACCCAACTATGATTTTGAACATTCCCCAAGACTAGACCCTGGCTAATGTCTTTTGTATAAGCCACAATCTATACAACAATAGGCTTTGGTTATTCTTAGTCCCAGATCTCTAAAAAATTTAGGACTTCTGTGCTACCATAATGTGCTTTTAATGGCACCTAGCCTTACATATGTGTTCTAATTCATGTGTGTTCACTGAAATACCTTTGAGATTGTCAGGCCCTGTAGAGCAGGCGAGAGCTTCTATTTATTTTAATTACTTTCACAGTGCTAGTGTATTGTATTTGAGGTTATAGAGCATAACCTCAAATGTTGTTGACTTACTCAGATTTGCTGAGGCCAAAGCATAACAAACATTTGCATGAAAGTGCAAAAGAGACATTGGCAATGGACTTTGATATTCAGCAGAGCTGAATATCAGCACAAGTTTTGCTCCTGCTGTGGTTTCAATAGCTTGAGGCAAATTTCCTGACCTGATAACCCTTACATTGTTTACCAAACTTTACCTTTGATCTGCCTGTATGCATTGCTAAAGGGAAAATGTGTATTCAAAGTGAATAAAAAGCAGAGGGACCTGGACTCAGTGTGCCTCTTCATGAAAGAGGTTTCCACCTGGCCCCTCAATGCCTTCAAAATTCATATTTCTTGTGTAGTGTATTCATTGTGTCATCAGTCCTCCTGAAAGTTAACCTGAACTCCGTGAAGGTCACAGCACAGATTCTGAACACATGGCTATAGCTAGGTCAAATGAACATGTCTGTTCAATTTCACATTTCTCAACAAATTCAAGCACAAGGTTATTTTCCTTACAATCAAATACAAGGCCAATTTTTTTTTACCAGCCTTTGACAAATTCTTATGAATTCTTTCAGATTTCTTGCCAGCAACCATCTTACTCTAGCAAATTGGAAAGCTTTATAACATAATGAAAAGGGAGCAAGGCAGGCACAGACATAGCAGAGCAGAGCTAATAATAACCTTTAAAAAGAAAAGCTACTCCCAGGAATCTTGGGACTCATGGCAGATTGGTTAGAGGGATATTCTGGGGAGGGGGACATTTTGGCATTCTTCACCATTAATTAGTAGCAACACAACATGCTGTGACATACACATCCCAAATCAAGGAGAGATAATTCCCTGGCATTTCAAGGGAAGTCTATCTCACTTAGACTGTTTTCTTCTGCTGGTAGAATTCAAGGCATGCCTCTCAAATGTTGATGTGCATCAGAATCACATGGAGCATTTGTTTAAAATGCAGATTTCTGGAACTCACCAGATGTTATACATTGTATTGTAGTTTTTGCCTCCGAGCTAGAAATGCAATTTTAAAAAATGTAAGCATTTAGAGTCCCTCAGTATCCTCAGTATCCTTGGGAGATTGGTTCCAGGACACCCCTTGGATACCAAAATCCAAGGGTGCACAAGACCCGCATATAAAATGGCATAGAACAATGCATACAGTTAGTCTTCTGCATCCCTTAATTGAAAATAACATTTTCAATCTGTGGTTGGTTGATTCAGCCCATGTAGAACCCATGGATATGGAGAGCCCACTGCATATTATAGTTTTGGTAACTTTTTGTTTTGATTCAATTAAAAGATACTATATAGGAATCTTCAAAATAAGGAAGTAGTCCAGGCCTTCTGCAACCTCTTGGAGGCCCTGAAGTAGAGAGAGTCCCCTCAGTGAGTATTATCATACCCATACATGCCCTCACCTCCAACTTATTCCACATATACATTGGTTTAGAGGAGAGCCAATTCCCTGTCACTAAATAAATGTTCAGCAATCCTCCTTTGTTCCCCAAGACTGTTAGGTGGTAAGAATTTCTTGGTCTAATCATTCTGAGGCCTGCTGGGAATTACTTTGATATTGGTTTATCTAGTTTAGAACCCTAGTAGCAACCTTAATTCAAGTGCACCAAATCAGTTGCAAAATAGCAGGATAAAAAAGAGAGCCTTCCCTCCAGCTTCATTTCACTGCCCATCCACTGCCCCCAACACTCCCTTGTAACCTACTACTGATGCCCCCTAATAGCTTATTTAAGCCTTCCCAAATGGCAAGAGGCCCCTCAGTGGATGTTACAAACAGGTTCTTCTCCCTACTGAACATGTGCAGTTGCCTAGTGGGCAACCATTCTGTCTGTCCCCTCGCCCCAGGCATCAAATGGCTATTAGTCCCTCTTCCCAATTAAATTGCTAGGTAGTTGGAGTTATTGCTTGGTACACTCTGGTCTTTCTTTTTTATTGGGGGAGTGGTTTATTATGTTTATTTAACATTCTCTGCAGAATGTACTTCTTTCAGTTTTATTGAGATATAATTGACATTCAGCACTGTAAAAGGTTAAGGAATATAGCATAACGATATGACCTACATATATTGTGAAATGGCTACTACAATAAAGTTAGTTAACATCCATTACCTCATATAGATACAAAAAGAGAAACAACGTTTTTTTCCTTGTGATGAGAACTTTTTAGGATCTACTTTCTTAGCAACTTTCATATATACTATTCAACAGTGTTAACTTATAGTCATTATGCTGTACATTATATCCCAGTACTTATTTTTCTGGAATCTTGTACTTTTTTACCATCTTCATCCAATTCCCTCATCCTCTACCCCTTGCCTTTGGTAACCACTAATCTGATCTCTTTTTCTATGAGTTTGGGTTTTATATTTTATTTATTTTTAAAGATTTTTAAATTGATTTTTAGATAAAGAGGAAGGGAGAGGGAGGGAGAGAGGAACATCGATGTGAGAGAGAAACATCAATTGGCTGCCTCTTGCCCACCCCCTACTGAGGATCAAGTCTGCAACCTGGGCATGTGCCCTGACCAGGAATCCAACTGGCAACCTTTTGACACCCAACTAACTGAGCCACACCGGCCAGGGCATCCTTTTAAGTTTTAATTGTTTTTTTTTCCCTAGGCAGGAAAATAGAACTTATTCTCATCTGTGATTTCTCAGCTTAAATGTCATCTCCTCAAAGAGACCTTCTCTGAGCAACTAAATTAGAGTGGGCTTCTCTGTTACTCTATCTCACAACACCCTGTTCTGTTCTCTCAAACAAATCATCACAACTCACTTTAACAGATTTTTCTCTACTTATTCTTAGGACTAGGAGGAAAGCCCGTTGAAATTAGGGATTTTATCTTGTTCACTATTGCAGTCCTAGAGACTGGCACAGAGTGGGTGTACAATAGATTTTTGCAGAAAGAATTAACTGAAGATCCAGAGGCAGATATATAAGTAAATGGAGTACCAATAATATTATTTATCATTTTTTTAAGTATACCACCTTTTCACAACAGCCTGATGAGGTAGATTCTATTACTATTTCCATTTGATGAGTAAATGAGTAAAACTCACCTGAGTGAAGAAATGTGTCTAAGGACACACAGCTAGAAACTGGGGACCACAATTCAAATCTGGATCAAGTGAACTCTAGAACTCAAGGTCTTACCACTAAGATAGACTGTTTCTTTGGGAAGTGCACTGAGTTGGATTTCACAATAAGCAGCATGCACACTCTTGTATGTCAGAAAAGTACCTACAAATGATGCAGAAACAGAGCTTGATCAAGGCTCTGAGATTTTTATAAACAGATCCCTCTATACACTGGACTAGGCCTCCACCTCCCCAGGCTTCTCTTCTTGTTTCCTTCAGCTTATTATTCATTTACTTTTTGCTACAAAGTGAACTTTGCAGGGCTCCTGCATTCACCTGGGCAGGTTGTACCTTGAATAATTCTGGGAGCACCGTTCACAGCAAATGTGATAGTCCAAAATCCCACTGAACTCCTTATCACCATTTCTAGGTGTCTCCATGGATGTAAATTGAACCTTTCAGTCAAGGAGGCACAGACTGTTCTGCCTGCTGTATCTTACAGTTTGGGGTGGGGGAACCTTTTCCTTTTGGAGGACAGAAGCAATCAGAAGATAGTGAATGGTGGTTTGCTGAGCTTGCTTTGCAGTTTTCAGAAATAAATGGTATTAACCCAGTCAGGGCTGTTTTCTCTGAGCCTGGGCAGAAAAGAAAGGTATGTTTTATCACCTGGAAATGGGAAAATCTACAGATCTGGTCTCATGTAGTCAGATTATCATAGCATGTGTCTTCCAACATCCTGTCTCACTTATCAGGAGCTTACTTTACCTCCTGTCTCCAGGCCTTACTTTTATTTTTTAGATTGCTTCTAAATATCCTATGGAGTCACTGGACCTGAGCTTATCTTGACCTAATCCCTTGCACTTAGCAGCCTTTCAAGTCCTTGTAGAAAGAAAGAATGAATGATTGAACAAACTTGCTATGTAATGCTGGGCAGATCAGAACTTTTGTTTTTTAAATACTTTTTTTGTATTATGACATTACTTTTTTAAATATATTTTTTATTGATTTCAGAGAGGAAGGGAAAGGAAGAGAGAGATAGAAACATCAAAGATGAGAGAGAATCATTGATCGGCTGCCTCCTGCATGCCCCTTACTGCGGATCAGGTCCACAACCCAGACATGTGCCCTTAACTGGAACTGAACCCAGGACCCTTCAGTGTGCAGGTTGACACGAGTCTATCCACTGAGCTAAACCAACTAGAGTGGCAGATTTCAACTTTTGGAAACCTGTTTCCTCATCTGTAACATGCCTACACTCAGATTTCTTGTGAGTATCAAATATGACGATATATGCAAATGTGCTTTGGAAAGTATAAAGCACTATATTAACTATAATTATGAAATCCATCATCTAGGCAGACTTCCTTTTAGTTAGATAATGCCCCTGCCCATTGCCATAGAAATTTATTCATCTCTAAACACTTGCAAAGGATATACATCTACATTATGTATTTTTTAAAATGGTTGACAAACTATAGGTCACAGATTTCCCCAAGCAAATCCCTATCAGTCAGTAAAAAAGTATTAATTTAGTTCCTACTGTGTTTCCCACATTTTACTAGGCACCAGGGAAATATAAAGAAAACCTAAAGCAGAGTCCCTATCTTCTGAGCTAATAAGGTAGAAAAGAGACATATTTTAAAATACTTAGGTAGGGGTAAGCAAACTATGGCCTGCAGGCCAAATATGACCTGCTACTTGGTTTTGTATAGTCTGCAAGCTCAGAATGGTTGTTACATTTTTAAATAGTTGAAAAACATCAAAAGTATAAGTATTTTGGACACTTGAAAATTACATGAATTTCAAATTTCAGTGCCCTTAAATGAAGTTTTATTGTCACACAGTCACACCTATTTGTTTATGTATATTCAAAGGCTTCTTTCATGTTAAAAGAGCAGAATTAAATAGTGTAACAGAGACCTTATAGTCCACAAAGCCTAAAATGTTCACTATCTGACCCTTTACAGAAAAACTTTGCCACCTCTTGAACTAGAGGAAACTAAGCTTAGGCTTGGTCAGCTTTGACCGTTGCTCAGTCTTCACACTTGCAAATATTCTGGGAAGTCACGTGCATAAAAATCATTAATTTGTTCATTTATTCAATAGATATCAAGTGAGAGCCTATTATGTGTCAGACACTTAATGAGGTAGGGACTTTAGCGTAAGGTATGTTTGCGTTGGTTAGTTTTCCTATATGAAATGTATGAAATAAGGTATTAATAGCAAAACCCTTTCACAGGGGTCGCCTAAGACCATCGGAAAACACATATATAATTAAATATTGTTTTTGTGATTAATCACTATGCTTTAATTATGTTCAATTTGTAACAATGAAATTGGGGGTCACCACAACATGAGAAACTGTATTAAAGGGTCGCGGCATTAGGAAGGTTGAGAACCACTGTCTTAGAGAGTCCTTGGGGTGATGAAAACTTCTTTGTACCTCCGGGAATCTTTAGGGTTGGGCTAATGGAAACTTTGATGCAGTCAGTTAAAAGGATTCTAATATTGGTAGCTCAGATCTTTAGTAATTGGTGTTGATTATCCCATAAATGAGGAGGCCTGCAATACTTTCTCTTTTTTTCACTATCGGGGATTCCTGATAAGCAACATTTATTAAGCTTAATGATAAATATATTTCTCATCAAACCTTTGTGATTTGCTCACAATTTTATAGACTTGGGTACTTCTATAAGTTCAAATACCTAGGGGAAATTGGGAAAGAGAAAATAGGAAAAAGCAAAATCCTGTGAGAGAAGAAAGGAGAATAAGGAAGAGGTAAATACAGTTCATTTTTCCCCTCATTTCTACTGTTAGATCTTTTCTTTTTTCCTTCTTTTAGACAAAAACAGATTGACCTTGACAGCTGAGATTGTATAACTTTACTGTCATATCTCAAGTAAAAGGCAGAGTAATGCAGTGGGTTGTAACCTCTGATGATCCTTCTGGGTATTGTGACATATGTGTTGTAGCTACAGGACACCATGTATGTTGTAACTAGAGGACACCTTCTGGCGTGTGCTGTCTCTCACATTGAGCCTGGCGGCAACACAGGGCTCCAGTGACCACATGGCAGGAGAGATACCTTATTAATATTAATAACTCAGCACTCACATTTAGTTTCTAATCCTCAAACTGCTAGGAAATTAAAGAACATTTGTATCACTTATCTTTCCTGTCAACTGATCCCTGATGCCCAGAACAAGGATAATGGGAACAGGACAGAAGTCAAGAATCATGTTTTCCAACTATGAACTTTGGGCCACGGTCATTTGACTTATCTACAAGTATTATTTGTTGCCTATGAAGAGAACATTTTCTTCCACAAGAAACAATTCTTCCTGAGATTCAGATCTGAAATCTTTTAAAATATAAACACAGTCATTTTTATCTTCCCATTGTCCATTGATAGTTGCTATTTTATGTAGGGGTTGAAAGCAATTTTGGCTTGAGGACTGTTGCACAGACCCGATCCTTTATAAAACTGTGCTGATGGTGACATTTTCCTCCAGTGTCTCCAATCTCTTTTTCTTTAATTTCTTTATTGGTTAAGGTATTACAAATGTGTCCTCATCCCCCCATTAACCCCCAGCTTCCCCACCCCCTACTCATGCTCCCCTGTTGTCCGTGTCCATTGGTTTGGCTTATATGCATGCATACAAGTCCTTTAGTTGATCTCTTCCCCTTACCCCCACCCTCCCCTATTTTCCCTCTGGGGATTGATAGTATGATCACTGTTTCTCTGTCTTTGGATCTGTCCCTGTTGATCAGTCTATGTTGTTCTCTATATTCCACAAATGAGTGAGATCATGTGGTATTTATCTTTCTCTGACTGGCTTATTTCACTTAGCATAATGCTCTCCAGTTCCATCCATGCTGTTGCAAATGGCAAGAGTTCCTTCTTTTTTACCACAGTGTAGTATTCCATTGTGTAGATGTGCCACAGTTTTTTAATCCACTCGTCTGCTGATGGGCACTTAGGCTGTTTCCAAATCTTAGCTATGGTGAATTGAGCTGCTATGAACATAGCGGTGCATATATCCTTTCTGATTGGTGTTTCTTGTTTCTTGGGATATATTTCTATAAGTGGGATCACTGGGTCGAATGGGAGTTCCATTTTTAGTTTTTTGAGGAAACTCCACACTGTTCTCCACAGTGGCTGCACCAGTCTGCATTCCACCAGCAGTGCAGAAGGGTTCCTTTTTCTCCACATCCTCTCCAACACTTGTTGTTTGTTGATTTGTTGATGATAGCCATTCTGGCGGGTGTGAGATGATACCGCATTGTCGTTTTGATTTGCATCTCTTGTATAATTAGTGACTTTGAGCATGTTTTCATATGTCTTTCGGCCTTCTGTATGTCCTCTTTCGTACAGTGTCTATCTAGGCCCATTGCCCATTTTTTGATTGGATTGTTTATCTTCCTATTGTTAAGTTGCATGAGTTCCCTGTAAATGTTGGAGATTAAACCCTTATCTGGTGGGGGTCCCACCCCAGCAGGTCCAGGGGTCCCCAAAGATGTGGACGGAGTCGGCGAAGAAGGAATGACACAGAGACAGTGTTCAGTTGATCACCAGCCTTGCCAGGATCTCTAGCCACAATCTCCAGCCAAGTTCTGTGTCCATGTTCTCTTGCTAGGTTCTACAGCCAGGTTCTATTGCCATGTTCCCTCACTAGGTTCTCCAGCCAGGTTCTGTCCAGGTTCTCCAGCCAGGTTCGGTTGCCAGGTTCTGTAGCCGGGCTCTTCAGCCAGGTTCTGTCTAGGTTCTATCCAGGTTCTTTTGCCATGTTCTCTCGCTAGGTTCTCCCGCTAGGTTCTCCAGCCAGGTTCAGTCGCCAGGTTCTAGTCAGGTTCTCTTGCCATGTTCTATCCAGGTTCTGTAGCCAGGTTCTGTCTCTAGGATCTTCAGCCAGGTTCTCTCGCTAGGTTCTGTCTCTAGGTTCTGTTGCCAGTTTCTGTCCAGGATCTTTTGCCATGTTCCGTCTCTAGGTTCTGTGTCTAGGCTCTGTATCTAGGTTCTGTCTCTAGGTTCTGTGTAGGTTCTGTGTCTAGGTTCTGTGTCCTGTTGTCTTGTTACATCTGTATTTATACCAGTTGATTCCAATCCTATCAATCTCTATCCCAAAGGTTAGGGTGTTTCTTATCTCCATTCCAGGGAGTAAAGATTATGTAGCTACTTTCGTAGTTAAAGTGATTAATTACCCTCCTGGCACTTAGTTAAGGGGTTTTATTCCCTCCCTAACTTCAGGGGAAAATCCCTACCTGGGGAAACAACCTTTCTCAGAGAGGTGACCTTGGTTAAAACACATAGTGCCAAGAAGGTGAGCAAATATATTAAGGACAGTATGCCATATATGCCAGGTCCCTTGAAACAGCAAGGATGGACCGGCTCCCGGCACTTATCGGTGATATCATTGGCAAATATGTTCTCCCATGCAGTGGGCCTTCTTGTTGTTTTGTTGATAGTTTCCTTTGCTGTGCAAAAGCTTTTTATTTTGATGTAGTCCTATTTGTTCATTTTCTCTTTAGTTTCCATTGCCCTAGGAGCAGTATCAGTGAAGAAATTCCTTCGGCATACGTTTGTGATTTCACTGCCTGTGGATTCCTCTAGTATTTTTATGGTTTCCCATCTTACATTTAAGTCTTTTATCCATTTTGAGTTTATTTTTGTGTATGGTGTGAGTTGGTGGTCTAGTTTCATCTTTTTGCATGTATCTGTCTAATTTTCCCAACACCATTTATTGAAGAGACTGTCTTGACTCCATCGTATGCTCTTGCCTCCTTTGTCTAATATTAATTGGGCATAGTAGTTTGGGTAGATTTCTGGGTTCTCTATTCTATTCCATTGATCTATATGTCTGTTCCTGTGCCAATACCAAGCTGTTTTAAGAACAGTGGCTATGTAATACAGCTTGATATCTGGTATTGAGATCCCACCTACTTTGTTCTTCTTTCTCAGGATTGCTGAAGCTATTCGAGGTCTTTTTTTATTCCAGATGAATTTTTAGAACGTTCATTATAGATCTGTGAAATATTCCGTTGGTAATTTAATGGAGATTGCATTGAATCTATAGATTGCTTTGGGTAGTATGGACATTTTGATGATGTTGGTTCTACCATTCCATGAACATGGTATGTTCTTCCATCTATTTATGTCTTCCTCTATCACTTTTTTCAGTGTCCTGCAGTTTTTTGCATATAAGTCTTTTACCTCCTTAGTTAAGTTTATTCCTAGGTATTTTAATTTTTTCGGTGTGATGGTAAATGGGATTGCTTTTTTAGTCTCACTTTCTGTAAGTTCACTATTGGTGTAAAGAAATGCCATAGATTTCTTGGCATTAATTTTGTATACTGCTACATTGCTGAATTCATTTATTAAGTCTAATAATTTTTTGATGGAGTCTTTAGGGTTCTCTATGTACAGTATCATGTCATCTGCAAATAAGGACAGTTTTACTTCTTCTTTTCCAATTTGGGTACCTTTTATTTCTTCTTCTTGTCTGATCGCAACGGCTAGTACTTCCAGTACTATGTTGAACAGGAGTGGTGAGAGGTGGCATCCTTGTCTTGTTCCTGTTCTTAGGGGAAATGGTTTTAGTTTTTGCCCATTGAGTATGATGTTGGCTGTGGGTTTGTCATATATGGCTTTTATCATAATGAGGTATGATCCTTCTATTCCCACCTTGCTGAGCGTTTTTATCAAGAAAGGGTGTTGGATTTTGTCAAATGCTTTTTCTGCATCAATTGATATGGCTATGTGGTTTTTATCTCTCAATTTGCTTATGTGATGTATTATGTTTATTGATTTGTGGATATTGTACCATCTTTGCATCCCTGGGATAAAACCTACTTGGTCATGGTGTATGATCTTTCTGATGTACTGCTGGATCTGATTTGCTAGGATTTCATTGAGGATTTTGGCATCTATGTTCATGTGGGTTATTGGCCTGTAATTCTCTTTCATTTTGTTGTCTTTATCTTGTTTTGGTATTAGGGTGATGCTGGCTTCATAGAATGAGCTTGGGAGTGTTCATTCCTCTTGAATTTTTTGGAATATTCTGAGGAGGATAGGTTTCAGTTCTTCCTTGAATGTTTGGTAAAACTCCCCTGTGAAGCCATCTGGCCCTGGGCTTTTGTTTGCTGGAAGCTTTTTTATTACTGCTTCAATTTCTTCAATAGTTATTGGTCTATTGAGATTTTTAGATTATTCCTGATTAAGTTTTGGAAGGTTGTATTTTTCTAGGAATATGTCCATTTCCACCAGGTTGTCTAGTTTGTGGGAGTAGAGTTGTTCATAGTATTTTTTAACAATCCTTTGTATTTCTGTGGGGTCTGTTGTTATTTCTCCTCTTTCATTTCTGATTTTGTTTATTTGGGTCCTTTCTCTTTGTTTCTTAGTGAGCCTGGCTAGAGGTTCATCAATCTTGTTTATCCTTTCAAAGAACCAGCTCTTGGTTTTGTTGAACTTTTGTATTGTTTTTTTTGTCTCTATGTCATTTATCTCCGCTCTGGTCTTTATTATTTCCTTCCTTCTGCTTACACTGGGCTTTACTTGTTGCTCTCTATCTAACTCTTTGAGTTGTAGGGTTAGGTAATTTATTATCATTGTTTCTTGTTTTTTTTTTGTTTGTTTTGTTTTTTTGTTGTTGTTGTTTTTTTTTGCAGTAAGCTTGTAGAGCTATGAACTTCCCTCTCAAGACTGCTTTTGCTGTGTCCCATTTTTGGATTGTTGTGTTTTCATTGTCATTTGTTGCCATGATGTTTATTTCTTCTTTGATCTCTCTGGTAATCCAGTAATTGTTTAATAGCATGCTATTTAGTCTCCATGTGTTTGAATTTTTTGGATTGGTTTTATTGTAGTTGATTTCCAGTTTTATGCCATTGTGATCTGAGGAGATGCTTGATATGATTTCTATCTTCTTGAATTTGAAGAGAATTTGTGACCCAATATATGGTCTATCTTTGAAAATGATCCATGTGCACTTGAAAAGAATGTATATTCTGTGGCTTTGGGGTGAAATATTCTGAAGATGTCAATTAATTCCATATGATCTAGTGAGTCATTTAGGATTGATGTTTCTTTGTTGATTTTTGGTTTAGAGGATTTGTCCAATGGTGATAGTGGGGTGTTAAAGTCCCCTACTATGATTGTATTGTTGTCAATCTCTCCCTGGATCTCCTCCAGAAGTTTTCTTATGTATTTGGGTCCTCCTATGTTGGGTGCGTATATGTTTATCAGAGTTATTTCTTCTTGTTGGATTTCTCCCTTTAGTATTATGAAGTGGCCTTCCTTATCTCTTTTTATGTCCTTCACTTTGAGATCTAATTTGTCAGATATAAGTATTGCTACCCCAACTTTTATTCCATTTTCATTTGCTTGGAAAACCTTTTCCCATCCCTTCACCATCAGTCTGTGTGCGTCTATTTTTCTGAGGTGGGTTTCCTGTAGACAGCAGATATATGGGTCATGTATTCTTATCCACTCAGTTACCCTACATCTTTTGATTGGGGCATCTAATCCATTTTCATTTAAAGTTATTAAGTTATTATTGATAGATACTTGTTTGTCGCCATTTTTATTCTTTACCCCTGTGCTCCTTCTTTGCTTCAATTCTTTCTTTTTTTCTTTCTTTCTTTTTTTTTTTTTTTTTTTTTTTTTTTTTTTTTACAGCAGGCCCTTTAGGATTTCTTGCATTGCTGGTTTGGTGGTAATAAACTCCCGTAGTCCTTTTTTTTGTCTGTAAAGCTCTTGATTTCACCCTTAATTTTGATTGATAGCCCTGCTGGGTACAGTATTCTTGGATTCAGACCCTTCCTTTGCATTACTTTGTATATTTCATTCCATTCCCTTCTTGCCTGATGTGTTTCTGTTGAGAAATCCATCACTAGTCTGATGGGGGGGTCCTTTGTAACTAACTTTCTGTCTCTCTTTGGCCACTTTTAAGATTCTTGCTTTGTTGTTGGTGTTTGCCAATTTAATTATAATATGCCTTGGCATTGGTCTTTTGGGGTTCATTTTGTTTGGGACTCTATGAACTTCTTGGATTTGTGTGAGTTTTTTCTTCCCTATATCAGGGAAGTTTTCTGTCATTATTTTTCAAACAGATTTTCTATTTCTTGCTCAGTTTCCTCTCCTTCTGGCACCCGTATTATGCTGATGTTGTTTTGTTTCGTGTTGTCCCAAAGTTCTCTTAGGCTCTCTTCCTGCTTTTTAATTTTTTTTTCTAGAAGCTGCTCTGCTTGGGTATTTTTTCCTACCTTGTCTTCTAGCTCAATGATGCGGTCCTCTGCTTCTTCTAGTCTACTGTTGATGCTTTTTATTGAGTTCTTTATAGCAGTGATGTGATTTTTCATTTCTTCTTGGTTCTTCTTCATTTCCTCTTGGTTCTTACACATATTGTTGAATTTGTCTTTCATCCACCTTATGACCATTTCTCTGAATTCTTTCTCTGAGAGGTTGCTTACCTCCATTGCCTCCATTTCATTTACTTCCTTTTCTGGTGATGGCTGTTTTTCTTTCATATGCGGGCTGTTTCTTTGTCTCCCCATGATCTCTCTTCTCCAGGTGTTTGGTTATGTAGTTCTCTTTCTGCTGCGTTGATTTAAAGGCACACAATACAACACAAGAAGGCACAACACACAAGGCACTGAACACAAATGTATTCACGATACTAATCACCCCAAATAAAGGTGACCACCAGATCAAAGAGAATTAGGGGATAAAGAAGAAAGATGAGAAAAAGAAAAAAGAGAAAAAGAAAAAAAAGGAGTGCAAAAATGAAATTGGGAAAAGGAAAAAAAAAGTAAGAGAGAATAGAAAGAGAATGAAATAGAAGAGGGGAAGAAACTGACTATATGGGGAGAAAACTCCAATAGAACAGTCATTAATCCCAACAAATTCCAGCAACAAATCCCTGGAAATGAATGCAAACTACAAACAACAACTAATATCAAGCGAGGCGAGGGAAAACAGAAGCAAAAAAATAACCGGTAAAAAACCCAACAGAAAAAGAAAAAGAAAAAAAAAACCCAACAATTTAACAAACAAGCATAAAAAACCCCCAATATAGTCAACAATCAGGCAAACAACAACAAAACGACAGAGAGAAAAACTTTGGATAGTGAAGAAAGAGAAGAGAGAGGTGTATATGGATTTAGAGCAGGAGATTGGTAATTAGATATATAAGTAGTGTGAAATTTTAACTGGGGGTAAAAATAAGGAATATGATAAATCTAAGGCAGGGATAGGGTAAGAGAAACAGGATAACAAAAGGGGAAAAGTGAGGAAGAGAGTTTTGGCATAAAGGTAAAGTTGAGGTAGAGTAAAAGGATGCTAAAGGAAAGATGAAAATAGAATGTAGAACACTAATCCCAAAATATTCACCTTAACAAGACATGACCCAAAGGGAACAAAGCATGAATGTACTCATGGCACCGATAACCCCAATATAAGCAATCACGTGAGAAAAGATTATTAGGGGAGAGGAAAGAGAGCACAAATGATATCTAAGAGAGAGAGAAAAAGATAGGAGAGAAAAGAAAAAGGAGAATATATATTTATGGAGAAAACACCACAGAGCCAATAGATAAACCAAACAAATACAAACACCAAACACTCAGTAAAGAGGGTCTCCAATCTTTTTCTTGTTGGTGTTCCCTCCCCAGTCTTCTCCAGCTCCATTTACTTCATGGTATCTCTTTACTTGCTTGACCTCATAGGAAAGACTGATCAGTAAAGGATTGGACTCATTTATACCTAGTCATAAGTGACCTATTAACTGCTCAAAACACATTTGCATTATAACTGGGAACAAGGTCTTAAGGTGAGGGATTTCCGGATGACAGTGGGAGGATGTTTATAAGTAAATAAAAAACCTGAGATTTTATGCTAAATTTTATACACGTTTGCTCATATGTGCATTTTTTGTCCATATTCATCAGATTATCAAAGCAATAAATAAATCATAAAAGATTAAGGGCAGTCTTAAGGTAAAGAAACAAAATACATATAATGGTATTTGAAACTGTAGTTCAATGATTGTAGACCCTATGAGAACAAGGACCACATCTCTGTCTTGTCTACCTATCACCTATTGCATCCCCAGTGCCAATAACAGAATGTGTACTACAGAGTCTTCTCTCAATAAATACAAGCTGGGCAAAAAATAGGTTTATAGCTCTTTGTATGGAAAATTATACAATAATTAATAAACAGTCATACAAAAATAAACTCTGTGTTTCACGTACTCACAACTGTAAACCTACTTTTGTCCACCTCTGTATTTGTTAAATTAGTTTATTTATACATCCAAGAGATATTTATTGTTAGTGAATGAATGGAAGAGTAAAGAACATCAGTCAGCAGATATGCAGAGGTATTTTTGGGCACTAGGCCCTTCCTATCACTTGCATAGTTGGTCCTGTTTCTGTTTGAGTTACCTAAGGTAGAGTTTCCAGGACAACTACTGATGTTCCTAAGGCATATTCAGAACAGGTGAATCTTGAATGCACAGGAGCAGCCAAGGCATCTATATGCTCTGTTTGATTGCCCATTGGTACAGGGAAAGAAAACCTTCCTTTCATTTGTCCTCTTCCCATTCCCACTTGCATCTTAGTCAGTCACCAAAATCATCAAAAGGCTGCTGTTGCTGTTGGTTGGAAGCAGAAGTTGTTGCTCAGCCAAAACCCACCAAAGTATATCCTCAACATTTTGAGGCAAAGAGCTTTCATCCTAGCAGATGTGGGTTCTCAGATAGCTTGTTGACAAAATCATGAGTGAGCATTGATGCAGAATGACAAAAGAATCCATTTCTGTGTCAGACAAGGAGAGGGAGGCCCAGGCCAGGCCCAGGCAGGATGCGGAGATCTAAAGAGTCAGACTTTGATGCCCCCTGCAGCATTTGCAGAGAGAATGCTCCTCAGTCCTCTCCTGAAAATGGAGGGTGTATATTTCATTTGCTGGTGATGATCCCCATTCTGACAGGTGTGAGGTGATATCTCATTGTGGTTTTAATTTTTGTTTCTCTGATGATTAGTGATGTTGAGCATACTTTCATATGTCTATTGGCCATCAGTATGTCCTCTCTGGAAAAATATCTATTCAGGTCCTTTGCCCATTTTTTAATTGGATTGCATTTTTTTTGGTGTTGAGTTTTATGTTTCTTATAAATTTTGGATATTTACCCCTTATCAGATATATCATTGGCAAATATGTTATTCCATTCAGTGGTTATTTTTTCATTTTGTTGACGGTTTTCCTTGGCTGTGCAAAAACTTATTTTTAGTTTGATGTAGTTGCATTTGTTTAATTTTCTTTTGTTTCTCTTGCCTGAGGAGATATATCAGAAAAAAAATTATTGCTAGGACAAATGTCTGAGATTTCACTGCCAGTGTTTTCTTGTAGGATTTTTATGGTTTCAAGTCTAACATTTAAATTTTTAATCCAGTTTTAGTTTATTCTTGTGTATCATGTAAGAAGGTAGACTAGTGTTCTTTTTTTGATATATCTGTGAAATATTCCCAACACCATTTATTGAACAGACCAGTGAACGGCAAACTCATTAGTTAACAGAGCCAAATATCAACAGTACAATGATTGAAATTTCTTTTGAGAGCCAAATTTTTTAAACTTAAACTATATACATTGTTATTAACTCAATTAGGGTACTCCTAAGCTGGCCTTTGCTAAAAACGTCCTCAATCTTATTGAGGTACCTTCGCTGAGGTCGACTCCTTCCAACTCTCCCATCCACACTTGTCTTGTATACTTGTTTCGTCTATCTCCTTTCTGAAAACCGACTCCCGCACATGGGCCACCAAGTTTTAATTGCACTGTACGTGCAAGCCCGCATATGGTATGTTGTGGAAGAGCCACACTCAAGGGGCCAAAGAGCTGCATGTGGCTCGCGAGCCATGGTTTGCCAACCACTGGAATAGACTATCTTTATTCCATTATAGGTTTTTGCCTCCTTTGTCAAATATTAATTGACTGTAAAGGTGTGGGTTTATTTCTGTGCCCTCCCTTCTTTTTTTTATAAAGTGTATTTCAAATTTTTATTTTTATTTTATTGTTATTTTGGCCTAAAGGTAGTTTCAAAATTGAGTTTAGGGGGAAAAGAGGTAATATATTAGCATTTTTAGGCAATAGTCTTATTATTTTTCAAAGCACTACTTTTTGAGCTTACAATATAACTGCATGCCTGATGACTTTGGTTTTTTATATTTTTCATTTGAAATTATTAAGCTGATTAGAGAATCGTAAAAGCAGTCACTCAAAAAAATAGCAGATTCAAAATATACATGTACTTGCTGTAGGAGGTAAGTTTACAAACAAATGAGTTTTCTCACTGCACTTACAAATTCCCTGTATTGTTAAAAGTTCTTTATTTTTGATAGTTTTACATGTCTCCTTTTTCCTCCCTTGACCTCTACCCACCTGCTCCCGCCTCAGCACATGCCCCTACCCTGCTATTGTCTGTGTCAATTGGTTATGCTCATATGCATGGATACAAGTCCTTTGGTTGATCTCTTACCCAACTACATCCTCCCCTGCCTGCCCTCTGAGGTTTGTCGGTCTGTTCGATGCTTCTATGTTTCTGGATATATTTTTGTTCCTCAGTTTATGTTGCTCATAATATATCACAAATGAGCGAGATCATGTGATATTTACCTTTTTTCAACTGGCCTAATTCAATTAGCATAATGCTCTCCAGGTCCATCCAGGCTGTTAAAAATGGTAAGAGTTCTTTCTTTTTACAGCCACATAGTATTCCATTGTGTAGATGTACCACAGTTTTTTAATCCACTCATCTGCTGATGGGTACTTGGGCTGTTTCCAAATCTTAGCTATTGTAAATTGTGCTGCTATGAACATAGGGGTGCATATATCCTTTAGAATTGGTGTTTCTGATTTCTTGGACTATATTCCTAGAAGTGGGATTGCTGGGTCAAATAGGAGTTCCATTTTTAGTATTTTGAGGAAACTCCATAGTGTTTGCCACAGTGGCTGTACCAGTCTGCATTCCCACCAGCAATGCACGAGGGTTCCTTTTTTTCCACATCCTCACCAGCACTTGTTGGTTGACTTATTGATGATAGCAATTCTGACAGGTGTGAGATGGTACCTCACTGTCATTTTGATTTTCATCTCTTGGATGATTAGTGACTTTGAGCATGTCTTCACATGTCTCTTGGCCTTCTGTTTGTTCACTTTCAAAAAGTATCTATTTAGGTCCTTTGCCCATTTTTTGATTGGATTGTTTATCTTCCTTTTGTTAAGTTGTATGAGTTCCCTATAAATTTTGGAGATTAAACCCTTATTAGATGTAACATTGGCAAATATATTCTTCCATGTAGTGGGCTATCTTGGTGTTTTGTTAATGGTTTCTATTGCTGTGCAGAAGATATTATTTTCATGTAGTCCCATTTGTTTATTTTCTCCTTTCTTTCCATTGTCCTAGAAGATGTATCAGTAAAGATATTGCTACAACATATGTCTGCTATTTTTCTGCCTATGGATTCTTGTAAGATTTTTATGGTTTCCCACCTTATGCTTAAGTCTTTTATCCATATTGAGTTTATTTTTGTGTATGGTGTAAGTTCGTGATCTAGTTTCATTTTTTTTGCATGTATCTGTCCAATTTTCCCAACACCATTTATTGAAGAGACTGTCTTGAGTCCATTGTATGCTCTTGCCTCCTTTGTCAAACATTAATTGAGCACAATGGTTTGGGTTGATTTCTGAGTTTTGTTCCATTGGTCTATATGTCTGTTATTGTGCCAGTACCAGGCAGTTTTGAGAACCATGGCTTTGTAATATATCTTGATATCTGGTATTCTGATCCCTCCAACTTTGTTCTTCTATATCAGGATTGCTGTGGCTATTCAGGGTCTTTCTTATTCCAGATGAATTATTGGAGAGTTTGTTCTAGATCTTTGAAGTATGCCATTGGTATTTTAATAGAGATTGCATTGAATCTGTAGATTGCTTTGGGTAGTATGGATATTTTAATGATGTTGATTCTACCAATCCATGAACATGGTATGTTCTTCCATTTGTTTATGTCTTCTTCTACGTATGTTTTCAATGTCCTGTAGTTTTCTGAGTACAGGTCTTTTACCTCCTTAGTAAAGTTTATTCCTACATATCTTAATATTTTTTGGTGCAATGGTAAATGGGATTTCTTTTTTTCGTTTCTCTTTCTGTGAGTTCATTATTGGTGTATAAAAAAGCCATAGATTTCTGGGTATTAATTTTGTATCCTGCTACATTGCCGAATTCATTAGGTCTAGTAGTTTTTTGATGGAGTCTTTGGGGTCTTCTATGTATAGTATCATGTCATCTGCAAATAAGGACAGTTTTACTTCTTCTTTTCCAATTTGGATGCCTTTTATTTCTTCTTCTTGTCTGATCACTATGGATAACACTTCTAGTACTCTATCAAACAGGAGTGGTGAAAGTGGGAATCCCTGTCTTGTTCCCATTTTCAGGGGAAATGAGTTTAATTTTTCCCCATTGAGTATTATGTTGGCTGTAGGTTTGTCATATAAGACATTTATTATGTTGAGGTATGATCCCTCTATTCCTACTTTGCTGATAGTTTTTATCAAGAAATGATGTTCGATTTTGTCAAATGCTTTTTCTGCATTGATTGATATGATTATGTGACTTTTGTCTATTTATGTGATTTATCACATTTATTGATTTGCTGATATTGTACCATCCTTGCATCCCCAGAATAAATCCCACTTGGTAATGGTCTATGATCTTTTTAATACATTGCTGGATGTGATTTGCTAGAATTTTGTTGAGGATTTTAGCATCTATGCTCATCAAGAATATTGGCCTGTAGTTTTAAATCTTTGTGGTATTTTTATCTGGTTTTGGAATTAGGGTAATGTTGGCTTCATAGAAAGAGCTTGGAAGTGTTGCTTGCTCTTGAATTTTTTGGAATAGTCTGAGGAGGATAGGTTTTAGTTCTTCTTTGAATGCTTTGTAGAACTCCCCTGTAAAGCCATCCAGAGCAAGGCTTTTGTTTGCTGGAAGATTTTCTATCACTGCTTCAATTTCTTTGGTAGTTATAGGCCTACTCAGGTTTTTTTTATTCTTCCTGATTGAGTTTTGGGAGCTTGTATTTTTCTAAGAATATGTCCATTTCATCTAGGTTGTCCAGTTTATTGGAATAGAGTTGTTCATAGTATTTTTTTCATAGTACTTTGTATTCCTGTGGGCTTGGTTGTTACTTCATCTCTTTCATTTCTGATTTTGTTTATTTGGGTCCTCTCTTTATTTCTTGGTGAGCCTGGCTAGAGTTTAATCAATTTTGTTTATCCTTTTAAAGAACCAGCTCTTGATTTTATTGATTTTTTTATTTTTTTTCTCTATGTCGTTTATTTCCTTCCTTCTGCTTATGCTGGGCTTTCCTTGTTGCTTTCTTTCTAATTATTTAAGTTGCAGGGTTGGATAATTTATTACCATTTTTTTGTTTTTGTTTATTGAGTTAGGCCTGTAGAGCTATGGACTTCCCTCTCAAGACTGCTTTCACTGTGTCCCATAGATTTTGGATTGTTGTGTTTACATTGTCAATTGTTTCCATGATGCTTTTTATTTCTTCTTAGATCTCTTTGGTAACCCAATCATTGTTTAATAGCATGCTATTTAACCTCCAGATGTTTGATTTTTTTCATTGTCTTTATTGTAATTGAGTTCTACTTTTATGCCATTGTGATCTGAGAAGATGCTTGATATGATTTCTATCTTCTTGAATTTGAAGAGACTTTGCCTGTGTTCCAATATGTGGTCTATCTTTGAAAATGACCCATGTGCACTTGAGAATAATGTCTATTCTGTGGCTTTGGGGTGAAATGTTCTGAAGATGTTAATTAATTCCATCTGATCTAGTGAGTCATTTAGGATTGATGTTTCTTTGCTGATTTTTTGTTTAGAGGATTTATCCAGTGGTGTTAGTGGGGTATTAAAGTCCCCTACTATGACTGTACTGCTGCCAGTTTCTCCCTTGATATCCTCCAGAAATTTTCTTATGTATTTGGGTGTTCCTGTATTAGGTGCATATATGTTCACCAGAGTTATATCTTCTTGTTGAATTGCTCTCTTTAGTATTATGAAGTGGCTTTCCTTATCTCTTGTTATGGCCTTCATTTTGAGGTCTAATTTGTCAGATATAAGTATTGCCATCCCAGCTTTTTTTTTTTTTTCATTTCCATTTGCCTGAAAAATCTTTTCCCATCCATTCACCATAAGTCCTTTGTTCTGAGGTTGGTCTCCTGTAGACAGCAGATATATGGGTCATGTTTTCTTATCCACTCAGCTCCCCTATGTCTTTTGATTGAGACATTTAATCCATTTACATTTAAAGTTATTATTGATAGGTAGTTGTTTGTTGCCATTTTTATTCTTCATGCCTGTGTTTCTTTTTCCCTTATGATTTCTTCTTTTTACAGCAGTCCCTTCAGCATTTCTTGCATTGCTGGTCTGGTGGTTATAAACTCCTTCAGTCCTTTAATGTCTATGAAGCTCCTGATTTCACACTCAACTTTGATTGATAGCCTTACTGTGTACAGTATTCTTGTATTCAGACCCTTGCTTTGCATGACTTTGTATATTTCATTCCATTGCCTTCTGGCCTGATGCGTTTCTGTTGAGAAATCAGTTTATAGTGTTATGAGAGATCCCTTGTAGGTAACTTTCTGTCTCCCTTTCTGGTAGCCTTTAAGATTCTTACTTCGTCATTGGTGTTTGCCAATTTAATTATAATTTGTCTTAGTGTCAGTTTTTTTTTTGCCTTTGATCATATTTTTATTAAAAATTAGCTGTCCAAAGTGATTTGACCATTATGGAATAAACAAATACTCCCTCTGTCCCATAATAGTAGCAGTTGATGAATGTAATTTGTCCCATAATAATAGTAGCAAAAGAAAATAAATATAGAATGTAACATTTATTATAAAAAACTAGATTAAATTAAACAATAAATTAAAAATAGTACTCCTGATTTTTATTTTGAGTGTTCAGCTAGTTTCTGAATTTTTCAATAATTTAGTTACTGCTTTTTAAACTTGTAGGTAGGATCCCTTGTCTGCGAAGCTTTGCTTTCCCTGTATGCGCGAGCTTAAAATTATTGGAGCCATCGTTCTTCATTGCTTCCAGCATAACTTGTTGAAGTGACAGAAACGTATTATCCAGTATTTCGGGAGAAATATTATCAAAGGCTAATATGGTGCCTCTTCTGCTAAGAGGAATATGTCTAAATTTTTCTCCATAATCTTTGCATTTATGTCCACAGTTTTGTTTCTTCAAAGAATCAACATTAGCATAAGATTCTCCTTGACAATTATTTTTGTAAGCACGTTTCCAAATTCTTGATATGGTCATTCTGTTGCACTTAAATTGTTTTGCAGCTAATGTAATTGTACCTATCTGCAACTATTCCTTTTTCTTTTGATGCATCAAGAACTGGACAATCACAACTCGATCTTTGCTTGAATATTCTTTTTTTTTCATCTTTTACAATGGGTTGATATTCAACGGAAATAAAACAATTGATTTCGATCAGCAGATGAAATTATAAAAATAGTTATAATTCATAATAATTAGATTAACCTAAAAATTGAACGATGTGTCAAAACAAATGAAGATGTCATGAAACATTGATTTTTATTGAAGGCTTCGCAATTTTGGGCTACAACATAACTTACAGCTGCATTCGCCAATAATTCCCTTTTAAATATTCACTTTCTACTATTATTATGGGACAGAGGGAGTATAAGTTTATGCCACAGCTTTCTTTTCTTCTGTGGTGGGTTTCTTTTCTGCGGGCTTCTTCTCAGCTGCTGGTTTCTTGGTAGCTGCAGCCTTTTTCCCCACCAAAGGCTTCTTCTGCTTCTTAAGGCCAACAGCCTTCTTTCTTTTCTTCCCTACTACAGGCTTCTTGCCTGGAACCCCCTTCTCATCTGATTTGGCTTCTAGTGCTTCTGCTGCTTTATCCACCGGAAGCTTGTTGCTCTTGGCCTGAAGAATGGTGTTCCAGTGCATGGTCTTTGCATATGGGTTTAGCTTCAACAAGATTCTCAGGTTTTTAAGTGGATTCTTCTTCAGGACTCTGCGGTGAATCTTCTTGCGTGGTGCTCGGAGGGCTCTTTGGATCTCTGGGCTTTTCAAGATTCTGCTAAGGTCTGTATTGAGCATCTTGTGCATAGGAAGGTTGTAGTTACTCTTGAGGGAGGCAGCTCTATGCCAAGTGCCATACAACTCATCTAACTTGCGGAAAGCACTTTCAGTCCAAATGCAGAAATGGCCCACATGCCCTCCAGGTGCAAGTTTCAAAATGTTCAGTTTGCTTACATTAAGCAGAGTGATTCCAGGGATGTTTCTGATGGCTTTGATGATACCGTTGTCCTCATTATAGATGATACAAGGTCCTCTGCACTGGATACGATGATGGTTTCTCATTTTGCCCTTGCCAGCCCTCATTCGCTGAGAGGCATAGACCTTTTTTTAATATCATTCCAGGCCTTAAGTTTCTTAAGAAGCAAAACAGCCTCCTTGGTTTTCTTGTAGCCTTCAACTTTATCTTTAACCACCAAAGAAAGTTCAGGAACTTCCTCGATATGGTGACCTTTAGATATGACCAGTGCTGATAAAGCTGAGGCAGCGAGGACAGAGAAGATGGCATATTGTTTCTGTGTTGTGTTTACTCTGCCAACGGTGCCAGGTTTTGGTTGGTGCAAACATGCGGTCCCCACGACACATATTTCCAAAAGCACCCTGGCCAGAATGATGAGTTCCACTACCTTGGGACTCTGGGATTTTGAGCCACAGCTCTGCCAGTACCCCAGGACTTGGCACTGGTTTGATGACCTGCCAATTCACTGACAGCATAGGGCTGTCTATTTTTTTTGCGCAAATTGGTGGGCACAAAGTTCACAATATCTGGTTGAATGGGAGCCTTGAACATAGCAGGCAAAGTGACATTTTTGCCAGATGGTTCCCCCTTTTCAGAGTACACAGATATCAGTGGACAAGCACACACCATGGCGGGGAGAGGAGAAGGCCACACTCCTCTCTACCCAGTGCTCCCACAGGAAAAGGCTTGGTGTCAGTTTTGGGGTTCATCTTGTTTGGGACTTTGTGTGCTTCTTGGACTTGGTGTGAGTTTTTTCTTCTTCCCAATATCAGGGAAGTTTTCTGTTATTATTTCTTCAAACAGGTTTTCTATTCCTTTCTCAGTTTCCTCTTCTTCTGGGATCCCTATTATGCAGATGTTGTTTTGTTTCATGTTGTCCCAAAGTTCCCTTAGGCTCTCCTCCTATTTTTTAAGTTTCTTTTCTAGTTGCTGCTCTGCTTGGGTATTTTTTTCATACCTTGTCTTATAGCTCACTGATGTGGTTCTCCACTTCTTCTAGTCTACTGTTGATGTTTTCTATTGTGTTCTTTATTGCAGCAATGTCATTTTTCGTTTCTTCTTGGTTCTTCTTCATTTCTTCTTGGCTCTTACATATATTATTGAATTTGCCTTCCATGCTTTTCAGCATCCTTATGACCATTGCTCTGAATTCTTTCTCTGACAGATTTCTTGCCTCCATTTCGTTTCCTTTCTTTTCTGGTGATTCCTCCTTTTCTTTCGTATGGGGGCTGTTTCTTTGTCTCCCCAACTTGCTCCTCTCAGGGTGTCTGGTTTTGTAGTTCTTCCTCTCCTGTGTTGACTTAAAGGCACAAAATACAACATGACAAGACACAATGCATAGGGCACCAAACATAAATGTATTCACAATACCAATAACCCCAAAGGTGACCACCAGAAAAAAATAGAATTAGGGAGAGAAAAGAGTGCAAAAATTATATTGAGAAAAGGAAAAAAAATGTAAGAGAGAAAAGAAAGAGAAGAAAAAAGAAGGGGGAAAATATATGTATATGGGAATAAAACTCCAAAAAACCAGCAGCTAATCCAAAAAATGCAAACAACAAACACCCTGAGATGAATGCAAATGACATACAACAACTAATCCAAAAAATGCAAACAACAAATACCTAAACAACAAACATTCAGATGAATTTGAGGAGTCAGAGCTCTCTCCAGGAGACCTCTGACCTTTCTGTCTAAGGATTGCCTCGCCAGCTGTGTTTAATTTGCCAATTCCGGGTAGGTGTTATTTGATTCAGCTGTTCCTTCTATATCCTCTAGAGAAGGTGTAGGGCCTATCCGCATATTTGGTGCCACTTTGTCACCCCATAGACAAAATTTTAGGCGCTTGTGGCCTGGGAGGCTGGAGTCTCAGTGTTCGTGGGTTCATAGCTGAGGCAGCTGGTCCCTGGGCATTGTGGTTGTAGGGTCCTGGGAGGTATCCGAGGTCTCCCTGGTTGAAGGTAAGGCTGGGCTTCTGATCACAGCAGCTGTCTCCTTCAAGATGGCGCAGTCTCTGTGGCAGAGGCAGCCACTCTGTGAGAGATTTCAGCAGTAGTAGAGGCTGCCCAGCCGGGGAGCCAGGTCCACCAGTCCCCAGCAGTCCCATGGGATAAAGCTGTCTCTCACTCACAAATATAGACACTCCCCACACGCAGGTCCATGCACTGTCCTTTTGATCTCTCACTCACACACTATCTTGCAGCCTACTGTTTGCCGCCATCTTGGCTCTCTTGATGTTTTTTTGATTACTGCTTCAATTTCATCAGTAGTTATCAGTCTATTCAGATTTTTGATTCTTCCTGATTGAGTATTGGAAGATTGTATTTTTCTAGGAATATGTCAGTTTTGTCTAGGTTGTCTAGTTCGTTTGAGTAGAGTTGTTTGCAGTATTCTTTTACAATCCTTTGTATTTCTGTGGGGTTTGTTGTTACTTCACCTTTTTCATTTCTGATTTTGTTTATTTGGGCTCTTTCTCTTTGTTTCTTGGTAAGCCTGGCTAGAGGTTCTATAAATGCTGCATCCATTTGCAGCTAGGTTTCAAGGTCTGGAGAAGGTGCTGATGCACAAATGAATACACTAGACAAGAAATACAAATTTAGAAGGCATGGGGGAGCCAGGCAGAGACCTTTCTCACTAGCGGAGAGACTCTCTGAAATCCCTGACCCATCAGCTTTTATTTACTTGAATGCACATTTGTCCTTTAGGAATTCAAACAGGCATATCAATGGTAACGTTTGGTAAACAAAAGGATTATCAGATTAGGGGACTGCCTTCAGCTATTAGGCCAATAGCAGGGCAATATTATGCTGATTTTCAGCCCTGCTGAATATCAAAGTCCATTAGCCTTCCAGTAGACTTCTCGCATAATTATGCTAAATACTGTTGGTCTTTGCCTCCAGTAAGGTTCATCAATCTTGCTTATCCTTTCAAAGAACCATCCATTCTTGGTTCTATTGATCTTTTGTATTGTTTTTCTTTTTTTTTTTTTTTTTTGCGGGGGGGGGGGTCTCAATGTAATTTATTTCCACTCTGATCTTTATTATTTCCTTCTTTCTACTTACTCTGGGCTTTTCTTGTTGCTCTTTTTCTAGTTCTTTAAGTTGTTGGGTTATATAACTTATTACCAGTTTTTCTTGTTTTTTTGAGGTAGGCCTGTACTGCTATGATCTTCTCTCTCAGGACTGCTTTCATTGTGTTCCTCAAATTTTGGATTGTTTTGGTGTTTCATTTTTTTTCCCCCAGAATGTTTTTTATTTCTTCTTTGCTCTTTTTGTCAACCCATTCATTGTTTAATAGCATGCTACTTATCCTCCTTGTGTTTGATTGGTTTTTATTGTAGTTTATATGTAATTTTATGCCACTGTGATCTGAGAAGATGCTTGATATAATTTCAAACTTCTTAAATTTTAGAGACTTAGCTTGTGTCCTAATATGTGGTCTATCTTTGAAAATGTAGTCTATAGACCACATTTCAAAGTCTATGATTGTATTGGTGTCGATCTCTCCCTTAATATCTTCCAGAAGTGTGTATTTGGGTGCTCCTGCATTGGTTACATATATGTTTACCAGAGTTATATTCTCTTGTTGTATTGTTCCCTTTATTATTATGAAGTGGCTTTCTTTATCTCTTGTTATGGCCCTAACTTTGAGGTCAATGTTGTCACAGATAAGTATTGCTACCTCAGCTTTTTTTTCATTTCCATTTGCCTGAATTTTCCCCATCCCTTCACTTTTAGTCCATGTGAGTCCTTTGTTCTGAGGTGGGTCCCTTGTAGAAGGCATATATATATGGATCATGTCTTTTTTTTTTTTTTTTTTGGATCATGTCTTCTTATCCATCCAGCTACCCTATGTTTTTTGATCGGAACATTTAATCCATTTATGTTTAAGGTTATTATTGATAGGTACTTAGTTGTTGCCATTTTTTAAACCTAATTTCAATTTATCTTTATTGTTGAAAATATTACAGATTTTCCCTTTTCTTCCCACTGACCCCCTTCACCCCACTCCTTCCCCCTGCCCAGGCCTTCCCTGCACTATTGTTGGTCCATGGGCTATGCATATATGCATATAAATTCAGTTGTTGCCATTTTTATTCTTCATGCCTGTGTTTCTTCTTCCCTTTCTATTTCTTCTTTTTACATCAGTCCCTTTAACATTTCTTGCATTCATATCTTGGTGATAATAACTCCCTTAGCTTTTCTTATTTGTCCGTGAAGCTCCTATTTTCCCCTTCAGTTTTGAATGATAGCCCTGCTGGATAGAGTATTCTCAGATTCAGTCCCTTGCTTTGCATCACTTTGTATACTTCATTCTAGTCCCTTCTGGCCTGATGTGTTTTTGTTGAGAAACCAGTTGCCAGTCTATTGGGAGATCCCTTGTAGGTAACTTTCTGTCTCTCTCTGGCAGCCTTTATGATTATTACTTTGCCATTGATATTTGCCAATTTGATTATGAGGTATCTAGGTGTTGGTCTTTTTGGGTTCATCTTGTTTGGAGCTCTGTGTGCTTCTTAGACACATGACTTTTTTCTTCTCAAAGTCAGGGAAATTTTCTGTCATTTCTTCAAAAAGGTTTTCTATTCCTTGCTTAGCTTCCTCTCTTTCTGGTATTACTATAAAGCAGATGTTGTTTCATTTCATGTTGTTCCAATATTCTCTTAGATTCTCCTCCTGATGTTTAATATTGTTTCCAGTTGCTGATCTGCTTGGGTGTTTTTCTACCTTGTCTTCTAACTTGCTGATGTGGTCCTCAGCTTCTTGTAGTCTACTGTTGAAACCTTCATTGTGTTCTTTATTGCCACTATGTCATTCATCATTTCCTCTTGATTCTTACAAATGTTGGTGAATTTCTCATCCAACCTTTTCAGCATCTTTATAACCATTACTCTGATTCTTTCTCTGACATATTGCTTGCCTGCATTTCATTTATTTTCATTTCTGGTGATCCTCCTTTTCTTTCAGATTAGGGTTTTTCCTTTGTTTCTCCATTTTTGCTGTAACTTTGTGATTGTTTCTATGTATTGTATAAAACTGCCATAACTCCCAGATTTCTTGAATTTGTCTATGTAGTAGATGTTTTGTGGGACCCAGTAGTTTAGTCTCTCATGTCTTATGGGCTGGATATTCTAGGGATTCCCACTACTTGAGATATTTGGGTTCTCTTGATTAGTTGGGTCCTTAAATGTTATTGTCTTGTTCATGGATGGAGTCTCCTCTCAGGTTGTCTGATTATGTGGCTCGCTCTCTACCCTGTCATGCCAACCATTGTGAAGGTGCTGACCAAACAGCATAAAATACAACACAAGACATAACACAAAAGGAACAGAACATAAATGTACTCAAGACACTTATAACCCCAATAGAAGTAACCACCAGAGAAAAGAGAATTAGGAGAGAGAAAGGAGAGCAAAAATGATAGTGAGAAAAGAGAAAAGAAAAGAAAAAGAGAAAAAAGAATGAAAGAATATGAGGAGACAACACAACAAAACAAACAAATAAACAAACCAAAAGGCGCAAAAAACAAACAAACAAACAACCCAGAAGAAGGGAGGAAGAATCTACAGAGGTAGAACTTAAACACGGAAAATAAGGTTAAGGAATTGGATGAGTAGTGGACCACGGTTTAGTATAGAGGAGGGAGAAAGAGAATGAGTGGATAAGCGCAAAAAATAAAAAATAATAAAATAAATTTAGTTCGCTTCAGTGCACTTTAATGCCCCATGTGGGCTGGTTTAGCACCCCACTCTTCTGTTCTGTATGCAAATTCTGGGCTCCCTATTAGGTATTTAGGTGCTGACCACTGTCAGGCACTCTCTTTGGTGATCTACCCCTCCTCTGCTTGTGTCTGTCTCCACAGGCCTTGGTTGCAAGCAGGAGGAACCAATTTGCATGCTTTGCCTGTCTGCCAGCTGTCAATCTTAATCACTCAGGTGTCTGTTTATGTCAGAGCTTTAGGTGGGGTTGGTGCTGTTTTGCTATCTGGAGATCAGATGGGTCTCCATTATGTTCCATTTACTTATATGAGTTTCTATATGCCAGTACCATGCTGTTTTGACTACTGTGGCTTTGTAGTGTAGTTTTATATCAGATAGCATGATTTCTCCAACTTTGTTCTTTTTTCTCAAGATCACTGTCGCTATTCAGGGTCTTTTGTGGTTCCATATAAAGTTTGTGAAAATTTATTTTAATTCTATGTAATATGCCATTGATATCTTGGTAAGAATTGCATTGAATCTATATATCACTTTGGGTAATATAAAAATTTAATGATGTTAATTCTTCCTATCCATTAACATGATAAATGCTTCCACTTATCTGAATCTTCTTCAATTTCTTTTTTCAGAGTCTTGCAAATTTCTGAGTACAGGTTTTATCATCCTTGGTTAAATTTATCCCTAGGTATTTTATTCTTTTTGTAGTAACTGTGAATAAGATTGTTTTCATAGTTTCCCTTCTAATAGTTCATTATTTGTGTATAAAATGCAACTGATTTCTGAATATTGATTTTATGTACTGCAACTTTACTGAATTTATTTATCAGTTCTATTTTTTTTGGTGGAATCTTTGGAGTTTTTTGTTTACATTATCAAGCCATCTGCAAATATTGAGAGTTCTTGCTTCCAAATTTAGATGCATTTTTTTTCTTCTTGTCTGCTGTGGCTAGGTCTTCCAGTACTATCCTATCTAATAAAAGAGAAAAATGGTAAATGGTGTACAACGATACCCTTTTCATTGGTTAATCAGGGCTATATGCAAATTAACTGCCAACAAGATGGCGGTTAATTTGCATATGTAGGCACAATGCAGGGAGGTGAAAGGGAAAGCAGGAAGAAGCCCCCTGCCACTGACAGTGATCGGAAACCCAGGGGGGAGCTAAGAGCTGGGGGGCAGGGCAAAGGCGGCCCTGGGGCCGCCTTTGCCCTGCCCCCCAGCCATGATCGGAGAATCATGTGCCTTTTCCGCCCTGGCCAGTGATAGTAGGAAGTAGGGGTGGAGCCAGTGATGGGAGCTGGGCACGGTCAAAGCTGGCAGTCCCGGGAGCTAGGGGTCCCTTGCCTGGGCCTAAAGCGAAGCCCATGATCGCGATCTGGCTGGCAGGGGAGTTGTTAGGGGGTGATAAGGCTTGCAGGCAGAAGCCGTTAGGAGCAATCAGGCAGGCAAGGAGGCGAGCAGTTGGGAGCCAGCAGTCCTGGATTATGAGAGGGATGTCCGACTGCCTGTTTAGGCCCAATACCACGGGGACATCCCTGAAGGGTCCCAGATTGGAGAGGGTGCAGACTGGGCTGAGGGACACCCTCAACCCCCCGCCCCCCCCCAGTGCACGAATTTCATGCACCGGGCCTCTAGTATGGTATAAAAGTTAAAAAAATGATACATCTGTATAGGGCACTTATGATGAATGGAGCTTGAAGGACTGGAAGCTGCTCTGGGTGAGTGAGTGGTGAGTGAATGTGAAGGTCTAGGACATTACTGCACATCAAGCCCTCCCCCTGAATCCTTCCTACAGGGTCAGAAATAGAACATCAAAGCTGCAAATGCTGCTTCATGAACTCTGTGAGCTGGATGAACATTAACAGGAATCATTATGTGGGATAGATTGATTGGAAATATCTTAGAGAAACTGGCTGGGGAAGGTGTGGATCACAACAGTAGTGACTGCAAGAGGGAATGAAAGGTGGCCCGAGGATCAGTAGGAAGAAGAAACCAAGGTTACTCAAGAATCTTCTATAAACCTCCGAGGAACTTAGTGAGACCTTCAAAGATCTTAGTGAGAATGCAAAAAAAAAAAAATAAAAAAAAATAAAAAAAAGAAAAAGAAAAAGAAAAAGAAAAGGACCAGTCAGAAATTAACCATATACTGACTAAAATAAAGAATAATATTCAGGGATTCAAAAGTAGACTAGAGGATCCCAAGAATCAAGTCAATGATTTCAAATATGAGAAAGCAGAACAAACAAACAAAACAAAACAAACAAACAAACAAAAAACACCCAACCAGAAGTGCAAAAAGAAAAAAGAATCCAAAAATATGAGGATAGTGTAAGGGACCTCTGGGATAACTTCAAGCATACCAACATCCAAATTATGGGGGTGTCAAAAGAAGAGAGCAAGATATTGAAAACCTATTTGAAGAAATAATGACAGAAAGCTTCCCCTACCTGGTGAAAGAAATAGACTTGCAAGTCCAGGAAGTGCAGAGAACCCCAAACAAGAGGAATCCAAAGAGGACCACACCAAGACACATCATAATTAAAATGCCAAGGGCAAAAGACAAAGAGAAAATCTTGAAAGCAGCAAGAAAAAAAAACAGTTAGTTACCTACAAGGGAGTACCAATATGACTGTCAGCTGATTTCTCAACAGGAACTATGCAGGCCAGAATGGAGTGGCAAGAAATATTCAAAGTGGTGAATAGCAAGAATCTACAACCAAGAATACTCTACCCAGTAAAACTATCATTTAGAATCGAAGGTCAGATAAAGAGCTTCACAGACAAGAAAAAGCTAAAGGAGTTCATCACCACCAAACTAGTATTATATGAAATGCTGAAGGATATTCTTGAAGAAGGAGAAGAAGAAGAAGTAGAAGAAGAAGAAGAAGAAGAAGAAGAAGAAGAAGAAGAAGAAGAAGAAGAAGAAGAAGAAGAAGAAAAGGGTAAAGTTAAAAAATAAACAAAAAAGTGACAACAAATACATATCTATCAACAAGTGAATCTAAAAATAAAATGAATAAAAAATTCGATGAACGTAATAAACTGGTGACTGGAATAGAATCAGGGGCATAGAAATGAAACAGATTGATGATTCTCAGAGGGAAGGGTGTGTGGGGGGTGCGGGAAGAGGTTAGACAAAGATCTTTTATCCACCCTGACCGGTTTGGCTCAGTGGATATAGTGTCGGCCTACAGATTGAAGGGTCCCAGGTTCGATTCCAGTCAAGGGCATGTACCTTGGTTGCTGGCACATCCCCAGCAGGGGGTGCGCAGGAGGCAGCTGATTGATGTTTCTCTCTCATCGATGTTTCTAACTCTATCCCTCTCTCTTCCTCTCTGTAAAAAGTCAATAAAATATATTATAAAAAAAGATCTTATATGCATATATGCAGTACCTTTGGACACAGACAATAGGGTGGCAAAGACCTGTGGTGGGGTGGGAACCTGGTGGTGGGGAGCTATGGGGGGAAAAAGAGGGACATCTGTAATACTCTCAACAATAGTTTTGTTTTGTTTTTTAAAGAAAGTGTTTAACATGGAGAGGGTATAGAACTGAGGACTCAAATAGTTTGACTTTGGAAATTTGTTTTTGGTTTCATTCTCACTATCTGGCACACGGGTTCTATCTGGCATTGCATTGATGGAAGAAATAAAACTTTTCTATGTTTAACCTATGACAACCTGAATATATTTTTAAAGTACAAGGACAGGCTGGATCCATACTGTCACAGAAAGCTTTTACTGAAGTATCAGTGGCACTTAATACCTGTTAAAGTAGCTCCTGTGGAATTGTGTCCTTGTCCTCAACAAAGAATTTACAGCAATGAACTATGAAGACCATGGGCTACATTTGGGAGGACTAACTGCAGCGCCCTCTGTAGTGCTGGAGACACAGGTTCCTCTGTGCTGAAACAGCTCAGTGGATGACTGATGGAGATGTGATCTGTGCACTCATAACTGAGGTGCTGCGAGTAAGAGGGGATCTATTGCCAAACCCCACAAATATTTCTCCTGTCAGAGAAAAATATGTTCTTCCTGAACCCACATATCCTTCCATTTCTTATAGGAAATTCATTTCCATTATAATCCTATGGAACCACCATCTTTTTTGTGGTCCATTGTTGACCAAAATGTTATAGGCCTCATGACTGGATGTCAAGTGTATCTCAATAAAGTTAGGAAGTGGGGAGAAGACCATGCATTCCAATCCCTTCAATTTTTGGATAAAGACACTGAGGCTCCCAAAGGAAAAGTTACTCAAAGTCACACAGTTATAATTGACAGAAACAGGACTAGAATCCCTGATCTTCTAATTCTTAATATATTTCACTATATTCCTGTGCCTTCTCCCGCAACTAAGCACCTAAGATCTTAACAATCCTAGTAGATAATTTTATATCCTGATTTTTACAACTCTCAAATTAAAGAAATGCTACAAATCCACCTAGAAGAATGTATTTCACTAGAGGCCCAGTGCACGGATTCATACACTGGTGGGGTCCCTTGGCCTGGCCTGTGCCCTCTTGTAATCCAGGACCCTTCAAGGGATGTCAGACTGCTGGTTTTGGCCCAATCCCCATACACCGGGCCAAGGGACCTCACCAGTGCACAAATCTGTGCACCGGGACTCTAATATCCATATAAGGTCTTTGGTTAATCTCTTCCCACTCTTCCCCCTCCCCTCTTCCCTCTGAGATTCATCAGTATATTCCATGTTTCCATGCCTGTGTGTTGAGCATCTACCCCCTGGTGGTCAGTGCGTGTCATAGCTACTGGTCGAAAGGTTGAACGGTCGAATGGTGGAACGGTTGCTTAAGCTTTTATATATAGATTGCCATTTGTGATTAGGAAGTTCTTCCATACATATAACTCAAAAATTTCCTGCAACATGAATCCATTCCTCTTTCATCTGTTCTTAATGGAAATGGATCACAGATGTTCACTATCACCAGTAATATTTATGAAATATGTGTGTACATATGTGTGCCTGTACAGGCATACCTTGGAGATATTGTAGGTTTGGTTCCAGACCACTGCAATAAAGTGAATATTTCAATAAAGCAATCATAATATTTTTGCTGGTGGAGGGTCCTGTCTCCAATTCCTAAAAGAGTGCAACATCTGTGAAACACAATGAAACGAGGTAAGCCTGTAGACACATTCACACACACACGCACACACACACACACACACACACACACACAGAGCCAAAAATTAAGCTTCTTTTCTATAGGCTAAATGACTCCTCAGTGGTAAACCAAGTCAGAAAAATAGTACCTATGAAGGAATATAAGACTTGGGTCTTTTTATCCTGTCCCTTTAATGCTATAGCAAAACCTTGAGCACGAGATGAACCCATGGGGGTGATTTAGCATCTTAATATTAACTAAATATACAAATTCAGTGATATTTAACTAAATAGGACCTCTGATAGCTAGAACTTCTTTGCTGGATATTTACTTTGGCATCACAAAACAAGGCATGGCCCAGACTGATCACATATCCTATACCTTTGCCATTTCTATTTTAGAGTACTAAATATTGCTGATCCAAATGGCATGTGATGGTGAAAAAATATTCAGCTATGGACTCTACTTAAGAGCATCTCACAGTGAAGTACAGTTATTCATATATCCTTGATAAAAAAACATAGCCACTCTGTCTGAGAAGGTTGTCCTAGTCAGCGGAATGCTCAGTTTTGGGAGGAAGATGATTGCAGTGAAGAGAGATAAGGCCCTGTTTCCTAGAGAACTGAGTCAGCTCAATCTCCTCTGGAGGTTAGTAGGGTGACAGGTAGTGACTAAATTGTACTCAGACTTCCTGAGCTCTCCTTACTAAGATAAGAAAACAGATTCAGAGATTTAAAAATATTTTTATCAGGTAACCAAAAAACCTTATTAAATAGAACATCTTTTAGATTTCTGAGATTTAATGGACTGCGAGTCCAAACTGAGTTGTCTTGGAAAGAAATAATTCAATCTAACAACTAGGAAAGCTAATGTAAAATAAGTGAAGCATACAGATTGCCAATGTGACCCCTCCCCCGAAACCATCCTAGTAAAGGTAACCACCCTTGCAAAACAAAGTTACTCACGGCAATAAGCTGGTAGGAGTTGTTCATCATGGCTATCAGCATGTTCAGTAGCACTACCAGGGAGATGACATTGTATGTCCCAAACATGGTAGCTCCCACAAACTCTGTGAACTCATGTCTGGCTTTCACATTGGTGACATAGAGATTTAAAAGTCCGAATACAGACCAGAAAAGTGACTGAAGGGTTTCAAAGAGCCTAAAGAGAGAAAAGAATAGGTTAGTTAATTCTTTAGGAAGAGCAAGATGAGAGAAAATGTGGGATTATCTGCTAATAAGGGGGCTGCCATATTTGCATCCAAACAGGTAGACTGATGATCTCACATATTTTGGTCTCTTCCCCAACTCAAACCAGCTAGATCAGTTTGTTTGTTTGTTCTCACTTCTACTTCTTATGCTTTGTCTTTCCACCTATAATACCATCTCCCTCTTCTTATTCTACATAGAACCTATAATACTGCAAGACTTATTTCAAGGGCTGAAGACTTCCTCCACCAAACTTTCTCATCTCCAGACCATGTGACTTACCATCAGTTTAATTACATAGAGGGAGAAATACAGTGGCAGTTGCATTATGGTGCTTGGATTATATTGCTGTGGATTAAAATGTCAGCTCTGACATTTGCTAGCTGAGTGAACATGAGCACTTATCATTTGTAATACTTCTATTGTGGTTCCCACAGCTCCCAGGATGGTGCTCAGCTCAGTTGAGAAGCTTACAGATTTTTGAATTAATACTTTATATGGGTTATTTTTAATGTTATATCCTATATAATAAAGAGGTAATATACAAGTTGACCATCATGCCCTCATAAGATGGCGGCACCCACAGTGGGGGCGGGCCTGGCCACTCCGCGCACCTGCCACCAGAGTTCCCTCTGCCCTGCTGGGGGCTTTGGGGCCTCCTGCACCCCCCACTGACTGACAGCTCGCCCAGGCTCCTCCAACCAGCTGCCCATCCCTCTCTTCCTCCCTCCCCCGAAGCTGAAGCCTGACTGTGGTGTCCAACAAATTGGAAGTTATAACTCATGTCCTTGAGAGTATCCTCCATTCTTCAGCCAGGGCTGCCTGCTCCACATGCCTGCCACCAAAGTCCCCTCAGCCCCGAGTCCCTTCACCCCTGTCAGGAGCCTTGGGTCCTCCTGCACCCCCCACTGACTGAGGCTCAGGCAAGCAGGGCTGGCCTAGGTGCAGGCAAGCCTCGGATGGTGGCTGCCCAGCCGCCCAGGGCTGGCCTGAGCTCAGGTAACCAGGGCCCGCCGAGGCTTGCGCTACTGGCAGTGGCAGCAGCAGAGGTGTGATGGGGGTGTTGGCTTTCCCTGATTGCTGGGTCGCCTCCTGCCCCTGAGGGATCCCGGACTGTGAGAGGGGGCATGCCGGGCTGAGGGACCCCCCCCCCCCCCGACGCTCCAGTGCTTGAATTTTCATGCACTGGGCCTCTAGTTAACTAATAATTATTGAGTACTATAAAAGCACACTAAGCACTTTTACACACATTATCATTATGATCCTTATAAAAACTTTGTTACTGCTGAGGAAACAGAGGTTCAGAGATTGAATGACTTGCTCATGGTCACCCAGCTATAAGTGTTTATTAACTATTTGATTTTGGAAAAGTTACATAGCCACTTTAAACTTCAAGTTTCCTGATCTCTAAAATAGTTATTGATAGGATAAATACCAATTGTTAACATTTCTTGTGCTCTTACTCTATGGCAGGCACTGTGGTGTTTTCACTGTATTATAATATTTGATTCTCAGAATAACCCTATGAAGTAGATACTATTATTTTTTTTCAAATGAGAAGCTGAGGTGCAGAGTGGTCACACAGTCAGGAAGAGGTAGGATTTGCACCCAGTTCTTCTGACTCTGGAGCCCACACACTTAACCACCTTACTCTATCATATAAGATACTGCACTCAACACAGTGTCTGGGATATGGTTAGCATAAAAAAGGCAGTTATTCTAATTGTTTGCTATGAACTTCTTGAGGATAAGGATGCCATCTTATTCATTGTGCTCATTGCTTGGCACATAGCAGTTTGCTGAATAAATATTTGTTGAATAACTATAAAAGATGACAGGAGATGAAAATAACTAAAGAAAGTACAAACGAATGGCACCACCCTGTGATGATTATATGTAGAAGGCTATGAACTGAAATTAGGGGAGAAAACTGAAGACAATCAATAAGGACCTTTAGTATCTGGACAGGAAAAAAAGAAAAGCCTTTGAGGGGACTAAGTTTTTATCCACATAAATAATATTGGAAAATACGGACTGAATGTTAGGTAGAGAAATCAACATTGATTAGAAATAGCCATAAATGAATGGCGATAGTCTACAAGGAGGTTGTAAATGACCTGCTAAGTCACAGCTCTGTGCTATTTAGCATAAATGCATTTTAAAAAATATATATTTTATTGATTTCAGAGAGGGAGAGAGAGATAGAAACATTAATGGTGAAAGAGAGTCATTGATCAGCTGTCTCTTGATGCCCCCTACTGGGGATCGAGCCTGCAACCTGGGCATGTGCCCTTGACTGGAATCGAATCTGTGATCCTTCAATCTGCAGGCCGACACTCTATCCACTGAGCCAAACCAGCTAGGGCTGCATTTGTTATTATTGTAATTTTACATGGTTTACAAAACCAGTCTTATACCTGCATACGTGAATAAAGCAGAGTGGAGCATGTATGCCTAAATTGAAATCCTGACTCTGCCACTGATCATCTATGTGACTGGAAGCAGCCTGCTTAACTTTTTTGTGCCCTAATTTCTCCATTTATAAAATAGTTAATGATAATAGCTACCTGATAGCATGGTTGTAAAGATTATATGAGTTAATTCATGTAAAGCTCATTTTGTTATAGTGCCTGGACCTCACACTCAGTAAATATTATTTTTATGAGTATTACTAATCATCAACCCAAATACAGCTTAGTTCTTGTTTTGCTTTTATTGTCCTTATAGATTGTCATTCATTTGCATATCTAGTTACATAATTGAAATCATAGTGTATATAAATTTTGTGGTTTTAAAAATTGTAGATTTTGTATATATATATATATATGTATAATCACTTCAACGGTAACATTTCAATAGCTGCCCAATATTCTATCTAGCAAATACCAAACTGGTCTGAGAGTTTTATCAATGATTTTGATGAGTATAGATGGTAAGCTTCTTAGATTTTCAGATTATACAAGACTGGGAATGTTAGCTAATAGATTGAGTGACAGGATAAAGTTTCAAAAACATTTTAACAGCCTGAAACAATGTGCTAGAACTAATGAGATGACATTTAATAGGGATCAATGTAGAGCTTTGCTCTCAGGCCAAGTGCCCAAGTACAAAATGAGGGAGATTGGAGAAAGGCCAAGGGTTTTTGCTGATAGCAAGTTCGAAGTTGATCAGCAGAACAACAGAGCTGGCCAGTTACTTCAACCATATGGGGGGAGGGTAAAACAGAAGTAGATCTTCTAGAATTAAAGATAGGATTGCTATTGGACTTCATTCTTTTCACTCAGTTATTTAACGGGCATGTTGAACACCTTTATGTCTTAGTTTCCTCTATGATATGTACAAAGCTTACTAAGCTGGGGATCTCAGTATGGTGAGAGACAATAAATTACTAAAATACAGCAGATTATTTATTATAATGGAGATGTAGTTAGAAGACCATGGAAAAGACAGAAGGAGACTGTTACTGAGGGCAAAGTCAGAGTAAGAAAAGGCTCAAAGAGCAGGTGATGCTTTGGCAGAGACTTAGAGGATGGTTACAAGTTTCCCAGGCTGAGTATGGGCATTTTAGGCAGAAGGAATGGTATGTTATGTGTGAAGACTATAGGGCTGAGATGCTCCCCTGTAGTTGGAAAAGAGCAAGAAAGATGTTGACTATGAAGGATAGGAGTAAGAGGGAGGAGAGGTGGAGTCCAGATAACTAAATCCTGTGTGCTATGGTAAAGAGGTGGATTTTACACTGGAGAATACTCAGCTACCTGATGAGCATTAAGCCAGGGGGATGACAGGATAACCCTGGTATTTAGAAAGAAACCTGCATGTGGCCGGTGGAAAGTTATTTGAAGAAGAGATAAGACTTAAGGCTGGCACATAGAACATTTTCTAGGATAAACTCACATGTTAGGACACAAAACAAGTCTTAATAAATTTAAGAAGATGGAAATCATATCAAGCATATTCTCTGACCATAATGGCATGAAACTAGAAATCAATCACAAGAAAACAAAACAAAACAAAAAACACACAAAGACATATAAGCGTAACCAATGGACACAGACACCAGGGGGGTGAGGGCATGAGTGGGGGATGGGGGGCAATGGGGGAATAAGAACACATATGTAATACCTTAATCAATAAAAAAAGAAAAACACAAAGATATGGAGGCTAAGTAACATTACTAAACACTGAATGACTTAAAAACGAGATCAAGGAAGAAATCAAAATATAACTTGAAACAAATGAAAATGAAGATACAACAACCCCAAATCAATGGGGCACAACAAAAATAGTCCTACAAATGAAATTCATAGGACTACAGGCCTAAAATCAGAAATAAGAAGAATCTAAAATGAACAATCTAAGTTTACACTTAAAAGTACTATGGAATTAACAGCAACAAAAAAGGCCAAAATGTCTAGATTCTAGAAGAAATAAAAATCAGAGCAGAAATAAACAAAATAGAGTCTAAAAAATATGAAAGGTAAGTGAAACCAAGTGCTGGTTCTTTGAAAAGATAAACAAGATTAACAAACTTTTAACAGACTCATCAAGAAAAAAAAAGAGAGAGAGGAACCAAATAAATAAAATTGGAAATTAAAGAAGAGAAGTAACAACTGACTCCACATAAATAAAAAGGATTGTAAGAAAGAATTATAAATAATTATATGCCAACAAATTGGACAATCTGGACAAAATGGATAAATTCCTAGAATAAAACAATCTTCTAAAACTGAATCAGGAAGAATCGGATAATCTGAATAGACAGATTACAACTAATGAAATTAAAGCAGTAATAAAACAAAAACTTTCAACAAACAAAAGTTCTGGATTGGACAGCTTCACAGGTGAATTGTACCAAACATTCAAAGACCTAATACCAATCCTTCTCAAATTACTCCCAAAATTCAAGAGGAGGCAAGACTCCCAAGCTCACTTTATGAGGCCAGTAGTATCCTAAATGTAAAACCAGATAAAGACACTACAAAGAAAGAAAATTATAGGCCAATATCTCTGATGAACATAATGCTGAAACCCTCAACAAAATATTAACGAACTGGATCCAGCAATACATTAAAAAGATCATACATCATGATCAACTTGGATTTATTCCTGGGATGCAAGGTTGGTACAATATCCACAAATCAATAAACATGATACACCACTTAAACAAAATGAAAGATAAAAACCACATGCTCATACCAATATATTCAGAAATAGCATTTAATAAAATCCAGCACCCAATTATGATAAACACTCTCAGAAAAGTGGGAATAGAGGCAACATGCCTCAACATAATAAAGGCCATATATGACAAACTCACAGCCAGCATCATACTCAATGGGCAAAATCTAAAATCGTTTTTCTTATGATTGGTAACAAGTAAGGGATGCATGCTTTCACCACTCTTATTCAACATAGTACTGGAAGTCCTATCTACAGTGATCAGACAAGAAGAAAAAATAAAAGGCATGCAAATTGAAAAGGAAAAGGTAAAACTGTCATTATTTTCATATGACATGATACTGTATATTGAGAACCCTAAAGGTTCCACCAAAATTACTAGACCTGATAAATGAATTCAGTAAAGTAGCAGGATACAAAATCAATATCTAGAAATCAGTTGTATTTTATACACCAACTAGAGGCCTGGTGCATGAAATTCGTACATGGGCAGAGGTATCCCTCAGCCTGGCCTGCACCCTATCCAATCTGGGACCCCTTGGGAGATGTTCAACTGCCAGACATCCTTCTCACAATCTGGGACTGCTGGTTCCCAATTGCTTGCCTGCCTGCCGATTGCCCCTAACTGCTTCTGCCTGCCAGCCTGATCACCCCCTAACCACTCCCCTGCCAGCCTGATTGAAGCCTAACTGCTCCCTTGCAGGCCTGGTTGCCCCCAACTGCCCTCCCCTGCTAGCCCGGTCTCTTCCAACTGCCCTCCCTGCAGGCCTGGTTCCCCCCAACTGCCCTCTCCTGCTGGCCTGGTCTCCCACAACTGCCCTTCCCTGCTGGCCATCTTGTGGTTGTGGGCACCTCCATCTTTGAGGGCATGACAGTCAATTAGCATATTCTCTCCTTATTGCCTGTGGGTGCCGCCACCTTTGAAGGTGGGGCAGTCAATTAGCATATTCCCTCCTTATTGGCGGTGGGCACTGCCATCTTTGTGATGGTATGAGGGTCAATTAGCATATTCCATCTTTATTAGATAGGATAATGAACTATTATAAAAAAAAACTAAGGAAACAATTCCATTTACAATTGAATCAAAATAAATAAATTACCTAGGAATAATTTTAACTAAGGAGGTAAAAGATCTATACTCAGAAAATTACAAAACACTGAAGAAAGAAATTAAAGAAGATACAAACAAATGAAAGTATATTCCATGTCCATAGATAGGAAGAATTCACATAATTAAAATGTCCATATTTCCCAAAGAAGCCTATAGATTCCCCACAATTCTTATCAAGATACTAATGGCATATTTCACAGAACTAGAACAAATATTCCAAAAATTTATATGAAATCACAAAAGTCCCTGAATAGGCATAGTAATCTTGACAAATAATAACAAGGTTGGTGGACTCACATTGCCTAATATCAAGCTGTACTACACGGCCATAGAAATCTAAACAGCATAGTACTGTCATAAAAAAAGACATTAAGATCAGTGGAACAGAATAGAGAGCCCAGAAATAAGCCCACACCTTTATGGTCAATTAATACTTTACAAAGGATGCAAAACATACAATAGGGTAAAGATAGCCTATTCAATAAATGATGTTGGGAAAACTGGACAGATACATGCAAAAAAATGAAACGACTATCTTCTTACATGATACACAAGAATAAACTAAAAATGGATTAAAGACTTACATATAAGACTTGAAATCATAAAAATCCTAGAAGAAAACTCTGACATTTCTCTTAGCCTGATATACATAAAAAACCAAGAGAAACAAAAGAAAAAATTGACAATGGGACTATATCAAACTAAAAAGTTTTGCACAGCAAAGGAAACCATCAACAAAATGAAAAGACAATCCATTAAATAGGATAACATATTTACCAATGATACATCTTATAAGGGGTTATGTCCACTTCTCCCAAGAGGACATACCAATGGCCAATAGACATATGCAAAGATGTTCAACGTCACTAATTTACAGAGAGCTGCAAATTAAAACCATAATGAGATATTAACTAGCACCTGTCAGAATGGCTATCATCAATAAACCAACAAACAACAAGTGTTGGCCAGGATGTGGAGAAAAGGAAACCCTCGTGCACTGTTGGTTGGAATGTAGATTGGTGCAGCCACTAAGGAAAACAGCATAGAGGTTCCTCAAAAAATTAAAAATGCCCACTGCCTTATGACCTAGTGATTCCACTTCTGGGAATTTTTCCGAAGAAACCCAAAACACTAGAACTGATAAATTTGGAAGAATATATGCAACCCTATGTTCATTGCAGCATTATTTACAATAGCCAAGATTTGGATGCAGCCTAAGTGCCCATCAGTAGATGAGTGGATAATAAAGCTGTGGTACAGTAATGCAATGAAATATTACTCGGCTGTAAAAAAAAGAAGGAAATCCTTACCCTTTGTAACAGCATGGATGGACATGGAGAGTTTTATGCTAAATGAAATAAGCCAGTCACAAGTACCATATGATTTCACTTATATGTAGAATCTAATGAACAAAATAGAAACAGATTCATAGGTACAGAGAACAGATGGAAAAGGGGTTGGAGGGCTGGGTGAAAAGGTGAAGTGATTAACACCCTCCCCCCAAAAGAGAAATTATAGACACAGATTACAGTATTGTGATTGCCAGATGGATAGGGTCATGAGGCAAGGTAAAAGAGGACAAAGGAAGGAATGTATGGTCATGTAAGGAGACTTGACTTTGAGTGATGAACACACAATATAATATACAGATGATGTATTATAGAATTGTACACTTGAAACCTATATAATTGCATTAACCAATGTCACCTCAATAAATTCAATAATTTTTTTGAAAGGAAAGACTTAAATCTGGGAGACAAGCATGCAGCAGTTCTTGGAAGACATAATTTAGACCTGAATAAAGACACCAAGACAGTGGTGTGTATGTGTGTGTGTGTGTGTGTGTGTGTGTGTGTGTGTGTGTGTGTAGAGGATGATTTCAAGAAATATTTAGGAAATAGAACTAACAGGGCTGAGTGAAAGACTAGATGTGCTGCCTGAGAGAGAGTGTGAGAGTCCCAGATGATGCCTAGGATTCTGGTTGGTGTTACTTAATAAGGTGATGAATTAAAGTGAAAATAGGTTTGGGATGGGGATATGGAGATAAGGAATTTAGCTGTGGATATTTTGTGTTTGAGAGGCCTGTGACACAGCCAGGTGTATTCAAGAGGCATTTGGAGATAAGGGCTTGGGTCTCAGAAAGAGATACAAGACCAGAAAGTTAGCTTCTTACCACCTCCACCCTTTTTCTCTCACAAGTCCTGTGCAATCAGAATGGTGATGCCTTCCCAGTTGCTTCTCTTGACAGTAGATGAAGGCCAAGCACTCCCAGTATGGAATTCTGAACTAAAATGACCAATAGTACTGTCATGTGGTTGTAAGCAAGGACAATAAAGTCCCCTTGAATTATGTGCCAAGGGGGAAAAAAAAGATTTTTCCTTCTTTTAAGCCAAAGAATAGCAATGGCATCTGTAGAATCAGAAGAAAAAGGATGACAATAAGCATGCCGTACTTTGTTCTAGGCATACAAACAAGTTCACTTTCCCCTTCTCTAAAAGCTGAGTCTTTCTGATGCCCTGAGTAGCATGTATTTTAGTAGGTTTATACAGAAAATGACCGAGTTGAGTAATTTAAAAGAAAACATAAATCAGAGTCAGACCTGTATGGAAGGAAAAATAAATCAACACCTAGAGAAAAGTTGAGCTAATATTACTGTTGATTTGACCCCAGCAGGATGATGCTTCTTCATAACTGACCCCCCAAGATATAATTTTTTGTGTGACAGTGCCCATTCTTGTCAATTATCCCTGCTGGGAAAGTGATGGGAGCAAAATGTCAGTTGGCAACAGGGGTGTTAATAATCACTACAGACTTGCAAGAAGGTGTTTCATAAACTTCCTAAGCATAGTTTATATGAAAGGGTAATTGGCAGGGACCTGGCATCCTGGAAAACACCTTGCATTCAGGTGTTCAATTCTGTTGAATGCTTTGATGGGAACAAGTATAGTCTCCTAGTGCTTAAGCCACTACAAAATTGCTCTTTATATTAAAAACAGGTTGATGTGAAATCTGTAGAGTTATGCAGGAAAGGAAGCAGTTCCTCGTCTGGAGGCACTAGCAAGGTGACCAGTTGCCATTAAACACCCAAGGTTGGCTTAATAAAAATGGCACTATTTCTTTGTCAACTCATTTTGGCCTCTCTTTCCTTTCACAGGAGTCTGGTTTCTCTATCCAAAATTTTACCCTGAGAGGCAATAATTATGGCCTCGTGGAGGAGGTGGGCACTGCAAAATGGGCAATAGAATAAGCCAACATTTTTCAAACTCTGTTCACTGGAACATCATCCTGGCCAATACATTAGAGGAAACCTCTCACTACATTGTACATTCACAATGGAAAGTCTGAGAGGTCCTGCAATGAAGACATCTTTTAAAATTTGTCTTAGCATTTTCAAAACACATTTGATCTTAGATCCTGTTTTCATGTCTATTAACATTTCCCTGATCTGTGGTTATTTGTAACCCATTTTAGAAAATGCTGCTAGAGGCAAATAAGCTTGGTAGCATTGTTTTTTCTCTTCTCAGTTTGTGCAGCTTGGGGTCAAGCAGAAACACTTTTTTCTTGACCTTTGCTAATGAGCAGCTTTCTAGAATATCTGAGTTTACTAAAGTGCCTCAGTTTATAGAGTTAAAGGGAAAAATTATATCTTAATTTAATGACTAAGAATATCTCACAATCAAAAACTTGGGGTCATTGTTGTGATATTGATAAGTGGCACTTCCCAAAACTTGGGGTGGAGATGGGCAATGTATAGGCCACTGAGACCAGGGTAATCCCATCACCACTCCTGGAACCTAACACATTTCCTGAAGTGTGCTTATTTGCTTTCTATTGTCTATTTCTCTGATAGTGATTTGCCAGAAAAGAAAAGCCACACTTAAGGCTTGAAGGTCCTAAAGAAGCAGGTATTGAATTTGCAAAGAAAAGTTACAGGAGTTCCATGTGTCTGGAGGTAGTAGACTCATGGACAAAGAGCCTTGAGCTGTCTCCTGTGTCCCCAGCAGGAATGGAAAACATTTCCAATCAGTGCTTGGTACCCTTTTGCCCACCTGAAACCTTAAATTAATCCTAGAAGGTAAGCTGATTTTAATCTCTTCCAGCCTGTCCTCTCTCGCTAGCTTACTTCTGTGAAAGGTGGTGCAGTTGTCACTGGGAGATGCTCACAAGCTTTTGCCATAACCCCATTCTACACTCCACATAAGATTATGACACAGAGCATTTGTTGCTACCATCATTCCAGCTTCTATTCTACACCATGTGTGCTCAAGCAACCTTATTGATTCCCATTTAGTATGTCCAATTAACATGACTTCTGTTTTACAATCCTAGGTAGGGAAAACATTCCTCAATCAGATATAATGCCCATCCCAATAATACAATCATGTAAAAGAGATGCAACCACTTCACATAAAGCCCATTCAAACATGCCAATTCTACAAATGTTGACATTAATCCCATCAACCCTTGTGTTTCTAACTGCAGCCTCTAGTAGGTCTTCATCAACAGGTTTTGATTTTCTAATACTGGGTAGGGAAAGTGTTCCACTGTCAGATATATACATATCTATTTCCTTAAAACATTCAGGAAGAGGAGACACACCTTCTTTACATAAAGCCTGCTCAAACATTCCAACTTTCATAATTCTATCAACCCTTACATTTTTATATTCCCTCAATTGGTGAAGCCTGAGTCAGGGCTTCACGAATGGGTTTTGGTACCACAGTTTGTGGGACTCCTGTGTTAAATGAGTCCTGGAAACTTCTCTTTTCCACCCTCTGACCATGTTACCTACTCTTGTGGTTTTGGGTCCCCAGCCAGGGGTTGATCCAAGAGACCCTTGCCCTTGTGTCAATCTAACTTGATTAATCTCCCAAACCACTGCCAGAAGAGATTGATGATCATGTTTCTCATTGTGATTTTTGCCTTCTGGCTTTTTCAATTTCTCCAAACTGGGGTAGAGTGGACTTGTTTTGGACCCTTTAATGTTGGGGACCCAGCACAGGTTCTTTAGTCTCACCCAATCTTTGATAGTACTGTACTAAATTTTTTGTTTTAATCTTATCAATGTCCATTTTATTTATCTCATTTTAAAATAACCATCTTAAGATTTACATCCTGCTGGGATGAGTCTTGTGACTCTCCACTTTGTTTCCACTTTGTTTCTGCTCCTATCAATATTTGCTTTATTTATCTTATTTCTTTTTTTTTAGTTGGAGAGGGAGAGAGAGAGAGAGAGAGGGAGAGAGAGAGAGAGAGAGAGAGAGAGAGAGAGAGAGAGAGAGAGAGAAAGAGAGAGAGATTGGTTGCCTCCAGCACTCACCCTGACCAGGAATGGAACCTGTACACCTTTGGTGTATAGGACAATGCTCCAACTGAACCACACCACCAACTGGGGCCATCTTATTTCTTAATAACTACTGAAAAATTTCCACCTTTTTGGTCTCTTCCTATTCTCCTGTTACTTAGCCTAATGTTTTTTACTAGCACGTGTAAGACCCAGGAGGAGAAGCTGAGATAGGAAATTTGATAAGGCTTCCTCAAAGGTCCCTGGGTTTTGCAATAGAAAGGTGACATGGGGCACCCAAATGAAAGTGGTCCCCTTAACTATACTAGTAGCACTTACCATAACCTGAGTAATGGGCATGTTCAGCACCGAATATCCCAGTCATCATAAAGCCAGTCCCACATGGCTTGCATATGAAGCATACCAGCTGCTTCATCTGGGGGGATGCACTTGGCTCCACATTTATAGGGGGAGATGGAAAGTCCCCCTTATCAGGGTAAATAGACCTTAATGGCTTTTATCCAGTCCACCAGGCTGGCTGTTCCTTCAGAAATAACCTCCTGGGTGTATGGATTGTGTATAGCCATCTCTGATTGTTCCACAATGAGCGGTGGGTTCTACATCTACCTACACTTGCTCTTTCACTCTGCAGCCTTCAAAACCAACTACACAGTATCCAAAGTAGTTACTCTCAAAATGCATCTCAGTATAGATTCTTTGAGAAGCTTGTGATATTGAATTACAAAATGAAACAACTCCTTCACTCTATACTCCCTAGTTTCAGTAGTTTCTTGGTGTCATCTGCCCCACTGCATTGAAACCTTCTTGCTGATCAGAGGTCTTAAAGGTATTTTCTATTGTTACCACATAATTTCCCCCTTGGGGGCAGCTTTGAGGCTGATGACCCAAGATCAGAGTGATCTAAGTCTCAGCTTGGTTTAGTATTAATGTCCAACCCAACATTTTCTTATATTTCCATTTTAGCTATTACAGATAACAATAACCAAAGGTTTGTATGTTTAGCATGCTTCTTATTATTTTGCATTTCCTTATATATCTAATGAGTCAACTCAGAGTGAGGTTTACTACATTTGTAATTTCCATTGCTAATTTTTACCTTTAGTAACATATCATAGCACAACTGCAGTTTCATATCATGGTGACTAGGTACCATCCAGGGATCAAAGGTTCATAATCTCCTGCCTTTCTCTTTTTTTCTCTTCCGAAACCACTACATATTTCTGTGAGCCGCAGCTATTCTAGCAAATCCCATTTCTCTGACACCAACTAACAGGTTCTGAACTCAAATCCAACGTGTGGGTATAGGTAGGTTTCCCCCCACATGCACACACATACCACCAATTCTCCAATACCATCTGGGTGGTCCTACAATTCCACTTCATTCTGACACTGCTGAATTAAGGACCCAGTCCCACAAGACTGCTCCTCTCCCCACTTCTGATCCTAGGTTTGCTTCTCACGGACAATCTAGGGACTACAGCAATTTTCATGTCATGACACACATAAACAAACTAATTATCAAAATTCTATGGCACACCAAAATATATTACATTTTTTGCTGATCTGACAAAAAATAGGTATAATTTTGATTCATTCATGTGAGAGTGGTTTTGGTGTGTTGACCATCGTCTCTTTTTTTTTTTGACAATCAAAGGGAAAAGAGGTGAGTGCCCCTAACTAAATAGTCAGGTATTACATGTTTTAAAAATTTTTGTGGCACACCAGTTGAAAATTGCTGGACTAGAAGTTCCCACAACCTTCTTATGTTCAATTAAATTGCTAGAGCATCTCACAGAACTCAGAGAAACATTTTACTTACTACATTACTGGTTTGTATAAAAGGACATAACTCAGAAACAGCTAGATGGAAGAGATGCATAGGGCAAGATATGGGGAAAAGGCGTGGGACTTTTATGACCTCTCCAAGCACATGCCAATCTCCCCAAATCTTTACCAACCCAGAAGCTCTCAGAAACCTATCCTTTAGTTTTTTTTTTTTAATGGAGGCTTCATCACATAGGTATCATAGGTTAAATTCATTTGTCATTAGTGATTGAACTCCAATTTCCAGCTGCTCTCCTCTTCCTGGAGGGCAGAAGGGTGGGACCGAAAATTTGAACCCTCTAATCAAATGGATAACTCCACTGGCTGCCAGCTCCCATAAAGTAACCTCATTCACATAAGACACATTATCACTCTTATCACTTAGGAAATTCCAAGAGTCTTTTAGGAGCTCTGTGCCAGAACGGGGGGGGGGGGAGAGAAGGGGATGAGGACCAAGTACATATTTCTTATTATAAATCACAATAGCACAGGATGCACTAAAATATTTTTGCATCCTTCCCTTTCTTTGTTCTTGGTTCAGAATAGTTAAGTTAGCTTTCATAGTCACTTATTCAGAGGAATAGTCTTGCTGTTTCATTTCCTTGGTGAGTGATGCTTTTTTGAGTGAGAAATTATTTACTCCCTCCTTATTGATTCTTTTAAAAAATGTGGGAAGCTATCAAAATAGTTTAACTCTAGATGTGTTCCTGGGAGCCCAGCTGTGTGTTTTTCTCTTCCCCATCCTCCATCACCTAAGTCTACCTCCTCTCCTAGTCCCTTGTAGTAAGTGAAGAACCTTCCTCCACTTCAGACCCTTCAGGTTAATCCATGAGTAAGCTTTGTTTGCACTGTCAGGAGACAGTGATACAGGCTTGGACTGAAAATAGAGTAAAGAAGGAGAAGGCAGAAAAAGGCATGGAGGAGAGGGGAAGTCTTACGTGGAGAAAGCATTGTTCTGTCTCTCACATCGGATCCCCTTGCAGTTGTTCGGCTCATCAATCGCTCTGGTCTCATAATAAAAGTAAAGCTGGTTCAATCCATTGGCAAAAGCCAGAAGGACCAGGCAGTAGATAAAGAGGAATTTGAGGATATCAAGCAGCATTCGCCCCAAAGAAATCTGCAGAGGCCCTAAATGGGAGTTGGCTGTGAACAGGGATATGAGACGCAACGAACTTAAAATGTTGGATATTGCAAAGAGCGCTTCTGCAATCAGAGTCGGGTGCCACATTTCCCATTCTTCCCTTGGACGAGAACCATTATACTGAAAGAAACAAGTGCACAAGATGAGAAGCACAGTGAGCATTTATAAAACTTTCCCCTCTTGCCTATCTTCTGCACACAAATAAAGCCATCAAAGTAAGCATCAAGCATTCACTAATATAACACTTTTGCCCACCCCGAATCAATACATGATGTTAATAACTCTATTCTTCCCACTCCCATCCAAATATATACCCAGTATATAGACATAGAAAAATGAATTTCAGAGCATTCATATGGAGCAACCACCTGTGACTTGTCAACATTTTCTAACTATGAGTTTGCCAGATTGTTGGGGAGTGTCACTGGAATCGAGCCACTGGTATGCCCAAGGTGGGGGGACAAATTATTCTGCTTCCTAATGAGATTTCAAATTAGACTCACCTCCTCAACCATCTCCCATCTATTTTGTTCTGAGCACCACAGACAAGTTGTTATTGAAGGACAAGGGATAGGTTCAGCCTCAATGATGTGCAGTATTTACCCTGACTTCCTTGCTGTTTGCAGTTTGGGGCTGATGGAGCATTCTGGAGGGCCATTATTCAGAATTTTATGCTAATTTTTTGCAATCTGTAATGTATTCCGTACTATTACAAATGGTATGTCAATCTTCCATGTATTGAATTTAGCACTGCCCACACAGTGGTGTATGGATGTATTTTATTGTTCCTTTGACAGCCCTACAAGTTTGAATGTCTGTCTAGTACAAATGAAGAACCAGGGGATTGAAGTAGGAAAAGAGCTAGTATTTCTAGGGTTATTATCCATTTTTCATTCCTGTCCTGGACTACTAGCTCCTAGAACATTGGGTGTCCAGCTTTGTAGAAATATGGCTTTGTTGTGAGACCTAAAGTTCAATTGGATTTTGTCACTTCAAACTACCTTTATCTCTTGTGAAAAGCGATCATGCGACAGCCCACAGTGCCCAGGGCATAGCAGCTGGCAGACATCAGCAAGCAGGTGGGCATTAGCCAGAGTAACTCCCAGCATGATGAAGGCAGCTCCAGGTCCAGGGCTCCCATGGTCAGGGCTGCCCAGGCAAAGCCACTGCTCTAATTTCATCATGGTAGCCTCACGGCCTCTCCACCATTGCTCTCACCCTCCTCGCCTTCCAGGACACCGCATGTGCATTGTAGAGCCAGATCCGGGAGGCTAGATCTGACTTAGCCTGCAAGGGGATGCGCTTCTGACACCCTAACCCCATTCTTATGAGAGCAGCCCTCCATCCCATCCACCGTTGAAGAGCAAGTTTGGCTTTCTAAAAACAAAACAACAAAAACTCCAAATTGCCTTTATCTCTCAATTTCATCATAGAATGAGGATAATATCTACTCCTACCCACTACACACGTTTGTGATTATGTACCCATATGTGAAAGTCTGTGTACTCCATAAGGGGAGATGTTATGGAAATACAAGGAATTGCTTATTACCTTCTGAAGACAGAAGTAGATTTGGCTTGGAATTCATTATGAAGCATATTGCCTTGAGCTCTCATCTAAATATCACAGTTTCTCAAGTCTAAATGTAAACAACTTCCCTGAGAAAATGTTGTATTGTGGGCCACATTATATTGTTAGCACATTTCTAAAATGTGCTTCAGTTCCAACAACTGAGGAAACTGGTGTTATTAAAATCATTTGTGTGTATCCAATATTCTTTACTGTCAGAGGAGTTTGGAGAAACCTTGCCACATTCTGCTTCTGTTTCAGATAGACTTTAGTTGGCCAACCAGTTTTGTACACTCTTAGCCAAATCTTGTATCTCTATATTTTTCTTTCCAAAAAAAATCTGCTGCATCTCTGTGGAGGGTGGGTATTGTTATGCCTATTTTTCAAGTGAGAGGCAGAGTGACTTGCTTAAGATCACACAATACAGCAAATTGATGGCAGGTCCAGGACTAAAACTCAGGTCTCTAAACATTCTAGCATTATTTCTATTAAATGTTACTTATATGATAGTTGATATTACAGCACATATGGTAGATAGGCCTTTAAAGGTTTTGAGGTATATGTAAAAGATGAAGACTCTTTGCTGATAAGAAAACAGACCTATGTTTTAAAACTAGAAATTATTTACTGGAAAATATATAGCTCATAATTTAGGGTTTTTTTCTCTCCACAGCCACAACTGTAACCACAGGGAAGTCTGCTGCCCATAGGAATTTGAAGAATATTCATAAGTGTGAAAGATGATTATTGAGGCAAATCTTGCTCTGCATATACTTTTAGAGAAGATATTATAAAATATGAGAGCAGGGAATAAATTTGGAACTCATTTAATATGGAGGTCAACAAAAATGTTGTGTTAAGCACGGTGGGGCAAAAGTAGGTTTGCAATTGTAATTACATGAAACATGGAGTTTATTTTTGTATTATTTATTAAATATTGTGTTATTTCCCACTTGAACAACTGTAAACCTACTTTTACCCCACCAGGTACTTTTGACTTTGTACTACATGGTTCCTGTAACCATTACTCAACTAATTTCTTGTAGAACTAAGAGACAGTATGTAAACAAAAGGATGTGGCTGGAGGCTAAATTTGCCCTGAAGACCATGGTTTTCTAACTCCTGATCTAACACAAATGATTTTTCAACAGTGTTCCTTGAAACCTGAGGGTTCATTGGAAACAGCTGGTGGCCACTGTGGGAGCCAATGAGGAAGCCTGGAATACCCATTCCTCAATCCAAATTCAATACTTTAAACTCTAATATATTGCAATTCTGTATAAGTTTTAATTTCAAGATGTGGTTCCAATCTTATTTTTTAGAGTCCAAATCTAAGGCTCAGAGAGGTAGAAGGATGACCTATGGTAATCCAGTTTGTGAGTATCAGAGCAAGGATTAAATTTTCTGACTCTTGAGTTAGTGATATTGGGAGGCAAGGGATTTTTCTTATATTTTTTGAGATGGAATGCACCTTAAAAATTGGCTTCCATGCCTTTCAAAGGGGACTCAGTCATAAAGAGGATGGGTGTGTGTGCCTGCAGCCAAGAACTGGCCCTTAAAGAAAGAACTACAATTCAATGGCTATCAAAGTTCAGATTTAGTCTATACATATGGAAGTAAGGTGGTGGGGGAATAAATCTAGGTGGTGCTATTCTAAAAGACTAAAGGACAATTATTATTCATTTGTGGGGCTATTTGGGGGGGGGCACCAAGGACCACCAACCTTATGTGTATTTGTTCCTTTTGGGTACTTTAGTCTGTGCCTTTTGGTTACTGTTGTTGTAAACAATGTGGGTGACTAGTTTTCACTCTAAGAAAGGATCTTCTTTAAGCCCAGCTTATCCCATGGTGCTTCTGTACTTCCTCAGTACAATAGTGATCTGAAATGTTTCAAGAAGCCTGGGAACCAGCTCTTGAGGTTTTATCTCCTAGGGGTTGACACAGCCTATGTGGTGCTCAGAATAAGTTCATCTCAGGCTGCTGTGCTCTGTGGATGAGTGGGCCAGATTGCCCATTTATAATTTCTTATTGCAAATCTAAAGTCTGCATGTGGCATGTCTTGCTTCGTAAATTTTCTCTTTTTATAGGATGATTCCGGCTTCTTGGCAAATGTTTCCTTTGAGTTAAGTGTTTTTCAATTAAGGGGCATTCACTCAGCTTAGCAGAGCTGATTTATCCTTTCACTCTAAGGTGGGGAAGTGTTTAGCTCTTTGGAAACCTTACCAGTGAAGCTGGACAGGTTATGTGATTAGCTAATATTGGGCATTATAGGTACATTTTCATATCCCCCATAGTTAATCATTTTACTGATCACTTATTCTAAACTTTTAAGCAAAACCCACCAATTTCTAGATTGATAATTATCTCTCCAGTGTATAAATATCACTTCCAAAGGAAGAAATGTATTTTTTTAGGCAAACAGTGTTACTTAGTCAGCAGAGTGCCAGAATGACATGGATTTCATCCAGGCACATTAACCAGAGATGCAAACATTTCCTCACCAGCTTTTTCTTGTATAAGGAAGTTGTAAATATGTGTTAAGTGATCACCACAAGTATAAGGCATACTCTTAGGCTTCTTAAAAAATGTTTCATGACTGCATTCCACATTCATGCGCTATATAACTAACTCCTCAAATCTTAAAATTTATGCAATATGCATATTATGGGTATAAAAATAAAGCAAGTTGTTGGAGATTTGGGGGACAGCCATATTCCCATTCTAAAACTTAATGTGGAATTTAGTACCAAAAAGCATGAATAACTAGATTATATTGGAGCCTTAATTGTCAGCCTTTCTTCATACTGGAGAAGTTCAATTCAGGGTAGAGGAGGATGGCCATTCTATTATCTAATGAGCATCACCTTTGAACTCAAAGCCTGTGACTACCTAATGTGAAGGCCTGTATATGAAACGTTGTTTTTTTTTTTTTCAGGATAATTCAGGTTGTATAGTGTGGAGGAACAGTATCAAGGTGGTTTGTGTGTGTATACATGTCATCTGAATTGATATTGGGACATAGATTAGATGATACCAAAAAAGCTGGATTTATAACAGCTTGAATAACCATCCTGGTGGTGGAAGTGATGAAGGAGGCAGAGACAATTAAAGGTCTATGTCTCATGCAGTGAAGATTCTAGTGTTCTGCTATCTGTTACATGAAGAATAGTTGATGAAGTGTTAATATTTAGCTTTGAGAAGAGAGAACTTAGCAGGTTAGGGAGCGATCACTTCATAGTGGGAGCAGTATTATGGAGAAGGAACAGCCTTGTCCTGTTTGATGCCACAGGGAAAAAACATTACTAATGAATATGTCACAGGAAGAAAATTTTAGAAAAAATAAAGTTAGTACTTTTTAATGAGGTGACAAGGGTTGAGAGAAGCTTTTGGAGATAGTGAATTCAGTGAAGTTTCTTATCTCTGTCCTATACAAGTATTGGTGGGCCATCTTCTCGGAAAGGATATTTTAGACAACATTTAAGCACTTATTGAATGGATGGGTGGCTGAAAGCTATTTTACTTTCAGAGTTTAAGAAGCTATGAATTTTTTTGCAAATTGCTCCATTCTCCACTTTCTTTGCTTAGGCGACACTGCTTACAAACTATTAAAATAATGTTTATATGGTACTTTCCCACATGGATGGGATCGTCATCGGCACTTTGCCCTTAAACTCTTTATGTCCCCAGTGCTAAAGCTTAATGTAACCAAAATTATTGTTTAAGAAAAAAGGCAGACATTCCAAATTACCTTGACATAGGCCACAATCTTCAAGGAAATAGTTGCCAGGTAGAGCGAGTTCATTGCAAAATCCATCAGGTTCCACCAGTCGTGGATGTATTCAGTAAATCCACCATCCCACATTTCCTTAATCTCCCCCCAAATGAAACCTGAAGAATGGAAGCGAAAGGTTCATTTCTTTACAGGGCAGAATAGTCATCCTAGTCATCATAGTAGGATTCCCTCATATAACAAAACATGAAATAAGTGAATCAATTGGGGTCAGTGGAGTGAAGTCCCTAGAGATAGTAATAATTTACTTCTTTTTCTTTTCTTTCTCATCTCCCAGTACTGAACTTACTAAACCCGATAGGCTTTACCTGGATATGCACATATGTTATACTTTTCTGGCTACTACTCACTTTTAGCATTTTTATTATAGTTACTGGGATGCTGTTATAATTTTGGGTTCCAGATTCTACCCTCTTTCCATTTTAGAGTGGGAGTAGTTTCACCAATAAATTAATTAGGTCAATATTTTCCCATAATCCTTAGTTTCCAATGTGTGCTAGTGGGAAAAATTCTTAATGAGTTTTGAGGTAAGCAAGCTGACCATGGACCAAAATACTTGATATTGGTGTTAAAGCCAAGCAGTGGGGCCCCAAATAATTTAGAATCCTCTTTTCTCCTTTCTCTTCTCATTGTGTGATGGCTTCATGGAATTCTGCCTGATAGTACTGATGCTTTGGAATGTGCAACACAGTAAAGTATATGGCTGTAGTCTAAGGCAGTGGTTCTCAGCCTTTAAAGTGCATGCAAATCACCTGGGGATGATGTTAAAATGCATATCTGATTCTAAAGATCCAGGGTGGGACTTGATATTCTGTATGTCTAACAAACGCCCAGGAACACAGTTTGAGTAGCAAAGACTTAGAGGATGGCAGTGTATTAAAGGGTCCAGTGCAATCTAATTATGCCTGGAGGATACTGGTAATACTGCTTCTACCATGAGTTGTGTGAATTTCCCAGGTTTTCCCCCTGATTGTGAAATCAGTATCCAAATAGGATGTCTACTCTGAATATGTACTGGGATTGTGTGGAATAGCCAGGAGAAATAAGTAGATCCAAGTGCTACCTCTCCTAGTTATGGGAAAGAGGGCATGCCCTCCCTAACTTACCTGAGGCTGGTTCTGAACTGATACTTGGCTTTCCTTCTAAACAAACTGACAGACACCTTACTTGTCCTTGATGGTATTAGGTTAACAGAAACAAGCCCTGAGTACACTGCCAATCTCACTGTAAAACAAGTAATACTGAATGACCAGGGATGGGGAAGAAGGAACTACATTTCTGAGGCTCCCAACAAAGGACGACTCCACTACACAGATGGAAGGTTCAGAGCTAGTCCAACTGCCTATACCAGTAGTTTTTTTAGACAGGACCAGCAGCCAGTCTGGCTTTATCTCCTCTGACTCACCAAGAACCCAAGGCAATATCATCCATTCCACGACAGTTGGGGGAGGCCCCTGTACATGAAGGTCTGTTCTGACGATGTGCTGAGAAGCCAGGAGAAGCATGAAGAGGAAGGTCAGATATGATGCTGTGTGGCAGATAAACTTGATAAAGGGTTTCTTGATGAATAGACCAAGGTTGCTCCTGGGTGAGATCAGATAAGCTATAGACAGCATGGGAAACAGGAACCCAATGGTCATGCAGGTCAGAAGCTTGACTACCCAGTGTTTCCGCCGCCATCCAGGGAAGCCATCATACCACAGAGTGGCAAGCAACTGTTGGCAATTGGGCTGAGCAACAAACTGGGAAAAAGAAGAGAACAATTTAGGCATCAGAGATGACAAGGAGGAAGTCTACATTCTTACCTTTCCTAGTTTACAGCCAGTTGCATGACCAATCCCCCAAAGAGGCCTGATTTACAGGTTCCCATGAATGGATCTAACCCCAGAGATAGCTTTACATGTCAAGTTATGAGACAAGATCTTTCTTTGGATTATTTGTTTCATGTATTAAACAAAATCACTCTGTTTGGTTTGTGCGTTGACTTGCCCCTTTATTCCACCTCTCATCATGTTAGAGAAATGGTTCCTAAAACCTGGCTCTGCATTAGAATTTTAAAAATCCACATTCCCAGGTGGTACCACAGGCTGACTAAATGAGCCTCTCTGGGTGGTAGAGCCTGGGAAGCTGTTTTACGAAGATCTCCTGAGAGTTTACATGTCCCTTAGCAGAGAATTGGGTACTTTTCATTTCAAATTGATTTACATTTTACTCATTCCCCTAGCCTATGTAAAGTCATCAACAATTGTGCACTTTGGGCAAACATAAACTGGCAGGGAATCAGCTCATGCCTGTGGCTATGGTTTGGAATGTAAATAAATCCCCTTTTTTATTTTGTCTTTTTCCTCCTTTGGTTCTGAGAACCTGGTGGTTGGCTAGCAATGAATCTGGTTGCTACTTTGCCATTTACTTAACACCCTCCCTAATCTAGACATGCAAATGAGGAAGATATATTTTGGAGCCAATATTATAACATGTATACAACTCAGCTGAAATTTTACTTAAAATCAATCTACAAAGTGTCAGTGATTAATAGTTAAGGAATCATCAGCATTGCAAGGCACCCTCCAACTGCTCTTTTTCTGGTAAGGAACTCAATAAGGAACTCAACCGTCAATCATGATTTTAAATACTTGACTACTACAGCTATCCATGGGAAAGGTTAAACAGAGCTGCACTATATATATATTACTTACCCAACTTTACTGTTAATATATTTATGAAGGTCATTTGCTTCTCCACCAAAGTCATTCTTCTCTTTCTTGAACACACTGCTGGACTACACCACCCAGTCTCCCTTGCAATGAGGTATGGCCACATGACTAAGTCCTTGATAATGGAATGTTCAGAGAAATGATGAGTGGCACTTCCAGACCTGCCTGTAAAGGTCTACCATGTGTGTTTCTCCATGTTCTTTCCCTTTTATGGCTGACTGGGATGTGGTAACTCAGGATGATTTAGGGAATTCTGCCAGCCTGTGCCCCGCAATGACCATGTGGAGGAGTACTATCTTGCTCACCAATAATACCTATCTTGGAATGGTACATGACTGTGTTTGAGCCATCACATATTTAGCCTACCCTAAAGCAGTTTACTATTACAAAACTTCCAAAAATAAGCTGTAAAATCTTTTAATGATGGGATATCAATTTCTCCAAAGATCCCCATTATGTCTTTACATCTCCTTATTACACATTCACACACAAAAAGACAAAATCATCTGGTCTTTTCTACTCTTCTTGGCATTGCAGCCTATGCCTAAGGCTGGGATGAAAAAAGTACCAGAAAAAATTAAAGAAAAGTAGAAGGGTAAAACAATATATTTGGATGTAATGAAGAAAAAGCACTGTGAGCACACAGTCTAGTGACAGAAACAGATGTATAAAAAGACAGTTATAAAACAGTATAGTAAGGGCACTAAAATGGATATGAACAAAGCAAAATGAGAGCATAAAGGAGAGGAAAATCTGGACTGCTCAGAAAAAGCTTCTTGGAGGAGGTAGTACCTGAATAGAGCATTAAAGAATGCATAGAAGTTGGCTAGGTGTAGGGAAGGAGAAAGAAAAATAGTAAACAGACAAAGAAAAGGGGATAAAGTCATAGAGGTGAAAAAGACCATGGCTTGTGCAGGGAAGTAAAGCAGTCTGGGATGCATGCAGTTGAAAATGACAAGACAAGAGGCCTAAGAGGTATGTAGGGGTTACAGAAGATCACAATGATAGTCTTAGGCCATTATAAATTGTGTGTGTGTGTGTGTGTGTGTGTGTGTGTGTGTGTGTGTGTGTGTGTGTAAAGCAATATAGTAGAGTAGTTAAGACTACAGACTCTGGAGCTAGATTGCAGTGGTTCTTTCTGTTCTTCAATGTCCTCATGTGAAGAATGGAGATAATAGCATCTATCATATATAGTTGCTGTGAGGATTAAGTTATGTTACTACGTATGAAGCACTTAGAACTATACTTAGCACTAGTAAGGGTTTATTAAATCTTGGAAGAGCTAATACTGTTAAGATGGCAATACTCCCCAAACTGTTCTACAAGTTCAATGCAATCCATATAAAAACCCCAGGTATTTTATTGCATAAATTGACAAGGTGATCAGAAAATTCATATGGAAATACAATGAAGGCAGAATATCTAAGTCAATTCTGAAAAAGAAGCACAAATTTGGAGGACTCATGCTTCCTGATTTGTCAAAATGATGCATTTGTGTGTGGGTTAGTGTAAATAGAGTTCTTTTCCAATTTCCTCCTTAGGGGGCTTAAAAGAAACAACAAAGGATGAGCAGTTATAGGAGCTTCTTAAAAGCCAGAAGACTGGGTGTTGCTCAAGAACTGAGAGCATGTGTTAGTCTTTATTATTTTCCCAATATTTTGCTAAATGCCTGACACAAGGTAAACACTGAATAAATATTTGTTGAATGAGTGATTGAATAAATAAATTTGTGCTGGATGAATCTTGGAAGAACTCTCTCTTTCCAAAGCCTTCTTTCCTTAGTGTATGTAGTGGGTAAAGTCTGGTAGGTAACTCAAATCTTTTAGGAGTTGCAACTAGGAACTATTCTTAACATAGCCAGATTAACTAACATATAGTGTGCCAGGCACTGTACCAGATTTTCACATATATCATCTCACAGCAACCCCAAAGGTAGATATTAGTATTATACCCATTTTGCAGATGATGGGACTGAGCCCAAGCTTTCATTCTTGGTAAGTGGTGAAGCCAGGACTGGATCCCTAGCTTGGCTGACCATAGACCAAGCTCTTATACACTGAATGCTGGCAATCCATGGATGGTATGATCTGGAGCCTGCAGAAAGCTGATATTCTCAGTATCTTCCCCATTGACCTTACTGCAGTGATTGAAATGCCCATATCACTTATTATTTTGGGTTAAGGCATTATGTTTTTAGGAAGTAGTGATATATTGAACTACCCTTATGAGTTTAAAGTGAGTATATAATATCATCCAGTTATCTAGCTATAAGAGATCTGCCTACCAGCAAAGCACAGAAGCTATGGGGTTCTCCTGAGTCTAGGCTCCCGAGTAGCAGCTGGAAAGGCAGGGGTAGTGATGCATAGCTAGGACCATGTGGGGAAACCTTAAAGATCTTAGCTGTTGGGTTTAGCCCCAGGCCTGATCTTTATGGAACCCATGTTTTCAATCTATCTAAATCTTTTCTTCATAAACCTCCTAGGATCCTCACTGCAGTATTTCCCTCTGCAATGCTTCATTTCTTTAATGTTCTCAGGCAAGGGCTAAAACTTATTATTATTTCTCTACTGCTGCATAGAACTTTTGGAAAAGCCATGGATCTTTTTCCTTTGACATAAATCTGAGTTTTAAATGGAGTGGCTCAATAGCTCTTTACCCCTCCAAAGGATAATTCTTTAAAAAATATCTTTATTGGAGAAACCAAGATGGCGACGTAGGTTAACGCAGGAGATCGCTGCCTCGAACAACCACTTCAGAGATATAACTAAAGGACAGAACGGACATCATCCAAAACCACAGGAAGGCTGGCTGAGTGGAAATTCTACAAATAGGAGGAAAGAGAATATCATACCCAGACTCAGAGGAGGCGCAGTGCTGAAGTGAAATACTCAGGTGCGGAGTGCGAGCACGGAGTGGGCTGGTGGCGGTGGGCGCGGTTGTTGTTTTCAATCGGGAGGGAGTTTCAGACTCTGAGCTCCAGATCCGGGCGAGTCTCTGGGGAGCAAGACTCAAACGGGAGAAGCGGGACTGTCTGGCTTTGGTCGGAACTCGAAGGCAGCTTTCTCTCCGAGGTTTGCAGCCATTGCTGGGACTCTGAGAGGCAGAGCCCCTGGGGAAGGAACTGAGAGCAGCCATAACTGCTCGCTCTGGCCCTCCCTGTAGATCCCTGGGGACCCGCCCCGCCCAAGCCCTGCGCAGAACCATTTGCCGGATAGCCTCAGGCAAAGGCTAGATTAGCACCGCCTTAGAGATCCAGCACAGAAGCCCTCCCACTGCAGACCCAGCGGACTCTCATAGCCAGTTAGCCTGGAGGTCAACTCACCCCCGGTATTGCCGACATCAATCAAGGCTTAAAGGCAACAAGACTGCACACAAAGACCACTAGGGGGTGTACCAAGAAAGCATAAAAAATGCGGAGACAAAGAAACAGGACAAAACTGTCAATGGAGGATATTGAGTTCAGAACCACACTTTTAAGGTCTCTTAAGAACTGTCTAGAAGCTGCCGATAAACTTAGTAAGGCCCTCGAAAAGACTGGTGAGACCGCCGATAAATGTTGTGAGATCCTCAAGAAATCTAATGAGACCCTTGATGTTATATTGGGGAACCAACTAGAAATTAAGCATACACGGACTGAAATAACGAATATTATACAGACTCCCGACAGCAGACCAAAGGAGCGCAAGAATCAAGTCAATGATTTGAAATGCGAGGAAGCAAAAAACACCCAACCGGAAAAGCAAAATGAAAAAAGAATCCAAAAATGCGAGAATAGTGTAAGGAGCCTCTGGGACAGCTTCAAGCGTACCAACATCAGAATTATAGGGGTGCCAGAAGATGAGAGAGACCAAGATATTGAAAACCTATTTGAAGAAATAATGACAGAAAACTTCCCCCACCTGGTGAAAGAAATGGACTTACAGGTCCAAGAAGCACGGAGAACCCCAAACAAAAGGAATCCAAAGAGGACCACACCAAGACACATCATAATTAAAATGCCAAGAGCAAAAGACAAAGAGAGAATCTTAAAAGCAGCAAGAGAAAGAAACCCAGTTACCTACAAGGGAATACCCATACGACTGTCAGCTGATTTCTCAACAGAAACTTTGCAGGCCAGAAGGGAATGGCAAGAAATATTCAAAGTGATGAATACCAAGAACCTACAACCACGATTACTTTATCCAGCAAAGCTATCATTCAGAATTGAAGGTCAGATAAAGAGCTTCACAGATAAGGAAAAGCTAAAGGAGTTCATCACCACCAAACCAGGATTATATGAAATGCTGAAAGGTATCCTTTAAGAAGAGGAAGAGGAAGAAAAAGGTAAAGATACAAATTATGAACAACAAATATGCATCTATCAACAAGTGAATCTAAGAATCAAGTGAATAAATAATCTGATGAACAGAATGAACTGGTGATTATAATAGAATCAGGAACATAGAAAGGGAATGGACTGACTATTCTTGGGGGGGAAAGGGGTGTGGTAGATTCGGGAAGAGACTGGACAAAAATCGTGCACCTATGGATGAGGACAGTGGGTGGGGAGTGAGGGCGGAAGGTGGGGCGGGAACTGAGAGGAGGGGAGTTATGGGGGGGAAAAAAGAGGAACAAATGTAATAATCTGAACAATAAAGATTAAAAAAAATAAAATAAAAAAAAATATTGTTGAAAGTATTACATATGTCCCCTTTTTCCTCCATTGACCTCTCCCAACCTGCCCCCATCTCCCACCCCAGGCCTTCTCCACCCTATTGTCGGGGTTCCTGGGTTATGCATATATACACAAAGGATAATTCTTGATAGGAATAATGTCAAGTTCTATTGGAAAGAGCCCACTCCTCCCCCAGACAACTAGCAAAACTGCTTTGATTTAATCATTCAGTGAAGAGAATTATCTCCCCAGCTCTTCACCAGTCTATTGTATGCAACTTTTGTTCCTACATCTGTCGCTTGGACCTGATTCACATGCTGAACCCAAAGCAGACAGAATTTGACTTGCTCGTTGCCAAAGGAGTGGAAGATCAACATGATTCAATTGAGATGTTTCAACAAGTATTTCTGTACGTCTGCTCTGTGCCCAGTTCTGTGTGGCACATGGAAAGAAGTTTACAAGAGAGACTGACAGTTATTTTGGCTTGCAGGAACTCATTGAGAGACCAGCCAAACCCACATAAAATGAGTAACAGGACAATGTTAGTGTTCAGACACCTCACAAGCAGTACAGATTGTAAAAGTGTCAGGTTTCCAGATGGTTGGCTCTCACAGACTGATGAAGGCCACTCCCCTCCAAGTAAAAATATTTTGTCAGTAAGGACATAAAAAAGACATGCTCCTTGTACCTCCTGTTAAAGATCAGAATACATTTTAGTCATGCGAACTGGGTCCACTTAACATTAGGAAAAGCTCATTACTTTGATATGAGGCACCCTAATCTAGGAACTCAGGGCATTCAGAGATGGGACAAATCAGCAGGCACTATAGTCAGCAGGAAAAGCTGCAGAGAATCATTAAATAAGTGAACCTCACTTCCTCTGGAAGCCTTTCCTGATGGCCTCAGCTAGAGGAGATCCCTCCTGCCTGAGCCCAGACCACTTTGCTTCTTCTTTGTGGTACCTTTTAGAGCCTGTCTTGTGTTACACTAACTTGCATGTAGAATCCATGACTTGGCCTTCTTACAACAGTAAGCTTCTGAAAGGGAAGAACAATTTTGTATGTTGTATGCCATTTTATCCCTCAAAGGGCTTTGTGGGAATTACCTGTATTTGTTAAAGTGAGAAATTTCTCCTGTCTGCATCTCTGCTAAAAACTTTATATATGAATGTTCAACTTCCCAGGGGCATTTCAAACACATAACTCAAATAGATCTCTTTCCCCAGAAAAGCCCCCAAGACACACACACACACACACACACACACACACACACGCACACGTGCATGCGCGCAGGATTTTTTTTCACCTTGCATTTTGTGTGTCTTCAAAGTGTATCTCTAGTACTAGTCATAATAGTCACAGATTAAATGTACATAGAACTTCTTATGTTTTGGGTATTTTAAAAAGCACTTTATATGTGTTAACAAACCCAGAAGGTTGGTGCTATATTTATACCCATTGTACAGATGAGAAAACTGAAGCTCAGAAAGGGTAAATTGTAATAATAACAATAATTATCATTTGAGTGCCTACTCTGTGCTCATTTCAGAGTAGTGAGGTAGGGATAGACTTCCCTGGTTATTGAGTCCCCATTCTCTGAGGAAGCAATGGATAATTAAGGAAAGTCCACTGGAAGGAGCAGAGGGTCTGGAGTTTGGAGATAGTCCCTTGAGAAGTAAGCCAGGCTGTGAGGCAGAAAAAAAAGCCAGTAGCAGTGAGCTTCCAATGGCTCCATTCAGAACAGACAATGGTCAGAGGAGAAAAATATTTAACTCCCACAATCTGTCCTATTTTCTGCCATGGTAGCTGTCAGCAAGAAAAAAATTAGATTAGGAAAATACATGTCAGTCCCACATTTGGTCACGTAACTGTTTTTTAGATGATTTAAAATTGTTCAGTGTGTACAAAAGTGCAATACGTGAGACTGGAAATAAGATCACCTTGACATGGTTAGCATTCAGAGGTTTGTAAAGCAGTACAGGCCTGTTGTTCTGGAAAGTAATTAGCAATGGCCTATCTTTGTGTTTCCAAAAAGAGATTAGCTGATTTCAAGCTGGGGAATTTACAGCTGTAATCACTTGGTTCATTTGGAGAAAAAGAACACCTGAAATATGAGAATGAATCATGCCCCCACCTCAGGAGAAAAGGTGAGGATCTTGAAGAATAACTGAGTTCCAGGCTATGGCAGGATCTGAAATGAGGGCCTTTTTTTTTTGGTAATTTGAAAGGTTTACTGATCTTCCCAGACCCTCCTTATGCTCTCTCAGTGAATGGCTGCACGTTGGGATAGGCACAAATTTCATTTCATCACATGTCAGGTTTTTTAAAAGATAAGCTGGGTTGTATATGTGTTGTGTGTATTTAAAAAGCCAGCCAGCAGAAATGACTTGAGATAGAACCGGTTTTGTTGGTTTGTTTTGTAGTTGCCAATCAAGCAGGGCTCTAATGAGGAGAAAAAACTCAAAAAGGAAATCTGTGGCAACGCAATATTCCCTGAAGAGGCAGAAATGTTCAAAACACCTTTCTTCTCTCACCAATGCAGTGATCTTGCTGAGCCATACTTTCATGAAGTGATTCGGCTTTTTTACCACTACAGCAGAAAGTTGAGATGCAGAATAGGTTTAGGCAAGTAGTTTAGGCCTAGATTATACTTTTACATGTAGGCTTTGTCTAATGCAATTTGATACTTATCCACTCAGATCATTAATCCATGGGGATTTATTTTTTTTTTTATTTTTTTTTTATTGCTTAAAGTATTACAAAGGATATTACATATGTATCCATTTTATCCCCCCGCCCTAGACAGTCCCCTAGCCTCCCCTATCACCCAGTGTCTTATGTCCATTGGTTATGCTTATATGCATGCATACAAGTCCTTTAGTTGATCTCTTACCCCCCGGGATTTATTTTTTAAAAGGAGATGCTTGCTTACCCAGGGATGACTGAGACATTTTGTACTCAGCTGGCTGCTGTTTCAATTAGCTAGCAGACTTGGTTCCGGAGATGGGATAATCAATCTCAATGCCAACCCAGGTGCAAACTCACAATATAAGTCAAGTGGCAATCATATCTCTAATTTAAAACTAGAGCTAAACCTCAGTAATTTGAACTAAATGGAGGAAGGTGAAGATAGATGCTAAAAACTGTTTTATAACACATATTTAAAAACTAAAATTTTTCATTTGCAAATATACACAGAAGTCGGATTTAACTAAATGTTATAGTTCTGTGTTGGAGGTGATGGATTCTGAAAGCATCTAGTGAGGCTGTTACGTCCAATGCAATGGCTTCTTTTAGCCATGGGATGGCAGCAGAGGGTGGTAGGAGCTCACTTCCTACTCCAAAGAGGGGCATTCTAGAAGGGAAACTGGGAGATTGTATTGGAAAACTTCTCAGCAGGGAGAAGCAGAGAGCACTAACCTATGGATCAAACTAATGATACATGGAACAGAGCAGGTGGGGAAATATAATGAGAGCCAAAGAGACAACTGATTCAGATGGCCTTGAGAGCTGGATGGCAGTACCAAGCCCAGTGCTGGGAGGATGCAACAGGTATGCATATCCACAGTCCCTATTAAAAATCTCTTAGGGCCAGATGTGTTTTCAACTTCTAAATTTGTCAGATTTTAGAACAATAATATGCAGTCTGTGCCATAGTTTATGTAATACCCCCAGTGGATTTTGAGGCAGCACTCATAAATTACCAAATTTAGCAAATAAAACTGCAAGGCATCCAGTTATATTCGAATTCAGATACACAGTGAATAATGTTTTAGTATAAGTATGTCCTAAATATTGGAAGGGTCATACTTGTACTAAAACATTATTCTTTGTGTATCTGAAATTTAAATTTAATTGGGTGTCCTGTAATTTGTTTGGCAACCCTACTATAATCAAATACATAAATATTTCAGCAGCAAAACCCATGAATGCTTAGACGCAGTGGGTTAAATCAAGACCATAAATTTCCTCACATCAGTTTCTCGCAGGGTTTGCCATTGTATGAGTTTTGATAGAAAATGTATTAATTTTTCTTTTGTTTTTCAGAAATTGGTAGATTTTAGAATTGTGGACCTGTAATTGTTCAATAAATAAAACAATGGAGAGATCTATGGTAAGCCTTCAGTGTATCTAATTCTTAAGGACCATGTTCCCCTCCTCCCTGTTTTGGATTACAGGATGTGTTCAGGTACTGGGGATCCTGAAGGATTGGGGTGAATGGGAGATTAAGTCAGGTATGCCCAGTAGTTTTCACATTTTTAGATGTCTTGGCTGGAAGTTTCATGACCTGTTGGAGCTGCCCACTTCCTTTAAAATTTTCAGCATGAAATAAAAAAAAAGGATGTGGAGGAAACTTAACCCCTCTCTATAATATATATTGAACTCTGACTCTGGTCTGGCCTCTGATTTGTAGTGAGACTTGGGGCAAGACTTTGTGTTTGGGTCTTTATCTGTGCAATGGTGGTTCTGCCACCTACCCTGCCTTCTTCATAGGGTTGCCATGATGATCAAATGGATCATGGGTGGCAAAATGCTTTGAAACATTCTCAAAATGGAAGATGGCATTCCTCATACATTTTTGTTAGCTTAACTGTGCAATGTAGGCTGTAAGCACAAACTTATTTCTAATTAGGTAAAGTAGTAGCATGGTCTTTGTAGTCAGACAGAAAGACTTGGGAATTTAAATTTCAGCTCTACAACTCCTTGGCTGGGTGACCTTGGCAAGTTGCTTAATCTCTTTGGCTCTCAGTTTCCTCATCTAAAAAATGAGGATTGCCGAAACCGGTTTGGCTCGGTGGATAGGGCGTCGGCCTGCAGACTGGAGGGTCCCGGGTTCGATTCCGGTCAGGGACATGTGCCTGGGTTGCGGGCATATCCCCAGTGGGGGATGTGCAGGAGGCGGCTGATCAATGTTTCTCTCTCATCGATGTTTCTAACTCTCTATCTCTCTCCCTTCCTCTCTGTAAAAAATTAATAAAATATATTTTTTAAAAAATGAGGATTATACTAGTAACCCATGCTATAGAGTCATTATGAAGATTAAGAGAGTTAATTCAGCCCCTGGCAATAAGCAAAAATGTTGTCACTTTTTCATCATAGATTATTGTAAAGATTAGATGAAGAAGCAATAAATAAATGTTAGCTATTTTCACCATTATGGCTGTTATTATAAGACTAGAGGCCCGGTGCACAAAAATTTGTGCACTCGGGGGGGGGGGTCCCTCAGCCTGGCCTGTGCCCTCTTGCAGTCTGGGACCCCTCGGGGGATGTCCACCTGCTGGCTTAGGCCTGCTCCCCGGGGGATCGGGCCTAAGCTGGCAGTTAGACATCCCTCTGGCAGCCCGGGAGCCCTCGGGGGATGTCCACTTGCCAGCGGGGAGCAGACCTAAGCTGCAGTCAGACATCCTTAGCGCTGCTGAGGAGGCAGGAGAGGGTCTGCCACCACCACTGTACTTGCAGCCGTCAGCCTGGCTTGTGGCTGAGCAGAGCTCCCCTGTGGGAGCACACTGACCACCAGGGGGCAGCTCCTGCATTGAGCATCTGGCCCCTGGTGGTCAGTGTGTGTCATAGTGACCAGTCATTCCCAGTCGTTCTGCTGTTAGGGTCAATGCATATTAACCTTTTATTATATAGGATGGGAAATTGTTGCTTCTTGGATAGACAGTCTTGAAATGTCTATGTACATGACTTGACACAGATCTCACCTAGGAAATTTGCACACATCAGCACTGCTTCCATTTTCAATTCCTCTGAATATTCTAAGGGTGCATTAAGGAGGTACATTCAATTGGAAACAGTACCATCCTGATTGTACAGTTAGATCCTATAAATAACTCTAACAAATCCCAGAATGAAAAAGCAGATTATTATGCAAGACACATTTTAGAGGAAGAGAGGAAACTTGGTAGATAGAGAAAAGAAGTTTTCATTGAGAAAGATTGGCAAGTCAGGATCAAAGGAAGGATGACCTTTTCAGGGCTGGATGACAAGGAGTAGTATCTCAGGGGGTTCCTTAAAGCTGAGATAGAAGATTTTATGAGTATGATTTTAGGTCAAAGCAATAAACTCCCTCAAAGTGGCTTTTACAGAATGATTTTCCAGGGGCATGACCTGGAGAGAACAGTGCAGCATGACTCTTGTGTGCTTAATGTAATAGAAGAACAGGATGTTCTGCATGTTCCTGCCTACCGCAACCATCCTTCATACTCCTACACTGTCTCCCCTCCTCTCTCTCTCTCTCTCCCTCTCTTCTCCCCCTCCCCTCTCTCTCTCCCTCTCTCTTTGAAAACAGGGATCCTCAATGCTTGAAGAGCTTTTAAGAAGCCACTTTCCTTCTGCTTCCAAGCAGGACCATTTTGAATCCAATTCAATTAAGCCAGCAACATGTACTGAGCACCTACTCTGTGCCAGGTGCTTGGGACACAGACATGACTCCAGTGGCTAGAATCCTATTCCTTAAGGAAACAGGTAACAAATAATGATAAAATTATATTTCTGCTCTCCAATGATGGGGTTCCAAGGGCCTGACTAGAACTGCAATAAAATCAGGAGACTCTCTCACTAAGGACTAAAACAGGAATGTAACCTCACAAAAGAACATGATTTATGCAGCTGAAGGGAGAATAAAATGAACCAGAATCCTGCTTCTGTGTATCAAGACCATCAGGGCTCTGATGGTTTGATTTTAAAGCGAGTGGTACTATCTTAATCCCTGTCCTTCTAGGGACCAAACTTGTGATGGGTTTTTATTAATGACTTATTTACTATGTGCCAAATACTCTTTCTCACGTCCTTTCCCTTTCTTTCTTTCTTTCTTTCTTTCTTTCTTTCTTTCTTTCTTTCTTTCTTTCTTTCTTTCTTTCTTTCTTTCTTTCTTTCTTTCTTCTTTCTTTTCCTCACAATGACTCTATGACATAGTTATTATTGCTGTTCTTCAGATGAAGAAACTGAGACACAGAGAGACTCTTGTAAGTGGTGAGGGCCAAGTTTTGAACCCAGGTCTATCTGAGGACACATTTGATACTCTGACCCAGGAGTCATCAGCCCACAGCCTGAGGTCCCAATCTAGTCAGTTACCTGTTTTTGCAAATAAAGATTTATTGAAAGACGGCCACTCTCACTTGTTTACTTATTCTCTACTAGAGGCCTGGTGCACGAAATTCGTTCAAGAGTAGGCCTTCGTTCCCCTGGCTGCCGGCACCGGCTTTCCTCTGGCACCCGGGAACCAGGCTTCCCTTGCAGCCCTGGCTTTATCTGGAAGGACAGAAGGACATCTGAAAGGTCGTCCAGTCTAATTAGCATGTTATGGTTTTATTATTATAGATGTCTGTTTTTGCACTATAGTGGCAGAGCAGAGTGATTACAACAGAGAGCATATGGCCTACAAAGCCAAAAATATTTGCTATCTGACCTTTACAGAAAAAGTTTGTTGACCCCCTTCCCTACCCACTCTAAACACCATATCACACAGTCTCTGGTATGTAGACTTTAGAGTTAGAGCTGAGGTCAAATTCTGGATTTGGCATTTATTAACAGTGTGCCCTTAGACACCTTAGACAAGTCTCTTTACTTCCTTTGTGTCTCAGTTACACCATCTGTAAAATAGAAATAATAATATTGTCTGTTTCTTAGCCTTGTTGTGAGGATTAAATGAGATACTATGCATGAAAAGTTATTAGCACAGTGTTTGGATGCCTGGCACATAGGAAACTCTTAAAAATGGTAGTTAAATTATTTGGAATGGTAATGACAATGCATAGAATGTAGCTCTGTGCCTAGTACATAGTGAATGTTCACTTAAACACCAAATATTTGTATTTATCTTATTCTTATTCTTGCTAACTTGTCTAAGGCCTTCTAATGTTGAAGGAAAGACTGAAGTTTAGGGCTGGAGGTAGAGGTGGGGGATGAACAGGATAGAGCAGTGAACACAGTGGTTCTAGCCTAGAGAGGGGTTGAAAACAGATAATTTGCTCTGGAATAAGCTGCTTAATGCTTAAAGCATGAACCAGATTATAAAACCAAAGTGAGATGTGTGAGTGAGAGAAAAAGTGAGCATCCCCAATTCTGTTAAGTTTTTGTTTGTATCTTTAAACATCCCTCTCCCTGCAGTGCACTTGAATGAACTGTGATTCCATTCTTTGAAAATTTGGGAGTTTTCTTAAGGATTCCAGTGTGTGCTGACCTCCCCATTCTCCTGTAGCAACTATAACAAAAATGATTATGTGGTATGCTTTGTTCACAGTTGTGCTTGGTTGGCCTAACTGATTAGAGTTTAAACTCCTGTAGGGCAGAAACCATGGCTTTTATCTCCAAGGTTGAGGGAGAAGGAGAGTGTTGCTGTTATTAAACAATGAAAGTGAGTGTGTTGTTGTCATGTGTTCCTGACTGGGACGGTCCCTGATAGAGAAGGGAGAATGAATTTCAGAAGCAAAGTCTTTGGGAGACAAATGAAGTATTTTAGGGTCCTCTTAAGTGACAGAAAAAGTAAAAAACAAAACAAAACAAAAACAAAACAACAAAACAAAAAAGAAAAAAGAAAAACAACATGGCAAAAAAGGCAGGACCCTAGCAGCAGGGAGCCTTCTCCTGGGTGGCTACATATCTTAGATACCCAGGAGGAAGAGGAAATTAACTACAATGGCAATTCCTACCATTAGAGAGGTAAAAGATTGGGTTATGGCACTACCCTTTTTGATAGCCATCTTTTTCTAAAGTCTCTGTGAAGGTTATCCCTTCACTCCCAAGGTGAGTTCCTTCATAAACAATTCCCTACTTGCAAGTGTCTGAGAGCAGCCAGAGGATAGCTATGTTTTGCTAAGGGAGAAAGACATGAGCTCTCTCTCCTTTAGAAAGAGCACTTGCCTTTTTCATTTGGCAGTTTTCACTTCTCATAATCTAAATTTTGAGTCTCCCTTCCCATTATTCAAATGAAATTTATATTTTCTGTCTCTGATATACACATTATTCAAGCAAATTCTCTTTTTTTGCCAGTTTGTGGTAAGAAACTTATGACTCTTGCAACAGTGGTGATTTGGGAGGAGGGCCACAGATAAGTTAAGAACAAAGGGAGCAAATGGACTTTCTCTGGAGCTTAGTTTATACATAATGTAACTTCCAATTGATTCTGTTTCAGAGGAATGTCAAGGCCATAACTGGTTTCTACTACCCAGAATGCCCTGGCTATGCTTCCTGCCCTTAACTGTGACTGTCGCTTCTCTGAAGAAATGAGATGTTCTAAGTGACACTCTCAGATTTCCTGGCTTCTCAAAGGTATGGTGTTTGTTTTACTTTTCCCTTTCACTTACAGCTTACATTATTGCTGAGTGCATTTTAGCTAGTCATAGCAACATTTCTTAGTTATCACATTGTGTAGTCATTATGCTTAAATACCTGGGAGCCTTGGTTTAATACTATTCTTGGGGTTCAGATTGCTATACTTCCATATTGATGAGATAACTATGTGTGTATGACCTAATTTGTGTTTCAGAATAATCAGTGTTGACTGTGGAAGATGATTGGCAAAGGGGATTGGAATGGGGTTATGAAGGGACTAGAGGCAGGGGAACTGATTAGTAGTTTATTGTAAATTTCCATGTGAGAAATGATATGGACCTGAATTAGAGCATTGGGGGTTAAAAGGAGGTGATGGTGATGGAGCTATTTTGGAGATAGAATTGACAATATTTGGCAACCAATTGCATGAAAGGTAAAGAGGAGTTGAGGCTCTCTCTGCTATTAAATGATATAGGGGAGTCAGGAGGAGAGGGACATACTAATGAGTTCATTTTAGGCATGGTGACTTACTGTCCTAGTTTTTCTGCTCTTAGGGGGATTACAAGGACAATAAAATTTCAGTGCTAAAACTTTGAAATTCCTGGGCAAAATATGAGTTGGTCACCCTAGGTTTAGAATATGTTGCATTTGAGGTGTCTGAGGGCAGTCTCCAGCAGGTAGCTGGGCAGGTAGGAATGGTGTGTAGAAAGGATGTCAGAGTCCAAGGCACAGTTTGGGGACTTACCTCTATAGAAATGATGGGTAAAACCAAAGGAATGCATATGATAGTTAAGGGAGAATGCTTAGCATGAAATTATAACTATCTCAAATTCCTTGGGGAATTATGTATCCTTGTGGATATAAATGAATTAATAAAATAATAAAGAGAAAATGGTGAGTGAGAAAAAGGCCTCAGACTGGAGTTTGAGGCACACTGGTATAGGATAGCTATGGAAAGAAACTTGAGGCTGAGCACCAATAAATCTAAAAGGAACCAGAATAGATGATGATGTCATAAAAATCAAGGAAGAAGAAAATTTCAAAATGGTGGGGATTGAGGAATATTAATATTAAGGACAGGTGATCGACTCTGGTGATTAATATATCATTATTCACCTACATGAGAACATTTTCTGTGGAGTCCTGAAATCAGGTTGCCAAATGCTGATAAAATAAAGAAAGGAAAGAAGGAAGAAAGAAAGTGTGGGCAGTAAGCATAGATTCATCTTTCTCCCAACAATAGGATGGGAAAGTGTAGTTTTCTCCTTCAGATTACAGCTCAATATCCAACTCTTAAGTTTTTCTGAACGATTGTCATGGTGCTGTTCTCCTTCTCAAAGTTCCTATAGCACCCAGAGGCTACTATACCATAGTATGTAGGAGGAAAAAAGCCATATGTGATATATATATATATATATATACATATCTTTATTTTCTAGTAGCTTTTGGTTGCTTGGTTGGTCTCCCTATTAGATTTAAGCTTCCTTAGGGCAGAGACCATGGCTTGCATTTCCCCTGGTGCCCACAAAAAAGATCTTCAAGTATATTTGCTAGTTGTTAGGATGGGAAGAATTAAAAAATTCTCTAGGTCAGGTTTCCTCAACCTTAAACTTTTACCTTTTGGGCTAGAAATATCTTTGATTTGGGAGACTGTCCTGTGCCTTGTAGGATGTTTAGTAGTATCCCTGGCCTCTACCTATTAATTAACTCCCTCTTCAGCTCCCACAATTGTGACCACTAAAACTGTTTCCAGAAACCTACTGCTCTAGGTGAGCTGGATCTAGCTTGTTTATCCGTTGCCCTTCAGCATATCTTCCATTGTAAAACATTGGTGTCCAGTCCATGGGCTCCAGAAAGAGATGTATAACCTCCCTTGGTTACTTGCTGTCACTTTTGAGACCCTTAAACTCATTCCTTTCTCTGCCTCTCCCTGGAGTGAGTGAATGACTCATTACTTGAATTTAAATACAAAATACTAAAATGATGCCAACACACTTCCCTTGTGATCCTAAATATCAAAACAAAGCCAGGGAGATATCTAATTACAGCAGTGGTTTGTAATGTTTCTGGAACTGTAAGGGAAACTGTTGTTAACTTGTTTACAAACTGCAACTAGTAGTTAATAATGCTTTTCCTTTTCAAATTATCTTTCAAATATTATATTGTAATTATGACTGTAGCCTCCTCAGAGATTGGCAAGAGGTTGGGGAAATCAAGAAAGAGGGAATATATAAAATGAAGGTACAGAAGGTTTCAGTGCACAGGCAGAGCAGAGAACCCAGGAGTCCTTGGTTCTCATTTTTTTTCACGTTAAACCTGCCGTGCAGTCCTGACACTTTTATGTATCATCCCAATGGTGTCTGTGGTTCCAGGAAACATTTCTCTGTTATAGTCATGAATGAATGGATGTGGGTTAAGTTGGACATAGGGTGAAAATAAGGAAAAACTTGGATATCTTGCCCTGTTCTATTATCATTTTCCAGGCTTCTGAGGTTCCATGGTATTGCCCTGTGAATCTTCCCACTCCTCTATGGGAAAGTCCAATAAAGCATTCAGTACATTTTTTGACAAGTACCTGATAAATATTCTTAACACACCAAAAAGTGATGTGAATAAAAGAAAGAAGGTTGCATAAAGCATAGCTCATTATTCCTGGTTCTTAATGAAGCATGTTAACTTATTAAACTAAGCATTTTCCATGTATTCTCAGATTGTGGCACCACAATAAACCCATAAAGTAGGTATTATTTGTATCCATTCTCCTTTTACAGGGAAGGAAATGTGAGGCTCAGTGAGGTTAAATCATTTGCCAAGGGTATATAGCTACAGGGTGACAAAGCTGTGATCCAGACCCCAATCTGTACAATTCCAAAGTCTGTGCTTCTATTACCATGAAAATATGATACATTCATGTAGTCTACTTTTCCTTCATTTTTTTCAAATCAGTAAGCTATTCCATTTTATTGAAGAACTGAGGACCAGAAAGTATAAACGACTTGCCCAGGAAGATGTTGTGGTAGTGGCAGTGACAGTAGGCGAAGGAGCTGAAGGTAAAGCTAGAAAACACATTTTCTTCCTCATATTGTGTGCTCTTTTTCTACCTACCCCATTCTTTCCAGTTCAGAAGAGAAGACACCTCTCATTCTGGGAAATAATTAAAGAACTGAAAAAGACAGTCTGTCATCAATTGTATGATACTGAATTTCTGAACTCTGGCAATGACAAATCAAACAAGGGAACCATTTTCTTTCCTAGTAGATGTTGGAGGTCATTAGCTATACTTAGCCTGCCAGCAGGCTTTAAATGATGAGGACATTGTGTCCCTGCAGGATCTGCCAGGGTAATTGAGGAGACCAAAAAACATACTACACACTTGGACCAGGCAACTGGGCTAGAGAATCTAGCTGCCATAAATACAGAGTTTTCCAGAGCATTACTAAGTAGCGTCTGAGTCATTTTGAGGAGGGGGATGGAGAAGGGACTGAAGAACAAATTGGCATCTTCCAAAATTTAACTGAATGATAGTTGGAAATTCTGAACAACCTTGGGAATTCTTTGGTCTTAAAGCAGTTTGGTTTCCAATTCTCAACTGGAATCCCCTTATATAGTCTGGTGCAATAAACTCCCTCCCATCAGTGTATCAAGTTGAATAAATCAGAAGGATGGAGCTAGTCTCTTGCTTCCAAGAAACTAAATTTTATTTTTGCTTGATATAGGCTGGGGATATACATATAAGAATGAGCTGTTTTATTGACAGGATGTAGACAAGTATTATTCCTTACAACCCCAGGGATTACTGCAAATCCTCAGAGAATTTTGTTGCATTGGATAGTCACAAATCTTCTGGTGTTTTCCCCACACCTCTCAATAATTTACTACAAAAGGATTCTCATGAAATATACATTTTAGTTTGTTTTCCCACTAAAATGGTCATAGCCCAGAGGTTTTATGCTATTGTAACCTGGAGGCCTTTCACCAAATTTACATTCCTCTCTCCCCATCAAAACCATATTCTTGCCCCACCATCTAGAAACAGGCAGAACTAAGGAGGATGGACTGTGGCGGTGGTTAGTATCTTTAGTAAAGCAATGTGAAGATTCTTAAAGTTCTTTACTTTGTTTCCTGAGATTTTTAGGACCAGACATAAGTCCTGTAATGTGGTGGCACTGAAAAGCATGTGGGCTCTGGAGGCAGTCAGTTCTAGATTGGAATCCCCTCTCTACTGCTTAATAGCCAGGTGATCTTCAGCAACTCTCTTTCCGTATTTATAAAGTGAGGATAATACTCATTTGTTAATGCTGTATGATTTCATGACCACATGGACATCTGCCCAGGTTTTTACCCTAATTTGTACAGCTAATTTGAGCTTTTCCCATCATCTTTGACTTTGCCTTGTGATATCCATAAGGTATAGATTGTTTTATGCTAGGTTGCAACTAATGGCTATGCAGACACTTCCTTGGTTTTATTTGTACAATGAAAACTCCGTGAGGGTAAGAGCTATGGTTATTTGAGCTTGCCATCATATTCCAGTCCCTAGGACCTAGGGCCATTTCTGGCACATGGTAGGTAATTAATAAATATTTGTTGGTTGAATGAATGCACAAACTCCCTGGTGTCCACATTAGTCTCTTTGACCTACTACCGCATATAGCCTAATGTAAGGAGTGGTTACATCATATGGAACAGGCCTTGTTTAAACACTATCCTATGTCAGCAGGACCAGTGAGCAACCTTGTCCTTAATAGTACCTACAAGTTTCAGTTGGTTCATTCAAGAGTGATGCTAAATTACCCTGTACTGGAAGGGACTAGTAAAACTATATAGGCCTATTTAAGTTTAACTAAGAACTTTTGGTTTTTTTTTTTTTTTTTTTTTTTTGCTAAGGAATCCTTAAGTGTTTTTAAAAATTTATTTTTATTGTTGAAAGTATTACAGGTGTCCCCTTTTTTTCTGCCACTGACCCCCTTCACCCCACTCCTGCCCACTCCCCAGGCCTTCACCACACTATTGACTGTGTCCATGGGTTATGCATATATGCACAGAAGTTCTTTGGGCAATCTCTTCCCTGCCCCCGTCTCTGAAATACATCAGTCAGTTGCATGCTTCAATGTCTCTGGTTCTATTTTGTTCATCAGCTTGTTTCGTTCATTAGATACCACATATGAGTGAGATCATGTGATACTTGTCTTTCTCTGACGGGCTTATTTCACTTAGCATAATACTCTCCAGGTCCCTCTATGCTGTCTCAAAGCATAAGAGATCCTTCTTTTTTAAAAATGTATTTTTATTGATTTCAGAGTGGAAGGGAGAGGGAGAGATAGAAACATTAGTGATGAGAGAGAATCATTGATCGACTGCCTCCTGCACACCCCACACTGGGGATAAAGCTGGCAATCTGGGTATGTGACATGACCAGGAATCAAACTATGACCTCCTGGTTCATAGGTCAATGCTCAACAACTGAGACACGCCACCTGGGCAGAGATCCTTCTTTTTAACAGCTTCACAGTATTTTATTGTGTAAATATACCACAGCTTTTTATCCATTCATCTACTGATGGGCACTTGGACTGTTTCCAGATCTTAGCTATTGTAAATAATTAATTTAGAACTTGATAAGGATGACAAAAATGATTAGCTGAGCCTAAGTGAACTCCCAATAGAAATTAATCAAATACATTTTACTAAAAAGTGAACATACAGTCATGTGCCACATAATGAAGTTACAGTCAATGATAGATTGTATATACAACAATGGTCCCACAGGATTATAATTAAGCTGGAAAATTTCAACCGCCTAGTGATATCATAGCCATCCTAATTCACATGTTTGTGGTGATGCTGGTGTAGACAAACCTGCGTGGTCAGACATATAAAAGTACAGTAATACAATCATGCACAGTATATAACACTTGATAATGACAATAAGTGACTATGTTACTCGTTTATGTATTTACTATACTTTGAGTCATTATTTTAGAGCATAGGCTTTCTACTTATAAAATAAGTTTTCTATAAAACAGTATGTTGTGTTATGCTGGCAGCAACCTCATCATATATTTTGTGTTTATGGTGTCTCCTAATTGCATAATTTTCTCTTGTGCTTCATTTAATCTCATGGTGCTTTGTACAGTAGCATGCTGTACAGGATTGTAGCATGGGAGCAGTAAGCTATGCCATATATCCTGGGTGAGTAGTAGGCTATATATACCATCTATGTTTGTGAAAGTATATTCTATGATGTTTCACAATCTTGAAATTGCCTAATAATGCATTTCTTAGAATGTATTGCTGTCATTAAAAGTTGCATGACTGTACTGGTATGGGAGTATATATTTTTATACTAATATAGCAAGGTTTTGGGGGCCAATCTCTCACTGCTAGGATATTGATGAAACCATTAGACAGGAATTCATGGTTCATGCTCTGTTCTGCATTCATCATCCCATTCTTGAATCATCAACTAAGGACTTCACTATCCTTTAACAGCCCAAGCCAGTATTCATCAAGCTGGCTGCTTCCTCACATAAGGCCTGATAAAAAAAAAATGTGGAGAGTTCACCAAGTGCTCAGAGTTTGGCCTTGTGATGCTTTTACTCCCTTTTTTGCAATTGTAGTGTGCCAGCTATCTCTTTTCTTAACCGCTGATTGCGCATTATGTTCAAAAGCTGTAGATACATCGCCTGTACTTTCTTTTATATCTGTTACAAACTTGTTACAAAATATAGGTGTTCTAGAAGGAGTTGAACAGATCAGCTTTTCTTTTGTTTGACCTAAAACAACATAAATTTATTTCCTCCCAGTTCTGAAGGTCTTAAGTCCGAAGTCAAGGTGGTGGCAGGTTTGGTTCCTTCTGGAGGCTCCGAGGAAGAATCCGTTCGATGCTTTTCTCCAGCTTCTGGGGGCTACAGGTAATCCTCGGCATGCTTTGGTTTCTTGTTGCATTGCTCCACTCTTTTCCTGAGTCTTCATATCACCCTGTCCTCTGTGTATTTTCTTCTCTTCTTTTCTCAATCTTTTCTTTTTTTATGTTTCAATTACAGTTTACATTCAATATTATTTTATTTTAGTTTCGAGTGTACAGCATAGTGGTTAGACAATCATATACTTTAAAAGTGGTCCCCTTGATATTTCCAGGACCCGAATGGCACCATACGTAGTTATTAAAATATTATTGACTATATTTACTATGCTGTACTTTACATCCCCCCGACTGTTTTGTAACTACTAATCTGTATTTCTCAATCCCTTCACCTTTTAAACCCAGTCCCTCAAACCCCCTCCTCTCTGACAACCATCAGTCTGTTCTCTCTGTCTGTGAATCTCTTTCTGTTTTGTTTGTTCATTTATATTGTTCTTTAGATTCTAAATAGAAGTGAAATCCTGTGGTATTTGTCTTTCTTTGACCAACTTATTTCACTTAGTTGGTGATCACCAGAGTGGAGGGGGTTAGGAGGAAGTAGAAGAGAGTAAAGGGGTAAATAAATGGTGATGGAAAGATAAATGTTTCTATTTTCTTTGTTTATTTTGTTTCTTAGATTCCACATATAAGTGGAATCATATGGTATTTTACTTTCTATGACTTGCTTATTTCACTTAGCATCATAATCTCCAGGTCAATCCATGCTGTTGCAAAAGGTAAGATTTCTCTCTTTTTTTTACAGCAAATAGTATTCAATTGTGTAAATGAACCAGTACTTTTTTATCTACTGATTTACTCATGGACACTTGGGCTGCTTTTCAATCTTGGTTGTTGTAAATAGCACTGCAATCAACATAGGGGTACATATATTGTTCTGAATCACTGTTTTTGGTTTCTGGGAATATAAAGGTTATCTAGGGTCAAACATAGTTAAGCTCTAGCTAGAATCTGTTTAAGCTCTAGCCAGTGCCAATACCTAATTAAGTTCTAGTCAGAGTGTAGTTAAGGCCTAGCTGGGACCTAAATCTTAAAAAGGCATATTCAGAGTCTAGTTTAGGGATTGCTAGGTCTAAACCTAGTGAATACTTAGCTCAGTTAAGGCCTTGCCAGGGCTTATATCTAGGGAAGTCCTCCTCAGAATCTAATTAAAGCCTAGCCATTAACTAAACCTAGTTAAGTCCTAGTCCCAAATGAGTTAAGGTGAAGTCAAAGCCTAGTCTAATTAAGTCTAATTAAGGCCTAGTCATCCAAGTTAAGGGGTAGCCAGTCCCTAAGCCTAGTTAAGATTTAGCCAAGGTAGGGCCTTGCCAGCCCAATTAAGACCTAGTTAGGGATAAATCTGAGGTAAGGCTTAATCAGCCAGTTAAAATCTAGTCAGTGCTCAATTCTAGTTAAGATCTATTTGAATCCCAGTTAAGGTCTAGCCATGGACTAAGCCTATTTAAAATCTAGCCAAAGAATAGTTAAGGCTTATCTAAGGTGTAAGTATAGAGACGACCTAATCTGAGTTTAATTAAAGCACTGCCTGGGTCTAAGGCCTTGCAAGAGCCTAAACCTAGTAAATGTTTGGTCAGACTCTAGTCCCGGCCTACCCAAGGACTAAACCTAGTTAATATCTAGTCATTGCGTAGTTAAGGCTATCTCAGTTAAGGCCTATTCAGGCCCTTGACTTTGTTAAGGACTAGTCAAGACTTGTTATGGATTACTGAAGACTAGGGTAACCAACTTATTCCCATTTGCCCAAGACTACATATTTAGCACTGAAAATTCTAGGACTTGGAAAATCCCCTGGTCCCTGGCAAACCAGAGTCTTTGGTTACTTTAGTTGAGGCCTTTTAAAGAAAACATTTATTTGCCTTGGAATTCATAGTTTAAAAAACGCATTTTCAACATTATTATTTTTTATTATTATAGCAACCATTTGGAATAAGATCATCGTCCTCCTTAAAATACAGGTGAATAAACTCAGCTTTGGAGAGAGATGCCATACAGTTAATGCCAGAGGTAGAGTTTAAATCTATGTTTAAATTCAAAAGTCGTGCTCTTTTTTAAAAATCTAAACTAAAGGGGCATCTGCCCATAATTAAAACTTACATAAATCATAAAAGTAGTAATTGCTTAATGTACTATCATCATCCTATTTTGAGATCATGAAAGTAAATCACAGTGAGCTTAAGTGACCTTCCCAAAGTAAGAAAACCTTTAGACTTCTACACAGGCTTCTCTGCCTCCAAACCCCATATTCTTCCCCTAAAAATAATTTCTTTCTTCTATCCTTCCCTAGTATCAAAACCTTAAGTACCTGTCTGTGTGACTGAGGTTGTTGATGTCTTCATGTTTCAATAATATTTGTGTCCATGTATTAACTGAATCCATCAAGCATTTTGTAGATTGCACCTGTGTTTCACTTCTGTTTTCAGTCTGAGGGTTAATTATTGAATCTAAGCTTGCTCTTTCATTAGGGCAGTGGTTTTCAACCTTGGCTGCACATTAGAATCGCCTGGGAATCTTTTTAAAATCCTGATTTCTGGGCCTCATTCTGGAGGCTTCTAATGTACAGCCAATGTTGAGAACCATTGCATTAGGGGATATTTATTGAGCCTGGTCACAGAGCTGATTTTGTAGTAGAGTCAAGCCTCAACCACTTGATTTGCTGTGGTCAAAGGACAAAGGCACTGAAGACAAGACTGGTCTACTTAGTGATTCTTGGGAGGGTTACTGGATACATACATCCTTGTTGTAATGACATTCTGAGGATGAGGGAAAGAGATCAGACACCATCCTCGCTAATACTGTGAATTCAGCTGCCAGAAGGAACTGAGGACTTGGCTTGCCTTTTCCTGGCTGTGCCATTTCTGTCGCATCCTGTGAGCTTACCAGGGGTGACAAGTGTCTCTGTTAAAAAGCATGTATGTAAATATAGCTGTATCTTCTACTATGTTATACTGAGGACAAAATAGTTGCCACCCCTGCAGAATGTAGCAGCTTCTGGATTGGATGCCAATGTAGCAGTATGCCAAGCATGAAGTATCCTGTTCCCCCCTCCCCCCTGCCAAGTAAGCACCAGCTTCATCTTCAGTGGTACATTTAAAGGGACAGTCTTTGCTCTTCATGTATGGCAGTGGCAGTTGGGGGAGAGCTTTCAACATAGTCCATCAGTGACTTAGGTGGTGGCACAGTGGAAGAGGCCACTAAAATGCACTTTAGGTAGCAGATGCCTTCTTGGACTACAATTTCCCCCTTTGCTTTGTTAAGTTGCTTTGGACAATTGTGCAGTTTAATGTGTAATACAAAAGGAAGGCAGAGCTGGCTAGAAAGAAACAAATGATTTATTCTACTGAGCAGCTGGTATATTCAAATGTTGCTTTCTTTCTTAGAGAGAGCACCATTTGGGAATGGCATCATTTTCTCTGACATTCACATAGTGATTCCCTCACACAAACTCGGGTCTTTAGATGACTTTTTGTGTATATATTTCCATGATCTGGAAAATTCACACAATTCAACTTCAAAGCACTGGGTTAACGGCATAAGCAGGACATGCTTCTGTTCTAAAAAAAAAATCTGGAAGGCCTTTCCTTAAGGACTAGGGTTTTGTAGTCAAATTGGAGGTTCTGGGATGAGAGCACAGAATTGAGTTCCTGTTCTACACATTCCAGCTTCCTGACTTTGGGTAGATTGTTTTGCCTCTCTGGATGTCAACTTTCTTTTAAAAAATATATTTTTTATTAATTTCAGAGAGGAATGGAGAAGGAGAGAGAGACAGACACATCAATGATGAGAGAGAGTCATTGATCGGCTGCCTCCTGCATGCCCCACACTGGGGTTTGAGCCTACAACCCAGGCATGTGCCCTGACTGGGAACCAAACCTGATTTGTAGGTTGGTGCTCAATCATCCAGCCACACCAGCTGGGCTGATGTAACTTTTTAAAAAATGTTAGAGATAATAAATTATGTTATTTTTAACATACCCATGTTATATGGTAATTTGGAAAAAATGTAATGTGAAAACACTTAGAAAAAACTATAAAGCACTATAAAAAGTAGAAGAAATTATCAGTCCTATTATTAAATCAACAAACATTTATAGAGTACCCACTACATACCAGACAGTATTTTTGTACTTAAACAAAATAGAGATCACTACATTCATGGAGCTTACCTTCTAGAGAGGGGAGTCATAAAATAAAGAATAATCATAATAATTACACTTCTGAGTATATATCAAAAGAAACAGAAACCACTAGTTCAAAAGAATATACACAGCCTCATGTTCATTGCAGCATTATTTACAATAGCCAAGATATGGAAGCAGCCTAAGTGCCCATCAATAAATGAATAGATAAAAAAGTTGTAGTACATACATGCAATGGAATATTACTCGGCCATAACAATAATGAAATCTTACCAGTTATGACAGCATGGGTAAATCTAGAGACTATTATGCTTAGTGAAATAAGTCAAATAGAGTAAGACAAATACCATATGATTTCACTTGTATGTGGAATCTAAAGAGCAAAATAAGTGAACAAACAAAACAGAAACAGACTCATAGATACAGAGAACAGACTGATGGTTGCCAGAGGGGATGTGGGTTGGGGGGATGAGTGAAAAAGGTGAAGGGATTAAGAAGGAAAAATTGGTAGTTACAGAATAGTCAAGGGGATGTAAAGTACAACATAGGGAATATAATAAAAAATACTATATAATAAAGAGGTAATATGCAAATTGACTGACCATCACTCCAACACACAAAATGGCCGCCCCCATGTGGACACAAGATGGCTGCCACAAGATGGCCGGCAGGGGAGGGAATTTGGGAGAGACCAGACCTGAAAGGGAGGGCAGTTATGGGGGGACCCAGGCCTGCAGGGGAGGGCAGTTGTGGGGGGACCCAGGGCTGCAGGGGAGGGCAGTTGTGGGGGACTCAGGCCTGCAGGGTAGAGCAGTTTAGAGGGACTGGGCCTGCAGGGGAGGGAAGTTGGGGCGACCGGGCTGGCAGGGGAGGGCAGTTAATGGCAATCGGGCCGGCAGGGGAGCAGTTAGTCATTGATCAGGCTGGCAGGGGAGTGGCTAGGGGGTGATCAGGCTGGCAGGCAGAAGCAGTTAGGGGCAATCAGGCAGGCAAGCAGGCGAGTGGTTGGGAGCCAGCATTCCTGGATTGTGAGAGGGATGTCCGACTGCTCATTTAGGATCTGGTCTAAATGGGCAGTTGGACATCCCTCAAGGGGTCCCAGATTGGAGAGGGTTCAGGCTGGGCTGAGGGACACCTCCCTCCCCTGTGCACAAATTTTGTGCACAGGGCCTCTAGTATTGTAATAACTATGTATGGTGCCAAGTGGGTACTTTAAATATCAGAAGGAACACTTGCAAAGTATACAGATGTCTAACCACTATGCTGTACACCTGAAACTAATAGAAAAATATTAAATATAAACTGTAATTAAAAATTAAAAAATAAAAATAAAGATAATAATCATATTAAATAGGTAAAATATATAATATGTATAGAAGGTGGTAAGTTCTAAGAAAATTTAAATAGGAGAGACTCAGAAGTGCCAGTTTAGGAGGGGTTGTTCAATTTTTAAAAGGATGGTAAGTGTATTTCTCATTGAGAATGTGAAATATAAACAAAGGGTTTGAAGCAGGTGATGATTTAGCCATTAAGATATCTGAGTAAAAACCATTCCAGGCAGAAGGAATAGCCAGTGCAAAGCACCTAAAGAGGAAGTATGCTTGGTGAGTTTGGGGAAAGGAGCCATTAGAAGAAGAGTGAAATGATCTGACTTACATTTTAAAGGGATCAGTTTGACTGTTGTGTTGAGAAGAGACTGGAGTAAGGCAAGGGGAATCCTGTTAGGAGGCTGTTGAAATAATTAAGTTGAGAGGTATATGATGGTGGCAAACAATGACAACATGTCATTGTGTTTTGGGTATATTTTGAAAGAAGAGGAAAGAGAGTATTCTTGTGGATTCACAATAGATTGTGGGAAGAAGAAGAGTCAAAGGTAAACTCAAGATTTTTTTTTTTAGCCTGAGTAGTTAGAAGGATAGACTTGCCATTTCCTGAGATGGAGAAAGCTATAGGTGGAGTAAGTTTTGGAGGGAAGACTACAGATCCAGTTTTGGATATAGGTTATCGATGTTAAAAATCAATGTAAAGGCAATTGGATACTCAATTATGAGATTCTGGAGAAAGGTCTTAACCAGCTAAATCAATTTAAGAGTCATCTACATATAGTTGTTATTTACAGCCTCTATGAGATCATCAAGGAAATGACTGTAGATGAATAAGAAGAAGACTTGGGGAGTGATGAATCATGTCAAATGCTGCTTATAGCACAAATAAGATGAGGACTGGAAATTGACTATTGGATTTAGGAGTGTGGAAGTCACTGGTGACTTTGACAAGGATAGTTAGGCGGAGTGACCATTGTATTTAATTAAAAGTATATTTTAGAACAGAATTACTTAACCTGGTAATGTCACAAGAGATGAGAGATATTTTGTTCTTGTTGAGCAAACCTGCTGTGAGACTCCCCTGCCTCTAGATAATATTTAAAAAAAGGAAACCCTGTAAGGAATCCTATAAGGTCAACTCCATCCAGCTTTTCACTTGAGCAGCATGCTGGTCTGGCATTGGGAGGGCTCTTGCCAAAGGGCTGTAGGGCCTTGGTGTGCTTTTCTGAGCAACAAGCAGATACACAATGGAATTTGCTCTTTATCTATGTTTCAAATGCTAACTTTTGGCCCCTTTATGAGCCCTGAGAGATAGAGGAATGAAATTTTCAGAGAGAAAGGAAACAAATTCATGCTCAAGGGCAAAACATTTTTCTTTTTAGAAGATTAAGAAATATTTTTTCTGCCCCACTTCCTCCAATTTATTCTGATTGTATCTATCTCAAAGGTCAGAAGGGAGAAATGAATAAACAGGATACCATGGACTCTTGTCTTTTATTTTATACTCATAGATAAGCATATCGTCTTAATGGTGATTTTATTTTATTTTTATTTTTTAAATATGTTATATTGATTTTTTACAGAGAGGAAGGGAGAGGGATAGAGAGTCAGAAACATCGATGAGAGAGAAACATTGATCAGCTGCCTCCTGCACGCTCCCTACTGGGAATGTGCCCACAACCAAGGTACATGCCCTTGACCGGAATTGAACCTGAGACCCTTGAGTCTGCAGGCTGACACTCTATCCACTGAGCCAAACCGGTTAGGGCTTAATTGTGATTTTAATGATCATTTAGGTTTTTGATATCTTTCCTTTTTGCTAGAGCTTTCTAACTGCAGGTACACTCTGGGAACAATAATATGTAGGGATGAGAACAATGAAATGGTTATCCTTGAGGGGACTTGTGGCCTATGATATTATTGGCAAGCCACCTACCATGGATATCTTGTGTTCTTGTTGACATCTTAACACTGCTCCTTATTTTGCTGGTGATTTGAAGCTTCCCAGAACATCACTAGGCAGATCACATTGTAAGTGACAGCACAGAGGGCCTGAGAGATGAAAGAATCAGATTCTCACTCTTGCTCTGTTACTAACCAGCTGTGTAATCGAGGTAAGCCACTTATCCTCTTTGGGTCTTCATTTTCTAATTGTAAAATAGGGATAATCCTTGGTGCACAGGATTATTATAAGAATCAAATACGTTAATGTATGTGAAAGTACTTGAGAATATAATTAACAGAAGAAGGAAACTGTAAAACACTGAAATGAGCTACCAAGGGAGGTTATAGAATCTTATTTTGAGATCATTAAAAACAGAAGCTTATCCTTTGGTGGATAAGAGGCATTTGCAGGTAGAAGGAAGAAATATAGGACCTCTGATCTTTCAGGTGAAAGCATACTAGACACAGGGTAATGGCCTTCATTATCTTGCCTCAATGATTTTGCTAATTACTTTCCAAGTACATGTTTCCAAGGCATAGTCAGTTAATGCTTTGAAAGATTCATTGCCAGAATACCAAGGGGAAGGCTTTCTCCATGTAGTTGACAGTGTTTTTGGAGGAGTAGACAATGAGCAGTCCAAAGTGTAATCAGCTTTTGCCTGCCAGAGCTCAGAAACAGAGTGAGCAAGCACTTTGATGGCAAGAGGAAGTTAGGCTAGGAAGATCCACTAAGCCTCAGGGATTCCGTACTTGATTGGTCTCAGGTCTCCTGAAAGGCTTATGTGTGAACAAGAGCCACAAGACAGCCCTTTGGGGACAAGGACCTCTTAATGTTTTCCTCTGAGACGAGGAGAGGATTGAGAAGTAATTTCTGGGGGTGTTTTTTAAAAAAATCTATATTAAATGCATGTATCCAAATGATACTGCAGCACTAGAAAAGGGTGCATTATGAAAAAAAAATCTTGTTTGTAAATAAGAAACTGGCACCTATACTCACTAAAGGCACATTTTAATTTCTCCCACTTAACTGCCTCTGTTCCCTTTGGATCTGAACTAATTTACCTTGTCCAATGCAGAGAAGCTTACTGACTGTAAACATAAGCCAAGAGGATTTGGATTCCTTTGCTCTTTTTCCATCCTACTGTTAGACACTATTACCAGTTAGCCAGTTATGAGCATCACAAAATAGCAGGGTAAGACTTTCAGCAAAGAGCAAAATGGTAGCTTTTGATTAGTTGTGTTGACAAAAATGTCATAACAGTGAGATTAATAATCTATGGGGTTAGATATTCTAGTTATCAGATGGAGAACATGGCCTCTGCCCCAGCTATCTTTCTGAGCTACATGTAAGATGTGGGTTACTTCGTCTTGCCTCAATTTACAACTCTATCTAGCTATAAGGACCTCTTTCTTTACTTAGCACTACCCTAGCAGGAAGTAGAGCCACAGGGGCCAAAGGTACAAGTCTGTACCTTCAGACTTCATTCCATTTTCCTGTAATGACTGGGTTACTCACCCTAGAAAGACTCTCATCACTTTCTGATGGTTCTTACTGGCTTTATAGGAAGGAGACCCCAAATAAAAAATAAAATTATTTTATATATACCATTCATATGGTGAAGTATACAAATTATAAGAGTATAGTTGAATGCTTTTTTTAAACAAATGTAATCATATCAAGACATAGAACATTTCCAGCAACCCCCACCTAGAAGTAACCACTGCATTCACTTCTTTTCTATCTTTTCATTTGCCTGTTCTTAAATCTCACTTATATAAATGAAATTCATGTGATACACACTTTAATGCATCTGGTTTCTTTCAACATTCTTGTACATGTATTTTTGTAGACATTTTTACTCTTTTATTTTGGTTAGATATTTAGGAGTAGAATTGCAGAGTCATGTAATAAAACTATGTTTAGTTTCAGTGCATACTGTGAAACACTTTTCCAAAGTAGTTATACCAGTTAACACGTTCACCAACTATGTATGAGAGTTCCAGTTGCTCCATGTCCTTCTTGGTACTTGATATTGTCAGTTTTTTCAATTTTAGCTATTCTGGTTGGGTTTGTATGTCTCACTGTAGTTTTAATTTGCACTTTATTCATAAGTAATAATAATGAAAATTTATTTACTCATATGCTGGTTGGACATTTAGATGTTCTCTTCTGTGAAGTGCCCTTCAAATTTTTTTTCTACTTTTCAAAATTGCATAGTCTGTCTTTTTTCTTATTGATTTGAAGGAGTTTAAAAACATATCTATATGCAGGATACAAGTTAGATATATGTATTGTGGATATTTTCTCCCAATCTGTGAGGCTTTTCTGGCTCCTAAGGCGCCTTTTGGTAAATGAAAGATCTTAATTTTAATGAAATCCAATTTATTAACCTTCTTCATAGCTAATGCCTTTTGTATCGAATAAGAAATCTTTGCCTATCGAATGTAATGATGATATTTGCCTATGGTTTTGTCTAGAAGATTTAATGTTTTACCTTTCATATTCACAGGTATTATCCATTTCAACTTATTATTATTATTAGTAGTAGTAGTCATAGCATTACTTTGATATCTGGTGTGAAGTGTCATGGTTCCATTGATTTATTTGCTTGTCCTTGTGCCAGTGCCATGCTGTCATAATTACTATACTTGTACAGCTAGCCTTGGGGGATGGTTTTGAGCTTATTAACTTATTAACTTATTAACTTAATAGCCACCTCAGGTGCGCCCACCCTTAAAGTTGAGGTAAGATTTTGAGACAGAGAGTGGCAGTGTATTTATGGCATTTACCCTCCCACTACCAAAAATTTATCTCTGAAGTACCGCGAGACTGCGGTACCTTTCCCTGAGACTTTCACTATTAGGCGCCAGCCTAAAACTCAACTAACTGCAGGTAAGGAAAACTAGCTCTGTATTTCAGGCTTCTCAAATTTCCAATCATTATGCTAGTCTCAAATTTTATGCAAATTTCTCTTTTTACTTAGTAGAGTCATTCAGCCTTGGGACCAAACCTCATCTTCAACTTGTACCCAGAATTAGCAACCGTCTCATGACTATCAGCTCATGTAGGAATGGCTCGTAGTTCTCTGAAATTTTAGTGGAGCTTGTCCTTGTTTCCAAAGATCGTGGATCTCTTTAAGCCTATCAAATTTGCAGTTTATTCTTTTTTGTTGTTTTCTAGTTGTGACAGGAACATCCATATTCCATTTGAAAGTGCAAGTCCGGGAAACGTTTAGTAGGCAGCGCCTTGACCCTCTCATCCATCTCATCCCTATCACAGGTGAGTAGTTTATGTGTTTGGCCCAATTCAGTAGGTCAGTGGAGGGGCAGATAAAATGGACGGCAACATTCCTGTAACAAATGATGTGGATCCCGGAGGGATTTATCAGGCTTTCTCTATCTCTTTGCCTTGGGACTCACTGTCCTAAGAATTTGGAATTCAGCCAGTTTCCAAGGTTGGCAAATTATATTAACATTCTCAGTTCTATTCTGGTTTAGAACGAGATGTTGTCTTCGGTGCAAATAAGGCAAATTTTGCTCCAGTAGGCACCTGAATTTATGCCTCTGGCAAAGGACTTTAGGAGTCAGACCTAGGCTGATTTCCAGTTCTGCAACCTCACCATTTGGCTATGGGCAAGTTAATTTCTCTCATCCTCCATTTTTTCCATCTGTAACTTTGTAGCATTATTGTAAGAATTAAATGTATTAATATAAGAAAAGTGGGTTTCACAGTGCTTAAAATATAGTAGGTCTTCCAAAAACATGAGCATTTATTAGATAATTATTTATGGGCATGTCATTTCATCTGATATATAGTTCATGAGGCTGGGGATTATGCTTGGTCACTTTAGGAGGGAATAAAATTTACATACAATGATATGCACAAATCTTAAAAGTACCATTCTATGAGTTTTGACAAATACATACTCCTGTGTAATCCAAAACTCTATCTAAAGCATGATCATTACCATCAACCCAAAAAGTTCTCTTATGCCTCTTCCCAATCAATTTCCACTTCCCTAGATGTAAGCACTATTCTGATTTTTCTACCATAGATCATTTTGTATTTTATAGAATTGCATATGAATGGAATCATACAATATGTATTCCTCTTTTGTGTCTGATTTATTTCTTTAAGTATAATCTTTTTGATATTCATCCATGTTGTCCCTATCAGTAGTGGCTTCCTTTGTATTGCAGATTAGTATCATATTGTATGAATGCACGTTTGTATATTCATTCTCCTTTTGACTGACACCTGCACTCTTTTCATTTTTTGGGGGGAGGGGTATTATGCATAAGGCTGCCATGACCAGTCTCATAAAAGTCTTTTTGTAAACTTTCATTTTTTGGGTAAATACCTTGGAGTGGAATTGCTTGGACTGCATGCTTAATTAAGGTGCTTGCTTAATTAAGTAAAACAACTTCCAGATGATTTCAAAGAGGTTGAAAACCAGCAATATGCGAGAATTCTGGTTGCTCTACATCTTTGCCAACATTTGATGTTATTAATCTTTAATTTTAGCCAATTTAGTGACTGTGCTGTGGTATCTTACTGTGATTTTAATTTGCATTTCCATGATGATTAGTGATGCTGAATATGTTTCCACTGGCTTTTTAGCCGCATGCATATCTTGGAGATATTTCAGGTTAAGTTGCAGACCACACAATAAAGCAACTATTGCAATAAAGTGAGCCACATAATTTTTTTCAGTGCATACAAAAGTTATGTTACACTATACTGTGGCCTATTAAGTGTGTGATAGCATTATGTCTAAAAAACAATATACATACCTTTATTAAAAATGCTTTATTGCTAAAAATGCTAACCATCATCTGAGCCTTAAGTGATTCATAAATTTTTTTGCCAGTGGAGTGTCATACGTTGATGTTGATGGCTGCTGACTGATCAGGATGGTGATTGCTAAAGGTTGGGGTGGCTGTGGCAACTTCTTAAAATAAGACAACAGTGATGTTTGCCTCATTGAGTTATTCTTCCTTTCCTGATTTCTCAAATATCACTAAACACAGATCACCATAATAAATATAATAATAATAATGAAAAAGTTTGAAATATGACACAGAGATACAAAGTGAGCAAATTCTGTGCTCAATCCAGGGTTCCCACAGACTTTCAATTTGAAAAAAAAACCCCACACTATCTGTGAAGCACAATAAAGTGAAACACAGTAAAACAAGTGATACCTGTTTTATTTTTTTCCCCTTTGTGAAATCATTTGGCCATCTACAAAATTGGGCTGTTTGTTTTTACTTTTGAGTTGTACAAGCTCTTTATATATTCTGGGCACAACTTCTTTGTCAGATATCTGTTTTGTGAATATTTTCTCTCAATTTGGGGATTACCTGCTCATTTTACTGTGTGTTTTGATGAATTGGTTTATTTTTATACCTCCTGCTATCCTCATGCATGGTTCAAACTTGATACTATTTGCTGAATAAAAGAGCTGAAAGTTGTTCCTCCCTCATTTCCTTCCTTCCTTTAGTTAGCAACACTTACTGATTACCTACTATGTTACAGCCCCTCTTCTGTACTTTTGAGGATACAACAAAAAGCAAAACAACACAAGTTTCCTAATCTCATGGCACTTGCATTTTAGTCTATAGGTATATGGTGGTAGGATAGGAGATAGAAAAACAAATAAACAAGTAAATAGAGGTAATTATAGGTACCATAATATAAAAATGCACGGTATTACTAATGATAAAGGGATGATTAGGGGCCTTTTTCAGGTTGGAGGGTCAAAAATCTGGAGAGATGATATTTAAATTGAGACCAGAATAAGAAGAAGCCATTTTTTTCCTGAGTGAAAGGGATCTCAGGCAGAGGGAACTGCTTATAAAAAGGTCCTTAGAGTGATTTGGGGAGTAAGCACAAACTATACAAAATGCTCCTTTAGGCAAACTAAGGTGTCAAGGATTGGTTGCTTTGGAAATTATCATAACTGGAATAAGCTGATGCTATACTATTACTCTTTCTTAGTACTGCAGTTCTTAGTAGTTTCTCAACATCTTCACTAACCTCCACCCCACCCCCTGCTCCTAGGGTCTAAGATATTTTGAAGATAGGAATTGTGGATTAGCTAACACAATGGTCATCTGGGTTAAGGCTAGGTCAGGAAATTTTTTCCATCAAAGGTAACCAAGTGATAGATGAAGTAAATCAAGGGTTGCATAAGTAATAAGTAACTAAATTTGTCTTTATAAGATAATAAAATATGAAATGTTCTACCTCTACTTTTTATCTTTAAATTGTGCAATGTGAGAGTCTATAAATAAAATATCAATTTGATAAGTGGGATATAATTTATTTCTAAATTTTTCCCAGTTTAGAGAGAGATGAAAGAAAAGATGATGGGAAGGGATAGTGGAAGATGGAGACAGAAAGTGAAATAGAATGAAAAACATAGGTGAAGAAATGGAGGTATATCAACCAAGAAGAGTGAAAGAGTTCTAGAGGGAGGTAGAGTAGCTGAGAAAAAAAAAAAAACTGGATGAAAGGGAAAGCAGAATTTAGTCTTTGTGTGTGTTCCTATCACCCTTGCATGACCTTGGGCTATGGGCACCATAGTAGGTTATTGTTTCCTTTGAAAATGTGATGGTGCCCTCTAGTAAAGTTTAGCACATACTTTTCTTCTGTGTTTTCCTTCTGATGAGCTGATTCAGTTCTACACTAATGCCAAATTCCTTGTATGATTTATTTCCCTTTGAATTAATAAAACAAACTGCTATGCCTCTACTACCCGTTCTCCCATGCTTCAGATGCAAAGTTGCCTATAACCAAAATAATGCCTTCTGGTCCTCATGGATTGGACCAGTATTATAGGGCAAATCCCATTTCTACTGTCAGGATTTTGGACCAAAAAATAGTGTGGTTCTGACAGGACTTATGCTTATGCTAAGTACAGATAGTTTATAACCTAGTGGGTCAAACTAGGCCCTGTGGAGACAAGCAAGTTCCATGTGAAAATCATAGACCATCTGGCTGATGACTTACTGTACTCCAGTAAAGGTCTAAGGAGTACAATTAGCTGGGCATCATTCTGGTCAGAACTGATGGAAATAGGGCAATAACAGATTTGGAATTATCCTAAAGGAGTGCGATGGATGACTGCTTCCTGATACTCTCCATTAGAAGAAGCTTGACTGAGATTGGAGAGGAAAAAAGCATCCTAATATTCAGGACTGGTAGCTAGAAATTTAATATGTATACATGTCCAAGAAAACAATTAGTCAAAGTATATAGCTACACCGATCAGCCATGAACTGAAGATATATGCTATAATTTAAAAATTATAGACTGAACTATAGCAGGGGCAGCAATCCTGTAAAGGGAGATATGAAAATAAACCAATGAAGGGAATTTAGCAGTTTATGTAGGATATGCAGTAGATCATCAGACTGGAAAGACAGAACATTTTACTTAAAAGGAAGTAATTGGATAGATAGCCCAAAACTAATGTAGACTCTGCAATATTGGGGACTCTAAGTCCCAAGTCAGTTCTCTTTTCAGTTCATTCTAAAGTTGCAGGATTGGCATATGAAACCTCTGGGCATATGGAATGAATGTCCTAGGTAAGCAGAAGAGAAAGTATAAAGTAAAAGCAACTATGAATCAAACAAGCAAACAAGTAAGCAATATGAGGTATGTCAAATGAGTAAAAACTTGAATCTTTGACAATATATTTTTTTATTAAAATATATTTGACATGCAATGTTATATTAGTTTCAGATGTACAACATACTGATTTGTCATTTATATTCCTTACAATGTGGACACCACAATAATTCTACTAACCATCTGTCACCATACACTTATTATGATAATATTGACTATTTTCCCTATATATTACCACATAAAGTATACCTCTATGACTTATTTGTTCTTATATATAACTCATTTTTAAGGGAAGTGGTGGTGGTAAGCCAGACAAACATGTCAGGTAGATTATATTGGGCCAATTCCTAGATGTTTAAACAAAGAATATTGCTTTACAGAAGCATAAGCCCTTAGAAAGACTTGCAAAGCACACCAGACATGCAGATGAGAATAGTATGACTATGGCTTTTAGACAAAGTTAGAGGAACTATATGCTTGATATGGAATATTGGCAGCAATAAGAAATAACCAAGGAACTAATTTTATAACAGAAATTGTCCAAAATTTGTAAAAAGAGAAAATGTTGGACTTTAATTTACCATAAATTTCCTAGGCTGCAGAGGCAATTGGAAACTTTGATGAATGGATTCTTAAAAACATAGAAAGAATTTATCAGCACCAGATATAAATGGCGACGAGACACAGATGCTAATAAAGACAGAATTAACTGAAAGACTCTGAGGGGATGTATCTTCCTCAATAGAGTTTTTCAAGAAAGATAGACAAACTACTTATGCTCACTTTGTTCTCAAATCCTCTAAGAAGAGATAAAGACCATGAAATGTTTAAAGGAGAATATAAGTAGTAGATTCTTATAATAAGATCCTCAAAAGAAGAGGATCAATAGCTAGGGCTACCCTTTCAACTTTATCCTATAGTCAGAACCTGTAGGATTGATAAAGGCTCAAAGATATTAATCTTTATATTTCTATTTTCTATTATTAGATCTGCTTTGCTGTTTTCTTTTGGCTGTGACAATCTTCCAGATTGCCATTATAGTAGCAATTCACCACCGGTACCAACAAGAATACCATACGTGATTTTGTGGGAGGTTCACCAACTTTATCAAAAATTGTTATAGGACCACTGGACTCATTCTGTACTTGATCATCATAATTATATCAACAGCCTGATTTCTGGACCAACCCACCACAAAACCATCGTCAGCCCCACAGGATTCATTGTCGCCAAGAGTCCATTTGCTGCAGCTTTTACGATTATTTTATCTTCTGAGAAGAACAGCATGGAGTCTCTGTCAATCCCTGAACTAATTAGTGGACTTATTGATTGTGTTGCTCAGTTAATAAGAATAGCTGAAGAGATTTTGCAATTATTTTCACAGGAACAAGTTCCTTGTGTAGAGCAAAATGAGGTAGCAGAACAAAATGAGGTAGCAGAACAAAATGAGGTAGCAGAACAGATAGAAGTAGATTCATCTCCTTCTGAGGAAGGTTCACTACCAGACCTCGCTGACTTCTCAGACTTGGAGTCAATACTTACAGTAAGAGAAGAAGAAGACCTAATGTTTGATGTAGATCAAGCTATGTTTGACATGGAAAACGTATATGATGATGTCCTCGCTGGTATAAATGATGATTTAAGAAGTGGATGAAAACTCACCAGCATTTTTCAAACAGTTTCTTTTTTGTTTCTAATATTTTCTGATTTTTCTGAATATTAGTAATAAGAATTTTCTCCTAGTTCTGTATATTTTCCTTACTAATACCATATAGAACTAGTAATATTTGATTTAGTTACAGCAGGTGCTGGTCTCTTTTCTTCATTGTACTTATTTTAAAAATTCTGACTTTAGTGATATGGATCTTTCTTTACCTGTACTTGTTCTTCTGCTAAGATTCCTGATAAGAGGCTCAAAAACAAGGAGAATAAACTCCTCACTGAACAATGCAGTGAAGACCTGATGAACTCTATAACATTTTGAGACCCGATTTCTTTGTTCTATAATGAATGGAAACCGAAAGGGGCATAATCCCCAGGATGGCCTTATAGTGAATATATCTACATTAACAGGACAATATTGGGACACTTTTATTTAAGAAGATGTAACGTCTTACTTAAAAAGGCCTCCATACTAGGCCTTTAAGAAAGTGTGTCAACCATTGGATTCTATAGCAGACTAGGGGAAAAAATTCTGGAAAAGCAACATCTACCAGATACTAAAACTGCAGAAAGGTTTTCAGATAACTTCTGCAGGGGAGAAAGTTTTCAAAAAGCTGAGGCCAAGAGGTTGCAATGCAGGACTATTTCCTCAAATGCTGGCCCACATTGAACTACTCTGAAACATTGTTCTCCAAATGGAAATGGCAAATTTTAGCAAATAACGAGAGAAGTACTAGTACTAGAAGGGCTAGATAAAGCTCTATAAGGACTAGTCACCAATGGAAAGTCAGATACTTACGGCATAGACTTAGAGATCATGGTCCACAAGTAGTAGTGGATAAAATGTATCTTCTTAAGTATAGTAAAATTTGTAAAATATGTTTTTGTTGATTTTTAGAAAGAAAGGAAGGGAGAGAAATAGAGAGAAACCTCAATGAGACAGAAACATCATCGATTGGCTGCCTCCTGTCACTGGGGATTTAGCCTGAAACCTGGACATGTGCTCTGACCAGGAATTGAACTAGTGGCCTCTTGGTTCATGGGTTGGCGCTCAACCACTGAGCCACATCTTCTGGGAGAGTATAGTGAAATTTACAAAGAATAACTGATAGGCTTATTATAGTGAACCTGCTGCAGCCTTGACATAAAACTTTTAACGAACACTATTTTTCTCATTAGTTCATTTTGTTCATTAGATCTCATATATGAATAAAATCATATGGTACTTGTCTTTCTCTGACTAGCTTATTTCACTTAGCACAATGCTCTCCAGCTCCATCCATGTTGTCGCAAAGGGTAATATTTCCTGCTTTTTTATGACCAAGTAGTATCCCATAGGGAGCAGGCTGAGAGCTGTCAGGGGTGGGTGCCTGGGTGGTTGTAGATGGAAGGATTGAGCAAAAAAAAACCCCACAAACAAACAACAACAAGTCATGGACATAGACAACAGTGTGGTGATTGCATGGGGGTTGGTGGGGTTGGTGGAGGAGGGTATAAGGGGGATAAATGGTGATGGATAGAGACTTGACTTGGGGTGGTGAACACAATACAGTGTACATATGATGTGTTGTAGAATTGTGCACCTGAAACCTGTATAATTTTGTTAATCAGTGTTACTCCCAAAATTCAATAAAAAAGAAATGCAAACTATCTTTAAAAAAAGAAATTTTAACTATTGAGAGATGGAAACAGTATGAATTTAAACAAAGTATTAACTGGTATTTAGCCACAATAATCCTACACATACCAGAAGGGGAAAATGTAATAGTTAGAGGGCCCCCATATCAAAACAAAGAGGAGCCAAATAAATGTGTGGGAAATTCACTGATCATACTAATTCCATGCCATACAGTATCCTTACTCCCATTTGGAAGAATAACTACCATTCAGATAAGTCCATGGACACTTGTTGTATTCCTTTTAAGAGAACGACCTTTGCATCTCATAACATGGGCAACAACTTTGTAAAGATATAAAAATATACCATTAGGCAAAGTAGTATAACCAAATTACGAAGAAGTGACATATAGAAGTCAATCCACACTGGTAGAAACCAGACTATACCAATTCATATAGAGTCCTAAGGCATATTATAGTCAAAAGGATTAAAAGGCATTTAATTCAGATAATATCACAGTTAACCAACATGACAGATGCTGCATCTAATATAGAAGTCTGCATACACAAATAATTGGTTACCTTTAAAGGTAAATGGGGGAAATTATAGACTATACAACCAGGTTTTATTTGGATGAACAGTAGCAGGAGAAACATAACTATTTCAGGGCAAGTTTAGTTAACAAATTTAGGAAAGAGACTGCTTTATCAAGAAAAAACACCACAGACCCTTTTGAAAGCTCAGAATTTATGGAGCTGCTCAAACATATTAGTATGAAAAGTTTTACAATAATAGACTGGAGTTGATGAGGATACAGGAGAATTAGAGGGAGTGTACAATGACACAAAGAGAAGAAATAAAAACGATATAATTAAGCAATTACTATAGATAATTACAGGCCATATCACACAGCAACTTGAGGAAATTTGATGCTGTAATAACTGGACAAACTGAGCCTTAATTTTTTCAGTGTAGGGGACTCTAGATATACAATATTTCCAAAATTTTCAAATAAGAGATGTGCAAATGGGCAATGCTAAATTAACCTAACTGGAGCAGTAGAAAAGCAAGAATGTATAACCTACCATTCCAATAAAAATGATTTTATAAGGAAGATTAGTGATAATAGTTAATCAAGGAAATCTATACATGTAGCCACCAAGAAGAATAATACAGGCACTGGATAGAAGTTAATAGATAGAATCTATACTTTTAAAAATAATGTTTTTAATTTTTATTGAAGTATAGTTGGCATACAATAGTATATTAATTTCAGATACACAACACAGTGCATCAACTTTTATATACTTTATGATGTAATCACCACACTAAGTCTAGTAACCATCTGTCTCCATGCTGAGTTATTACAATATTGTTGACTACGAGAGGCCTGGGGCATGAAATTTGTGCATGGGCTAATCGCCCCCAACCGCCCTCCCCTGCTGGCCTGATCACACCCAACTGCCTTCCCCTGCAGGTCTGGTCACCCTCAACTGCCCTTTCCTGCTGGCCCAATTGCTCCCAACTGCTCTCCCCTGCAGGCCTGGTTTCCCCCAACTGCTCTTCCCTGCCAGCCTTGTTGCCCCCAACTGCCCTCCCCTGATGGCATGATTGCCCCCAACTGCCTTTCCCTGCCAGCCCGATGGCGCCCATCTGCCCTCTCCTGCTGGCCCGATCACACCCAACTGCCCTCCCCTATAGGACTGGTCACCCTCAACTGCCCTCCCCTGCTGGCCTGGTTGCCTCCAACTGCCCTCACTGGCCGGCCTTGTCACCCCCATCTGATCTGACCCCCCCCCCTGCTGGCCTGGTCACCCCCAACTACCCTCGCCTGCAGGACTGGTCACCCTCAACTGCTATCCCCTGCCAGCCCTATCGCCCCCAACTCCCCTCCCCTGTGGCCCTGGTCCCCCAAAACTGCCCTTCCCTGCAGGCTTGGTCAACCCCCAACTTCTCTCCCCTGCCAGCCTGATTGTCCCCAACTGCCATCCCCTACCAGCCTGATTGCCCCCAACTTCTCTTCCCTGCTGGCCATCTTGTGGCCACCATCTTGTCGTGGCTATCTTGTGGTGGCCTTCTTGTGGTGGCCATCTTGTGATGACATGGGGGCAGCCATCTTTTGATGGCGTGAGGTCGTCGTGTGAGGGACACCTAGGTTATTATTGGTATAAATATTCCCTGTGCTGTACATTACTACATCTCCAAGGATTATTAATATTTTAACCGGAAATTTTTACCTCATAATCCCCTTTATCTTTTTCTTTTCTTTCATGTCCCCCTCCCCTCTGGCAACCATCAGTTTGTTCTCTATTTTTATGAGTCTTTATTTTGTTTGTTAATTTTTTAGAGTCCAAGCAAGTATCAGTGAAATCATATGGTATCTGTCTTTCTCTGACTGACTTATTTCACTTAGCTTTAATTAAAAGTTTAGAAACAGCCAGGGAATATGTAAACTCTGCACTAGAAATTTGGACTTTGGGAAATTGGGCTATAATTTTGTGTCAAATAAAAAAAAAGCATAAATACTTGAGCAAGATCATGAAACATACCCAAGGAGAGTCCATAATTTGCTACAAATTCTATTTGATGAGTAATTGAACTGTAAATGGACAGATCTGGTGTTCCTCAAATATAGATACTGAAGGGTAGCTATTTCTCCTACTAGAATTCTGGAATATGAACTTTATACAATTCTACAGTAGTTTAGTGTGAGCTTATTAAAACTGCTAGTATTAATCAGAGAACACAAGCAACCATGCTAACTCAGGCAAGTCACTAAATAAACCAAGAGGAACCTGTGAGACTCTTCCAGACCTTGAAACAAGATAAAGATTGAACCAGCCTATAAAACAACAAATGGTTAACATGGTCTTTAGGTATCAAAGCAGAAACATGCTACAACTCTGGAATACGTGGCTAGCCCCTTGGTAAGTGGGTCACCTCAGGAATAGATAAAATATATTTCAATGTTTGCTTTGATTATGTGATTGTATGTGTTTAAGAACCAGGTTAAAATGTAACCCTGCTTCAAGCAATGACTTTTGTATTAAGTATGATTATTCTTTAGAACAGAATTAGAAATAGAATCAATAGTGATAAGACATAAGTGTAGGATATAAGAAAATACTTAGGAACAAGAGCTAGTAGGGAATGTATTTTTAGGAGAGAAAAGAAAAATAATAAGTTGCCAACAGTTATGCAGCTGTTTATGGTGGAAAGCCATGGCATAGAGTTAGTTCCTAAGCAGGTTTATGAACTTAGCTTTGTTTTTGTTATATGCAAATTAACCAACCCTAAGTTGTTGATACTGATAGAAATAGCCGTCTGACAATTGACACAAGTCATGTACTTAAAACCCAATTAGAAGGAGATATATTAACTAACTTGCCAGTCTACTGACTGGATGCCTCTGACTGGAATCTGGCATCTCTCCTCCAAGAGAATGAAGAGAGTGCTGGTTCTTTATCCAAACTAGCCCTTTTTTTGGATTTAAATTTTTTTATTGTAGTTACATTAATTAATAAAATTATATAGGTTTCAGGTGTACAGTGCTATAATACATCATCTATATATTGTATTGTGTGTTCACCACCCAAAGTCAAATCTCCTTCCATTTCTGGCTTGAGACCAACACTAAAGCCAATTCTTTTTTAAAATAATTTTTATTGCTTGAAGTATTACAAAGAGTATTACATATGTCTCCTTTCCCCCCCCCCTTGACATTCCCCCGGCCCCTACCCGCTAGTGTCTTGTGTCCATTGGTTATTCTTATATGCATGCATATAAGTCCTTCGGTTGATCTCTTAACCCCCCCCAAACCCTCCCCAAGCTTCCCACTGTAGTTTGTCTGTTCAATGCTGCTCTGCCTCTGCATCTACCCCTGTTCATCAGTCTATACTGGTCCCCATTATCTGTCCCAAAGTCACTGGAGCCGTCCCAGCCTCACCGTGGCCGTCCTGACCTCACCGGGGCCGTTTCAACCTCACTGGGGTCATCCCGCCCTCACCGGGCCGTTTCAACCTCATCGGGGCCATCCCGACCTCACTGGGGCCGTTTCAACCTCACTGGGGCCATCCCGGCCTCACTGGGGCCGTCCCAACCTCACCGGAGCCATTTCAACCTCACCGGGGCCGTCCTGACCTCACCAGAGCTGACCTCACCAGAGCTGTTTCAACCTCACCAGGGCTGTCCCAACCTCACTGGGGCCGTTAAAGCCAATTCTTGTACTGCGAGGAGGGATAGAGAGGGAGTCAGGTTCATCATTCTGAGACCAAGTTAAAGGTGTGAAAACCAAGGGACTTATACTGGTAGATGGCAATGAATTAGGAAGTACAAGTCTTCATCCTGTGTGCTTTAACTAAAGTATGTGGGAAATTGTGATTACACAGTTACATGCTTGTGTGTGATGATTACTGCCAGTCATTAGCTATTGAAGCACACCATTTTGTAGTTATGTATTTTAACAGATTTTAACTAACAAACTCATTCACAAATCAAAGAACTTGTAGTTATTTTAATTACTTGGTGGTGAGTTTAGGGACTATCAAACAGGCATATAAGAACCCCACTCAACAAAAGGTAGAGTATACTCAGAGAATATTGTACCAGGAGTCTGAAGTTCCACTTCTGGCTTTGTCAAATAATCTTGAACAAATCTCTGAAATATAGTCTTTTCTTGTTTGTAAAATGGGAGTTAAAATAAATTTTCTGTCTACTTTTAATTGTAATAAGGAACAAAATAATGATAGAGTTTTCAATAGCCTTGGTATGATAGATCTGATAATGGGACAAATATATGAAATATTTTTTTAGAAATATCTGAAAATGACTATATGACAATACTTGTTAAGTTTATGTGACACGCAAGAATTATCCAATAGTTGTATGAGAGATTAGCACTTCTTAAGTGTCTTTGAAGATATAACCTCATGCTCAAACTAGAATTAGGCATGGAATCAGGTGTGAAAACAAGACACATGTTCTCTTTTAGTTCAGTTATCCCATTCCCATCTACAATTTGTTTCTCCTTTGAATAATTCTGGCACTGGAAGATAAATCTTGTCTAGGTTTTTTTCAGGGCCTGAAGCTCATCTGGAAAAACTTGCCTTTAAAAAGATGTCTCCAACTTGTTTAGGGGCTCCCAACATGAAACCTTCAAACCAAATGTGTTCTACCAGACCCTGGAGTGTGACTCACTTAAGATGTTAATTATTTTTCTTCTTGATGAGTAAGCACAAATAAACTGTATGCCTCCAAGGAATTTGAGTAATTTTATCAAACAGAAAAGCTGAGTTTATTTGCTCTCTATATTATAGAAGGATAAGATTAGTTTTCATTCATTTATTTGTGTTTGATATAAAGATTAGTTTGCCTGGATCTATAACATCATACATAAGGAGAATTTGTTCTATGAAAATTAGTGCTCAAGTATTTTGCATAATATAAAATAATTTATCAATATCACACTTTTCATGCTTGCAGCCTTAAGTACTGTTTGTATGTTTCATTTTTTAAAAAATTTCCTCAGCCAATTGATTTTTTTTTTAGAGAGAGTTGAAGGGAGGGTGGGAGGTGGAGAGAGAGAGAGAGAGAGAGAGAGAGAGAGAGAGAGAGAAACATTAATGTGAGAAGGACACATGGATTGATTACCTCCCCCGCTCACCCCAATCAGGGCCAGGGATTAAACCTGCAATCTAGGTATGTGCCCTCTACATGCCCTGACCAGGGATAGAACCCGCAACCTAGGTATGTGCCTTGACCAGGAAATGAACCTACAATCCTTGGTGTATGGGACAACCGACACTCTAACCAACTGAACCACCAAGACAGGGCTGTATGTTTCACTTTTTATTTTATTTTTTATTATTTTTATTTTTAATTAACTCTTTATTGTTCAGATTATTACAGTTGTTTCTCTCCCCCCCCCATAGCTCCCCTCCACCCGGTTCCCACCCCACCCTCTGCCCATACCCCCCCCCACTATCCTCATCCATAGGCGTACGATTTTTGTCCAGTCTCTTTTTGCACTCCCACACACCTTTCCCCCTGAGAATTGTCAGTCCACTCCCTATCTATGCCCCTGATTCTATTATATTCACCAGTTTATTCTGTTCATCAGATTTTTTATTCACTTGATTTCTAGGTTCACTTGTTGATAGATATGTACTGGTTGTTCATAATTTTTATCGAATACCTTTCAGCATTTCATCTAATACTGGTTTGGTGGTGATGAACTCCTTTAGCTCTTTATTTTCAGTGAAGCTCTTTATCTGACCTTTAATTCTGAATGATAGCTTTGCTAGGTAAAGTAATCTTGGTTGTAGGTTCTTGCTATTCATCACTTTGAATATTTCTTGCCACTCCCTTCTGGCCTGCATAGTTTCTTTTGAGAAATCAGCTGACAATTGTATGGGTACTACCTTGTAGGTAACTAACTGTTTGTCTCTTGCTGCTTTTAAGATTCTTTCTTTGTCTTTTGTTCTTGGCATTTTAATTATGATGTGTCTTGGTGTGGTCCTGTTTGGATTCCTTTTGTTTGTGGTTCTCTGCACTTCCTGGACTTGTAAGTCTATTTCTTTCACCAGGTAGGGGAAGTTTTCTGTCATTATTTCTTCAAATAGGTTTTCAATATCTTGCTCTCTCTCTTCTTCTGGCACCACTATAATTCGGATGTTGGTTCGCTTGAAGTTGTCCCAGAGGCTCCTTACACTATCTTCGTATTTTTAGATTCTTTTTTCTTTTTGCTTTTCTGGTTGGGTGTTTTTTACTTCTTCGTATTTCAAATCTTTGACTTGATTCTTGTTATCCTCTAGTCTGCTGTTGGATCTCTTTATAATATTCTTTATTTCAGTCAGTGTATGCTTAATTTCTATTTGGTCCTTTTTCATATCCTAGAGGGTCTCACTAGATTTATGGAGGATCTCACTAAATTTATCGGCGGTTTCTAGAAAATTCTTGAAAAACCTTAGAAGTGTGGTTTTGAACTCTATATCCAGTCGTTTGCTTTCCTCCATTTCTGTCATTTGTGACCTGTTTCTTTGTCTCTGCATTTTGACTGCTTCCCTGTGTTGATAGGGTGGCTTTCTGTGCTAGGTGTCCTATAGGGCCCAGTTGCTCAGCCTCCAGAATTACCTGAGGTGGACACTCTTGGTGAACCCCTATGAGGGCTTTGTGCACAGTCTTGTTGTAGTTAAGCCTTGATTGTAGTTGGTATCAGTGGGAGGAATTGACCTCCAGGACAATTGGCTGTGAGAATCAGCTGTGTCTATGGTGGAATAACTTCTGTGCTGGAGACACCCTTCTGGAGCAAGACTTGCTTTAGTGGGGTGTTGGTGCTCACTGAGTCTGCCCCCTGAGTGTGTCCCTTATGGATCTGAGGAGTTGTAATTTGGATGGTCCCACTCTGACCACTGGGTACACTGGCTCTTGGATCTCTAAGGAGGTGCTAATTTAAGCCTCTGCCTGAGACTACCCAGCAGGAGGTATGGAGAGATCTACAGATTCCTCTTCTTTGTTTGGGGTTTGGAGGTGCCCAGATGAGGCCCAGCTGTGAAGCAGTGCAAGCTGCTGTGAGGCTGTGGGCCTTGTTTTGGAAGTTCTGGGTCTCTCTGACCCAGCCGCAGTTTGTTAGGTAATTTTAGATCGCAAAGGGCTAGGGCATTCATATGCAAAAGCCTCTGCACACAGCTTGGGTGGGGTGGGGTCTCAGGGAATCAACAGGGTGGAGCAAGCAGCTATGGCTGATCCTCAGTCCAGCCCTAAGAGGCCTTGGGTCTCAGTGTCCAGCAGTAATCGGTAATCGTTGCAAGCACCTCTGAGAGAAAGCTGCCCTTTTGTTCAGCCTGATGCCAGACAGTCCCGTTTCTCCCCGTATGAGTCTGGGTCCCCAGAGACTCGCCCAGAACTGGAGTTCAGAGCAGTCAGGAGCATGTGTCTCCCTCCCGATTGAAAAAGACAACTGCGTTCTCAGTTGCCAGCCCTTTCTGTGCATGCCTCAGTACCTCTTCACTTTACTTCCGCACCTTCTCTGAGTCTCAGTGTGCTTTTCTCTTTACTTCTAGTTGTAGAATTTCTACTCAGCCAGCCTTCCTGTGGTTCTGGATGATGTCCGTTTTGTCTTTAGTTGTATTTTTGAAGAGGTTGTGTGAGGCAGCAATTTCAGGTATTTACCTATGCCGCCATCTTGTTTTCTCTGTATGTTTCACTTTTTAAAAGACTAGATTGTGGATATTTATTTAACAGACTTAGTCTGCTTCCTCAGATTTTGGACTTCTGAGAATGAAGTGCTGATGAACACCTGAATTATTAGAACACCAGTAGCTCACAGGATTGTGTTTCTCATCCAAATACACTAAACTTGAAATTACAAAAACACCCCTAAAATAAGAACATTGTTGATAAGTTCAAGGTGAGAGTATTTAGTCTTAAACTAGACATGTGGACTGAATAAAGAGCAATTAGAGATTGCAATTGGTTCTTGGACAACATGTTCGAACTGTCAAGGTCCAGTTCTATATGGATTTTTTTTAAAAATTCTAAATACGTCTCTGAATCTAGAGACATAGAAGCATGGAAAAGACTGTCGAATCTCAGAGGGAAGGTGGGGGTGGGTTGGAAGAGAGCAACCAAAAAATTTGTACGTATATATACATAATCTATGGACATAGACAATAGGGTGGTGGAGGCCTGGGTCAGGGTGGGGGGCTATAAGGGGTCAATAGGAGGAAAAAGTGGATATATGTAATACTTTCAACAATAAAGATTATGAAAAAAACTAACTACGTATAATACTGTAAACGTATTTTCTTTTCTTTATGATTTTCTTAATAGCAGTTTCTTTTCTCTAGCGTATTTTATTATAAGAATACAGTATATAATACATACACAAAATATGTGTTAATTGACATTTATGCTATTGGTTAGGCTTCTGGTCAACAGTAGGCTATTAGTAATGAAGTTTTGGGGGAGTCAAAAGTTATAGGTGAATTTTCAACTGTGTGTGTGTGTGTGTGTGTGTGTGGCGGGTATTAATGCCCCTAACCTCCACCTTGTTCACGGGTTAATTGTGCAGCCAATTGAGACTCAGTGGAACCACAGAGATTTAAAAAACTATTTCAGAGATTGGGAAGGATTATAGAATTCTTTAGTGGAAGTGAAGTCACAATTTAGAAGAGATTCATAGATTTTGATGAGTATAAATCATGTTTTGCTGTCTGGAAGAAGTGTCTTTGAAGTACAAACCTTAAGGTATATCTGATTTTTCAAGTTTGCCCAAGTTTGAAGATAAAATAAACTAAAATTGATCTATAGCCATTGTTTATATATTTAACTCCATTGGAAAATTTGGAGCTACATATATAAAGCCTAAAAGAATTATGAAGTCTCTGGCCATGGGATTAAACTTTGGGCCATTTTGGGATTACTGTGAAAGTATATTATTTCCCATGAATTTACTGACATTGAAGTTGAGAGTCACTCACTCTTTTTGCTGTATTTGAGCTGGAGTTTGATGTGCTCTGACTGAAACAGATTAGTCTATTAAATTACAGAGTTCTCATTGATTTGATTCACAATGATGAGTGCATACCACCAGGCCTGAAATTGTTGATTTTTGCATACAGTGCTTTTTGGATTGCTTTTGTAGTACTGCTTAATATCCATAAATTTGAATAGTTAAAAGGTAATACTTTGTAAGTGTTATAGATTAAAAATAATGTAGTCTGTAAAACGTAAAGTTCTAATTGTATGGGTTCACATTTGAAAGAAAAGTGGACACCCAAAAACTTGTGCATCTTCAAAAAAACTGAATCCTAGTTGTGATGGTTGCCCAACAACATGAATAAACTTAATGCCATTGAACTGTAAACTTAAAAATGGTTTAAATGATAAATTCTATGTTATGCATATTTTACTACAATAAAACAAATTACTTTTTCCTCCATTTGAATGTACATAGCAAATGGACCCTGAAAACAGTTTTGGAATCTCTGGTGCTTAATTAAGTGAGCAAAAAGAAATATAATTCCTTCTCACATCCAGGTTGGTATATGATAGCTGAGAAACATATTGTATGAACATATAGTAACATAGAGATAGTCTGTAATAACAATAATAAGATAAATTTGAAATAAGAGACACAGGGAACAAAGTTTCAGGAAAGTAAAAGACTAAGGCCTGAGGGGGAAATGAGGGTTGGAAGGCAGTGAATGTAGAACCCAAGGGTGAGTCCATGGTCCTATGCCAAGCAGATCCCCATGAGATTGAGGAACTCATCACAGTTATTTCCAAAGGGAAAAGTAACTAAAATTGTCAAATGAAGATTATATGAGCAGATGGGGTCAAGTGATAGAGTAGTTGGGAGATAATCTATTAATACAAAATTGATGAAATATTGCAATGAAATTGTTTGAAAATAAATGCTCTGTCAATTTTCAGGGGGATGGGGCTTAAATTATGAACTTTATCTGCTACCTAGTGAGGTAAGGAATGCACACTTGAGTTATATTCTGTAGTATCTATATATTTTTTTTACATTTGTATGCCCATTAACTATTTTGTTACCTGGAAGCAATTTGTGTTCTAAAAATACCTGTGTTTTTTTTCTCAAAGTATTAGAACAATTTATGTAAAGTGAAAAACACAATGAAAATATAATATACATTATTAATAGAAATATAACAAAGTGAAGAAAAATCAATTAGACCTTATAGCAGACTAACACAACTGATACTATAAATCAACAGTAGGGCGGTAGGAAGGAGTAAGGAGTAAGGGAGGGGATGGGTCATAATCTATTACCTACAATTTTAGTACACAGAATCCGACCATACACCATGAAAATGAATAATAATAGCAGCTAATATTTATTGAATGCCTAATGTATGCTGAATATTGTGCATAAGTATAATATGTATTATTTTATTTAAACTTTATATTTCTCCAGGGAGGTGTTCCTGTTATTTTCCCCATTTTTTGGAAGAGAAAAGTGAGGTTAAGTAACTTCAGGCCTAGTGAAATAACTTAAAGTGATTAGTGGCAAGAAACAGGATAAGGAGAGTTGGATGGGCCTATCCATTTACTATCTCCCCCAATGCAGTCTTTTGATCTTCATGTTGCTCTTTTGTCATTTTATATCCCCTTCAAGGTTGTCCCTGCTACTCATTTTTGCCTCATTTCAAAGGCATAGCATTTTTTTTCTTGTGTCAGATAAAGGGACCAGTGAGCATACAATGTGATTTGCCTCAGGGCTTGGTGGATCCATGAAAGGGTGGCACTGCCTGTTCCCCTTTAGGTGGTAACCACTACTTGGTTCAACCTGTTTGAATCATCCTCCTGGTAGCATTGGAAGAGAGATGAAAATGGACATTAATGTACTTCCTGTGCCACACTAGCACTTTCTCATTTATTTCCTATAATAGTCCTATGAAGTGGAGCAACTATTGTCATCTTCATCTTATAAATTAAAAAGTAATGTCCTGAAAATTTGAGTTTCTTCAGGTTATAGATCTGGTGAGTTGGAAATGCATCCTCAGTTGTTTTGGCTCTAAAGTCCCTGCCTTTTCTAGTGTACCATGCTGCCCCCAAATTGTTTGATTTGATGGCCTAGAACAGCACCTGCTAGATTGTAAATGCAGCCAAAGCGGAAAACAAAGCCTTTAATTCTGTGTTCTGCTTGAACTGACCTCCCTCAAAGAGATAAACTCTAAAAGTTAGAAGGTCATACCATAGGAGAGGCTGCTCTTGCTTTCCACAGCATTACACACTCCATCTTTCAAATGCATGTATCAGCCTTCTTGCTGAGGGGCTTCCAAAGACTTAGTTTTACCAACAATTACCAACATCCAGATATTGAGCCATTTGTAATCACTGCCCTCCACATCCAAGTATATAGGGCATGGTCCTTTGTTATGTTTTCTCATAGAAATTATCCTTGAGAGCACTTAACAATGATTTGTAATTATATATTCACTAATGTTATCATTTACTTAATGTCTACCATAAGCTTGTAAGCTCCATGAATACAGAGTATCTGTTTTTTTGTATCCCGAACAGCTAAATAATAATTTGTTGAACTGATAAGTGCTTTCCCATTAAAGAGCTAGGTGATCAGTATTTTCCCTTACTTATTTGGCCAAAAAGAAAATATGCAGAGGCTGTATGTGCCTTGGATAAGCGGGTTTGTTTCTTAGGCCTGTCTAACCATTTGTTTCTTAAAGAGCTAGTGGTAGAAAAATGCTAACTCTGTTCTACATACTCTGGACTCTGGAGGGATTAAGCTTCCCTGAAAACAGAGAAGGACTCAGCTTACCTCTTTCTGGTGGTATTTGATTGCTACCTTCAGCTTGGCCAGGTCATGGTACTTCTGAGGGTCAAGTTCTTCACTATGGTCATCTCGATGGTTGAGGATGATCTCCAATTCCCGGGAGCTCCGAGCTTGGTCCAGTAGGTCTTTGGCAAAGAGCTTACACTGTTGGGAGAGCTCCTCATACTCAGCCTTGAACTCATTTTCTACCTTGCTGAGTTCTTTGAGCTCCCAGCCCAGGCGGAAAGCAGTTAGGATAGGGTCCTCACTTGATAAGGCAATGAGTGAGGGGCTTGCCAGAGCCTTATAGATGTTCAGACGGGAGCGGGAGTGGCGCAGGCTATCCACCTCTGAACTGGACACACACTCCACACAGTTGCAGCGGATCTGGTGAGGCCGTGGAATAGTGACCCGTTTTTGGACAAGCAATTTGATGATTTCATAGTTGTTGGTGTGGGCAGCTAGCATTATGGGAGTGATGTCTGGTGTGAACTCAGAGAACTGGGTGTCCATCATCAGAGTAGGAACCTAGGTAAAATAAAACAAAAAGTATAAGAGCAAGATTTAGGATTGGAGAAAGAGGGAGCACAAGGCCTATCAAATATTAGTGATTTGGGAATTGGAGTTAACATTCCTTTGTCAATTCCCCTCCTTATCATAATGGCTATCTGTGGAATGCTTATTGTATGCCAAGCACTGTTCTAAATGCTTTACATTTATTTACTAATTTAATTCCACAACAATCTTTTGGGATATATATTTCCCTTTAATGAATAAGCTGAGGCACATAGAAGTTAAAAACATACCTAGGATTACACAGCTTTTAGTAGCAGAGCCAAGATTCAAACTCAGGCAATATGTCTTTAGATCTTCCCTCTTAAAATTATGCAACCACAATATGTCCAATTCTATTGAAGGCACAATGGGGATACAGAGAAGTAAAGGACATTTTTCCTGACCTTCTGGAACTGAGTTTGGTAGATCACAAACTTGGTGAGTAGGAGTACATGGTAGTTTGTGTTCATTTCCAAAGGAGCAACAGAGATTGCAGGAATATTTTTTCATTGTTGACAGTGTTACAGATGTCCTCCATCTTCCCCTCCTTTGCTCCCCTCCACCAAGCCCTCACCTCACCCCAGGCCTTCACCCTAGTATATTCTGTGTCCATGGGCTATGCATATATGCATGCATATATGTTCTTTGGTTATTCATTGAAAGGCTAATGACAACTAGCAATTTTAAAGACCATGCCACTAAATCAATCCCTGGTAGCTAAAGAGAAGATACCCTCAAATCATTACACTGACTTTGTATCTATATATATAAAAGCTTAAGCAACCAGCTGACCAGCCGACTGCACTGACGTGCACTGACCACCAGGGGGCAGACGCTCAACCCAGGAGCTGACCGAATGACAGCAACTTTTCAGAGTGCCCTCTTGCATTCCAGGACCCCTTGGGGGATCTTGGACTGCTGGTTTCAGCCCGATCCCCGCAGGCCAGGCCGAGGGACCCACCAGTGCACTGTGCACCAAGCCTATACTATATATATATAGAACTTCAGGGGGCCAAAGACTAAAGCCAATGTTCCCTATAACTTCCTGCAGGTCCCAACAAGGTAGAGATAATCTGTTATTGTCAGGAAGAAGTAGTCTATAAATGAGGACCTCCAGGCTTAGGGAGGGACTACCAATAACAAAAGGACTTTTGATAAAATTGCCATGTCCATTATGTGATGCTTGGTGTAAATAGCAGGTACAGGCGAAAGGTATGGAGTTCTTTGGGTATTCAGGAGCATCTCTGGGTGAGTGCAGAAACTGGTCAATAAAGAAACAACTTTTCAACTTTAAATGTATTTTAGGACCCAGTTTGTTCTCAATCTAATAGTGAAACTTAGGCAGCTCACAAGACCCACAAAAGAGTCTCAGTATAAAAGGATCTAGAGCTAGATAATAAGGAGGACCAGAATAATCCAAGAAAGCCTCATGGAGGTGTGGGGCTGAGTATTCAAAGCATATGTAGGATTCCAGAAAGTAGTGAAATATTGATCTCAATACAAAGTGTATTGAGCTGGGAGCTCAAGTGTAACTGGGGGAGAACATGGATAATTGAGATTCTCACAGAATAGGCAAATATTATTTTAATCTATAGCAGGGGTCCTCAAACTATGGCCTGCGGGCCACATGCAAATACAAATATTGTATTTGTTCCCGTTTTGTTTTTTTACTTCAAAATAAGATATGTGCAGTGTGCATAGGAATTTGTTCATAGTTGTTTTGTTTTTTTAACTATAGTCCGGCCCTCCAACAGTCTGAGGGACAGTGAACTGGTCCCCTGTTTAAAAAGTTTGAGGACCCCTGATCTATAGTTTCTTTTTACTCTTAAATTTTTTAAAAACCCAGAATTGCTGGAGAACTGACAAAAAGATGAGTTACAGTTTTTCATCATCTTTACCTCCTTTCCACCTTGGATGGAAGATCCCCAAGCAGGGAAGTGGCCAGAAAAGAGGGAATAGGAAAAAGGTGGAAGAGAAAGAGGGGGGGGGGATGCGCAAGAAATCTGTTTCCTTCAGGGAGTGGTTGCATCAGCCTCTGAATAGTTGAGAGCTGGCTGCACATTGGTCATCAATGGCTTGGATTGAGCAGCAAGTAAACATTGTTAAACATTTATAGAGAGCAGCTACAAATGAGACAGCAGGAAGTGAGCAACTGGCTCATAAAGTAAATTGGACACAGGACAGAATAATCTCAGCAATTAACATAAGCCTACAGGCTAAGGAAGAAGTAGGTCTGAGTGGGCCTGGTAATGAAAATAAATACCACAACCAGCATAAAGCCTAGAGTTGGGAGAGATGCTAAGTGAACAATGTATCACAGTTGGCCCAGGAAGAAAGAAGCTTACATCTGGGAACCTGCCAGTTATCAGTGGGCAGGGGCATTCCTCAATCTCTGTCAAGATTTAGAGGCAGGAAGTGGGAAGTGGAGAAAAAGTAGTTTGTAGCACAGGATTCCCTGGGTTAGATTGGAGGTATGTGTTTGCTTCTTACCACGATGTTCTTCCTGCCCTTTCTCTCCACTTCCATGCTCTTTCTGTTTTTCCTACTCTTTTATTTCCTTCTTTCCTTCTTTCTATATCAATGCTTCCAGGCCTGTCCAAGACACACAGTAGTACTTGTGAATATTGCTTAGCCCCACTTGCATCATAAAGCTGAAAGGTTGCTGTCTATGCTTAGAATATGAAATGCTTTTTGGAACCACCTGATTCCATTGTCTTCGACTTAGTATTGACAAGGAGTCTTTGATTCTCCTTTTAGCTTTCTGGGTATATGACACCAAAGATGAAAACTTTTCAAAAGAAAACTGGCCCACAATGACCAACCATGTCTTTCTACCCAGACTGCCTTTTCTCCTTCCCGCAGCCTTATCATTCACAGGTTGCCATACCTAATTCAGTCATTCTTTCTGTGTGTACATCCTTGTGGGATCCCTGTATGGAATGGTCTACCTCATTGCTCTTCCAGCAAAGGGTCATTGTAAGCCCTGGCTCCTTCAATAGCTCCTTGTCTTAACTTGATCCCACCTGTTGCAGACCACCCAGTTGTTGTGGGCACTAGGTTACAGCCAATATCTTGTTGTTCTCTAATTATGTTGCATGTATCTTTTTTGTTTCTTCATTAGGGTTGTGAGTTATTTGGAGGAAGAGCTGTCTTAGTCTGTTTGTGTTTTCCCCCATAGTGTCCAGCACACTACAAGACACAGCAGGCACTCTGCAAAAGGGAATTAAGTATCCAAATATCAAATTAAGAAATTGACTCTATTTTACAAACCTGGTTCCTACAATTTGAGTCAGTGTGAGCTAGTGTCCTTGGGTTTTTCCTTCCCATGCCCAGCTGAGAAGGTAAACATTCCAAGATTCTAATGAGGATTAGAAGACCGGCTCTATAGGGAATACCCTGACATCACAAAAATTTAGGACAGTCCCTGCCTGTCATTTTCACAATTCTATTGCTTCAAAATGGAGACTCTTCTACCCTCTTCTTCTACCTCTATTCACCCTGCTGCTTTCCCCTTCCTAGACTGTGCAGGAAACATGGATTATCATGAAGATACCCTGATAAAGAAAGAGAGATTCTATAGTGAAGGTCAGAGATTTCTGTTAATAATCAGGACTTAACAATATGGTTAACATGAGGGGCCAAAAAGTAAATAGAAAAAAGAAATGAAGACTAGGTTTGGGGGCACATGCATAATTTTAATGAGTAAATTATAGGAACTGGTGAACTGTAGAGCACATACCGTCTCAAGAGGGGCATCTTCTGTTCAGCTTCTCGTTATAAGCACAAATGAGGGCCAAGTGTTGCCATTTTTCAAGATAAATCAGAAATATGGATTTGGGGGCAGAATTTTTAAAGATTTAAATGTTGCCTCAAAAAAGTTAGAGAAAGTGTGCAGGCTCGACAAAATACATATATGAGGGAATTAAGGCTTGAGTGAACCAGTTTGTGACCTTTGAGCTAGCATATAAGTTGTGAGACTAATAAAAGAATGTGAGAGGAAGCTGGACATTTAGGCAGGAGCCAAATTATCAAAGGTGTTCTTTGCCATGCTAAGGAACTTAATGTTATTTTTTGCCACAGTGAACTGCTGAAGAATTTTAATCAGAAGAGGTGCATAGTTAAACAAGTGTTTTAAAAAGATCAATTTAGCTAAAGTGTGGTGAATTGGCAGTGGTAAATGTGCTTCTAATTTTTAATAAGCAGCTTTCCACACACAAAAAATCTTGATTTATAGTGTTTGGCAATTTCTGTGGTGTAAATATTCCCACAGTGGCCAATTTCAAGTTACCAATATAACATCATGGAACATAGAATTTGGAAGAGATAAACAACCAGTTCTCATCAGCTAGTGTAAGCCAGCGCCAGCACACCATTGGATGAGTTTCAGAAGGATATGACCAGTTAAAATATATCACTAGTGTAGATGAAGAGATGGTGAGATCTTAAACAGTAATTCTAGAGATACACAGAAAATAATAGGTTTAAAACATTCATTGGATGTGTCAATACACCAGGAGAAATAAATCAAGGAGGTCAGGTTTCTCAATTGCATGTCTGGTTGATTGTGGTGTTACCAACAGATAGTGAATATAGGAGGAAGAGTAAGTTTAGGGTTTTTAAAAAGTTCAGTTTTGGACACATTAAATTTCAAGTACCTATTGGGACAGTAGTAGGAAATTGTATAGCTCTAACATGAGTCTCGAAGGAAATTTCAGGACTAAAAATGTGGATGTGAGAGTCTTTAGCCTGTAATAGTTGAAACCAAGACAATGGATGGGATCAGTCTCTGCCTGCCCCAGCCTCCCCATAGTTGGGCTTGCTGATCTACCCCAAGGACTCAGTCCTGCCCCAATTTCCAAAGCAACTGAGGCTTGAAGTAGGAAGCACTCAATTGGCCATCCTCAGCCTCCTTTATTCTATATTTCAATCATTGGGGATTTGCATTAGGACACTCTCCTTGTTCTGTTAGTTTTTGAATCCAAGCTTCTTCCCCACCTTAGCCCTAGTTTGTAAAACAAGATTCTCCCTGGATATCTAGTCTGAATTTCTGTTCATATAATGGGCCTAATAGCCCAGGCCTGGTATATTTTCTGGGTTATCTGTGCCTTTGATCATCTTTGAGTTATTTTATAGCTTTGTTAATGATAATGTAAATATTTCTTGTCTGTGCATCTATTTGTAAATTTTTCAGCATACCTGATGGCCTATATCAGGGGCCAACAAACTTTTTATTGTAAAAAGTAAGATGGTAGCCTGGCTGGCATGGCTCAGTGGTTGAGCATTGACCCATGAACCAGGAGGTCACCACTGGATTCCCTATTAGAGCATACGCCTGGGTTGCAGGCTCAATCTCCAGTGTTGCTCATGCAGTAGGCAGCCAATCAATGATTCTATCTCATCATTGATGTTTCTATCCCTCTCACCCTCGTCCTTCCTCTCTGAAATAAATAAAAATATATTTGAAAAATAAGATAGTAAATATATTACGATTTGTGGACAATACAATCCTGCCATTGTAGCAGGGAAACAGCGATAGGTAATATGTAAATGAATGGGTATGGCTGTACTTCATAAAATTTTATTTACAAAAACATGTGACAGGCTGTATTTGACTTTTAGGCTATAGGTGATAGACCCCTGACCTTCTCATTCCGTCACTAATCAATGAGTTAAACAAAAATTTTGACATGTGTTCACTTGAATTTGTACACAGATCATGATTTAATCATTTAAAAATTATGCTTTAATAGCCATTTGTGTTCAGATTGAGGTCAGGTGGAAAATTCAATTTTATTATTTTCTTATCAAGTTTTGCTTTCTCTTTGAACTCCAAAATTATACTGCATGGTCTTGGGCTTCCCATTAAAAATTCTGCTTTTAAAAAAGAAAAAAAATGTGTACATAATTTATATTGAAAGAACAAAATGGATAAAACTTCTCTGGGGATAATGTCACAATACATGCCCGATGTTTTTAAAAAGTCAAAATTGATATATAAAAATCAATAATGTATATAACAATAGCTACCATTATTACCCTTTGTAACAAGGATAAAAATAACATTAATAGCTACTAATTATAGAGAACTTTCCATATGCCAGGCACCAGGCTATAGTATCTCATTTAGTCCTCCCTTTGTTTCTATGGTATAAACATAGTAATTATCCTCAGTTTACATCTGAGGACACTCACCCATAGAAAAACTAAGTGCCTTGCCCAAGGTCTCATGTCTAGGAAGTAGAATGGAGAGAACTTGAACCCAGGCAGTTTGGCTCCAAAGCCTGTACTGTTAGCCAGTGTGCTGCCTCAGTCCCAACTAGTGAAAGACCAAATTTTTGATTTATTATATCAATAAATAAATCTACAATCATAACATTTAATATTCATACATATCATAATTATGTGCTACAGGTTTTATTGAGTAATAATAAATCTCATCAACTAATATTCATCCTTAAACCCAGATAAATGTTATGGAGCATTACTCAAGATTTGGGAGCCCACAAAGCCATTCTTTTTTTTTTTTTAAATATATTTCTTTATTGATTTCAGAGAGGAAGGAAGAGGGAGAGAGAGATAGAAACATCAATGATAAGAATCATTGATTGGCTGCCTCCTGCACGCCCCCTACTGGGGATCAAGCCCGCATCCCGGGCATGTGCCCCTGGCCAGAATTGAACCTGGGACCCTTCAGGCTGATGCTCTATCCAACTGAGCCAAACCGGCTAGGACAACCATTCTTGATTTTTTATCAAATAGGATGTATTAATTTTTCAAAAGACAGGAGCTAAGTCTTTGAGAAAATAATACATGGCTAAAGCCATAGGTTGTCAGAGTTTATACTTTCAGGGAAACTGGAAAAGGCATTTTTCTCAAAATGTATGGTGGGGGGTGGAGAAAAGGGAAGGGAATCAATACACCAAGAAATTACACTTGGTTCATATTATCTACAACTCTGCTTCTAAAGAAACCTGATAGATGAACCAATTTGATTTAATTTTAAAATTTGCAATGACTTGGGCCATAGCCACTAAAGAATACATTGCCTCCATATCCCTGGGGCTTTGCATTCAGGCCTTAATGAGTTTGCTCCTGGATCACCCTAGGTCTTCCTGTTATAAAGCTAGCACTATATTCTAGAATCCTTCTGGATTAATGAGCACAGGACAGAGTTGCTGGGATCTAAGTTAATCATATAAAACACTGGCAGTACAGTGAACAGAGAGCTTGAGTTAGTTATTCATATTTTCAGCTAAATTCCATTGCCAGAGGACACAACAGAGGAATAGATGATGCTCCACTTTCCCCACTCTCAGGACTGACTAGAGCTTTTACAAGGTTATTGTTCTCAAGTGGCCGAAATGATACATTCATTTCCATTAACCTCATCACTGGACACAATCTGCTAACTGGAATTTTTATGAACCCTTAGGCAGGCATCCTAAGTTCATCACAGACTTCTGAAATTAAACCCTCCAATGGACAGTCCCATATCAGGAGCTACCTCATTCATATCCACAATGCTGTCTGGTTATAGGCTAACCTATCCAACTGTCACTTCCTCATAGAACTGGCGCCACAGTATCATGCCAAAATAAATCTCCTATTTTATGACTGGATTTAGTGAAATTGCAATATTTTCACATGCTGGGCCTCCTCTTCTCTACCCTAACATGCAGATAAAATCAATGCTCAATCTTTTCAGCAATTCAAGGGACTGTTGGAAAGGAAACTTCATTTTTCTGTATTACTCAGAAATGAAGAACACCTGCATCTAATCACATCATATTACCAGCCACCCACTCTGCCTTACCTATAGATCAGCTGGCTAGTAGTAGCGATGCAGGAGCAGCCATTGGCATCAGATGGGAAATAATGTTTCCCAGACTCTGGTAAAAACAGAACCTTCCGAATTAAGATTTGGTGTACCATCTGAGCTTATGTCAAAGCCATTTGTGTAAGATGCAGCAAGTTCAAAAATCAGTAAATCAGAAGGTGTGGGTTATTATGGATGTGGAAAAATGCCAGAAGTAAAGTTATGGTCATTGTGTCTCTAGCACTGCATAGAGCAGTGATGGCGAACCTTTTGAGCTCGGCGTGTCAGCATTTTGAAAAACCCTAACTTAACTCTGGTGCCGTGTCACATATAGAAATTTTTTGATATTTGCAACAATAGTAAAGCAAAGATGTATATTTTTGATATTTATTTTATATATTTAAATGCCATTTAACAAAGAAAAATCAACCAAAAAAATGAGTTCGCGTATCACCTCTGACACACGTGTCATAGGTTCGCCATCACTGGCATAGAGTAATGGATCCCTGATCTGCTGGTGTGAGTGTAGTTTGCTTTGCAGGTAGCTCTATGGTGGTGCTTGGTACAAATAGCTCTTTAGGAAAGGCATTATTCTTAGTTTATTTTTATGTCATCATGTAATTTTTAAATTAAATTTCTCTTGTATATTGTTTTACTGGAAGAGGATGCTACCAAGCTGATTTAGAGTATTCTGTGTCACTGCTCATCATGTGACTAGTATGAGTTCAGGTAGCATGATAAAGGTTTCTGATCTGGGCTGAAAATCCAGATGCAGAAACCGTGGGGATCAACCAGGGCACAGGACCATGTAAGGGCCAGGATAACCAGATTGATATGAACTATATGATAAGATTCAATACAAATAAACATTTATTATTTTCTAATTTCTCTAGTAGACACTGATTTTGTTAGAAGCAATTCTACCAGCAAAACAAAATCAGAATGAATAAAGAGGGCCTTTCATGCAAAAAGAGGAGTTGATACCCTTAATTTGCTTTTAGTAGTTTATATCCATACAATTGAAAAGTATATTTATTGCCATACAATGAAAATTGATAGGTATTATTGGGAGTCCCAGTTTAGGTCTAGAAGAGCTTAGGTGATAAAAATTAGGCTCAGTTGGTTTTCAGAATGTAAAGGTAAATTTTAACAGGTGATTCTCCCCCCCACCCCCATCTAGCTTTTTAATTCTATGAGTTCCAAAATTTTCAACTGTGTTTAACACTTCTTCTTTTTTCCCTTTATTGATTAAGGTAATGCATATGTGTGCTTATCCCCTCCATTGCCCTTCCACCCCTCACTCATACCCTGACCCCCCTGCTGTCTGTATCCATTGGTTAGGCCTATATGCATGCATACAAGTCCTTTGGTTGAGAATGCAGAAAAGGAGAAGGAAAGGGGAAAGGGGAAAAGAGCAGTTTTACTCTCTCAGCAGAGAAGCCAGCAGTCTCAAGGCATGGGAAGATCAAGTGGCCAGGCACTTCTCGTGATTTCTGGGAAGGCCACAACAAAGTAAAACAAAAGAAACTTAAGAATCAATCTGTACCAAAATATTCAGCAAAGGAATTTTGAAGCCTATAGACAGGAAGGTATATAACACCTTGGACCCACACCCAACTTGCTCTTCAGATTATCTGAGAGCCCATCTGTGCTTCATAAGCCAGATGTACAAGTTTGCTTGCTTGCTTTGCTTTTTCAGTAAAGGCGCATACTTTAATTGCTTTAATAAATTGGCTTTTCTCAATGCACTCAGGGTCTCTGTATAAATTCATTTATATGAGAAGACAAGGATTGAGGTTGGGGACAGCTTTCTCCCACTGACTCAGGGGGTTGTCCAATAACACCTCCCTGGTGTTAGTGAGAGGTGCCTATAACACCTGAGATTAACTGGGCCTAGATTCAAAACTAGAGTTTAGCGGCTCTTTGCTGGCAGAGGCCATTCATGTACTCTGCATTCTTGAGAGAATCATAGACTGAACTTTCAACCCCCCGTCTGTTTATGTTTTCTGAATCAACTACTGCAGGGAAGTTTCTTGTCCCCTCATCACCATACTACCACTTAAGCAATAGACTGTGATACACCCTGACCAATTAGAACTGCACAGATTGTAATTATCATCAACCAATCCATGCTGATTAGACTTGAAGTCCTCATTTGCATGATGGTAACCTGGGCAGAAACTTCCTCCATTAAAGATGGCCTCTCCTTTGTCTCTGCAGAGCACTGTTCTACTTTTACCTGAGGCTGCATCATCCCAGTTTGCAAACTGTTTGCTTGAAGAAAGTCTCTTTTGTCCCTCCGATACTTTTTAGTGAATTTTTGTTGACATGGGGCAGGAAGCATGTTTTATTCGTTTGTACTGCTGGAAGCACCCTGGGAGAATTTTGTGTTTAGGCTCTCCCTGCTGAACTCCCCACCTGGGATTTCTGAGTGGCTTCTCTGAAAAACACTCATGCAACAAGGAGTCCTTCATTCTGAAGTAGAGTTTGGCTAGAAATGAAAAGCCTTTTAGAAAAGAAGCTTGAGTCTGGACAATGCCAAGCAGCTTAAGTTCACCTAGCACAGACATGTCAGGAGGACTCATTTCAAGAAATTTTCTTTAGCAGAAAACAGGATTTAAATGTCTCTGTGGCCTTGACAGCACATATCATGATGATCGATTGATTTTTCAGAACACAACAGCCAGGATTATATCAGTGGGTCATAACAATAAATGGGTCACATTTAATAAATACATGTAACCTTTGGTTGACAGGAAAAATAGTGTAAGCCATTTTGTGATTGAAGCGATGCCTATCATATTGACATTGTCAGTGGTAAGCAAATTCTTTTTAAACACAATCTTTGACAAGCAAAAATCTTTGACACACTGATGTGTGTATAATGTTCTGCATTTACTCATATATTTTCACTCTACTGCATTTTGAAAGGACAAACTCAAGAAAAGTGCCCACCCCCCACCATAATTTCTTCCTCTCTCTGACATTACTTCTAATTGTATTGTTTTGAACTGGCAGCTGCATTGTCAATAGTGCTTCTCAAGCAGAATGCCTTTTGTTCTTGTCAGAACAGACTAACTATTAAAGGAAAGAAACAGGAGCTTGGTTGCTTCTGGCTGGAGATGGGAGAAGGAAGAGCTACTTTGGGCCTTTAACCCTACTGTTTCTGTCTTTTGCTTGTCTTTTTCTAGTATGCTCCCAGGCTAAGGGTGTGGGCTGCTGTCTCCCCAGAGAAAGGTAAGCTAGGCATTGATAATTGCTGAATTAGGAAAACATGGGGTGCCTTGTCCTTATTTCTCTGAAGGCAGACATGCCTCAAATCTGAAACTTGAAATTTCAGAGACATTTTAAATGTAAGGATGACCTTTCAATCACTTGCAAAACATTCCATCCTCTCTGGAAGACACATGTAACCAGACACCTTCGAGTTTCAATGAAGTCTTTCACTCTTCAGGAATGCAGGGCAGGGCTAATAGAAAGGAGGAGAAGGGGCTGGTGTTCCCAATGAAATTAACTATTGCTTAATTTTCTTCTTTATATTCAATGAATAGGGGATAAGAATCTCAGATTGATGAAAAGTTGCAAGAGTGGTAGTGTTTGAAGCCCCCAGATATTTGATTATTCCACCCCCAATTTCTAGTGGGGGAGGAAACAAACCCAGGTCTTGGAAGGCTCCATAGATGCATAGGATTGTTTGTCTATGTCGAAAAGAGCAGCTAAGATGATTAGGTATGCAAGAATGAGGCTTAGCTTCCAGAAAATTCTTCTGCACCTGTGGTCTTATAAAGCCATTCATTTATAAACTTGAGACTCTGTGGAAGCCCCAGACATACATTTGAGAATTCAGGGCAACTGACACTTGCACAGAATTGCTGTGGGACTTCTTTCATACCTTGCCAAGGTTCCATAAAGTTAACATTGAGGTGTTTAACTTTTTCAGAGGCTAAATGTTAATACCTCTTGGATTGATTGCAGTGACAGGAGAATGGGCTAAATTGCTACTATGCTTCATCTAATTCTGATGATTCGGTGATTAAGTGGACCACAGCCAAACAGATATCCACCAGAACTCCAGGGATTTTATTCTAGAAATGTATCAATGACACCATTGCCTGTGGAGTTATTAGTGAACTCCCCTGTGGTTTTATTAAATACTAGAGCTTTGTATTCTTTCCTCTCTAGTAAGCCAATTAGGTGTCTGACATGGTACCTATTTAATGTGGGTTTATAAAGTAATTATAGAATAATTTGAAAACATTGTTCATTTCCTCACAGCATTCCTGTGAGGTTATTTAGTATTCTTCCTTTGCTTTCAAATGGTAAGAGGTTAAGCTATATAGAGGTTGAGTAGTTTGCCTAAGGCTACATAACAGTTGAGAGATGGAGTCAACATGAGAACTCCATTCTCAGATTTTGTCCATGATATCATGTGCCTCAGCTGATATACATATTACAAATTGCAAGGTTGAAAGAGACCTTGGAGATGACATAGTCCAACCTCATAATAGATATTTAACTCTTCTGTAAACACTCCTGCCCAATGGCCATTCTGCCTCTGTTCAAACATTTCCTGTGGTTATATGCCATTTCATTTCTTTCCACTGCTGAGATTATTGTTTTGAAATTGGGTGGTCACATTTTATTCTTCCCAATCAAACACTAACACTACTCAGCACCTTCAGACTGCTCTCTTTAGCATGAAACTCTTTATTAAAAATTCTTTCCAGAACAGTAATGTGGCATGCAGCAGGCAATGAGAATTTACTCCTTCCTATTTTTTGACTCCATCTTTGTGGTAGTGGCAGCCATGGGCACAGTTGGTTTAGTAGCCAACATGGAGTTCTTTGTCCATTCCCAGGAGCTACATACACCCAAGGTGTCTGGCCATTAGACAGTGGCCCAGATCAAGGCTCATGGAGGGCATTGCCCTAGAAGATCAAATGGTACTCCTGGAAGATACTCCTTTAGAGGATGAGACTTCCCTTGGCCAGTGTCAGGTGGAGGCCTTGACCATGCTGGAAGTAGCTGGCCATCTGCTTAGAGGTAGAGTCCATGGTACCCTGGCCTATGCTGGGAAAGTGAGAAGTCAAACTCCCAGAGTGGCCAAAAAGAAGGAAAATGGGTGATAAAGAGAGGAGGAGTAGACAATTATGAACTGTGTCAAGAGACAGGTATAGTACCATTGCTTCACTAATGTTGTACCCCTTTTGACAAGAAGAAAGGTACCAGTTCTAACTCTTAAGTCATTTTTCATACTAGTTTTCTCTAATAAAGACAATTGATCCTGTCAAAAAATGAATAAGTATAAGGAGGAAGAGGAGGAGGAGGAGGAGGAGGAGGAGGAGGAGGAGGAGGAGGAGGGAGGGGGAGGAAAAGGAGGAGAAAGAAGGAAAAGCATACTTTCCTATTTTATTTTTATTTTATTTTTAAAAATATATTTTATTGATTTTTTTAGAGAGGAAGGGAGAGGGATAGAGAGTCAGAAACATCGATGAGAGAGAAACACCGATCAGCTGCCTCCTGCACACCCCTCACTGGGGATGTGCCCGCAACCAAGGTACATGCCCTTGACCGGAATCGAACCTGGGACCCTTGAGTCCGCAGGCCGACACTCTATCGGCTGAGCCAAACTGGTTAGGGCATACTTTCCTATTTTATAGTTAATTACTCTAGGTATAAGGTGGTTCATCTGATCATTCATCTGATCAGCTTATGGATGCTGGGCTTAAGGGTCTTTCAGGAAATATTTTAGCCTGGTTCCAAAGAAGGAGTTAAGGATTGAGAGTGCTAGATTAGTGTTGAGTCTGGCTACTGGGTTTTGTTCTCCAATCTTGAAAACCAAGGGGTATAGAAATGATATTACCAGTTGAATAATTTAGTTGAATATATGAATTCAGGCTCCCTTCTTGGTACTTTAAATGAAAAAGTGGGGGAAACGACCAAAGAAGAATTATTTCTATTTAAAGAAAACCTTGCTCATTTAAGTTATTTCTCCCAAATAAGATTTATGGCATTTTTTCCAAGGATCCAGAGAACATTTTCCATTCTGATCAGATAAGCTATTACTCCCCAAAACTTAGCACCGACAGCAGAATATTGCAAGCCCACCTTGTCCTGCTTCCTGGTTTACAAATGGAAACCTGTTAATCATGGCAGTTTCAACAGGGAAGGCAGAAAAGTAATGACGCCAAGGCCAAACCAGGGCCAATCACTGTGTACACCCTTAGTAGTCCAAGGGAAGGAGATTTAGTTAGTAAAAGCTGTGAATTATGACCACATCAATATCACAAATAAATGTTTCAGATCCAAGGCCAAGGGCTATTGGTTAAATATGTTCAGCTTTTAGACACATATATATTTTTTTAGGGGACACATTTTCATCTCTCCTACCTCAACTGCACTAACCTGGAGCCAAAGGTATTGTCATTTAGATACTCATGTGGCCTTCCTTGCTTGGGTCTCTAGATCCCTGCCATCTAATGAGAGGCTTGCTTCATGGGGTTTGTAAGTCTTTTGGGGTACCATGGGAATGAGAAACCTTGCCTTGGGTTTTGTTTAAAGTAAATAACAGCTCCTTAAAATAACAAATATATGACTGAAAGAAGGTTTGTATATCTTTATAATGCCTTTTCTGTCCACCCAGAGTTGAAGTAGAGAAAATTACTTAGGTTATAATCCTTTAAGATGAAGGACTTAGGTTATAGTTCTTGGAAGACAGTTCATGGTGCTAGACTCCAGAACAGGTGACTATGGAACTCACTCTGAGTGGCTTTAAAGACAGATAATTTAATTTTTATTGTAGTGGAAGTAACAATTGAAAATCAGAAGTTATGCATCTTGGCTCTGCTATAAGAGTCAGTTTATTGAGTCTGTGAGCCTGCTGGAGCCTCACTGTCCCCATCTATAAAATAGGGAGGAATGGGTTAAATAATCTTTCCAAGTCTGACATTCTATTAATTTCACTAATTCAAAAAACTATTTGTGTGTGACAACATGGATGGACCTTGAGGACATTATGCTGGTGAAATAAGTCAGACAGAGAAAGACAAATATCATATGACCTTCCTTATATGTGGAATCAGTTCCTCTATTTCTGTGTTGTCAAGTGAACTCGTAGATACAGAGAACAGATTGGAGATTGGTTATTGCCAGAGGTGGGGATTGGAGGATAGAGGAAATGGGCGAAGGTGGTCAAAAGTTACAAACCTCCAAGTATAAAATAAATAAGTCCCAGGAATGTAATGTACAGCATGATGACTATAGTTAGTAATACTGTACTTTATATTTGAAAGTTGCTTAGAGAATAAATGTGAAAAGTTTTCATTACAAAAAATATGTGACTATGAATGGTGATGAATGTTAACTAGACTTATGTGGTGATCATTTTGTAATATATATATAAAATCATTACATTGTATAAATGAAATTAATATTATATGTTAATTATAACTCAATTAAAAACATTTCTGGTATACTTTATGAATTATCCCAAATGAATACATCCCTGTAATCACTACCCAGCTCAATAAATAAAAGAGCATTATCAACATCCTAGAAACCCTTCCCACCACTACCTTCATCCCCCGCACCAAAGTGCAATCACTATCCCTGAAGTCATGAATGAGATTGCTTGTCTGAAACTTTATATAAATGAAATCATATAGCAACCCCCCCCACACACACATTTATGGGATACTTGCCATGTTCCAAGAGCTATTCTAGGCACTAGAGATTCAAAAGTGAACAAAATAGACAAAATCCTTTCTCTAGAGAGGTGACATAGGCAACAAACATATATGTCATATGGTGGTAAGTGCTATGGAGAATCTTGAATTATGGCAAGGGAATAGGGAACAATGGGGGATGTGCTATTTTTATATAAGAAAATCAAGGAAGGTCTGCCTGATAAGATAGCATTGGAGCAGATATCTAAAGAAATAAAGGGAGCGAGCCATGCAGTTACTTGTATGAGGAACATTTCAGACAAAGGAACTGAGGGTAGACCATTCCTATAAGAGGTGAGTATGGCTGGAACAGATCAAGTAAGATAAGAGTGGTAAGAGATGAGATCAAAGAGCAGGGGGCCAGATCATGCAGAGTCCTATAGGCATTGAAAAAGGCTTTGGAGGGCTTTGATCAGAGTGACACAGTTAGTTTTAAAAGTGTGACTCAGTTTCAGGGAAAAGATTGGTTTATGTGGGGCTGAGAGGGAAAGAGGGGAAATCCGTTAGTAAGCTACTACAGTTGTCCAGGTGAGAGGTAACCATGGCTTGAACTAGGGTAAGGTGATTGAGTGTTGAAAAGTTGTCAAATTCTAGGATGGTCTGGAATGATTCAAAGCTTGAAGTATCCTGTCATGGGCATCTCATGATATCCTCTATTCTTTGAGGCCTTTCCAAATATTATGAGTCTATATTTGCAGTTCAAATACTTCAAACACTGGAAAGCTTGATTTATTTGTTTTGTGAATTTCTGAACTTACTAGCTCTTCTCAAATCAAAGTAGAAAAAAATAACTGAAGTAACAGACAATTGGTGTCATTGGTAGCATCAATCGAGATAAAGCTTCTCTTCTTTGAGCTTGTTAAGATTGTTCTATTCCAGACGTAAACACCTTTTATTGACTGCTGAACAAGAAGAAACTAAAAGCCTCTATATCAGCCAGGGCTCCCTGATCATCTATTTTGGCACTATACATCAATACTCTCAGTGTCAAAACATTTTTAGTGTAGATGATTATGTCAGCATGGCATCAAATAAAGCAAGAACTTGGACTATCCTATTTATCTGCTCAGTGAAAACAATTTGGAGAGTTTAGACCAGAAATGGCATAGACTCAACAAGTCACATGTTGTTTCCCTTTTACATCTTTTCCCTACTAAGGAAATCAAGGAAATGTTTTCCTATGGATTTGATACTTGCCATATTTTCTGAAGTAGCAACTCTGCTGCCAATGAAGTCAGGGAAAATAATGGATTGAATGGATATTTGCCATTGCTTGAGTGTTAGAACTCATTCCTTTGTTAAAGACCAACCTTTGCCCAGTTGGCTTGGCTCAGTGGTTGAGTGTTGACCTATAAACCAGGAGGTCATAGTTCAATTCCCAGTCAGGGCACATGCCCAGGTTGTGGACTTGATTCCTAGTAGGGGGCATGCAGGTGGCAGCCGATCAATGATTCTCTCTCATAATTGATGTTTCTATCTCTCTCTATTCCTCCTTTCCTTTCTGAAATATATATATATATATACTAGTGGCCTGGTGCACTAAATTCATGTATGGGGGAGGGTTCCCCTCAGCCCAGCCTGTACCCTGTCCAACTGGGGACCCCTTGGTGGATGTCCGACTGCCAGTTTAAGCCTGATCCCTCTCACAGTCTGGGACCACTGGCTCCTAACTGCTCACGTGCCTGCCTGCCTGCCTGCCTGCCTGATCGCCCCTAACTACCTCTGCCTACCTGCCTGATTGCCCCTAACCCCTCTGCCTGCCTGACTGCCCCTAACTGCCTCTGCCTGCCTGCCTGATCACCCCTAACTGCTCTCCCCTGCCGGCTTAATCTCACCTCCAACTGCCCTCCCCTGCCAGCCTGATCTTGCCCCCGATGGCCCTACCTGGCCAGCCTGATCTCACCCCCAACTGCCCTCCCTTGCTGGCCTGATTGCCTCTAACCCCCTGCTGGCTTGATCTTGCTCCCAACTGCCCTCCCCTGCCAGCCTGATTGCATCTAACTGCCTCTGCCTCTGCCCCCACCACCATGGCTTTGTTCTGAGGGAAGTTAGATGTCCAGAAGATGGTGGGTCAACCCAGTCTACTTAGAATATTACCCTTTTATTAGTATAGATAGATTATATAGGATAGGATTGCTTAAATGGGTGGGGGTAGTCTTTTTCAGCAGGAGGAGATGCTCTTGGCAGATAAAAATACATAATCCCTATATCTGGACTGATAGCCAGCCATATGCATTATACTGCCCAACTGGTCATTAAAACAATTTAACCTCTTTCTTACACCTTACACCAAACAGCTGTTGCCCTTAAAACCCCTCCTCAGGTCCCACCTTAGGTTCTGCCTTTGCAGTTCACCAATTAGGTTCTGATTGGTTGGTTTCTATGCCAGTCAGTGTCAAAAGCTCCGCCTCCTAGGAAGCCATTGGCTCCTCTCAGTTCACCCAGATTTCGTTCTAATTGGTTGGTTTCTATGCCAGTCAGCATCAAATGCTCTGCCTCCTAGACAGCCATTGGCTCCTCACAATTCACCCAGATTTGGTTCTGATTGGTTGGATGTTATGCTAGTCAGCACCAGAAGCTCCGCCTCTTAGGTAGCCATTGGCTCCTTGCAGTTCAGCCAGTTTTGGTTCTGATTGGTTGGTTTCTATGCCAGTCAGCGTCAAAAGCTCCGCTTCCTAGGCAGCCATTGCCTCCTTGCAGTTCACTCAGATTTGGTTCTGATTGGTCAGTTTCTATGCCAGTCAGCATCAAAAGCTCTGCCTTCAAGGCAGCCATTGCCTCCTTGCAGTTCACCCAGATTTGGTTCTGATCAATCGGTTTCTATGCCAGTCAGTGTCTCCATGCCTATGTCTGGACCTGATCAGAGAGGCAGGGCTGACCAGCAGCCGACGCAGGCTGCTGGTGAGGGGGCTGAACTGCTGACCTCTCTGAGAGAGAGAGACGGGGCTGCTGGTGAGGCCTGGTGAGAGAGAGAGAGAGGCAAGGGCTGATCAGCAGCTGCCACGGAGACTATGGATCAGACCCTGCTTCTCTCTTTGGGCCTTGCCAGCATCTGTGGCAGCTGCTGAGCAGCCCTGCCTCTCTTTTTCTCTCTCTCCGAGAGGTCAACAGTTCAGCCCCTCGCCAGTCCCCACTCACCCGAGCCTGCTGCACATGCAGCCTGGTGTTTGGTCATCCCTTCAGTTGTTTTGGATGTTATCAACCCTGGCTCTTTATATATATAAAGACCAACCCTTTTTCCTGTTTCTGTATCTTGTCTACTTCCCTTGGGCTTGAGAAGTAGGCCTTTCCAGTCCTCTATTTCTGTGCTGTCAAGACTTTCTTTCCTTTGAACAAAGATACTTAAGCCCTGAACTTAAAAATAAATGAATGATTGAGCATGAATACTTTCATGCTTATACCAGAGAAACCCTAAGGCATTTTAAGCATTACTAAAACAATTCTATATTCTTATGCAGAAAAGTTAAAAGATCTAGAACACAATTAGCTTTGTTCTTTGCTCCAATTGCTATAAAAGTCTGGGTATACCACTGTTCTCTAATAAGTTAGGTTTTTTTTTAAATAAATAAATAAAGTGCTAATGACTGTAATGTACAAAGAGTTTAGACAAATCAGGAAGAAAGAGATGAAGACTCTAGTTAAAAATAAAAAGTTGACTCATAAAATAAATCCCTTATAATGTGAAATCCCACTTTTAATAAGAAATTCAAATGTAAAATGATAATGAGATAGCATTTTTAGCCTGTCAGATTGACAAATATTTATATTTATTTATTTATTTATTTTATTGCTTGCAGTATTACAAAGGGTATTACATATGTGTCCCTTTTTCCCCCCCGCCCTTGACAATCCCCTGGCCTCCCCTACCCCCCAGTGTCTTATGTCCATTAGTTATGCTTATATGCATGCATACAAGTCCTTTGGTTGATCTCTTACCCCCCTCCCTCCTGCCCCCCAACCCTCCCCGGCCTTCCCGCTGCAGTTTGACAATATGTTTGAGGCTGCTCTGCCTCTGTATCTATTATTGTTCAAAAGTTTATAATGGTCTCTATTATCCATGAATGAGTGAGATCATGTGGTATTTTTCCTTCATTGACTGGCTTATTTCACTTAGCATATTGCTCTCCAGTTCTATCCATGCTTCTTTTTTACAGCAGCATAGTATTCCATCGTGTAGATGTACCACGGTTTTCTAATCCATTCATCTACTGATGGGCACTTAGGCTGTTTCCAGATCCTAGCTATGGTGAATTGTGCTGCTATGAACATATGGGTGCATATATCCTTTCTGATTGGTGTTTCTGATTTCTTGGGGACAAATATTTTTTAATCTTTGATTTTTTGCAGTTTATGATTGCAAATATATGAGAAAAGGATACTCTTACACACTGTTGGTAGGAGAGCAATTTTTCAATGTATAGCAAAATTTTAAAATGCACACACCCTGTGATTCCATAATTCCATTACTCAGATTTACCTTACAGATATAATCACGCAAGTGTTCAAAGGCATGTATATACAAGGATATTCATTATAGCATTGTTCAATAAAGCAAAAATATAAAAAAAGTTCAAAGTCTAAATATACTTGAAACAATTTAAATAGATGACTGGTTAAATAGATATGGTGCATTTGTATGATACAATGCAATACTGTCATTAAAAATAATACAGTAAAGCCTGGCTGGTGTGGCTCAGTGGTTGAGCATCAAACCACGAACCAGGAGGTCACCAGTTTGATTCCTGTCCAGGGCATATGTCCAGGTTGCAGGAACAGATCCCCAGCAGGAGGTATACAGGGAGGCAACCAATTGATGTTTTTCTCTCATCAATGTTTCTATCTCTTCCTTTCCTCTCTCTCTAAAATCAATACAAAATATAAAAAAAGAATATAGTAAAGATAAATATCTTCACATAGAAAAATGCCTGTATGTATTGTAAAGAAAAAAGAAACAAGTCAGAACATTTTTGAAAAGTCTGTGTGTCTATGTGTGCTTCTGTTTGAATATGCATAGAAAATACCTAGGAAATACACCTATATTGTTCTTAGAGATGGCTTTTACAGAGTTGACCATGAGAGTGGGAAATGGTATGTTTCTCTTACCATGCTTTTATACTGTTTTAATCCTTACAATAATTTAATTCTTTTGAAAAAATAATTTCAAAGTAAACAAATGGATGTGGAAAAGGGTGGTGGTGGTGACTTAGGATCCTAATCCTATATAATAAAAGGTAATATGCAAATTGACTGAATGGCAGAACAACTGGTTGCTATGATGTGCACTGACCACCAGGGGGAAGATGCTCAACGCAGAAGGAGCTGGCCCCTGGTGGTCAGTGTGCTCCCACAGCAGGGAGCGCCACTCAGCTGGCTTGCGGCTGGCAAGAACAGCATTGGAGGCAGGAGCCTCTCCCACCTCTGCTGCAGGTGGGCATTAAGGAGCCAGGGCCTCTGAGAGGGATATCTGACTGCCAGTTTAGGCCCCATCCCAGCAGTCAGACATCCCCCTAATCTGGCAGGCAAACATCCCCCGAGGGATCCCAGACTGTGAGAGGGCTCAGGCCAGGCTGAGGGACCCTCCACTCCCGGTCCACGAATGTCATGTACTGGGCCTCTAGTACTTGAATAATTTCACACCTCAGTTTGAGACTTAAGAAATAAGAAAGGGGGACAAGGGAGGTACATTTTCATTTTGGTTGTGTAGACAAAGTCCAAGTTGTTCTAAACTTTGGCTTACTCAGTGGGGATTGAAACCTTCTCTGTGCAGGCCCATTGGAAGGTGTGAGATACTATCTGCCTATTTGAAGACAAGGGGTTGATTTGAGGAATTGTAGAGGTAATTTTTTTAGCTCCAAAGTTCCATCCACTATTCTGATACGGATAATGGAGCTGATGGTGGCTACAAATATTAAATCACTCCAGTTTTTCCTTGAAGAGTAGAAAGGGATTTACAAATTCCACTGTCCAACCTCAGGGTTTTTGTAATGGGCCATCACCCCTGCCCCCTTCCTCAGGGGAAGAGGTAAAGGTGGTAGACTCATGGATTTGTCTTTGGGACCAGCTTCATCATCCTTCTCTGATTTTACTGTCTTTGGATGTGCCTTTTTCATATCTGGTTCACAGCCCTCCTTTACTAATGAAGAGATAATAACAATTCACTAATAACAAGTGAAACAGTACGCTTTTATTCAATCAAGATCTTGGTATTTAAGTGCTGATTACCTTCTCTTTACTGAGAACTTCACAAGGCAGACATACTCCTTAGATCAGAGAATAGCTGCTAGATTGGGGCCACTTAATTCTGCCAGAGGCAACAAAGTTTGCATTTATCAACTGGTCCATGAATCCAGCATGACCCTCACTAAGGTGGTTCTCCTGACTCCAGACTCTGTTCACAGGAGAAAAAAACACTTCCCTTATCCTGTCCTGTCTGTTGGCCTAACTCCTAAGTCCTAGGGCTGGATTTGTTAGTGACAATTCAACTGATTTGAGGGGCAATTAGCCAGCCCTATTTCCTCAAACTATCAACCCTGTGCCTGTATTTTGAAATTTATTCCATAGGAAATAAGGAACCTCTGTGGTTCATTTGAGTAACATGATCAAATGCAGGACTGTCTTATCTCTAATAGCATTTATATTTCAACTAATTGTTTATATGTTTGCCTCCTCACCTCAATCAAGTAATTCAAAGGGACTTGGTAACCCACTGGGTGTGATAGTTGAAGGAGAGGGTAAAGATGAAGACAACTGCAAGGTTTCATATCTAGATAACTAAAAGGATGACTGGAAGGAGACAGGAGTCATCACTGGAGAGGATACACTGGATGAGGAGGATGCTATGGAGGAGGCTGGAACAGGGATTAAGAAAATAGACTCTACTGCTAAGTCTGCTTAGGTTTGAATCTTGGTTTGTCCGCTTACTAGCTTGGGAAACTTATGTAACCTCTTTTGTTCCTTATTTAACCTCCTGATGTCCCCATTTGTAAGGATAGTTAATAGTACTATCCTGCATTACAGGATGATTGTTTTAAATAAGTTAATGTATGTTATGTACTAAGAATGGTGCCTGGCTCAGAGTAAGTGCTAAATTAGTGTTTGCTATTTTTATTATTAGACATAGTGATTTTTAAATATTTGGGGGTACATCTAGATTGTTATATCTAACTAAAATTTGGAAAATAAATTATGAAGCTTTTGGTAGATATTGGTCTACAAAGGGAGAAGTGACAGAACTCTTGGTAGCACTAATATCAAAGGATTTGAAAAAGAGACTAAAAGTTAGTGGTCAGAGAGAGAAGAGGAACCTTATAGGCATGATATGGATGCCAAGAGAGTTGTCAACTAATGAGATTAAAATGCAACACAGATATTGTACCTGTGTGTATGTGGAGGGAAGGGAGATGAAAGGGGAAAATAAAATTTCAATATGGTCAATTCCTCATAAGTATTTTCTACCCAACCAGCCCCTGAGTGGTCAGTGGCTCTAGCTTCTTTCTTTCATCCCACACTAGCCCTCTAAGCTCCCACTGCCATTCAGAGGACCAGTAACAACCAGCTGGGACAGTGGTAACTGTTCACGATGGTCCCAACTAAGGATCAGCTCAACTAATGTCCATTGACTCATTCTTCTTTACTCCAATTAGTAACAAAGAAAAAAAGGGAGGACAGATGAGCACAGGAACCCAGCAACTACTGTTTGTGATATGACTCAGGACCCACCTGCCCCAGTGTTCTGACTCTGAATAAGGTATCTGTGGTCTTCCTCTATGATGCTAATCTCATGAGGGTAACATGAGCCTCAAGCATTATTTTTTTTTATCACTAACCCATCACTACAGGACCCACTGTGAACAAGCCACCTTCATTCTCACTATCGATGTCGTCCATTTACTTCCTTCTGACCAGTGTGTCTCCCTCCTCTTTCTTCCTTTCAAGCTCAAGGCCTGTTTCTTATCTGAAATGTTCTGCCCTTGAAATCTCTCTGTCTACTTGTATCTAGAGTGACCTCCTATATTGTCCATTTCAAACATTTTGGACATTGTAGCATGTTTCCTTGTACTGTGCTATTTCTTTCTCATGTTTGTTGTTGGCATATGGGAAAGAATCAGTACAAGGTGGTGTTTGGTGCACTGGGATAGAACTGATGGAGGGGAGATGGAGGAGCTCTGAATGTTGCACTGATATTTCACACTTGAACTGAGTTTGTGACAAGAGCCATAATCTGGAAAAACCAAAAACAGTGAGGAGCCTGGTGTGAAAAGGAAACAGAAAATAGTTGCCCTCTAGAAAACTATACCTGTGAGGTGAAGGAGGACAAAGAAGAGTAACTCCTTAACTAGACATGTGTATGTGGGTTAAAGGCTATTCACCACTATGAGTGTGAGGTTGCAGAAAGAAAGCCCTGAGTTGGTGGTAGCCCTGAAGGGAGATGAGGAAGGTCATGGCTAAAAAAACCTCATGCGTTTCTTTTTAGTAACTCACTTTTGAGATTACTTCATGGTTTCTTCCTTGTGAAGTGTTACATAGCCAGCTCTCTTGGTCTACTTGAGTTCAAGTTTTAATAATTTTTTTTCCTGAAAGGCAAACATCACTATATTCAGTCTTTTGTGACTCTTGGAACATAGAAGTCCATGTCCATTAAGATGGGTGGACTGGTTAGACAGCATGTGCATGTCTGTTCTCCCCATGAGACTATAAATTTCTCAAGGGCACTAACTGTATCTTTTAAATTTATTGTGAGGCATATGATTAGTAGTCATAAATGCTTAGAAAATTGAATATAACTGAAAAGAATTAATGTTTGTTGGAACTCTGTCTTCAATGAGTTATTCTAGACAGACACTACTTGTAGCTGATTTGTTTATTTTCAACTTTGTTGTAAATATTACCACTTCTAATGATTCCTTAGAAGCAGAGTGGTGTAGTAGAAAGAGTGTCTGGAGAGAGAGCTTTTGTGTCAGTACAGGGCTCAGCTAAGTGACCTTGGACATGTCACTTCAGAACTAATGATTTCTAAGCTCTCTACAATTGTGATCTGTGAGTGAAGTAGGCCAGGTTTATTAAAATTCAGCACAGATATATGAGTGGAGGTAACTCACTTAATCAGTTTAGTCAATATGATGCCTTGCAGTCACTCTGACCTTTTTTCCCCTATGAAGTGGCTGATTTATTTTCTTGACACAACCCATTTTTTTTGGCCTAGAACTTTGTGGAATGAAAATCATAGAATTAAAGCTGTTACTCAGATTATTGTAGGCATAAACACCTACTGTTATATAAGAAAATTCATGTAACAAAGAGTTAGTAATATTAATGATAGTTTGTATTAGTGCTTATGTGATTATGTCAAATGTTAAATAATAATTCTCATTTTAAACTTGCAACAACCTATGATGTAGGTAATATCATTAACCCCATTATACAGATAAGAAAACGATGCTCAATCAGGGTAAACACCATTCCAAAGGTCATGCAGTCTGAACTTTTAGCTACTATGTGTTAGTGGGTACTTAATACTTAAACAAATAAACAATTTAGATTAGCCAGAAGGTCATATCATCACAGCTTCAATGAATAGGAGGAGTAGTAGTTAGTAATAGCTATCATTTATTGAATATCCATTTTCAGGCACTGTTGTAAGTAATACATGTATTCTTTTATTTAATTCTCACTATAACTATGAAATAGACTCCATTGTCATTCCCATTTACAGATATGGAAACTGAGGTTTGGAGAGATTAAGTGACTTGTCCAGGTAAAGACACCTCAGAGGTGGATGACTCCAAAGCCTCTGTTCTTTCCACCATGCCAGGCTGCCTATAAATAGCAGGGTGACTTTTATAATTCTCTCTTTTAATTTCTGCTCTCATATTGACTGATATTTATAGGCTAGACTCTTTAACCCCTATTGGTGCTCCAATCACATTTGCCTGGGCCCTTAGTGTCCCCCTTCACACTGTTCAATCTCTGAGACCAAGGATCAGACTGGAGAAGGAGTAAATAGAGTGCCTTGTTGCTTATTTTCTACAATCTTAATACAAAAACTTACCAGGGTAGCTGAGACTTAATGTCGCTAGCTAATCTGTGAGACCAAACTCAATTTGGAGGTATCTGCCACAGAAAAATGAGTAATTATGGCAGAGCTCACAGGGGTGGGCCATGGGGAGAAGGTTGGCTTAGCCTCTTTCCTCCTGCCTGCATTGATGCAAGTGCCCAAGAAAGAAAAGTACTTGGGTGGGCTCTTGATACAGAAGCCAGCAGCTCTACCTCCCTATTGCTCAAATACTTAGACTTTAGTGAACAAGGAGGGATGACTTTGAGGTTATGCAGCTTGCCTGACAGCAAAAGGGAGACCATTGTCATAAAGGCCAGGCAGAAGGAGGTAATCTGTGAACTGGGCCAGCTTGTTCACCAGCCTCTCCCTCTCACTGTATTGGTGGTGACTTGTGATGAGTGCCACCTGTCAGCTGGTCTCTCCACACAATATGATGGGTTAAGTCAAACTGATAGAGTAAAGCTGAAAATAATAGTCACTGACTTCTGTCTAGCATTTAATTTTTTTCAAAATACTTTAACATATTTTATTTTATTTCTTCTTTACAATAGATCCCTAGATTAGGTAGGGCATATATTACTAGCTTCATTTTAAAGATGAGAAAATTGAGATGTAGAGTGATTCCATAATTGGACTTGTGTAAAAGACATCCAATTGACACCCAACTTAATGAGTTGCCCAAGGTGTTTGGCCTGCTACAACTGGTTAGTACCTGAAACTCTGAATTAGAGGCTGTCATTCTGTTTTCTAGGCCAGTAGTTTTCCAGCTATGCTTGCTCCTCAGGCAAAAAGCAGGTATGGGAGTGTGTGTGTGTGTGTGTGTGTGTGTGTGTGTGTGTGTGTGTGAACAAGTAGGGCTTTGGGTCCCAATCTGCACTTAAACTAGGGCAGCTCTGCTTGGATTAGTTTGTCTGTTTTACATCTGGGCAGGATTTTATTTCATGAAAAGCTCTGAAAACGTTTGAAAGCCACTTATCTAGGCTAGTATTTCTCATAAAGAGTATAGTGGGTTGAAGTGTGTCCCCTTAAAAGATATGTTCAAGTCTTAAACCCCAGTACCTATGAATGTGACCTTATTTGAAAAAAGGGTCTTTGTAGATATAATGAAGTTAAAATGAGGTCTTCCTGGATTAGGGTGAGCCCTAAACCAAATCTCTGCTGTGTTTATAAAAGAAAGGAGAGGGGTATTTGAACACAAAGACACCGAGGAGGACTGTATGTGATGAGAGAGGCAGAGATTGAAGTGATGTGGCTATAAGCCAAGGCATGGAACAGATTCTCCTTAGCGGCTCCAGAAGGAACTAGCCCTGCCAACACCTTTATTTTGGACTTCTGGCCTCCTGAACCATTTCTTTATTTAAAGTCACCCAGTTTATGGTATTTTGTTATGGTAGATATGTGAAACAAATACAGAGAGGTACATATACCTCTTATCTAGAAACATGTGGTCTTATTAAAATTTTGATTCCAGGCCAAAACCCCAAGATTCTGATTCTTTAGGTATGTAATGGGACTCAGGGATGTGCATTTTGACAAGTTCTCCATATGCACAATTATTGATCTTTGAGCTTATTGTGACCATACACAGGTACAAGTCTTTGGGCTATTGCTAGATTTGCTGTCCCTACTTACTGATGTTTTTCTAGTGATGCCCATAGTCAGTGAGCTAAAGGGAGTAGATTTAATGGACAAGAAATAGGCTGGTATTAAACCTTCTGTAGTCCAAAATATTTGAATTCTGAGAATTATTTGAGTGTTTACCCCAAGGAATCACAAGTCCTCTAAGTCGTCAAAAACTATTCCTACTGAAATAGGCCATAGTGGTATATTGGTTCCAGACTGGATACTGCCAAGAGGGTCATATTTCTTTTTTCCCCCTAAATATAATTTATTGATTTTTTACAGAGAGGAAGGTAGAGGGACAGAGAGTTGGAAACATCGATGGGAGAGAAACATCGATCAGCTGCCTCTTGCACACTTCCTACTGGGAATGTGCCTGCAACCAAGGTACATGCCCTTGACAGAAATTGAACCTGGGACCCTTTAGTCTGCAGGCCGATGCTCTATCCACTGAGCCAAACCGGTTAGGGTGAGGGTCATATTTCTGAAGTAGCATGAAGGCCACAGAATAACACACTCAAGAAGACAGTACAGAAACAACACACACACACACACACACACACACACACACACACACTATCACACACTATGTTCTACTTGTTGTCTAGTGCAAGGAATTCAATCTAATAGAGACCACCATTTTTACTTAAAGAGTTGTCATTAAAAATGCAGGTCTCCATGAAAGTGTTGATCCTTAAAGTCAGTGTCAACCATTTGTGCCTGGCCTCCAATCTTTATCTGAGAGCAGTTTTGATAGGCAAAAGAGGACAGTGGACTGGGGCTAGAGGAAGCTGAGGGGTTCTTGCTGCCAGCTTTAGGTCAAACTCCATGCCCAATAAAGCTAAAGAGGGCACTAGTTTACACAAGATTGATGGAGGTCAGCTGTGCCTAATCCCTTGGAGAGATGAGAGAGGGCCTCTGTGAAAAAGGACAGGTGTTTGTGGGAGGAGTGTCTTCCTGAGAGTCCCCTACCCATCTGGATCCAAGGTCCTTCAGGAGGCCTGTGTTTACTCACATCCCTTCTTGCCCCCAGGTAAATAAATGTTGTTTCTCTCTCCTCCAAAGGCAGAGCTCCTGCGCAGTGATGCTCTGTTGTTATAGTTACTGACGTCTGACTTATTACAGCGATTGTCAAAGAAATGGAAGAAAATGAAATTTAGCAGAGGCTGGTGTAGGGGTTGGGAGGGAGAGAAGAGAGTGAAGAGAAGGCTGCCGAAGAGCTGACAGCTTTGTGTGTTTGTACAAATGGTGTTATATTTGAGTATGGACAAAGGAAGTCTTATACTAGCAGTGTGTCTGAAAGGATCTTGGTAAAGACAGATTCCCCCAAATAGCTTTACCCAGGTTTAATATGCCTGATATTCCACCATTAGTGATTCATTTCTGTGAGCGAAGCACAGCCTTTCTTCAGGGAAGGTCGTGCCTTAGATTGTACTTTAGTATAAGTTTATCTGGTACCTTTCTTCCTCAGAGTTTGCCAGAGCAATGGGGAAAGATGGGGAAAGTGGAGGCCATCAAATAAGAATTTGGCCTACTTTCAAATTCGGGACTGATATTGCTAGTTCCCTCTTTGGAACCACCTCTGTGCTCTCCTCTCTTTCAAAACAGTTATGATGCCAAATGGGAGTGAATATGAAAGTCATGATGTCTTTTGCAATCAGCTAACCATGTGCTTTTCTGGGAGATGCACTTAATTCCTTCATATTAATCAGTAAATATTTATTCAGGGGTTGACAAAAGTAGGCTTATAGTTGTGAGTATGTAAAACAGTTTATTATTGTATTACTAGTGGTCTTGTGCATGGAACTCATACAGGAGGGGGTGTCCCTCAGCCTGGCCTGTGCCCTCTCCAATCTGGGACTCCTCGGAGGATGTCCAACTGCCGGTTTAGGGCCAATCCCTAAACTGGCAGTTGGACATCCCTCCCACAATCTGGGACTGCTGGCTCCTAACTGCTCACCTGCCTGCCTGCCTGATCGTCCCTAACCACTCTGTCTGCCAGCCTGATCAACCCCAACTGTCCCTCCTTCTGGCCTGATCACCCCTAACTGCCTGCCCCTGTCAGACTTATTGCCCTCAACTATCCCCCCTGCCAGCCTACTCACCCTCAAGTGTCCCTACTGCTGGCCTGCTTGCCCACAACTGCCCTCCCCTTCCAGCCTGCTCCCCTTCAACTGTCCCCCTTGCCAGCCTGATTGCTCCTAACCACCTCTGTCTCAGCTCTGCCACGATGGCTTTGTCCAGAAGGTCTCCCGGTCTAATTAGCATATTACCCTTTTAATAGTATCAATACAAGCCTGGTGCATGGGTGGGGGCTGGCTGGTCTGCCCTGAAGAAGGTCTCAGATCAGTGTCGGGGGTCTCCTTGGGGTGTGTGGCTGGCCTGGGCGAGGGGCAGTTTGCAGGCTGGAAAAGCCCCCGGCTTTGTCCAGAAGGATGTCTGGAAGGTCTCCAGAAGGTCTGCCAGTCTAATTAGCATATTACTCTTTTATTAGTATAGATTATTATTTATTAATTATTATATTATTTATTATAATTTACTTACTTTTGCTTACCCCTGTGTATTACCCGTTATATACTAGGCACTAGGTTAGGTACTGATAGGAGAAGCATTGGAAACACTTGGGCGTTAGATTGTGTCTCACATTAAAAATATACAATTTAGCCCTGGACGGTTTTTCTCAGTGGTTAGAACATTGGCCCATGGACCAAAGGGTCACAGGTTTGATTCCCCATCAAGGGCACATACATTGGTTGCAGGCTTGATCCCTGGCCTGGATAAGGGTACATGTGGGAGGCAACCAATCAATGTATCTCTCTCACATTAATGTTTTTCTCTATTTCTCTCCCCCTCTTTCCTCCTTTCCATTCTCTCTAAAAATCAATGGAAAAATATCCCTGGGTGAGGATTAAAAAAACCAATCTAGTTACAGATATCAGACAATTACACAAGTAAAGCTGACCAATAGTATATAGTAATGAGTGATTGGTAGTTAAGTGAAGGGCTCCGTAATCTCAGAGGTGAGCAAGATAATTTTGCTGCAGGGTAGCTGGATAAATGTTAGTTCAGATTGGCATATTAAATCACTCAGGCACTTAGCAGGGCTTTGGGGAAATGGGGCACAGAACAAATCATTTTTTATGTGGATGGTGATGTAGACTAAGTAGGGAACATGTTTACATCTCTCTGCTTTGGTATTAATTCACATGATGAATTCTTTCCAGAGAGCTCATCCATCCATACTCCACTGACCTACCCCATCTCAGAACTCCTGTGCTTGGAATTCAGACTGCCAGGGAAGCAATACAGCCTAGTGGTTAAGAGGGTGTGTTAGGCCTGCTGGAATGGCTCAGTGGTTCAGCATTGACCTATGAACCAGGAGGTCACAGTTCGATTTCGGTCAGGGCACATGCCTGGGTTGCAGGCTTGATCTGCAGTGTGGGGCATGCAGGAGGCAGCCGATCAATAATTCTCTCTCATCAGTGATGTTTCTCTCTCACTCCCTCTCCCTTCCTCTCTGAAATAAATTTAAAAAAATTAAAAAGAGGGTGTGTTTAGGAGGTAGGCTGCTTGGGTTTCAATCCTGGCTATGATATTTATTGTGATCTTAGACAACTGACAATCATCCTGTGACTATATTTTTCTCATTGATAGAATGGGGATAATAATAATAGTGTCTATCTAACAGAGTTACTGGGAGGATTAGATAAAGTAAGTCATCTATGGTGCTTAGCATAGTGCTGATTGCATATTATTCATTTATAGAATATTTATTGAGCGTATTTGATGTTGCAGACACTTTCCCAGTGTTGGAATATAGCAATGAAGAAGAGAGATAAGGTCCCTTTTCTTTTGGCACTGTGTTAAATGCTGATGGAGTAGAAAGGGATTCAGGCCTTTTACTCAAGGAACTTTTAATCTAATGTTTTCCTTTCTGCTCTATCAATTATAATTCTTAGTCTTCTAGTTATTGCTAAGCTTATTTTCATTTCTTTTTGTTTAGGAAATTATTGAAGCTATGAATTTCCTTTAAACCTAGCTTTGGTCATATCCCATAAGATTTGATGTTGCATGTTATCATTATGAACTAGAGGCCCAGTGTATGAAATCCGTGCACAGGTAGGGTCCTTAGTGGCTGTCAGCTGCTGGCTGGGACCTCCCTTCATTCCGTGCCACCCACTGGTGGTCAGCACATGTCATAGCAAGTGATCGAACTCCTGGTTGGTTGAACTCCTGAGGGGACAGTGAATAATATATATATTTTTTTTTCTTCTCCTTCTTCTAAGCATTTTTAGTTTTGATTTATACTATTTCTACTTTTTAATGTATTGTACCGTTCCACATTTGAAGACTGTATTTTCTTTGTCCCTACTATGCACTCAATGCTATGCTCCAAAGGAAGAAATACAAACAGAAAATGTGCTTGACTTGAGGGGTTTAGAAAAGACTAGGGAAGATGGGACTGGAAAAGACTTAATGAAGACTGTTGAGTGCTAGGCTTCTTGAATTGGTTTCTCTTCTAATGGGAAAACATTGTAGTTGCTGAAAGGATGGACAGGAATTATAGAATTGTTACAATATTTTGGGAAGAATAAGCAGCATCATTGTTCAGAATTTTTTGAGGGAAAGAAAGAGGTTAGAGGGAGAGAGTCCAGTTAGAAGATTTTAATGTTACGCTAGGACATTGGTTCCCAAACCTGAGTATGCATAAGAATTCCCTAGAGGGCTTATTAAGACACAGCTTGCTGGGCCTCATCCCCAGTTTCTAATTCAGCCTCTGATGGTGCCTGAGGATTTGCATTTGCATTTAGCAGGTTCCCCTGGTGATGCTAATGCTGGAGCACACTTTGAGTACCAGTATTCTAGAAGAGATATGATAAGGACCGGAGGCAGAGTGGTGGGAGTGGGGCTAGAGAGGAAAGTATGTAAGATATATTAGGAAGGAAGAAACCACAAGGTTTAGGGATTGGATATGGAGGCAAGGGAGAGGAAGGACTTGAAGATGACTCCAGAATATGAAACTTAGGTGTCTCTGAGGACAGTGGAATTGCCTGACAAACACCTGAACATCTAAGGGTGGAATGCAGTCATATGACAGGTATTAGAAAAATATGTGAGTCCCTGTATCCATCTGCATTTGCATTGTGACTCTCATGTTTAAAGGCCTCCTGTCCTTCAAGAGAGAAGCTAATAAAAGGAGAAAGCTCAGGTTTATGTTTGGTTTCTTCTTTTGTAGAATGTGACTTTGAGTAGAGAAAGAAAATAAAGATAGAGAGCAGAGAGTAGGGAGGGTAAAAGAAGCTTGAATATTTTGGAAATGGAGAGCATACTTTTGGTTGTTAAGTATTGAATATATAAGGGAAAATACTAATAAGGGAATGGAAAATGAGTAAAACTCAGCATAGGCCATGCAGGGTAGCTCTAGGATACCACCTAAGATCATTGATGAGGACAGAGGGTTGCCGTGATAGGGCTTCTCAACTCTAGCCTACCTGACCTTCCCTAGTTTCAAGGCTTCTGATTATAGTTTCCTGTTATCCGTGGCTATTTTCCAGGCTATAGGGACTTCTCTTACCTGTTTCTCTCCGCTGGGCCTCCTGTAGCTGAGCAGAAGCTCCACAGCACCCACCACTTCCTTGCGGATAGCATAGAGCAAGGCATCACCTACATACACGCTGTGGTTCAGCAGTAGCTCCATGATCTCCAAGTTTTCATTCTCAATGGCAATGAGCAGAGCATTCCGGCCTAGAGGATCCATGCAGTTGATGTTGACATTGTAGTAGATCTCTGCCTCCTGGAGGGCCTGCTTCACAGTGGCATAGTCCCCCTTCTCTACAGCATTGAGGAAGGCCTTCTCCTCTGCAGAGAGCTCAGTCTCCGCCCTCACAATTTGCAGGGGAATTCGGTCTCTGTACGGTGAGTAGTTGACCTTTTTGTAGTACAGTTGGGCCATGGTTCATAGCAATTTAGAAACCTGAATAAGGAGAGAAAGGGAGACCAAAGATATTTTTAGATACCTGAAGGTCTCAAGTGGTTAACTGTGGAGGCAGCATTGCTAATGGGTTGGAAAATCCCAAACTTCTTCTTCTTTATTTTTATTTTTTTACTGTACACTTCATTATTTTGTTAAGACTATGGTGATTTAAAAAAAAGTATCTTTATTGTTGAAAGTATTACAGATGTCTCCTTTGCTTGTTTGTGTTTTTTTTTCCCCATTGACCCCCTCCATATTCACCCCTCCCAAGCCTTCACCATTCTGTTGTCTGTGTCCATGAGTTATGCATATAAGTTCCCTGGTTAATCACTCCCCTCCCACCCCACCCCCCACTTTGCCTCTGGAATTTGTTAGTCTGTTCCATGCTTCTATGTCTCTAGTTCTATTTTATTCAGCAGTTTATTTTGTTCATTAGATTCCACATATGAGTGAGATCATGTGATCCTTATCTTTCTTTGACGGGCTTGTTTCACTTAGCATAATACTCTTCAGGCCCATCCATGCTGTTGCAAATGGTAACAGTTCCTTCTTTTTTATAGTTGTGTAGTATTCCATTGTGTAAATATATCACAGCTTTTTTAACCACTCATCTGCCGGTGATTCCCAAACTGTTTTAATATCACAATCTTTTTCTTCTTGAAATGGAGTATAGCTCAGGCTTTGGGGTCAGAAATACCTGGGCTCAAATCCTGACTTTACCAGCTCTATGACCTTGGATAAGTTACTCAAGCCAATCCCTCTGTGTTTCAGTTTATTATTAAACTGACAAGAACAGATACTACACTTGATCTTAGCCAAAAGGCCGAGAAGCGATTCAGTTTATTATTATTAAGTTTATCAATATTAATAATATATATAGCAGTTATCATTGTGTACCAGGCTCTGTGCTAAAGAATAATTTCTACCTCATAAAGCTATTGTGAGAGTTAAATAACATAATGCATTATCAAAGCAGCTGACTCAGGGTAAACCTCCTGAGACATGGAACAAGCTAGTTCCTTCCTTCTCTTCTGCTGCCTGAAAATACTCATGATAATACTTCTGATTTGTGATGCAAAGTTGGAGTTCATCTTTGGCCAATTTCTTTGGGCTCTGGGCCTATGGGCTTGTGCTGATTTTCAGGATTGCATTTGCAGTTGCCCCAGATGCAGATCCTGGATTGCCATCCCGTTTTAGTGCTAGGTGAAATCCTGTTTCTTGCTGCTATTCACTGGGGGAGGGGTACTGGCTCCAATAGGCCAAAGGCAGCTGCAAAAGATAAGCACACACACTCTCTGTTCACTCATGGTTTTTCCCCTCCATTATTCCAAACCAAGGAACTGATAGATCTTAAAATGTGATTCAAATCTGGGAAGTAAATGGTCTGTTTTACATGCACCACATCTAAAGCCAGTTTTTCATAAAATTTACTTTAAAATAAAACTTATTATTGAGTTCCTGCAATGTGTTTAACTTTCTCTGTGATAAAATACTGCAGTCTTTGCCTTCAATTGGATAGAATGAATCACAGTATAGAGCTTTTGCCTTGTAGTTCACAGATCAAATTCATGAACCTTTATCATTGACTCCTTGTATTAGCCCTGTGAGTTAGAAATGGCTATCCTTCCCAGGGTAGAAAATGGAGCTCAGATCCATTAGGTGATTGGCTCCTTTCTCTCCTATCTCTGAGACGTCTAGTGTTCTCTGGAAGCTGAATTTTACCAAAGTTATTTACATGCCTTTCATTACCAAACTGATTTGGCAGCAAAAAGAAGTAGAAATATGATAAAGGGATTCTTGTCTCATCTTGATGTAAGAGAGATGAAGACATGAAGCTTCCTTAAAAATTTGCCTCACTTTTCCAGGTAATTACATCCCTGTTTTGGCAGAGGGAAAAGCATATATTATACTAAGTGGCATTTACATTTCATGTGCTTGTGATCTTCTGGGAAGTCAGTATTTGAAGATGAGTGTTACCTCTTGCCCCGAATAGGCCTAAATGACAAATTAATCCCTGCATAAAAATCTCAGGCGGGTAGGGTACTGTTTGGCTGTCTTGAGAAACACTGATATTTGCCTGTGCTACTTTCAAGTGACAAAAGGAAAGTGGCGCTTAGAGTAAGCATTTGTCACTAAACAGCAAATGACTTTAATAATACTAATTGTAGACGGCCTCCCTGTCTCCATTATAAACAAAAGGAAGAAGGAAGAAGAGACACTGTGATCTCCTGGAGAGAGACTCAGTAATGCAACTCAGTTTATATTTATTTAGCCAATCAATATGAATATGGTAGAAGCTTTCCATGTGCCTATCAATATGCTAGTCACCTTTGGAGGATATGAAAGAAAAGATCCCTGCCTTCATTATCTTTTACCTGGACCTTTTCACAGACTTATAATTGATCATCCTGACGCCATTCTCTCCCCTCCAGATTGTCTACCACACTACCCACAAGTTATCCCATGTAACACAGACTTGATTCCATTTTACTCTTTCTTGGTTGATTTCTTGCTGTTTTTGTTATAAAATCAACACTTCGTGATGAGGTCTACTAGGTCTTGGCTGTGTTTGCCTCTCAAACTTCATCTTAAGCCATTTTCTCACCCTCATCCACTATTTTTATTATTTGACTTTTAAATTACAGTTGACATACAATATTATATTACTTTCAGGTGTACAACATAGTGGTTCTACATTTATATAACTTACAAAATAATCACCTCAATAAATCTAGTTCCCATCTGACATCATACATAGTTATTACAATATTATTGACTTTTTTCCCTGTGCTCTACTTACATCCTCATGACTATTTTTCAGCCTTGTGGAGCTTCTTTCATTTTTTCCAACATGCCAAGTTCCCTGAACCCCAAGATCTTTGATCAGCACCTGGAACACTCTTCTTCAGCTCTTTTCATCTTTCCAACCTCAACAACATGTCACCTCTTCAGAGCAATCCCCATTAACTACCCTCTATAAAGTAGTTCCTTCATATTCTTTTCTTCGTTGTACTCTTTCCTCTTCATTCTTAATGCTTATTTCAATTTGTAGTTATATATTTCTTTTTCTTATTGGACAATTGCCTACTCTGTTCAATTATCCTTAAAACTCAAGTGCAGAAATTACGTCTGTCCTGTTTTTTTCAGTATCTACGCCTAGCTAATTCCTGGCATACCATGAATGCTTGATATATATTTGATGAAAAATGAGTAAACCTTCCAATATTCTCTCATCTTACTTCAACCCACCCTCAGTTCTAGCCATACTGGGCCATGTTCTCTGAGTTGCCGTTTTATGACCCTGTCTTTGCACATGGCTTCGTCCAACAAAATCCTTCTCAGCTCCAGCACCTTGCTCATAGGTCCCCTTCTCTGTGAAGCCTTCCCGAATATCCCCAGGTTAGCCAATCTTCCTTTGAATTCTCCATGGACACTTGAATCAATTCTCCAATGTCATCCTACTGCCACTAGGGTAAGAATACTTGGTTTCCTGTCTTCCCTGTATGCACACATGGTCTAGAACATGATAGTGCTGAACAAATGAATATTTAATGAGCAACTACAGCCTAGCTGAGGAGGATTGGCAAGGTCGTGGAATGAAGTGATAAATTATGTGTTACTGATTTGAAGCTTTGGGATTTCAGAAAGGGCTCAATGAGGGCTGTATATCTGATAGATTACATGGAGAAAGTAACTATTAGGCCAGCCCTTGGAGAATAAGTTAAATGTAAAAATGTGAGGGTAGTCCAGGCACTGTAGAGTGCAAGAATGAAGGTGATGATTGATCATGGATTAGTTGGGAAACAGTGGTATAATAAAATAAAGGGATTAGAGGTGAGCTGAAATACCATAACCTCAATTTTTCCATCTAAAAATGATCTTAAAACATTTGCTGACCATTTGCCACTTAAAAGGCTACCATAGAAGAAAGGTTGAATGTCTTTTCAGATAGTGTCACTGGTACTGCTACAGAAAAATCTGTGCCCACAGCTGTGTGGGAAACTGAAGACAAATGTCTCCCAGGGAAAGATGAGAATGAGTGGAACTAACTAAATTGGTGCACTATCATGTTTCAGGCACCATGCCAGGAGCTGGTAAAATAAAATAATTATTATAGTTTTGAATATTTAATATGTCCCAGGCACTGTGCCAGGTACTGCAGTGACACTATCACTACCATTGGTTCTAGTAGTAATAATAATGAAGGCAACAAGTAGTAGCATTCATTAAACTCTCACTATGTGCTAGATTGTGGGTTATAGTAGTAAAGAGAGAGGACAGTAAAATCACGGTAATTTGAGAATTGAAGTATCATTGCATGATATACCAATTCAAAGTCTAGCTTTACTTTTAATCTCTTGCATTTGAAATTCATCTGGCCTATTTCATTCCAGTGAGTTGCGCTATATTATTACTCTGTAAAGAAAAATACCTCCTCCAGAGGTTAGCCAGATATTATACTATTAGAGTCACTCTTTTGGTTTAGGACACTAAAATTATCTCTGGAAGGAACAAATAATGTGGCTGAACACAAATAACACCTTAACTTGGATTCCTTGATTAGGAAAGGTGTTGGGGCCTTGGGAGTACAGAGGGTTTGTCTAGGACAAGGAAGATGTGATGGAGGAGAAAGAAAATCTCTATGTTTCCATATTCACTTTTACAATATGTATTGAGTGATGTAAAATGGGTTCCTGACATTTTCTATCTACATGTAGGCTTATGTAGATGTCTAATGAATTGCCTAATGCCCTGCCCTCTTCCAATCCTCACAGCTTTAGCATCAGCCTTGCTCTGGGTTCTGAGACCAATCCTTTCTCCATATGCTTGCTGTCAGTCTTACTCTGTCATTATTCTGGAAAAGTAACTAACAATGGAATTTCCTGATGGTTTATTATTGGGAAGGTGCCTTCCCATCACTCTTTACCTTTATACTTGGCAGATTGCACTCATCTGCCATTAACCTAAGCCAAGAGATGGAGTTGGCATTCCCATCCTTATGCACTGGCCTTGAGGTGTGTTCTTAACTGGACAAAATTATACCAGTCAACACTTCATACCATTATATGAGTGAACCCAACTCCCAAAGTAGTCCCCCAAGCATAAAATATTATAAATGGTCTAATAGTCTGCCTCAGGGGTCTTATCGTGCTCTCTATTTTCTGTGATGCTAGCCAGAGGAGTTTGTATAATGGCCTCTGTGACATTTGTAGGCTTAAATCTGTGACAATTTGTAGGCTTAAACGCGAAATCAATGGGCTGGGCAGAAGGCCAAGGAGCAAAGTGGTCTTGCCAAATATCAGCCCAGATCACTGCCCATCTCAGGCCTTTGTTAAGATAAAAGACTTGCTTTCCACCTAACTAAAAAAAAGTACGTTTGGAGGGACATGACATCTGTGCATGGCTTGCACTCAGTGCCATGAAGAGTGATCTTGAATAGTGAAACCCTTGTGACCTCTCACCCTTATCCACATTTACCTATTCACTTGTGCATCTCTTTAGAGCTCTTTAAGGCAAGTAGATTTAATCTGATAAACATGTACACTTTCAAGTGTGAATGGCAGATAATAAACACATTCAATGAATATATACCAGGCACTGTGACAGAAGCTGATGATAATGGCTGAGTGGCTTAGCACAATGCTTCTTCTAGGAAAAAAATTAAGTTTGAACAGGAACCTTGAATGTTCAATTATAAGAGTGACTGAAGTGGAAATTTCATGTTCAAAGGCACAGGAATGGGCTGGTTAGAAGAAGGTCACACGTGTGTGTGTGCATGTGTGTGTGTGCATGTGCATGCATGCACATTTGGTGGGGTATTAATTTTGAGAGGATTTTGGCTCTTTTTCAGAGTAACACTCTGAGAACTTCTTAATTTTAGTGGAAGAACACTAATCTTTCCCAGAAAGGTCCAAATCTTGAATGTCCAGCAAGGGACATCGAAGATGATCTCGAATCTCCTGCCCAATGAAAAAGTCCCCTTAGCTAATGAGAACATCTACTGATTGAAAACTCACCACTTTCTCATCTGTTTGGAGAATACTTACTTCCAGCAAATGCTTCTCTATGTTCAGCTGAAATCACCTACTACAACTTCTATTCCATGGTCCCAGGTATTATCTCTGGAGCAGCATTAAGCAAAACTCTGTTTTTTCCACATGACTATCCATTCAAATGTTTGATTTCAGTTCTCATGTCTCTCTCTGCCCTGAGTGTCCCCTTCAATAGAATTATGACCATCCTAGTGGTTTGCTTCTAGTTACACAATACTCTTTCTTTCTTAAAGTATGATGTTCAGCCTGGCTGGCATGGCTCAGTGGTTGAGCATAGATCACAGGAGGTCACGGTCTAATTCCGGGTCAGGGCGCATGTCCAGGTTGTAGGGTCAATCTCCAGTGTGTGACATGCAGGAGGCAGCTGATCAATGATTCTTTCTCATCATTGATCTCTCTCTCTCTCTCTCTCTCTCTCTCTCTCTCTCTCTCTCTACCTTCCTCTTTGAAATCAATAAAAATATATATTAAAAAGTATGATGCTTATAAATGAACCCAGTGCTCTAGAATGGTCACGCCAGCACATATTATACTGTGGCTATTTTTTCTTCTTTTATTCATTCAGCAGTGCTTTTTTGAGATCAAGATAATATAACATCCTGTTTCAGAATGCACTTTAAACCATCCTGCATAGTGTTGTATTTGTAGTATTATGTTTTTAATTTGTGTACATTTTATTAATCTAATAATTTTATTAATTTACAGATAATAAATTAACACTAAGCACATATCATGTGCCAGATATGTATATGCTAAAAGTTTCACATACATTTTTAAAATTATTCCTCACTTTCTAAAGACAGTTACCATTATTTTCTCTAACTTCACAGATAAGAAACCTGAGGCACAGAGAGGCTAAGTAAATGGCTTAAGTTCACACAACTAGTAAGTAGTGAAAATGGGGAAAGAGCCAAGCTTCTGACACGAGTCTACCTTCTTAACTAGTTCAATGAAGATAAGTTCTTTTGTATGCTCCATAGTGCCTACAATAGTGCTAAGACTTGTAGCTATATGTTACAATCCAGCTAATATTTGTTATATACCTACTATTTGTCATGCAGGGCCAGAATACTTGATAGTGGGAAATACAAATTTAAGTGAGACATAGCCCTTGCCTTGAAGCAACTCAAAGTCCAGAGGGAAAGGCAAAAATAAAAATAAGTTAAATGTCCTACTGTGAGATAAAGATTCTAATATATAGTAGGGACACAAAGTGTTCCTACTCTACCTGGGGAGGTAATTGAAGACCATGTAATATTTGAGCTATGTTTGGAGGGTTGATTGGAGTTTGAGAGACAGCAATGTAGCGATGATCATTCTAGATGTGATACAGCATGTGCTGAGGTGTGGGTTTATAAAATACAATGTATTTTAAGAGAACATTGACTTTCTATTCTTCAAACCTCTCAAGAATGTGACCACTTTGAGACACCCGCACATGCAGTTCAGTCTCTATAGTCCTCTTCCACTGGATCTTCATAGTTTCTTTCTTATCATGTAGGTTTGAGATCAAGTGTCATCTCCTCAGCTTCCAAGCACAGCAAGCCCCTCACCTTCTATCTCATTACCCTTACTTGATTTTCTTCAATAACTTATTACTACTTGAAATGATCATATTTTTATTTATGATTTTAATATATAGCTTTCCAACCAAAATGTAAATCGCATAATTGCAATGACCTTATCTGTCATATTTACTACTCTATACCCAGAACCTAGCAATAATAGATTCTCAATAGACATATGGTATTGAATTACTACATAAAATAGTGATGTAGATAGCAATGGGGAAATGCTCTGTTGGTTGAACTCCACTTTTGATTGGATGTGTAACCTCCTCCACCCCATGCAGCCTTGTGCATAGACAAGAAGCCCCTCTACCTCAAGAGGAGTCTTAATTAGTCTAAGTTAATATTGCAAATTCCATTTCTTTGGCCAGTAATTGACCTAGATTTCAGCATTTGATGCAATTCCTGACAATGAGATATGCTGAAGGACTTATGGGTAAGTTTTCTTTGTTCTTCTTTTTATTTTCAACAATGTTTTTTTAAAAAAGAAAATATCTTGGTGAGCTCAAGAAATATCTTGATATCTTAAAAAAGATGAAAATAAAATGTTTTAGTATCACAGCAAAAATAGACTTAAAAAGAAAATGCTAAATTTTACTTTATTAAAATTAAGAATTTTTTGTTATTCAAAAGACCCTCTTAAAGGATAAAAAGGTGAATTGACTGAGTGAGATTATTGCAATGCACACAACTAGCAAATAGCTTATATCTAGAATTTATAGGAATGGCTACAAATCAATAAGGAAAAGACAGATAACTCGATAGAAAATGGGCAAAAGATTGAAACAGGTACATCAAAAATATGAAGGGATCTGTTTTATTTAAATTTTTATACATCTATAGGATTGCCTAGCAATGTTAACATTGTGAATATACGTAAACATTTCTAGTGTGCATAGTTCTATTCCAATATTGGGCTCTATTTTTTCCACAATTAGTAATTTTCCTGAACTATGTTTTTGAGAGTAAAATAAAAAGGTACATATAATCCCATTTTGTAACAAGATATAAGCTTAAATGATTCAGAGAGATTGTGAAACAATTGTACTTGCTATAATAAAAGTAAAAATGTTTTAAATAAAAGGGGTGTGTGTGTGTGTGTGTGTGTGTGTGTTTAAATAGAATACTTATAAAGACTTAGAAAAATAGTTAGGTAATCAATATCCCAGGTTTACTTTGCTGGTAATTTTCTATATTTCCATTTATATTCCCTCTCTCTGAAAGATATAAAATTAAGATTAGCAATTTATAGCTTTTATAATCTTCAATGCTTTTATAGAGACACTCCTGAAGTAAACATCCTTTAATATTCTAAACATTTTCACTTTTTATAACCATAGCAATTTCAGTTCCTGTTTTGGTTCTACTAGTCAGGAAAAATGGCCAGGGTTTCCTACCAGCTGTTTCTTTTTTTATTTATTTATGTATTTGTTTATTTATATATTTATTTATTCTGTTTCTTTTTAATGCTTTTTAAAATTTTATTGGGGTGACATTAGTCAATGTGAACATATAGGTTTCATGTGTGGATTACTAATTTATAAAATCTGTATATAGGACCATGTGCCCACCACCCAAAGTCAAATCTTCTCCTGTCACCTCATATTAGGACCCTTTTCTTCCCCCACCTCCCTCCCTCTGGCAACCACCACACTGCTGTTTGTGTTCATAAGTTTCTGTTTTATATTTCACATATGAGTTAAATCATATAGTTCTTAACTTTTTCTGTTTGACTTATTTCACTTCACATAATGTTCTCAAGGTCCATCTAAGTTGTTGTAAATTCTGTATTTCATCCTTTCTTATGGCTGTGTAGTACCCCATTGTGTATTTATACCACATCTTCTTTATCCAGTCCTCTATTATAGGGCACTTTGGCTGTTTCAAACTCTTGGCCACTGTGAATAATGCTTCAATGAACATAGGGGTGCATATGTCTTTGTGTATAAATGATTTTGAGGTTTTCAGGTATGTACACAAGAGTGGGATTGTTGGGTCGTATGGTAGCTCTATTTTTTATTTTTTGAGGAATCGCCAGATGGCTTTTCAAAGTGGTTGTACCAGTCTACATTCCCACCGGTAGTGAATGAGGGTTCCCTTTTTCCCACAACCTCTCCAACACTTGTTGCTTGTCTTGTTGATAACGGCTACTCTAACAGGTGTAAGGTGGTATCTCATTGCAGTTTTAATTTGCGTTTCCCTGATTGCCAATGAGGTTGAACATCTTTTCATATATCTATTGGCTGTTTGTATGTCTTCTTGGGAGAGGTGTACTTTCAGGTCCTCTGCCTACTTTTTGATTGGATTTTTTATTTGTTTGGTGTTGAGTTTTATGAGTTCTTTATATATTTTGAAAATTAAACCTTTGTTGGAGGAGCTATTGTTGCAAATATCATCTCCCATCTGTTTGGCTGCCTGTTTGTTTTGTTGTCTGTTTCTTTTGCTGTGTAGAAGCTCTTCAGTTTGATATAGTCCCATTCATTTATTTTTGCCTTTACCTCCCTTGCCTTTGGGGTCCAGTCCATAAAATGTTCTCTACCATCAAGGTCCATAAAAGTTTGGTACCTATATTTTTTCTATGTGACTTATATTTTTGGGTCGCATGTTTGAGTCTTTGATCCATTGTACATGGGGACAAACTGCAATCCAGTTTCATTTGTTTGAATGTGGCTTTCTAGTTTTCCCAGCACCATTTATTAAAGAGACTATCTTTACTCCAATGTGCACTGCTGACTCCTTTGTCAAAAATTATCTGTCCATATACATTTGGTTTTATAGCTGGGCTCTCTATTCTGTTCCATTGATTTGTCTATCTGTTTCTCTGCCAATACCATGTTGTTTTGATTATTGTAGCTTTGTAGTATATTTTGAAGTCAGGTGGCATGATACCTCCAGTATTGTTCTTTTCTCAGGATTTCTTTGGCTATTCTCGGTCTTTTGTGGTTCCATACAAATCTGATGATTGCTCCTTCTATTTCTTTAAAAAATGACATTGGGATTTTGATGGGGATTGCATTAAATATGTATATTGCTTTGGGTAAAATGGCCATTTTAACTATGTTGACTCTTCCAATCCATGAAAATGGGGTATTTTTCCATTTCGTTGTGTCCTTTTCAATCTGTTTAAAAAATGTTTTGCAATTTTTAGTATACAGGTCTATCACATTCTTTGTTAAGTTTATTCCTAGGTATTTTATTCTTTTGATTTCTATTGGAAAAGGAATTGTTTTCTCCATTTCTTTTTCTGAAGTTTTGTTGTTGGCATACAGGAAGGCAATGGATTTTTGCACATTGATTTTGTATCCTGTAATTTGACTGTCTTTGTTTATTGTTTCCAGTAGTTTTTTGGTAGAGTCTTTAGGGTTTTCTATATACCATCATGTCATCTGCAAAAAGTGACAGTTTGACTTCTTCTTTCCCTATTTGGATGCTTTTTATTTCTTTCTCTTGCCTTATTGCTCTGGTTAGAACTTCCAATACTATCTATAATAATAAAAGCATAATATGCTAATTAGACCAGACATTCTTCTGGATGACCTTCCAGACAAAGCCAGGGCTATGAGGGAAGCCTGGGCCCATGTGCTTGCCTGTGGCCAGAGGAAAGCCTAGATCCCGGGTGCCAGAGAGAAGTCTGGCTCCCAGGTGCTGGAGGGAAACTGGTGCCGGCAGCCAGGGGAAGGAAGGCCTACTCTTGCACATATTTCATGCATTGGGCCTCTAGTTTTGAATAAGAGTGGTGAGAGTGGACATCCTTGTCTTATTCCTGATCTTAGGGGAAAAGCTTTCAGTTTTTCACCATTTAGTATGATATTGGCTGAGGGTTTATCATATATGTCCGTTATTAAGCTGAGGTACATTCCTTTTATTTCTATTTTATTCAGGGTTTTAATCATAAGTGGATGTTGTATCTTATCAAATGCTTCTTCTGTATCTATTGACAAGATAGAGAAATGATTTTTATCCTTTCTTTTGTTAATGCGGTGTGTTAAGTTGATTGATTTGCAAATGCTGAACCATCCTTGTGCCCCTGGAATGAATCCCACTTGATCATGATGTATTATTTTTTTGGATGTACTTATGTGTTCAATTAGATAGTATTTTGGTTAGGATTTTTGAGTATGTATTCATCAGGGATATTGGTTTGTAGTTTTTTTTATTTTTTATTATATATATATATATATATATATATATATATATATATATATATTGTGTGTGTGTGTGTGTGTGTGTGTGTGTGTGTGTGTGTGTGTGTGTGTTATCTTTGCCAGGTTTTGGTATCAGAGTTTTATTGGCTTCATAGTAAGTGTTAGGAAGTATTGCCTCTTCTTCAATTTTTTGAAAAAGTTGACAAAAAATAGGCTTTTATTTTTCCTTGAATGCTTGGTAGAATTCACTGGTGAAGCCATCTGGTCCTGGACTTTTTTGGGGGGGAGATTTTGATGGTTGTTTCAATTTCCTCATGGCTGATCGGTCTATTTAGATTTTACATTTCTTCCATTTAGTCTAGGAAGGTTATATATGTATAGGAACTTAGCCATTTCTTTTAGGTTATTTAATTTGGTGGCATAAAGGCTTTCATAATATTCTAGTATGTTCCTTTGTTTATCTCTGATGTCTGTGGTGATTTCTCCTCTCTCATTTCTGATTTTGTTTATATGGGTCTTATCCCTTTTTTCCTTAGTGAGTCTAGCCAGGGGTTTGTCAATTTTATTAATCTTTCCAAAGAACCAGTTCTTTGTTTTATTGATTTTTTGTATAGTCTTTTTGTTCTCTATTTCATTTAATTCTGTTCTGATTTTTATTATTTCCTTTCTCCTGTTAACTTTTGGTTGCTTTTGTTCTTCTTTTTTCTAGTCTTTTAAGGTGTGATATTAGGTTGTTTACTTGGAATTTCTCTTGTTTCTTGAGATAGGCCTGTAGTGAAATAAACTTCTCTCTTATTACAGCTTTCACTGCATCCCAGAGGTTTTGATATGTTGTGTTATCATTCTCCTTTGTCTCTCTATATTTTTTGATCTCATCTTTCATTTATTCTTTGACCCAGTCATTTTTTACTAGTATGTTGTTTGATCTTTATGTATTTGTAGATTTTTTTAACCTTTTTTTGCAGTTGATTTCTAATTTTATGGCATCGTGGTCAGAAAATATACTTGGAATAATTTCAATCTTTTTGAATTTGTTGATGCTAGTTCTGTGACCCAACATATGGTCTATCCTTGAGAATGTTCCATGTGCACTGGAGAAGAATGCATAATCTGATGTTCTGGGATGGAATGTTCTCTAAATGTTGATTATATCTATTTGGTTTAGTGTTTCAGTTAAGGTTGCTCGTTCTTTTTAATCCTTTCTTTTGTTAATGTGGTGTATTATGTTGATTGATTTGCAAATGCTGAACCATCTTTGTGCCCCTGTAATGAATCCCACTTGATTGTGATGTATTATTTTTTTAGATGTACTTATGTGTTTGACAAGCTAGTATTTTGGTTAGGATTTGTTTGGTTGATCTGTCTAGAGCTGTCAATGGAGTATTAAGGTCTTCAACTATAATTGTGTTTTGATCTGTTTCTCCCTTTAGTTTTGTAACTGTTTAATATATTTCGGTGCTCCCTGGTTGGGTGCATATATATTAAGAAGTGTTATATTTTCTTCCCTTTATCATCATAAAGTGTCCATCTTTGTCTCTTGTTATCTTTGTTACTTTGAGATCTATTTTGTCATATATAAGTATGTCTACACCTGCTTTTTTTGTGGATGTTATTTGCTTGAAAAATCATTTTCTACCCTTTGATTTTGAATCTACCGTTGTCTCTGCTGTTTAGATGTGTCTTTCATAGGTAGCATATGGTTGGGTTTTGTTTTTTATCCACTCTGCTACTCTGTGCCTCTTTACTGATGAATTTAGGCCATTTACATTTGGGGTAATTATTGATGTATGAGGATTTCCTATAGCCATTTTATCTTTTGTTTTCTGGTAACTCTGTGCCTCACTGGTTCTTTTTCTTTATGCTTCTATCTGTTGTTTTTGTTTGGTCGTATTCCATATATCTTTCCTCTGTTTCTTCTTTTTTTCTTTTTATTTATTATTTTTTTATTGCTTAAAGTAATACAAAGAGTATTACATATGTCTCCTTTTTTTCCCCCTGCCCTTGACAATCCCCTGGTCTCCCCTAACCCCCAGTGTCTTATGTCCATTGGTTATGCTTATATGCATGCATACAAGTCCTTCGGTTGATCTCTTACCCACCCCCCTCCTGCCCTCCCACCCTACCCAGCCTTGCTGCTGTAGTTTGACAGTCTGTTCGAGGCAGCTCTGCCTCTGTATCTATTTTTGTTCATAAGTTTATAATGCTCTTTATTATCCAGAAATGAGTGAGATCATGTGATACTTTTCCTTCATTGACTGGCTAATTTCACTTAGCATAATGCTCTCCAGTTCCATCCATGCTGCTGCAAATGGTAAGAGTTCCTTCTTTTTTACAGCAGCATAGCATTCCAACGTGTAGATGTCCCACAGTTTTCTAATCCATTCATCTACAGATGGTCACTTAGGCTGTTTCCAGATCTGAGCTATGGTGAATTGTGCTGCTATGAACATAGGGGTGCATATATCCTTTCTGATTGGTGTTTCTTGTTTCTTGGGATATATTTCTATAAGTATAGAAACAATACCAAAAAGTATTGTTTTCTTGTTTCTTGGGATATATTTCTATTGTGTCTTGTTTGGGGAATTTCTATGTGTGGTTGCAGTTAGTTTTATAAAAAGTGAAGTTGCATATATTAGCTGTACTGGTTAATAATGTGGATTTTGTAATCAAAGAAAACAGATTGGGAGGTTGCGATGCCACCCTCAGTCACGCTCAGGGTAGGAATGATTGGGGGGTTGGGGCACCGCCCCGTCACACTCAAGGCAGGGTCTATGGGGAGGTTGTGGCACCACCCCCTGTCACGCACAGAGCAGGGCCCATCAGGGGGGTTGGGGCTCCGTACCCTGTCACGCACAGAGCAGGGTCAATCAAGGGGTTGGGGAGCTCCCCCCTGTCATGCACAGAACAGGGCCGATCAGGGGGTTGAGGAGCTCCCCCCTGTCACTCACAGAGTAGGGCCGATAGGGGAGTTGGGGCACCACCCCCTGTCACACTCAGGGCAGGACGGATCAGGGGGTTGGGGTGCCGCCACTGTCACACTCAGGGCAGGGCCGATGGGATGGGGAGGTTATGGCTCTACCCCATCACACACAGGGCAGGGCCCGTGGAGGGGGTTTGGGGCACCGCCCTCTATCACCAACAGAGCAGGGCCGATCAGGGGCTTGGGGCGCTGCCACTCTCACACTCAGGGCAGGGACGATGGGGAGGTTATGGCTCTACCCTGTCACACACAGAGCAGGGCCCGTGGGGGGGAGGGTTGGGGCGCTGCAACCTGTCACACACAGAGCCGCAGGGCGATCAGGGGGTTGGGGAGCTCCTCCCTATCAGGCACAGAGCAGGGCTGATCAGGGGGTTAGGGCGCCTTCCCCTGTCACAAACAGAGCAGGGAGGATAGGGAGGTTGTGGCCCCACCCCCTGTCATGCACAGAGCTGCAGGGCGATCAGGGGCTTTGGGCGCTGCCCTCTGTCACCTTGATCCCAGTGCTGGGTGGCATATTACCTTTTTACTATATAGGATAGAGGCCTTGTGCATGGGTGGGGCTGGCTGGTTTGCCCTGAAGGGTGTCCTGGATCAGGGTGGGGGTCCCCACTGGGGTGCCTGGCCAGCCTGGGTGAGGGAATGATGGCTGTTTGCAGCTGGTCACACCCCCTTCAGGGTGGGGGTCTCCACTGGGGTGCCTGGCCAACCTGGGTGAGGGGCTGAGGGCTGTTTTCAAGCCGACTGAAGCTCCCAACTGCTCCTTTTTTTCTTTTTTCTTTTTTTATTCTGGGCCAGCTTTAGCTCTGGCTCCAGCTCTGAGGCTTCTGCTGCTGAAAGAAGGTATCCGGTTTGTTTCGGTTCTATAATCAAAACAATGTATAACTCCAGCTCTGAGATCCAGGCCTCGCTGAAAGCAGGTTTCTGGGGTTTTGTTTAGCTTCTATATTTGTTACAATGTTTCTTAAACTGCAGGCTCAGAGGCCGGCAAAGCAGGTGGGGAATGTTGGTTTCCTCCATCACTGAAGCAAGCAAGCCTCATGTTAGTTTCAAGCTGCCTGGCTGCCGGCCGCCATCTTGGCTGGCAGTTAATTTGCATATCTTGCTGATTAGCCAATGGGAAGGGTAGCGGTCGTACGCCAATTACCATGTTTCTCTTTTATTAGATAGGATATTTTAGCTTTGGCTGGGATAGCTCAATTGATTGTCATCCCATGCACCAAAGGGTTGCAAGTTTGATTACCAGTCTGGGCACATGCCCTGGTTGCATGCTCAATCTCCAGCATGCAAGAGGTAGCCAAATGATGTTTTTCTCTTACATTGATGTTTCTCTCTCAACATCTCCCTTCCTCTCCCTCTAAAATAAAACCAATATATAAATATTTCAGATTATAGAAAAAGAAAAAAGTCTCTATCAATTCTACAGAGCTAGCATAATCTTAATGATAAACAATTAATACAGGTACCCCAAATGAAAACTATAGACAAATTTCAACGATGAAAATAGTTCCCATAATTCTAAATAAACAGTAGTGTATTTGAAGAGTAATACAGTATAACTAAGTAGAATTTATCATAAGAATACAAGCGTGGTTTAATATAAGGAAATTTTCAATATAATTCAGTAAATAAGTCTATAATTTAATGGAAAGAAAACATGATTATATTAATAAAAATAATTTGATATAAGTCAGCATCTATTCCTTAAAAATTGGAATAGAAATTAACTACTTATGCACAAAAGACTCTTTACCTCAAATCAATAAAAAAAAATCACAATAAATTATGAAATAATGGACCTATTGCTATTAAAGTCACAAACAAGATAGGGGTGTCATTATCAGCACTATTATTCACTTTTAAAGTTATGCGTAATGTAATAGAGATATGAAAATGTTATAAATATTTAACAGAGGAGACAAATTACCTTTATAAGCAGATAATATATTTGTATAAATAAACACCCAGGAAACTTTTAAAGTCTGGTAGAATGAATAAGATTCTTCGGTAAGGTGATAGAATGTAAGAAAAATATACAAATATCAACTACTTTGAAAAATTGATAACATGAGTTATCATAATCACTCATAAATTGAAATGGAAAAAATCCAATGCACTTTAGTGACATCTGAAGATATCTATGAATAAATTTACCTAGAAAATAACAGGATCCATGTAAAAGAAGTCACTGAAGGTGATAAAACAAGACCAAAGAAAATAGGGAAACACAGTATGCTACTGAAAGACTCTAATAAAAATATAATTTCTTATTAAATTAAGATATAAATTTAAAAAGCATTCCATTTGTATTTATGGAGCTGGACAAGAAAGTAAAGTTTAAATGAAAGGATAAATGTGTAAAAATTTTCTAAGTAATTTTGATTAGGAAAAAAAATGACATTATTAAAAATGACAGAGGAAGCAACTTCAAAAACCCGTATCTCCAGTAATACAATGATTAACCTAGCAAAACACCACCAGAAACAACTTTTTTTGAACTCTGGAATCTAATAAAAACTTACAACCAGAGTAGTGCTTAGTGAAGAAAGAAGCTACTAAATTTTGGTAAGAAGGTGTTGTGGCATTTTTACTGCACTTCTGACCATTCCCTACTCCTTAGCTTAGAGACAGCCATGGGGATAGTGGCCTGCATTTCTAGTGTGGGTTGCTGGTGCCAAGATGAAAGGAAATATGGATTTTATTCTCAGAGAATTGTGATTGTATATTTTGACTGATCAATTCCTATATATTGAATTGCTCTATGAAAAAGAGGGGTCATCTCAGAGGATTGACTTTTTTTACCCCTCTTTGGGATTTCTCAGAGTTGGAGCAGCCTCTGCAGAAGTGTTAGCCAAATGCTAAATGGTAGATTTGAGCATGTAGAAGAAAGAATCAGTGAAGTTGAAGCTATATCAATCGAAATAATCAAGTTTGAGGAGCATAAAGTAAAAAAGAATGAAAAGAGGTAAATAGCACCTCAGACGTATGTGAGACACTATCACCAACAGATGCATAATAGGTGCTCCAGAAAGAGAGGAGAAACAGAAACAGGCAGAAAGTAAATTTGAGAAAATAATGACCCAAAAGTTCCAAAATTCGATAAAACACATTAATTTATATATTCAAGAAGGCCAACAAACTCCAAGATGGCTAAACTCAAAGAGATTCCCCACTGAAACACATCATAACCAAACTGTCAAAAAAAAAAAAAAGATCTTGAAAGCAGCTAGATATGTGACTTGTTATATTTAAGGGTTCCTCAGTAAAATTAACAGCCAATTTCTATTCAGAAACTATGGAAGCCACAAGGCTGTTGAGTGATACATTTGAAGTGTCGAAGGTAAAAAACAAAAAAAAAACAACAACAAAAAAAGAAACTTTCAAAAAAATTCTATATCCTAGAAAACTATTCTTCAAAAATGAATGTCACATTTAGACATTCCCAGATAAACAGAAGCTGAGGGAGATCATTGTCTGTAAACCTGTCCTAGAAGAATGCTAGTGGTACTCCTTCAGGCGCTAGATAGTAATTAAAAGACACCCAAAGTAATAGAAAAGTTACCTTTAAAATAACTCTATAGCTAACTATAAAAGCCAGTATTATTGTACTTTTTATTTGTAAGTCTTCTTTTTTGTTCCCCCATATGACTGAAAAGACAAACATATAGAATAAAAATTATAAATCTATGTTAATGGGTACATACACAATATATAAGATGTAGGTTGTGACAATAACAACATAAAGGGGGAAGGATGTAGCTGCATAGGAACAAAGTTTTTTATATTATTGAAGCTAAGTTATTAATTCAAAGTAGTTTGCTATAAATTAGAGGTATTAATTGTAATTGCCATGGTGACCACTAAAAATAACTAAAAACTTATGTAGAATAGAGAATGAGAATTAAATAAAAATGATACATTACAAAAATCAATTAAACACAAAGAGGGCTGTATTGAAGGAAGTGAGGCATGAAAATATATAGACATATATAAAACAAATAGAAAAATGGTAAAAGTAAGTCAAATAACTATAGTTTGAAGGACTTGGGTGAAGGTACTAGGAGATAACAATGTCCCATCTGGATATGATGGGTTTTGAGGGTTTTTGGAGACATCAGGAAGGAGCGATCCAGTCAGCATGTGGAGCACAGCATTGAAATCTGGTGATATAGAATTGGGAGTCATCAGCATTTTGATAAAAGGTTCTCAACCCTGGCTGCGTATTAGAATAATATGTGGAACTTTTGAAAAATACTCATGCTTGGGTCACAGAACTCTTCCGCCATTGTCATTTAAAAATAGCTTCCCAGGTGAATATAACATGCAGCCAAGATTGAATGCCATCATTGTAAGTGGTAATTGGAGCTGTTTGGAGTAGATATGATCATCAGGGAAAGTGCAAAGAGATAAGGGGAACTGGAGAACAAATTTCTACTTAGAGTGGAGAAAGGTATAGAGCTCCAATATCTAGTACAGTAGCCACTAGCCACTTGTGGCTATTTAAATTTAAATGAATTAAAAATATTCAGTTCTGTATTTGCACCAGTCACATTTCAAGCACTTTGATAACCATAGATGACTTGTGGCTACCATATTGGAAAGGACAGATATAGAACATTTTAATCATTACAGAAAGTTCCATTGATGGTGTGGGATGATCCAATTGTCTCTTCTACCTCTCATCTGTCTATAATACAGAGGACTCTTCCAAATTCAGGGTAGGAATATATAGTATCCATGTTAACATGTGGGTACTTTCATTTGCCTAATGAATTTTCATGACTATGGACATGTGGTATTTTTATTTTTGTAAGATTTTCAACTCGTTAGTCACTACTCATTGGTGTCCAGAGGAGTTTTGTAGAACTGCTGGCGATTGGATTAAATCAATGCTTTTTATTTGCTCTGGAGTGAAACGTATATATTTGTTTCCATTAAGTCACTCAACTGTATGGGAGAGTTTTAAATCTTTTGTTAAACACTCATTATCACTTTGCATGATGTTTCTTGAAGTAGTCAAGGAAAAGGCAGAATGGAATGACACTAATTACAATGAATAGTAGGCTGTATAATTGGTTAAAAGTTTTGCATCTGATTATCAGTCTTGGGGTTGGCTTTCACCCCAGAACCCACAGGCCTTGAGAAGTGAGTATCTTGCCCCTTTTTGTCACCCTTTCACCTTAGAATCTAAAGTGGCAATGTTCACCTAGGAGCTTATTGGCCAAGCCCTCCTTAAATGGGAGCAATGGGACTCTAAAAATTTTTTTATGCTAAGAATTAGGAAATCTTGGTGAAGGGGTACATGGGCAGTCTTCATACAACATTTCTGTGTCTGAAATTATTTTAAAATAAAAAATTATAAAAATTTACTTAAACCAGCAAATCATAGATTCTCATAAAAATATAACAATGTGGCTTAAAATAAAGAAATATTTCTGGTCTCCCCCCCATACATCTTTTTATGAGTTACTGTATATACATGTTCTATCCAGTTTTCTTCACTTGATGTTTTATTAGAATTTCTCACCTATCTGTAATAATAGTACTCTTTATATCTCCTGCCTTCCCACCCAATTTCCCCTGTGGGGAAGTGGCTCTGTTCAGTGAGACTGATACAGGATGTTTTATATATCAAACTAGAGGCCTGGTGCATGAAATTCATGCATGGGTAGAGCCCTAGGCCTGGCTGGCGATCAGGGCTGATCTGTGGGGCAATCAGCAGGGCAATCGAGGCCCCCCCCCCCCACTGGCACCTGCCTTGGCTGGCCTGGCACTGCCTGCTTGCTGGCCCTGCCTTCCACCACTGCCACAGGTTGCCTCCCTCTGCAGGGCAACGGGTGGGGCATTAGGGGGGGTGGGACCCTGCCCGCACCCACCGTGGCTGGCCTGGGGCCTGCGGGCTGGGGGAAGCTCCTGTGTTGAGTGTCTGCCCCACTGGTGATCAGTGCACGTCATAGTGACTGGTCATTCAGCTGGTCGTTCTGCCATTTGGTCGATTTGCATATTAGGCTTTTATTATATAGGATGTTAAAACATCACATTAAATGGCTACATAGTATTTTTGGGGGTCAGATCAGGTTAACCATAATGTATTGAACTAGTCTATAGTTTGAGGATCTTTAGGGTTTATTCCATTTATCTCTGCTATTGTAAATAATACTTTGATAGATACTTTTGTACATAAAGGTTTTTATATGGTATATTCAAGTTATGTGCACATTATAACTTCCAAGAAATCAACTTACTGGGTCAAAAACCAGGATAATGGAACTTTTGCTATAAGTCAGAATGGAGAAGGAAGAAAAAAATTTAAAGTCATTTCAAAGGAAGAAAAAATGAGACTTGCTAAAGACAAAACAAAACAAAACAAAAAAACCCAGGAGTTGGTAATCAAAAGACTATAGAGAGAACTCAAGATGATATCTAAGTTTTAAAATTATTTTATTTTTAAAATTTTATTAGTTATTAAAGTACTAGAGGCCCAGTGCACAAAAATTTGTGCACTCGGGGGGGGGGGGCATCCCTCAGCCCAGCCTGTGCCCTCTCACAGTCTGGGACCCCTTGGGGGATTTTTACCTGCTGGATTAGGCCTGCTCCCCAGGGGATTGGGCCTAAGCTGGCAGTCAGACATCCCTTTGGCAGCCCAGGAGCCCTCAGGGGATGTCCACCTGCCAGCGAGGAGCAGGCCTAAGCTGCAGCCGGACATCCTTAGTGCTACTGAGGATGCGGGAGAGGCTCCCACCACCACTGCTGTACTGACAGCCGTCAGCCTGGCTTGTGGCTGAGCAGGCTCCCCCTGTGGGAATGCACTGACCACCAAGGGGCAGCTCCTGCATTGAGCATCTGCCCCCTGTTGGTCAGTGTGTGTCATAGTGACCAGTCATTCCCAGTCGTTCTGCTGTTAAGGTCAATTTGCATATTACCCTTTAATTATATAGGATAATTGACATATATTCATTTCAGGTATACAGCATAGTGATTTAACATTTATATACCTTATGATGTGATCACTTCAGTAAGTTTAGTAACCATCTGACACCACACAAAGTTATTATGATTTTATTGACTTTTTTTTACCTATGCTGCACATTACATTTAAGCCTGAGTAACTAAAAGTGGTAATGCTGCTATCCATGTGATTGAGAAAGGCTCTTCACTAGGCTGGTTATTAACGTCCTAAGAGTTTTTGTCAAACATTCTATTTCTTCATGACTTCCATTTTTACTTCAAAGATGCTTATTTTGCTTTCTTCTTGGTCTTCATTTGGCAGTGGCTCTTAACATTTTGACTGTTTCTCTGTCCCAGTGGATTCTGCCAAGTAATGATCTTAAATGCTTGAATGCACTCAAGAAGTTCTGCTGAGTATTACCTTATAATGCAATCTCCTTCAGAGTGACTGTTTAGCAACTTTCTCATTTTGCATATTGGAATCTCTAAAACCAGGTCACCCTTGTTATTCCTTAGAGGGTTTAACTTTTGTACAGGATATATTTCCTGCAAAGTTGGTTAGTTCTCCATCTCCCTGCCTACCCTAACAGATAAGATTAGGACTTGAAATGTTATAATAGTAAAGTTTTAAAACAAAAAGTAAAAATTTGTCAGGGCACTTACCTAGAAATAATGGTACATACCTCTACATGCAAAGTGGTGCAGGTTAAAGAATAGTGTCCTGGGAATTAAGAAACCTGGATTCTAGTCTCAGCTCTTCCACTAATTTGAAATATGAACTTGAGGAAATCACATTACTTCTTCTTTAAGTTCTGTTTCCTTTTCTGTGAAATGAGGGGGATAGAAAGGTGATTACTAAGATGAATGCCAGCCCCTAAATAAACTATTTATTAAAAGTAATAAATGGTTAAACAGTATTAGCAACATTTATGATACTTAGAGACCATTGAATTAGCTATAGCACTAAGTGAGAGACTCATTTATCATCAGTTAGCCATGTGTTTACTCCATAAAGATAAACAGGAATGATGCAGACTAAAAAATGAATTTGAAATTCAGTTACTGGTCTGGGCTGTTTTTGTAGATGAAAGAAACTAAATAATCCACAATAATTCACCTTTCCCTTTGACACTGGGACACACCCAACATAATATGCCCATGCTCCTAAGGTAGAATAGAAGAGAGCCCAAAGATGGGGTTGCTCTGATTTTCTGAGTCCTGTGCCTACAGTCTCTTAAGTGCTGATTCCCAGTGCTGATTCCCAGAAAGAGCAGTCATACTGTCCAGAGCCATCTTAATGAATTCTAGTGATTTCCATCATAAAGGGAACCAGCACAAGATGTTACACCTAATAAAGACTCTGAAGAGTGCTTTGTTAGAAGAGAGGGCTTTTTCTTCCATTATGTCCCTTCCAAGAAGTAGGACTATTGTCAGAGTATCCCTGTTGCCTATTAATGATTCCCTATGGCTCTCACCACAATTTAACTTTAGTGCTTCTCAGATTTGAACAGCAGATCACATAGAAGTCAGGATGCTCTCTGTGGACCCTATAAAATATTGCTATAAATTTAATCCAAATTCGCTGAGCCTTTGCATCCATTACTTTAATGCAATGAGTACTATGCAAATAGAGGAGCATACTAACTCATACAAAAACTCTGCCCAGCAAAGCTTTCATCTACAGTAACTCAAGTCCTGTTTTCTCATGCTGTCTATTCTCTCAGCTACCTATTCTATCTACACTTTGCACTCCAGATTAAATGCTGATGTGAAACTGTGTTCTTCTTGGCGGCAAATTTCAGCTTATTTTCAGAATTTTCTGCTTCCAAGACTGCCTCAGGTTACAATTGCCCTCTATTGCATCTCCTTATCCCCCTCCCCCACTTTCCCTTGTGAGGAAATGGCTCTTATAGATGAGATTGAGATAGTATGTTTCTTTCTTCTTCATCTTTGTTTTGTTACCAGATGATTGCTTTTGTTTTTTCTCTTAGGACCCTCTTGGGATTGGGTGAGGTAATTTTGTTCATTTCAACAAAAATTCAGAGTTTTGAAAATTTGTCTAGGAATAATTCCAAGTGTCCATGATCAACAGATACAAAAAAAGCTGTTCCTGAGCAAATTAAATTATAGTGGGATAAAAACTTTGCAAGATCAATGGAAGTAAATATGTTCCAAATTTAAAATGAAATCAGACTTCCATTACTGTCACAATCATAATTTTTACAGTTTTTTTAAGTTCCTTTTAGGCTGAAATATTTCAATTTGGCTTAAACGGAATATCTTTTGGGGTAATTAGCAGACATTATCTATGGAAAAAAATAGCACTTAAAACTAAGCATATGGTTTGAGATCCAGAAGGGACAAAATCATTATAAGGGCAAATAGAAAATACCAATTAAATTAAAATTACCACCTGCCTAGTTTCTTTTGAAATTGTAAGCATGCATTTATTTATTTTTTTAATTTTATTGAATTTATTGAGGTGACATTGTTTAATTAAAATTATATAGGTTTCAGGTATACAAGTCTATAATAGATCATTTTTACATTGTACTGTGTGTTTACTACCCCAAGTCAAGTCTCCTTCCATTACCATTTATCCCCCCTTTACCTTATTCCACCTTTTTCTATCCTCCCTTCCCCTCTGCCAATCACCATACTGTTGTATGGTACGTTTCATACATCATATAACTACAGGGAATTTGTAATAGCAGTTTATGTGCAGGCACAAGTATGTGTCCACAAACAAATAAAAGCCTGATATGCTTTTTCTAGTGCTCTTTTGCTACAGGTTCATTTGTTTGGCTGTCTGCCAGCAGCAACTAAAGGTTTTAAGAGGAATTGTGACTGAAAACTTGAAATGTAGAAAATTCTCCCCATGAACTAAAATTGTTTCTGTAAATTGAGAAGTGGTTGCCACATATTGATTTTGGCAGTAGAGCACCTTAGTGCAATCTTAAGAACATCAGTGATTTGTGGAACCATAATTTGATGACTACCAGCTGACCAGAAAAATTTTTTAGTGTTATTTATATAATTAGTCATCCTGTACTACTTATAGTAAGCAGTTCTGTAAATTATGTTGACAATTTACTGTGCAGTATGGGACTTTTATTTATCCTCAAATCTAGTATCTCAGAATTTTGTACCTCCAATTAAAAAGGCCCTTCTTGCCCTGCCAGCATGGCTCAGTGGTAGAGCATTGACCTATGAACCAGGAGGTCACAGTTCGATTACTGGTCAGAGCATATGCCTGGCTTGCAGGCTCAATCCCCAGTGTGGGGCGTGCAGGAGGCAGCCGATCAGTGATTCTCTCTCATCATTGATGTTTCTATCTCTCTCTCACTGAAATCAATAAAAATATATATTTTTAAAAAGTTCCTTCTTGTCCATCATCTTTCCCAGATGAAATGTGTCTCAAGAGTCAGGAGGCTCTGAGCTCTCTCTTTAGTTTAAAAGTTCCTGATATTTATCGAGAGCTTTATGATTGCAAAGTTATTTTACATACACCATTTCATTTGGTTCTTTCACTTGTCCTTGCCTACTTCACAGAGTTTTTTTATTTCCCTTTTTAATAGATTAATATTTTCAGCATTATAGAAAGTAATGATTTGCTCCAGTACCCAAGGACTAATAAGAGGCAGAGTCATGTTTCTAACAGTGTTCTGACTACTCCATATTTTGGGCTTTTTCCACTTGTTGGTCAATTCAGTGTAAAATGGAGAAGTGAAGAAATTATCTAAGAAATACATTATTGAAGCAAAAGCCATTGTGTGAATTATTTCTGCAGCCATCCCAGGGATGCACTTCACATTATATTTGAAGATGGAGTCACCATGCTTCAGCTGAACTCCAGAGAATATTAGGCCCTTGTGCCCTTTACCAAGTTGGACCATGCATAAAATATTTTTAAGTAACAGAAACCTCCCCACTGCTATGAACTAAATTATGTCTTCCAAATTTGTATGTTGAAGCCCTGCCCTTCCCCCCCCCCGCAACAGTCTGACTGTATTTGGAGTAAGGAAATAATTAAATTTAAATGAGATCATAATGGTGGGTCCCTTCTAGGATTAGTGCCCTTATATGAAGATACCCCAGGGATCTCACTCACTCTTTCCACCATGTCAGAACAAAGAGAGAAGGTGCCATGTGCAAGCCAAGAAGAGAGCTCTCAACCAATCGATGTGTCTCTCCCACATCGATGTTTCTCTCTCTCTCTGTTTCTCCCCCTCCCTTCCACTCTCTCTAAAAATCAATAGGAAAAATATCCTCAGATGAGGATTTAAAAAATCAATGGGAAAATATCCTCAGGTGAGGATTAACAACAACAAAAAATTATTTCAGGGAGGGTGAGGAAGGGGAGAGAGAAAGAGAAACATCAATTTGTTGTTTCACCTCTTCATACATTCATTGGTTGTTACCTGTATGTGCCCTGACCAGGGATCAAACCCACAACCTTGGTGTATCAGAATAATGCTCTAATCAACTGAGATACCCAGCCAGTGCTGTAGGAGAAGAAGAAGAAGAAGAAGAAGAAGAAGAAGAAGAAGAAGAAGAAGAAGAAGAAGAAGAAGAAGAAGAAGAAGAAGAAGAAAGCTCTCACCAATAACCAAATCAGCTAACACCTTGATCTTGGACATCCTAGCCTGCAAAATTGAGAAAATAAATTTCTGTTGTTTATGGCATTCAGTCCCTGGTATTTTGTTAGGGTAGCCCAAGCTGACTCAACCCTTACCCGAGAATATGTTTACTCATTTTTAGAGAGTGGGAAGAGGAGAGAGAGAGAGAGAGAAAGAGAGAGAGAGAGAGAGAGAGAGAGAGAGAGAGAAAGAGAGAGAGAGAGAGAGAGAGATGCTGTGAGAGGTTGCCTTGGGTTTGGGGTTAGGAGGAAGTTAAGGTTCTTTATTCGGTGATTTGGGGGTGGTACATATTTTGTATTAGGGGAAGATGTCAGTAGTGTTCACAGGAATTGCTGATTATTGTTAGAGGAGTTTGATTTAGCTCCTAGTACTCTTCTTCCTCAAAGTGTTAAAAAAGGTTGTACATTCTGCATATACATCCCCCCAAGTACAATTTTAATATATTATTTTAAAATAAAGTAAAAAAAATGTTAAGTTCAAAGAGATCCAAGATGGCTGATGGTGGGATGGCAGGCTGCAAGATAGCACGTGAGTGAGAAGCGAAAGGAGAGTGCATGGACATGCAGGGGATTGTCTGTATTTGTGAGCGAGGGACAGCTATATCCACAAGACTGTTGGGGACTGGCAGACCAGGCTCCCCTGGCCACGCAGCCACTACTACTGCTGAAATCTCTCCCTGAGCAGCCGGCTCTGCTGCAGAGACCATGCCATCTGAAAGGGAGAAGGGCTGTGATCAGAAGCCAAGCCTTACCTTTAACCAGGGAGACCTCAGATACTTCCTGGGACCCTGCAACCGCAACGCCCAGGGTCTAGCTGCCTCAGCTGCAAACCCAAAAACACTGAGACTCCAGCCTCCCCGACCGTGAGTGCCTAAAAAGTTTGTCTAGGGAGAGACAAAGTGGAGCCGAATATGCGGATGGGTCCTGCACCTTCTCACAGAGCAGTTAGAAGGAACAGCTGAATCAAATAACATCAACCTGGAATTGGCGAAGTGAACACAGCTGGTGAGGCAATCTGTGGATGGAAAGGTCAGAGATAGCCTAGAGCAGTGGTTGGCAAACTGCAGCTCGAGAGCCACATGCGGCATTTGGGCCCCTTGAGTGTGGCCACGAAGTTTCAATTGCACTGTACCTGCGTGCCCACATGTGGTATTTTGTAGAAGAGCCACACTTAAGGGGCCACAGTTTGCCAACCACTGGCCTAGAGCAATGGTTCTCAACCTTGGCTGCACATTAGAATCACCTGGGAATCTTTTCAAAATCCTGATTTCTGGGCCTCATCCTCCGGAAATTCTGTTTCTTTGTTATGGGATGGGACCACAACATTAGTAACAAAGAAACAAAATTTCTGGAGGATGAGGCCCAGAAATCAGGATTTTAAAAAAGATTCCCAGGTGATTCTAATGTGCAGCCAAGGTTGAGAACCACTGGCTTAGAGAGACTCAACACAAGAGAGAGAGAGCTACATAATCAGACACCCTGAGAGGAGTGATCATGGGGAGAAAAACAAACAGCCCGTATATGAAAGAAAAGGAGGGATCACTGGAAAAGGAAGTAAATTAAATGGAGGCAAGCAATCTGTCAGAGAAAGAATTCAGAGCAATGGTCATAAGGACACTGAAAATCATGGAAGAAAAATTCATAAATATGTGTAAGAACCAAGAGGAACTGAAGAACCAAGAAGAAATGAAAAATGACATTGCTGCAATAAAGAACAAAATAGAAAACATCAACAGTAGACTAGAAGAAGCAGAAGACCGCATCAGTGAGCTAGAAGACAAGGTAGGAAAAAATATACAAGCAGAGCAGCATCCAGAAAAAACAAAAACAAAAACAAAAAACATAAAAAACAGGAGGAGAGCCTAAGGGAACTTTGGGACAACTTGAAACGAAACAACATCCATATAATAGAGGTGCCAGAAGGAGAGGAAACTGAGCAAGTAATAGAAAACCTGTTTGAAGAAATAATGACAGAAAACTTCCCTAATATCGGGAAGAAAAAACTCACAAAGTTCAAGAAGCTCACAGAGTCCCAAACAAGATGAATCCCAAAGACTGACACCAAGACACATTATAATTAAGTTGGCAAACACCAATGACAAAGTAAGAATCTTAAAGGCTGCCAGAGAGAGAAAGAAAGCTACCTAAAAAGGATCTCCAATCAGACTATCCACTGATTTCTCAACAGAAACACATCAGGCCAGAAGGGAATGGAACAAAATATACAAAGTCATGCAAAGCAAGGGTCTGAAGCCAAAAATACTGTACCCAGCAAGGTTATCAATCAAAGTTGAAGGTGAAATCCGGAGCTTCAAAGACAAATAAAGACTAAGGCAGTTTATTACCACCAAACCAGCAATGCAAGAAATGCTAAAGGATCTGCTGTAAAAAGAAGAAATAGGAAGGGAAGAAGGAACACAGGCATAAAGAATAAAAATAACAACATACAACTGCCTATCAATAATAACTTTAAATCTAGATGGATTAAATGCCCCAATCAAAAGACATAGGGTAGCTGAGTAGATAAGAAAACATGACCATATATCTTCTGTGTACAGGAGACCCACCTCAGAACAAAGGACTCACACAGACTGATGGTGAAGGGATGGAAAAAGGTTTTTCAGGCAAATGGAAATGGAAAAAAAAGGTGGGGTAGCAATACTTATATCTAAAATATTAGACCTCAAAGTGAAGGACATAACAAGAGATAAGGAAGGCCACTTCATAATACTAAATGGAGCAATTCAACAAGAAGATATAACTCTGGTGAACATATATGCACCCAATACAGGAGGATCCAAATGCATAAAAAGAAACTTCTGGAGGATATCAAGGGAGATATTGACAGTAATACAGTCATAGTAGGGGACTTTAATAACACACTAACACCACTGGACAAATCCCCTAAACAAAAAATCAGCAAAGAAACATCAATCCTAAATGACTCACTAGATCAGATGGAATTAAATGACATCTTTGGAAGATGTCACCCCAAAGCCATAGAATATACATTCTTGTCTAGTGCACATGGGTCATTTTCAAAGATAGACCATCTATTGGGGCACAGGCAGAGTCTCTTAAAATTCAAGAAGATAGAAATAATATCAAGCATCTTCTTAGATCACAATGGCATAAAATAAGAAATCAACTACAATAAAAACAATTAAAAAATCAAACAACTGGAGGCTAAACAGCATGCTATTAAACAATGATTGGGTTACCAATGAGATAAAAAAGAAATAAAAAGGATCATGGCAACAAATGACAATGAAAATACAACAATCCAAAATCTATGGGACACAGTGAAAGCATTCTTGAGAGGGAAGTTCATAGCTCTACAGGCTTACCTAAAAAAAAAAACAACAAGAAAAAATGGTAATAAATTACCTAACCCTACAACTCAAAGATTTAGAAAGAGCAACAAGAAAAGCCCAGCATCAGCAGATGGAAGGTAATAATAAAGACCAGAACGGAAATAAATGACACAGAGACAAAAAAAAAACACCCCAAAAACAGAAAACAAAAAACAAACCCAAAACACAGAAAACAAACAGACAAACAAAATACAAAAGATCAACAAAACCAAGAGCTGGCTCTTTGAAAGATTGATGAACCTCTAGCCAAGCCCACCAAGAAGCAAAGAGAAATGAACCAAATAAACAAAATCAGAAACGAAAGAGGTGAAGTAACAACCAATCCCACAGAAAAAGAAATGATTATGAAAAAATACTATGAACAACTTTATTCGAACACACTGGACAACTTAGATGAAATGGACATATTCTTAGAAAAATACAATCTCCCAAAACTCAATCAGGAAGAATAAAAAACCCGAATAGGCTGATAGCTACTGAAGAAATTGAAGCAGTGATCAAAAATCTTAGAGCAGTGGTTCTCAACCTTCCTAATGCCACGACCCTTTAATACAGTTCCTCATGTTGTGGTGACCCCCAACCATAAAATTATTTTCGTTGCTACTTCATAACTGTAATTTTGCTACTGTTATGAATCATAATGTAAATATCTGATATACAGGATGTATTTTCATTGTTACCAATTGAACATAATTAAAGCATAGTAATTAATCACAAAAAGAATATGTAATTGTATATGTGTTTTCTGATGGTCTTAGGCGACCCCTGTGAAAGGGTCATTCTACCCCCAAACGGTCACGACCCACAGGTTGGTGACCCACAGGATTAGAACCGCTGTCTTAGAGCAAACAAAAGCCCTGGTCCAGACAGCTTTACAGAGGAGTTCTACCAAGCATTCAAAAAACTAAAACCTATCCTCCTCAGACTATTTCAAAAAAATCAAGAGGAAGGCATACTTCCAACATGTTTCTATGAAGCCAGCATTACCCTAATCCCAAAACCAGATAAAGACACCACAAAAAAAGAGAATTACAGGCCAATATCCCTGATGGACATAAATGCTAAAATCCTCAACAAAATTCTAGCAAACCAAATCTAGCATTACATTAGAAAGATCATACACTATGACCAAGTGGGATTTATTACAGGGATGCAAGGCTGGTACAATATCCCCAAATCAATAAACGTGATATATCACATAAACAAATTGAGAGACAAAAATCACATAATAATATCATTTGATGAACTAATGGCATTTGAAAAAGCCCAACACTCTTTTCTGATAAAAACCGCTCAGCAAAAGTGGGAATAGAAGGATCATACCTCAACATAATAAAAACCTTATATGGCAAACCTACAGCCAACATCATAATCAATGGGCAAAAACTAAAACCATTTTCCCTAAGAACAGGAACAAGACAGGGATGCCCGCTTTCAGCATTCCTGTTCAACATAGCACTGGAAGTGCTAGCCAAAGCGATCAGACAAGAAGAAGAAATAAAAGGCATCCAAATTGGAAAAAAGTAAAACTGTCATTATTAGCAGATGACATGATACTGTACATAGAAAACCCTAAAGACTCCATCAAAAAATTATTAGACTTAATAAATAAATTCGGCAATGTAGCAGGATACAAAATTAATGCCAAGAAATCTATGGAATTTTTATACACCAATAGTGAACTTACAGAAAGAGAGATTAAAAAAAACAATCCCATTTACCATTGCACACAAAAAATATTAAGATACCTAAGAATAAACTTAACTAAGGAGGTAAAAGATCTCTATTTAGAAAAGTACAGGATGTTGAAAAAAGAGATAGAGGAAGACATAAACAGATGGAAGAACATACTGTGTTCATGGATAGGTAGAATCAACATCATTAAAAGGTTCATACTACCCAAAGCAATCTATAGATTCAATGCACTCCCCATTAAAACACCAACAGCATATTTCACAGATCTAGAAAGAACTCTCCAAAAATTCAACTGGGATAAAAAAAAAAAAGACCCCCGACTAGCTGCAGTGATCTGAGAAAGAAGAACAAAGTAGGTGGGATCTCGATACCAGATATCAAGTTGTATTACAAAGCCACTGTTCTCAAAACTGCCTGGTACTCGCACAAGAACAGACATATAGACCAATGGAATAGAATAGAGAATCCAGAAATCGACCAAAAACACTATGCTCCATTAATATTTGACAAAGGAGGCAAGAACATACAATGGAGTCAAGACAGTCTCTTCAATAAATGGTGCCGGGAAATTTTTTTCAAATACATGCAAAAGAATGAAACTAGAACACCATCTCACACCATACGCAAAAATAAACTCAAAATTGACAAAGGACTTAAATGTAAGACAGGAAACCATAAAAATATTAGAGGAATCCACAGGCAGCAAAATCTCAGGTATATGCTGAAGCAATATCTTCACTGACACAGCTCCTAGGGCAATGGAAACTAAAGAGAAAATAAACAAATGGTACTACATCAAAATAAAAAGCTTCTGTATAGCAAAAGAAATCAAGAAAACCCACTTCATGCCCTAACCAGTTTGGCTCAGTGGATAGAGCATCGGCCTGCAGACTCAAGGGTCCTAGGTTCGATTCCGGTCAAGGGCATGTACCTTGGTTGCGGGCACATCCCCAGTAGGGGATATGCAGGAGGCAGCTGATTGATGTTTCTCTTTCATCGATGTTTCTAACTTTCTATCCCCCTCTCTTCCTCTCTGTAAAAAAATCAATAAAATATATTTTTAAAAAAGTACACCCACTGCATGGGAGAACTCTGATAAGGGTTGAATCTCCAACATATAGAAGGAACTCATACCACTTAACTAAAGGAAGACAAACAACCCAATCAAAAAATGGGCAATGGACCTAAATAGAAACTTTTCGAAAGAAGACATAAGGAAGGCCAAGAGACATGAAAACATGCTCAAAGTCACTAATCATCTGAGAGATGTAAATAAAAATGACAATGAGGTACCATCTCACACCTGTCATTATGGCTATCATCAACAAATCAACAAAAAAGTGTTGGAGAGGATGCAGAGAAAAGGGAACACTCGTGAACTGCTGGTGGGAATGCAAACTGGTGCAGCCACTGTGGAGAACAGTATGGAGTTTCCTCAAAAAACTAAAAATGGAACTTCCATTTGACCCAGTGATCCCACTTATAGGAATATATCCCAAGAAACTAGAATCAACAATCAGAAAGGATATATGCACACCTATGTTCATAGCAGTGCAATTTACAATAGCTAAGATTTGGAATCAGCCTAAGTGCCCATCAGCAGATGAGTGGGTTAAAAAAGTGTGGTACATCTACACAATGGAATACTATGCTGCTGTAAAAAGGAAGGAACTTTTACCATTTGCAACAGCATGGATGGAGCTGGAGAGCATTATGCTAAATGAAATAAGTCAGTCAGATAAAGATAAATATCACATGATCTCACTCATTTGTGGAAGATAATGAACAATATAAACCAATGAACAAAAACAGACCTAGGAACAGAGAATCATTGATCAGATGCTCAAACCTCAGAGTGAAGGTAGGGAGGGTAAGGGTAAGGGGGAGAGATCAACCAAAGGATTTGTAAGCATGAATATAAGCATAAGCGATGGACGGAGACAACAGGGGGTGAGGGTTTAGGGCAGGACTGGGGGGATGGGGGGGACAATGGGGGAATAAGGACACATGTGTAATATCTTAATCAATAAAGAAAAAAAATAGTTGGGGAAAAAAGCAATTGTGTTTATGCACAGAAGCAATGACAATAAAAATTTAAAAACAACAGTATCTTTCACCAAAAAAAGATAATTTCATTGCAAATCTGGTTGTCTATATCAAGTTCTTATTTTTCTCTGGTTTCTCTCATTCCAGTTTTCCTTTTCTCTATTTACATAAACTACTGAACGTCCCTAGCTTTTTATAGTTTGTCATGTCTATTATTAAAAGGGTACTTTATTTTATTTTGTAAGGGTATTTTAAGCCTTTGACGTTTATGGATGATCTTATTATCTTCTCTCTCTCTAAATCTTCCTATTCTTTTTTTTTTTTTACTTTTTTCTCTCTTTCTTTTTCCTTTATTGATTAAGGTATTACATATGTGTCCTTATCCCCCCCATTGTCTTCCTCACCCCCCCGCTCATGCCCTCTCCCTCCCCCCTAGTGTCTGTGTCCACTGGTTATGCTTATACACATGCATCTTGTTATCTTTTTTTTCCTTTCATTTTTCCCCAACATAAAAGTATTTTTGAGGGGACAGGCAAGATATAATGATCAGCAGCTCATGTGGTATTTCCTGCTAGTGGGTAATCAGGCCAAAATAGAATTCATTTAGTATTTTAAAACCCTGTCCAAAATGTGATACACTGGAGCTGAACTTCTGAAAGACTATCTATGAAAAAGGCAGTTTGGAGGGCATATTTCTACTGTCCCATTTTTATTTCTCTCCCACATCTACCATTACTGCCTCCACCAAGCATAGAACCTATGAGCCAATGACACAAGGCTTTGTTCTTATTTAGTTTCCTAATATCTATAAAGTTATTAGCCAATTAGAAGCCTGAAAGTATTACTGTTCACAAGAAATACCTTGCCATTTTTAAAGGGGATTCTTAGAAATCCAAAAGACTTCAAGATCTATAGTAATTAATTTTTTAAAATAATTTTTATTGATTTCAGAGAGGAAAGGAGAGGGAGAGAGAGAGAGAGAGAGAGAGAGAGAGATCAATTATGAGAGAGAATCGACTGGCTGCCTCCTGCACACCCCACAGTGGGGATCGAGCCCACAACCCGCATGTGCCCTGACCAGGAATCGAACCATGACCTCCTGGTTCATAGGTTGATGCTTAACCATTGAGCCACGCTGGCCTGGCAGTAATTAATTTTTAATGGTGGAGTTTTGAGGATAGTTTTTGTTGTGCTGGAGAGAAAAAAGTTATCAAATCCTTTCTTAGGGTATTTGATAGTGTGGCCTAACATCCTTAGTGAGCAGGGAGCATGCACACATATCCCCAGGTGGAGGAAGTCCGCTCTTTGTATACTGACTTATAGTGATGCTTCCACATTGATTCTAATCTCCAAAGATAGAAGCAGTAGTATGCTGCAGACAGTTCATACTATTTCACAAGAGCTAATTATTAAAGTTTCAGGAATTTAAAAAAATATTTTTATTGATTTCACAGAGGAAAAGAGAGGAGAGAGAGATAGAAATGTCAATGATGAGAGAGAATCATTGATTGACTTCCTCCTGCATGCTCCAGACTGGGGATCCAGCCTGCAACCTGGGAATATACCCTGATCAGGAATTGAACCATGACTTCCTTGTTCATAGATTGACATTCAACCACTGAGCCATGCTGGCTGGGTAAAATTTCAGGAATTTTTAAGCTGGTTTAAGTTATTAAAAATTTAAATAGTATCAACTTAAAAGTAAATAAACTATGTTTAAAACAAAGAAATACTTAAAACTTATCAAATCTTAATTATTTTACTGTAATTTATGTTCTTGAGGTTATTTCCATCTATTGTATTTCTATAACAGATATATTACATATATTGGTAGCTTGAAATTGGCCATAGTGGGAGTATTTATGCCACACAAATTGGCAAAATGCTATAAGCCAGGACTGGATTTATTGTTTTGTTGATGGTCTAAAATTAAGGAAATGATGGAGAGTCAACACTATCTTAAAAAAACTGGAAAGAAAAAAATGATAGAGAAAACGTTAATAATGCAGATAAAAATTAAAAGTATGTTATGTAGGGGCTTTGGCTTCTAGCCAAGATGAAATAGGAGAAACTTAATTTGACCTCACACTTGTAACAACTTAAAGTTGAGACAAAATAAGTGACTCAGTTGCTTTCAGGACACTGGACATCAGCTAATGAAGGATAGTTGTTTCTGAGAGATGGGAAACAAGTGTGGAGAACTCTCTGATTTCCCAAGCTTACTGCCTTGAGAGAGTTTTTAGGCCATGGTATGGGGGGAAGGAACTGAGGCAGACACTGGAGGATTCCATGTAATAAGGAGATATAGCTGGGTATTCAGGGAAACCAGGTCATCTAGAGATGATAGGATAGTGTATTGGACAAGAGAGTTCCACAGAAGGAACTCCAAATATCTACATCAGTACATGCATATGACAAGGTAATCCAAAGCTGGAGAAAGAACACCTGAAGTGTTAAATGGAACATTACCTGGTGTTCACATAGAAATGGGACAAGATCTTATTGCTACTAGCCATCCTGGAACCTTTATACATTATAGGGTACTGGGGAGAAAGGTCTTACCCTGATAGTGAGAAATAATTAGCCCCAGATTAAACAGATCTCCAGTCCCATATAACAAATTTTAAAAAGCTAGACTGTAAAGGATCATTCTGTTTCCAAATATCTTACCTATGTCCCTAGCAAAGCTGAAGAATATTTATAGGAATATGAAAATGCCCAGCATAGGAGAAACACTTCTGGCATGGCCGTGTAAATATCCTTCATAAAATCAATGAGAACACGGGCAAAAAATTATTCAAAGTGACATTTTCAGAGCTCTGGAAATTAATCAAAGGCTTGCAACAGTCTGAGAAGCGTTTATTCCAGAAATACAGTTAAATCTCAGTAGCAGTAGAGAACATTTTACTTGCTCTAGTCCCATTGCCCAGTCTCCAGATTTATGGTAGCCTTGAAAACCTGCAACTGCAGAACCAAAGTAAATGAAAAGAAAAAATCAGTAGCCTAGTAGCCATTGCAATTTGGAACTCCCCACAGGCTCTCCCCCAGAGAATTGTAACTATTTGATCTGTCTGGAAATCTCTGGAAAAGCTCCATTCTCAGAGGTTGTCTTTATATAATCTTATTTCAGAGATTTTCAGTTAGGAAAACCTTATCTCCTTAGCTGTCAAAAAAATCAGGTGAAAAATTTTGACACTATAGTTTCCTGACACAGTTGTGGCACATGAGAGGCTGATCAAAAATGTAAAAGGAGAATATGGGAATGAGTAGTCCCTAGGGTGCTTTGAATAGCTCTGAAAATTTCCCCAGAATCTAAAAGGTAATGCACATATGCAAAGCTGTGTGTATGACCAAAAAATACCTGAGAAGGGCCTTATTTCTCACCATGAGAAATAAGACTGACATGAGACTGTGCATAATCAGGAAGTGAAAGTTAAGGAAACTGTCAGGGCATTGAAGGGTTGCCCCAACAAACACCCTTGGAAAAACCTGGAAGAATTAGTAGTTCAAGGAATTTAAATAAATATCTGTCCAGTCATTAATTGAACACTAAGCTAACTGAGCAGAGACTTCAAGTGGTCACACACAATATAGAATACAGACTTTATATAATTAGTCCAGGAAATTCACTAAATCAATATAATCAGCATCAACAAACAACAACAGCAGCAGAAGCAGTAAAACTGAATAAAGGAACACTATGATTTTCACAGCTGCCATATCATATACTATTTGAAATGTCCAGTTTTCAACAAACATGTCTAGATGCACAAATAAACAGGTCCAATCAGTAAAATGTCCCAAAGTAAGTCCCAAAATTGAACTTGACAAAGATTTTTAAATCAACTATCATAAATATATTAAATGAACTAAAGGAAACCATGTCTAAAAAATTAAAAGTATGAGAATACTGTTTTATCAAATAATATCAATACAGAATAATTATTAAAAATAAAAAAACATACATTTTGAAGTTGCAGTGTACAAAACTGAAGTGAAAATATACTAGAGGAGTATAACAGCAGATTTTGTGCTGACCAAAGAAGAATCAATGAAATTTAAGATTGGTCAATTAAAATTATCCAATCTGGGGAACAGAAATAAAATAAAAATGTGGAAAATTAAACAGAGCATCAGACACTTGTGGGATAAAATCAAATGCACCAACATACACGTAATGGTAGTTTAAAAAAGAGGCAATAGAAAGGGCAGAAAGAATATTTTGAAATAATTACCAAAACTTTCACAAATTTTATGGAAAAACATTTATCTGCCCATCCAAGAAGCTCAACTAATTCATGTAGTATAAACTCAAAGAGATACACACCTAGTCAAACCATATTAAAATTGTCAAAAGAGAGAATCTTGAAAGCACCAAAAGAGAAGTAATTCATCATATAAAGTTTTCTTAATAAGATTAACAACTTATTTTTCATCACAAACAGTTGAGGGCATGTATTGGGAGACTCAAGGAACTGAAAGTAAAAGACTGTCAACAAATAATTCTATATCCAGCAAAACAATTTTTTCAAAAATGAAGGAAATATGAAGGCATTCCCAGATAAACAAAGACTGATTAAACTCGCCCTACAAAAAATTATATAAAATTATTCTTTTAGGCTAAAATAAAGGGGCACTACACAAAAATGTATGTATATGAAAAAGAAAGAGTATCAGTAAAGGAAATACATATATAAATAAAAAAGATAGTATAAAAGTATGTTGGCCTTTTGTTCTTTTTTATTTAAAACACAAGTTCATAAACCATTAATCATAAAAGTTTATTGATAGGCTGATAAGGTATACATATATAATTTTTCTGACAATAATAACTGAAAAGAGAGTGGAGGGAACAGAGGTACATTGAAAAAATGTATGGTTTACTCTTAAAATTAGGTTAGAATGAGTCCATATTAATTTTTTAAAATTTAAGATGTAAACCCCTTAGGGAAGCCACCAATAAAATAACTAAAATACCTAGTAAAAGAAACAAAAGAGAATTAAAGTGGTATATTAAAAATATCTACTTAACATAAAAGTGGTGGAATAGAGAAACACAAATAATATGGCATGTATAAAACAAATAGGGAAAAATAGATATAAATTCTACATTATCAATAACTACAATAAATGTAGACACAATAAATATATTAAATAAAAGGCAGTGATTAGTAAAAGGGAAAAAATCAACTTATGCTATTTTTAAGAAACACATTTTAAATCGATAGAGATGACTAGATTGAATATAAAGGGCCAAAAGGATATACCATTGCAAATAATTACACAAAGAGAAATGGCCCTGATTGGTTTGGCTCAGTGGATAGAGCATTGGCCTGCGGACTCAAGGGTCCCAGGTTTGATTCCGGTCAAGGGCATGTACCTTGGTTGCAGGCACATCTCCAGTAGGGAGTGTGCATGAGGCAGCTGATTGATGTTTCTCTCTCATCGATGTTTCTAACTCTCTATCCCTCTCCCTTCCTCTCTGTAAAAAATCAATAAAATATATATTTAAAAAAAATAAAAAAATAAAAAAAGAGAAATGGAATGACTGTACTAATATTAGATAAATTAAGCTTTAAAACAAAACACATTATTGGAGAGAAATAAAAATATTTTAAATTGAAAAAGTCACGAAGATATAGAAATAATCCTATCTAATAAAGAGGTAATATGCAAATTGACCGTCACACCTTTGCACAAGATGGCCGCCCCATGTGGTCAAAATGGCTGCCCTCATGTGGTCACAAGATGGCCACCACAAGATGGCTGGCAGGGGAGGGTAGATGTGGGCGACCAGGCCAGCAGGTGAGGGCAGTTGGGGGTGATCAGGCCTGCTGGGGAGGGCAGTTGGGGGTAATTGGGCCAGCAGGGGAACCATTAGGTGTCGATCAGGCTGGCAGGGGAGTGGTTAGGGGTGGTCAGGCAGGCAGGCAGGCGAACAGTTGAGAGCCAGCAGTCCGGGATTGTGAAAGGGTGCAGGCTGGGATGAGGGACACCCTGCCCCCACAGCCATGAATTTCATGCACCAGGCCTCTAGTAAGCATATACTTGCCTAATAACAGCACCAAAATACATGAAGCAACAACTAAAAGAAATGAAGTGAGAAATAGAAAATTCAACAATAACAGAGTTATTAATATTATATCCCACTTTCAAAAATAGAACAAAAAAAAGAAAAAAGAAACAGGGATGGTTCAATATCTGCAAATCAATTAATGTAATACACCAAATAAACAAAATGAAAGACAATTGTATAATCATATAAATAGATACAGAAATAACTTTTAATAAAATATAGCATGCTTTTATGATAAAACCTCTCAGTAAACTAGAAATAGAGGCAACACTCATCATCATAATATAAGCTATATATGACAAGCCCACAGCTAACATCTTATTTAACAAACAAAACTAAAAGTGTTTCTCTTAATATCAGAAACAAGACTGAGATACCTGCCTTCACCACTCTTATTCAACATACTACTGGAAGTCCTAGCCCCAGCAATCACCCAATAAGAAAAAATAAAAGGCATCCAAATTGAAAAAGTAAAACTGTCATTATTTGCAGATAACATGACGCTGTATATATACAACCCTAAAGAGTTGACCAAAACTACCAGAACTGATAAATGAATTCAGTAATGTAGCAGTATACAAACAAATATTTAAAAACCGGTTGCATTTTTATACACCAACTACAGGCCCGGTGCACGAATTCATGCTTGGGTGGAGGATGGACTACAGGAGGTTGGCCACTGGCCCCAAGGAGGGAGCCTGCCCTCGGTCCCCCTGAGAAAGGGGCCATGTCTGCCGCCACCTACCCCTGGTTCTCTGTTCCAGCCTGGCCCGAAGGCCCCAGCGGGGTTGGGAGAGGTGGCGATGATTGCCAGGCCGGATGAGGAAGGAACAGACCCCAGATGGCACCACTGCCATTGGCACCCTGCCACTGTGCGGTTCCCCACCACCTCCCTCCTCCTTCCCTCACCTCTGTGCTGCCACCATGGCAGGCTGGCAGCACCCGGGGAAGGGAGAGGACTGGAGTGAGACAAACCCTTGTGTTGAGGGCTGACTTCCAATTGTGATTGCAGCGAGGATGCTGCTCTGCTATGTGTAAAACTTTGACGCAGAAATAGGTCTCTATGAATAGTTTAGCACCAGGGGCTGATGGGGAACAACCAGCTGGGGGGGGGCGGGGCCATGGGAGGTTGGCTGTGGGAGAGCACTGACCACCAGGGGGCAACTCCTGCATTGAGTGTCTGTCCCCTGGTGGTCAGCGCATTTCATAGTGACTGGTCGACTGGTTGTTCCGGTCATTCTGGTTATTCCGTCTTAACGGTCACTTAGGCATATATACAAATATATATATATGTAATGAACTCTCAAAAAAGGGATCCAAGGAAACAATCTCATTTATAATTGCACCAATAAATACTGAGGAGTCCAGCATGTGTGGCTCAGTGGTTGAGCTTTGACCTATGAACCAGGAGGTCAGGGTTTGATTACTGGTATGGGCACATGCCAGGGTTTTGGGCTTGATCCCTAGATTGAGGTGTACAGGAGGCAGCCAATCAATAATTCTCGCTCACCATTGATGTTTCTTATTTCTCGCTCCCTCTCCCTTCTTCTCTGAAATCAATAAAAGTATTTTAAAAATGCTGTGAAATAAATTTAACCAAGGAGATAAAAGACCTGCATTCAGAAAATTGTAAGACACTGAAGAAAGAATTTGAGAAAGATACAAATACATGAAAGCATATACCATGCTCATAAGTAGAAAAAAATTGACATTATTAAAATGTCCATATTATGCAAAGTAATCTATAGATTCAAAACAATTCCTATTCAAAAACCAATGGCATATTTCAATTAGCTAGAATAAATAATCCAAAAATTTATATGGAACTACATAAATTCCCAAATAGCCACAGCAATCTTGAGAAAGAAGAACAAAGTTGAAGGAATCTCACTTTCTGATATCAAACCATACTACAAGGTTACAGTAATCAAAACAATATGGCACTGGCATAGGAACAGACATATATAACAATGGAATATAATAGAGAGCCTAGAAATAAACTCATGCATATGTCGTCAATTAATATTTGAAAAAGAAGGCAATAACATACAATAGGGTAAAGATAGTCAACGCAATAAATGATGTTGAAAAAATTAGACAGATACATGGAAAAATAAAACTAGACCACCATTTTATACCATATACAAGAATAAACTCAAAATGGATTAAATATTTAAATGTAAGAATCAAAACTATAAAACTCCTAGAAGAAAGAAAATATAGGCAGCAAAATCTTGGACATTTCTTTAAGCAATTTTTTTTCTCATATATCCCCTCAAGCAAGGGAAACAAAAGAAAATATAAACAAATGGGAGTACATCAAACTAAAAAGTTTTTGCACAGCAAAGGAAACCATAACAAAATGAAGACAATGTACTAACTGGGAGAACATATTTACCAATGCTTCATCTGATATGGCTTTTTTCTCACAATTCTTTTATTGGGATGACATTTGTCAACATGAACATATAGGTTTCAGGTGTGGGTTTCTACGTTCCAAGATCTGTATATTCCACCGTGTGCCCACCACCCAAAGTCAAATCTCCTCCTGTCATCATATATTAGGACCCCCTTCTACCTCATGTTTTTCCCTCTGGAAATCACCACACTGCGGTTTGCTTTCATGAGTTTCAGTTTTATATCCCACATATGAATGAAATCATATAGTTCTTAGCTTTTTCTGACTGACTTATTTCACTTAGCATATTGTTTGCAAGGTCCGTCTATGTTGTTGTGAATGGTGCTATTTCATCCATTCTTATGGCTGAGTAGTACTCCATTGTAATATGTACCACATCTTCTTTATCCAGTCCTCTATCGCATGACACTTTGGTGGTTTCCATGTCTTGGCCACTCTAAATAATGCTACAATGAACATAGGGGTGCATATATCTTTGGGAAGACATAATTTCGAGATTTTTGGGTATATACCCAGGAGAGGGATTGCTGGGTCTTATGGTAGCTCTATTCTTAATGTTTTGAGGAATCACCAGGAATTCACAAATATGTCACTATTAAACAACACATTCCTAAGTAACAAGTGGGTCAAAGAATAAATCATAAATCATAAGGGAAATAATAAAGTACCTCAAAATGAATTAAAATGAAATAAAATGTATACAAAAACATATGGAATTCAGCTAATATTTATAGCTATATTCAACTATACTATCAAAGAAAAAAATATCAAATAAATGACTAAATTTCCTCCTGGAAAAACTAAGAAAATAAGAGGAAACTAAACACAAAGAAGGTAAAAGGAAAAGAATAATAAATATTAAAATTGATATAAATAGACAATAGAAAAACCATAGAGAAAACAAACAAAACTAAAAGTCAAATATGTGAAAAGACTAACAAAACTAACAAACTTTTAGCTACAGTGCGTAAGGAAAAATTTGAGAAGATTCAAATTTCTAAAAGCAGTAAAGAAAGAAGGGATATAACTACCAACTTCCAGAAACAAAAAGGATTAATAATATGAACAATTGTATGCTGTGATAATCAATTTTATTTGTCAACTGGACTGGATCATGGGATGCCCAGGTATTTGGTTAAATATTATTTCTGGGTGTGTCTGTGAGGATATTTCTTTATGAGATTAACATTTTAATTGATAAACTGAGTAAAGTAGATTGTCCTCCCCAATGTGGATAGGCCTCATCCAATTTGCTGAGGGCCTGAATAGGATAAAAGGCTGAGTATGAAAGAATTCTCTCTCTCTGCCAGTCTTCAAGTTGGGACATCAGTCTTTTGTCTTTGAATTCAGACTTGAACTGGATCTTACACCATTGACTTTCCTGATTTTCAGGAACTTAAATTTGGATTGGAACTATACCATAAACTTTCCTGGGTCTGAATTTCTCAGCCTTTTTAATTGCATGAGCCAATTATCTATGGTAAACTGATTTTTGACAAGGGTGTTAAGGCCATTTAGTCTTGGATATTTCTCACTATAGAACACTTGACCTTTGACAGGAACATCAAGAAAAAATGTTTTCCCTGCAGAATTTTCTCCCCCTGCTTACTTTTCTTTTATGCTAACTGCTGTTGCTAATAGAAGCTGCTTTAAGCAGAATTGCTTTTTCTTTGATGAGTAGACAAAGGCTTATCTGAAATTAAAAGCACCAGACATCTGAATACCATGTATTGTGGCAAAAAGACAAAAGAACTAGTTGGCAAATATTCTTTCATCCCTCTTTCCTTTCTTTGTTTCTATCTCTTTTAGGTCAGCAATGCATGGCTGTTAAATATATCCAACCCTGAACACTGGGATGCCTTCTTTTTCCCTCTATACCCACTACATTTTCTGCACTCATTCCTGCCTCTAACCTATAGTTATTCCATTGGTTAGATGCATTTGGAATACTTATCCCTTCTCTTCTGGGCCTATGTCTAGCTCCTCCTTTAAAAAGCCATCCCTGACCACCTTTGTGCACACTGACCTCTCTTCTCTATTCTATGCATATCGGCTGTACCATATAGAACAACCTCATGTTATACTGCTTTGAATTATCTCACCATTTAAATGATATTAATCTTCTTTCCTCATCATTCCATTTCATAAACGGCCTGGGAATTGGCTGGATGGGTGATAGTAGCCAAGGGTAGTGGTCTGTTAGGGCCCAGATGTTTACACAATTCTTCTTCACTCCAAGTTTTTTATTCCCACTTAGAGTGAAAATGTTAGGTTAATTTGTGGGTGAAGGTAACTGAGTAAATGAACAAAGTTGATAAATACATATATTTGAGAAAGAAAAGACCTTTAAGATTCCTATGAATCATGTCCTAAAAAGTTGGTAGCAATCTATCACTTATAGATTCATTCATCAAATAAATACTTTGGGTAGGTTTTATTTAAAAAATGAATTTAGCTGTTGACTTGTTCTGCTACCTTTGTCATAGCCTGGAAGTGACTCTACTGGATAAATTAGAGATTTTTCAAAAGCTTATAAACACCAAACCCATTTTTCTATTACACAGAAGCTCAAAGGATCCATAGGGTTTGGTCTATTTGATAAATAATCTGCATCTTTTGTATCTAAAGAGAAGAAATCAATTGGCCCAGCTTGTTTTTTTCACATTAGCTTTGTAAGTCAGGGAAAAATTATCATCACTCTTCTTACTGTATGTAGTTAGCCTGATGTCAGCCTGAAGTTGAAGTTTGGCATTATGGACCCCAAGTCACAGATCAGTAAACAGGCACTAATCATGAATATCTCTAATACTTCCTCCTAGGGTTATTGAGAAGATTAGGTAAAGTAATACCTTTTCAGCACTTAGCACAGAGTCTACAAAATAGTAAACATTCAACAAAATGCAAGCAATTTCTATCATTATATCTCCAAAACTCAGGCTTCTTTTTCACTTTCATACCCACACATTTCTTTCTACCATTTGATGGACGATGTCTATGGAAGAATCCCAGGGCAATTTCACTGACCAATGCCTCCTAATTTGTCTGACACTATGTCAGCTTCTCAGCAGGCCTGCCCTTTTGAATTCTAGTTAGCCATTCTAGTGGATCATTAGAGCTAATACATATATGGTCCTATGACATAACATTTTGTGTCAAACAATACAGAACATTTTAGAGAGTAGTCATTGGACCAAATATTTCGATGCCCAAGTGTATATTAGTCAGTGAGCTGCCATAACAAAATATCATAGACTGGGTGGCTTAAACAACATGAATTGATTTCTCACAGTTCTGAAGACTGGAAGTCTAATATCAAGGCGCTGGCTGATTCCATGCCTGGTGAGGGCCCTCTTCCTGGTTTGCAGACAACTTCCTTGCTGTGTCCTCATATGTGCTCACTCTGGTGTCTCTTTTATAAGGACACTAGTCACATTGTGAAGACCACCCTCATGACCTAATTTAACTCTAATTATCTTCCAAGACCACATCTCCAAATAGCATCACATTGAACTTAGGGTTTCATTATATGAATTGGGGGTTGGGGGCACACAATTCAGGCAATAGACCCAAGCTACTAGTTTATGTTCAGAATCAAGTAAATGGCAAACACATTCTTACAGTTTTTCAGGTCTAAAAAACTTTGAGTCATTTAGTAGTTGGGAATCCTGTTTGCATATAGGGGGTACAGGTTTGACTTTTGGTGTGGGGCTACTGCCCTGGTGGAAAGGCACTGGAGTATAGTGGTTTGAATTCTGATTCTCTAGCAGAAGTACTTCCTGAGTTTGAAACAAGACTTTGCTATTTACCAGCTGCAAGACTTCAAAGAAATTAATTACCTTCTCTGTAAGGGTAATCATCTGAAAAATGTAGTTAATACCATACATATATACACACCTTACTGGGTTGTGGTGAGGATTAAATGAATTAAGAAAGCAAAGTGCTTAATAAGTGTTAACTATTATTTTCTAATAGAATGTAAGCTCCATGAAGGCAGGGAATTTGTTTGCTTTGTTCATGGCCACATCCCAAACACACAGAACAGTACCTGGTACATAAAAGGTGCTCAGTCAATATCTGTTGAATAAATGAATGAATATTTAATCCCTCTTCTTTTTTCACACCTCATAGTCAATCCATCAGTTCCATTTTCAAAATATTTCTAGAATCTGATCAGTTTTCATTGCCTTCTCAGATACCATCTGGTCAATAGCCTCTATCTCCTTTCACCTGAATGATCACAACAGCATCCTAAGTGGCCTTGTGGTTTCTTTCCTTTACCCCTTGAAACCTGCCTCTCCCCTCCCCATCAAGAATTTTTCTTCAAACAGCACTCAAAATGATTCTTTTTAAACATAAGTTAGATCACATTTCTCCTCTGCTAAAAACCCTCCTCTGACTCCCAGCTCATTCATAGCAAAGGGAAGAATGTTACCTGATCTGCTCTTAGCTATCTCTCTGATCTCATCAGTTACTTTGCCACTTTGCTTGTTGTGTTTCAGTCACACTGGAATAGAATAGTATTTAAAACACACACACGCCAATTACATACTCTGGCTCAGGAGCCTTGCACTTGCTGTCTCTTCTGCCAAGAATGTTCTCTCAGATACATGCTTAGTTCATTTCCACGCTTCCTTCAGATCTATGCTTAAATATTGGACTTAAAGAGACTATTCCTGATGATATCATATAAAACAGCATTCCAACCTCTAACAGTCCCTCATCACCTTACTCTCTTAGGTTTTCTCCATAGCATTTATCGCCACCTGAAATATTTGTTATTTGCTTATTAACCATTGTCTGTCTCACCTCATCAAAAATACCTTCTTCTCCAGGACAGGTACTTTGGTGGTTTTGTTCACTGCTTTATCCCCAGTGTCTGGATAATTTTGATTCTTCAATAATTATTTATCAAATGAATAATACATGATTTTTTAAAAAAAGTAATATCCCTCACTAGTGTCTTTTTGCTCTAAGAAACAGCTTATATTCTATGATAACCTCATTCCAGGACAAGTTATAGTTGGCTTTAATTCTTGGAGAGTGGAAAAAATAAAATTTTACCTGATAAAGGAAAAATACAGAAAAAAACTTGGGGCTCATGGGGGAAATTAATAAAAGCCCTTGGGGATGACAATTTGGTGGAACAATTGCTTTATCGTGTGGCTTCACTCTTCCATGCTATGAGACTGGTGGTGAGTCTTGAGGGCCCTCTGGCTGCATTTAAAAATCATTCTGAAGAGTCTATTCAATACATTTATTAAATAACATATTTCAAAAGGCTCAAACTGTTAACAATGTCTTTTTTTGGCACAGGAAGATGGGAGAAAGAGAAGGGAAAAGTAGACCTTTACTTTGATATAATTCTGTATTTTTAATGTTTTTATATGGAGCAAGAATTATATTTTTAAATAAAAATGCCTTCTTTATTGTGAATTTTTCCCCCTTTGGCTGGTAACACCTTGAAAAATAACAATTGATGAAAAATTGCCTATTTAAAAAAAATAACATTCTGCCCTGGCTGGCATGGCTCAGTTGGTTGAGCATTGTTCTATGTACTAAAAGGTCACCTTAGATTCTTGGTCTGGGCACATGCTCAGATTTTGGATCTGATCTCCGTTCAGGGCGCATGTGGGAGTCAACAGATTGATGTTTCTACCTCTCATATCTCTCTCTCTCTCTCTCTCTCTCTCTCTCTCTCTCTCTCTCTCTCTCCCTCTTTTGCTAAAAAAATCAATAAAAACATATGTTAAAAGAATTAACATTCCAACTTGAAAAAAATTTACACTAGGCAAATGTAGTAGGAAAATAAGAGAAACCCAAAGCTATTGACAAAGTTACTGAAGCTTTGGATTTTTTAAATTTTTGAACTTCCAGTTTCAAATAAAATGTTTGATTCACAAGTCTTTGCTTAGGGCTGTGAATTTAAGCTCTGGAGTGGAGGGAATTTAAAAATTAGGAAGACTCTATTTTTCCCATCTGTGTTAAATCCATATAATCAGATAAGTCACAATGAGCTTCGAGGTTGAGGGGGCAGAGTGCTGTGCTTAACAAACCACAGGTCCACCAGAACTCTCTGAGCCACTTCTTAATGTGTGTGTGTGTGTGTGTGTGTGTGTGTGTGTGTGTGTTTTATAAATCTTTATTGTTGAGAGTATTACAGATGTCACTCTCTTATCCACCCTTGCAAACCCCCTCAATGTTCCTGCCTCCGCCCTAGGCTTTTACCAACCTATTGTCTGTGTCCATGGGCAAAACACATATGAATATAAGTTCTTTGGTTACTTCTTATGGTTTTACATACACAAGGAGCACACTAAGTTGCCAGAGTAAATGATTCAGGGCATAGGCTCCAACCTCTTAGTTTCTAGCCCAAATTATAACCTAAGGACTGGGAAGGAGGGGCAAGGCAGTTGCCCTGAACTCAGGTTTTTGGGATGAAAATGGGTAAAGCAAGTGGTAATCAGCTTTTCTAACCCTGACCTCAGCCAAATGCTACTTCCTAGAGGTCCAGGAAATGTCCTCAAATAGCAGACATCCCAATAGCTACATCATAATGCACTGTGTCACCACTTTCTCCACTAATTGACACACTGTTCCCTGGGTCCAGTGCCCATGAAGTATGTTTCTGCTCTTCTCAGTAGCTCCTCTCCCATTGTACACCTATACATAACATTCATTCTTTCTTTTTCTCTTTCTCTCTAATTGCCGAGATTATGACATTAAAAAGACAAACAAACCAACTTTAAACCACTTAGAATTGAAGCAGCCTGCTATTTTGATTTTCAATGTAGAGCTCACTAGTGAGTTGAGGTATAAGTGGCTCCACCACTTGTACCATATTTCAATTGTTAGATTTTCTTGATAGGGTCTGTTTAAATTTTCAAAAAATTGGACAGGTACTCTGCACATATTGACAGCATAAAAAGGTGAACAGACAACATGCTTTATACACTCTTTTTTTTAAAAAAAATATAATTAGATTTGGGAGCAGGCAATCAATCAGAATGTCTATGTGTAGCATTTCAGAATCAGGAAGAAAGTGGAAACAACCGTTGTGACTTCATTCTAAGAAAGTTGAATACAGGCAGAATAATTAAAGAGAAGAGGGTTTTTATTCTGTCCAGTTCTCCCTCCTACCGCAAAGAGTCAAGTGAGAGACTATTGTTACTAGACCCCTGGAAGTAGAGTATGTTCATAGCTGCCCCCTATCCTTTAAGCCTTGAAAAAGACTGTGGGATAATTATGTGGCCATTTATGAGAGAGAGAGAGAGAGAGAGAGAGAGAGAGAGAGAGAGAGAGAGAGAGAGAGAGAGAACTACTAGCTAAACATTGGGTTAGGTGCTGGGTATACAATGGTGAGCAAAACCAGATATGATGCCTGTTTTTTGGAGCTTCTGATCTCATGGGTGAGATAGATGTTAATCAAATAATTACTAAAATGATATATAATTATAACCTGAGATAAATATTCTGAAGGAAAGAAACAGTTCTAAGAAAGTGTACACTGTAATGGGAAGTTAATGAAGACCTCCAGGAAGAAATATTGCTTATACTGAAATTTGAAGGTCAGTTGAAGTTAAGTGACTGATCAGAAAAGAAGAGCAGGTCCAAGGTGCTATGAAGGTCTAGAAATGAGGCCAGAGTGGCTGGAGTCCAGAGAGCAAGGGAGAGGTGGGAGATGAAACTGGAAAGTTCAATGGGGTGCTATTGGATTTAGGGTAGGACAATTCTACAATGGGGATGGGGGCTGCTAGTTTGCTTATGTAAAGTTTCAGGATGTTTAGCCTTTGTGGTCCATCCTCTAAATGCCAAACTGTCCCCTTGGTATTTATGATAGTCAAAAAGTCACTAAATTTCCAAATACGGTCCAGTTTAGAACCACTAAATTCAAGATTTTTTTGGCCATTTAAGGATCTTGTGTTTGGTCCTACAAGCAAAGGAGAAACAATGAGAAAAAGCTTAATCAGAGGAAGAAAGTGATCCAATTTATATTCTGAAAAGATAATTCTGTAAATGCATATTACTAAGTAAAAGAAGCCAAGCTGAAAAGGCTACAGCAGTATGATTCTAACTATATAACATGCTGTAAAAGAAAAAAAAAGATGGATACAGTAAAAATATCAGTGCTTGCCTGAGATCAGTGGGGGAGAGGCATGAATCAGTGGAGCACAGAGGATTTTTAGGGCAGTATAACTACTCTGTATGATACACAATCAGTGTATCATATGATAGATAAATGTCATTATACATTTGTCCAAACTTATAGATTGTACAACATCAAGAGTGGACCCTAGTTTAAAGTAGGGACTTTGGATGATTTTGATCTGCTACTGTAGGTTCATCAATTGTAACAAATGTACCAATCTGGTGGGGGATGTTGATAGTGGGGAAGGTAGTGTGTGTGTAGAGGCAGAAGGTATATGGGAACTCTCTGTATATTCCCCTCAATTTTGCTGTGAATCTATAACTGCTCTACAAAATAAATTATGTAAAAAACCAAACAAATAAAGCCCAGAAGGATCCATGTCAGAGTGCTGAAGATAGATGAAATCTAATGTAGATATATTATTGGAAATAAAAAAAGAGGAAGTAGGTCCCTTAAAGAACAAACAAAATAGATCATTCTGGCTGCAAAAAAAGAGTGTGTGTTTTTTCCCCAGAGACCCTCCCTGACAAAGTTCTTTTTAGATTGCAAAGGCTACCTAGGATGCGGATGGGGTTGAGGAGATAACTGGGCAAGCTTTCATTAGGTATTGGTCATACAGTTTAAATGTATTTGTAATAGCAACTATTTATTGAGCATTTAATACATGTACTTCATATGCATCATTTTATTTTATTCTTTGTAATAACCCTGTAAGGTGTGCATGATATCCCTATATTATGGCTGAGAAAATGTAGCACCAGAGAAGTTTAATGACTTTTCCAGTGTTACATAGCTGATAAGTGGCAGATCCAGGAATCCATAAGATCTCTTTGACCCCAGAGCCTGCGCTCTTAACCACAGTGCTTTGTCTAGAGGTTTTATTATCAACAGAGCATCTTAGCAGAGTACAGAGACCAACGGGCATGTGAGGAGGGCAGGGAAGTCTGGCTGGAGCACAGGAACCTTTGGTGTGAAGCCATTTGAATAGCCAGAGACCAGCATGAAGAACCTGGTGCTTGGGAGTGGGAGAGTAGGAATCAGAAGTCAGTGAGGAGAGATGGAAACACGGTGAAGATAGACGTGCTTTCTTAAAATTTGCCAGGAGCAAGTCCTGCTAGAGTCGTTTCTCCCTAGAAATGCAATGTCATTTTGAAAGAAGCTTTTTGGAAATTCAGGAAGGGGTGAGATAGACATTAAAGCTGAATCATAAGGTAAAGCTGAAGCATTTGGGGCTTACGCTACACATTCAAGAAGATCGGTGCTATTCTATGTGACTCAAGTTCAGTTTGCAGGGGCTGCCTACACACCCAGGCTCCCTCTACATTTTAGAGTAAACAACTTCATTCAATTCATATTTACAGAGCTCTCTCACTATGGAATGCAGCAGTAAGCATCACAACAGATACAAACATGGCTGCAACATAAATCCATCTTCAGTGGCATATTGTCTAATGGAGGAGACAGAAATAAAATGAAGTATAATCAACAGAGACACAGACAAAACACCAGGAGATTGCAGAGCACAAATGCTTGCTTTCACCTTGGAGGTGGGGGGTAAAGGAAGGTTTTGTGGTGAAGACAACATTTGAGCTGGCCAGACCTATAGGGTAAGGTTTTTCTAGGCAGGTGATTCTCAAAATGCAGGTTTTTTTGAGTACTAGCATCAACATCACTGGGATTTGTTACTTTCAAATCTCAGGCTCACTTGGACCTATTGAATCAGAAACTCTGGGGTGAAGCTCAACAATCTGTGTTGTAACTAGCCCTCACGTTTGAGAACGACTTCCTTAGGCAAAGAAGGGGAGACACAGGTCAAGAAAACAGTACAAGCAAAATTGCAATGGGATTAATCTTGGTGATGCCTCTGTGCACTGATAAAGAATTGGATGGGACTGGAGGGTAGAGTGCATGGGTGAGGGTGGCAGGAAAGTGAATGGGGTCATATTAGGAGGCTTTCTATTGGACTTTTATATGGACTTTTAATTTCAAGTAGTAAGTGACCCAGCAATGTTCAAAAAGGAGAAAAACATGGAAACCAGTAGATTAATTAAGAGGCTACTGTTCTTATCCAGTCCAGAGGTTCTTGGCCTGGATGCACATTATAATCACCCATGGAGCTTCTCAATATCACCAATGCCAGGGCCCCTCTCCTGGACCTTCAGATTTAATTGGTCTTGAGGGTGACCCAACATTGGTATGCTTCAGAAGTTTCACAGGTGATTCTCTAATGCAGCCAGGGTTGAGAACCCCTGTTTTAAGAGAAAGATAAAACACATATGTAAGTGGATGGGAAGGAACAGGGAGTGACACTGTTGGAAACTGGTCTCTTCAACACAGTTGGGTTGTAACAAAGGACCCATGCAGAAGTGGGGCTCTTATTCTTCATATAGGCTGAACCACTTTCCTAACAGTTTTGTCAACAACTTCAACAGCTCAGGATGAACTTTTGCTAAAACATTAGAGTTCACTGATATAATTTAGGGCACCTTTCCAAAGCCATTTCATACATATACCTGGAAAAAGCCCACCCCAAATCTCTGTGTATCCCCCAACATCCACCATGGAGTTGCCAGGGAAATGGATATGCCTTGGCAAGGGAAGGGGTGGTGTTCAAAGCCTGAATGCCAGTTCCAATATCTGCTTCTCTCAGAAGCCCTCATTGGCAAATGTGCCACTTCCTCTCCATGTCTGCCTCTGTAGCTTCTGTAGGCCCATCAGGTTGCTCCCACACTAGCAGAGGGAGAAGAGAGGGAGAAGCTCACCAGCATGCAAACTATGATGATCTATAACTGGAGGAGAGTATATGAGGTGTACATGACGGGGAAGTATAGAGATATGTCAGGTCACTCAGATACTTAAAATCCAGCCAGCAATGTGGCTATTAGACTGCAACAAAAGCATGGTGGCTTCTAGAACCACTTAGGTCTGTAACAATTACAATAACAAACAACAATATTAGTAGCCAGGCATTATGCTTAGAGGCTTGTTTCTATTGTCTCATTTAATTGTTACACCAATCTACTGAGACAGGCACTATTGGCATCTCCTTTTTACAGAGGAGGAAACTGAGGTTCAGAGAGGTTAAGGAATTTACCCAAAGTCACACAATTAGTATGTGTTACCGGACCCTAAGCCAGGCCTGTCTGATTCCAAAATGTGAGCTGTTAATCAGCCTGCTGCAGTTAGTTAAAGGTAAAACCACCCCAAATTCTGGAATGAGTGGAACTTATATGGGATGTATTGACATTAGGCAGAGGCCAGGTAACAGAAGGCCAGGTTGAGGAGTTTGGGTTTGGTTCTAGAGACACTGGATAGCCATCGAGACATTAGGACATAATTATTGGCATTAGCAAACAAACTCTGACAATAAATATTATGTATCAAATGGGTCCAGATGCAGAAAGACAGGAAGAACAGACTACATAATTTGTAGGGGACATTGCAAAATTGAAATGAAGGATCTCTTATTAAAACTTATTAAGACTTTCAAGATGGTGACAGCAGAGTGTTAAACCAAGTGTGAGTCCCTGTGAGACTGCACAGGTAGCATGCCCATGAAGCCAGCCCTGGTGACAAGAATAGAGTCAAGAACATATTGAGTGGTGGAAGATAAGGCTGAGTACTGGGTTAGTGATGGGGCTAGAAAGAAAAGGACAGGAGCAAGTCTCATTGAGAAAGTAGAATCAACAGGACTTCATTAATATTCCTCTCTCTTTCATCTCCTATATTCAGTGAGAACTCTGAAATGTAGTCTGGATGACTAAATGGAAGGATCAGGAAGTAAAGATAATTTGAGGGAATAATAAATTTGCTTTGGAAACATATGTAGTTCCACTTGCATGTTTGGTGTTTATATGAGTATGAATATTATTATTTTATATTAGATGCTGTCCCAGAAGTGACTTGGTCTCTCCCTTAGCCATGAAGCTGTTTTACTTTCTCTCTGGGAGAGATTTATTGAAAGTTTGTTCCTAGGAGCTAGAGGCATGCAAAGTGTACTCCCATCCAATCTGCTTTCTTTGGACAAGAAAGGGATTTCTTACATGGGTTAGAGTTAGAGAGCACACAACAATTACTTCTTCCATGCCTAAGAGTATGTGAGGATCCTGAAGGTTATTTCAGGTGTGAGAGAGCCAGGCAGTATAACAGATTCATTACCTTGACTTACAACTTCCCCTGTATTCTCAGAATTTCTTTGGCCCTTTCCCCCCTAATCTTTTGCTTAGAACACAGAGGCACTCTGAGTGATCTCACTCCAAGATAAGAGCCTTTGAATGGTTCCACAGTAGGTAGTCTTACTCTCCAACCAGGTCGCTCTGACAAAGGGATAGCCTGGACACAAAGGAATCAAAGAAGTTTCAGTTCCAGTGCAGCCTGGCAGGTCTGCTTGTTGATAAGTACTAGGACAGCTCCATAGTAAAGAACCAGAATGAAGGAGGTCACTCATCATGATCTAACCATCTGGGTAATAGGGAGATCTTAGGGTAGAGGAATTTCACCAAATAGCTACTCCATATCCTACTATTCATTCCCCGCTTGTCTTCTGTTTCATAAAGTATCTAGCTCTTCTCTAAATGGCACCTGACAAAGAAAATAGGCCCTCCACTCTATCTAAGATGAAACCCAACAAACACATGCTCATAGGTTAGTTATCCTGGTAAGGAGGGTCTGGGTTATATATATGTGGGGAGATGGGTGCCTTAGTAGACAATATGAATAGCATTGGTCCACTTTCTCCCTGATCCTCAACCTGCAGGGCCCTTGACCTGCCACAGACCTCATCAATATTTATAATTACAAATGAAAGATAAAATATTGATAGATCTTCATGCAGAGGTCACTTATTTTTGCTAGGACCCCACTGTATTTTAGAAACATAGAAAGTGGCTTTGGAGACAGAAAGTTCCCAACTTGTCACTTACTAGCTGTGTGACCTTTAACCAGGTGCTTAACTTCTTTGAGCTCCATTCTTTTATTCATGACAATAACTACTTAATAAAGTTTCTGTGAAGATTAAATGAGTTAATACATGTAAAACACTTATAACAGTATCTGGCGCATATTAAATGTTTGACAAAAGGGAGAGTCATTATAATCTTAATCATGATAGAAACTAAGTGGTTCAGGCATGTAGGCAGTGCAGTCATCACAAGCTTAGTGTCTGACTGCCAGTCAATAACCCTGGCTTATTCACACCATTAAAATGCTTTCTTGTGCCTTCTGATCTGGATGCTTTGCTGTTGCCTTGTTCTTTCAAGTGTCCAAATGCCATTACAGGGTGGGTGAGCTGGGAGCAGACTTTACTGAAGAATGTCACAGCCACAAGGGGGATAACTTTGAGTTTGGACAACTAATCACCAGGGGCCTTGTTCATTAACTTGGGCATCTCTGCTCCTGCAGAAGAGGAACTAGCTGCCACTCATTAGGTTTGACTTGGGGCTAATTTAAGAAGTCAGATTGGAGGGTGGGGGGCAAAACAATAAGGTAATGTTTGTCTTCAATTCAGTCTTATTTTGCCTTGTGGGGCCTTGCTCCCACCACCTGCCCCCATTTACCCAATATTTTCATGAAATTCATGGCTACTTAAAGACCCTTAACATGGTCACCCTCAGGGCTATTTCTCCTGGGATACTTTGCCAGCCATAGACCTTTCCTAAATCCTCTTTGTCATCTTCACAATTTGACTATTCAGGGAGCCAAACTCTCATGACTCTGCTCAGCTTTGGATATATATAATAACTTGCTTTGGACCTGGGTGTTAATGACTAATGATGGCTGCATTACCCCTGCCAAGTTTTATTCACAATTCAGGAAGGGCCTTGTATGCCTCAGAAGAGGGAACAGAGTAAGAACTCTGACTCAGCAGGGTAAAGGGGAGACATTTTAGAGCTGAGTTCTTTATTGCCCCCCAATACAAGCCCTGGTGGTGCATATGGCTGTAACACTGGGTAAAACTTCTGGCCTTCTCTCTGTCCCCTTCTACCCCTTAGAGAGGTCTTACTCTAGGGGACAGGATATTATAGTAGTTCACAGAACAGGCTTTGGAGCCAGACTGCCTGGTCAAATCTCAGCTCTCCTACTTATTAGCTTGTGACCTTGGGCAAATTACTTCATCTTTCTGTGCCTTTGGGTTTCTCATCTGTAACATGGACTTAACAACTGTAAATACTGCATAGGGTTGTTATGGGAATAGTAGATCAATTACTGTGGATGTATTGCCTAGAATAGCACATGGTGATCATTACATAAATGTTTGTGATATAAATGTATACTCTGAGATGCCTGGCACCCCAACTTCCTGCCTGAGACAGGGCCAGCCAGACAAACACCCACTTCCCTCAGAGGAGAGTATGAGGAGTGTACAGGTTGAAAATGGAGTGGTCTTAATTCTCTACATCAGGGACGTGCCACCTCCACCTCCAAATTTAACAAGGACAAAAGAAAGATTATATCTAAGGAGACTATGTGGGGAAAAGGATGATTCCATCATCAGCTAAGATGCAGCTGCTCTTGGGAAATCTTCATCATCGAAAGCACCCCAATTTCTCTTTGGATATTTCAGGGCTTAATCCTCTTGCCTGAAATTGTTGCTTGCAACACCACGGGATCTAAACTGCCTGTGCCTGAACAAGTAGGAATGTATCTAATTTGGTGGGTGTGAAACCCAGCAACCACTCAAGGAAGGTGGAAGTGGCAGGGCTCTGGGGGATAATGCATATATTTTTATAATGAAAAGGTTACAGGCATCATAATGACTGCAACTTGGAAAGAGTTATCAGATGCTGCTCCCTCTTTTTAGCGGAGACGGGCTCCATGAAAAGGGCTTGCTCCTGCTGGTCGGAGGTTCACGGAATCTCAAGGAGCAAAGCCTGTTACTCATGTCAACCTCACTTTGACTGTGCTGAGCTCTTCACCTTAGCCTTTAGCCTGCCAGTGGGGGCCTTCTACCATGGGGGCTAAGTCTTCCACTGCCCTCATATCCATGAGCTGGCAGTAAGGAAGGGAGTGGAGCCAGATGGGTGGCCAAAGGGAAGGTAGTTTGGAAGAGCAATCCAGAAAGTGTGGGGATCTCAGTAGGTCACACAACCCCAAAAGACAGTTTATCAGCTGCCTCCAGGGTCCCAACTATGCCTCCCTGAACTGCACAGTTTGAATTATATCCAAGTCAGCACCTGGTTAAACATTTGGGGATGTCTATTGTTTTCCTGCACATCAATCATTTTGTGACAGTATCAGACTTTATATGAAATAAGGCACAGGCTCATATATTAAGTCAAACCATAGCATTAGTGAGTTTGTCAGCAAAATGATCAAATAGTGCAATTTTGTGTGATTCCACCTGCCATTTCTTGCCTATGCCTCACAGTACCTTGCTTGAAGCTGGTACTGTTTAAGTTGCAGGCAACCAGAATCTCACAATTCTATTTGCTTTCACATACAGAGGTAATTCAGGATAATATCCTCTCTCATTGGCCAATTGTTTCAGATTGTTCTGGATTTCATTTGGGCCCTTTCCATAGTCCATTTTTATTTAATCCTTAGAACAACCTCACGAGGCAGGTGGTTTTATTTCCTTTTCACATGTGAGTCTGAAATGGCAAGCCTACTGGGCAGCAGAGATTTGCAACAGGTCTGGCCTCTTTCCCTATTTGCATTCCTTTCTGATGATCTGTTTTGAAGGTTTTCCTTGACCTTTTGCTGTATTTTTCACCTTCTCATGATTAAGGGCAATTGAGGGGTTCACTCAGCCCTACAATCCTAATGAGCTCAAGCAGCTTGCCTCAGTCATTTGTGCATAATGTTTCCCAGATACTCCAAACAGCTTCCAATCACAAAGAGAGACTGCTGTGTACTACCCAGACGATGGAAAACTCTAATTATTAAATGAGTCAGGACAGTGTTTAATCAGGTGGTTGCAGGGTGCCTTGCCACACTTTAATGATTAACCCACCTCCTATAGTAGTAGTTATAGTTATTTGCCTGGTGCTAGAAATTAATCATGTATATAGAACATATTCATAGATTAGAGAAGATTTTGTGTTTATATGGTCTTGTCTTTATAGAAACTGTCGGGGTCACTAAACTCTCTCAGTATCTATAAACAAAACAATATTGATGTCAACAGAGCCCTTGGAGATCTTGTAATCAGAATTTCTCTCCATTTTATAATTGGAGGCTGCATTGGAAAGTGCTTTGCTCCAGATAAAGGCCAGTTTAGACAGAATCAGGACTCAATCTTTCAACAATAAAGATTTTTTAAAAATTAAAAAGAACACACACCAAAGGACCCAATCTTAGATGTCTCACTTATACTCCCTACACTATCACCTGCTTCTTTCAGCACTATTATCCTTGGTTTGCAGGTGCTCAGATAAGTATTTATTGAGCACCTGTTGTGTGCTATATTTTGAGTCAGAGATGTTAGGTAACCTTCTAAGGGCCACACTATGAGCACTTGTCAGGTCCACTCATGTTTCCTACCAGCATCATTGCCAGTCTTCACTGCAGCCCTACCTCTTTCTCAGCATTTTCCAGTGCAGTTCTGAGGAGGGTGTGATGGGAGCTAGATAGGCAGGCTTATTTGTGAATACTTAGTGATGTGAAAAAAAGAAAAAAAATGATGACTCCTTTGAGGATCAGTTGAATGAACTCACTAAAGTTGTGTTTCTCAAACTTGAACACAGGGTTACCTGGAGGACTTGCTAAAACACAGATTGCAGGCCCCCAAAAGTTTCTGATTCAGTAGGACTGGGTAGGGTCTGAGAATTTATTTATTTTTCTAACAAATTTCAGGAACCACATATGGAGAACCACTATTCTATTCTATAAAATTGGTATAAAACTTAACCTCATTCCTCCTAAAGTTGTCTGAGTCACCTCAAAGTTTTAGGTGAGAATGGTTTGGGAGATAGTACCTCATTTTTCTCCATCATTGTTAATATGCAGAAAGAGCTTCCAAGTCATATCAGCCCACATGCTTTTCCATAGTATTCTCGAAGAAATTTGGAGGAAATATTAGGTCATTTAGTCTAGCCTTCTGCATCTAAGCTGAAGTGGCTTCTCCCACTTCTTTTGTTCATTTATTCTTTGAATGATTATGATGAACACCTTCTCTCTTTGATCCTGTGAATTAAGCATCACTTTATCCTAACTCCACCCCTTGGATGCTTCACAGTGGTGCTCCCAGGAAATCTACCTACTCAGGGCTGTGTGGGCCTAGTGCCTAGTGTCATGTTGGTTTACAGCAGGCACTCAGTATGCATTAGATACGCATTAGCTACCTCGCTTTTCTCTTCTCAGACTATTAATACTACCCTGTTACTCATGAGCCATCCTGATATTTCCCTGATTCAAACCCAGGCATTTACCAGATGATAATTGAAATGAGAAAGTCCTCTAGATGACAACATACCCTATGTTTCTGAATATGGTGGTTCTCAGTTTTGGTTGCACATTAGAATCACCTGGGTAGCGTTTAAAAATTGTAATGCCTAGGGCCCACATCAAACCATCTGAATCCAAACCTCTGATGGTAGGTCTCAGGTATCAGTACTTTTTAGAGCTCTCCAGATGATTCTAATGTGCATCCAAAGTTGAGAACCACTGTTAACTCTGTTTTCCTTTACTCTGCTTTCTTGCTGTTTTAAGCTGGGTTTCTTTATTTTAGAAGTGATTCCATATAGCAGTGATTCTGAAACATTAGCATGCATTAGAGTCACCTGAATCCCAAAGACTTCTGGCTTCACCCACAGTTTCTAATTCAGTAGCACTGGGTTGGGGCCCAAGAATCTGGATTTCTAACAATTTTTTTCAGTGGTTCTCAACCTTGGCTGCACATTAGAATCACCTGGGAATCTTTTAAAATCTTTTTAAAATCCTAATTTCTGGGCCTCATCCTCTAATGTGCAGCCAAGGTTGAGAAACACTGTCTTAGGTGGTGTGGATACTGCTGATTTAGAGACCATACTTTGAAAACCATTGTTGTTAAGGGAAGGCACTCAATTCTCTTCATCTAGTACTCCTTAAAAGACAATCTCCATGACAATTTTCAAGCACAGCTGTGTTGGAGAGAGTGATACCAAAGTTACCAAGTGTCCATTTGCAAAGACAAGTGAAAGACAAATGGACTGCATTAGGGGAACTAAGCAAATGTTCTCCTGGGTAATGGGAGGCAGCCAGCAGCTGAGGAAAGAGTTAAATAATTAGGTTGTTTATTTTGATTTAGTTTCTATACAGTTTGGGTTTCTTTGCCCCCATCCCCACCTGCCATGGTTAGAATGGTCTTCTCCCATTTAAAGAGGAACAGGTTCATTGTTAAAGAATAAGGGTAAATTAGAGATCACAAGCACAAAGAAAGCAGAACAAAACAAATCAAAGCCATTCCTAATCCAGGGCAGCAAACCAAAAAGAAGACTGTTTTGGATTTTTTTTTTATATCAGTCAGCTCTGGCTAACACTGCCCAGTGCTTGCAAGCTTAATTATTCTCCACAAAGCTTGGGGTTGCGGGGAGCTAGACAAGGATGATGAGTTTTGTAGGGAATTGGTTAGTCATTTTCTTGGCTCAGAATGGCTGGCAATGCAGCTCCTACCATCCATTTTCTCTTCTCTACTGAGTGAAAAATAAGAATGGAAGTAGTAAATTAGTTGAGCAGCCCTGAGACACTGATTACATCACACAGATTAGTGTGTGTGTGTGTGTGTGTGTGTGTGAGAGAGAGAGAGAGAGAGAGAGAGAGAGAGAGAGAGAGCCAACAAGGCCAATTTTATTAGATAATAACTCTTCCTTACTAATTTTTCTCTTGTATGCCAAGAGTGGGGATGAGCTGGCATAAATGCTGGCCTAGCTAATACTCAGAATGCAGAATTGGCAGATCAGTTCTGAAAACTTTTCTCTTCCTGGCCCACATCCTAGTACTTTAAGACCATGAGGAACAGAATGCTCTCCATCCTCTAAGGTCCCTTACTTCAGAACTACCACCAGCTCACCTTTCTGAGGGCTAGGCTTTTGCTGTATGTGCATGAGCATGCACATATTTGTGTGCATGGTGTGTGTAGAGGGAGGTGAAGATGCACTATAGCTTAATGTTAACCATCTAAATTCAGACTCTTTGGTCTTAACTCCCAATTGTACCTCCTATTAGCTTCATTACCTTGAACAAATCACTTCACCACTCTAAGCCTTAGCTCTTTTCTATAAACAAAGGAAAACAAAAGAGTCTAATATAGAGATTTGTTGTGATAGTTAAGATATCATACATGTAAAGTACTTATCTCTGCACATTATAAGGACTTAATACATATCAGCTGTTGTTATCATTATCATTCATTTTATGGAGGAAGAAAGAGACTTCTGGGGCAGGAAGAGAAACCCACAGTGCTGGCAACATAACCTAAATGTCTGGGGATTGCAAAACCACTGTTTTGGGCCCTCAGGAAAGCCCTTTCCTTGTGTGGTTGCCATTATCATCATGGCCAAATTAAGCTTATTATTTAATAGCGTCTGAAGTATAAGATACTCTTGGGAAGAAGGGCTTAGAGAGTAAAATTTCCAAGCAAAGAAAGGACTGAGCAGTGTTTGCTTGAATTACCACCCTAAGTAGGAAGAGGCAGATCTGACAGGATGGTTCATCAGGCAGTGGGTGTAATTCCATGGGAGAATACTGGGCTTTTCTTTTTCCTTCTCCTTCCACACTCCAGTAGTATCTGAAACACTTGTAGCGCATTAGAAATACTCAGCTTTCCTTCCTCTGGGCTTTGACCATCCTTACCTTTCTCAACTTTCTAGTTCTTTGCTTATTCTATTCCCTCATCCTGGAACACCCATTTACACACCATTCACCTTTTTAATATTTATTAAACTTTCATTGTTTTCTCCCTTTCCCCACTTTGAACTCAAGACCTTGAGTTCAACATTTTGCCTTCATGTTTCCACAGACCTCAGTAATTCTCATAGCATAATAAATTATCACAGTGTGCCAATAGTATCAAGTAGCTAAAACCCACATGTGGTTAATGAGAATTTGAAATGTGACTACTCTGGAATGAGATATTTTATAAGTGTAAAATGCATACCAGAATTTAAAGAATTGGCCCAAAAAGAATGTAAAACCTCATTACTAATCTATAATAATAAAAGCATAATATGCTAATTAGACTGGACGTCTTTTGAGACTAAGCAGGGTTTGCAGCCACCATGGCTGTGAGGGAGGGATCCAGGCAGCCAACCGTGACTGCGAAGGCCTACTCTTGCATGAATTTTGTGCATCGGGCCTCTAGTTATTTATATTGACTACATGTTGAGATGGTATTTTGCATATGTTGGGTAAAATAAAATACAGTAAAATTAATTTAATCTTTTTAACATTTTTCTAAAGGTGGATACTAGAAGATTTAAGATAAAAAATGTGGTTTAGGTGGGATGGAATATGGCTGCTGATGGGAAGGCAGACCGCAAGACAGTGTGAGAGGGAGAGAACGAAAGGAGAACGTATGGACGTACGAGGAGTGTATATTTGTGAGGGAGGGACAGCTATACTCCAAGGGACTGTTGGGGACTGCCGGACCAGGCTCCCTGACCAGGGCAGCCTACACTGTTGCTGAAAACCCTCCTGGAGTGACCAGCTCTGCCGCACAGACAGCACCATCTTGAAGGGGAGAGTGGCTGTTACTGGAAAACTATACATCCCAGGAATGTATAACAATAATTCCCAGGGAACAGCTGCAAACCCAAGAACACTGGATCACTAGCAGCGCGAACACGCGGACTCAGATGAGCTCTGCACCTTCTCAAGGAAAGGAGAGAGAGCGAGCTACAAAACCAGACACCCAGAGAAGAGAGATCATGTGGAGACAAAGAAACAGCCCACATATGAAAGAAAAGGAGGCATCACCAGAAAAGGAAGTAAATGAAATGAGGCAAGCAATATGTCAGAGAAAAAATTCAGAGAAATGGTCATAAGATCGCTGAAAAGAATGGAAGACAAATTCAACAATATGTGTAAAAACCAAGAAGAAATGAAAAATGCCCATCAACAGATGAGTGGATTAGAAAACTATGGTACATCTGCACAATAAAATACTACGCTGCTATAAAAAAGAAGGAATTCTTACCATTTGCAGTAGCATGGATGGAATTGGAGAGCATTATGCTAAGTGAAATAAGCCAGGCAGTGAAAGAAAAATACCACATGATCTCACTCATTTATGGATAATAAAGAACATTATAACCTAATGAACAAAAAGATAGATACAGAGGCAGAGAAGCATCAAACAGACTGTCAAATTACAGTGGGAAGGCTGGGGAGTGTTGGGGCGGGGGTAAGAGATCAATCAAAGGACTTAAATGCATGCATATAAGCATAACCAATGGACACAAGATACTTGGGGAGGGGGGTAAGGCCATGTGCTGGCAGGTAGGGGAGCCCAGGGGAAGGTCAATGGGGAAAAAAGGGAGACATATGTACTATTATTTGTAATATTTTAGACAAGAAAATAAAAAAATGTGGATTATATTTTTGTTGGACCATGCTCTACTAGACTGTCAGCTCTATGAGGGCAGACACCTGATCTGTTTTGCTCACCATAGTATCCCTACTGCCTGCTATAGAGTAGTGTTCTTTAAATATTTCTAAATAACCAAAGAAGGAAGGAACTGATATTGTATTTGGGTTTGCATTAAACCTTGGAACTTTGGCTAGAAGGTGCACAGAATCATTGGATTTATTTTTCCATTCTTCTGTGTAACTAGGTATTGAACTCACATTACTGGTTTTTATGTCTTCAATTTCACTAATGACAGGTCATTGTAGCTGTGGGCAAGTGATGTAATGTTGGTCTACTTACAGATTTATTATCTGTAAATCTTTCTCATGTCTGTTCAGAGAAGCAATGTGAAAAGTTGTAAATAATTCCCTAGCTAAGGGAAATTTAAAGCAAAAAAAAGTGGGGAGGCCAGCAGGAGCCTGGACTCTGTGGCTAAAAGGACCTATATTCATGGTCTATTGCTGCATAAAAATTACCACAAACTTCATGACTGAAAAAAAACACATACTTTTATTATCTCACAGTTTCTTTGGGTCAGAGTCTGGGCACAGCATGCCTGGATTCTTTGCTCATGCTCTCACTTCACTTTAATCAAGGTTTTTGGTCAGGGCTGTATTTTTCTTTAGAGCTCAGGTCCTCTTCATTTTTATTCAGGCTGTTGGAAGAATTTGATTGCCATCAGTTCCTTGCCATGTGGCCCCAAAGACAGTTTTCAGATTAAATTTTGCTTTCTTCCAAGACATACCTCTCTGACTTCCTCTTTCTTACCAGCCAGAGAAAATTCCATGCTTTTAAAGGGATCATGCAATTAGGTCAGTTCCACCCAGATACTCATTCTATCTTAAGGTCAACTGGTTTTGGACCTTCATTACATCTGCAAATACCTTCATAGCAATACCTACATTAGTGTTTTATTGAATAACTATGAGAAGGTGTGTATACACCAGTGACTTGGAATCTGGGGGCTTTGTCTAAGAATTCCACCTAACAAAGGACCTCAAACAAGGTCTTCCATTATTTCAGTGAGAATAAAATTATGAGCAGAATCCATGAGTCTACAGAAGGAGCCAATTCTTTTAGCATCTGAGAAGGCCTATTTAGGAAGTGGGAACAGGATCTATGGAGGGGAAGCTGAAATAAGGAAATGTAGGCATTGGAAGGCATGCTAAAGATAATATCCTATATAATAAAAGCCTAATATGCAAATTGTCAGTTCAACCAGGGCGCAGGGCCAGCCGGCAAACCATGGGAAGGGAGGCCCAGGTGGGAGAAGGAAGGCCCCAGCCAACAGCAGCAGGCAGCCGGGGGAAGGGAGGCTGTAGTCGGCAGGTGCTAGGGACCCTACCCATGCACAAATTTCGTGCACTGGGCCTCTAGTGTATTTAAAATCTCCTTGTGTCTCTAGGGACTACTTATGGTATATTGCTAGAGGGACAGAACTAATATCTTTAAAAGAGCACACCAGCCCTTACTGATTTGGCTCAGTGGATAGAGCATCGGCCCACGGACTAAGGGTCCCAGGTTCGATTCCAGTCAGGGGCATTTACCTTGGTTACAGGCTCAATCCCCAAAGGGGGTTGTGCAGGAGGCAGCTGATCAATGTTTTTCTCTCATTGATGTTTCTAATTCTCTATCCCTCTCCCTCTCTGTAAAAAAAAATATATTTTTTTACAATAAAATATATTTTAAAAATAAAATAAAAGAGCACAACATTCTAAGCCCTAATGTCCTGATGGGCAGAACTGTAATCCTATATAATAAAACATTAATATGCAAATAGACCAGATCGTGGAACAACCGGTCACTACGATGCACACTGACCAACAGGAGGTAGGGCTCACGGCTGGCAAGCACAGCAGCGGGCGCGGGAGCCTCTCCTGCCTCCACAGCAGCACTAAGGACCCCTCAGGGGATGTCCAACTGCCAGGGAGCGGGCCTAAACTGGCAGGCAGACATCCCCCAAGGGGTCCTGGACAACAAGAGGGTGCAGGCTGGGCTGAGGGACACCCCAGGCCCAGTGCATGAATGTCATGCACCAGGCCTCTAGTACATTAATAAAAGACAAACATGCAAATTGACTGTACCTTTTCTATGTCTTAAGCCACGCCCACCAGCCAATCAGAGCAACTATATGCAAATTAACCCAACCAAGATGGCGGCAGGCAGCCACAGAGCTGGAGCAAGCAGGAGGCTTGGTTGCCCCAATGATGGAGGAAGCCAAGCTTCCTGTCTGCTGTGGCCAGCTCTGAGCTCCACTCAAAGCAACAAAGTTTCAATTATGGAAGATAAATAAACCCCAGATACCTGCTTTTAGCCGGCCGTGGCCACAGAGCTGGAGCGAGCAGCAGGCTTGGTTGCCCCAGGCGATGGAGGAGGCCAAGCTTCCCTCCTGCCCACCCTGGCCAGCTCTGAGCTCTTCTCAAGGCTACAAAGTTTCAATTATAGAAGGTAAATAAATCCCAGAATAAAAAAGAAAAGAAAAAAAGGAGAGGCTGGGAGCTTCTGTGGCCGGGGGTGGGGGTGGTCGGGGTTGGCCAGCCTGAAAACTGCCCTCAGCCCCTCACCCAGACTGGCCAGGCACCCCAGTGAGGACACCCCACCTTAAAGGGGGTGTGGCCAGCCTGAAAACAGCCATCAGCCCCTCACCCAGGCTGGACAAACCTCCATGGGGTGAGGGTCACCACTGGGGGGAGGCTTGACCAGCTTGCAAACAGCCATCAGCCCCTCACCTAGGCTGGCCAGGCACCCCAGTGGGGACCCCCCACCTTAAAGGGGGTGTGACCAGCCTGAAAACATCCATCAGCCCCTCACCCAGGCTGGCAAGGCACCCCAGTGGGACCCTCACCCTGATCTGGGACACCCTTCAGGGCAAACTAGCTGGCCCCCACCCTTGCACCAGGCCTCTATCTTATATAATAAAAGGGTAATATGCAAATTGACCCTAACAGCAGAAGGACTGGGAATGACTGGTCGCAGACACTCAATGCAAGAGCTGCCCCCTGGTGGTCAGTGCGCTCCCACAGGGGGAGCTCTGCTCAGCCACGAGCCAAGCTGCTGGCTGCCAGTACAGTGGTGGCAGTGGGAGCCTCTCCCGCCTCCTCAGCAGTACTAAGGATGTCCGACTGCAGCTTAGGCCTGCTCCCTGCTGGCAAGTGGACATCCCCTGAGGGCTCCCGGGTTGCCAGAGGGATGTCTGATTGCCAGCTTAGGCCCAATCCCCTGGGAAGCGGGCCTAAGCCAGCAGGTGGTCATCCCCCGAGGGGTCCCAGACTGTGAGAGGGCACAGGCTGGGCTGAGGGACCCCCCGCCGAGTGCACAAATGTTTGTGCACTGGGCCTCTATTATATATATATATATATATATAAATTGTTTAAGAGATGAGGAACTTGGGCAAAGAAGTGGTGCTATTTCTTATTCAGAACAAAGTAAGGTGATAGAATTATTTGAGAACAGACTTTTAAGCGCAGATAATTAGAGATTATGGGCTATTGAGAACCAGCATTCTTAACAGCTTTTGACGGGATAAGCTTTGAGATTCAAAATTCTCTGTTCAGGCCCCCAAAAAGATGTGATAAGGAACAGAAAGTAATGTAATACTCAAGGGTTTCAAAGGGACATTACTTGAGTGACTTTCTTGGGCCCAAATTTTAAAAATGCTTACATAAAATTTGTTCATCCAGTGCTAATAGTACATCATCAACATGATGAGATTAGCAAGTATTATTTTTGCAGAAGCAGAAAAAAATGGAATCTCTGGGGCCTGACAGGCATTTTATGTTTGACTTTGTCAATAACTGAATTTAAAGGTACTGTGGCCTCCTATATTCCTTACCTTTGAATTTGAGTTGGGACCTGATTCACATCCCTGTCACATTAGCTTAGGTTATTTATTGAAAATCTTTTCTTCTCATTGTTCATGTTTCCAGGGGTTCAGAAACTGAGGATAATTTTTTTACTGCAAAATAAATCAATAATCCAACTGCATCTGAGTTTTTCTACTCACAACAGCAGTCAATATTCAATTCTTCTGGGGATGTTTATCTAGTTGTGTGATGCTTCAGGCTACTTGCTTGATGATTTCTATTCACTTCAGGCCTTTGGGGTCTTTATCCTCCTTATTACCACCTCCACCACAGGATCACAAGAGGACAGAGTAACTGGTAGAAAATAAGTTTTCTTTCTGATTGTTTGAAGCTTTAAAGAAAGATCTGCTAGGAGTTGTGGTAGAAATAAACCATTTATCCTACTGGGCCTTGAGGAATTATCTGTCCTTTATCCCTTTCTCTTATTTCCCTGTCTGTCCCATTGTTACATATAACTTAAAATTGACTTGGTGGTGAATAAAACCTCTGGATTTGCAATATTAAATGGTGTCTAGCCCAGCTGGTGTGGCTGAATGGATTGAGTGCAATCCCATGCACCAAGAAGTTACTGGTTTGATTCCCAGTCAAGGTACATGCTCAGGTTTCGAGCTCTATCCCAGGTAGGGGGTATACAGGAGGCAGCCGATAGATGTTTTTCTATCATCGATGTTTCTCTCTCTCTCCCTCTCCCTGTATCTCTATCTAAAAATCAATAAAAATATATTTTAAAAATGACATCCATTGTGCCAACCCACACAGCAAATGTGATAGGCAGGAAAAAAATCACATCAAGAAAAAAACAAACAAAAAAACAACACAGAAAAACTTTCAGTTGATCAGTATAGGTACTTCTATCTACTTAACTGCTTAAGGCTATGTCAAAACTGAACATTTTCCCCACCATCCAATGGTAGAGTAGAATATTCATAAATCTAATCACTCATACAGATATCTGAGACTGTTATTTTGTTTATTCTGTTCTTGCATTAATCTCTATTGTGAAACTGCCTCAATCTTCAATTTCCCAATCTCAAAATGAATAGGGATAGAAATGCAGACTCTCAGTCACATGTTAGTGAATGAATCTTTCACTGTCACCACTACCTTCCTTTCCTCTGTTGGTGTTCCCTTGCATATGTGGAATCTAGAGGGAAAACATCTTGAGCTACTGAATAGTCAATATTATTGACTATACCCAAACAATTAGGCTACTGAGTGTGCTGTGTTTGTGACTATGTTTCATGCACATAGGGGGTTTTATAGGGGGAAAATGTTCCCCATAAGGACCCTATGGGGCAAGCTCCATGGAGTCAAAATATATTTTCATATTCCAAATGGACTACTTAACTAGCTTATTGGGTAAGTTATGGACACATCTTGCTGAGAAACCCTAAGTCTAGGAAAGTTTAGAATATCTATTCTGCATCTACCACAGGGTTGTTATAAGAAATATATGGAGTAATTACATGAGTGTGTCAAGTGCCTGGCACTTAATGGGTATTTAGTACATGTTTGTAGATTATGAATTATGGCCCTAAGGCAGTGATGGCGAACCTATGACACGAGTGTGAGAGGTGACACGCGAACTCATTTTTTGGTTGATATATCTTTGTTAAATGGCATTTAAATATATAAAATAAATGTCAAAAATATAAATCTTTGTTTTACTATGGTTTCAAATATCCAAAAATTTCTATATGTGACATGGCACCAGAGTTAAATTAGGCTTTTTCAAAATGCTGACACGCTGAGCTCAAAAGGTTCGCCATCACTGCCCTAAGATGTCTGGTTTCAAAAGGCCCAGGAGCTTGATGAGGAGAGCTTAGATGTCCATTTTAGAGTAGATAAGAGTCCAAAGGATTAGTGGGAGAAGATACTATATTTATACTATAAAAATTAGATGTTCTAAGACTCACTCAAATTTCCATGTATGCCAATCCTCTGTCATATTTGATAGAAAAAATAGTACTTATCTAGGACTCAGATACTCCATTAAACCATTAAAGTACAGACAGGGAGAAAAGACCTTCTATTTACAGTGAAAAGCTTACTTCATTTATGTACCAGAATAGTTCAAAAGTCCAAATTATCAGGCCATCAATACAGCACATTAGGATTTCACAAGAATAGAAACTTTATGAGAGAGGGGAATTTTGTGTGGTTTTTCAATTGCTATATCTCTAGTGTCTAGAAAAATGCCTGGCACCTAGTAGAAACTCAATACATGCGTTGAATGGATGAATGGATGAGTGCTCTCATTCATCATCTCAGATAGGACATTGTAACCCATACCTATATATTGCTTTGTAGAGTAATTGTCATGGAATGGGAGTATGAAATCTAGAAAAGGCATTACTGTGAGAGAAAGAACATTTTGGGTAGTTCCAAAATTACAACCACGCACAAAAAATTAGGTTGGTAGGGCCTTCAAACTTGGCTTGAGTTAAGGAAAAAAATGTTAATTGCCCTCGAGTCTAGGGCCTAGATGTTTTTGCTCAATGGTTAGTGCATTGGCCCTTGCATTGAAGGGTCACATGTTCAATTCCCGATCAAGGGCAGGTACCTTGGTTGCAGGCTCAATTCCCAGCCTGGGAGGCAACCAATCAATGTATATCTCTCACATCAATGTTTTTCTCTTTCTCCTTCTCTTCCTCCTCCCTCCTTTACACTCCCTCTAAATATCAATGGAAAAATATCCTTGGGTGAGGACTTTAAAAAAGTTAATTTCTATGGTATTTACTGGAAGTAATATTTTACTGGCGCAAGATCAACTGCTATGGATTTTAGTGACAGAAAGACTAGCATGTTCTACCTTCTTATTGTTTAGCATTTATGTAGCACAATTCCAATACTACAGTGAATCTCTCTATTAAACCCATCCTTGGGGATTAGGGAAGATTTGTTACAATCAGGACTTAATTACTTAAAAGTTATTTATTGTCTTCTCCCTTCTTGGCGTTCTCTTTGCAACTTTCCCACCTGCCAGTGAAATCTGTTCCCAACCTCCAACCTTTGGTGGGTTTCTCAGAGTTCCTGGCAGATCCTTTGGAGCCAGATCCTGATTCTGTGACTTCTGGCCAGGTTGGTCCTGGATTGGCCAGATCCTATCAAATAGGTCTTAAGGCTCCCGTGAAAAAGTCTACGAGGATTCCAGTCAGAGACAAGTTGGTTTCCAAGTCTTCTTCCAAGTCTTCTTGTCTCTGGATCTTTGTGTCAGCCTCTACTATTCTGACTCTTTCTTTGGACTTACCTTGCCTTCTAGCTTCTGGAGTCTTTGTTGATTATTTTCCTGGTTATGATATTTTATTTTATTCTGACCTGCAGTTTCCATGAACTCCCTGGAATTGGACTATTTTTTTGAAATGCTATTATATTCTGATTCAATAATCTACCTTTATCTACAGTTATTGTTCCATGTTTTTCTGTAGCTCATGGCTCCTTTGCTTGACATTCTCATAACCTCGATGCTCCAAACTGTGCATAAGCCCTCACAGAGGGAAAAATACTAGGCAAGTTCAGTCCAAATAACAGAAAATTTTAAAACAGACTGAGGGTAGTTCCAATTAGTAATTTTAAACCCTTCCCCTATTTATAGAGTTAGGATCATTGTGTCCTCAATCTCTAGAAATATCTTTATAGGAATTCTGGTCTTAGAAGCTTCATTCAGTCTAGACTAGATCATCTTAAAAACAAACCTTACTTTCTAGGAAATGCTGGTCCAACTCTGAGTAGAAAGAAAGAGGTCTATGTCCCCTAAACAGAAGATAAGAGTTTCTCCTATCTCTGCTATGATGGTTAATTTTATGTGTCAAGATTGGGCCATGGGTGCCTAAATACTTAATCAAACATTATTCTAAGTGTGTCTATAAGGGTATTTTTGGATGATATTAACATTTTAATTGGTAGACCAAATAAAGCAGATTGTTCTTCCTAATATGAGTGACCCTCATCCAATTAGTTGAAGGCCTGAATAGAAAAAAAGCTGACCCTCCCCTGAGTAAGAGGAAACACCTCCAGCCCAATTGATTGACCTGAATACCAGTTTTGTCCTGCCTTCAGATTTGAAATAAAATATTAGCTGTTCTTGTGTCTCAAGCTTGCTTAGCTTTTGGACTAGAACTTACATCACTGGTTCTCTTCATTCTCTGGACTTAAAAAAATCTTTATTGTTGAAAGTATACCCCCCACACACACATTGACCTCTTCCAGCCTGCCTCCCCCTTCCCTGCCCCAGGACTTCACTACCTTATTGCCTATGTCCATTGGTCATGCATATATGCATATAAGTTCTTTGGTTGATATGTTCCCACCCACCACCCACCCACCCTCTCCTGCCTTCCCTCTGAGGTTCAACATCTGTTCCATGCTTCTATATCTCTGGATCTATTTTATTCATCAGTTTATTTTGTTCATTAGATTCCACATATGAGTGAGATCTTGTGACGCTTGTCTTTCTCTGACTGGCTTATGTTGCTTAGCATAATATTCTGTAGGACTTTTGACTAGGACTGGAACTCTACCATTGACTCTCCTGAGTTTCTAGCTTGCTGATTCACCCTGTAGATTTTGGGACTTTTAAGCCTCCATGATTATGTGAGCCAATTCCTTATAATCTCTCTCTCTCTCTCTCTCTCTCTCTCTCTCTCTCTCTCTCTCTCTCTCTCTCCCCCCCCTCTCTCTCTCTCCCCCTCTTTTTCTCTCATATATATACCATAATAGGTATAGAGGAAACTCTTCTCTCTTTCTCAGGGGAGATATATCTTGGGGAATCATCAGTCCTTTCTCTTTCCGCATAGATGGACCAGGATGTCTGTTTATCTATCTATGTCTATCTATCTATTATCTATCTATCTATCTATCTATCTATCTATCTATCTATCATCTATCTATCTTTATCACCCATTAATTAACATATATAAATATATATCTCCTATTATTCTATTGTTTTTGTTTCTATGGAGAACAACCCTGGCTAACATACCTGTAATCACACCTTGGCTGCTCCATGAAGAGCAAGAGAAAAGATGAAAGAAAGTTTAAAGCAGTTTTAGTATACTTGAAAAAGTATTTAAAATTAGGGTGATTTTGGAAAAAGAAAGCTTTGTTAAGAATTAAGAAACCAAAGTTGTAATTCTGACTCAATAATTTATTTTTGATATGACTTTTGGTAGGTCATCGCCCCTGTATTACTTGCCTTTTATTGTGCTAGAAAGTATTGTAATGAATGCTCATACTATACTTATGTCTTAGGTGTGCTATAAAAAGTCAAGCAACTCAATAATTGTTAATGAGCAATCATATCAACTCCTGACATTTTTTCTTTAACCAAGAACAATTTATTATAATCTTCCCTGATTCTGTTTATACCAAAGGCAACATTGATTCCTTGCTTTCTTTTGTGTCTTGTAAATATTAATATAGATACAGTGTCTTTCAGGAAAAATGGTTTCTTGTGGTAATGACAAGCCAACATAATTATGTGCAAAAATGGGCACCTAGATATTATGACAAAAGTATAGGCATACATATCAAAATGCTATATAAATTATTAAATGTAAGATTTGATATTGTATTTCCAAGCTTGCTATTTGAGATAAAAATAAGAATTATGCCGAAACCGGTTTGGCTCAGTGGATGGAGTGTCGGCCTGAGGACTGAAAGGTCCCAGGTTCGATTCCGGTCAAGGGCATGTTCCTGGGTTGCGGGCACATCCCCAGTAGGAGATGTGCAGGAGGCGCTGATTGATGTTTCTCTCTCATTGATGTTTCTAACTCTCTTTCTCCCTTCCTCTCTGTAAAAAATCAATAAAATATATTTTTTTAAAAAAGAATTAGCTGATCATACCATTTGTCAAAACTGCAGCTTATTAGGGCTCATACCAAAACTGATTTCATCCTTCCATATTGATAAATTCACAAAGGGTCAATAGAAACAGATTTTGTCAGTATAGGAATGAAAAATTTGTAAGCAGAAGACATAGGCTACTGACAACTTCACTACAAAGAATGGCTTGAAGAACATTTTTTTTTAAAATCAGTGCCCCCAGTACCTCTATTCAGACTCTACCTCTGCCAGGAACCTTTCCTTCAACCTCTTGAAATCCTCCCCACAAGCAATAGCTCAGTTTAAGTTCAATCTCCCCTGGGAAGTGGTCCCTGTATACCATGCCCGTGATTGTGCTCACCCACATAAGTTGGCACTTAACAGTAGCAGAGATACTACAAGGCAAACGTAGTCTTCTCTTTTCAATGCTTCGTGACTTGGCTAAACACTTTTGGTGAAACCTTACATTTCCATTTCTTCATCTTTGAATGAAGAAATGAATGCTTCTGGACTTCCATTTTTTTTCATCTTTGAAATGAAGAATTTGCATCAGAGCTGTGGTGTTCAGTCTGTTTTGATCATGGAAACATTACTAACAAAATCTGTAAAAGTCCAGTATACAAAATGGACCCAAAAAAAGGAGTTTCATAGAGAAAATGTGGCTATGGACAAAGAGAATTCTGGGTACCAAAAAATCCTAGACCTCTTTTTAATGTTGGTTTGAGGCCCTTCTGTGGAACCTTAAAAGCTCCATGAAAGAGTGTGAAAACCCACTGGATGATCTCTAAAGACCCTTTTGAGATTCTGTAGGTCATGTTTGTCTGTGCAGGTAGGAGTTTTGGCCTGATTATAAATGTCTTAAGGACAGTGATTGTATATGACATTGGATTACAAGATTATGTAATTCCTCTGGAAAGAAGGTGCTACATTAAGATATGCAGGACAAGGAGGAGGGTGAACTCTCCTGGAGGCACTTAGTCTTCTGTTTAATAGTGTGAAGAAGTTTTTGTTATTTTTTTTCCTGGAATAGGGATATCGAGGCAACAGTTACCACATTCTGCCCTTGACCTTGAGAATTTGAATTTGTACTTTAGGAGCCTTTCCTAAGTTTTGGCCTTCCTGAATCTCTACTTTTGGTAGTATTGATAGATTGCTTGACTTACTGGGTGAATATAATTCAAGTCTCCTTGGAACCACCTCTAACTGGTATAATTTGAGAGATAGACCCTATCTCCTTTATGAGAAGAAGAGTGCTGTGTGTGTGTGTGCACGTGCGTGCGGGTGCACGCATGTGCACGAGCTCAGACATACACATGTGCATGCATATGTGTGAATTTTGTAAATCCTGTTATGTTTCATCTTTCATATTACAGGATTAAAGTTTAACTAAGTAGGTTTGATAGTAAGAAAAAATTTCCTCAGCCTTGGAGGTATACTATATTGATATTTCAGATCAAGTAACCTTTTTTTAGGATCCCTTTTATAATTACCTCAAAACCATTCCATGCCATAGAATTCATCATCATGTCTCTAAATATAGGTGGATTCATTAATGACTATTATATACCCACTAGAGTCCCAGTGCATGGATTCGTGCACCAGTGGAATCCCTTGGCCTCACCCACGGGGATCAATGCACTTCCGCACAGCCACACCCTGGCCTTACCCACCAGCTCATCGGGCTCCAGCCCACTGTCCGTGCCTCTCCTGTTCATCCTGGTCCCTCTGCACCTGCCGCTGCCACCACTCTGGCACCCAGGGAGAGTGTCCGCAGGAGAGGCTCACACTGCCCCAGCTGCACTCGCCATCCGTGAGCCTGGTGTTTGATGCCCATCTGTTAGCTGAGCGCTGCTCCTGCTGTGGGAGTGCGCTGACCACCAGGGGGCAGCTCCTGCATGAGCTCCAGCCAGTCAACCGGTCACTTAGGCTTTTATATATATAGATGCTATCGGCACACTCTATTTATTCCATGCATACAAATTATAGAAGCTTACTTTCAGAAAGAAGAAACCTTAGAAAAAGCCAGCAAGGAATTATGTCATCTTCATCCTAGGTGCTGGGCTTATAACATTCTAACATTAAATAAACTAGTTGACCTCTTGAGGTCCCTTAAATATTCACAGGTCCATGACTCTGTTTTACTTGCTAGCAAAGGTTGTGACTTTTCCTTCACTGTGAGCTTTAGTAATTAGTTTCATGTAAGTTTAAAACTGGAAGGGATACTCAGGCCCAAACTCTTCATTCATTATATAAACATAGCCCAGAAAAAAGGTATGCTAATTAGTGGAAAGGCTAAGGCTAAACTCAATGCTTTGAATATTTAATTTATTATATTTTCCCCTGACAAAAGCTTCTTGTCTCTCAACTTTTAAATTGAGCCAGGTTGATAGGGGCCTATATAACCCAATAGAGGGGACACTTAAATGGCTATTTGAATGAAAATAAAGGTAGAAATGATGATTCATTTTCATGACAGCTTCAGAAAGAGACTCATAGATACAGAGGACAGACTGACAGCTGTCAGAGGGGAGGAGGGTTGGGGGGCTGGGTAAAAAAGGTGAAAGGATTAAGCAAAAAGAAGAACAAACACCAAAAACCTCATAGACACAGACAACAGTATGGTGATTACCAGAGGGAAAGAGGGGTGGGAGAGGTAGAAGTGGGAAAAGGCAGGATAAATGGTGATGGAAGGAGACTTGACTTGGGGCAGTGAATACACAATACAATATATAGATGATGTATTATAGAATTGTACACCCGAAACCTATGTAATTTTATTAACCAATGTCACCACAACAAATTCAATAAAAATAATAAAAAATAAAAATGAACAAAAGAAATAAAAGGAAATCCTTTTCTGTAAAATAGAGTAGAATTTAATGTTAGCAACATGGAAGGAAAGAACATTATGGGTTACTGACTATGTACTGGACATTGCACTTAAGCACTTTATATGTATTATTGTGGGTAATACACACAGCAAGTATTATCCTATCTAATAATAGACAAACATGGTAATTAACCGTACCTCTGACATGCTTCCCATTGGCTAATCAGGGTGATATGCAAATTAACTGCCAACCAAGATGGCGGCCGTCAGCCAGGCAGCTGAAGCAAACAGAAGGCTTGCTTGCTCCAGTGATGGAGGAAGCCAAGGTTCCCTGCCTGCCTCTGCCGGCCTCTGAGCTGTACTCTAAGAAACAATGTTGCAATTATAGAAGCTAAACAAACCCCAGAAACCTGCTTTCAGCAGCCAAAGTCTCAGAGCTGGAGCTAAGCCTCAGAGCTAAAGCCGGCTATCAGTTCCAGTGACAGCCATAGAAGGTAAACAAATCCCAGAATAAAAAAAAAAGAAAAAAAGGAGAGGTTGAGAGCTTCAGTCACCCGCCAGCCTGAAAACAGCCCTCAGCCCCTCACCCGGGCTGACCAGGCATCCCAGCAGGGATCCCCACCCTGAAGGGGGTGTGACCAGCTGCAAACAGCCATCATCCCCTCATCCAGGCTGGCCAGGCACCCCAGTGGGGACCCCCAACCTGATCCGGGACACCCTTCAGGGCAAACCAGCTGGCCCCCACCCATGCACCAGGCCTCTATTCTATATAGTAAAAGGGTAATATGCAAACTGACCCTAACAGCAGAAGGACTGGGAATGACTGGTCACTATGACACACACTGACCACCACGGGGCAGACGCTCAATGCAGGGGCTTCCCTCTGGTGGTCAGTGCACTCTCACAGTGGGGAGCTCTGCTCAACCACAAGCCAGGCTGACTGCTGCCAGTACAGCAGTGGTGGTGGGAGCCTCTCCTGCCTCCTCAGCAGTGCTAAGGATGTCCGACTGCAGTTTAGGCCTGCTCCCCGCTGGCAAGTGGGCATCCCCCAAGGGCTGCCTGGCTGCCAAAGGGATGTCTGATTGCCATCTTAGGCCCAATCCCCTGGGGAGTGGGCCTAAGCCAGCAGGTGGTCATCCCCCGAGGGGCCCCAGACTGTGAGAGGGCACAGGCTGGGCTGAGGGGTCCCCCTCCCCCCTGAGTGAACAAATTTTTCTGCACTGGGCCTCTAGTCTCTCTATATAAAAGCCTAATATGCAAATTTCCCTGTGGGAGTTCAACCAGGAGACCGATTGCTTGCTATGATGTGTGCTGAGCACCAGGGAGTGTCGTGGAATGAAGGAAGGTCCCGGCCGGCAGCTGGGGAAGGGAGGCCCTGGCCGGCAGACAGAAGGCCCCAGCCCTGATCGCTGGCCAGGCCTAGGGACCCTACCTGTGCACGAATTTCATGCACTGGGCCTCTAGTTTCTTATAAATGAGAACGCCAAGCCTTAGAAAAGGAAAGTGACTTGCCCAAGGTAGCAAATGAGAGGGAGAGCTGGGAATTAACCAGTATCTGTCTGGTTCCATACCCACATTTTTGTCACTCTAGCATTCTGAATCCTGGAGCCTCCTTAGGAGAAGAAAACCATTACTCTTCTTGAAATTGTAATTCATCCATTAGCTGAGCTTCTCTTTGATTATGGAATGTGGATACCTTTGGTTTCTTATGAGGCCCATAGAAAAGACAAGTCTTCTGGGGTGAATTTGTGAATTCATCCTAGCTTTTCTCTCATTTTGTTCATCTCTCCTGGAGAAATCTGCTTTTATCCCTCCTCATGCAGGATATTTTATCAGGTGAAAAAGCATTGCTTTGGATACTCTACCCCACCACCTGATATAATAGTTCTGGTATATTTTGTAATTGAAGTTTTGGTTTATTATCCTTTCTCCTCAACCAATTCTAATTATTTTTTTGAGGGAAAGTGAAGTGAGAGAGAGAAGTCATATGTAATATGAAGAAAAATAACTAGCATGGAATATCAACTGTGTGCCAAGTGTGTGTTGGTCATTGTACCTATTTAGGTTAATTCTCACAATATTGTTTCAGTTAAAATCCACATTTAAGAGAAGGGGAAAAAGGATTGGGAAGGCAAGGTAAAATAATCTGATATGGCATGGCTATTAAGGATAGAATTGGGATTTGAATCTGGATCTTTTTAATTTACTATAAAATCCACAATCTATTCCACTATAATAATCTTAATTTAAAACACAGTTACCACTTTCTATAAGAGTATAGATAAGCAGAAAAATCTCAGTCTTAATAAATTATCTCAAATCCTGGCTACCCCTCTCTGAAGGTTCCCCTGTAGTAGAATGAACAGAAACTACCAAGTTTTCCAGAAAGAAAAAGGGCAGGGCAGAAAGCACAGCTCCTTGAGACATAGAATTGAAGGATTATTTCCCATTTCCACTTGTCTCTGCCTTGGATGAAAGCTCTGAGGATACCTCTGTTGTCTCTGGTCAAATCAGGGGCAAACATCTGGGAATAGCTTCTTGGCTATATAAGTCAGACAGTGTTTTTATTGCCATTTTAACGGCGATCATTTCTTCCAATCTCCTGTTTTCAATTCCAGCACCTGCTAATTGGCTAATTTTATTTTCAGTTTCCTGAAGCTTGTGTACTCTTAATTATGTTAATAGGGGTCAACTATTTGAAATATTAACATTTAAAACATTTACTGACCACCAACAAAGTTAAAAAAATAATTTATTGAGGTAAAATTCACATAACACAAAATACCCTTTTTGACAGCATGGATGGACCTGGAGACTATTATGCTAAGTGAAATAAATCAGTTAGAGAAAGACAAATATCTCATGATCTCACTTATATGTGCAAATATAATGAACAAAATGAACTGACCAACAAAATAGGTACAGAGGCATGAATGCATGCAACAGACTCATAGATCTCAGAGGGGAGAGTGTGGAGAGATGGAAAGAGAACATATATGCATATATGCATAGCCATTGGACACACACAATAGTGTGGGGAAGGCCTGGGGTGGGGCGAGGGCTGGGTGAAGGGCGGCAAAGATTAGGAATGCGGGATATCTGTAATACTGTCAACAATAAAAATTAACCATTTTAAAGTGAACAATTCAGTGGCATTTAACACATTCACAATGTTGGGTAACTATCACCTCTAAACATTTCCATCACTACTTGACCCATGAAGTAATTTCTTATCATTTGTACCCCCAACTCCACCCCATCACCTAGCAACCACCAATTTGCATTCTGTCTCTGTGGATTTATCTATTCTGGATATTTCATGTGAATGGAATCTACAATATGTGACCTTTTGTTTCTGGCTTCTTTCACTTAGCATAGTGTTGTTTTTTTTTATTTAATACACATCATGGCATTTATCAGTATGTCATTGCTTTTTATGACCAAGTAATAATCCATTGTATGTATATACCACAATTTCTTTATCCTTAAATCTGCTGATGGATATTTGGGATTTTTCTACCTTTCATTTATTGTAAATAGCATTGCTATTAATATGTATGCACATATATTTGCTTGAGAACCTGTTTTCAATTATTTCAGGTATATACCTAAGAGTGGAATGCAGGTTCATATTGCAACTCTTTGATTAACTTTGCATTGGAATGCAGGTTCATATGCTATGTTTAACATTTTGAGAAACCACCGAACTGCTTTTCCAAAATGGCTGAAACATTCTACATACTTATCAGCAATGTACAAAAATTCCAATTTTTCCACATCTTTGCCAACACTTATTGTCCTTTTTTTCTGAGATGTCCTAGTATCTGTGAAGTGCCTCACTGTAGTTTTGATTTTCATTTCCCCGGTGACTAATGAGGTTAAGCATCTTTATTTGGCTTGTTGGCCATTTGTATATCTTCATTTGGAGAAAAGTAAAGTCAAGACCTCTGCTTATTTTTAACTGGATTTTTTATTTCTTGTTTTTGAGTTGCAAAAGTTCTTTACATATGCTGGATACCAAGTCCTTATTAAATATATAACTTGTAAAAACTGTCTCTGATTTTGTAGGTCATTCTTTCAATTTCTTGATAATGCCCTTTGATGTACATACCAGTAAGTCTTTAATTTTGATGAAGCAAAATTTATCTATGTTTTCTTTTGTTGCTTATACTTTTTATGTCATATGTAAAAATCCATTGTGAAAGCCAAAGTCATGAAGATTTACTCATATTATTTCTTGTAAGGATTTTTGCGGTTTGATCTCTTTAAACATTTAACAGTATACACCAGAGAAACCATAAGGTCCTGAATTTTTCTTTGTTGAGAGGTGTTTTGTTTGTTTTTACTAATTTAATCTCTTTACTAAATGTTCAGAATCTCTATCTTTTCTTCTGTCAGTGTTGGTAATTTTAAGAGTCTAGGAAATTGTCCATTTTATCTAGGTCATTTAATTTGTTGTCATATAATTGTTTACAATATTCTCTTATAATCCTTGTTATTTCTGTATTTGAGATTTTTTTAAGTGGAAGCTTACAATTCTAAATTTTCCTTTAAAAAATGGATTGCCCATGCCAGTTTGGCTCAGTGAATAGAGCATTGGCCTGTAGACTGAAGGGTCCTGGGTTTGATTCCAGACCAGGGTATGTACCTTACTTGAAAGCTCCTCCCCAGTCCAGGCCCTGGTCAGAGCACATGCAGAATATATTTCTCCCTGTCTTTTCCTCTCTCTTCCACTCTCTCTAAAAAGCAATGGAAAATATCCTTGAGTGTGAATTAAATTTTTTTTTTAAAAAAATGGATTCTCTTAACTTTATTTCTTTTTCCTGTGAATGGGCCACACTTTCCTGTACACTTTGTGATTTTTTTTTGAAAACTAGATAATGAGTATTATGTTAATGTAACTCTGAAAATTATATTGTTTCCCTTCTTCAGGATTTGCTGTTTTTGATTACAGAAAGCTGTAGTTGCCTATTTGTGCAATGACTTTTCCAAACTATGTTTTGCAAAGGTGGTATTTCTTAGTCCTTGCCATGTGTGGTCAGTGAAGTCTCTGTTCTTTTAGTTTGTGGTATTTAGCTAGTGTTTTGAGAGAGATTTACTTTAACTCCAGAACACACACACACACACACACACACACACACACACACACACACCAACATAAAAATCTCAAAAGCCTACCTTTCATAGTCTTTGCAGATGGGTTCTCTGCTGGGACACTTCTTCAACACTTAGCCAACCCTGGTTTAGCCTTCACTTCCTGCTTACACTGAGCTCAGAAATCAGTCAGAGGTGAAAGCTTAGGACTTTTCAGAACATCTGTCTTTCCCTGGGAATGTGCATGGCTTTCTAATTTCTCCAGTGTATACTGGTACTTTTGAATGTCCTACTTTCCCTCGCAGAAACCTCTCCCCAGATATTCCTTCAGACTTTAGACAGCCCATTATTTGTCTCAACCATAATCTTTTGCTCCAGGTGAGTGCAGGTTTTTCATTTACCTTACAATGTTTTTGAGCAAGAACAACTGTTTTTTCTGTCCTGAGTTTTTCTGAGTTAGATGAAACAGAGACAAGTGCCTTGTACTAGTACTTCAGTGAGTCCCAGGCAAATTAGAACAAATAAACATAATGGCTTTCTGAGAAGGTCTGCTCTATTCCATGTAGAATCAGGGATCAGGCTCTCACACAATGAATGGAGGTTACTGTCTTTAAGACCACTATTGAGCTTGGGGGTGTGTGCAAGGGCAGGAAAAATACCACAAAACTTTTCTATTATATGGAAGCTGATTTTCTTTCTGATTCATCATTTGCTTGGTTTCTGTAAGTCTTTGTTCTCCAGAGTTCTGACAAAGTTGATATGACAGTTTCTGATGTTTTACAATGTGTCTGAGGAGGAATGGGAGTTTGGAACTACCTACACTGAAATTTTGCTGATGTCACTCTCACTAACGAAGTTTTAACTGGGCCATTCAATCCAGGGCTTATTCTGGAAGGCTTGGTTCCAGAAGGCTATAACTTCTGCCCACAACAGATACTTCTCTACAGAGACCCTTAACAGGAGCCGTAGTCTCCATATGTCTTCCCCACATTGGACTTCTTGTTTGGACTTAAGCCTAGAGTGTACCCACAGACATTTGAATGCTTATGGTTGGTGGGAAAAGATTCTGACAACTATTAAAGCAATGGGAAGGAAGTCAAACAACATTTATTTTTCTTTAAATTTTTTTTGGTTGATTTCAGAGAGAGAGACATCAATGATGAGAGAGACTCATTGATTGGCTGCCTCCTGCACACGCCCCACTGGGGATCGTGCCCACAACCTGGGCATGTGCCCTTGACTGGAATCAAACCCAGGACCCTTTAGTCCACAGGCCAATGCTCTATCCACTGAGCAAAACCAGCGCCGTGGTCGGCAAACTGCAGCTCGCGAGCCACATACTGCTCTTTGGCCCCTTGAGTGTGGCTCTTCCTAAGCCTTAGGAGTACCCTAATTCAGTTAATAACAATGTACCTACCTATATAGTTTAAGTTTAAAAAATTTGGCTCTCAAAAATTTCAATCGTTGTACTGTTGATATTTGGCTCTATTGACTAATGAGTTTGCCGACCACTGAGCTAGGGCCAACATTTCAAAGTCTAGTGAGCAGATTCCAGCCTTCCTTCAAAATATGTTCCCAGAAATGGCTTTCACTGATGGATTTTGTCTCTCCTTGGGTTGTTCTTTCTCATCCTTTGTCCATCAATTGTAATTACTCTTAGTTCACTAGGCTTACATATTTCTTTGCTAAGCACAGCTCTGAAATATCATTACTAGTATATGCCCACCATGCTAGGTAATTCCTCTTGTTTCTAGGTTTGCCTGATTGATCCTCTCCTTCTCATTTTTTATTATACTTAATACATTTTCCAGTTCACCTATATTTCCTAGTCTGGACTCCTAACACTAAAGACCCAGATTCACTCAAAGGCTACTCCTGCTGCTTTTCTAATACCCTTTCCCACCACTGCCACCAAAAGATAAAAAAATAAAAAAAATAGTTAACCAAATTTGCTCTGTCTGGCTTGCACTAGCTACTTCCTCTGGAATCTATTTTACCTATTGGGAAATTCATGCCCATTTTCTTTTACCATCTTGACCTTATATTTTTCTCCCTAAATCTTTCCTACAGTATTGCGCTCCCTTACAGATACTCTTTTTAGCCAGTGCATTAGCTCATAGAACTAAGCCATACAATTTCCTCTTCATCTCAGTTTTTTTTCCTCTGCTGAGTCCACTATTCTTACTCTTTTCCAAAATTTCTGAACCGTATCTTACAAAGATTGGTGGCTTTAGTGTCTTTGGCATGTTTTAGGAATTGTAAGCTATGGACCTGTCACACAAAATGTCAAAACTGCAGTTGCGGTCAGTGAAATAGAAACTAAATGCTGAGTGTACAGGCGAGAAATCACACTAATTGTTTCATAATCTAATTGGACCAACATTCTACTGCAAGAATGCATTGTGGGTAGTTTTCTTCTACATTGGGGGGTATATGTTTGCACTAGATTTTTGTTGGATATTCACTGCTAATATAAGAATGAGGATAGTTTATGACCCCTTTGAAGCATACAAAATATATAATTAAAATAAAAATTCCCCCCTTCCTCCAAGAGTTGAAAGACTTGGCAAAACCAGGCACATGTATTTTTACATTAAAAAAAGTATCAAATGCAAAATCATCACCTTCTTCCACCAAAAGGTGACCAAGACTGTAAAAGATGAGGTCAGAATGACGTAGAGTGAAACCACAACAAGATATGGAGCTCTTGCAAAAGGAGTATTTCTGGATAACAAAGTTTTATGGAATTCAAATTTTCCTCTGCATTTCCATGAATTTAATTTTAACTTTTGTTGAATTTATTGGGGTGACATTAGTTAATAAAAGTATATAGATTTCAGGTATACAATTCTAGAATACATCATCTGTATATTACATCGTGTGTTCACCACTCCAAGTCAAGTCTCTTTTCATCACCATTTATCACCCCTTTATACTTTTCTACTCCTCCACCCCTCTTACCCTCTGGTACTCACTATACTGTTCTCTGTGTCTATGAGTTTTCCTTTTTCTTTGCTTAATTCCTTAACCTTTTTTTCACCCATCCCCTTAATCCCCTCCCTTCTTACAGCTGTCAGTTTGTTCTCTATCTATGAGTCTGTTTCTATTTTGTTTGTTAGTTTATTTTGTTCATTAGGTTCCACATATAAGTGAGATCATATGGTACTTGTTTTTCTCTGACTGGTTTATTTCACTTAGCATAATATCCTCCAGGTCCATCCATACTGTCGCAAAAGATGAAATTTTCCTCTTTTTACGGCTGAGTAGTATTCCATTGTATAAATGTATCACAGCTTTTTTATCCACTCATCTACTGATGGGCACTTGAGCTGCGCCTAAATCTTGGCTATTATAAAAAATGCTTCATGAATTTTAATTTAAGCATTTGGCTATAAAGTTTTTCAACCTGTATTGCACACTTCCTTGGCTCTTTATGCAAAATATATAGAATATAATTTTATCTTTTCTTGTTGACTCAGGGTCCATGCTATGATTTCCATGCTTTTCAATTTCTTAGTGTGCTGTATCCAGCAGTGCCCTCAGGGCCTATTACAGGTGATAAGACTGTTTGCTCCAGCACTAAATGTTCCCAGAGTGCAAAGAGTTATTTTGTCAGCTTTTTCCTAGTGTATTCCCCCGCCTCCTTGCTATAAGTGCTTATCTTTTTTTTTTTTAACACCCACTGTCTAGTATATGACATGATGTTCCCAATCTTTGGTAAGATTGGAAATAAAATATCCAAACTTGCTTAGAATTATATGTAAAATACAAGTGTGTAGATTCTGAATCAAGCCCTATTGCTCACTTTGAGGTATGTACATTCATTAAAATGCATGGATGTGGTGCTCCATGCACTCATTGCTTGTTTCTGATTCTTGACAATGTTACAGGTGAAGGGTCACTTTTGTGTGTGTGTCAATGAACTTTATCAAAATACAGTTGAGCCCTATTATCCTTCTTTTTCTCATTAAACTATTTTAGATGTATCTTGAGTGAAATACAACTGACAGACATTCACACACAGTACTTATGTCAGTTGCTTTATAACAGTGAAATTATTCCTGTTCCTGAAATTTCATAATGCTAAACGAATATGTATTAATTAACATAAAATCCAATTATCAATTTTAGAAATGGATTTTTAAGAAAAAGTAGTTTAAGTTATCAATATATGAATAAATTGTAATGAAAATTCAGGCATTAATTTCAACACCCTTTTTTTCTCTTAGGTATTAATTTAAACACCATATAATTACTGTTTTGCTTAGCTTCTTTGGTTTTAATAAGAGTGACTCACTTGTGTTACTTTATTTAAGGTTTTCTTTCAGGATGCACATACACAGAAACCTAGGAAAAGCCACCTCCCTTTCCTGACAGTAGGTATGCTGGTCCTTCCCTCTCTCTTCCACTTGTTATGCCATTCTTCCTTTATTTTGAGGGGTTACTCTATATCCAGCCTTTGAAATTTCACATCATAGCTCCTGTGCCTTTCCACAGGTTCAGAACAATTTTTTTCGATATTATTTTGTATTGGTTTCAGGTGTAAAGCATAGTGAGTAGACAATCATATGCTTTACAAAGTGTTCCCCCTAGTATTTCCAGTACACAACTGGCACCATACAATATTATCACAATATTATTTATTTATTCCCTATGCTCTATATCCCCATGACTATTCTATAACTACGATTATGTACTTATTAATCCCTTCACCTCTTTCATCCAGTCTCACAGCCACTCTCCCCTCTGGCAATCACCAGTCTAGTGTCTGTATCTATGAAACCATTTCAATGTTGTTTGTTTGTATTTTTCTTTATATTCTACTAGAGGCCCAGTGCACAAAATTCGTGCATGGGGAGGGGGGCTGTGTCCCTCAAACTAGCCTGCACCCTCTCCAATCTGGGACCCCTCGAGGGATGTCCAACTGCCTGCCCGATCCCACCAGATATCCCTCTCATAATCCAGGACTGCTGGCTCCCAACTGCTCGCCTGCTTGCCTGCCTGATTGTCCCTAACCACTTCTGCCTGCCAGCCTGATCACCCCCTAACCACTTCCCTGCCAGCTTGATCGATGCCTAACTGCTCCCTTGCTGGCCTGATTGCCCCTAACAGCCATCCCCTGCTGGCCTGTCACCCCTGACTGCCCTCCCTTGCCAGCCTGGTCCCCCCCCAACTGTCCTCCCCTGCAGGCCTGGTTGCCCCCAACTGCCCTCCCCTGCAGGCCTGGTCCCCACCAACTACCCTCCCCTGCAAGCCTGGTCTCTTCCAACTGCCCTCCCCTGCAAGCCTGGTCACCTGTAACTGCCCTCCCCTGCAGGTCTGATTGCCCCCAACTGACCTCTCTTGCAGGCCTGGTCCCTCCCAACTGCCCTTGCCTGTAAGCCTGGTTGCCCCTAACTGCCTTCCCCTGCCGGCCCAGTCACCTCTAACTGTCCTCCCCTGCTAGCCTGATGGCCCACAACTGCCCTCTCTTGCCGGCCATCTTGTGGTGGCCATCTTGTGTGTTGGAGTGATGGTCAATTTGCATATTACCTCTTTATTATATAGGATGTATATATATAAAATTATATGATATTTGTATTTCTCTGACTGACTTATTTCACTGAGCATAAGAGCTAGGTCCTTCCATACTGGCACAAATGGTAAGATTTCATTTTTTTCATCATCTAAAAAATTTATTATCTTACTATAGGCCTGATGCACAAAATTTATGCAAGAGGCTCAGTCCCCACCGCTGCATCTGCCACCTCTGCCTCTGCCACTGCCCGCCATGGAAGCTGGGGGCCTCTGCATCCTCTGCCTCCTGTTCCTCAGCCTTGGTCCCTGCCTGCCTCAATGGCCAGGGCCTCTGCCACCTCTGCCTCCTTTGCCTTCTCTGCATCGGCTCCACCCCTGTGGCTTCATTCTGAAGGTCATCTGGTCGAATTAGCATATTATGCTTTTATTATTATAGACCAAACTCTAAGATCCCCTGCTGGGGTCCAACCCCAGCAGGTCCAGGGGTCCCCAAAGGTGTGGACGGAGTCGGCAAAGAAGGAATGACACTGAGACAGCGTTCAGTTGATCAGCAGCTTAGCCAGGATCTCTAGCCAAGTTCTGGTCAGGATCTCCAGCGAAGTTCTGGTTAGGATCTCCAGCCAGGTTCTGTGTCCATGTTCTCTTGCTAGGTTCTCCAGCCAGGTTCTCCAGGTTCTCCAGCCAGGTTCTATCACCAGGTTCTAGTCAGGTTCTGAGGCCAGGTTCTCTTGCTAGGTTCTGTCTCTAGGTTCTGAGGCCAGTTTCTGTCCAGGATCTTTTGCCATGTTCTCTCCAGCGAAGTTCTTCTGTCTCTAGGTTCTGTGTCTAGGTTCTGTGTTCTGTTGTCTTGTTACATCTGTATTTATACCAGTTGATTCCAATCCTATCAATCTCTATTCCAAAGGTTAGGGCATTTCTTATCTCCATTCCAGGGAGTAAAGATTATGTAGCTTAAGCATGATTGTTCGTAGTTAAAGTGATTAATTACCCGCCTGGCACTTTGTTAAGGGGTTTAATTCTCTCCCTAACTTCAGGGGAAAATCCCTACCTGGGGAAACAATCTTTCTCAGAGAGGTGACCTTGGTTAAAACACATAGTGCCAAGAAGGTAAGCAAACATATTAAGAACAGTATGCCATATATGCCAGGTCCCTTGAAACAGCAAGGATGGACCGGCTCCCAGCAATCCCCTACCCCTATAAAACCTTTCCTCATAGTGTGTCTTTTGTCCAGTCTGAGGAAGAGCCTTGTGTTATAAGGCTGCCCATAGCAAGAGCTCAAGGCCTACTTGCATGTTCCATAAAGACCCACTCTGGGAACACAGTAGCGTGGGGGCTACAGGGGTTAGCATTGCAGGAGCTGAGGAGCAGACAAACCATTCACTCCATAGGCAGAGGCCTTGAGTAGTTCTTCCTGGTGAAATTTATGACATTAATTAATCCATAATCATAAAAGTCTGAGATTTTTCTTCTGCAATTGGCAATCTATAAAACCAAAGCTCCTGGATGTGACCTGTAGGTGGTTTATTTCAATTGAAAGTTGTATTGATTTTAACATGTACCTGTATAAAATATATCACAATGCATAATATAAATATTTAATGAGCATTCAACATACATTGAAACTATCAAATATTTATGAATAAGTGTTCATATACTACCAGAAAAATAGAATACATTTTCCAAGAGAGGTGATATTCCTTTTTGGGTGGACTATGTTTATCTCAATATTGCATGCTTATAATCTGATTTTAAAATAACAAATGTTTGAACTTAATTTTAACAGAACACTTTTTTCCAGATAAGAAATGATGAACTCTTATAGAATGTGTTATTTTCTGACAATGCCAACAATTTGGTTCTGTGCTAACAAGTAAAATTATTTTCTGGAAGAAGAAATATAACCTCTACCAGTAATGCAATGTGTTTTTTATTCTTTCCACAAAATAGCTCTAAAAGAAAACCTGCATCCAATTGCCCAAGTTATAAGACGGTCAAATAATACTCCATTGTATATATGTACCACATCTTTATCTAATAGTCTATTGATGGGTAATTGGGTTGCTTTGATATCTTGGCTATTGTAAATAATTCTGCAATGAACATAGGGGTGAATGTATTCTTTCAAATTAGTGTTTTAGTTTTTTTGGATAAATACCCAGAAGTGGAATAGCTGGGTCATAAGGCAGTTCCATTCTTAGTTTTTTAAGGAAAGTCCATACTGTTTTCCATTGTGGTTGCATCAATCTGCATTCCCACCAACAGTGCATGAGGACCCCCCTTTCTCCACATCCTCAACAACACTTGCTGTTTGTTGATTTGTTGATGATAGCCATTTTGACAGGTGTGAAGTGATATCTCATTGTAGTTTTAATTTGCATTTCTCTGATGATTTCTGACGTTGAACATCTTTTTATATCCCTATTGGCCATCTCCATGTCTTCTTTAGTGAAGTGTCTATTCAGGTTCTATTCCCAGTTTTAAAATTGGGTTGTTTGTCTTCTTAGTGTTTAGTTATCTAAATGATTTTTATATTTTGGATATTAACCCCTTATGGGATGTATCATTGGCAAATGTCTTCTCCTGTTCAGTAGGTTGTCTTTTTGTTTTGTTGATTTTTTTTGGCTATATAAGAGCTTTTTAGTTTCATGTAGTCCCATCTGTTTAATTTTTCTTTTGTTTCCCTTGCTTGAGGAGATATATTAAAAACAATATTGCTAAGAGAAATGTCTAAGATTTTTCTACCCATGTTTTCTTCTAGGCATTTTGTGATTTTGATCCATTTTGAGTTTATTATTGTATGTTGTATAAGAAGGTTGGTTAGTGTCATTTTTTGCATGTATCTAATTTTCCCAGCACCATTTATTGAAAAGACTGTCTTTACCCCATTGTATGTTATCGCCTCCTTTGTCAAATATTCATTGATCATATAGATGTGGGTTTATTTTTGGCTCTCTGTTCTGTTGGATCATTCTATATATCTGTTTTCATGCCAGTACCATGCGATTTTCTTTACTATGTCCTTGTAGTATAATTTGATATCAGGTTATTCCTCCAACTTTGTTTTTCTTTCTCAAGATTACTGTGGCTATTTGGGGTATTTGTGATTCCATATAAATTTTTGGATTATTTGTTCTAGTTCTGTGAAATGCACCATTGGTATTTTGTTAGGATTTGTATTATGATTGGTATTTTGATTGGTATTATTGTCATTTTAACAATGTTAATTCTTCCTATCCATGAGCTGGGTATATGCTTTCATTTATTTATATCTTCTTCAGTTTCTTATAATTTTTTTTAGTACAGATCTTTAACCTCCTTGGTGAAATTTATCCCTAGGTATTTTATTTTATTTTTAAATGCAATTGGAAATGGGATTATTTTCTTAGTTTCCCTTTTTGATAGTCTCTTATTAGTGTATAAGAATACAGCCTATTTCTGGATATTTATTTTGTATCCTGCTACTTTACTAAATTCATTTATCAGTTCTAGTAGTTTTTTGTGGTGGAATCTTTATGGCTCCTTATTAGTATACACAGTATCATGTAATCTGTAAATAATGACAGTTTTACTTCTTCCTTTCCAGTCTTAATGCGTTTTATTTCTTCTTCTTCTGTATAATTGCTGTGGTTAGGACTCCCAGCACTATGTTGAATAGAGTGATGAAAGCAGACATACCTGTCTTATTCCTGAATGAGGTGAAGGGTCACTTTTTATGGTAACATTCAAGTTCCTGTCAGAAGGTAGTTGACAGAGCTTCATGTTGTATTCCACTGTTAAAAATTATACCCCTATTATTTCACCTGTTTCAGAGAAATATATTAAAACCATAGCTCATCACCATAATTAAAGCATGTCAGTGGGTTGTACCTCTTTCCTGAAACCTTAGTTTCTGATCTCATGAGCACCTTATACCTAATTCTCAGAACTAAAGGCTTTCACCTAAAAGTCCTGCAGATGGAGGAGATAAGGTAGACAGCAAGGATCAGGGTGGAGTCCCTTTTATTTTTATTTTTGCATGTTCTTAAATAACTTTTGGTTTGATCATATCCATAGGTTTTAATGTTGCAACAGAGATGATTTTTTAACATAGTACATATCCCTTGGGAGCTTAGATAAAGAACACTCCTTTGATTATTGTCTTAAGGAATAACTGTGGTAGGAGTTTTTCACTTAAGTTCATGCTGAAAAAGACATGTGCAGGTCTTTTTATCAAAACGAAGTGTCTTGTTCAATTCTTTTATTTACCATGAAGCTGCAGGGAGCCTCTAGTACTGTCGTGTGATGCCTAAAATCAACTGGGGAAAAATAGGGACAATCAAAATAGCAGATCTGTGCTGAATCACATTTGGTGAGCAGCATTCAGATGTTAGCAAGTCCTGTATCTGCCATTTAATTTAATCAGATTTATTTTATCACAACCTCTAGGCACAAATTATTTTCATGAAAAATAAAAATAGCCCAATGTGACCTTGGTATTCACCTGCACACTACATATCTTGGAGGGAAGGCAAGAATAGGCAAGTTTTGTTTGTTTGTTTGTTTTACTATTGTATCTGTTCATACACTGCTTCCCTAATTACAGTCCTTCATGGGGGACCAGATGGCCATTAATTAAGGAAGCTCTCAAAATAAGAGACTTTAATGTACAAAACCTTCTTGTGCTCTATATCTAACAGATGCTCAGTCTAACTAGTCTCAGTTATAGTACCGAGGGCTATGGGATGTTTCCCTTTTGGGAGGAGATATAGAACATAGAGATGGCCCCAAAAAGATGGTGCATCACATAAGCAAGTACTTATTACCCAGTAGTGCATCAACTGGGGAACAATCAGCATCCAGCTCTTCTGTAAGTCTTTCAATCCTATATAATAAAAGGCTAGATAGACCGAATGATGGAATGACCAGTCGCTATGATGCACACTGACCACCAGGGGGCAGATGATAAATGCAGGATTTTGCCCCTGGTGGTCAGTACACTTCCATAGGGGGAGCGCCACTCAGCCAGAAGCCAGGCTCATGGCTGGTGAGAGCAGCGGCGGTGGCGGGAGCCGCTCCCGCCTCTGCAGCAGTGCTAAGGATGTCCGACTGATGGCTTAGTCATGGCTTGTGGGGAGCGGGCCTAAGCTGTCAGTCGGACATCCCCAGAGGGCTCCCGGACTGGAAAGAGGGTGCAGGCTGGGCTGAGGGACCCCCTCCCCACACTGAGTGTACTAATTTCGTGCACTGGGCCTCGAGTTTAATGATAACTGATATGTACACACGTGAGCCTGAGGCCCTTAGGATCTCAATTTTCTAACAAATTATCAAAGGAAACTTAATTTGTATTTAGTGTAACCACCATGCTAAGTGTTACTTTTTAAAAAAATCAGTCCCAGCTAATTCAGAACTACTCTATTAGCTAGAATCTTTGATGAACTAGAACAATCTGTTTCTAGACTCTGATAGATAATTCAGTTTTCATTAGATAGATAGCTAGTTAAGATCGTACACTTAAAGAACAAACTGATAAATATGCATATCATACATGGGAAAGTTCAATGGTATGAGTCAGTTGGAGTGTGGCCCTTTCTTGCCTGGTCCAGACATATTTTTGGGAGATCAACTAATATGAAATGAGAAGAAGGACAATGGGGAATTGCTGACATTATCAGTCTGTTTGTGTGCAGTTGGGAAATGCTGTGATATATACTCTGGTAACAGAAAAAGAATATAGCTTGTCAAGAGACTTGGGTTCTAGGCCGAGCTCTTTCATTAAGTGCCCACAATACCCACAACTCAGTTTACTTATGCAAAATTATTATGGCTACCTTCACCTATATCACAGGTTTGTGAGAAGATCATAGTTTGGGCTCTCAAACTAAGGCAAGGATTCAAGTGTAAGGAGTTTGAGAGTCAAAGGAAACACTGATAGAAGAATGGGGTAGTGAAACAAGGAATGGAAAAAAGCTGGGATTAATGGGAACATTATTGGGGGGGCAATTGGGGAAAAAGGAGACATATGTAAAACTTTAGACAATAAATTTAAAAAGGAACATTTTCAAACTAGCTACCACAGAAAGCGATGGGACTTAAATCTTTAGGAGAAAGTCTGGGAGGCAGTGTATAATATGTGCTCCAGAATTAGCCCACCTGAAGGGTGAGATGACATGAAATTCTGTCAGTTTTTGATTGAAGGCCATTAATACCTTGGTACATCCAACCTGCCTCTTAGGTTGGCAAAGAGGCTTTAACATCTGAAGAAAGTCCTCAGGCAAAGAATGCAGGTGCTGGCAGTAGTAAGTTGGGGTAGCATGCTCCGAAGTTTTAAGAGTGAAGATGTATGATCCATAATAACATGTACATTTGCTACAAGTATATAAGTGATTGCATTTTGTAAAAATTAAAGTTCTTGATTATTATAAGCATTAGAATTATGGTTACCTGCTAATATCCATGTAACTGCTGACAAAGAGGCATATTGCTGGAAAGAAATTTAAATAATTATAACATCTATTAATTACCTACTATGTGTTAGATACCGTGATATATATTTTAAATATGTTGGCTCATTTAATCGTCTTTTGTGCTAAATATTGTTAGAAAATAGAAGTTCTGTCAGTTGACATAGCTTGCTCAAGTTGACAGAGCTAGTAAGTGGCAGACTTGAGATTTGAACCCTGGTAGTCAAACTATCCAGCTCACACTTTGAAAACCCCTATGTTTTACCAATATCCTTAAGGGTAATGGGCAGAGCAGCCTCTTTGGTGACCTTGAAGAACCTGTCTCTTTAAATTTTCATTTATAACCAAACACCTCAGCTGGTAAAGAGGATTTAAGATGGCTTGCCTAGGTTTTGTTTGCTGGTTTCTCAACCAGTGCCTTGAAATGAACAGAAATGTCTGATCTATTTTTTTATAGGTTATGTTGCATATAACTCTGTAGTGGAAAATAAATCAGCATGTTTTATGAACATTGCTCCCCTATTGTAGAAAGATATTTTATAGCTTGACTCTCTCCTTCTGATGGTCTTAGGCAAGCTGGTCAATTTGGAAAATATTTTTGTTTTACCTGTCATTGTGTGGACAGTGAGGGTGATTGCTCAAATGCAAATCAAATAAATTAAGTTTAATTTGCATGTCTCAATCCACTCAGTAGAAGCAGCATGGGGAAGCTAGAATGTTAAGGATTAGAAACTAATTCTTTGTGCACAGCCTATGATGAGGCTGACAGATGCTCACTGCAGATATGACATGTGCATATTTTGTCTGAAAATTGTCTTTTGCAAGGACTTTGTTACAAGCCTTCTTACTTGTGCCCATGAAATGACAGTGTTGCAATCAAGTTTCCTGAGCGGTGTGACAACCATTAAATGCACAATCCGTGAGGAGGGAAGATAAATAGCACTGAACATTTGGAGGAAAAATAGAAGGTGCCACATTGAACCTGCCGACTCTGATGTTATTGATGGGCTATGCTTAGTTGCTCCAAGAGGCAAGAATGTTTTTTACTTAACTCTATTCCTACATCTGAGACTACATCTTCAATTGTCTCTTCTGTGCATGTACCTATCACTTTCAGAGACTGATCATACCAAACAAAATTCATCACTCTTTTTTATCTCTTCTTGGGCTTCTCTTAGTGCTGATGGCTTTCTGCTCCTTCTCCTTCACTTACCCTTCAAGGTCATGATCACTCCCTTTTCTTTTCCTCTCATGGATTGACCCTCTTCAGTCCCCCATACCCGGCTTCTTCTCTACCACTAATCCTAACCACAGAATTTCTCTCACCTAAGCATTCTTACTGCTAGAACCCAGTCTTCATATTCAGAGAGGTGAACAGTATTAAAAGCTGATCATCTTTTTCAAGCTCTCTGCCTTTAAGATCATACACTATATAACTTGGCTATATTTCTCCATCCTAATTTCTGCTCCATCCAGGCATTTCCTTATTCTGACATGCAATTCTACCAGATTCATTCTCTCTGCCTTTGTGAGCCATATTCTCTCCACCTGAACTATTTCTGCCTCTTGTATAAGTTCATGTAAATTATACCCATCCCTTAACTTCTTTTTTCTATGAAACCTTGCTCTCTACTATAATGCACTGTATTGTACTTGATACTATCTATCATAACTCCTTAAAATAGGTACTTATGTATATATTATATCTATATTATAGAAATGCTTCATTTAGGAATCTCATTTCCTCACTGGATAATAAATCTCTTGAGAAAAGAACTGTGGCTTACATTTCTCCTGAGTTCTCACAGTTCCTAGCAGAGTGCCAAGCCTATCGCTTCTCGGCCTTTTGGCTAAGATCAAGTGCAGAGTGCCAAGCCTAGGCAGTTTTACATTTCATCCTGGTGACAACCTGGACATTGTTTACTACAATGTACCAGTGTATCTGTGGTGCAACCATATAACAGTGCTTAATTGTGTGTGAGTTCTTTGATTTGCTGTTTTGGGTTTTTATCATTTTACTTAAAAAAGAAGGAGCTGCATCGATCAGACTGTCAAACCTCAGAGGGAAGGTAGGGGAGGGTGGGGGTAAGGGGGAAAGATCAACCAAAGGACTTGTATGAATGCATATAAGCCTAACTAATGGACATAGACAACAGGGGGGTGAGGATATGAGTTGGGGGGGTTATGGTGGGATAAAGACACATATGTAATACCTTAATCAATAAATAAATTAAAAAAGAAGGAGCCTGGGTTTTTATCACTTGGCTTGGAAAAGAAGAAGCCCATCTGTGTACCACAATGCTCCAACCAACTGAGCTACACCAGCCAAGGTCCTTTGGAAATACCTTTTAGGAGGAGGAATGTTGCTACCTGCTATAGACTGAATATTTGTGACCTCCCAATATTCATATGTTTAAATCTAATGCCCAATGTGACAGTATTATGAAATGGGGCCTTTGGGAGGTCCTCAGGTCATGACAGTAAAGCCCTCATCAATGGGATATTGCTCTTATAAAAGACACACCATAGAACCCCTTCTGCTACATGAGGACACAGTGAAAAGTTGGTCTTTGCTAGACAGTGAATCCATCAGAGCCTTAATCTTGGACTTTCCAGCTACCAAAACTGTGAGAAATAAATGTTTATTGTTTATAAGACACCTATCTATAGTATTTTGTTATAGTAGCCTTAATGAACTAAGACACTATATTTTTGGGACTCAACTGAAAACTTACCTCATTCTTATAGCAAGAAAAGCTATGAGGCTATGTGCTTTGAGTAATAACACATTGCTGTTTGATAGTCTCTCTGCTGAGAATAGGTAGAAAAATAGAGATAGGAAATTCAAAGGGAGAAACTGTCTTGCCTACTCATTTCTCATTCTAGAAGTTTTTCCTTGAAGTCTTAAAGAGAAACTGGGAAGAAATAAAAGCTTTTTCCACCTGAGAAAAAGATCCCATGGCTTTTTTGTTGGTACAGCAAATAGAAATCTTGAGGCCAGGTATTAGCCAGGAAGAAATTTGATTTAAAAATAAATATTTAAGGTACAATGGATCATTCTAATTATAGTCTGAGAATGAGACCAAACTTTAGTTCAACTATAGGTGATTAAAGGATTATTTTGAAAGACAATAAATTATGTATTTTTACACTTTTTCTTTAAATGACGTTATGTGGCTATCCTTTAAGCATGTGTGAACATATTAAAATATGATAGACTAACAATGTTTAATATTCCTTATAAAATATAAAGCCCTGGAAAGCCACATTTTTTTTGTTGTAGTCTAAGGTAAGTACACTTGGTTTAAAATGAATCATTCAAACCACTTACCCAAGGAACTTACTGCCACCTGTTGTTCTTGTATCTGAATTACATGAAAAGTGCCTGATGGGTATTTGAGTCTCTTGTGGATTGAACTACATAACTTAATATATAAAGTGCCCTGGCAGGTGTGGCTCAGTTGGTTGGGAATCTTCCCATACACCAAAACGGTGCCAGTTCTATTCCTGGTCAGGTCACATGCCTGGGTTGGGGCTGAGATCTCCTATAGGGGGTGTGCAGGAGGCAGCAGATCTATGATCTATGTGCTCTCACATCAATGTTTCTCTCACTCCCTCTTGCTTCTTCTCTCTCTAAAATTCAATTTAAATAAATCTTTAAATACATGAGGTGATGTTTGCCATTTGTACTGACGTCTTTAAAGCTATGGGTCAAAACCTTATGAGACATTAGGATATGTCATTCTTAAATGAGATGCAATATTTAGAAGACACAATTTTGGTAAGAGGAAGAAAGCTTGGCTTTTATTCCAATTTGAGAAAGTCACTTAAATTTCTGAACCTCAGTTTACTCATCTATAAAATAAAATGATGATAATGATTGCCCTTCCATACAGATGTGTTGTGAGAATCCAACTGGAGACTATTGTGTGAAGCAGTTTTGTACATAGCATATGCCTACACAGGCTTCCCAATATACAGTGCTGATTAGCAGAGGAAACAAAATGTGGTCATGCACTCAATGAATATTAAAAGGCTTACCTGCCTTCTTTTAATACTAGGTTAAGTCTCTTTTTGTTTGCCTTGGGTTATTCCTGTATCTTTGGAGATTCTATGTGGTTAGCTACCCCTAAGGCCCTCTGCATGATATAAGGTTTTCCAGAATCTTCCTTAGCCAAGAAAAACCAATTCCTAATGCTCATGATTATACAAACTCCACAATTCCTTTCTGGGCCATAGTTAATTAAAGGAGTTACAAGCCTTGCCTCATCCCTGCCAGTCTCTCATTATGGAACCTCTGATAAGTCATTTAACCGTTTTTATGCCAGTATTTCCTCATATGTAAAATGAAAATAATAATATTTACTTTTTACCTACTTAACAAGTGTGGTAGGCTGATAATAGTGCCCCCCCCAAAAAAATCCATGTCTTAAACTGAAACTTATGAATGTTACCTTAGATAAAAAGAAGAACCTTTGCAAATGTGATTAAGAAGCTTAAAAAGGGGAAATTATCCTGGGTTTTTGGTAGACTCTAATACAGCTGTGGGCAAACTACGGCCCGCGGGCCAGATCTGGCCTGTTTGAAATGAATAAAACTAAAAAAAAAAAAAGACCGTACCCTTTTATGTAATGATGTTTACTTTGAATTTATATTAGTTCACACAAACACTCCATCCATGCTTTTGTTCTGGCCCTCTGGTCCAGTTTAAGAACCCATCATGGCCCTCGAGTCAAAAAGTTTGCCCACCCCTAATACAACCACATGTATCCTTATAAGATAGAGATTTGATAACACACAGAGAGGAAGAAGTAAAGTGACTACAGAGGCAGAGATTGGAGTGATGTGATCACAAGTCAAGGAATTCTGGCAGTCGCCAGAAGCTGGGGGAGTCAAGGAACACAAAATTCTCCCCTAGATGTTCTGGAGGTAGTGTGGCTCTGATAACATTTTGATTTTGGCCTAGTCATGGTAATTTCAGCTTCTGGTCTCCCACATTTTAAGAGAATAGATTTCTGTTGTTTTAAACCACCAATTATGTGATAATTTGTCATAGTAGTCACAGAAAATTAATACAGGTGGCATAAATTTGAAAAGCTTCTGGTGCATAGAAAATAACCAATGAATATTAAACTGAACTCAAATAAAATTACTTATTAAAGGTATGAAGTGACATTCATTTGTAAAGAGTAGTCATATTTAGGCTCCTTATTGCTTGTTTTCAGGAATTCATGTTTAGTTATTAAAATGATGTTGGGCTATTTAAAGTCAGTGGAGGTAGAGGTTTTCAAGATGGTGGTGGAGTATGTGGATCTTTCTAGCACCTTCTTCCTTAACCAAACTGGAAATAAAACTAAATTTTGGAACAATCATCCTGAATTACCAACTGAAGTTTACCTGAGGAGGAAACTTTTAACCAAGGACTGACAGAGGAGGTCCCCTAGAGACTGGTAGGAAGGATGGAGATGCTAAGGGCCTTGCCAAGGTTATGGAGGGTTCCCCCTGAGAGGTGTGAAGCCTAGACTCCAGACAAGGATCCCCAGCCTGGAATACCAGGGCCAGAAATAGGTGGCCACATAGCATTCAGCTGTGAAAAGTGGCAGAATTTCTGCCTGCCAAGCAGAGGCAGAGCCTGCTGGAGAGAAAGCCACTTTTTAAAAGGGGTAATGTACAAGATTTTAGTTTGCAGCGACTCAGAGTGGAGGACTGGAGTTACCTGACGAGAATCTGAAGTGGGTGGCTTTGGAGGAGCAGCCAGCAGGATCACTGTGCTGGGTCATATTTTGGTACTGGCAATCATTTTTCTTGAGAGGAGCAAGCCCTTCTGAGCAGCGTCAGCCTGGGAAAAACAACTACCCCACCCTCAGGAAGCCCACTCTCCCAACCCTCTGGAATTCCACTTTTCCCATCCTGCATCTTAAGCTCTGAAAAGGAGACAGCAGCACAGGCCAGGGTATACAAGGCTGGGCAGATTCAGGTGGTGTCATAGACTGGCTTTGAGGTGGGGGCATTATTTTCATTTTCCAGGGAATCTGACTGGTGCTTTCCTCTCATAGTAGGGCCAATAGAGACACCCTCCTGGCTTCCAGAAGACCCAACCTCTGGGCTCTGGAGGCCCCACCAGTTGGACTACTAGTGGCTCTATCCTGCTGAGCTTCAGACAGGTTGCTGCGGGCCAGGTAAAGACAGCATCTGACAACAGCTTGCACCAGAGAACTACCTGGGAGGCCCAGGACCTGGACACCAAGTGGCCAACTTCAGATAACATTGATGGGCTTCACACCACATCAGCATTTCACCCAATTAGACATGCAAGCTGCACACCCAAAGGAGGATTCTGGCAGGTACCATTCCCTGCTGCCAATAACTCTGCCTTATGGAGTAGCCCCTGAACAGTGCCTCATACACGGTGACTAAGGTTAATTTTATAGTCACCCAGCTGGAAACATTAACTATAGCCATGAAAATGCCAACAGCATTAAAGACTCAATTACAACAGGAGGTTTCATATAACCCACAAAAAAACCAAAAAACATTCCTGGAAAACCAAGCTCAGGTGATCTCAAAGATTGTGCCACTGAACCAAAAAAGAAACCTATCATAAAACCATCATAACAAGTTTGGGAGTCATAACAGATCTACTTAATACACAGAGACAAAATAAGGGGACAAATAAATATGCCCCAATTAAAATAACAAGATAAATACCAAGGAAATGAATTAAATGAAATGAAAGCAACCAAAATACCAGATGCAGAGTTTCAAACAATGGTTATAATGTGCTGAAGGATCTTGGGGGAAGAATGGGTGATCTCAGTGAGAACTTAAGGAGATACTAAGGATTAAAAATATATATAAAAAGAAACCGTCAGGAATGAATAATACACTAGAAGGAATCAACAGGAGGTAAGATAAAGCAGAGGACCAAATCAGTGATTTAAAAGACAAGATAACAGTAAGCACCCAAGCAAAGCATCAGCAAGAAAAAGAATTTTTAAAAAATGTCCTCATTTTTTAAAGAGTCCTCTAGCACAACATTAAGCATAATAATATCAGCATCACAAGGGTCCCAGAAGAAGAAGAGAGAGCTAGAAATAGAGAACCTGTTTGAAGAAATAATGACAGAAAATGTCCCTAACCTGGTGAAGGATGCATAGAGAGTCCTCATCACAATGAACCCAAAGAGAATGACACCAAGACCCATCATAATTAAAATGGCAAAGGTTAGAGACAAAGAGGGAATCTTAAAGGCAGCAACAGAGAGAGAGAGAGAGAGAGAGAGAGAGAGAGAGAGAGAGAGAGAGAGAGAGAGAATTAGTTACCTACAAGGGAGTTCCCATAAGGCTTTCAGCTGATTTCTCAACAAAAACACTACAGGCCAGAAAGGAATGGCATGAAGTATTCAAAATTATGAAAAACAAGGATCTGAAACCAAGACTACCCTATCTAGCAAGGCTATCATTTAAAAATTAAGGTGAAATAAAGAACTTCAAGGACAAAAAGGCTAAAAGAGTTCATTACCATCAAACCAGCATTGTAAGAAATGTTGAAGAAATTGTAAGTAGAAGAAGAAATATATAGAGAGCAACATAGTTATAAATAATAAAAATGGCTATAAATATGTACTTACCAATAATAACTTTAAATATAAATGGACTAAATGCTCCAGTCTGAAGACATACAGCAGCTTAATGGATAAGAAAGCATGGCCCATATATATGCTGTCTACAAAATACCCGCCTCAGAACAAAAGAATTATACAGGCTGAAAGTGAAAGGATGGAAAAAATATTTCATGCAAATGGAAATAAAGTAAAAGCTGGGGTAGCAATAGTTATATTTGACATAATAGAAATTTTCAAAAAGAGCCATAACAAAAAACAACGAAGTGAACTACATAATAATAAAAGGGTTGCTCCAACAACCCTGGTAAACATAAATGAACCCAATATAGGAATACCTAAAGTAAACTTTAAAAGAGAGATAAATAGCAATACAGTTATAGTAGGAAACTTTAACACCCCACTGACATTTCTGGATGGAACTTACAGACAAAAAATCAGCAAGAAAACAGCAACCTTAAATGGCACACTAGATACATAAATTGATATTTACAGAACATTTCATCCCAAAGCAGCAGAATATACATTCTTCTCAAGAGCACATGGAACAGTCTCAAAAGTAGATCACATGTTAGGACACAAAATAAATCTTAACAAATTCAAGAAGATTGAAATCTTATCAAGCATCTTCTTGGATCCCAATGGCATGAAAGTAGAAATCAACTACAATAAAAAAGCTCAAAATAATTCAAACACATGGAGGCTAAATAGCATGTTATTAAACAACTAGAGGCCCAGTGCATGAAATTTGTGCACTCGGGGAGGGGGGAGGGATCTGTCAGCCCAGCCTGCACCCTCTCATAGTCCGAGAGCCCTTGGAGGATGTCCAACAGTTGGACATCCTTAGCACTGTTGTGGAGGCGGGAAAGGCTCCCATAACCGCCACTGTGCTTGCCAGCCATGTACCTGGCTTCTGGCTGACCGGTGCTCCCCCTGTGGGAGCGCACTGACCACCAGGGGGAAGCTCCTGCATTGAGTGTCTGCCCTCTGGTGGTCAGTACACATAATAATGACCAGCCGTTCTGCTATTGGGCCGAAACCAGCTCTCTGACATCCCCAAGGTGTCCCAGATTGCAAGAGGGCGCAAACCAGGCCAAGGGAACCCACCAGTGCATGATTAGGGCTGGGGAGGGACATGGGAGGTTGGCCAGCCAGGGAGGGACTACGGGAGGCTCCAGGGCATGTCTGGCCCATCTTGCTCAGTCCAGATTGGCCAGACCCCAGCAGCAAGCTAACCTACTGGTTGTCAGTACATATCCCAGCGACTGGTCCATCAGTCAACTGTCTTCCCCCTGATGGTCATTGCACATCATAGTGAGCAGTTGAGTGGCCTTAGGGTATCATTAGCATATTACGCTTTGATTGGTTGAATGGCCAATGGTCGACTGGACAGTTAGCATATTAGGCTTTTATTATATAAGATGAATGGGTTACCAATGAGGTCAAGGAAAAAAAATTACCTGGAAGCAAATGAAAATAAAGATATAACAACCCTAAATCTATGGGGCATGGTGAAAGCAGTCCCGAGAGGGAAGTTAATAGCATTACAGAGCTGTCTCAAGAAACAAGAAAAATCTCAAATAAACAATCTAACTCTACAACTAAAAGAACTAGAAAAAGGACAACAAGTAAAGCCCAGAGTAAATAGAAGGAAGGAAATAATAAACATCAGAGTGGAAATAAATGATATAGAGCCTAAAAAAACACCAAAACAATTAAAAAGATCAATGAAACCAAGAGCTTTTCTTTTTGAAAAAATTCACAACATTGATGTTCCTTTAACCAGGCCCATCAATAAAAAAAAAATATGGGACCCAAATAAATAAAATCAGAAATGAAGGAGGCAAAATAACAACTGACAGCACAGAAAAACAAAGGATTGTAAAAAAATACTATGAGCAACTATATGCCAAAAAAAAATTGGACAACCTGGGTGAAATGGAAAAATTCCTAGACACATACAATCTTCCAAAACTCAATCAAGAAGAATCATAAAACCTTAAAAGACAAGTAACAACTAATGAAATTGAAGCAGTAATAAGAAGAAAACAAAAACAAAACAAAAACTCATAGCAAACTGAAATCTTGGACTGGTTTGGCTTCAGAGGTAAATTTTACCAAACATTCAAGTAAGAACTAACATCTATCCTCCTCCGACTATATCTAAAATTCAAATGAGTAAGACTTCCAAGCTCTTTTCATGAGGATAGTATTATCCTAATTCTAAGACCAGATAAAGATACTACAAAGAAAGAAAATAATAGGACAATATTCCTGATAATAAATGTTAAAATCCTCAACAAAACATTAGCATCTCAGACTCCACAGTATCTTAAAAAGATCATACACCATGTTTGAGTGATTTATTCCAGGGATGCAATATTGTTACAATATTTGAAAATCAATAAATGTTATGCATCACATAAACAAACTGAAAGATAACAATCACACGATTATTTCAATAGACACAAAAATGCATTTGATAAAATCCAGCATCCATTTATTATAAAAACTCCCAGCAAATGGAAATAGAGGGATTATATCTCAACATAATAATGGCCATATATGAGAAACCTATAGCCAACATCATACTCAATGAACAAAACCTAAAAGTGTTTTCTTTAAGATCAGAAACAAGACAGGGATGTCCACTTTCACCACTCTTATTCAACATAGTACTGGAAGTCCTAGCCATAGCGATCAGACAAGAAATAAAAAAGCATCCAAATTGGAAAGGAGGAAATAAAACTGTGATACACAGATGACATGATATTATATATTTAGAAAACCCTAAATACTACATCAAAAACTTCTAGATTGAATCAACGAAAAGGGAAAAATAGCAGGATACAAAATTAATATCCAGAAATCAGTGGCATTTTTTATGAACTCTCAGGAAGAGAAACTAAGAAAAAATTCCCATTTACCATTGCAAAAATGAATAAATACAGAGAAGCATTGATCAGACTGTCAAATCCCAGAGGGAAGGTAGGAGAAGGTGGGGGTAAGGGAGAGAGATCAACCAACAGGCTTGTATGTATGCATATGAGCCTAACCAATGGACACAGACAACAGGGGGGTGAGGGCATGAGTGGGGGGTGGGGGGCAATGAGGCAATAAGGACACATATGTAATACCTTAATCAATAAGAAAAAAACATTATAAATAAAAAGAGTAAAAAATGAATAAATAAAGTACCTAGAAATAAACAACCAAGGGCATGAAAGACCTATACTTGGAAAAGTATAGGACATTGAAAGAAGAAATAGAGGAAGATACAAATAAGTGGAAGCATATACCGTGTTCATTGATTGGAAGAATTAACATCATTAAAATGTTAATACTACCCAAAGCTATCTATGGATTCAACAAAATTCCTATTAAAATACCAATGGCATATTTGAGAGATCTAGGACAAATGTTCCAAAAATGTATATGGGACCACAAAAGACCTGAATAGCCTCAACAATCTTGAGAAAGAAGAACTAAGTTGGAGGGATCACAATTCTGGATACCAAACTATACTACAAGGCCATTGTAATAAAAACAGCCTGGTACTGTCACAAGAATAGGCCTATAGATCAATGGAACAGAACAGAGAGCACAGAAATCAATCTACACCTTTATGGTCAATTAATATTTGACAAAGGAGGCAAGAACATACAATAGGGTAAAAACAGTCTCTTCAATAAATGGTGTTTGGAAAATTGTACAGGTACATGCAAAAAAATACAACTAGATCACCTACTTACACGATACACAAGAATAAACTCAAAATGGATAAATAATTAAATGTAAATCACAAAACCATACAAATCCTATGAGAAAACATAGACAGAAAAACTTCAGACATCTTGTAAAGCAATATTTTTGCCAATATCTCTCCTAGGGCAAAGGAAACAAAGGAAAAAAAATAAACTAATGGGACTACATCAAACTAAAAAGCTTCTGACAGAAAAATAATTAATCAACAAAATGGAAAGGGTAACAGCTATATGGGAGACTGTATTAGCCAATTATACATCTGATAAGGGGTTAATTTTAAAAATATATAAAGTTATTCAACTCAACACCAGGAAGACAATCAAATTAAAATATGGATGAAAGACATGAATAGAAACTTCTCCAAAGCAGACATATAAATAGCCAATAGGCATATAAAAAATGCTCAACCTCATTAATCACCAGGGAGATGCAAATTAAAACTACAATAAGGTATCCCCTCACATCTGCCAGAATGGCTACCATCAATAAATCAACAAACAAGTGCTGGCAAGGATGTGGAGAAAAGGAAAACCTCATGCACTGGTGGTAGGAATGCAGACTCATGCAAACACTGGGAATTCCCTCAAACACTATGGAATTCCCTCAAAAAATTAGAAATTGATCCGCTGTTTGATCCAGTGATTGCACTTCTGAGAATATATCCTAAGAATCCCAAAACACCAATCAGAAAGTATATAGGCACCCTATGTTCACAGCAGCATTATTAATAGTCAAGATCTGAAAAGAGCCCAAGTGTCCATCAGTAGATGAATAGATAAAAAAGCTGTGGTACATTTATATAATGAAATACTATGCAGCTATATAAAAGAAGGAACTCTTACCTTTTGCAACAGCATGGATGGACCTCATTATTATCATGCTAAGTGAAATAAGCCATTTAGAGGAAGACAAATACCATATGATCTCACTTATGTTGAGTATAATGAACAAAATAAACTGACCAACAAAATAGGGCCAGAGGCATGGATAGATGGGACAGACTGACATCTCTCAGAGGGAAAGAGTGTGGAAGGGCTGAAAGAGATTAGCCAAAGAACATGTATGCATATATGCATAGTCCATGGACATAGACAACAATGTGCTGATGGCCGAGCTGGTCAGGGGCTGGTGGAGGGTGACAAAGAGGGTGGCAATGGGAAGCATCTGCAATAGTGTAAACAATAAAAAATAAAGTCAGTGAAAGCAGTTAAAGAACTATTATAGGTTGTAAGAAGTTTTATATTCAAATTGTAATGTGAATTTTGGAGTGCTAAACTCTGTTTTTAGACTGATTTGATCCATCGGAAACTATAGATGATGTGTCTTAAGATCTGTGATGTTCCCCAAGAATTAATGTCCAGGATCTCTAAACTGCTCTTACTTCTAGGGCAGTGGTTCTCAATTAGACATAATTTTGATTCCCTTCCCAGAGAAAATTAGTGATATCTCATTGGTTGTCACAATATTTTTTGGTGGTGGTGGGCTACTGATATCAGTGGAGGTCAGGGATGTGCTAAACATCTTACAATGTGTAGAACAGCTCCACAACAAATAAATATCTGGCATAAAATATCAAGAGTGCCAAAGTTGAAAAACTTTGGTTTGGGGCAGAAAAAGCAAACAAAACAAAACAAAAACTAGTAGCAGCCTAACTCTTTCCCTCTGTTTTTAAATTTATTTCTTCTCAATTAGGAAAAAGATAAAAATGTTTGTTCAAGGCTTTGGAATTTGGTGGGATAGTGAGCTCATCAGATACCTTCTCTGGATCTTTTCATTGGCTTACAGGCAGTAGAAGGAAAAGTTCTGGATCTCTTTCCAAAGTTCTTAGGGCAATGAGCTATTCTCCTGGGAAGAGGGACTGAGCCATTGCCTAGTGTTTTCCTCCACAACAGGACTTGAGTCTGTAGCTTAATTCCATGGCCCCTGTAGGTTGTCATGTTGTCACAGTCACCAGGGTCCCCAATATATTATTTAGAATAAGAATGTTTGTTTACATGCCTAGACAAAATGGATCTGGCATTTCTGTTGTACTGCAGTAAAAGATTAGAGCTTACATAAGTCAGATAAATGCAAAGTCAAGGTGACTCTATATTATGTATCACATTAACATAGAACTGCAAATCCTTGGGGCACAGTTCAGGAATCGAAAGAAGTAGTAGCTCCATCGTCTGCAAAAGGGAAAAATGATGCATGCAATTTGGAGAAATAACATGGGTAATGGTAACTGCATAGAATATTGGTGTCTTTCCAATCTGGAATCTATATCTGCTATGGAGAAGTCTGTAAAGAAGATTTGGCAGCACCAAGTTTAATGAACCAACTGTGTCCACTTCTTTCTTTCCACTATTTTCTCCTCTATCCTGACCAGAATGTACTTAAAGTGTCATTGCTCCATATTTACTGCTCCTCAACATTTCAAAAACAGTGCAAGCTAGAATTTGCCTTGGCCATCCAACTCACTTTCAGGAATTACTCCACTAAACAATCAAGCTTTGTGAGGAGAAGGACCTTAGTCTTACTTCTTTATTAAATCTTTAGTACCTAGCACAGTGTCTGGTAGATAGTAGGTACTGGCTAAGACCAGCAGGTCATAATAAATGAGAGAAGTCCTCAAAAGGCTAATGAACTTTGATATTCAGCAGGGCTGAAAACCTGGATATTATTACCTGCTGCTGGCTGAATAGCTGAAGGCAATTCCCCTAAGCTGATAATCTTTTACTGTTTGCCAAGCTTTACCTTTGATATGTGTGTTTGCTTTGCTAAAGGTCAAAATGTGTAAATAAAAAGCCATGGGTCCAGAGATCCTGAGAGGGTGAGGTCTCTGCCTGGCTTCCCCAATGCCTTCCAAATTTATATTTCTTGTCTGGTATACCCATTTATGTCGCAGCCCCTTCTCCAGATTCCTGAACCCTGCTGTGAAAGACTGTGGCAAGTAGGTGCTCAAAAATGTTTGTTGGACAAATGATGAATAAACTGTTTCTTTTGCCTTTTGTTGTTGCAAATGAGACCCATATTGTCTGAATTGTATCTTTGGTGGTGCTATTGTTCAGATGACCTACTTCCATCTACACATATCTATTGCGTATCCCCTTGAAAGTGGTTTTCAAACTTAGTCATATATAACAGTTGTGTGGAGGGCTTCTTAAGACACAGATTGCTGACCTCACCCACAGAGTTTCTGATTTAGTCAGTCTTGATGGGGCTTTAGAATTCCAATTTCTAGTAAGTTCCCGAGTGATGCTAGTGTACTCTAAATTCCCCAGAGGGAACATTGAAAACCACAGTCCTAGGTGTATACTATGGTTATGTGTAGTTGACATGATCTGGTCACAACTGAGAACACAGTGTTATTGATTAGTTCTTTTGATGGAGAGGAAACAATATGAAGTAAAAATAAATGTTCAACCTTACAAATAATTTTTAAAATGCTAATTTAAAAATTGAGTCCCCTGCCTAAAAGATTGGTAAAGAAAAAGGAGACTGTCTCATATTGGCAAGAGATTGGGTATTTCATTCTTTACTTGGGGGAGTCCATTTTGGTGCAGCCTTTCCCACACTGGCTATTTCTTTCTTATCCTTCAGCTTAATTGCTCCTTCTTTAGATAAGCCTTCCATGCTTGCTTAATCCAAATATAAATTGTTCTTATCCTTCACAGTGTTTGATATTTTATAAATATCTCTATATATTTATTAATGTTTACTGGTTTATTACCTGCTATCTCTACTAGATTATCACTGCTGGAGGGTTGGTACCATGGCTATTTTGTTAATTGCTCTTTCTCTAGCACCTAGTACTATGTATATCACCTAGTAAGATCTCAATTTTTCAGTTAATATCTATTGCTTAGTACTATGTGTAGTTGAGATGTTTTAAATAATTTAAATGGCCAGCATGGGTGTTTTATAAAAATTTGGTAGATTCAGTCAGTAAACTGTTTTGCATCACTAAATATATTGTGGTAGAAATACATCTACTTACAGTATTGAGGCCAAGAAATATAGGGAATGATAAAAAGGTTCCAAATCAACAATCTCACAAAATTTGGGGGAAAATACTTTTTCTTATTGACTCTAAAATGCCATGATCTTAAGACACATCATCTATATGGTAATCCTAACCATGTTTGTGAGGGTGGCACTTCCACATCAATTGTGAACATCCATTGGAACACATAGTCCAATTCCAGAAACATGAGTATAAGAAAGAAAATGCATGATATAATCTAATATGTATAGAAAATGTCTGGAATATTATACACTATGGTGTAAATAATAGAGTCATGCTCCGCTTAATGATGGCTTATATGTTCTGAGAAATACATTGGGAAATTTCATCTTTGTGTGAGCATCACAGAGTGCACTTACATAAACCTAGATAGTTTAGCCTACTACTGTAATTACATATGCTATACTTTTATAGGACTGGTGGCACAGGTTTGTTTACATGAGCATCACTACAACCGTAATTGAGTAATTGTAGTGTAAGCCCTAACAGTTGACTTTTGTTTTTGTAATGCAAGTGCTTTGATTGCCAAGACATCCATTTCAAAGACAACAATCTCAAATAAACACATTACCACTCAACTAGATAAAGAGCCAGGCTGGCCGAAACCGGTTTGGCTCAGTGGATAGAGCGGCGGCCTGCGGACTGAAAGGTCCCGGGTTCGATTTCGGTCAAGGGCATGTACCTGGGTTGCGGGCACATCCCCAGTGGGAGATGTGCAGGAGGCAGCTGATCGATGTTTCTCTCTCATCGATGTTTCTTACTCTCTGTCCCTCTCCCTTCCTCTCTGTAAAAAATCAATAAAATATATTAAAAAAAAAAGAGCCAGGCTGCTTCCCCCATGAAATCCTAGGCTCCCATCCTTGACCACCATAAAAATAGAACTCACTTCTGTGTGCTCCCTCAGCTCATTTTATTCTATCTCTTTCTTTCTCTTAGCCCCTGGTATACCTTGTACACTCCAAAGCCTGTAAGTAATAAACTTATTTTGTTCAAAGTTTCCTAATCGTTATTGCTGAAAGGCATCTTGCAATTGTAATAAGAACAAGTGTTGGTTCAACTGTAACAGTGGTTTAGAAAGGGGAGGTGTTCCTGGGAAGTTCACGTGGGCCTAGTTGAGTGCGCCCAGTCATTTCTAGCCTGTAGCATTACTATCAGTAAACGGAGACTGGCACAAAACAATAAGGCATTGTGCTACAACATTAGGAAGGCTACCATGTCACTGAGTGATAGGAATGTTTCAGCTCCATTATAATCTTAAGAGATCACCATTGTTATGTAGTGATCCATTATTGACTAAACATCATTATGTGGCATATGACTGTGTTTTTTTTTTCTGGACAGGTATTTTGGGGTGTTTATTTAGTGGTATTTTGATTTTTTCTTCTTTTTGCTTATTTGCAGTTTCTGACCTTTCTATAATGAGCACGATTAACTTCTGCAATAAATCTTTAAGATATTCTGTTTATCTCTCCATCCTTGGAGATTAATCAGACACAAGCGGACACCTTCACCCTTGCCTCATGTCCTAGAAGTGAAATGCTTAGAAGCAAGTGTCCAATGAGTTTGAGTCATTACAAAGCTGAAAGAATCTTATCTTTCTGCATCCAGACTTGATATATTAAAAGAAGCACTGGATTTGAAATGTATAGACCTGCTTTTGAGTCCTTGAAAAATATATATGGCCTTGCTATTTTTCATCTGTGAAATGGAGAGAGAGCATACCTATCTCAATTGTTTAGAAATGGCATGATGCATGGGAAAGCTCTCTGAAGCTGTAAACTGCTCTTTAAATGTGAATTATTGCTATTTGTGCACATACAGCAGCTGCATTTCATCTTGCCCAATAATGCCAAGTACCAAGGGACTGCCTGTTCTTAATGATATTCTCGTGTACCTTTTCCTAATTTGGGTAAGAAATTATGCCTTTTTATGCTTTACCCCCCGCCATCCCCCAAAAAATCTATCTGGAAGCACCACACTGCAGGGGGTCACCAGGGCAGGGACTGAGAGAGAGCATGTTATGGGCTAAAATATATTTTTAATTTTAAATATAACATTTTGGGCCTGAGTATGAATATACAGAGAGGTTATTTGAACATAGAACTTGGCTTGAGATGCTGTGGGAATGGTGGTGGGAGACTTCTATAGTCAAATAAGTTTCACAAAAACCAAAAAAAAAGGGAAAACACTATATACCTTACTACTATAATACTCTGAGAGATGCTCAACATACATTAGAACATTAAAGGCTATGACAAGTCCTACAGTAAAGGTGCCTGTTTGCCTTTGTTTATCTAAGAATTTTCCAGACAGATTTGATTTTCTGCTTGTAACACTTGTTTACAATCTGTATGAACACATACAGGGCAATAATGCTGTGGGTGATTATCCAGACACTATTGGTCTCCCACATGATATGATGTAAAAGACAAAGTAATAATCAATGCCCTGGTTTCCGTTTTTATGGATGGCAATATTAGTTTGATGAAAGCAAAAATATGTGTGTGACTTGAGGCAAAGTAAAATGAAAGATTCGTGTGTGTGTGTGTGTGTGTGTGTGTGTGTGTGTGTGTTTCTTGCTGAAAAAAATCTTATCTTTTGAATTGGAAGATGCACTAATAAGAACATCTAGTTAAGATATGGAAAAAAACAAAACTCAGAAAAAGGTCACTTGTTTGAGACCACAGGTCTCCCACCTACCACCTACCAGTTTAGTTTTGTTTCTGCTATAAATTTTATTTCCTAACCTTCCCAGGTGGAGGAGAAAGGGTTAAGGAAAGAGTAGAAGAAACATTTTTGCCATGTCTAACAGTACTTTGTGGGGTAAAAAAGATTCTGTCATGTTTTATTTTATTTTAGTCTCAGAGAGCCCTTGTCAAGGAACAGAACAGGGGTTAGTATGTAAAAATTCCTAAGTGGATCAAAAATCAAAGTAGGTTAACTGATATGCTTAATGTTCCATGGTTAGTTACAGTACTAGGACTAGAACCCAAGTATGTTGATTACTCTATTTGCCAACACCAACACACACACACACACACACACACACACACACACACACACACACACACACACCATTCCTCTTCTGTGCCTTAAGAGGCCAACTGCAGCAGAACATATAGGTTAGGTCTTTTGCTGCCTGGTTTCTAGTTGGGATCAGCCAATGGGAGTTTTCAGCAGAATATTGAAGGGTGGGGGGAGATAGAGATCAGGATATTTCTTCTCTGCTGCTTCCCCTCTGCATTGGTGCTATTTCCTTGGTGCCATGACTCTAGCTTCTGCCAGGAAGCTCCCCCTACAAGGTTGTACTTCTCATTATTTTCTTCTTTTATTCCTTCACCTCTATGGTTAACAATGGAACCCTGGTGTTGCAAGTCTCTGGGTGCTTCATTATCCCATTGTCCATTCTCTTTATTAGAATCTTTTAAGTATGGAGGGAGGGGATCTGTTTCCTGCTCAGACCCTAATGAATACAGTGTGTCTTGTCAACTCAACATATGCTGCTTTTCCCTTCCACAGTAGATACTTTAGTAATGCAGAGTGGGGCTTAGAGGTGTTTACCAAAGCAATCTTCATCTACTCCAAAGTTCACAGAAGTTCAGACACAGAAATTGAACACTTGTGAAAAAACATGTCTTTGCGTTGCTACACCTGATCTTGGAGCCACATTTGTCAGAATACCCTTTCTTTTTAAATTGTGGCAAAATTCACTTAACAAAAATTTTACCACATTAACCATTTTTAGGTGTATACTTCGGTAGTGTTAAGTACATTCATGTTGTTGTGCAACTAATCTCCAGAACTATTTTCATCTTGCAAAACTGAAATTCTACACCCATTAAACAACAACTCCTGATTTTCTCCTTCCCCCAGTTCCTAGAAACCACCATTCTACTTTCTGTCTCCAGGAATTTGACTACTCTAGGTATCGTATATAAGTGGAATCATACCATATGTGTGCTTTTGTATTTGGATTATTTTACTTAATATAATGCCTTTAAGGTTCTGCTATGTTGTACCATGTGTCAGAATTTTCTCCCATTTAAGGCTGAATAATATTCCATTGTATGCACATACTACATTTTGTTTACCTATTCATCTGTCAATGGACATTTGGGTTGTTCCCAACTATTGGCTGTTAGGAATAATGCTGCTATGAACAAGGATAAACAAATATCTCTTCAATGCCCTGCTTTCAATTCTTTTGGGTGTTTTATTAGGATTTCTGTAATAATTAGTGATGTTAAACATCATTTCATGTGCTTGTTGGCTATTTGTACATCTTTGCAGAAATGTTATTAAAATATTTTCTTCATTTGTAATGGGATTATTTATCCTTGTTGTTGAGTTGTAGGAATTACTTATTTATTCTGTTTATTAACCTCTTACAAAATATATGATTTGAAAATATTTTCTTCTATTCTATGGTTGCCTTTTTATTTTGTTGATTGTATTTTTTGATGCATAGAAGTTTTAAGTTTTATGTAGTACAATTTGTTTCTACTTGCTTTTGTTTCCTTGTGCTTTTGATGACTTCTCCAATAAATCATTGCCAAATTCAATGTCAAGAACTTTTTCATGATGGTGCATGTCTTTTTCTAAGAGTTACATAGCTTTAGCTCTTACACGTTTAGGTCTTTGATCCATTTTGAGTTAGTTTTTGTATGTAGTATAAGGTAAAGTGATAATCTTTTTGCATGCTGATATCGTTTTCCCAGTACTATTTGTTGAAAAGATTATTCTCTTTCCATCGAATGGTCTTGACAACCTTGTCAAAAATCATTTGAGCATATATGTGAGGGTTTATTTCTGGTATTTCTATCCCATTCAATTGGTCTATGTCTGTTTTTATGTGCCAGGGAAACTTTTAAGGAAAGATATATATATTAGAAGCCTGATGCACGAAATTCATGCAAGAGTAGGCCTTCTTTACCCTGGCTGCTGGCACTGGCTTCACTCTGGCACCTGGGACACAGGCTTCCCTCACAGCCCCGGTTTTGTCCAGAAGGTCATCCAGAAGGATGTCCAGTCTAATTAGCATATTATATTTTGATTATTATAGATTATATTATATTATATATACTTATTATAGTGGTAGTGCCCCTCCCCCATTGAGGTATGAGACTGAAGGGTGTGGTATCAGTAACAGAGTAAGGGGAGGAGTCAGATGGAAACACCAGGCAATTTGAAGAAAACATGTCAGCTAATAGGAACATTAACATAGTGTACTGAAGAACAATGCAGTCTAACTGGAGAAATGAAATGGACACACTTTACAAAGAAGCTTAAAAATGTTTTAATGATTCAAATTCTGGAAGCTGACATTTAAATCAATTTTGAGAACTTGGTTTTCATTTTTCTGTAAAGAGGTATTTACAGTGTCTTCCTTTCAAAGCCACATCATAAAAGAATATTTAACCAAGAACATGTTTGAAATTATGGTTATTAGTAATAAAAATATGGTAGACTGGAATACCATTTTATTCTTTGAAAGACAATAAGTGGATATAATAATTTGTTTGATGTATCTTGAAAGTAGTCCTGAAGTAAAAAAAAAAAAAAAAAGTTCAAGGAACAAAATAGAGATTAGTAAAGACTTGAGCCCTAACCGGTTTGGCTCAGTGGATAGAGCGTCAGCCTGCGGACTCAAGGGTCCCAGGTTCGATTCCAGTCAAGGGCATGTACCTTGGTTGCGGGCACATACCCTGTGGGGAGTGTGCAGGAGGCAGCTGATGGATGTTTCTCTCTCATCGATGTTTCTGACTCTCTCTATCCCTCTCCGTTCCTCTCTGTAAAAAATCAATAAAATATATATATTAAAAAAAAAGACTTGAAGGGTCTGTAGAGTCCTTCCCAGATTTTGGAGTAGAGTGGTAAGGAAAGGACTTTGAAGTCAGATAATTTGAGTTTGCAACTTTCTAGCTGTATGAATTAGATCCTTTGAGCTTCAATTTCCTAATCTATAAAATGGTGATAGTAGTACCTATGTTTTCAGGACTAAATGAAATTCTGTATACTTAGAAACTATCTTAACACTTAGTCTATAGCAGGTGCTTAATAAATACCATTCCTTTCCATTTAAAGGGTTTTATATGTTAATGACACTAGTTCTGATGTTTGGGGATCAATAGCACCATCCCCTTAACACATTATTTAAAATTAATAGAGGAATGACTACTAGTTGTGGCTATATGAATAAGTGGTGGAGAATTGTTTCTGGAGCCAAAAGCTGTGCCAGGGAGAAGATATAAGAAGGGAATGGAAGTGTGTGTTGGTGTGTGTGTGTGTGTGTGTGTGTGTGTGTGTGTGTGTGTGTGTATGAAAGAATTCTCTGGTGTGAGTAAGTGGAGGAAATGGGGAGCACAACAAATGCACACTTACCCTGTGGTTGGAGAGAGGAGTTGGCAGGGGAGATGGTATGACACCAGGTATCTGTCCTCCCATATATAATGACATATATATGTTAACATAATAAAACTATTTTTAAGTAACCCATTAGCTCACATGTATCAAATTAGCTCATAGGTATCTTGCTTACATGTATCTAATTATTGTACTAATTATAATTTTACACAAATCTTAATAAAACAAACCTGGCCAGCCTGCTATATGGTAATATTCTGTGAGTCACTGGTTTAGGTGGATACATGCAATTAAAAAGTATTACAAGCTTCATATTCTTCAAATTTTCCTTTATTCATTAGAATGCTCAACTGATCTTAAAAAAGGTGAGGTAATCCAAAGAGATTACAATAGCTTCAGGTGATGTGGGAGTATGAAGTAAACAGGATAAGGTAGAAGAATATGGGGAAATACCTCCTGGATACAATGTCTTCTCCTGGACCTTGAGCTGGGCCTTGCAGAGAGTGGAATGGATTAGTAGTGGAGAGGAATGAATTGTTACAGAAGAGCAATGTTGTGTTAAATAATGATAAAAGAAGGGCTCAAGAAAGTATCTTAGCACACCAAAATGAGGTTAGGTGAGGGTGATAGAGGCTAAATTAATGTACATGGATTTAACTTGGTAGGCAATATGGAGGCAAAGGGGAGCCAATACACAATATTGCAATAGGGAGTGGCAGGATATGGTAAAAAGACTATATAACCATGATCATAGCCATGGTATGTTTTGGTGGTTACCAAATTTAGATTAGAAAATACAGATGCCTAAGTGGAATTACCAAAAGATTTTAAGTAAAGGAGTGGGATTGATAGACGTGAGCATAGGAACTCAGTGGTGACATGTGAGAGAGGTGAGGACCATGGCCATATCTAGGGATCAGAACCCAGAAGCCTGCATATCTCCAAAGTCTATGAACACAACTACCTACCCTTTATTGACGGTTCTCATATTGTTACTTCTTCCTAGCATGCCTTTTCTCTTCGTTTCCTAGAAAATTCTGCTATCATCATCATCATGATCACCACCACCACCACCATTATCATCATTGTCATCATTATCATCATCACTTTAGTACTATTATTATTACTACAAGAGGCCCAGTGAACAAATTTGTTCATGGGTAGGGTCCCTCAGGGTGGCCTGCAGAGATCAGGCCCCAGTTCGCACCCCCAGGCTTGCAGCCCCAGCTCATGCCCCGAGCCTTGCAGATCCGCAGCCCTGACTAGCACCCCACTGTGGCCTGGCACTGCCCCCTCACCTGCTCCACCATCCCACCTGCTGGACAATCAAACTGGGTCAGGCCCCCCACCTGGCTCCCTCAGCACCTGGGAGTTGGGTGGGGACCCTGCCCCCCCACCGCCGCCACTGGTTACTGTCTGCAGAGCAATTGGCAGGGCAGTTGGGCCCCCGCTCACACCCGCCTTGGTCTGGCACTGCCTGCTCTCCTGCTCCACTATTCTACCGCAGTCCTGCTCTTGTCGGGGGCTCATCAGGGAGGCAGCATCTCCACTGCCACCTGCTGCCAAGGCCATGTCGCCAACTCCTGCCATGTTCTATGCCACCCCCTGGTGGTCAGCACACGTCATAGCGAGTGGTCGAACTCCTGGTCAAACTTCCAGTTGAACAATTTGCATATTAGGCTTTTATTCTATAGGATTATATTACTATTATTATTATTCAAGGCCCAACTCAGATGTAGCCTCCTCTGAGAAGCCCTCTGTGGTACATATCTACCTTCCAACTGCTGTAACTTCTCTTGTGGTTACTATGGGACAAGATATGAGGAGACCGTAGAACTAGAGTTCAGAGGAGAATTGGAGGAATTCAGCCAGTCCCAGGCTATGAAGACTAAAGGAAGGATCTGAAGGGCAGGGTGGAAGTTACAGAACAAAGAGAAGCTGATGATATCATCTTCACTCCTTCATTTACTCTCTGTGTTATTGAACTGTATTGCAGTTTGTGTATGTCTGCTTATGTGGAATTGAAGATTATGTTTTTTAGTTTTGACTAACCTAATCCTTACAACATGAACAAATACTTTAAAATTTCTCCTGCAAACAAACCAGGGATTAAGGAAAAATGTAGTGTAAACACATGAGAACAATAAGAAAATGGCAGAGATAATGCCATTCTGCTCCCAGAAGGATCTACTCCTAGAATGAGCTCATGTCATACACGTTACCAAATCAAAACAGCAACAATCTATATTAATAAAAGGGTAATATGCTAATTAGGTCAGATGTCTTCTGGAGGTCCATATGGCTGTGAGGCCCGGGGCTCAGACAGCCATGGGCTTAGGCAGCTGTGAGGTCCTGGGTTCATGGCAGCCATGGGCTCATGACAGCCATGGGCTCAGGCAGCCATGAGCCCCGGCAGCTACAAGGCCCTGAGCTCAGGCAGCCGTGAACCCCAGTGGCTGTGAGGCCTGGGGCTCAGGCCTTATAGCTACCAGGGCTAGCAGTGGCGGCAGCAGTCGGGTGATGAGGGCAGTTCCTTCCCCTGATCAGCCCAGTTGCCTCCCACAGAGGACATCCCCCGAGGGCTCCAGGGCTGCCAGAAGGATGTTTGATTGCCAGCTAAGGCCGGGGAGCGGGCCTACGTCAACAGGCGGACATCCCCTGAAGGCTCCCGGACTGTGAGAGGGGGCAGGCCAGGCTGAGGGTCACCCCCCCCCCCAGTGCACGGATTTTCATGCACTGGGCCTCTAGTTTAATTAATAAACTGATAGGAAGCAGGCCAACAAGATTTGTCAAAAGTCTTTGTGAGGTATCTTTTGAGGGGGAGGTTTTGACAGTCATTAACACCAAGAATTGAAGTTACTGAACTTAGAATTGGAACTTTACATTGTTGTACAATGAAGGATTAAACTAAGATTTTGAAAATGAAGTTTATTAAACACATTGCTATCTATACAGACATTAGTTTAATATATTTTTAGTGAAAGTAAAAAAAACATTTTGGAGTTATTAATATATTTATAAATTATTTTAAAATATGGTTAATTCAATCTTTATTGCATACTTTAAATTTTATTTTTTGTTTGTCTTATAATGTATACAATGTATTATTTTGATTTAAGGAATGTTTATAACCAATGATCTTGCTGTGTGGCCCTGGGTTAATTACTTTTCCTCTCTGAGCCTTAGTTTCCTTAGTTATAAAATGAAAGAAGTCGAGCTAGATGATCTGGAAGGTCTTTTGCATCCATAGCACTGTATGCTCAATGCATTCTTCTGCTTAGTGATGTATGAAAATTCTCTGCCAGGCAGTCTGTGAAGCTACATTTTACTAGCTGGTTTTGGCTCATTTTCTTGAGAAGGGTTGAAGGCATATGTTCATTCTAACTCTGTTTTTAGAGAGGAACCACTTTTACCATTAATTGTACTGTCTTCCTCTTGCCAGTGTCTGGCAGGCATCTTTAAAGTTGAGTTAGCAGCATAGGCAGAGTTTACAGCCAATCACAGAGTGGCAACTAAAATTGTTTGATTATCCTGCGTTTGACTATATACTTAACTGAATATCACATTTATTCACATAACTTGTAAGTTATTTAAAAAATGTTTTCTTTCCTGGTTGCTCCAGTTGATAGCTGTGAAACAAAAGGTCTAGCTTTAGCAGTTTGAAGGCTTCGTCAGAGCAGCTGAAGATCTCTGACAGTGTTTTTTGAATCTTTTCACTTTCAGTCAGAAGACTTCATTATATCTCTTTTAGATGGTCTGCCCAAAATTCCAAAAAAGTTCCTACTTCAGCTGACAAGCAATAAACCCTAATTGGAAGGTAAAAATATAGTGGAAGAAATGGTATTTTTTTTCCTCAAAATTGGGGGAGAAGAGAGAAAAATGGACAGATAGGCAAATAAACTAAGTAAGTTTGGTCTTCCCATCAAAGACTCATTTAATAAAGACTTATAACCATTTCAATGGCTATGCAACATTGGACAAATGACTTCCCTCTCTAAGCCTCAGTTTTCTTAGTTATAAAATAAGTTCATTTGTGTTCATAGAACTTAAGAAATGTATAGAGAACACTAGAGGATTTTATCCCCACCGATTCTTTTATTATTCCTAGAGACAAAAATCTGAGCCTCCTTTCATATACTTCAGACTTTCCCCTAAACTACCAAACCTAGTTACCTAATTTTAAAAACAGAAATATGTGCTAATTTTTTTTGCAGCATTTATTGGTTCTACATTCCCAAGTGCTTAAATACCTTGTCAGAAAATCTTTTTACATAATTCAATTTTCTACAGCTACAATTATACCCATTTCCTGTCCATAATTGACGTTTCCATAATTCAGAACCCAAAGATCTATCAACCACTCAAGTTGGATAAAGGGAGTTGACAATTATTAGACGAATGGTTCTTAAGCAAGTCTCTTAGTGGAAGGAATCATTTGGGAAGCTTATTAAAATGTAAATTCCCGAGCCCCACTAGCAAAGATTCAGATCCAATGGATTTGGGTAGCACCAAGGAATCGACTAGTAACATTTTAACAAGCACTCCAGATGAATTCACTGCAGTTGACCAGTGGAGTGGTCCGCCATTGGCGAAACATTTCTCTTGAAAGATGGTAATGGAGAGAGACAACTAATGTTAATTGCTGCTTGACATTTCTGAAGATCATGGCCTATATTTTCCCCCCAGTCAAAGTTGTTGTATTCTAAATTAGAAAACAGATCTAGAGAGAAAATATGACGAGCCTAAAGTCACACAATAGGTTAGCTGCATGAGGGCAGAGACACTGTTCACCATATGTACTATCTTAGTCTTGGGAGTAGCTCTGAGGGGTGATTTCAGCAGCCTGGAGTCAACCTGAGCTGTCCTGCTGAATTAGGAAAGTGTATGTGCAGGGCATTGATTCCTAGTCAAGGTGTTAAACACATCAAGTAATATTGTTGCTTTTTAACCATGGGTTTAAGGAGTTTGGGGATGGCTTATACCAACATTAAAAAGAATGTCATCATTCCTTTAAAAAAAAACTATTAAAAATATAGCTAACATAAAATATTATATGAGTTTCAGATGTACACCATAGTTGTTATTCAACATTTATATAACTGAAAGAAGTGATCACCATGTTAGATCTAGTACCCACCTGACACGCTACAATGCATTACACTATTCTTGGCTATATTCCCTGTGCTGTACATTACATCCCTATGACATTTATTTGATAACTGGAAATTTGAGTATCTTATCACCTTTTTGCCCTTCCATCCACCCCATTCTCATCTGGTAACCATCACTCTTCTTTATATCTATAGGTCTGTTTTTCTTTTATTTTGTTTGTTTTTTTGTTTTGTTTTTTAGATTACACGTAAAAGTGAATTCATATGGCCCGAGCGGCATGGCTCAATGGTTGAGTATCCACCTATGAACCAAGAGATTTTAGTTTGATTCCTGGTCATGGCACATGCCCAGGTTGCAGGCTTGATCCCCAGTAGGGGGCATGCAGGAGGCAGCCGATTAATGATTCTCTCTCATCATTGATGTTTGTATCTCTATCCCCCTCTCCTCCCTGAAATATATACATTAACACACACACACACACACACACACACACACACACACACACACACATATATATAAAGGGTGTCCCCACGAGAGAAACTAAGATGGCGGCATAGATAAACACTGGGAAATTGCTGCCTCCCACAACAATTGAAAAACACCGCAAAGGACAGAGCAGATATCATCCAGAACAACAGGAAGGCTGGCTGAGTGTAAATTCTACAACTAGAAGGAAAGAAAAGCACACTGAGAGCCAGAGGAGCTGCGGAGGTGAAGTGCAGAGGTACGGCGGCTCGCACGCATGCGGAAAACGGGTGGCACCTGAGGACCCGGCTGTCTTTTTGAATCACAAGCTCCCGACTGCTCTGAACTCTGGTTCCGGGAAGTCTCTGGGGACCCAGGACTCATACAGGGAGAAGCTGCACTGTCGGGCAGCAGGCAAACTTGAGGGCGGCTTTCCCTCAGAGGTGCTTGCAGTAATTATCGGATCACTGAGACTCGGGATTCCTTAGGGCTGGGCGGAGAATCAGCCATAGAGGCTTGTTCTACCCTTTGATTCCCTGAGACCCGCCCCACCCAGGCTGCTGCAGAGGCTTTTGCATGTCAATGTACCGGCCCTTTGCAAACTGATAATTACCTAACTGCAGCTGAGCCAGGCAGACCTGGAACTTCCAAGAGAAGGCCCAAGGCCCTGCAGCGGCTTGCATTGCTTCACAGCTGAGCCTCTTCGTGGCTCCTGCTGTGTGGTCTCAGGCAGAGGCTGAATTAGCACCTCCTTAGATCCAGGAGCCACTGTACCCAGTGGTCAGAGGGGGACCATCCAGATTGCAACCCCTCAGATCCATAAGGGACACACTCAGGGAGCAGACTCAGTGAGCACCAAAGCCCCACTGAAGCAAGTCTTGCCCCAAAAGGGTGTCTTCAGCACAGAAGTTCTCCCACTTCAGACACAGCTGATTCTCACAGCCAATTGGCCTGGAGGTCAATTACTCCCAGTGATCCTACAACAACCAAGGCACCAAGAGTGCACCAAGAGTGCCCACCTCAGGTAACTGGGGAGGCTGAGCCACTGGGCCCTACAGGACACCTGGCGCGCAGGGCCACTCTATCAACACAGGGAAGCAGCCAAAATGCAGAGACAAAGAAAAAGGTCACAAATGGCAGAAATGGAAGAAAGCAAACGACTGGATATAGAGTTCAAGGCCACGTTTATAAGGTTTTTCAAGAATTTTATGGAAACCGCCCATAAATTTAATGAATCCCTCAATAAGTATAGTGAGACCATGGACGACATGAAAAAGGACCAACTAGAAATTAAGCATACACTGACTGAAATAAAGAATAATTTACAGAGATCCAACAGCAGACAAGAGGATCCCAAGAATCAAGTCAAAGATTTGAAATACAAAGAAACAAAAAATACCCAACCGAAAAAGAAAAAAGAAAAGAGATTCCAAAAATATGAAGATAGTGTAAGGAACCTCTGGGACAACTTCAAGCGTACCAACATCAGAATTATAGGGGCACCAGAAGGAGAGAGAGGGCAAGATATTGAAAACCTTTTTGAAGAAATAATGACAGAAAACTTCCCCTACCTGGTGAAAGAAATGGACTTACAAGTCCAGGAAGTGCAGAGAACCCCAAACAAAAGGAATCCAAAGAGGACCACACCAAGACACATCATAATTAAAATGCCAAGAGCAAAAGATAAAGAGAGAATCTTAAAAGCAGCAAGAGAAAGACAGTCAGTTACCTACAAGGGAGTACCCATACGACTGTCAGCTGATTTCTCAACAGAAACCATGAAGGCCAGAAGAGAGTGGCAAGAAATATTCAAAGTGATGAATAGCAAGAACCTGCAACCAAGATTACTTTATCCAGCAAAGCTATCATTCAGAATAGAAGGTCAGATAAAGAGCTTCACGGATAAGAAAAAGCTAAAGGAGTTCATCACCACCAAACCAGCATTATATGAAATGCTGAAAGGTATTCTTTAAGAAGAGGAGGAAGAAGAAGGAACTCTTACCATTTGCCACAGCATGGATGGAACTGGAGAGCGGATAAATACCACAGGATCTCACTCATTTGTGGAATATAATGAACAACATAAACTGATGAACAAGGACTGATCCAGAGACGGAGAGGCATTGATTGGACTGTCGGGCTTTGGAGGGAAGGTAGGGGAGGGGAGGGGTAAGGGGGAAAGATCAACCAAAGGACTTATATGCAACCATATAGGCCTAACCAATGGACACGGACAAGGGGGGGGGGGTGAGGGCATGAGCGGGGGGGGGGGAGGGGGTAGAGGGTAACGTGGGGACAAGGACACATATGTAATATCTTAATCAATAAAAAATATATTAAAAAAAGATACTCTACGTCACTAATCATCATAGAAATGCAAATTAAAGCCACAATGAAATATCAAAAAAAAGGGTGTCCCAAAATTCACGCAAGAAGTAATTTTGATATAAAACACAGGTTTATAATAAAAATTGTAAAGTTTTTTTATTGATTCATAAAGTATACAGTATAGGGTTATGTATGGGATGGCATATCGGGTAAATGGCCTCCACGGCTTTGCTGGCCCATACACCCTCTTTTGTTGTTGCCTGAGCAGCCGCATTTTCGAAGAAGAATGGTCCGATGATGCCTCCAGCCCCAAATCCGCACCAAACAGTGACACGCTGTGGATGCATTTGTTTCTCAACAATCACTCGTGGATTTTCTGAACCCTAAATGTGACAATTTTGTCAACTAACTAAGCCATCAAGATGAAAATGAGCCTCATCGAAATTCAGCCACATTTATGCAAAACGGTCATGGAAAATTTCAACAAAAGAGTGCGTATGTGCCAGCAAAGCTGTGGAGGCCATTTACCCAATGTGCTATTCCATATATAACCCTATACTGTATACTTTATGAATCAATAAAAACTTTACAATTTTTAATTATAAACCTGTGTTTTCTATCAAAATTACTTCTCGCGTGACTTTTGGGACATCCTTTGTATATATGAATTCATATGGTATTGCTTTCTTTATTGAGGTATAATTTCCATATAGCATTATTTAGATTCAGGTGTAGAACATAATAATTCAGTATTTGCATATATTGCAAAATGATCACCACAGTAAGTACAGTTATCGTGTCACCTTATATAGTTACACAATTTATTTTTCTTATTATGCGGACCTTTAAGATTTACTCTCTCAGCAACTTTGAAATAATATGCAATACAGTGTTATTAACTGTAGTCACCATGCTTCACATTACATCTCCATGACTTATTTATTTTATAGCTGGAAGTTGGTACCTTTTGACCCTCTTTTGATCTTGTTCCTGCTCTCCATGAAGTGTCTTTGTGAGAGGAAAGAGCTATTGCAAACTCTGTTTTCTCCTAGTTCAGAGAAGTGAAGTGACTTCTTCAGAGTCAACACCCAATGAAGAAGGAACAATATTGGAGTTTTCTCTCTTACTAGTAGCTTTGAGCTGATCTCCTAAGCTGGACTTTTTAGAGCAGTCTTACTGCCATTCAGCATAATAATAGGACAGCGTGGAAAGCAAGCCAATACACTAACCTTAGTCCTTTTACCTACCAGCTGGTTTGTGTAATTCCATTGACCAATGTTAGGTTTGGTAGGGAACAAAAAGAAACAATTGATAAATAAAATGCCCTCAGATGCTTGCTGCAGCTTTCACTACTAAAGCATGATCTCTAATCTCCCCTAGCAGCTGGAGTGAGCAGTTGAGCTGGGGCTAAGATATTTTATTTCTAAAACTTTGGTGTCACAGAGTTAAGGCAGAGTAGAAAGGACCACTCTTAGTTTGGGGGACTAAGAAGACCTAAGAAATGTGTAGGGCATCATACTTTTTACCAAGGTTTAGGTAAAAAAGAAGCATTAGATGATTTTGATAAAAAGGTTGTGCTATCAAAAAATGCTTGAAAAAACTATGATACAGTCCCACTATGTCATTTTACAGATGGATAAACAAAGATGCAGAGAGGGGATGTGACTTACTTAACTTCTCTTCAAACCTTTAAATATTTAGCATTTATTTAAATTCTTATTCTTAATAGCTTATAAGAGGAAAACATATTAATAATAACTAATTTATTTGTATGTGCATTACATGCCAGGAAACTGTTTTATGTGCTTCATCTTTAATCCCCACAGCAGCACTGAAGGGTAGATCTTATCAGCCTCATTTTATAGATGAAAGAACTAGAGAAATTAAGCAAATAACCACATAGAAAGCCTTAGATTTTGGGTTAGAACCCAAAGAGTCTGGCTCCAGAGCCTATGAGCTTAACCACTATGCATCCTGTCTCTTAAACATGAGGGGCAAGATAATCAAAATAATCATCACCACACTCTCTCTATCCTGTCAATTCCCTACCCAAAAAATCATTTTTGAGTTCTGACTGCAACAATGCTAAATCTTGACTGCTTCACTGATGTTTGAGGAATTCCAACCATGGTGAAATGAGAACCCCAACTCACCAACCATACCTTGCATTACTACTAATGGACTCCACCATCTTGCAAAGCCAATTCAGCCTTCTGGATAATTATTCAGCATTAATAAAACATGTTCGGTGCTTTTCTTTGCATGACACATGGAATGATGCCTGCCTTCTAGAAACCTTTACATCTAAAGCATTCTGCAGCTGCCATGAGCAGTGGAGCTTCTTCTTGCATACTGTTAGTTTGGTTGCTATAGACTCTGCCACATGATGTGGTCCCATTTTTAGAACTGTCCACATTATTGAAAAACCCACTCAAACAGTATGGTTCAACATATGCATTCAGTGGGCAAGGTAGCTCTCTGTAGCTCTGAGTTATGCTGGAGTTCAAGGGATGGAAGTTTAGGAAGGTGTAGAAAGGAGAGCTCAACAACCAAGTCAGTGATTCTCTGCTAACTCAAAAACTCCATGCCCATCACTACAATCATAAACTCAACTTAAAGTGCCTGTTTCTCAGAGTTTTCAACTCTGACAAGTTCAGAACCAGGCCAAGCTAGGGCATCAACTCCATGCTGTACAAAATACCAGAGTAGCTGTCAAAGAGAATAGCTAGGGATTTGGTAAATGAAAGGAAATTTATGAAGATGTTTCAGTTAAAGGAGGACCATGAAAAACTTTTATTCTGTAGGATAGAATAAGAGGAGTGGTATTAATATATGAAAAATTTGTTTTTTACTGAACCTCATTTAGAATCTAATCCTTAAAGAGTTCTGATGGATTTGCAATGTTAAGTACAAAATAACCAACTCGTCTATCTGAAAGACACCGAGGACTGATCAAGCCTATCCCTCTTCTCTTCTCTTCTTAACCAGGGGCAGAAAATGAGGTGCCTACGTGTTGAATCCAAAACTTAGGAACTTACGTATGTTTGGCCAACATGTGGTTTGAAAAAGTTTCGAATTTAAGTCCTGTGGTTGGGCATGTCCTCTCCTGATCACCACAGTTCTCACCACTCCCAATTGTCTTGTACCCAACCATTTTACACGTTTATGTTATCTTCCTGGCCCCTGAAGACATTTAAATTTGCAACCTCTGCCCAACTACCTCAGAGTGATGAAATTATATACTGTGTGCAGAGGGATGGCCACCCAGGGCCACATGCAATTGTTATGAACTTGAAACAAGAGGGAATAAAATATTATTACAAATTCAAATGAGGCTGTGAATACTAGTAATATGTCTTCTGAAGGATTTATAGTCAATAATATTGAAATGCATATTTTAAAGTTGCCAAGAGAGTAAATCTTAAATTTCTCATTATAAGAAATGAAACTTGGAACTTTGTATGGTGACACATGGTAACGAGACTTACTGTGGTGATCATTTCATAGTGTATATAAATATCAAATCATTATATTGTATATCTGAAACTAATATGTCAATTATACCTCCATAAAAAATGTTTAAGCTAGACTATGACTAGAAAGATATCAAACTATTTTGTTCTTAGTAATGAACAAAGTGAAAAATTTCCTTCCAGCATAATCAAAACATTATTGACTGTTTTCTGCACCAAGTACCTATTTCTGAAATCCCTTTTAAAACTCTATTTATTATCCCTTCATCTTGACAAAAGGAAGGGAAAGGAAGTTAATGAAGATAAAACTGAAGTCAATAAACATGGGTATTTTTTAGCAGATGGCAAGGGTATAAAGTTTAATTTGTTGAGAAGGATGAAATAAATATGTTTTATGTGAGAGAAAATATAACATTTTTCAACATTGATGTACATGTATATTAGGTATGAGAAAGGGCTGGCTTGCTAGTTGCAATTTGCATTCTATTTGAACACAGGCCTCTATGGTTCCCCTGTAAAAGGGGAAAAATAAAACCTGTCTTTCTTTGTTTTCTTATTTCATGGGCTCTTAATGAAAATGCCTGATGGCTTAATTTTGGCTTTCCCCCTAGACTCTCCAACTATTGGCCATTTTCCATCCCTTAATGTTCTGTTTCCCCCTTTAGAAACTTCCTCCCAATGGTGAAGAAAACACTTCCTGGTTTGGCTCCATACTAATTTGTTTCTGATTCAGCTTGTAGGCAGTTAAAGCTGCTCAACAACTGTTTATTAATTAAACACCCACAGGATTTCTTGGATTGTACCAAGCTCTGTCTACTTTGTGGTCAAGTTTAATTTTGATTATATCTGTACTTAATGCTACAGGACACGTGACCAACAAGAAAAGAGTGTTGACAGAAATCTTCATCTCCTACTGAACGCCAGAATCCAACCCTGTCAGATTCCCTCAAGTGTGCAAGCTCTGAGGGTTACTTGAGGATAGTCCCTGGATAATAGAGCAGGCTTATTTCATCGAGAGGCCAGGCACCAGGGGAGGAGAATTCAAAGCCATGTCTGAAGAAGAGTGCTGAAGGGAAAAACTGAAGACCATGATCTGAGATAAGTGTGGAGCCTGAAATCAGAGCTGAGGAAAAAGAAAAGGACCTGGGTGAAGGCAGAGCAGAGGAGAAAGCAAATTGGCAGAGTCTTTGGCTTTTGGTATGGGGTTAGGACTGTGGTTCCCCACTCAACAATTAATTTGAGCCCTCCAAGGAGGCAGGCATGAGCAACCTTTACCAAAACAGGCAGTTCTCTCTCTCTCTCTCTCTCTCTCTCTCTCTCTCTCTCTCTCTCTCTCTCTCAATCTCTCTCTCTCTCTCTCTCTCTCTCTCTCTCTCTCTCTCTCTCTCGTTCATGTGTGTACAGGCTCTAGTGATAGTTGAGGACACAATAGGGAGGAAAGAGTGTGAGATGGAGGGAAAGAGAGTAAAAGAAAAAGTCCAGAAACAGCTTCTTCTGATGGAAGTCCACTGTTTTTGCTTTCTTTACACTAACCTGCAATATGTAAGGAAGCCTAAAGTGAACTCTAACTGGGGGGTTATTAAGAGTTTTGAAATAGTTCTCCTGTTTAAATCCAGAAACTGTTTATTCTAATGTCATACTGATTTTTAATTTCCTTTATGAGTTGCAGTCATCTTACTGTTTCCCATTTATGATATAGACATTCTTTAGATCTCCAGGCCATTTCATTTAATCAGCAAGATGTGTTTTCCTTCTAGATTTTAAAATCAATTGTATTGTGGCTGAGATAATCAACTTATTTTACTTTTGCGCTGCTTCATTTAGACTATTTCAATGCTAACTGACAGTAAATCTTTCTCCAAACAAAAAGATTTCTGAGAGTAAATATGCTGTTATAAAAATATTTGAAAATTATTTATTGCCTTCCTATCATATGCAAAGCAATATGTTATTTCCACGGTGTGAAGTGAGGGTTGAATAGTAAGAACTACAGAACCAAGTCCCTGCTCTCAAGGCACTTAGTCTACTTGGGAAAAGAAAATGTTTAGACATAAATCTATGGCTAACATTAATATAAAGAAATAGCCTATAAGGGCCAGTCTTGAACATTTACATATTACCCTGTGAAGTCAAACAATTCAACACACACAAAAAATCCAATTAAAATAATGAGTTTAAATTCCTCCTTTCAAATTTGGATACCTTTTATTTTTTTCTTCCTGTCTAATTGCTGTGGCTAGGACTTCCAGTACTATGTGGAATAATAGTGGTGAAAGCAAAATTCCCTGCTTTGTTCCTGATCTTAAGGGAAATGATTTTGGCTATGGGTTTGTCATGTATGTTCATTGAGGTATGTTCCCTCATTACCATTTTGCTGAGATTTTTAAAAAACTCATAAATGGGTGCTAGATTTTTATCAAATGCTTTTTCTGCAACTATTAATGTGATTATGTAAATTTTACCCTTCATTTTATGTGGTATGTCATGTTTATTGATTTTTGGATATAATACCAACCTTCCACACCCAGGAAAATCCCATTTGATCCTGGTGTATGATCTTTTTAATGTGTTGCTAGATTGGTTTGCTATTATATTGAGGATTTTAACATCTATGTTCAATAGTGATATTGGCCTATAATTTTCATTCTTTGTAGTGTCTTTATCTGGTTTAAGAATAAAGATAGTGCTGGCCCCATAAAATAAGCTTGGGAATGTTCCCTCCTCTTGAATTTTTTAGAATAGTTGCAGAAGGATGAATATTGGTTCTTTGAATGTTTAGTGAAATTCATCTGTGAAGCCATCCGCTCCAGGAGTTCTGTTTGTTGGGAGCTTTTTTAAAAAATATATTTTATTGATTGTTTTATAGAGAGGAGGGGAGAGGGAAGAGAGTTAGAAACATCGATGAGAGAGAAACATCGATCAGCTGCCTCTTGCACGCTCCCTACTGGGGATGTGCCCGCAACCAAGGTACATGCCCTTGACCGGAATGGAACCTGGGACGCTTGAGTCCGCAGGCCGATGCTCTATTTGCTGAGCCAAACCGTTAGGGCTGTTGGGAACTTTTTGATTACTGCTTCAATTTCACTAGTTGTAATCTGTCTATTAAGATTCTTTGATTCACCCTAGCTGATTTTGCTCAGTGGTTAGAATGTCAGCCCATGGACTGAAGGGTTGCAGGTTCAATTCCGGTCAAGGGCATGTACCTCAGTTACAGGCTCAATCCCCAGCCCCAGTTAGGGTGCATGCGGGAGGCAACCAATCAATGTGTCTTTCTCACATAGATGTTTCTCTCTCTCTCTCTCTCTCTCTCTCTCTCTCTCTCTCTCTCTCTCTCTCTCTTCCTTCTTTCCACTCTCTCTAAAATCAATGGGAAATTATATCCTTGGATGAGGATTAGCAAAAAACAAAATAAAACAAACAAAACAAAACAAAACAAAACAAAACAAACAAAAAACAAACAAACAAAAAACCAGATAGATACTCTGATTATTCCTGATTCAGTTTTGGAAGATTGTATGTTTCTAGTAATTAATCCATTTCATTCAGATTGTCCAATTTGTTGGCATATAGCTTTTTGTAATATTTTTTTAGTCCTTTGTAGTTCTTTGGTGTCAGTTGTTACTTCCCTTTCATTTCTGATTTTATTTATTTGGGTCCTCTCTCTTTTATCTTGATGAGTATGATTAAAGGTTTGTTAATTTTGTTTATCTTTTCAAAGAACCAGGTCTTTGTTTCATTGATCTTTTGTATTGATTTTAGACTTTATTTTGTTTACTTCTGATCTGATCTGTATTACATCCTTCCGTCTACTTACTTTTGGCTTTGCTTGTTTTTCTTTTTCAATTACCTTTAAATATAAAGTTAAATTTTTATTTGGAATTTTTCTTGTTTCTTAAAATAGGCCTGTAATGCTATGAATTTCCCTCTTAGGACTGTGTCCCATAGGTTTTGGGTTGCTGTGTTCTTATTTTCATTTGCTTCAAGGTATGTTTTTATTTCCTCCTTGTCATTGTTAACCTATTCATTGTTTAGTAATATATTTTTTAGCCTCTATTATTTAGTCTTTGTGTGTGTTTTTTCCCCCTAGTGACTGATTTCCAGTTTATTATGGTCAGAGAAGATGCTTGGTATGATTTCAATCTTCTTAAATATACTGAGAATTTTTTGTGTCCTAACTGTGGTCTACCCTAGAAAGTGTTCCATGTGCACTTAAAAAATTATATTCTGCTCCTGTGGGGTGAAATTTTCTAAAGCTATCTATTAAGTCCATCTGATCTGGTGTGTAATTTAAGGCCACTGTTTCCTTGTTGATTTTTTGTCTGGAAGGTCTATTCATTGATGTCAAAGGGGTATTATGGTCCCCTACTATGACTGTACTACTGACATTCTCTTCCTTGATGTTCATCAAGATTTGCTTTACATATTTAAGTGCTCCTATGTTTGGTGCATAAATGTTTACAAAGGTTACATCTTCTTGTTGCTTTGCTCCCTTTATCATTCTGTAGTTTCCTTCTTTGTCTCTTAACAATAGCCTGTTTTAAAGTCTATTTTGAATCCTAATGGAAAACTACTGGTCTTTGAAAAAAGAGATAGAGGAAGATATAAACAAGTGGAAGAATATACCATGTTTATGGATTGGTAGAATTAACACCATTAAAATGTCCACATTACCCAAACCAATCTATAGATTCAATGCAGTCTCTATTAAAATAACAACAGTACATTTCAAAGTTCTAGAACAAATTCTCCCAAAATTTATATGGAACAACAGCAACAACAACAAAAACCAAATAGCCTCATCCATCTAGACAAAGAAGAACAATGTTGGAGGGATAACAATACCAGATATCAAATTATGCTACAAAGCCACTGTAATAAAAACAGTCTGGTACTGAAAAAAGAATAGGCATTTAGGTCAATGGAACAGAGCAAAGGCCCCAGAAATTGACCCAAGCCATTACACTCAATTAATATTTGACAAAGGAGATAAGAGCATACAATGAAGTAAGGATAGTCTCTTCAATAAATGGTGCTGGGAAAACTGGACAGATACATCCAAAAAATATGAAACTAGACCACCAACTTACACCATACACAAGAATAAACTCAAAATGGATAAAAGACTTAAATGTAAGTTATGAAGCCATAAAAATCCTAGAAGAAATCTTTGGCAGCAAAATCTTAGACAGCTCTCAAAGCAATGTGTTTTCTGATACATATCCAAGGGCAAGGAAAACAAAGGGGTAAACAAACAAATGGTACTACATCAAAATAAAAGCTTCTTAACAGCAAAAGAAACAACAAAATGAAAAGGTAGCTCACTGCATGGGAGAACATATTTACCAATGATACATTTGATAAAGGGTTAATTTCCAAAATATATAAGGAACTCTTACAATTTAAAAGGAAGACAAACAATCCAATTAAAAAATGGACAAAGAACCTAAATAGACACTTCTCCAAAGTGGACATACTGGTACAGATGTCCCAGAAACATATTAAAACGTGTTCAAAGTCACTAATCATCCTAGAGATGCAAATTAAAAGAACAATGAGGTGTCACCTAACACCTATCAGAATGGCTACGATCAACAAAACAACAAATGACAAGTGCTGGCAAGGATGTGGAGAAAAAGGAACTCTAGCACACTGCTGGTGGGAATGCAGACTGGTGCAGCCGCTATGGAAAATAGTATAAAGTTTCCTCAAAAAATTAAATATTGAACTGCCATTTGACCCAGTGATCCCACTTCTAGGAATATATCCTAAGAAATCCAAAATGCCAATCAGAAAGAATAAATGCTCTCCAGATCCATCCATGCTGTTGCGAATGGTAAGAGTTCTTTCTTTTTACAGCAGTGTAGTATTCCATTGTGCAGCTGTACCACTGTTTTTTAATCCACTCATCTGTTGATGGGCACTTAGGCTGTTTCCAAATCTTAGCTATTGTAAACTGTGCTGCTATGAACATAGGGATACATATATTCTTTCTGATTGGTGTTTCTGATTTCTTGGGATATATTCCTAGAAGTGGGATCACTGGATCAAATGAGATTTCCATTTTTAAATTTTTGAGGAAACTCCATACTGTTCTCCACAGTGGCTGCATCAGTCTGCATTCCCATTAGTGGTGCATAGGGTTCCTTTTTCTCCACATTCTTGCCAGCACTTGTCATTGATCGACTTGTTGATGATAGCCATTCTGACAGGTGTGAGATGGTACCTCATTGTTGTTTTGATTTGCATCTCTTGGATAATTAGTGACTGCGCATGTTTTCATATGTCTCTTGGCCGTATGTATGTCCACTTTCGAAATGTGTCTATTTAGGCCCTTTGCCCATTTTTCAAATTGAATTTTTACTTCCTTTTGTTAAGTTATATGAGTTTCCTATAAATTTTGAAATTAAACCCTTATTGGATATAACATTGGCAAATATGTTCTCACATGCAGTGGGCTCTCTTGTTTTATTGATGGTTTCTTTTGATGTGCAGAAACTTTTTATTTTGATGTAGTTTCATTTGTTCATTTTCTCTTAAGTTTCCCTTGTCCTAGGAGCTGTATCTGTAAAGATATTGTTATGGCATATGTCTGATATTTTTTTGTCTATGTATTCTTCTAAGATTTTTATGGTTTCCCATCTTACGATTAAGTCCTTTATCCATTTTGAGCATTATGCTAAGCTAAATAAGCCAGTCAGAGAAAGAAAAAAATCACATGATCTCACTTATTTGTGGAATATAATGAACAACATAAATTGATGAACAAAAATATACCCAGAGACACAGAAGCATCAGACAGAACATCAAACCTCAGAGGGAAGGCAGGAGAAGGTGGGGGGGGTAAGAGATCAACCAAAAGACTTATATGCATGCATATAAGCATAACCAATGGACACAGACAGTAGGTGGGTGAGGGCATGTGCTGGGGGGTGGGAGTGGCTGAGGAGATGTCACTAGGGGAAAAAGGAAACATATGTAATACTTTAAACAATAAGGAACTTAAATTTAAAAAAGAATAAATGTACCCCTATGTTCATAGCAGCACAATTTATAATAGCTAATATCTAGGAACAGCCCAACTGCCCATCAGTAAAAGAGTTGATAAAGAAACTGTGGTATATTTACACCCTGGAATACCATGCAGCAGTAAAAAAGAAGGATCTCTTACTCTTTGAGATAGCATGGAGGGACACAGAGAGTATTATACTAAGTGAATAAGCTGGACAGAGTAAGACAAAACTCACATAATCTCACTCATATGTGGAATCTAAAGAACAAAATAAACTGATGAACAAAATAGATCCAGGGACAGAGAAGCATGGAATAGACAGTTGAATCTCAGAGTGAAGGTGGAGGTGGGTGGCTAGGAGGGAAGAGATCAACCAAAGAACTTGTATGCATATATGCATAACTCATGGACAAAGACAATAGGTTGGTGAAGACCTGGGACAGTTGGCAAGGATAAGCTAGAAGGGGTCAGTAGGGAAAATGGGGGACATCTGTAATACTTTCAACAATAAAGATAAAAAAGTCTATTTTGTCCAGATTGTGGGGCTATACCACAGAGAGAAGAGTGCCCCACCTAAGAAAAATGGCATCAGAACTATGGGAGAGTGACTCAGCACGAGGATCCTGGGTTTCCCCAGGACCACAAATTCAAGACTCTCCTCATGCAACTCTAGTCCACTCCACCTTTCATCCACCATAGCCCAGGGTGAGTGGCTGTGAATGAAAATTTGTACATTGGCCCTTTAAGAGGGCACCTGTGTTTCCAGCAGACTTCCCTCTCTCCCTGATGGACAGAAACTCCATTACTTTTAAAAGCCAGATGTTTCTATGTCTCTGGATTTGTTTTTGTTCATCAGTTTATGTTGTTCATTATATTCCATAAATGAATGAGATCATGTGGTATTTATCTTTCTCTGACTGGCTTATTTCACTTAGCATAATGCTCTCCAGTTCCATCCATGCTGTTGCAAATGGTAAGAATTCCTTCTTTTTTTACTGCAGCATAGTATTCCATTGTGTAGATGTACCACAGTTCAGTTTAGCAAGATTAAAAGTTCTGGAGATTGGTTGCAAATGTGCATAGAGTTAACACTACTGAATGTACACTTAACATCGTTAAGATGGTAAATTTTATGTTATGTGTATTTTATTTAAAAATGCCCTTAATTGACACATTTTGTCATTCATTTGGCTTACCTCCACCTACTCACCTATTTCTTCCCTTCTTTCTCTAATTCCCTAATTCAGGGGTCCTCAAACTATGGCCTGCAGGCCACCTACACATACAGATATTGTATTTGTTCCCATTTTGTTTTTTTACTTCAAAATAAGATATGTTCAGTGTGCATAGGAATTTGTTTATAGTTTTTTTTTTTAAACTATAGTCCGGCCCTCCAATGGTCTGAGGGACAGTGAACTAGCCCCCTGTTTAAAATGTTTGAGGACCCCTGCCCTAATTGCTTTAGTGCCAATTCACAGAATCATGAAATTTTAAAGTTGGGAGGACATGAAGTGTTCATCTAATTCAGTGTTTTTTCAACTTTTAATTTCAGCAGACTTGTGACTACTTCAATCAACTGGATGGAGGGGGTAAATAGGTAACATCTATAATACTGTCAACAATAAAAAAATAAACTTAAAAAGAGCCTGATGTTATGTGGAGGCCTGTCCTTGGCTTTGGTGCTTTGCTGGGAGACCGGCTTTGGGTTTCAATCCCGTGCTTCTCATGAGGAACCCCTGAAACTGAGGTATCCCTCTGGGACGTCAGTCACTGCCAGTGGGAGAGGGGCCATCCCTTTTTATATCTCTTCCCTTTCTGCCAGTCTTGATATGGCTTCTTCTATAAATCATTGGCTATAAGGCTACTGTTTAGTCAGTCTTCAGTTGTTTATTCAGGATGATTGTTCCATAATTTTGTTGTAATTCCAGTTTGATCCTGGGAGGAGGTGAGTGTAGCTTCCACCAACTCTGAAGCCATCGTTGATTCTCCTAAATTCATTTCTATCATTTTATCTTGGGACTTTGGGTCTTGAAGAGAGATCTATATTTTAAACTGCTATGTTTGAACTTGACTTTAAGCAGGGCCAACCTAAATTATGACAGATTAATTCTATTGTATACCAATTGATGTCTCTTGCTATTTTATCCAGATTTCAAGTATGTTGGTTCTATTCAGATTTTGCTTTTTGAGGCGATCAATTTAGGGACTGACTATCTTAAATTCATTGGCATGTCTTCCTTCTTACTCACCTGTGAAGCACTATCTCTCTTCTTGATATTAGCACATGTCTTCATGTTTATTTTTGGCCTTTGCAAATTACAGACATCTTACAGATTGACACTTGCTGCTTTTTTATGTAGCTTAAGGCACCAACCCTAAAAAAACTAATCATGCCTTTATTTTTATGTTATTAATTTAAATAAAGGAGCACCTTTGCCTCTAGAACAGGCACAGAAGCACAGGAAGATTACATTTATCCTTTTCCTTTTAGGGGATTGGTTTTAGTAGTACATGTTTGAATGAATCCACTGAAGCAAAAGAGTTACCAGAGGAAGATATATGAAAGATTAAAAGAATAACATCAGCCCTGACTGTTTTGGCTCAGTGGATAGAGCATCAGCCTGGGGACTGAAGGGTCCCGGGTTCAATTCCAGTCAAGGGCATGTACCTTGGTTGCGGGCACATCCCCAGTAAGTAGTGTGCAGGAAGCAGCTGAATCGATGTTTCTCTCTCATTGATGTTTCTAACTCTCTATCCCTCTCCTTCTCCCTTCCTCTCTGTAAAAAAAAAATCAATAAAATATACTAAAAAAAAAGAATAACATCAGATAATATATAAAAATCTACTTAGCATTTTATGTACTTACTTATTCCTAAGCCACTTATAATAATTTATTTTGTGTACAAGCCATAATATTCCCCACTGTACCCAAACACATGCACACTTCAATATAACAAAGTTCTATGGTCACTCCTATATATTGGAAGGGAAAGTAAATGGAGGCAGAATGAAATACCATTTTTGACCAGAACAATGATAAGTTGAAAGGTAGAGTTCTAGGATCTTGGTGCTTGAAATTATAATATATTTTACTCTAGTGTATTTTAAGAAGCATTTTCATGCCTTTTATTTCATTTGATTGTCATAGCTTTCCTGTGGGGTAGATTAGATAGATGTCTTTATTTCCTAAGCAACAGAGAGGATAAATTACTCGCCCAAGCTCACTGAGCAATTTAGCATCAATACCCTTTCATTTTCCTCTTCTTTTTCTTCTTTATTTTTCCTTAGAAGAGGAAAAGCTATTGCCCAGCTTTGTTCTGAGCCTCAATAGTCAATCAGTCATCAGGGGCAGGGAGCAGCTAGAAGAGAGATAAATCCTCTCCTGCAATGTAGAGAACATTCATTAAATCTGTGTTTAGTTAATAAATTTCATGTAATCATGCAGCCCCTTTGTTTGGTCCTGGGAATTTGGAAATGAGCCAGCAAGGCCTAGTCCTGTGTCTCATAGAGCTTACCATCAATGCTTAGACTGGGAGAGAAAAGCATGAGGAAAGTCAGAGGTGTGGTGGGGACAGGCAGACTGGTGTGGCTGGAGCCTAGGATATATGAGTAGGAGTGACAGAAGATACTTTTGGAGAGCTGGTAGGAGCCTACTGATCAATTCAAACTTGATCCTATAACCAGTGTAAAATCATTAGCAAACAATTAACTAGGGGAAAATATACAGAATTCCACAAAAAATGCAGAATTCCACTACAACATGGTAGGTGTTAAGTTTGAAAGTTGTCAGACAGCATAACATAGAGGCTAAGAACATGGTCTCTTCTTTGGAACGGGGCTAGCCTGGTTTTGAATCCCATTTCCACTACTTACTAGATGTGTTGCTTTAGGCAATTTACTTAATGCCCCTGTTCTTGCTTTCCTCATTTGTAAAATGGGAATTATTATGGCCTTTATCTCTTAGGGATATTATGAGAATTATGTGAGTTAATATTTGTACAGCAGTGTCTGGTATATACTAAATGCTAATAAAATAAATAAAATAAAACCTAGTGGAGAGTACAAAGAAATTTAAATTGGTTGGTTTGAGGGATAATGTGGCTGGTCTTTTCCCTCCTTACCAACTCTGATTTTTACCTCCTCATACTGACTTTCCCATTTCTGTCACTTTAAGATTAGGGCTTGTTTGGGAAAAGAGAAGAGGAAAGTATGATGGAAATACCCTATAAAAAAGCCCAGTATCCTGCCATTCTGTCTACTTAACTACTTCACACAGCTGGAGCCTCAACTTGCTGAAGACCAGTTACCTCTGTGTGACTAGAGCTGAGTCAAACAACTGGACCTTAGGTACTTCACAGCCCTATTACGGGTCTCATCTCTCTTCCATCACTCACTGGGGATGGTTCTTAGCCAAATGCCTGCCTGCTCTCCTCACAGAAAGGACTGTGGAGGCCACTGGGACTTGCAACCTCTGGCCAAATGGGGTCCTTGAACCCAACCATTTTCCTTCCCCTATCACCTCTCTTCCTCTGGTTGCCACCATTGTGGGGTCTCTGAGCCCAGTAGTATCAGAGAAGAGGAGGAAAGTGAAGATAAAAAATAGCAAATAGCCAAGGTAATTATTTATATATTGCTTTATTTATTCCCTAAGACAACTATTTTTGCCACATTGTTGGAATGTGTGCCTGCCTTCTCAGATTTGGCAAGCCAATTATGTTACTGCTTTAATGACGCCCAAACCACATCCCTGAGAGGTCATCATAATTGTTTCTGCCTCCCCAGTTTGATGCCAGGGGTTTCATGTCTGTTTAGAGGCTGCCTCTGGCCAGTGGAAAGACATGCAGTCTCAAATGCCTTACCCTCTGCCCTGGCCACCTCCACTGTTCTCCTATCAGGATTCTTAAGACCTGCTGTAGGCTCCAGGGAGAGCTGGTAAACTCTTCCCCTTTGCCAGAGATGGGGAGGGAGATGGACTCAGAGATGAAGCATGTCAGTTGCATGAAACACTCCATTTCACAGTAAAGGGGCTGGGAGGAACACTGGGTATATCTGGCCTGGCTATTAGCTATCAAGGTCACTGCAGCCTTGAACCTCCCTTGAGAAATTTACCAGGTCCCTTTAGTTGCCAGGGTCCTAATAATCCCTTTATCTGGGCAGAAATTTATAAGCATATTTATAAATATTTTTTCTGTTTACTCTTAAAATTGTCTGGTGAGATAGGTCACATTATCCCATTTTATAGGTAAAAAAACAACAATGGAGGCTTAGAGAAGTTAAGAAAGTTGCCCATGATATGATAACCTTGAACTTTTCATTCCAAGCTCATGCTCTTTTCAACATTCCAGGGATGTCTCTATGATTTTTACTGTCCCTTCATACCCAGGAAGGGTACAGATGATCTGCTTTAACAGCTTACCCTTACGTGTGCCGTCCTCTCCATTTACCATGTCTCCCCTGATGTCTCCAGTGTCATCTAGCTATACAGGAGGCCTGAGAAATGTCCTATATCTTAAATCTCTCTTTCTTCCCTTCCACCAAGAAAAAGAGTGGAAGAATCTTAATTCTACTATTGATCTGATGACTGGTCCTTGGTAGCAGGCCTTGTATGAATGTCCTAAGGAGTTCATCTTTTGAACAAGGACTGAAGCTTAATAGAACAATGCTCACCTAATGGAGACCCAGACACCAAGGTCAGCTGTTAGTGGGGAGAGGAAAGTATTTTAAATATGAAGATAGATGGAGCTCTTTATTTTCAAATACTACTCAGTTGCAACAGGAGCAAAGAGAAGGATGTGAGGTTCTTGCTTCTGACATCTGCCTGAAAGGGGCTCAGTCAGTGCTGCTGCCTTTCTGGATAGTGAGCAGCAGGAAGCACACACATTACCAGAGTCTCCACTGCTGGGACCATATGGGACTCTCTATTCTGGGTAGACGACCAACTGCTCCAGGAGAATATAAATGGGAAGAGCCCTGGTTGGAAGTAGAGGGCCTTGTGTTCTCATTCCTGGTTTCCTGTAGCTTCATTGAGTAAATGCTTTTTCCTCTCAGGTCCCTTGTCTTATCTGTAAAATGGGGTGAAGCTCTCTTAAGAGGAAAATGAATGTCTGGAGAGTACTGTATACATTTTCACACAGTACCCTGTTTGATCATCAAGTCTTATTTAAACTGAGGATACAGAAACAAGCTTAGAAATTTTATCTGACTTGCCCAAAATCATGACCAGTAAGTGGCAGAGCAAGTCCAATTTTGTTCATGTTTCAGGGTCATTATATGTAAAATGGAAATGATGATGTTGATGATAATGGTGAGGATGACAATAATGACAGCTAATGAGCATTTATCATAAGCCAGACTCTGTGCTAAGCACTGTTATTTAACCCTCACAACAACTCTATAAGGACAGTACTATTATTATCCTGATTTTACAAATGCTGAAAACTGAGGCTCAGTGGTTTAATATCTTGCTTAAGGTCATATTCAGCAAATAGCACAGCTAGTGCTTAAATCCTAGGACTAACCTCTGGGTTAGTGCTCTTGATACTGTACTATTCTGCTTAAAATAAGTGAAAAGTGCTTTGGGAATGTGCAGTGCTATCTGATTGCAGACCAGTTCTCTACAATATTTTATTAGGCCCACCAAATGAGCCTGGCAGCCTCTAAGGCAGTGGTTCTCAACCTTCTGGCCCTTTACATACAGTTCCTCATGTTGTGACCCAACCATAAAATTATTTTCCTTGCTACTTCATAACTGTAATGTTGCTACTGTTATGAATCATAATGTAAATATCTGATATGCAGGATGGTCTTAGGTGACCCCTGTGAAAGGGCCGTTCGACCGCCAAAGAGGTTGTGACCCACAGGTTGAGAACCTCTGCTCTAAGGGGAATGCACACTTGTGTGGGCACCAGGCCAGAAGGTCAGAGCAAGTTGGCGCAATGCTTATAGGAAACCGCCTTTCACCAGTAGGAGGCTCAAGCTCTCTGAAGGTAGTGTGTGCAGCATCCTCAGACCTACTCTGTTTTGTCAGCTAATCTGCATGTCACCATGGGCTCAGTGGGCACCTATATGAGAGCAAATATTGTTCCACTTTTTCCTTGCCACCTTGACTCCTAAAGTATTTGTTCCATGCATCTCTGGCCTTTTCAGGCAACTTAGGGAGACACGTCCCTCTTTTTTCCCACCACTGCTGTCTTTAGTTTTTCCAGACAAGAGTTGGCCTGTTATAAATGTTACTTTACCTCTTGAGTCTCAAGGGAACGAAAGCTAACACACTAGCTATTATAGCATTTTATTTGGATCTATGCTGGGACATCATAAAGCTTGCATCCTACATCTTACAAATTAAAAGGGATTTTATTGTTGGGTTCATAGAGTCCTAATAGGTACTCAACTGTCTCAAGCACTAGCTCCCATTTTTTGGCAGTATCATTCTCTCTCCATAAAAGTCACATATTCTGTTACTCCTCAGAGCTTTCCAATGTACTGTCTGTCTACTATCATGTTGCAAAGAAATTTCAGGGAAAGAAATTTAGCAATGTCTGGGGAGGCTGTGCCATTGTGCAAATTAAATACCACACCAGGTATGACAAAGATGAGCAAGCTATGGAGACTACTGACAAGACAGTGGTTCCAGGGACAGGCTAGTATGGGATCAAGTTGTTGTTAGTAATGGCATTGCATTTTCCAAGTCTTTCAACACCTGCAAGATCTGACTCAATTCAACCCTCCACTTTCTAGATTTCTTTTCCCAAGCTTTTGAGAACCTCCAGAACAAGTCACATGGCTATCCAGATTGATGCCCCCAAGTTCATATTTTCTGAGCTCTGCTAAGCCCACAGTGCTATTCCATAAAAGCTTCTCTTTTGAATTTCTTTGGCTGGATTCATTTTGAAAGTCCCATAGGCAGGTATATATCCTGTTTCCCTGTGTCCCTCCTCCCTGCTTCACACAGAAAAAGCTTGTCTCCTACCACAAAGAGGAAAGACTCTTTGAACTATGAATTTCCTCTGATCCCTGACAAATATATTTGTATCCAACTTTATACTCCTTTCTGTTAGGCTAATTTCCCCACCTTGGCTCTTGACCCCCCACTTCCTACCTCCCCAGTATGTTCTTCCCCAGATGCTCAATCTTCTCCACTCAGTTCTTCTCTTCTCAGCCCTTGAATGTGTTCAAGGCTGTCCATCCAAAATTAAAGTCGCCTCCTCAAGCTACTTCCTCCCCCCTAAACTCCACTGTGATAATTCTCAAATGCAAAGTTCCCATTTGTGTAGTCTATATCTCCAATTCTTTTTGCTACCCAGTACAGTTTAGCCCTGTCTTCTTAACTCATTTCTATAACATCTGAACACTAACAGCAGCTAACATTTATTAAGTTCTTACTATGAACAAGGCACTCTGTGAGGCACTTTATGTGAATTATTTTATTTGATCTTCACAACAACCCTATGAGGTAAGTATTATCATAATCTCCATTTTATGGATGATGATGGTTAGAACTTTCCAGTGACTTGTTCAAGGTCACATAGTAGAGCTTTGATTTAAGCAGAAGTAATCTGTCATTAGAACCCATACTCTAACTTAAGGCACCACGTTTATTCTGAAGCCTAGAAAGTAAAGGTTTCAGACTTTGTGTGCCATAAAGACTCTGGTGCTACTGCTCAGTTCTGCCATTGTGAAATGAAAGCAACCATAGACAATATATAAATGAATGAGAGTGACTTTGTTCTAATAAAACTTGATTCATGGACAGTGAAATATAATTTCCTATAATTTTCACGTCATGAAATATTCTTCTTTTGACTTTTTCTCAGGGTTTTAAAAATGTGATGAACATTTTAGCTTGAATTCCATAAAAAAACAGGGGGTGGGCCAGCTTTGGCTTATGGCTATAGTTTGCACTGCTTGTTCTAATCATTACACTATTCAGGGCCCCTCCAATTGTCAAATCCAGTGGGTACAGCTTTTAATGCTAATGATCCACCTCCTTTTTTTTCCTCCTCTGATGACTATGAAGTCACTTCCTGTTTTCCATCTACTTTTATATTCCCTTGTGTCTTCTGAAAGTGTTTTTATCCCACCTACCCCTCAAATGTTGGTATTTCCAAAGATCAGTAGTTCACTTTGTTTACTCTGCTATAGTAATTGATTCTACTTCCATGACTAACGTCTGCTGTTAATGTAGTAACTTTGAGCATGGACTTTGGAGGTTTATTTGCCTGGGTTTAAATCCTGCTCCAATGAATACTGCTGTGTGATCTCATAGGGTTTTTGTGAAGATTAAATAAATTATTTGGAAAACTCTGGACCCATGCTTTTAATACAATAAAATAGTAGCGCCATTGTTGTGCTAGTATTATTAGATGGTGACTCCCTATTCTATATCTCCAGTTCAGAATTCTATTTTTGAGTCCTATACCCAAATATTGAAATGCCTATTTAACACCTGTACTTGGATATCCTATTGGCATCTTGACCTCAACATGTCTGCAACCTAACTCATCATCTGTCTCCCACCCCACATCCCTAATCTATTTTTTCTCCATCATTCTTTATTCTTGTTAACAATAACACTGTCCCCTCAGTCATTTAACTGATAAAGCTGGGAGTCCAGTTTTATATCAGAAAATAAATGACATTAAAGATCTAGCTTTAAAGTCAAGATGAGACTGAACTTTTTTATTTCCCCTGAGTTAGGATTTGAGATTAGCTATGAGGTTGATTTGAAAATCGTTCCTCTTTTCCCTTTCCTAATCGCCTTCCCTCCACTCATTCAGATTGATCTTCTTTCTGTCCTTCAAACTGCTCATTTCTAACTCCTGACCTTTGATCACACAGTTTCTCTCATCTGAAATGTACTTCTTGATGTATCTCCAAATGCCATCCATCATTTAAGAGCTGAGACACCCATGAAGCCTTCTTGACTTCTCCAGTTAACAAAATAAGGTATATTTTGGAACTGAGTGCTTATACTTTAAATTTGATTTTTATTACATATTTCATACTTTATTATGCTTTCTATCACAAGTCTATAAGTCATATTGTTTCAACTACATTATAAACATCTTAAATTCAGAGAGCACAGAATATTCTTGTGAATTCTCCATAATGCATCATACAAGTCTCCTTTTAACTTCAATCTCTCATGTTCTGGCTCCTCTCCTTCCAATAAATGTGGAATACAAGGTTCTACTTTATCTTGTTTTCTTCTTCTTCTTCTTCTTCTAACTTTCTTCCTTGAATATTTTAAATCTATTTTTAGAGATAATTTTTAAGATAGTTATATCTATGACTTCCCAAATTTTCATCTCATATCCTAACCTCTCTCTTGAGCTCCTTTCCTACATCTCAAACGTTTTGGTGGACATTTTCACAAGGATGTCTTGCCTGACTTCAAACTTAATACTGTATTGAGATCTCAACTCATCATTTCCCCACCTTACCCCAAATTGACATTTCCTTATGGCATTACCATTCTCTGTTACCTGGATAAAATTAGTAGTTGTCTTAAACTACTTTCATCACACATGCACAATATTACTCCATAATATATCTACTGTTCCTTGATGGTGTCTTTTATGCTTCATCCTTTTCAAGTCCACTACTACAGTCAAAACAACAATAATAACAATAATAATGATAAACATGAATCGAGTGTTATGACCAAGTGCTAGGCTAAGTGCTTTAAATGTATGAAATCATTTGATCCTGATAAGTATTCCCACAAGGTAGGTATTCTTGCCATCCCCTTTTCATAGGTGAGGAAACTAAGACTCAGAATGACAGAGCTAGAATCACACCAAAATGGGTTTGAACCCAAATTCTCACCTTAACTTACAGTGTTAGTTACTCTTCATACCTAGATTTCTATAATTGTTTCCTAACTGATATACCTGCCATTGCTTGCTCTTCTATCAATCCTTCCTGCATAGTGTTTCTAGAATAATCATCCCCAAACATTGCTATCATTATTTCATTTTATTTCTCAAAATTCATTGCTCCTTTTCTTTTATCCACTAAATTAAAGCTATCCACAGCCAAATATACAAAGTCCTTTACAATCTTATCACAACCTAAATTCTCAGCTTTATTTTTGGAAGTGTATGTGTTGGCTCTGACTCCTGGTGAGTCTCTGAATGAGTGGTGTCCACAATGTCTTGTCCTCAACAGCCCTATACAGCTTCTGTAGACCCATGCTTATGGCTTTTTTAATGGAGTCAGTCCATCTCATATTTGATCATTCCCTTTTCCCACTGCCTTCTATTTTCCTAGCACTATAAGCCTTTCTAAAGAGCCCTACTTTCTTATAATGTGCCCAAGTAGGGGAGCTTCAATTTTGTAATTTTTGCCTCCAGCAATGTTTCAGTCTTAATTTGCTCTAGGACCCACTTGATTTGTCTTTCTGGTGGTCCAGGGTATTCGTAGTGCTCTCCTCCAACACCCTATTTTAAATAAATCAAAATTTTCCTACTAGTCTTCTTCACTGTCAAACTTTGAAATCTGTACCTGCATATATTTCTATACATAAATTAAACCATGCTGCCCTATTCTGCCATACTTTGATTTCATTGCATGTTTATCCCTATCATCCTACTCACTTCTGACCATTTTGTGAGTTCCTAGGGGGGAATGTTTGGACATGCAAGTTTGCAACCCATTGTGCCTCCCACTTAGTCCACACTCAATGAATATTTGTCAAGTGAATGATGGTAGGAGTCCAGTTACCACTTGGAGGATTAGATTGTTTAATTTTATCTTAACACTCTCCTCTTTCTTTCCTCCTCATTATACCTCTTGTTTTTATTTTTTCTTCCCTGGCAAAATTACCCTACCACAAATGTGAAAATATTATTTTCTGCAACATCAACATCTTAGAAAAACCTATTACCATTTCATTAGCTTTTCCCTCACTTTACCCCCAAACATACTTTCCTGCCAATCTTTCTTCATTTCTTGGTATTTATCATTAAACTGAAAGTTACTAATATGAAAAGTTTCTGAGGGTTACCACTGGGTAATGACTACAGCACAGTCTGGAGAATAAAGTTCTCTGGTGGCTCTTGAGGTGAGATATTTTATGTAAGCTGCAGACTTTCAGGTCATATTAAGCACTGATCAGGAAACCTGAGCCATTTTATCCAAGAGATGGCAATGTAAGTGACAACTGGGAAGTCCCATTCCAAATCCAGATGTTATAAATCTCCAGATGTTCTTGAATGACTGAGAGAAAACATTCCCATTTTATTAGATTTTTTACCTTGTCTTTAGATCCTTGCTACTTTCTAAGCATTGCCATAGATTAAGGACCACGATGTCAAGAAACAGCATGGATTCACTTACAGTTCAGGAATATTAAGGTTTTTATGTTTAGGTAGATATTCATTTATTTTTAAACGTTATTCATAATATCTGGTCAGTGATTCTAATCATTCAAACTTTTTTGACATAAATATTTTGACAAATATTTATAAAACTTTTAACAAAAAACCCAGAGCAAAAACAACATTTATATTGGACCCAATATACTAGTACAGTGGTCAGCAAACCACGGCTCGCGAGCCACATGCGGCTCTTTGGCCCCTTGAGTGTGGCTCTTCCACAAAATACCACGTGCGGGCGCGCACGTACAGTGCGATTGAAACTTGGTGGCCCATGTGCAGAAGTCCGTTTTCGGCCTGGGCGGGTCTATTTTGAAGAAGTGGCGTTAGAAGAAGTGGGGGGTGTCGATTGGTTGGTGACGGGAGATGCGGTGCAGGTGGGCCACGGGATATGCAGCGTGGGAGAGGCAAGAGCGATTCATGCATGAGTTCAGTGAGCCAGTCAGCAGTCTCATTGTGCAGTGGTTAGTGCTAGTCGCATCCGCAAATCGTGCGCGGGTGACAAAAGATAGATGAAACAAGTATACAAGAAGAGTGTGATGGGAGAGTTGGAAGGGGTCGACCTCAGCGAACGTACCTTAATCAGATTGAGGACGTTTTTAGCAAAGGCCAGCTTAGGAGTACCCTAATTAAGTTAATAACAGTGTACCTACCTATAGAGTTTAAGTTTAAAAAATTTGGCTCTCAAAAGAAATTTCAATCATTGTACTGTTGATATTTGGCTCTTTTGACTAATGAGTTTGCTGACCACTGTACTAGTACACACCAATGTACACATTTGCACACACACAGATACACATACACAAAATACTGAACGAAAGTTTCATGAAATAATGTTTACTCTTAATACATGAGATTCATATTTTTCTCTTTTAATCTATTTCATTTAAAATAGTGGTGCTGATGAACTACCAAACTGATTTCACAGTAAATAATGAATCATTTGCCCACATTTTGAAAAACACTGGTTCAAAGGATGGAAACTAGAAAGAAGATGATAATGTGTTCTATTTTATGCTACTAGGAGGAAAATAAGTATTGCATGCAGCTGCTATGCTGGGAAGAAGCAGTACTCAAGTTATAGCTAAAGAACAATATTCATAGCAGGGATAACAAATATAATTAACTGTGGTATACTGATTTTGTTATAAATTTTATTCAATCCTTTGTTTAAACAAACTTGTCATCTTTTGTTTTCTGCGCCTGTTTCTGTATAACATGCTACTAAACTATAGGGCAATCTAAAAAAAAAAAATTAACTATAGGGCAATCTGTTTAAATGTTTACAGCTATGCAAGAGTTCCATGTTCTTTTTTGCAAGTTAGACAGAAAGCTTTCTAAATTTTAAAGATTATTTATAAAAAGGATATTGGGCTTATTTATACTAAAATAGAATTACTTTATTACTATATGGAATGATAACTATATTTCATGAATTGTTATGTTTTCTCTCCACTGCACTATGGACATTTCTCCTCCCCTCCCCTCCCCTCCCCTCCCCTCCCCTCCCCTCCCCTCCCCTCCTCTCCCCTTCCCTCCCCCCTCCCCTCTCCTCTCTCTTCCTCCTCCTCCTTCTTTCTCTCTCTCTCTCTCTCTCTCTCTCTCTCTCTCTCTCTCTCTCTCTCTCCTCTGTCTCCCCTTTGTAAATACTGGAATTCCAGTATTCTGGAATTTTCAGATAACATTGGTGGGATAATATGGAGGCATCAGAGTACAGAGTATTCAGGTGAGTGTCACAGGGCCAAAGGGACTATAAAACATTTTTTAAAGTGGGCATAATCATGAGTTGCTTGGATAATTGATTGGTCCAAAGACTTGGCCTTTAACATGGATGTTAGTTCTTTCAAAGTTACACTGTAGAGAGAATGCTACAAAAGGACAAAATGGATTTGAGCTGTAGTTTGAGAGATTTTGTTTTGAAGTAAAGATTTTTCTGAACATTAATTCATAGTTTCTTGTACTTTCATCCAGAAGTTCTAGGGGGAAAAATAAAATGGGGGTGGGTGGGTTGTGGAAATAAAATAGATGTGAAACAGATTAGGAGCAAGCTTTTCCATTAAATGCCTTTTTATATATGTATTTTGATTATTTAACCATAGACATAAATTACCTAGTCAATCATTTAAATAAAAAAGAGAAAGCACAAAAGAATAACAATACGGAAAATAAAAATAACAAACAAAAGAGCTTTCTGGCAATGAGGAGGCCAAGGGAAAATGCAAGAGCTGGAGGAAGAGAGACCAATATTCTAATCTTACCTCCATCATTGACTAGCTATGTTATATTAGTCACGTAACTTAACTTGCCTAATCCTGTTTCCTAATCTGTTAAGTGGGGATAATAATAACTATCACAAAAGACTGTATTGAAGATTCAGATAACGTACTTGTACCACTCAACACAAAGAAGATTGTGGTAGGCAGGATAATAACCGTCTAAATATGTCAGTACATCCCACAACCTGTGAATCTGTTAAGTTATATGACAAAAGGGATTTTTCAGATGGAATTCAGGTTGATGGAGAGATTATTCTGGATTATTCAGTGAGCTCCATGTGATCACATGGGCTCTCAAAAGCAGAGAGGGAAGCATGATAGTTAGAGAGAGATGCAAAGGAAGAAGAGGCAGAAGATATTCAAAGCATGAGAAGTACTCAATCTGCCTTTGCTGGATTTGAAGTTGGAAGAATGGGGCCATGGGATAAGGAATGTGTGTGGCCTCTAGAAGCTAGGAATGTCCTTCAACTGACAACCAGCAAATAAATCAAGACTTCAGTCCTACAACTGTAAGGAAGTAAATTATAGCAACAACCTGAATAGGCAAGGAAATGGATTCTTCCTTGGAGCCTCCAGAAGTGAATTCAGGCCTGCTGACAACTTGATTTTACTTTAATGATTCTCAAGTCAGACTTCTGACCTATTGACCTATAACAATGATAAATTAGTGTTGTTTAAAACTGCTAAATTGTGGAGGTCTGTTATGGCCACAATAAAGAACTAATACAAATATGTTCAATAATTGATAGCAATTGCTATTTTTAATTTAGGGTGATCCCAGAAATCTTATCAATTAGTGATTTATATTGTCTATCCTCTTAAATATCAACAGATGTTGGGCATCCTCTGTTCCAAAAGAAGCTTGAGGTTTCAAACATGCCAAGGGAATGGGACCCAGAGTTTGTGGTGTCTCTTTCTGTATCTTTGCAATCTGGCTGTCTAGATTAGATATGCCAATCAATAAGTCTTTAGAGAATCTACTGCTTAGTGATTTTATTGAAATTTATAAAATTTATTGGAAGTTATAAAATTCAATAATCATAGGTACATATATATTTTTCTTTTTTTATTGTCTAAAGTTTTACATATGTCTCTTTTTTTCCACAATTGACCCTCCCCATCCAGCCATTCCAACCCCAGGCAAGCCCCCACTGCCACAGTGTCTGTGTCCATTGGTTATGCTAATATGCATGCATACAAGTCCTTTGGTTGCTCTCTAACTCCCCCTCCCCTACCTTTTGTCTCTAGATCGATCTAGTCTTGTTCATCAAATTATGTTGATCATTATATCCCACATACGAGTGAGATCCTGTGATATTTATCTTTCTCCGACTGGCTTATTTCACTTAGCATAATGCTCTCCAGTTCCATATTTTACAGGTGAGAAAAATTGAGCAGATAGAGAGCACTATGATCTGGGAGAAAGTAGGATCTGTTTTTTCCCCCCCACCTATAAAATAGTGATAGGCATAATATTTACCTATGTTATTAAATTATAAAATGAACAAGTTATTTAATCCCTTTGAGCTCATCTGCAAAATAAAGATGATAATGTATCCATTTCATAGAGTTGTTGTGATGATTTAAATGAGATACTGTGTGTAAAATGTTTGGCACATAACTGAGCACTCTAGGTGTTAACTGTTGTTGAGCTGACCTTTGTAAGGTGTTGGAAAGGCAAAGCATTTCTTATATAACACCACTAGTTTCTGGAGGAAAAATCATTGTAGGTAAGCTGGGGAATTATCTGTAATGTTTTTGCCACTTTTGTTGGCTATGATTAAGAAATATTTATTGAGTTTCTCTGCTTTGCCCTCATAGGGGGGCATGCAGGAAGCAACCATCCATAGTTCTCTCTCATCTGTTTCTCTCTTTCCCTCTCTCTCCCTCAAATCAATAAAAACGTACTTTTTTAAAAGAAATATTTATTTATTGACTTTCTCTGCTATGTCTTTACCTAAACCATTGTTTTAACCCAAATATTATCTCATATTCATTCTGTATAGTAGGAGTTGTTATTTGCCCATCTTTACAGATTGCTATCAGACCAGAAATCCAATAATATTTATTTCTGCCCCTAGAATGCTGTTTCATCTTTGATTTTTCCATAGTTGGTCCATTGAAGGATGTGTGTGTGTGTGTCTGGATAGGTCTGTATGTACATGTGTTTCACTACTGCATATATGTGCAAACATGCAGAAAGAATCTCATTACTAACTAACTTTCTAACTTGATAATTTTGAGACATGCCATATAGAATAGGGTCACTTCTGACTTCAGTCTTATTCTGTGAAGTGATTAGGGACACCTCTAATTTTTCCAGGATAATATTTATTTTTGGACCTCCACTTTGTTCAAATACTTTTGTGTGTCTTTCTTAGTATTATATCTGTGAAAATCCCAATGTGATTCACACCAAGATGCTAGGTACCGCAAGACATCACATCAAGTGGTGAGTTTTCTAGAAAACTAAAATTATTGGCTAAATCATATTACTTATAATAATATCGTTCATGTTTTGATTGTTCACAGTAGGTTGGTGTCTTATAGATAGTGTCTCATTTAATCTTCTTAATAACTCAATTTCAATGTTAATCCCTTTATACTGATCAGGTATGTGAGGCTCAAAGTACCTGGTACTAATTTACACAGCTGGTTATTTGTGGACACAGTTAAGATTTGAACTCAGGGTTGTGTGAGTCCCCAAACCCAGGTTCTTCTGGTAAACAGAACAATCCTGTGGACTCCCTTTGAATAATCTCTCTTGCCTACACTTAATGCTTTTATGCTGAATAACGATAGAAGTGGACCTGGTGGAATTTTATATTTTTATTTTTAGTGATAAGCTGCATGAATTGTCCCTAAATGCCTAGCACACATTGTCTCTTCTCAAATGACTTTCAGATGATTTTTGGGATAAACTCTAGTTCAGTGACTCTCAAGCTTGAGTATGCAAACAAATCATTGAGGATCTTCTTAAAAATCAGATTCCAATTCAGTAAGTCTAATGAAATGTCTAAAATTCTGCATTTATAAATAGCTTCCAGTGGATGGTAGTGCTACCGGTGTGGTGACCACACTTAGAATAGCAAAACCCAAGCCCACTTCATCTTAGCCTCTCTTTCTTCACCTTGTAATATCCTCACTATAATGTAAAAGTTCTCCACATCCTCCTTCTGGGCTGTAATAGACATGTATGCATCAGCCTATTTTCTCAGATTCTAAAAGAAAGTTATAGCAACAACCTCCATCATTGACTAGTATTGAGGTGGATTAATGGAAACCAAGCATAGATCCTAGGGAAAGGAATTAAGAAACAATACCACCCCAGACTCCTAACAAAACTTCTTTTTATCATTGTCTACTATAAAACCATCTGACTTGTATTTTTTATTTCCTTTGTTTTAATTTTTTTCAGAAAGTGTGTGTGTGTGTGTGTGTGTGTGTGTGTGTGTGCATGGGCATTTATGGGTGCCAATCCAAGACTGAGTGTACAGAACCAGAGCCACAGTCACTGGATTTCACCAGCTTCTATTACTTAAAATTAATAGGGAGCTGCAGAGACTCAGTTTTCTAGGCGCCTTGTGAACCAGATCAGCAAGAATAGTGTGAGCAGTGAACTCTTCATCATGTTTAATTCTGCCCTCCACCTGAATATGCTAGCTATAGAAATATTCCATGTTTTCTTAGCTAGCAAAATAGAAGCATGTGTGCGTGTGCATGTGTGTGTAAGTGTGTGTGTGTGTGTGTGTGTGTGTTAGAGGGGAGTGGAGATTAAGAAGACAAGTCACAAATATATGGCAATGAACATGTAAATATAAACATGTAACTATGAGTATGGGATGGAAGTAGAGGGTTGCGATCTTAGTAAACCTGGCTTTAGTTTCCTTTTGATTTCTTGGAGAGATCTCCACAGAGCTTTAGGAAATTAATTTAGTACTAGCAGGCAGTCTTGAATTCTGGTTTTGGTTCTGTCACTAACTAGCTGTGTGATTTCATCATTTCTACTCTCTGGGTTGCAATTTCTCTATAGATGAAGTGAAGATATTGGATTCTGCCATGATCCTTGCATGTTTGCCACTATCTTCTCTTTCTTTCTTTTGCTATGGCAAAAATCTGGGGCAGTTGCATTTAAGTGTCAAATCTGCAATGGGTGATAGAGAACCAAACATAGGAAGCTTGCAAAGTGCCCTTGAGCCAGTGAACTGTAATTTTTGTTTTGTTCCAGCAGGTATTATTATTATTGTTATTATTATTATTTTGAAATCATCTGTTCTTACTCAGTGGAACATGATGTACACGTTTGTTTATAAGACCACAGCTGAGTCATTCAGAATTCAACCTTTGCTATTGGGATGGGTTGGTTAGTCTCACTGGACAAAGGGCTTAAGAGACCCATCAACAGAAGGAAAGACACATGAGTTTTAGAAAGGATGACACTATGGAAACCTCAGCTATAAGCTCTGGGCTTGTTGGCTAGTCTCAATTTATCCCTAATCTGGGGTTGATTAGCTCAATTATGCCTAGAATGAAATATCATTCCTGTTTTCAGGCTGAAAACTTTGTCATACCCCTCCCTGATAACTTGGAAAATGACAAGGCCAAATTAGGTTGGTGGCACCTTGGGGAGAAATGTCCTGCCCCTCATATTGCCCAGCTAACAAGAGATTTCTGAATAGCTTAGTGTACTTAGCTAAAAATGAGGACGTTTGGCAGAAGAAAAGCAGGTAGAAATGTTTTGGCCCCTCTCCTTCAGTGGTGGAGCCATGGCAAAAGACAACTTTGAATATTTGGAAGCAGGCTGAAGGAAAGTAGCATGACGCATTTGAAGTATTCATTCGATAATTAAGCACCTGCATGGCTAGTAGATAAGAATTTAATATGCTAAGGAGTAAAATGAGATAGCAAAAGTAAAACTACTCCAACATGTCAAATTCTCTGGTTCTAAGGAATTCTATCACTATTCACTCAGGGTTTATATGACAAATTGTAGGCAATTTTAGGGTGCTTCAATCTGAATGGACTAATTCTATCTCTAGCCTAAGTAAAGGAAATCAAATACCAGGATGGTTTTCTTTCCATGTATTTCAAAATATCTTTGGGTTCTGTCCTATTCCTCCTCTAATTTTCTGGCCAAGCCTTCTCTAAGTGCTGTGCTTCTGTGTGACATTCTGATTTTAGTGGTTAATTTGAGGAAGAAGGGGATTATAGGACTATCACTCTTATAGCTGGTAGAGATGGCAGATATAATCTAGGTCTCAATGTTGGAACATACACTGAAGTCAAGTGAACCTGTGTCAATTCAACTGGCAATATCATTGGTTCTGGATCCCTGCACTGCCTACCTCCTTGTCCCTGAAGAACCATGGAACAGAACCCACTGCGGCAGCCAGATACATCACTAAGAACAGAGCAAAGGCCTACACCTTAGGCTTCATCCCTGTTGACACTTTCAGTTCTTCCCAAGTATGAAACTGCCACTTCTTTCCTACCTGTCTGCAGCCTGGTCTTTGCTATTTGTGATAAAGTGTAATTTTAATGTATCTAAGAAGATATTTGCTTATGATTTCCTTTAAAAAGTAACAGAATGTAACAGAATGGGCACCTTTTCAGATCCTGCTTGAGTAATCCTCGTTCCATTCTGTCCCTCAGCAGTGAGCATTAGAACAAATTGCCTGATGCCACATAAACAGTTCCACTTAATGCAAAAATTGGTTTCTCTCATTTTCTGAATTTGAAGGAGGTAATTCTTTGTATTCCAGTAACATAGTAATAAGCAGAAAGTTTAATAGAAGAGCCTGGGTGCTTTGGAAGCACAAATTCAACTGCTCTCCTCTCTGCTACAGGCACACAGAACCCAGATTTGTAGCATGGGGTTGATCCAGGTCCTTGAAAACACACACACACACACACACACACACACACACACACACACATTATATGAAAGCATCACACACACATACACACACATTATATGAAAGCATCATACACACACACACACAAACTATATGAAAGCATCACACACACTATATGAAAGCATCACACACACACACACACACACACACAAAATATATGGTGAAACTTCATGAAACCAGCATCTCTCAGGGACCAAACATAGATTTCAAGTGGCATTCAGTTTTTCCTTCAACCTTGCAAACAGGGTGACAGAGGCTCCTCTTGACCCTGTTTATTTCCTTTATCCCAGGATAACCATTTGCTTTGAAACCAACTTGGTACTACATGAATGTATTTCCATGCCTTTTGATTTGGAATAAGCAGATGTTAAAGATTGAGTGAAAGGTACCATTTGACATCATTTATATCTCAGTTTTTTAAGAGTTTATGGGAAAAAAAGACATGATATAGATAATCTGTAGAATACCAAAAATGCCCGAGATTGACAATAGACAATTATGAATGCTGACATATAAACTTGCCATATTTGCTAAATGCCATGGAGATAAATATATAGCAATAAGCAAGCGGGTCTGAGTGCTATGTCAATGGAGTAATTATTTCTCATTTGAAGCCAGAGCTGACATGAACAATATTTTAAAAGAGCATTTTTTATTGTCTCTCCTACTTGTACAATAAACTCAGGTAAAGTTCAAAGATACTGTCTTTCAGGCCTGTTTCCAGACTCCAGACATTTCATGTGGGAGTGACAATATTGCTAGCCCTTCAGCCATTACCACACACCTGACTATGGCCCGAGAGCCCAGGTTGGAAATGTGGAATAAGTCCTTCTTCCAGTCTCCTTCTTAGAAACCAGGGGGAAAGATCAGGATCTGTGAATACAGCCCAGTTCGAGCGCGCGCGCGCGCGCGCGCGTGTGTGTGTGTGTGTGTGTGTGTGTGTGTGTGTGTGTGTGTAATGAACATGACTGCCCAAGTTAGTGTGTATGTTTGCAAGGAGGAGGGTGTCCACTTTAGATCAGAGATCTGACTGACCCCCCCCAATCTGCATTTCCTGTTTCATTTAAGGAAGCCAGGCAGATTAATCTGGCCATTTCTTAAATTTGAAGAATATAAAACAAAAAGAAGTGCCTTCTTCTTGTTCCTGAACCCCCATGAGCTCACCCTCTGCAACTTGAAGTGGCTTTTGGCAAAAGGGCCAGTGTCCTTATTCCCATGCCCACCTCCAGGGCTGATTTTGAAGAGGCAGGAGAGCAGGTTCCCAGGGAGCTTAATACCTACCCAGGGATGGAGCAGATCCTTGTCCAAAGGTAGGGCAAAGCTTTGGTTTAGGAGAACATCCCAAGTGAAAAGGATGTTTTTGGTCATTGCCAATAGCCACCTTATCTCAATGCCCTTAGAGTTTCCTCCCACTACATTTCTTTCCCTGGGTCCAAAGACAATCTGTTGCTGCCTTTGCACTGCTCCCTACCACCCCAGCCCACAGCCAGCCAGCCAGTGCTCCCCAGCCCTCAGCATCCCCATCCCCACACCTTCACTCAACCTGCACCTTCCCACCCTTTGGAAGCGCTCCTGCATCAAAGCCGCTCCTGCATCAAAACCGAGTGCACGGGGCCACTTGTCCACTTACCCCTGGTCAAGTGATGTATTCAGATCTGCGTCGTCTGGTGTCCCAGAGCCAGGGATCGCGGTGCAGCCACCTTACAGGACTCTTCTCCCGCAGCACGCAAAGAGCCGCCTGGGACAGCTCAGGGCCTCCAGGCTGCTGGGCGGGTGGGCTGATGAGCACAGCAAAAGGGGCGGGGTGCTGTGAGGGACGAAAGTACTGGCTCCTACCTTGGTTTCTCTCTTTGATCCTCAATCATCTCCAAACTTCCCTTTCGTTGGCTGGCCCTCCTATTCCTTTCGCCTTCGTCAGCGCCCTGAAACTCTTTGCTCTACCTCTCACTAGCTTCTCCTGGTTCTCAGAGCTAACCTGGGCCCCTTCAAATGCCCGCACTCCCTTCACGCAGTCAGGCGCAGGATAACAGCAAGAGAAGAAACTGACACGGAGGAATTGACAGGGGTAACTGACACAGGAGGTGAGAGGAGAGAGAGGGAGAGGGAGGGAGGGAGGGAGGGAGGGAGAGAGAGAGAGAGAGAGAGAGAGAGAGAGAGAGAGAGAGAGAGAAACCGCATTCACACTCTTACATATAAAAACGCACACCCCAGCTCCAGCTATTAGGTAGAAGCTGGCGGAAGCCCCAGCCACCCCTCAAAATCTTTCCAGACTAGGTTTCTGTCCCCCTTTGCAGCCGCTTCTGGAAAATGCTATATACAGCGAAGAGGAGAGAAAAGCAAAGAGGGGAGGGGGAAAATCTAGGAGGCGCGCTCCCTCTCTCTTCCCCACCCTAGCTCCAAAAATGTCCAACCCTGAGCTCTTCCTTTTCCTTTCTATCTGCTCCTTGCTTCTTCTGCTCCTGTTCTTTCTCCCTCCCTTAGGGTGGCTTCGAGCTGGAGAACCCGTTTCGTGTGTGTGTGTGTGTGTGTGTGTGTGTGTGTGTGTGTGTGTGTACATGTGTGAGAGAGAGGAGGGCGGGGTGGGGGACAGACCCTGAGGTGGGTGAAAGCACCTCTCACCTCCCCCCAGCCCAGGCTGTTGCCTCACACCCCCCCTCCCCCCCCCCCCCCCCCCGCTCTCAGCAGGGGCGGGCGGGGCGGGGCGGGGGAGTCAGGGATCCAGAACGGAAAGAGGGAGGACGGGGCAGCCTGCAGGGGCAGCAGCTCCTGCCTTCTCTGCAGCTCAGTGGCCAGGGGTGGAAGGAAGCCGCAGCCGCAACCCCAAGTCAGCCCCCGCTGCCCTGTCCCACCGTCTCATCTCTCCCCCCTCGGTAGGGAATTTTCTGTTTCATTCGTTTTTGTTTTTGTTTTTTTCCTTGGGTCTCCTCCTCCCCTGGTGGTGGCAGAAACTGGGGGGCTGAGCGCCGGTTGAAGGGACCGCAGCGACTCCGGGCGCCTGGCTTGCAGAGTCTCTTTTTGCCCATTGCTCTAAGTGTCCCCTGCTTTGAACAGTGACACCCCCACCTGCCCCTCTCAGCCCAGGCTCCGGACAGGTGGCGGCGAGACTGTGCGCAGGCAGCCACCGGTCATCCCCTGGGGGAAGAGGAGTTGAGCCAGCGGGAACTGAAGCAATTGGCAGGGGGACAGTCGGACAGCGGGACCCTGAGTCGCTAGGGACAGGCCTGGGATCCCTGATGGGTCTAAGGGTAACCCAGTGCAGGCAGCATAGGAGCACAGCCTAATTCTTCCATCTCTGACCCTCTCACCCATGGGGTTGGTCTCCCAGGATCCAGCCGAGATTGAAGGGGGGTGGGGATGGATAGTGGGATAGTAGGATGAGGGAGTAACTTGTTTAGTGGTCGCAGTGACAGTGGCATCTCTCTCTCTCTCTCTCTCTCTCTCTCTCTCTCTCTCTCTCTGTCATGGGGGGGGAGGGGGAGCTGTCACCGGACTCTTGGGTGACTCTTTGATCTTTGCGCCTTCATGTCACATGAGACACCTCCCCACCCCCACCTCTCACCCTATACTCTGTCACTCAGAATGGTCACCTTCTTGAAATCTCTTGGAGCTGACTGAATGGCCCCACCCCCCACAACAAGCCTGAGATTTCTACCTGCAACCTACTGGTGCTTATGCCAGCTAGCTGGCAGCATCTCCTAACCCGGTCACACAGCTCCAAAGCTCGGCTTTGTCTTTTATCTCCTTTATTACATCTCCCTGGAAAGGGAGGAGCAAGGATCTGTGTTTCTGGACTCAAAGCTGGTAGCTGGAACCTTTTCCTTACCCATTCTCAGAACAGCCCTGAGCTGAGCAAAAGCCCACTGGAGGTGTACTTCCCACTGTTGCCCAGGAGCACACACTGGGAGCCTAAGTAGAGTTCCAGAAAGAGCCAAAACCCTCTGTCCTGCCTATGAGGCCCAGGGTTCCCATTTCCTTCTTGGTGAAGGGTGAAGCTGGCATAGTTATGTTTATTGGCTACCCTAGCACCTCTCCTAGGCTATCCTGGGAAAGTCCATGTGAACACCAAGCGAGACAAGTTTTTCTGTTGTCCTGGGGCCCCTTAGCTCCTTAGCAAGGTGGCCCAATGAGCTGGGAAATATTAAGTTTTTGTGTGGGATCAATGCATTGGAGAAAAGTGTTGCTTTGAGGGATTGAAGAGTTTGTTTTTCTGTGGGGGATGAGGGCAGGGGTGAGTTTGGAGCCTCCCCTCCATACAGTTTAAACACTTCAGAAAGCGTGTGTAAAGACTGGCCAATGATGTGGATGGAAAAAAAATCACTAGATTCTGGAACCTATCTGCCTTTTTCCCATTCAAAGGCATTTTCACTGTGGCCAGCAACCTCAAATGTACAGCCTCCCAAACAAAAGAGGTCTATGTTTTGATTAAGCTGGCCCCTCCTTTGGTATGAAGGCTGAATAACATATGTGGCTCAGGACAAGACTTTGGTGCATCTCCTTTTCTTTGACCAAACTGCAGTCCAATTAAGGCTTCCAAACTTAGGATACAACCAGGAACCGTGCTGAGAGAGCTGTCTCCTTCAAAGGCCCTATATACAGTGCAGTTGTCTTTATGAGGATTATGGATGTTTTTGAATTTGGGTGCTTTCCCAGTAGATTGTGGATAAGACCCAGAAGTTTCTACCTGCTCCTGCCCTTACTCTGCAAACCTCTTCAGGGGATCCAGAATATAAAAAGGAAAACCCTTTCCAAAGCTAAAAGCACCATGCAAATGTCACAGATTATTATGCAAATTCCTGGACAAATTTATTAGAGAACCTAGTGCAATTAAGAAGCTGATTTGCACAGGATCCCAGGCTTTCCTAGGTTGCCTTTGCTATTGCTGGGCGGCTCTTCTTCTCTGTGGGTATGGAAATGTTCAGGTTTTCTATCTGGTGACTGCAAGTGTATGTCTGTTTGAACTCTCATGGGGCAGTTTGCAACCAGAGGCCACATCTGTGAAAGTGATTCAAAGCAAAAAATGTAAGTGACTGAATAATTTTAGCCCAAATCTACCTGGTTTCTAGGCGAGGTTTACTCACATGGCCTGGTCTATTCAAACATCATCCAAATATGACTGTCAAAATGCAATTGAATTAAAAATTCAGGGACAATCTATTTTCTCTACTCTTCTTATAGCCTATACAATAGTGGAAAGTAGAATATACCAGTATGGACTGGAGTGTAGTGTGGTTTCATACAGGCAAAGAGAGATTGATATGAAGAACAGTAACTGGATAATTAATGGGTCCAGGCTGCCTGTCACTAATTGAGCCAATTCAGCAGACACAGGATTGAATCATATATGAGTGATTATTCTAATAATGTTGGCTGTATGAGAGAGCAGCAGATCATCCACAAAAATCTGCTCTGCTCCCTACTATAAGCCAGCTGCTTATATTGGGTAGAAGAACGAAGATAACATAGGTGAAAAGGTATGCCAAATGGGCAGTTTACAGGTAATTGTGGGCTAGAGATTTGCAAAGGCCCACTAGTATGAAAAGGGCTGGGGGTCTTCAAAGGTTGGTGATATGCAAAGGGCTAGGGGTCTTTAAAAGGCTTGGGACATACAAAGGGCTGGAGGCTCTGGTTTCTGCAACAAGATTGTTAATCCTTCAATGATAATAGACAGCTCCAGGATGTGAAGGATGGGCCACATTTCCAGGTGAGCTCTCAGGTTCAGTGTGCAATTCCCAGGAGGTTAGAATGCGCTTTCTTTAATCAGAACAAAACAATCTAGGTTAACAGATCATGATTAATATTTCTTTCAATTATAGCTGATCCTCAACATTCTTTTTCTGCCCCTATCAGAATCCAGATATTGAAGGCATTTTCTTTTCCCATCAGCAAGGTTTCTCAACCTGAGCACTATTGGCACTTTGGGCCAGATGATTCTTTATTGCAGGGGACTGTCCTGTGCATTGTATGATGTTTAGGAGCATCCCTGGCCTTTATCCACTAGATGCCGATAACACCTCCCATCTTGTGAAAACCAAAAATGTCTCCAGATATTATCAAATGTTCCCTATAGGGCAAAATCACCCTCTCCTTTGAGAAACACTAACATTCAAGGTAGTGTCACATTTCAAAGACCATATTTTACATTAATTCTGCACATATGGCCTGTCCATACCATGTATGAAACAAAATCTTAGAAGAGAAAGAATATATTTTGTGAGGAAACAACATAAAAAGGAGTTCTTATGAATTAATAAATTTTGACAAATGTTTGAATTCATTATTGTCACCTCCCATCACCATCTAACTTTTGTTGAGCACTCACTATGAGTAGGGTATTGATTATAGCAAAAATTTATAAGGCACAATCCTAGCCTTCAATACACTAAGACATTATCAACTTTTATATCCCTGAAAAGGAAGGGTTGCAGATCTTCATGAATATTCTGTATTGAATCCAACCTGGCTTTGTGCTTCTTTTATTTCCCCTTTATCCCCAAACTGTGATTTATTCTTTAAGGTTATACCTTAGGGAGATTGTTCTTTGTCTTACTAATTACCATAATCCCTGTTGAATTTTTGTGACTTCACCAAAAAATGGCAGTTATGCCATAACAATGTATGCAGCATTGAAATGACCACAACATCACAAAGATTTTAACAAATTAAGTAGTTTGAAGGTAGGTTTTTATTTAAAAAGGAAAAGGTTTCTAGTTACCTGCTTTGTAGATAAATACTTGACAATGGCAAAGGCAAAGGAAATGGAATGGAATGGAGAGATGATTTTTCAAATACTGTGGAGCAGTGATTTTCAACTGGTTGTACCTACTGCAAGAATTTTAAAAACATGCAATATTTGAATTGGAATGGTTGGGTTTTTTGGTGTTGAGTTTTATAAGTTCTTTATAAATTTTGGATATTAAGTCCTTATCTGATGTTTTGGTGAATATGTTCTCCCATTCAGTTATTTGTCTTTTTATGTTGTTGATGGTTTCCTTTGTGATGAGAAATGTCTGAGATTTTACTGCCTATGTTTTCTTTTAGAACTTTTATAATTTCGAGACTAACATGTAAGCCTTTGATCCATTTGGGGTTTATTCTTGTGTATGGTGTAAGAAGGTGGTCTAATTTCATATTTTTGCGTGTATCTGCCTGATTTTACCAACACCATTTATTGAATAGATTATCTTTACCTTATTGTGTGTTCTTGTTTCCTTTGCCAAATATTAATTTATCCATAAAGGCATGGGTTTCTTTCTGGGCTCTTTATTCTATTCCATTGATGTATATTTCTGTTTTTATGCCAGTACCAAGCTGTTTTGATTACTATAGCCTTGTAGTATAGTTTGGTATCAGGTAGTGTGATTCCTCCAGCTTTGTTATTCTTTCTCAAGACTGTTTTGACTATTTGGGGTCTTTTGTGATTCCTAATAAATTTTTGGAGTATTTGTTCTACTTCTGTGAAATACGCAATGGTATCTTGACAGGAATTGCATTGAATCTATAGGTTGCTTTGTGTAGTATGGCCATTTTAATTATGTTAATTCTCCCTATCCATGGACACTGTATACGCTTCTACTTATTTGTATCTTCTTAAATTTCTTTCTTCAGTGTCTTCTAATTTTTCAAATATAGGTCTTTTACATAATTGGTTAAATTTATTCCTATTTTTTGAAGCAATTGTACATGGGATTGTTTTCTTAGTTTCCCTTTCTGATAGTTCATTATTGGTATATAAAAATGCAATTGATTTCTGTATATTTATTTTTTATCCTACTACTTTACTGAATTCATTTATCAGTCTTGGTAGTTTATTGGTGAAATCTTTAGGTATCTCTATGTATAGTCTCATGTCATATGCAAATAATGAGAGTTTTACTACTTCTTTTCCAATTTGAATGCCTTTTAATTCTTCTGCTTGTCTGATTGCTGTGGCTGGGTCTTCCAGTACATATTATGTTGAATATGAGTGGTAAAAGTAGGCATTTCTGTCTTGTTGCGGATCTTACTGGAAATACTTTTAGGTTTTGCCTATTGAGTATAATGTTGCCTTTGGGTTTGTCATATATGGCCTTTATTATATTGAGGTATGACTCCCCTATTCCCACTTTCCTGACAGTTTTTATGACAAATGGGTGTTGGACATTATCAAATTAATTTTCTGCATTAATTGATATGATCATGTGTTTTTTATCTTTCAGTTTATTTATGTGGTGTATCATGTTTATTGATTTGTGAATATTGTACCAAACTTAAAAATCTCAAATAAATCCCACTTGATCATGGTTTAGTGTATTACTGAATCTGGTTTGCTAATGTTTTGTTGAGGATTTTAGCATCTATGTTCATCAAGGATATTGGTCTATAATTTTCTTTCTTTGTAGTGTATTCATCTGTTTTTGGAATTAGGATAATGCTAGCCTCATAAAATGAGCTTGGGAGTCTTCCTCCTCCTGATATTTTGGTACTATTTGAGAAGAATAGGTGCTGGTTCTTCTTTCAATGTTTGGTAAAATTCACCTGTGAAGCCAACTGGTCCAGGCCTTGGTTTGTTGGGAGTTTTTTTAATTACTGCTTCAATTTCATTAGTTGCAATCTGTCTATTTGGATTAGACACTTCTCCACAGAGGTCATAAGGATGGCCAATAGACATGTGAAAGGATTATCAGTATCACTAATCATCAGAGAAATGCAAATTAAACCACAATCAGATATCACCTCACACCTGTCAGAATGGCTATCATCAATAAATCAACAAAAAACTAGTGCTGATAAGGATGAGAAGAAAAGGGAACCCTCATGCACTGTTGGTGGGAATGCAGAGTGGTGCAGCCACTGTAGAAAGCAGTATGGGGTGACCACAAAAAATTAAAAAATGGAACTGCTTTATGACCCAGCAATTTCATTTCTGGGAATATGTCCAAAGAAACCCAAGGCGCCAATTTGAAATAATATATGCACCCCTATATTCATTGCAACATTATTTACAATAGCCATGATTTGGAAGCAGCCCAAGTGTCCATCAGTAGATGAATGGATAAAAAAAAAAAGCTGTGGTGTATTTACACAATGGGATACTATTCAGTCATGATAAAGAAAGTAATCTTACCCTTTGCGACAGCATGGGTGCACCTGGAGAGCATTATGTTTAGTGAAATTAGCCAGTCAGAGGCAGACAAGTACCATATGATCTCACTCTTATGTCTACTCTAATGAACAAAATAAGCTAGCAAACAAAATAGAAATAGACTTATAGATAGAGAACAGATTGACAGCTGTGGGACGGGAGGGGGATTGCGGGGATGAGGGAAAATGGTGAAGGAATTGAGTAAAAAATAAAACAAGTCTAGCTGGTGTGGCTCAGCAGATGAGTATCCTCCCATGCACCAACAGGTCATTGCTTCAATTCTAGGTCAGGGCACATGACCAGGTTGCAGTCTCCATCCCCAGCAGGGGGTGTGCAGAAGGCAGCCAACGGATGTTTCTCTTTCATAGGTGTTTCTATCTCTCTTCTCCCTCTCCTTTACTCTCTTTATAAAAATAAATAAAAACATATGTAAAACAAACAAACAAACAAAGTCTCATAGACAAAGACAACAGAATGGTGATTACGAGATAAAAGAGCGGTAGGAGAGGTTATGGGAAGATAAATGGTGATGGAAGGAGATTTGACTTGGGGTCCTGTACACACAATACAATGTACAGCTGAGGTATTATAGAATTGTATACCTAAAACCTATATAATGTTATTAACCAATGTCATCCCAAAAATTCAATAAAAATAAGTAAAATAAAACATGCAATACCTGACTATGTAGTCAGGGGCACTGACCTCTTTTCCCTTAGATTGTCAAATAATAAAATGGACAAGAGCCAACACAACAATAGCCATTCAGTGTGAATGAATCAAAATTATACTTTTTTTGTCAGAGTGGCAAAAAATGTAATATATGTTTTGGAGTGCCACAGAATTTTAATATGTTCATAGCTCATTTCTCAAACATCTCCCATCTCGAACAATTCAGGCCTCAACCAAGGTGTTTACAGAAAAAGTATCTTGATTGTCAAACAAAACCTTCAGTTCTCGACCTGACAACCCTTTCATGCTGATACCTGTATGATCATTCACACATCTGTCAGGAGACAAAAGAGAGAATGCCCGAGTATGAGTAAGTTTACTGCTAAACATCACATTGTTAAGATCTCAGGAAATTGTGCTGTGAATATTTTCATGTTTTGCTTTGTTTTTATTTTTTTTATGCTTTTGGGGGTCTGGAATGTATTAATTTCAATTTACATTATTTCCAATTGGGGGGAGTGATTCTGTTTTCAAAGAAATTGCATCTCGAACAGCCCTCCAGAATGAATTAAGTTCAGGAATCGAAGTCCCACTGTAATTAGTTCATGTGTTCCATGAGATGAAAAAGGTTGAAAATTGCTGCTGTGGTGTGTTGAAAAAATGTCTGGGTGTGATTGTGGGTTTTAACATACAGCAGTATCTCTGCCCCAGGAAGTCAAACAACACTAATGCATTGTAGGATTCTGATCAGGAATTCAGCAAAAGAAAACCCAGGGGAAGTGTGGAATATCTGTTCAAAATCATCTGAATAAGCTACTGCCTTAGAAAATAAGTTTCCAATGAGTCAGACTTACATCAGTGTCACTTGCTTTGAATCACTCGTAGCCCAATATTATGCATAAATACAGAAACTTGTCACTTGTAAAGATGAATGCAGAGACCAACAATCAGAACATTCAAACTGTATATTCATAAATTATGATTCTCTTGCCAAGACTAATTATTTATTTAAATAAAAGTTTTCCTCAATTGGGACCGTGAATGGCTTTAATTGAAAACATATTTCACATTTGAAAAGTATGTTTAAACTCTTATGTCACAACAGGATCCCTGTAATCAAGGCATGAGGCCATAAATAGTGATTAATCTTAATAAAAGAAGTATAAACAAAACCAAACTTTATGGATTAGCTAAGGACTTTGCATTGCTTACCATTAATAGGAATGCAAATGGAGCTGGCCCTGAGCACATTTATAAAGTATCACAGAATATTAAAGAACATTGGGCCAGGGAAGAGGGCTTTGCCTGAGGTTCCATGATAGGACAGAGATAAGACACAAGACTCCAATCAACTCTTGCAGCTCTGTGACAGACTCTGTGTGGCTTCAGAAGGGGCAGGTTTAGTCTTTTATTCTGCCTGTCCCTCCTCATTATATTGAAAGCTGCCCTCATGGAATGATATACTCTTCCCTAATCAAAATACCAATGTGTTCCCTCTCCCAGGAGTAGCTCTGTCTTGAGCCTTTTTACCAATTGTGGAAAAAATGCTCTATCTCCTTAGTAAAGAGAGTTAAAGAATGAGGGGACAGGCATTTCTTTGGGATAAAGACTTCCTGAGGACCAGGAAAGCACCCCAATTGCAGGTCAAGACTTGTAGATCTGTGGAAGCTTGGACTAGAACAGAGAAAGTTTGTTTCTCTTGTCTTTTCAAGAAGAGACAATTTTATTTATTTTATTTAATTTTATATTTTTTACTTTATTTTTTGTTGACATTATTACAGATGTCCCTATGCCCCCACAACCATCCTTTGCCCATATACACCCAACCCAATAGCAAAAATGAACTAGAGCATAAGTGAGCTGTTGGAACAATCTCAAGCAGCCTTATATGTGATTAATTGTGGTCCAAATGACAGGAGGAGGGGCAAAAAAAATTGAAGAAATAATGATGGAAAGTTTCAAATTTGAAGAAAAATATATAAGAAGCTCAACAAAACCCAAACCTAAGAAACATGAAATAAACTATATAATGTTAATAGACCAAGTATAGTAAGCAGCCTTTTGAGATACATACCTCAATGATCTCCACCTTCTGAAATTCACATCCTTGTGTAATCTCAGCCTTTTGAATGTGAGCTTGACCTAATAAATAGAATATACAAAAAAGTGATGGGTATCATATCTGACATTTGGCTACAAATGACTGTTATTTCCATTTTTCTGGCCTGTTCTTGCTCACATTGATGAAGCCACTTGCAATATTGTGAGCTGCCTTATGGAGATGTGCACATGACAAAGAATTGAGGCTGTCTGCTGACCACCAGCCAGTGAGGAACTGAGGCACTAAGTCTAACAACACACAAAATATGAATCCTTTCAAGAATTACTAAGTGAGCTTGGAATCAGAAACTGGCCCAATTGAACTTTAAAAGAACTGTGGCCCCAGCTAGCAACTTAATTGCAGCTTGGTGGGAGACCCTGAGCCACAGATGCAGGCAAGGTACATCCTAATTCCTGATGCACAGAAACCATTAAGACCCTGAGTTTGGGAGGTATTTTTTTATGCAGTAACAAATAAGTAACACAAAGGCATATTATAGCTAATTGTTTAAAACAGTGGCATAATAAAGAGAAAATATTAACAGTAGTAATAAAAAGAGACACACTGCGTATAGAGAACAAAGCATAGATGACATAAATTTCTCATCAGCAACAATGCAAATAGGAAAACAGTGGAACTATATCCTTAAAGTATTGAAAGAAAAAAAACCTGAATTTGGAATCCTATAATGTAAAAATATTACATTTAAATGTAAATTATCTGACCATCACAATTAAAAGGCAGAGATGATCAGTTTGGATATAAAAGCAAGACCCAACTATTTTCTGCCTACAAGAATCCCACTTGAAATATAAAGACACATATATTTTAAAGTAAAAGGATGGAATAAAGATAGGCTGTGTTGACACTAACCAAAAGAAAGTCAGATTAGCTACATAATTGATAGCATGCAATTGCATTTAAGAGCCAACAATATTATCAGGAAAGCCATTTCTATTATGCTAATGGTGTCAACTTATCAAGGGAAAATAAACCTAAAGGTCTATTTACCTAGTAAGAGAGTGTTATGGACAGAACGTTATTGCCCAATTCATATGTTGAAATCCTAACCTCTTCTGTGAGGGTGTTAGGAGGTGGGGCCTTTTGGAGATGATTAGGTTATGAGGGTGGAGCCCTCATGAAGGGGATTAGTGCCCTTAATAAAAGATTGTTCCAGAGAGTCTCTTGCTCTGTTTCCACCATGTGAAGACACAGCAAGAAACTGCCCATCTATGAACCAGGAAATGGGCCTTCACCAGACACTGACTATGCTGGGACCTTGATCTTGGACCCTCAGCCTCTGGAACTGTGTGAAATAAATATTTTTGTTTGTTTTAGTTACCCAGCTGATGGTATTTTTGTTATAGTAACCTGAATGGAATAAGACATTGAGCTTAGAAATATATGATGTAAAGATTGATAGAACTTCAAGTATAAATAAATAAGTCCATGATATAGTCAGAGATTCAACATTCAATATTTTATAGGACATGTACATAGAATAATATTAAGAATGTAGAAGATTTGAACAGTATCAACAAATTGACTTAATTGACCTTTCTAGACTATTCCTTCTAAAAACAACAAAATAAACTGTTTTTTCAAGTGCATACTGAACTTTTACTAAGGCAGACCATATTTGGAATCATAAGAATTGTCTATACAGTGGGGCCTTGACTTACAGTGTCCCGACTAACGAGTTTTTTGAGATACCAGCTGTCTCTCAGCCGATTTTTTGCATTGAGTTGACAGAGTAATTTGATTAATGAGATCATTAATGAGCTCCTTAACGAGTTCGGTCTTGGAACGAATTAAACTCGTAAGTCAAGGCCCCACTGTAAATGTAAAAAGAGTCAAGTCATACAAAGTATTTAATCTGATTATGATGAGAATATATTAGAAATCAACAATAGAATAATATTGATAAAATATCTAATTGTTGAGAAACAAAATGATACACTTTCAAATTATCTATGGTTCAAAGGAGAAATAAAAGAGGACATTTGAAAGTATTTTGAATTGAATGACAAGAAAATACAACATATTAAAATTTATAGATGAAGCTAAAACATTAGTTGGAAGTTTTAGTATTAAATGCCTATGTTGAAAAACAAAAAAGGATCTCAAATCGTTAACTTCAGATTATTTTTGAATAAATCATAAGAAACCTAATGAAACCCAAAGTAAGCAGAAGAAACAAAATCATGAATATCAGCAGAAATCAATGAGGAAAATTATAAAGATTTTTTGTTGTTGAAAGCAAAAGCTAGTTGTTAGAGAATATTAAAAAAATTGAGAAAGAATATATGCACCCCTATGTTCATAGCAGCACAATTTACAATAGCTAAGATTTGGAAACAGCCGAGTGTCCATCAGCAGATGAGTGGATAAAAAAGCAGTGGTACATTTACACAATGGAATGCTATGCGCCAATAAAAAAGAACTCTTACCATTTGCAACAGCATGGATGGACCTAGAGAGTATTATGCTAAGCAAAATAAGCCAGTCAGAGAAAGAGAAGTAGCACATGATTTTACTCATATGAAGAATCTAATGAACAAAATAAACTGATGAACAAAATAGATCCAGATATATAGAACCATGGAACAGACTGACAAATTTCAGAGGGAAGGCAGGGTGGAGGTGAGTGGATAGGGAGAGATTAACCAGGGAACTTATAAGCATATTAGTAGCCCGGTGCATGAAATTCATGCACATTAAAAGGGAATTAATTGCTTTAACCGATTTGGCTCAGTGGATAGAGCATGGGCCTGCAGACTCAAGGGTCCCAGGTTCGATTCCAGTCAAGGGCATGTACCTTGGTTGCGGGCACATCCCCAGTGGGGAGTGTGCAGGAGGCAGCTGATCGATGTTTCTCTCTCATCAATGTTTCTAACTCTCTATCCTTCTCCCTTCCTCTCTGTAAAAAATCAATAAAATATATTTTTTAAAAAGGGAATTAATTAGTGGAGATATTTTAATATTGCTATTTGCCCTTTCTCTCTAATAGAAGTGCCAGAGATGAAAGGAAATTAGTAAAATGTATATGAAAATAATATATAAATTTATTAATAAATAAACAGTCACAAAAGGATATAACAACAACAGAGGCATGATATAAAAACGACAAAAACATGATATGAAAACAACAAAAACATGATATAAAAACAACAGAGGCAAACAATGACTGATAAAGTGATTACACTTATTCTAATAGCTCCCTGTACACCACTTTAAGAGTGAAAACACTTTCAGAGTGCTTGACTAATTTCCCTTGTGATGAAGTATTTAGAACTTTAATTGTAATGTCACATGTTCTTCAAACTCAAGAGAAAGCAACATATAACTGACCATGTGCGAAAACGGGTTCAGGTAGGAATATGCCTACTTTGTCTAAAGTTTGTCCTTGTGATTTATTAACAGTCATCACAAATGCTGGCATCACGGGAAACCGTCATTGAATCAATTTAAATGGGAGGCTAGTGTCAGATGGGGACAAATTAATTCTTGGAATCAGAACAGCCTCTCCCTCTGCAGATCCTGTTAATACTTCAGCTTCGATAATGTTAGGTCGTAATCTTTTGATAATAAATCTGGTATCATTAAAAAGACCCCATTTACTATTGAGATTTCTCAATAGCATGATGATTGCACCCACTTTCAATTTTAATTTATGACATGGCATTCCCGAAGGAGTAATACTATTAAGAAATTCGATGGGAAAATTCCAAAAATCAATGGAATCATCACTCAAATATGTGTGAAAATTTCTATCGAGTATATCCAATTTTTCATTTAATTTTTGAACATGCTCATTGCATGTTTAGATATAATTTTAATATTATCTATAGCAGTGGTTCTCAACCTTGGCTGAACATTAGAATCCCTGGGAATCTTTAAAAGCCTGATTCCTGAGCCTCATCCTCCGGAAATTGTTCTTTTGTTATGGAGTGAGGCCACAACATTAGTAACAAAGAAACAGAATTTCTGGAGGATGAGGCCCAGAAATCAGGATTTTAAAAAGATTTCCAGGTGATTCTAATGTGCAGCCAAGGTTGAGAACCACTGATCTATAGATATAGTATTTCCAAAGGTAGCTTCAATAATAGATCCATTACAAATCACTTCACTTCCACGCTCCACTCCCAGGGCAGGTTCCTGCCTGAAACCTTGCCCTCCAGGATAGCTGTGGGAGGGGTCAGCCATTTCCAAGACAACCCCTGCAGGACTGACTTCCTTCCAGTTGGTCGCGCTTCTGGCCAAGATGTTACACCCAGGGTTTTTATATAAGTAGATGTGAATAGCCCATAGAAACAGACAATAGTGTTGTGAAGGCTTGGGAGGGGAGGGTGTGGAGTGGAGGATGTCAATGGCAAAAAACCAAAACAGAAAAAAATAAAAACAAAGGGGACATTTGTAATACTTTCAACAATAAAGATAAATTTTTAAAAATGGATAAGCTTCTAGCCAGAATTTTGAACAAAATAGAGAAGACATGAATTATCAATAGTAGAAATGAGATAAGTAACATCATTAAGATTCTACAGATATTAAAATGAATATTAAAATAATTTATGCAAATAAGTTCAACAACTTAGATCACCTGGATAAATTCCTTGAAAGACATAAAGCACTAAAACATAATCATGAAGAATTAACCCTACACCTATTAAATAGACATTTTAGTTGAAAATCAGTATCAGATGTTGTGTTATAAAATTGTACACCTGAAACTTGCATAATGTTATTAACCAATGTTAACCCAATAAATTTAATTAAAAGAAATATTCTTTTTATAAAAAAATTACAGGGTCAACTGGTTTCACTAGTAAATTTTAACAAATATTTAAGGAAGAAATCCTAAATAAACTCTTCCAGAAAATTAAAGTGGTGATAATGTTTCCCAATTTATTCTATGAGGCCAGCAATACTCTTACACCAACATCAGCCTGACATCAGAAGAAAACTCCATATTGATATTATTCATGAACACCATGGACACAGACAAGAGGGTGGTGAAGGCCTGAGGTGCAGGGAGGCAGGGGTGCGATAGAAAAGGTCAATGAGGGATAAAGGGTGACATATATAGTACTTTCAACAATAAAGATTTTTTAAAAATTATGAATAAAATTTATTGAATTGTAAGTTTTAATATATATATATATATATATATATATATATATATATATATATATGTGATAATACATCAAGACAAAACAAATTAAAGAGTGGCTTAACATTATGTCTGTAAATGTGATTATCATAATAGACAGATAAAGCATTTGACAAAATCCACCCTACATTCCTGTGAAAAATTCTTAGGAAACCCAGAATAGAAAGAAACTTTCTTAACCTGATAAAGTACACCAGCAAAAAAACAAACAACAAACAGAAAAACACATCACTTAACAGCTAATATTATATGTAAAGTTGAAAGATTCAATGTTTTTGCCCTGAGATCATGAACAATGCAAGTAGGGTAAAATATCAGACCCTTCACAGTTCTTGATACAGGGACTTCAATGTAATCCTATCAACACTAATAAAAGAGAAAAATGGTAATTGGCGTACGAGCTACCCTTTTCATTGGCTAATCAGGGCTATATGCAAATTAACTGCCAACTAAGATTGACAGTTAACTGCCAACAAGATGGCGGTTAATTTGCATATGTAGGCACAATGCAGGGAGGCGAAAGGGAAAGCAGGAAGAAGCCCCCTGCCACTGACAGTGATTGGAAACCCAGGGGGGAGCTAAGAGCTGGGGGGCAGGTGCCTTTTCCGCCCTGGCCAGTGATAGCAGGAAGTAGAGGTGGAGCCAGCGATGGGAGCTGGACACGGTCGAAGCTGGCAGTCCCAGGAGCTAGGGGTCCCTTGACTGGGCCTAAAGCGAAACCCACGATCGTGGGGCCGCTGCAGCTGCGGGTCCCCGCTGCCCGGGCCGGACGCCTCAGCCAGAGGCGTCAGGCCTGGGCAAGGGGCCGATCCTGCAATTGGAGAGTGATGGGGGTCAACGCCTGAGGGCTCCCAGTATGTGAGAGGGGGCAGGCTGGGCTGAGGGACACTCCCCCCCACACACACCCAGTGCACGAATTTCGTGCACCGGGCCCCTACTATAATAAAAGCCTAATATGTTAAGTGTCCGGTTGTCTGGTTAGCTGTTCAACCAATCAAAGCATAATATGCTAATGATATGCTAAGGCCACTCAACCGCTCACTATGACATGCACTGACCATCAGGGGGCAGATGCTCCAACTGGTAGGTTAGCTTGTTGCTGGGGTCTGACCAAACAGGACTGAGTGAGACTGGCCAGACTTGCCCTGGAGCCTTCCCACAGTCCCTCCCTGCACCGGTGGGGTCCCTCGGCCTGGCCTGCACCCTCTTGCAATCTGGGACCCCTGAGGGGATGTCAGAGAGCTGGTTTTGGCCTGATCTCGCAGGCCAGGCCAAGGGACCACACTGATGCATGAATTCTTGCACCAGGCCTCTAGTTTGTAATAATATATTTCTTAAATTGGATTGTGAATACATAGATTCTCATTTAATGTTTATTCTTCACATCTTACATGTATATTATTTTGTATGTTATATTTAATAATAAAAATTTAAAAAATACTTAAATTGTTTGGAAAAACTCAGTAAGTCCATGTCACTGAAAATGTTGCTGTCAAATCAAATGGGTCTATGGCAACTATAAGTAATTAGGAATAAGAAAATAAAATCTGGAGGATTCTTTACTCAATATAGTTTACAAGCATCTGTATGCTAAGTGAACTGAAGCTAGAAATCATTGATAACATTATGGATGAGTTTTACACAAGGAAAATGATAATGTAAACTTTGGTCCTACATCAAAATATTGAGAAATGAATGTACACTTACATTTTAAGTTAAAACAAAATATCTAATCTAAGATATATGTATCCTTTAATTGTTTTTTGTTTTAAAGGATGTTTTAAAATTAGTAAACAATCTAGTTGTTTCTGTTGCATTTGTAAGAGGGCCTGTACCATATTTTAATTAATTAAGGTAGCAAATAATAAGTCCTTGGTTAATTATTGCTTGGATGTTTGGCCTTTCATTTAAGTAAAAGCTCAAGATCTTGGGGAGAATTTAAAATCTCCACAGACTTATTTTTAGCTCTGAGGACAACAGGGAACCTGACATTGATTTTGGCTGAGATTGAGCCATTCAATGGAAGGGGGTAATTTTAGAAGTAAATGCATATGAGATTTCAGGTGAAGATGCAGAACTTCATAATGAGACTTGGTATTCCTTGAAACTTGATATAACAAATGCCTTTAATTTCCCCTTGACTATTTATGTCTTGGAACAAGGTGCTCCATGTTTCCCTCTTTTCTGACAGGTGATTAGCAGGAAAGGTAGATATAGAATGAGAGAAAGACAAATATTAAAGAGAGGAAGGTGGAAAGAAATTGAAAAAGAAAAAGGGGATGTAATAAAGTAAGAAGGGGCCAAACAGGAAAATAAATAGATAAAGTGGGACAGGGAGAAAAAAAGTTAAGGGAATAAAAAAATAGGGAGACTGTGTCTATGATGATAATAGTGATTTCAAGTAAGAATTTTTACTACTTATCATGCCCTTTCTATTTATCGTGCACTTTGCCTTATACACTTCAATTTGTTCAACAACATTCTGAAGTAGCTCTTACTATTCCCATTTTATAAATGAGGAAACAGAGGCCCAAAGAAGTTAAGTAACTTGTCCTGGAGTGGTAGAGTTTGAAATTGAATCCAGGTCTGTTCATCTCTAGAGCCAATACTCTTTCTATTGTATAAGCTACCCTGTATATGATTCTGAAGCAGGTTAAAAGGCAAAAACTTATGCAAAACAGATTATTTGGCATCATATAAACAGATCATAAAATAATCTAGCTTTTATTTCTCTTCATTATCTCATTTTGTGCTTCCCACAAGGGATATAAACAGGTAGGCAGACAGAAAAATAAAGCCCTAATATCAGTTTTCACTTCTATTGGAGCTTTCAGGTCATGTAGACAGATTATCTCCCTCTGATTTCACAAAGGGTTTAATGCCCACTTCACTTATAGAAACTTGGTCCAAACCAGAGTTTCCTAACCTTTTGAGAGTTATGGACTCCTTTGCTATTCTGATAAAAGCTAAAGACTCACATTCTAGAAATATGCATATACATGCAAAATTTGTATAACAATTCAGGAGTTTTATAGGTCCCCACAAAGTTCTGAGGTCTGCATCTGAGATGAAAGTCTCAAGGCCTGGAACTGCAAAGAAAGTAACAGTGAAATCTGAGTGAGAGAGTGTGGGCACCAAGCCTAGTATCCTGACTGCCAGAACTTTGATGCGTCTTTTTCCAATGCAGTTGAGTCATTTCTGGTGTTTGACTATTACAAAGGTTGGATGTGATTGTCTTCTCTTCCATTTTAAGGAATATGCCTATGAAATGTTTGATGAGAGAAGCTTAAGTTTTCATTCTTATGTAAACTCCTACCTGATTTGCATTAAGAAAAATGATAAGTTCCATAATAGCATTAAATACTTACTATACTCCAGTGCCCACTGGACAATTCTTTTGCGTCAAATATTTGGATTTTAGAGATGGCTATTAGTTTCTGGAAGAGGAGAGTTCACTCTGAATTTCAGAAAAGGATCTTCTCTCTAGTTATTATTTACTTTCTATTTTGAACTTTCCAAAACTCATGAATTCCAATGATGAGAGATTGTTGGGATTCATGGTGAAATAGTGGTATGTAGAAAAGAGTGTTGGATAGAGCCAGAACCTGCCACTAACTTGCTGTGTTATTTTTGCTAAAGTTAAAGCACATTCCATTTGTGTCCTCAGGATTTTCATCTGTAACATGAGCAGATTGTATTGATATTGGTACTTGTTAAGCCTCTTTAAACAACTTTTTTTTCTAAGTGAAAACTTTATTTGAACAGAAATCTTGTGCAGAATGTGAATATATAAATAAACTAGAGGCTTGGTGCACAGATTCGTTCACCAGTGGGGTCCCTTGAACTGGCCTGCACTATCACACAATCCAGAACCCTTCAAGGGTTGTTGGACTGCTGGTTTCAGCCCGATCCCCACAGGCCAGAGATATAAAATCTTTGCTTAATCTCTTCCCACCCTCTCCCTTCCCTCCTTCCCTCTGAGATTCATCAGGCTGTTCCATGTTTCCATGCCTGTGCATTGAGCATCTGCCCCCTGGTGGTCAGTGCGCATCATAGCTACTGGTTGAATGCTCGAATGATCGCTTAGGCTTTTACATCTATACTAGTGGCCCTGTTCATGGATTTGTGTACATTGGAAGGAAATTAATTAGAAGAAATATTTTAATATCGCTATTTGCGCTTTCTCTATAACAGAAGTGCCAACCAAATTCATGATTGAAAATGACAGATTGAAACACACACATGTGATTGGCGCCAGCGAGAGCTTTATATGTATCCTGCATGAGAGGGTCAACTTAGCCTTTTATAAAAGGTGTCCCAAAATTCACGCAAGATTTGAATTTAATGGTGCTCGCTGTCGCGACATGATAATCCAGTTTTTTGTGCCTAAATTGCAAGTTATGGATGTGGACCACATGTGGTTTCAACAAGACAGTGCCACATGCCATACAGCCCGAGAAACAATTCAATTACTGCATGAGTCATTTCCTGGTCATGTAATTTCCCGTTTTGGTGATCAGAATTGGCTGCCCAGATCATGTGATTTAACGCCTGCGGACTGTTTTCTTCGGGGTTTTTTTGAAGTCTAAGGTTTATGCCAAGAAGCCCATGACCACCCACACCTTGAAGGAGGAAATTGAACGCTGTATCAATGAAATCCAGCCACATTTATGCAAAATGGTCATGGAAAATTTCAACAAAAGAGTGCGTATGTGCCAGCAAAGCCATGGAGGCCATTTACCCGATATGCTGTTCCATACATAACCTTCTACTGCATACTTTATAAATCAATAAAACATTTACAATTTTAATTATATACCTGTGTTTTCTATCAAAATTACTTCTTGCGTGAATTTTGGGACACCCTTTATATATAGAATTTACTTGCATAATTAGACCTGCTTTCTGATGTAGCTAAACTTTTTCCAGCTCAGTGAAGCACCCCAACTTCTCGTCCAGATATTGTCAGCAACACAGTAGTAAGTATCAACATGAAGCAGATTATTATTGTAGATCATGCAGGGAGAACAAAGGCTAAAATATTTAACTGCAGCAGTGAGACTTTGTTGTTTTCCTCCAAAGTTGTTTTTCTATTCTAGGTTATTTTCATTTTCAAATGAACCTTAAAGTCAGCTGGCCAAATTTTAGAATCAGCTCTACTTACCAAAAATATTGCAAGGTTTTTCCAAATACTAAAAAATAATTCTAGGCTGCCTGAACAGTTGCAAAAATAATTAATTATATGCCCATCTATACTTTGCCCAGGTTTCCCTAATGATAATATCTGGTATAACCATGGTACAATGATCAAAATTAAGAAATTAACATTGATTAAATACTATTAACTCTAGACTTTATTGAGATTTCTCCTGTCTTCTACTAATGTTCATTTATTGTTTCAGAATCCAAACCAGTATATCACATTGCATTTAGGTGTCAGCCCAATCTGTGAAATTTCTGTAGTGTTTTTCTCTCAGAATCTTGACACTTTTGAAAAATAATGGTCAAGTATTTTGTTGAATGCCCCTCAATTTGAGTTTGTATGATATTTTATCATTATTAGACTATGGTTATGAATTTTGGGAAACAATAGCACAGAGATGAAGAGCTCTTCTCATTACATAATACTGGGGCTGTATGATATCAAAATGACCTATCATGGATGTTGTTAACCTTGATCACTTTGTTAAGGTGGTGTCTGCTATTCTTCTTTACTAAAAATGTTCTATTTTTCAGTTTCTGTACTCTGTTCATTTAAAGAAAATCAGCTAACACTCAAGGGAGAGAAATTAAACTCCAATAAAAGGATTGGTGCTCTTTGGAAAAGTGTCTGATTTTAGGGCTATGACAGGGAAAACACAAGGTAAGGCTGGATCATCTTATAATGACAAAAATAAAGAAGTACTTATACAAAATTAGTGTACATTAATTATATAGCCCAGTGCCTGGTAAATAGTGGAATTTAGTAAATGGTGGCTATAGTAGCATTTGAAGTTGTTATTATGATGACCATATTCATCATTATGCAAATACATACTTTTTAAAGACTAAAAAAAGAAGTGCTTAGGAAAACAAAAGATAGAGCCATCTCAAAGATACGCAGGAGCTGACATGAAAGAGCTTCCAATGTTCAATACTTGAACAATTTGAACAATAAGCTAAGTAATGATAGCATTGGATTATAACCCAAATAATAACATAAATATCTATGAATCCAGACTAAGATAAATAAATGACCAAAATAATAAGGAAGAGATGTAACAACTCTTTCTTACTGAATAATTCAAATTAATAAATGTAGAAGGAACTAGGAAAATAGAAAATAACTCTTATAACACCACTGTAACAATTGCTGGAGGCAAATTCCACTGCTAAATGCCAAAATAGTGGGTAAAGCTTTAAGGAGAAACAGGATGTTTGCATAGGCTCCAATTATATTTTCTAAAATACTTATTAATTCCTGTATTCTTTTTAACATATGCCCACATTTTTTATACTCCTCCATCCTGGAGATGGAGGGAGAGGTTGAAAATCCCCTGCACTTATTACTTCCTTCATTTGACAACTTCCCTTGCTGTACAATGTTGCCTAGGGCCAATCATGATTTTTAATCTCAACTTTGACTTATTTTCAGGATTTATCATCCTGGCTTCTTGTGACTTTGCACATCAGCATGTTCTTCCCCTCCTTCCCAGTGTCTATGGTCTATAATCCAATTTATTTCTGTAGCAATAAAGACATTCATCATTAAAACTATTATTCTGAAAGGTCCTGTGCAGGAGCTCTTCTTCTATACAATTTTACAAAAAGTGATATTTTTAACCTCTTTATTCATTGCATTCTGCTTAATTTTAATGTGCCAATCAAGTGACACATGTTGGAATATCTTAATTATTGCACATTCATCATGATAATCATTAGGAACAAGTACTTTTGATCCTGATAAATCTTTTTTTAATTAAAATCTTTTGAAGACTAGAGAAACCAGTTTTACTATGAAAATAATACTTTCAGAGAACTATATTGATGTTTAATTTGCCTGTCAGTGTTGATGTGGTGTGGAAAGCAGTTTCTTCCAAGACTCCCTATGATCTTACCTAGAGTGTGGATTTCATGTGGGATAGAAGCTTCACAGAGACAGGCAGGGAATGTTGAGACCCAGTCAAGTTTGTTTCTAGTCAGTTTTTTTTTAAATTCATATTCTCTACAAATATTTGCTGAAGGCCTACTGTGCTGGGTTCTGTTTAAGTGATAGAGATAGAACACTGGATAAACTAAAGCTCCTGTCACATAGCAATCACATTCTGTTGTCTACTATGTGTGTTGAAGACATTTAAAAATGTAAATAGATAGAAATATAATCCTATATAATAAAGAGGGAATATGCAAATTGACCATCACTCTGCCACAAAGAGGGCTGTGCCTACAGCGAAGGCAGGGTTTCTGTAACACAATATGCCTGCACCTACAGTGGAGGCTGAGTTCCCATAAAGAGCCTTAATGAGCAATCAGCAGGGACCTGAGGCTGTGCCCTCCTGCCCCTAGTGGGGCTTGATGGGGGACCTCAGGCAGCGCCCCCCACCCCGATGCCGGCTGGAGGACCTCAGGTTGTGCCCCCCCCCACCCAGCAGGGCTTGACGGAGGACCTCAGGCCACACCCCCCACCTGGCAGGATTTGATGGGTATCTTCAGGCCATGCCCCTTGCCCCGGACCCAGGCCGGAGAACCTCAGGCCATGCCCCCTGCCTGGCAGGGCTTGACAGGGGACCTCAAGGTGCTGGGCTGGGGGACCTCAGGCTGCTCCCCCTGCCCTGAGGCCATGCTCCCTGCCCAGTGGGGCTTGACAGGGGACCTGAGGTCATGCCCCATTCCTGGTGGGGTTTGACGGGGGACCTGAGGCTGCGTCTACCACCTGATGGGGCTTGATGGGGGACCTCAAGGCATGCCCCCTGCCCTGGCACCAGGCCAGGGGCCCTGAGGCTTCACCCCCCACCCTGTGGGGCTTGACAAGGATAGGACCAGCCGGGTCTGGATCTAGCCCAATGGGGGGGCGGCCAGGTCTGGGTCTTGCATGATTTTGAGGCACACGCAGGTGGGCGGAGACTTGATTCTGTGTCCTGTGGTGTGCCCCAGACTCTGACAGGAGGAAGATTTTCATATACATTTTACTAATTTTCTTTCATCTCTGACACTTGTATTATACAGAAAGGGCAAATAGCAATATTAAAATATTTCCGCTAATTAAATCCCCTTTAATATGCACAAATTTCATGCACTGGGCCACTAGTGTGTGTGTGTGTATATATATAATTTTAAATAGTGATAAGTGCAATGAAGGAAAGAAGTGGGCTACTGGGATAGAAAGGGCACTTGGAGTGAGTACAGGGCTATGCTGCTTTACCTAGGGATGTCCAATGAGAAGTACTTGCAGGAAGTTTTAAGTAGAGGAATCACATTATCTGAATAATGGATTTAAAATGATCACTCTGACTACTGTATAAAGAATGGTATATAAGGTGGCAAGAGTGAATGCAGGGAGATTAGAATGCAAGTCATAGTGCTTAGCCTACAATTTTAGCAATGTAGAGATAAGAAGTAGATGAATTTGTGAATATAATGAATTATAGAGTCATAGCCAAGAGGACTTGCTGATGGGTTGGATATGGATATGGAATGGGAATAAAAGAGAAGAAGTGCCTGGGTTTTTGGTTTGAACAACTGTGAAGATGCTGGGGCATTTACCAAAATGGACAATAGTGGAAGGAGGAGCAAATTTGAAAGGAAAATAAAAATTCTATTTTGGTCATATTTACTTTGAGATGTCTATAGTAAAATGAAGATGCTGGATTGACATCATGACTGGCACCCAGAGGAGAGAGGTCGGAGGTAAAGATATATATTTTTAATTCATCAACATGTAGAGGGAATTTAAAGCCTTGGCCTGAATAAGATGCTTTGGCAAAGAGCGTAGAAGAAATAAAAAAAAAGATCTGAAGTCTGAGCCCTGAAGCAATATAAAGGTTAATGGTTAGGGAAATAAGGAGGAAGCAGAGACTAAGAATGAGCAGCAAGGGAGGTATGAAGATAAACCCTGTTAGTACCTATCCTAGAAATCCACATGAAAAAATGTGAATTCAGAGGAAGGAGTGATCAAATGTTCCACGCTGACTAGTGATGCTAAAAGACCTGTCCTGAGCAAATGTGATGTAGAGAATAGAATGTGGTTTGCAAAGCGGGAAACTTGAGTTTTAAGAATTAACTGGAACCAACTGCATCATCATCATTATAATAGTAGTAGTAGTCTACTTTTCCTTATCTAGTATGTATTAGGCACTGGCCTAAGTGTTTGAATTAGCTCAGTGAATCCTCAAAGCAACAACATGAGGTATACACTACCATCATTCCCATATTACAGGTGGGGGAATTGAGGCTCACAGAGGTAAAATCATTTGCTCAATGTTACACAGTGTATCTGGAGTGAATTATTTCCCTGTTTGAACCTCAGTTTCCCTAATCTATAAAATGAGTGAGTGCATTATTTTAAATTCTTTTCAGCAAACAAAAAGAGATGCAGAAACTCAATATATAAAAAACCAAAGTTGCACTATTTCAAACTTGGTGTAGGTATGTAGTTTTATACCCTCGGCTTCTACTCCCAACCCCGCTCTCTGCCCTGTGGTTTGCAAATCACTCAATTGGATGCATTTTATGTGTCCATTAGCTTTTAAAACTCTTGAATTTGTATTCTTACCTGCCCCCACCCTGTGACCAACCATTGGCATTACAGGTTTATGGGTCAGTGTTAGGAAAGTCTTCTGTGCTCTGGACCACATACCACAGAGTCATCAGAACATGTAGGATGAAGTCATGGTAATTTTCACTTCAGTAAACTGACAGTGATATAAGATCATCACTGCTCACATTTTGAAGTAAATACGTGTATGAATAAGGCCCAACATCATACCTTGAAAATTGGGTGTTCAAAATGTGCTTGATTTAAAAATAATTAATTAGGTAGCCTTTGCCAGTCTTTAGGAAAATGTTTATTTATTTATTTATTTATTTATTTATTTATAATAAATCTTTATTTTTGAAAGTATTAAATATGTCCCTTCCCACCCCCATTGCCCTCTTCTACCCCTCCAAGCCTTCACCACCCTATTTTCTGTGTCTATGGGTTATGCATATAAGCATATGAGTTGATCTCTTTCCACCCTCCATATTCCCCTGCCTTCCCTCTGAGGTTTGACAGTGTTTCTATGTCTCTAGTTCTATTTTTGTTCATCAGTTTAGGTTGTTCATTAGATTCCACAAATGAGTGGTATTATGTGATATTTATCTGACTCAGGCTTATTTCGCTTAGCATAATACTCTGTAGGTCCATCCATGCTGTTGCAAATGATAAGAGTTCCTTTTCACAGCTGCATAGTATTCCATTGTATAGATGTACCGTAGCTTTTTAATCCATTCATCTGTTTATGGGCACTTAGGCTGTTTCCAAATCTTAGCTATTATAAATTGTGCTGCTATGAACATAGGGGTGCATATATTCTTTCTAATGGGTGTTTCTTAATTCTTGGGATATGTTCCTAGAAGTGGAATCACTAGGTCACATAGTAGTTCCATTTTTAATTTTTTGAGGAAACTCCAAACTGTTTTCCACAGTGGCTGTACTAGTCTGCATATACAACAGCAGTGTACGAGGGTTCCTTTTTCTCCACATCCTCGCCAGCACTTACCATTTGTTGATTTGTTGATGATGGCCATTATAACAGGTATGAGGTGGCACCTCATTGTCATTTTGATTTGCACCTCTCAGATGATTAGTGACTTTGATTTTTTTAATATGCCTTCTGGCTTTCTGTATGTTCATTTTGGAGAAGTGTCCACTTAGGTACATTTCTCATTTTTTAATTGGATTGTTACCTTCCTATTGTTAAGTTGTATTAGTTCCCTGTGGATTTTGGAGGTTAAACCCTTATCAGATGTATTATTGTCAAATATGTTCTCCCATAGAGTGGGTTCTCTTGTTATTTTATTGTTGGTTTATTTTGCTGTGCATAAGCTCTTTATTTTGATGTAGTCCCATTTGTTTATTTTCTCCTTAGTTTCCTTTGCCCTAGGATGTATATCCATAAACACATTGCTATGAGAGGTGCATGAGATTTTGGTGTCTATGGTTTCTTCTAGGAGTTTTATTGGTTCACCTCTTATATTTAAGTCTTTTATCCATTTTGAGTATATTTTTGTGTATGGTGTAAGTTGGTGTTCTAATTTCACTTTTTTGGATGTATCTGTCCAATTTTCCCAATATCATTTATTGAAGAAACTGTCTTGACTCCATTGTTTACTCTTGCCTTCTCTGATATTAACTGAACATAATGGCTTGGGTCAATTTCTGGGATCTCCGTTCTGTTCCATTGGTCTATGTGCCTGTTTTTATGCCAATACCAGGCTGTTTGAGTAAAGTGGCTTTGTAGTATAACTTGATAATTGGTATTGTGATCTCTCCAACTTTGTTCTTCTTTCTCAAGATTACTGTGGCTATTCAGGGTCTTTCTCTATTCCATATAAATTTTTGGAATATATCTTCTAGGTCTGTGAAATAAGTCATTGGTATTTTGATAGGGATTGCTTTGAATCTATAGATTGGTTTGGGTAGTATTTCCATTTTAATGATGTTGATTCTACCAATCCATGAACACGGTATTTTCTTCCACTTACATATATCTTCCTCTAACTCTTTTTACAAGTATAGGTCTTCTATCTCTCTTTTTAAAATTTCTTTATTGATTAAGGTATTACATATGTGTCCTTATCCCCCAATTCTCCTCCTCCCAACTCATGCACTCAACCCCCTGTTGTCTGTGTCCATTGGTTAGGCTTATATGCATGCATACAGGTCCTTTGGTTGATCTTTCCCCTTTACCACCACTTTCCCCTACCTTCCCTCTGAGGTTTGACAATCTGATCGATGCTTCTCTGTCTGTCAATCTGTTTTTGTTCATCAGTTTATGTTGTTCATTATAATCCATAAATTAATGAGATCATGTGGTATTTATCTTTCTCTGACTGGCTTATTTCACTTAGCATAATGCTCTCCAATTCCATCCATGCTGTTGAAAATGGTAAGAATTCCTTCTTTTTCACCACAGCATAGTATTCCATTGTGTAGATGTACTCCAGTTTTTTAATCCACTCATCTTCTGATGGGCACTTAAGCTGTTTCCAAATCTTAGCTATGGTGAATTGTGCTTCTATGAACATGGCGGTACATATATTCTTTCTGACTGGTGTTTCTAGTTTCTTTGGATATAGTCTTAGAAGTGGGATCAGTGGGTCAAATGGGAGTTCCATTTTCAGTTTTTTGTGTTACTGGCACAAGAACAGACATATAGATCAATGGAATAGAATAGAGAACCCAGAAATCGACCCAAACCACTATGCTCAATTAATATTCAACAAAGGAGGAATGAACATACAATGGAGTCAAGACAGTCTATTCAATAAATGGTGTTGGGAAAATTTGACAGATGCATGCAAAAAATGAAACTAGACCACCAACTTACACCATACAGAAAAATAAACTCAAAATTGATAAAGGACTTAAACATAAGACTAGAAACCATAAAAATACTAGAAGAATCCACAGGTAGCAAAATCTCAGACATATGCCAAAGCAATTTCTTCACTGATTCTGCTCCTAGGGTAATGGAAACTAAAGAGAAAATAAACAAATGGGACTACATAAAAATAAAAAGCTTTTGCAAAGCAAAAGAAACCATCAACAAAACAATAAGAAAGCCCATTTCATGGGAGAACATATTTGCCAATGTTATCACTGATAAGGGTTTAATCTCCAACATTTACAGGGAACTCATACAACTTAAGAAAAAGGAAATAAACAACGCAATAAAAAAATGGGCAACAGATCTAAATAGATACTTTTCTAAAGAAGACAGAAGGAAGGCCAAGAGACATATGAAAATATATTCAAAGTCACTAATCATCTGAGAGATGCAAATCAAAATGACAATGCGGTACCATCTCACACCTGTCAGAATGGCTATCATCAACAAATCAACAAATGACAAGTAATGGTGAGGATACAGAGAAAAAGGAACCCTCATGCACTGCTGGTGGGAATGCAGACTGTACAGCCACTGTGGTCTTCTATCTTTTTGTTTGAGTTTATTCCTAAGTATCTAAATTTTTTTTGTTCCAATGGTAAATGGAGTTGTTCGTTTGGTTTCCCATTCTGAGAGTTCATCATTGGTGTATAAAAATGCCATAGATTTCTGGGTATTAACTTTATATCCTAATACATTGCTGAATTCATTTAATAAATCTAGTAGTTTTCTAATGGAGTCTTTAGTGTTTTCTATGTACAGTATCATGTAGTTTGTAAATAGTGACAGTTTTACTTCCTCCTTTCCAATTTGGATACCTTTTATGTCTTCTTGTTGTCTGAACACTACAGATAGCACTTCTAGTACTATGTCAAACAGGAGTGGAGAAAGTGGGCATCCTGTCTTGTTCCTGTTCTTATGGGAAATGGTTTTAGCTTTTGTCTGTTGAGTATGATGTTGGTTGTAGTTTTGTCATATAAGGCTTACATTATGTTGAGGTATGATCCCTCTATACCCACTTTATTGAGAGTTTTTATCAGAAATGGGTGTTGGCTATTGACAAATGCTTTTTCTGCATCTATTGATATGATTGATCATGTGGTTTTTATCGTTGGGTTTGTTTATGTAATATCCTAGAGGCCTGCACCAGTGGGGTCCCTCGGCCTGGCCTGAGGGATCAGGCCAAAACCAACTCTCCGACATCCCCTGAGGTGTCCCGTATTGAGAGAGGGTCCCCATAAATGCATGATCATGGCCAGAGAGGGATGCAGGAGTTTGGCCAGCTGGGAAGAAACTGTGGGAGGGCTCCAGAGCATTTCTGGCCCGTCTTGCTCAGTCCCGATTGGCCAGACCCCAGCAGCAAGCTAACCTACTGGTCGGAGCATCTGCCCCCTGTTGGTCAGTGCACATAATAGTGACTTGTAGACCAGTCGACTGTCTGGCTCCTGGTGTAAGTGCACATCATAGTGAGCAGTGAAGTGGCCTTAGCATATCATTAGCATATTATGCTTTGATTGATTGAACAGATGACTGGACAAGCAGACACTTAGCACATTAGGCTTTTATTATATAAGATCATATTTATCAATTTACATATATTGTACCAGCCATGCATCCCTGGAATAAATCCCAATTGGTCATGGTTTATGATCTTTCTAATGTATTGCTGGATCTGATTTGCTAGAATTTTCTTGAGGATTTTAGCATCTATGTTCATCAGGGATATTGGCCTCTAATTCTCTTTTGTTGTAGTGTCTTTATCATGTTTTGGGATTAGGGTAATGCTTGCCTCATAAAAAGAGCTTGGAAGTGTTCTTTCTTTATAAATTATTTGAATAGTTTGAGGAGGATAGATGTTAGTTCTTTGAATGTTTGACAAAACTCAGCTGTGAAGCCATCTGGACCAGGGCCTTTAGTTGCTAATTTTTTAAAAATTATTATTACTGCTACGATTTCATCAGTAGTTATCGGTCTATTCATATTTTCTGTTTCTTTCTGATTGAGTTTTGGTACATTCTATTTTTTAAGAATACTTCCATTTGGTCAAGGTTGTCCAATTTATTAGAGTAGAGTTGTAAATAATATTTTTTTTCTTTAAATTCTTATTTATTTATTTATTTATTATTTTTTGTTGTTGCTCCACTTATTTTTTTATTGCTTAAAATATTACAAAGAGTAGTACATTTGTTTCCCTTTTTTCCCTCTTGACCTTCCCCCATCCTCCCCTAACCCCCCCCCCCAGTGTCTTGTGTCCATTGGTTATGCTTATATGCATGCATACAAGTCCTTCGGTTGCTCTCTTACCCCACGCCTGACCCTCCCCAGCCTTCGTGCTGTAGTTTGAAAATCTGGTTAATGCTGCTCTGCCTCTGAATCTATTTTTGTTCATCAGTTTATAATGGTCTTTATTATCCATAAATGAGTGTGATCATGTGGTATTTTTCTTTCATTGACTGGCTTATTTCACTTAGCATAATGCTCTCCAGTTCCATCCATGCTGTTGCAAATGGTAAGAATACCTTCTTTTTTACAGAAGCATAGTATTCCATTGTGTAGATGTACTAAAGTTTTCTAATCCATTCATCCATTGATGGGCACTTAGGTTGTTTCCAAATCTTAGCTATGGTAAATTATGATGCTATGAACATAGGGATGTGTATATCCTTTCTGATTGGTGTTTCTGGTTTCTTGGGATATATTCCTAGCAGTGGGATCAGTGGGTCAAATGGGAACTTTTTGAGGAAACTCCATACTGTCTTCCATAGTGGCTACACCAGTCTGCATTCCCATCAGCAGTGCACGAATGTTCCTTTTTCTCCACATCCTCTCCAGCACTTGTCGTTTGTTGATTTGTTGATGATAGCCATTCTGACAGGTGTGAGATGGTACCTCATTGTTGTTGTTATTTGCACCTCTCTGATGATTAGTGACTTTGAGCATGTTTTCATAATGTCTCTTGGCTTTCTGAATGTCCTCTTTTGAAAAGTGTCTATTTAGGTCCTTTGCCCATTTTTTGATTGGATTGTTTATCTTCCTTTTGTTAAGTTGTATGAGTTCCCTATAAATGTTGGAGATTAAACCCTTATTGGTGATAATATTGGCAAATATGTTCTGCCATGCCGTGGGCTTTCTTGTTGTTTTGTTGATGGTTTCTTTTGCTGTGCAGAAGCATTTTATTTTGATGTAGTCCCATTTGTTTATTTTCACTTTAGTTTCGAATGCCCTAGGAGATGTTTCGGTGAAGAAATTGCTTTGGCATATGTCTGAGATATTGTTGCCTTTGGATTCCTCTAGTATTTTTATGGTTTCCCTTCTTACCTTTAAGTCCTTTATCCATTTTGAGTTTATTTTTGTGTATGGTGTAAGTTGGTCGTCTAGTTTCATTTTTTTGCATGTATCTGTCCAATTTTCACAGCACCATTTATTGAAGAGACTGTCTTGACTCTATTGTATGTTCTTGCCTCCTTTGTCAAATATTACTTGAGCATATTGGTTCGGCTTAATTTCTGGGATCTCTATTCTATTCCATTGATCTATATGTCTGTTCTTGTGCCAGTACCAGGCAGTTTTGAGAACAGTGTCTTTGTAATACAGCTTGATATCTGGTATTGACATCCCACCTACTTTGTTCTTCTTTCTCAGGATCACTGCAGCTATTCGGGGTGTTTTTTTATTCCAGATGAATTTTTGGAGAGTTCGTTCTTGGTCTGTGAAATATTTTGTTGGTATTTTAATGGGGGAGTGAGTTGAATTTATAGATTGCTTTGGGCAGTATGGACATTTTCATGATGTTGATTCTACCAATCCATGAACATGGTATGTTCTTCCATCTTTTTATGTCTTCTTCTATCTCTTTTTTCCATGTCCTATAGTTTTCTGAGTAGAGGTATTTTACCTTTTCAGTTAAGTTTATTCCTAGGTATCTTAATGTTTTTGGTGTGATGTGAAATGGGATCGCTTCTTTAGTCTCTCTTTCTGTAAGTTCATTATTGGTGTATAGAAATGCCATAGATTTCTTGGCATTAATTTTGTATCCTGCTACATTGCCAAATTCATTTATTAATCCTAGTAATTTTTTGATGGAGTCTTTAGGTTTTTTTATGTACAATATCATGTCTTCTGCAAATAAGGACAGTTTTACTTCTTCATTTCCAATTTGGATGCCTTTTATTTCTTCTTCTTGTCTAATTGCAATGGCTAATACTTCCAGTACTATGTCGAACAGGAGTGGTGAGAGGGGGCATCCCTGTCTTGTTCCTGTTCTTAGGGCAAATGGTGTTAGTTTTTGTCCATTGAGTATGATGTTGGCTGTGGGTTTCTCATATATGGCTTTTATTATGTTGAGGCATCATCTTCTATTCCCACTTTGCTGAGAGTTTTTATCAAAAATGGGTGTTGGATTTTTTCAAATGCTTTTTCTGCATCAATTGATATGACTTTGTAGTTTTTATATCTCAATTTGTTTATGTGATGTATTACGTTTATTGATTTGTGGATATTGTACCACCCTTGCATCCCTGGGATAAATCCTACTTGGTCGTGGTGTATGATCTTTCTGATGTACTGCTGGGTCCGATTTGCTAAGATTTTGTTGAGGATTTTGGCATCTATGTTCATGAGGTATATTGGCCTGTAATTCTCTTTCATTGTGTTGTCTTTATCTGGTTTGGTATTAGGGTGATGCTGACTTCATAGAATGAGTTTGGAAGTGTTCTTTCCTCTTGAATTTTTTGGAATAGTCTGAGGAGGATAGGTTTCAGTTCTTCTTTGAATGGTTTGTAAAACTCTCCTGTGAAGCCGTCTGGCCCCGGGCTTTTGTTTGCTGGGAGATTTTTGATGACTGCTTCAATTTCTTCCATAGTTATTGGCCTGTTGAGATATTTAGATTCTTCCTGATTAAGTTTTGGAAGGTTTTATTTTTCTAGGAATATGTCCATTTCCTCCAGGTTGTCTAGTTTGTTTGAGTAGAGTTGTTCATAGAATTTTTTTTTTAATAATCTTTTGTATTTCTGTGGGGTCTGTTGTTATTTCTCCTCTTTCCTTTCTGATTTTGTTTATTTGGGTCCTTTCTATTTGTTTCTTGGTGAGCCTGGCTAGAGTTTCATCAATCTTATTTATCCTTTCAAAGAACCAGCTCTTGGTTTTGTTGATGTTTTGTATTGTTTTTTTTTTTTTTTTGGTCTCTATTTCATTTATCTCTGCTCTGATCTTTATTATTTCCTTCCTTCTGCTTACACTGGGATTTTCTTGTTACTCTCTTTCTAACTCTTTGAGTTGTAGGGTTAGGTAATTTATTCTCATTGTTTCTTGTTTTTTGCAGTAGGCTTGTAGAGCTATGAACTTCCCTCTGAAGACTGCTTTCGCTGTGTCCCATAGGCTTTGGATTGTTGTGTTTTCATTGTCATTTGTTGCCATGATATTTTAATTTATTCTTTGATCTCTCTGGTAACCCAGTCATTGTTTAATAGCATCCTATTTAGTCTCCATGTGTTTGATTTTTGGGATTGGTTTTATTGTAGTTGATTTCCAGTTTTATGCCATTGTGATCTGAGAAGATGCTTGATAAGATTTCTATCTTCTTGAATTTGAAGAGACTTTGCCTGTGACCCAATATATGGTCTATCTTTGAAAATGACCCATGTGCACTTGAGAAGAATGTATATTCTGTGGCTTTGGGGTGAAATGTTCTGAAGATGTCAATTAATTCCATCTGCTCTAGCGAGTCATTTAGGATTGATGTTTCTTTGCTGATTTTCTGTTTAGAGGATTTGTCCAATGGTGATTGTGGGGTATTAAAGTCCCCTACTATGATTGTATTGCTGTCAATCTTTTCCTTGATCTCCTCCAGAAGTTTTATTATGTATTTGGGTGCTCCTATATTGGGTGTGTATATGTTTACCAGAGTTATTTCTTGTTGGATTGCTCCCTTTAGTATTATGAAGTGGCCTTTCTTATCTTTTTTTATGCTTTTCACTTTGAGATCTAATTTGTCAGATATAAGTATTCTTACCCCAGCTTTTTTTTTCCATTTCCATTTGACTGAAAAACCATTTTCCAACCCTTCACCATCAGTCTGTGAGCTTCTTTTTTTCTAAGGTGGGTTTCCTGTAGACAGTAGATATTTGGTCATGTTTTCTTATCCACTCAGTTACCCTTTGTCTTTTGATTGGGGCATTTACTCCATTTACATTTAAAGTTTTTATTGATAGATACTTGTTTGTTGCCATTTTGTTCTTTACCCCTGTGTTCCTTCTTCATTTCCTATTTTTTTCTTTTTACAGTAGACCCTTTAACATTTCTTGCCTTGCTGGTTTGGTGGTAATAAACTCCTGTAGTCATTTTTTGTCTGTGAAGCTCCTGATTTAACCCTCAATTTTGATTGATAGCCTTGCTGGGTTCAGTATTCTTGGATTCACACCCTTCCTTTGCATGACTTTGTATATTTCATTCCATTCCCTTCTTGCCTGATGTGTTCCTGTTGACAAATCAGTCTCTAGTCTGATGGGAGATCCTTTGTAGGTAACTTTCTGTCTCTCTCTGTCTGCTTTTAAGATTCTTGCTTTGTCGTTGGTGTTTGCCAATTTAATTATAATGTGCCTTGGAATCAGTCTTTTGGGGGTCACTTTGTTTGGGACTCTGTGAGCTTCTTGGATTTGTGTGATTTTTTTCTTCCCTATATGAGGGAAATTTTCTGTCATTATTTTTTCAAACAGGTTTTCTATTCCTTGCTCAGTTTTCTCTCCTTCTGGCACCCTTATTATGCAGATGTTGTTTCATTTTTTGTTGTCCCAAATTTCTCTTAGGCTCTCCTCCTGCTTTTTAATTTTTTTTTCTAAAAGCTACTCTGCTTGGGTATTTTTTCCTACCTTGTCTTCTAGCTCATTGATGTGGTCCTCTGCTTCTTCTAGTCTACTGTTGATTCTTTCAATTGAGTTCTTTATAGCAGTGATGTCAGTTTTCATTTCTTCTTGGTTCTTATTCATTTCCTCTTGGTTCTTACACATATTGTTGAATTTGTCTTCCATTGTTTTCATCCACTTTATGACCATTTCTCTGAATTCTTTCTCTGACAGGTTGCTTGCCTCCATTGCATCCATTTCGTTTACTTCCTTTTCTGGTGATGGCTGTTCTTCTTTCATATGCGGGATGTTTCTTTGTCTCCCCATGATCTCTCTTCTCCAGGTGTTTGGTTATGTATCTCTCTCTCTGCTGTGTTGATTTAAAGGCACAAAATACAACACAACAATGCTCAATGCACAAGGCACTGAACACAAATATATTCACGATACTAATAACCCCATATAAAGGTGACCACCAGAGCAAAGAGAATTAGGGGATAAGGAAGAAGGAAGAGAGAAAGAAAAAAGAGAAAAGAGAAAAAAAGGAGTGCAAAAATGAAATTGGGAAAAAGAAAAAAATGTAAGAGAGAAAAGAAAGAGAATGAAATAGAAGAGGGGAAAAACTATTTATATGGGGAGAAAACTACAATAGAACAGACAGTAATCCCAAGAAATTCCAGCAACAGATACCTAGACATGAATGCTAACTACAAACAACAACTAATATCAAGTGAGGTGAGGGAAAACAGAAGCAAAAAAATAACTGGAAAGAAAAAAAAAAACAACAAAAAAAATTTAAAAAAAAGTGAAACAATCTCACAAACAAGCATAAAAAACCCAATATAATCAACAATCAAGCAAACAACAACAAAACAACAGAGAGAAAAAAAGAGAAAAAATTTGGATAGTGAAGAAATAGAAGAAGGGGTGTATATGGACTTAGAGCAGGGGATTGGAAATTAGAAATATAAATAGTGTGAAATTTTAACAGAGGGTAAAAAGAAGGAATAGGGAAAATCTAAAGCAGGAATAGGGTAAGAAAAACAGGACAACAAAGGGGGAAAGTGAGGAAGAGAGTTTTGGCATAAAGGTCAAGTTGAGATAGAGTAAAATGATGCTAAAGTAAAGATGAAAATAGAATGTAGAACACTAATCCCAAAATAAAATAAAGAGAAAATAAAATGACACTTTAAAAAAGGTAAAATGGTAGTAGTAATAATACTGGTTAAAAATAAAAATGCTGTAATTACAAAGGAAAAATCAGGTGATGAAAAAAGAAAAAAAAATAGTTTCTTAAGTAAAAGGTGAAAAAAATAAAAATGTGCAGTAGTGAAGGTCCTTCACTTCCTCTACTCTTCTGTTTGTCATGCCCTTGTCCTGTCAGGTATTCAGGAGAATGTTGAAGTTCCCTGCGATACACTGTTCCTCCGTGTTGTAAACCACAGTCCTGATTTTAAAGCAGGCCGTATTTGTTTTCCAGACTGCCTTTATTTGTATTTACAGAAGAGTCAGTTTGTGGTTCAGCCCCTTGGTGGCAGTGTTTATGGATTGACCTCTGAGGCTATAAGTCCTCTCTAGCCAGTATTTAGTTTTTGTTTTCCCTATCGCACTTAATACTGGTTTGGGAGAGTCAACTGCCCCAGAGCCGGTTCCTTGATTGCTACTCCCTGCTCTGACTCCCAGGTTCCACAAAAACAACCTTCCCTGCAGTCTCCATGAGTGAACCCAACTGCGTGATCCTATGCACTGGGTTCAATAATCAAATGCAAATATCCAAGGAGGAAAGAAAAAAGAGCCTGAGTAGGTGTGCGAGCCCACAACACTCCACCGTCCAGCTCTGTGCGCAAATCTCCCAAAGTCTCTTCCGCACATCCTCTCTCCCCTGGCACCAAGCAGCTGGCACACTGGCAAAATCCGAGGCTGCCTTTCTGCACCCAGTCCAGCTATGAGCTGATTCCCAGAGTTCCCTTCTGCCAGCAGCCCTGCGGGACCCCTTTCTCACTCGAGGATCATGCTGGCCCCAATGGCCGTGGACTTTGTGGGGCGCAGACTTCCCTGGTGCACGTTTCTCTCTCCAATCTGAATTACAAACCACACCTTTATCTAGGCAAAATCTGACCTTTCTGTGAGGAGGAGCAGGGCTCATCTGAGTCCTCATTTTCACGCTGCTTGAGATCTGGTGTTCCAGGGTTTGTAGCTAGTCCCTGGGAGTTGTGGTTGCAGGGTCCCTGGATGTATACGCTTCTGTTAACAGCCACTCAAGATGGCGAGGTCTCCGTGGCTGAGCTGTCCACTCTGGGAGAGATTTCAGCAGCAGTGGAGGCTGCCCGATTAGGGGAGCCCGATCCGGCAAACTCCAACAGTCCCCTTTCTCCAGGAGTCCTCTGCCTTTCCCAGCTGCAAACTGTCTTCCAGCTGAATTTCCTCTGCCAATTCGGGCTGAATGTTACTTGTTTCAGCTGCTCACCCTATCTGCTCTGGGACAAAGCATGGGACATGCCCGTCTATACTGCTGCCATTTTGTCTCCCCTAAATTTTTATTTTTAATGCTATGTTTGGGGATAATTTGTTACATGGAAATAGGTAACTAAAACACCAGCAGATCCAGGAAGTTACACTGATAAGATAATAGAATTGTAGCTCCTAGAGGTAGGAAAATACTCAGAGGAACAACGGAGAGATAAGGGAATGCTGGTGTGCCTGATGTTCCATGGTAGGAGAAGATGCTCCAGGGTCACATATGCAATTAGAAGCTATATATTATTCCCCCATTCCTCTGCCCCAAGCAGACCTGTGGAAAGACGAAAGCTTCAGGGTGGACGCTGTCTCCTGCACCGTGGCCAGGAGTCCAGCTAGCCCGCAGCCAACTCCTCGGACCGCTGAGTTCTTAATACTATTTTTTATGATCCTTTGTATCTCTGCGAGGTCAGTTGTTACTTCACCTCTTTAGTTTCTGATTTTGTTTATTTGAGTCCTCTCTGTTTCTTAGTGAGTCTGGCAAGAGGTTCATCAACCTTGTTTATCCTTTCAAAGAACCAGATCTTTGTTCTATTGATATTTTGTATTTTTTATATTTTGGTCTCTATGTCATTTATTTCTGTTCTGAGCTTTATTTCCTTCCTTCTGCTTTGGGTTTTTCTTGTTGCTCTCTCTCTAATTCTTTAAATTGCAGCATTAGATAACTTATTACAAGTTTTCCTTTTTTTATGAGGTAAGCCTCTAGTGCTGTGAACTTCCCTCTCAGGCTTTCACTGTGTCCCATAGATTTTGGGTTGCTGTGCTTTCATTATCATTTGTTTCCAGGATGTTTTTTTTATTTCTTTTTTGATCTCCTTGGAAACACAATCATTGTTTAATAGCATGCTATTTAGCCTCCAAGTGTTTGATTTTTTAATTGGTTTTATTATAGTTGTTTTCTATTTTTATGCCATTGTCACCTGAGAAGATGATTGATATGATTTCAATCTTCTTGAACTTTATAGATCTTGTTTTTGTCCTAATATGTGCTCTATCTTTGAAAATGTCCCATGTGCATTTGAATGTAGGTTCTGTAGCTTTGTGGTGAAATTTTCTGAACATGTCAATTAGTTCCATCTGATCTAGTGAGTCATTTAGGATTGAAGTTTCCTTGTTGATTTTTTGTCTAGAAGATTTATCCAATGATGTCAATGGGGTATTAAAGCCTCCTACTGTGATTGTGTTGCTATTGATATTTCCTTTGATATCTTGCAGAAGTTTTTTTTTTTTAGAAATGTATTTGGATAGTCCTGTATTGGGTGCATATATGTTTACAGCGTTATATCCTCTTGGTGCATGGATCCCTTTAGTATTATGAAGTGGCCTTCATTATCTCTTGTTATGGCCTTCACTTTGAGACCTATTTTGTCAAATATAAGTATTGCTAACCCAGCTTTTTTTTCATTTCCATTTGATTGAAAAACATTTTTCCATCCCTTCACTTTTAGTCTGTGTGAGTCCTTTGATCTGAGGTGGTAGGTCTCATGTAGACAGTATATATATGGGTCATGTTTTCTAATTCATTCAGATACCCTATGTCTTTTGATTGGATCATTTAATCCATTTACGTTTCAGTTTATTATTGATAGGTACTTGTTTTTTTTTTAATTGCTTAAAGTATTACAAAAAGTATTACATATGTCTCCTTTTTTTTCCCCCGCCCTTGACAATCCCCTGGCCTCCCCTACCTCCCAGTGTCTTATGTCCATTAGTTATGCTTATATGAATGCATACAAGTCCTTTGGTTGATCTCTTACCCACCCACCTCCTGCCCTCCCACCTTCCCCGGCCTTCCTGCTGTAGTTTGACAGTCTGTTCGAGGGAGCTCTGCCTCTGTATCTATTTTTGTTCATAAGTTTATAATGGTCTTTATTATCCATGAATGAGTGAGATCATGTGGTATTTTTCCTTCATTGACTGGCTTATTTCACTTAGCATAATGCTTTCCAGTTCCATCCATGCCATTGCAAATGGTAAGAGTTCCTTCTTTTTTACAGCAGCATAGTATTCCATCGTGTAGATGTACCACCATTTTCTAATCCATTCATCTACAGATGGGCACTTAGGCTGTTTCCAGATCTTAGCTATGGTGAATTGTGCTGCTATGAACATAGGGGTGCATATATCCTTTCTGATTGGTGTTTCTGGTTTCTTGGGATATATTCCTAGAAGTGGGATCACAGGGTCAAATGGGAGTTCCATTTTCAGTTTCTTGAGGAAACTCCATACTGTCTTCCATAGTGGCTGCACCAGTCTGCATTCCCACCAGCAGGGCACAAGTGTTCCTTTTTCTCCACATCCTCTCCAGCACTTGTCGTTTGTTGATTTGTTGATGATAGCCAGTCTGACAGGTGTGAGATGGTACCTCATTGTTGTTTTGATTTGCATCTCTCGGATGATTAGTGACTTTGAGCATGTTTTCATATGTCTCTTGGCTTTCTGAATGTCCTCTTTTGAAAGGTGTCTATTTAGGTCCTTTGCCCATTTTTTGATTGGATTGTTTATCTTCCTTTTGTTAAGTTGTATGAGTTCCCTATAATTTTTGGAGATTAGGCCCTTATCAGTGATAGCATTGGCAAATATGTTCTCCCATGTACTGGGCTTTCTTGTTGTTTTGTTGATGGTTTCTTTTGCTGTGCAGAAGCTTTTTATTTTGATGTAGTCCCGTTTGTTTATTTTCTCTTTAGTTTCCAATGCCCTAGGAGCTGTATCGGTGAAGAAATTGCTTCGGCATATGTCTGAGATTTTGTTGCCTTTGGATTTTTCTAGTATTTGTATGGTTTCCCGTCGTATATTTAAGTCCTTTATCCATTTTGAGTTTACTTTTGTGTATGGTGTAAGTTGGTGGACTAGTTTCATTTTCTTGCATATATCTGTCCAATTTTCCCAACACCATTTATTGAAGAGACTATCTTGATTCCATTGTATGCTCTTGCCTCCTTGGCAAATATTAATTGAGCGTATTGGTTGGGGCTGATTTCTGGGCTCTCTATTCTATTCCATTGATCTATATGTCTGTTCTTGTGCCAGTACCAGGCAGTTTTGAGAACAGTGGCTTTGTAATACAGCTTGATATCTGGTATTGAGATCACACCTACTTTGTTCTTTCTCAGGATCGCTGCAGCTATTCGGGGTCATTTTTTATTCCAGATGAATTTTTGGAGAGTTCGTTCTAGGTCTGTGAAATATGCCATTGGTATTTTAATGGGAAGTGCATTGAATTTATAGATTGCTTTGGGCAGTATGGACATTTTAATGATGTTGATTCAACCAATCCAAGAACATGGTATGTTCTTCCATCTCTTTATGTCTTCCTCTATCTCTTTTTTCAACATCCTGTAGTTTTCTGAGAAGAGGTCTTTTACCTCTTTAGTTAAGTTTATTCCTAGGTAGCTTAATTTTTTTGGTTCGATGGTAAATGGGATTGCTTTTTTAATCTATCTTTCTGCACATTCACAATTGGTTTATATGAAATGCCATAGATTTCTTTGCATTAATTTTGTATCCTGCTACATTGCCGAATTCTTTTATTAAGTCTAATAGTTTATTGATGGAGTCTTCACGGTTTTTTAAGTATAATATCATGTCATCTGCAAATAAGGACAGTTTTACTTCTTTTCCAATTTGGATGCCTTTTATTTCTTCTTCTTGTCTAATTGCAATGGCTAATACTTCCAGTACTATGTCGAACAGGAGTGGTGAGATTGGGCATCCCTGTCTTGTTCCTGTTCTTAGGGAAAATGGTGTTAGTTTTTGTCCATTGAGTATGATGTTGGCTGTGGGTTTGTCATATATGGCTTTTATTATGTTGAGGTATGATCCTTCAATTCCCACCTTGCTGAGAGTTTTTATTAAGAAAGGGTGTTGAATTTTGTCAAATGCTTTTTCTGCATCAATTGATATGACTATGTGTTTTTTTTCTTTCAATTTGTTTATGTGATGTATCACGTTTATTGATTTGCGGATATTGTACCATCCTTGCATCCCTGGGATAAATCCTACTTGCTCGTGGTGTATGATCTTTCTGATGTACTGCTGGATCCCATTTGCTAAGATTTTGTTGAGGATTTTGGCATCTATGTTCATGAGGGATATTGGCCTGTAATTCTCTTTCATTGTGTTGTCTTTATCTGGTTTTGGTATTAGGGTGATGCTGGCTTCATAGAATGAGCTTGGGAGTGTTCCTTCGTCTTGGATTTTTTGTAGTAGTCTGAGTAGGATAGGTTTTTGTTTTTCCTTGAATGTTTGGTAAAACTCCCCTGTGAAGCCGTCTGGTACGGGGATTTTGTTTGATGGAAGCTTTTTGATGACTGCTTCAATTTCTTCCATAGTTATTGGCCTATTGAGATTTTTAGATTCTTCCTGATTAAGTTTTGGAATGTTGTATTTTTCTAGAAATATGTCCATTTCCTCCAGGTTGTCTAGTTTGTTGGAGTAGAGTTGTCCATAGTATTTATTAACAATCATTTGTATTTCTGTGGGATCTGTTTTTATTTCGCCTCTATCATTTCTGATTTTGTTGATTTGGGTCCTCTCTCTCTGCTTCTTGGTGAGTCTGGCTAGAGGTTTATCAATCTTGTTTATCCTTTCAAAGAACCAGCTCTTGGTTTCATTGATTTTCTGTATTGGTTTTTTGGTCTCTATGTCATTTATTTCTGCTCTAATCTTTATTATCTCCTTCCTTCTGCTCACTCTAGGGTTTTCTTGTTGCTCTCTTTCTAATTCTTTGAGCTGTAGATTTAGATGATTTACTACCATTTTTTCTTGTTGGTTGAGATAGGCCTGTAGAGCTATAAACTTCCCTCTCAGGACTGCTTTCCTTGTGTCCCAAAGGTTTTGGATTGTTGTGTTTTCATTGTCATTAGTTTCCAGGATGTTTTTAATTTGTTTAATGTCTTTAATTTCTTCTTTGATCTCATTGGCAACCCAATCAATATTTAATAACGTGCTATTCTGCTTCCAAGTGTTTGACTATTTTGAGTTGTTTTTGTTGTATTTTATTTCTAATGTTATGGCCTTGTGGTCTGAGAAGATGCTTGGTATGATTTCAATCTTCTTGAATTTGGGGAGAATTTGTTTGTGACCCAATATGTGGTCTATTTTTGAAGATGTCCCATGAGCACTTGAGAAGAACGTATATTTTGTGACTTTGGGGTGAAGTGTTCTGAAGATGTCAATTAAGTCCATCTGATCTAGTGAGTCATTTAGGATTGCTGTTTCTTTGCTGACTTTTTGTCTAGCGGATTTATCCAGTGATGTCAGTGGTGTATTAAAGTCCCCTTCTATGATTGTATTGTTGTCGATCTCTGCCCTGATATCTTCCAGGAGTTTTCTTATGTATGTGGGTGCTCTTGCTTTGGGTGCATATATGTTTATCAGGGTTATATCCTCTTGTTGTATTGATCCCTTTAGTATTATGGAGTGGCCTTTCTTATCTCTTGTTATGGCCTTCACTTTGAGGTCTATTTTGTCTGATATAAGTATTGCTACCCCAGCTTTCTTTTCCTTTCCATTTGCCTGAAAGATATTTTTCCATCCCTTCACTTTCAGTCTGTGTGAGTCCCTTCTAATGAGGTCGGTCTCTTGTAGACAGCAAATATATGGGTCATGTTTTTTTATCCATTCAGCCACTCGATGTCTTTTGGTTGGAGCATTTAGTCCATTTACGTTTAAAGTTATTATTGAAAGGTACTTGTTTGTAGCCATTTCTATTTTTGTGTGTGGCTGTTTTCTTTCTGGGCTTTTTAGTTCTTCTTTTTACACCAGTCCCTTTAGCATTTCTTGCATTGCTGGCTTGGTGGTGATAAACTCCCTTAGCCTTTTTTTTGTCTGTGAAGCTTCTTATTTCCCCTTCAATTTTGAATGATAGCCTTGCTGGATAGAGTATTCTTGGATTCAACCCTTTGCTTTGCATCACTTTGTAAATTTCTGTCCATTCTTTTCTGGCCTGATGTGTTTCTGTTGAGAAATCATTTGATAATCTGATGGGGAATCCTTTGTAGGTAAATCTCTGTTTCTCTCTTGCAGCCTTTAAGATTCTGTCTTTGTCTTCTACATTTGCCATCGTTATTATGACGTGTCTTGGTGTGGGTCTTTTGGGGTTCATCTTGCCTGGGACTCTCTGTACTTGTGTAACTTTTTTCTTCCCGATATCTGGGAAGTTTTCTGACATTATTTCTTCAAATAGATTTTGTAATCCTTGCTGCTCTTCTTGTCCTTCTTGCAGCCCTATTATGCGTATGTTACTTTGTTTCATGTTGTCCTGAAGCTCCCTTAGGCTCTCCTCCAGCTTTTTAATTCTTTTCTCCAGTTGCTGTTCAGATTGAGCTTGTTTCTCTGCCTTATCTTCTAACTCACTAATTCGGTCCTCTGCTTCTTCTAGTCTGCTGTTGAAACTGTCCATGGTGTTTTTGATTGTAGCTATATCACTTTTCATTTCTTCCTGATTCTTGCATAGGTTGTTGATTTTCTCATCCATCTGGTGAGTGAATTGTACAACCATTATTCTGAATTCTTTTTCTGTCATGTTACATGCTTCAACTTCATTAATGTCCTTTCTTGGTGACTCCTCATTGTCTTTCCTCTGGGTGTTGTTTCGTCTCTTCATTCTGATTATCTCCCGATGGTTCAAACGTCGAGTTGCGTGGGCCTGGGCCGTGTGCAGTGGGAGCCTCCCACCACCCTAGTGTCACTGAAGAGCTCTGACACTAAGATGTGTGGTTGTTGTGGGTTGGTGGGAACCAGTCTCGCTCAGAGTCAGTGTTGTCAGCGCTCAATGTGGCCTCATACGTACCCTTAGAATCAGGGACCCTGCCTGCACCATGCTGAAACAGAGACCCCCCTGAAGCGTGTTGAAAACCAGAGCCCTCTAGTGTGCGCCAGGAGTCAGAGTTCCCCAGAATCCGGTATCAGAGTCTCTGTTGCTTTGCACGACCTTGCCTTGAGATTCAGGGTCCCTGTGTGCCCTTGCACCAGGAATTGGAGTCACTGGCTCTTAGTATGAATGCACAGGAAATCAGGATCTCAGGCACAGGTGAAAAGAAACACAGTCAATTCACTGGTGCTTGGTGTTGTCACCTGCCCAGAGAATCAGGGTCCCTGGGCCTGTGATATGTGGGACAAATTCCCAGTGTTCGCGCGATTGCTCCCAGACCAGGGCTCAGAAGCCGGCAGTGCGCCTAGGCTCAGTTCCTGGGGTTCCCGCGTTTGCTTCTAGCCCAGGGCTCAGAAGCTGGCAGTGCACGTAGGATCAGTTCCAAGGTGCTTGTGCACTTCCAGGCTAAAGGTCCTGGAGCGCTGAGGCCCCAGCAAGGGGTGGGTCTATCAGTTAGTTACTCTGGTGCTGCCAGCAAGCCTGCAGGAAGGGGGGATGGGCTCTGTTACTCAAGGATCTGCCGTGGGGATTTCTGAACTTTTGGTGTCTGCAGGTCTATAGTTGTGGTCACAGGTCTCTGTCCCCAGTGGCTGCAGGGTCCTGGTATGCGTCTGAGATCAGACTGGGTGGTGCTGATGCCAGAATCGTAGTCTCAAGCAGCTCTGTTTCCCAAGATGGCATGGTCGCCATGCCTGTGCTGGCCGCCCAGGAGTGTCCGCGCAGGGAGCGGGACTCCACCGCCTAAGACTGCCCTGTTTAGCAGCCCCTTAGAAGATCTGCAGAATCTAACTGTCCCTAGCTCATACACACACACCACACGCGTCCACACACTCCTCTATCACTCTGTACTTTTTTTTTTTTGCCATTTTTATACTTTATGCCTGTGTTCCTTCTTCCCTTCCTATTTCTTCTTTATAGCAGTCCCTTTAGCATTTGTTTCATTGCTAGCTTGGTGGTAATAACCTCCCTTAGCCTTTTTTGTTTGTAAAGCTCCTGATTTCACCTTCAATTTTGAATTTTTTATATAGAGTATTCCTGAATTCAGTCCCTTGCTTTCCATCACTTTGTATACTTCATTCCATTTCCTTCTGGCCTGATCTGTTTCTGTTGAGAAATCAGTTGATCGCCTAATGGGAGATCCCTTGTAGATAACTTTCTGTCTCTCTCTTGCAGCCTTTAAGATTCTTTCTTTGTCTTTTACATTTGTTAATTTAATTACAATATGCCTTGGTCTGGGTCCTTTTGGTTTCGTCTTGCTTGGGACTCTCTGTTCTTCTTGGATTTGTGTGTCTTTTTTCTTCCTTAAGCCAGGGAATTTTTCTTTCATTATTTTGTCAAACAGGTTTTCTATTCCTTGCTCAGCTTCCTCTTCTTCTGACACCCCAATTATGTGGATGTTGTTTTGTTTCAAGTTGTCACAAATTTCCCTTTAGACTCTTCTTTTTTCCCCTAGTTGCTGCTCTGCTTGAATGTTGTTTTTTTCTACTTTGTCTTCTAACTCGCTGATTTGGTCCTCAGCTTCTTCTAGTCTGCTGTTGAAACCTTCCATTGTGTTTTTTATTGCAGCTATGTCATTCTTCATTTCCTCTTGAATGTTATTTATACTGGCAAAATTCTGATTCCGCTCTTATGATTCTAATTCAGTTGTTTATATTTGCTTCCAGACGTTTGAGCATCCTTATAACTATTACTCTGAATTCTTTCTCTGACAAATTACTTACCTCCATTTCATTTAATTCCTTTTTTGGCAATTCCTGTTTTTCTTTCCTTTGGGGATTGTTTCTCTGTTCCCCCATTTTTGCTGTCCCATTTGAATTGTTTCTATGTCTTAGATCCAACTGGTATGTCACCCAGGTTCTTTTGAGGGTGGTCCTATGTAATTGCAGATTTTGGGGACTCATTGGTGGAGTCTCTCAGATCTTCTGAGCTGGGTGTTCTAGTGGAGCTACTTACTTGAGTTATTTGGGTTCTCTTGATGTAGTTGGGTCATGAATGTTCGTTTCTTGCTCATGGATGAAGTGTCTTCACAGGTTGTTTAATGATGTGACTCACCCCAGCCTCATTGTGTAAGTTTTTATGGATGTGCACATAGTTCCAGCTCTTGTGGCCAGGCATGCCTGAGGTCTCACTGGCATGCAGCTCACTGTGGGGTCCCGGAGTCCACAGCCTGGGTGCCTGGGTTCTCGGCCCTGCGGCTGCGTTAATACAACTCTGGCTGGTGTTGTCATGACTCTTGCAGTAGTGGTGTCACTCTGTGAATCACTGTGAGGGTCCTGGAGCCCATGACAGGGGCTGGGCATCCTGAAGTTCGTAGGTGAGGCAGCAGGATTCTTACTGGGGGGCTTCATTCTGCAAATCATGAGAGGGTCCAGGAGCTGGCAGCTGGGGAGGCAGGAGTTGCAAGGTCTGCTGCTGAAGCAGCATGACCAAGGTGTCCAGGAGCCTGGAGATGGTGGGTGTGGTTAGGATTCACAGGGTATGCAGCTGAAGCAGCATGCCCTTGGCTAGAGAGGTGCACACTCAGCAACACACCAAAGGGTCCAGGAGACAGAGGCTGGGGAGGTGGGCATCCTGGGGTATGCAGGTCTGCGGGTGAGACAACATGACTTTGGCTGGAGTGGCTTCAGGGTCCTGGGTGGTGTCCAAGGCCAGTCTGGGTGATGGTGAGGCTAGGCTCCTAGTCTCGGCTGATCTCCCCTTCAAGATGGCAATTCATGTTGCTCAGGAAATGCCAGCGGTGGTAGCAGGGGCTCCCTATCCAGGAGAGCCTGGTTTGCCAGCCCCCTGAGATTCCTGCGATATCTAACTATCCCTCACTTACACATGAACACACCACACATGTCCATACACTCCCTTTTCACTCCCTTACGCACACACACTCTCTTCCTCACTGCTGTCCTGCTGGCCACCATCTTCTTCCTCTAGGAAAACCTTCTGCTACATCCTCTAGTAAAAATTAGATTTCCTCCTTCCTATACATTCCCTGAACTCTTCTAATTTTTTTGCCATGTTGGGTAGTTATTTATCATCTGATTACACGTCTTTCTCCTACTAGAGAGAATCACATGCATCTTTCTATCCTTGGCACTGGCACAGGGCCTGGCCACTGAGCACATTCAACATACTAACATTGAATGAATAAGAGACTCTCCATTTTGGGAGAGGATGGCTGTAAGAAGGGGAGGAAAACGATTTGGCAGACCTCAAGGGAGTCTGGTGCCTCCTGTTCATTTGGTGTTAAGTGAAATGTTTTGTCTCTTCAAACTTGCTCTGTACAGTGATATAGGCTTGGAATTCCTTAGAGCCTATTAGCATGCCACAAACAAGGAGGAGTACATGTGTTTCACTTCTCTCAATGTGATCAGACTGCTATGTGACACTTAGAAGTGAGAAATTCCGGATATGGTTTTCCAACTCCAGCTCTGCTAATGGAAATGATATAGAATCAGACAAATACAGTCAACAGCCTGCAAAGAGAAAAGATTGACATTTGTCCTAATGTACTGCAGGAGGCAGGCATGGCAGAGATTTATTTGTTTGTTTGTTTTAATCAACATGAATAACTTATTTATTTTTTCCTTTTTATTGAATTTTTTGGGGTGACATTGGATAACAAAATTATACAGGTTTCAGGTGCACAATTCTACAACACATAATCTGTTCACTGTATTGTGTGTTCACCATTCCAAGTCAAGTCTCTCTCCATCATCATTTATCCCTGCTTTACCCTCCTCCACCTCCCAAAACCTACCCCACAATCACCATAGCATTTTACATGTCGTGAGTTTTTTCTTTTTGCCCAATCCCTCTGCCCTCCTCCCCCGGCCCCAGTATGAATGGAAATATTCACTGTAAATAGCAAGTAATGCCAAGTGTGAGGATTTTGACCTGTTGGTCAGAATTGAAACCTTGGATGAGGGTACATTTCTCTCTTCAAATATAGTAGGACAGAGTTCTAGTCACGTGATTTTGGCCAAGTTACTCAATTTTTCTGAGTATTAGTTTCCTCTTCCATAAAATGAGGATAATTACATATAACTTGATAAGTTTGTGTGAGGATTTTAGTTGGTTATATAAGGGGCTTAGCACACAGTAAATTCTCAATTTGTAATAGCTTAAAAATTAGTTTTATTTGTGCCAGAAGTAATCTCTGCATCTCATCCTATTGATGTGTCTTACGTGTTAAGCACTTTAGGTAGGGTGATTATGGCACATCTGAGGGCAGGTAGGGAAGACAGTCTCCTTGCCCTTAAGTATCTCAATACTTCCTGCAGCTGTTGGTGGATGGAGGCATATCTATTTTCATTTTTTTAGGAATATTTAATATTTAATGACACACCTGAGGCTAGAGCTCAGATTTTTTTTATTGCTTAAAGTATTACAAAGGGTATTATATATATGTCCATTTTTCACCCAGCCCTAGACAGTCCCCTAGCCTCCCCTAACCCCCAGTGTCTTGTGTCCTTTGGTTATGATTATATGAATGCATACAAGTCCTTTGGTTGATCTCTTACCCCCCTACCTCCTGCCCCCCAACCCTCCCCGGCCTTCCTGCTGCAGTTTGACAATCTGTTTGAGGCAGCTCTGCCTCTGTATCTATTATTGTTCAAAAGTTTATAATGGTCTTTATTATCCATGAATGAGTGAGATCATGTGGTATTTTTCCTTCATTGACTGGCTTATTTCACTTAGCATAATACTCTCCAGTTCCATCCATGCCGTTGCAAATGGTAAGAGTTCCTTCCTTTTTAGAGCAGCATAGTATTCCATCGTGTAGATGTACCACCGTTTTCTAATCCATTCATCTACAGATGGGCACTTAGGCTGTTTCCAGATCTTAGCTATGGTGAATTGTGCTGCTATGAACATAGGGGTGCATATATCCTTTCTGATTGGTGTTTCTGGTTTCTTGGGATATATTCCTAGAAGTGGGATCACAGGGTCAAATGGGAGTTCCATTTTCAGTTTTTTGAGGAAACTCCATACTGTCTTCCATAGTGGCTGCACCAGTCTGCATTCCCACCAGCAGGGCACAAGTGTTCCTTTTTCTCCACATCCTCTCCAGCACTTGTCGTTTGTTGATTTGTTGATGATAGCCAGTCTGACAGGTGTGAGATGGTACCTCATTGTTGTTTTGATTTGCATCTCTCGGATGATTAGTGACTTTGAGCATGTTTTCATATGTCTCTTGGCTTTCTGAATGTCCTCTTTTGAAAGGTGTCTATTTAGGTCCTTTGCCCATTTTTTGATTGGATTGTTTATCTTCCTTTTGTTAAGTTGTATGAGTTCCCTATAATTTTTGGAGATTAGGCCCTTATCAGATATGACATTGGCAAATATGTTTTCCCACACAGTGGGTTTTCTCATTGTTTTGTTGATGGTTTCTTTTGCTGTGCAGAAACTTTTTATTTTGATGTAGTCCCATTTGTTCATTTTCTCTTTAGTTTCAAGTGCCCTAGGAGCTGTATCGGTGAAGAAATTGCTTCGGCATATGTCTGAGATTTTGTTGCCTTTGGATTCTTCTAGAATTTTTATGGTTTCCTGTCGTATATTTAAGTCCTTTATCCATTTTGAGTTTATTTTTCTGTATGCTGTAAGTTGGTGGTCTAGTTTCATTTTCTTGCATATATCAGTCCAATTTTCCCAACGCCATTTATTGAAGAGACTATCTTGGCTCCATTGTATGTTCTTGCCTCCTTTGTCAAATATTAATTGAGCATATTAGTTCGGGCCGATTTCTGGGCTCTCTATTCTATTCCATTGATCTATATGCCTATTCTTGTGCCAGTACCAGGCAGTTTTGAGAACAGTGGCTTTGTAATACATCTTGATATCTGGTATTGAGATCACACCTACTTTGTTCTTTCTCAGGATCGCTGCAGCTATTCGGGGTCTTTTTTTATTCCAGATGAATTTTTGGAGAGTTCGTTTTAGATCTATGAAGTATGCCATTGGTATTTTAATGGGAAGTGCATTGAATTTATAGATTGCTTTGGTACTTGTTTTTAGCCATTTCTTTTTTTTGTGTGGCTGTTTACTTTCTGAGCTTTCTATTTCTTCTTTTTATACCAGTCCCTCTAGCATTCCTTGCATTGCTGGCTTGGTGGTGATAAACTCCCTTAGCCTTTTTTTGTTTGTGAAGCTTCTTATTTCCCCTTCAAGTTTGAATGATAGCCTTGCTGGATAGAATATTCTTGGATTCAGTCCTTTGCTTTGCATCACTTTGTAAATTTCTGGCCATTCTTTTCTGGCCTGATGTGTTTATGTTGAGAAATCATTTGATAATCTAATGGGAGATCCCTTGTATGTAACTTTCCGTCTCTCTCTTGCAGCCTGTAAGATTCTCTCGTTGTCCTGAACAATTGCAAAGGTAATTATGATGTGTCTTGGTGTGGGTCTTTTCGGGTTCACCTTGTTTGGGACTCTCTGGGATTGTGTGACTTTTTTCTTCCCCACCTCAGGGAAGTTTTCTGATATTATTTCTTTGAATAGGTTTTCTAATCCTTGTTCATCTTTCTGTTGTTCTGGCACCCCTATTATTCGTATGTTGTTTCGTTTCATGTTGTCCCAAAGCTCCCTTAGGCTCTCCTCCTGCCTTTTAATTTTTTTCTCCAATTGCAGTACATTTTGGGTGTGTTTTGCTTCCTTGTCTTCTAATTCACCAATTTGGTCCTCCGCTTCTCCTAGTCTACTGTTGATACTTTCAATGGTGTTTTTTTATTGCAGCTATATCACTCTTCATTTCTTCTTGGGTCTTACTTAAGTTGTTGATTTTTTCATCTGATTCTTCTAGCTTCTTCCATATGTTATTGATTTTTTCATCTGTTTCTTCTTGCTTCTTGAATAGGTAGTTGACTTTTTCATCTGTTTCTTCTTGCTTCTTGCAGAAGTTGTTGATTTTTTCCTCCATCCGGTTTATGCACTCTAGGACCCTTATTCTGAATTCTTTTTCTGTCATGTTGCATGCCTCTGTATTACTTAGCTGCTTTTCTGGAGAGTCCTCCTTCTCTTTCCTTTGAGGGTTTCTTTGTCTACCCATGTTTGATCTCACTGACATATCTAGACGTTGAGTTGTTCAGTGGTAGCTCCCTTGGTGGCAGTGACTCCTTGGTCTGTGGTTGCTCTTTGGGCGGTTGCGGTAGCAGCTGCTCTTCAGTTGTCAGCAGCTCCTCTGGTGGGTGCTGTTCACAGCTGTGGTGGCTCTTCTGGCTGGTGGGGCGAGGTTTCACTTACAGCTGCTGTTCCTCAGCAGAGGGTGTGGTGCTCAGGAGGTTGCTGTTGTTTGGATCTGCTGCGTTGATTTAAAGGCACAAAATACAACACAACAAGGCACCACGTACCAGGCACTTAACACAAATATATTCACGATATTAATAACCCCAATTAAAGGTGACCACCTGAATTAAGAGAATTAGGGGATAAGGAAGAAGGAAGAGAAAAAGATAAAAGAGAAAAAGGAAAAGAAAAGTAGGGACCAAAAAAAGGAGTGCAAAAATGAAATTGGGGAAAAAGGAGGGGGGAAAATAAAAGCGAGAAAAGAAAAGAAAAAGGAAAGAGCGAAAAGAGAGAATGAAGTGGAAGAGGGGAAGAGACTTTTTATATGAGGAGAGTACTCCTATAGAACCACCACTAATCCCAACAAATTCCAGCAACAGCTCCCTGGAGATGAATGCAAACTAGAAACAACCAATAATATAACGATGAAAATAGAATGGCGAACACTAATCCCAAAATAAAATAAAGAGATAATAAAATGGCATTTTAAAAAATGGTAAAATGGTAGCAGTAATAATACTAGTTAAAATAAGAAGGTAGTAATTAAAAGGGTAAAATCAGTTGATGGAAAAAGAAGATAAAAAAAGAAAAAAAGAAAGAAAAAAATTGGTTTCTTAGTTAAAAGGTGAAAAAAGAAAAAAAAAATTTGCAGTATTGAAGGTCCTTCAGTTCTTCTATTCTTCAGTCTGGCTCGCCTTAGTCCTGCCAGGTATTCAGGAGAGTGTTGAGTTTCCCTGCAATACACTGTTCCTCTGTGTTGTAAACCACAGTCCTTATTTTAAAGCAGGCCATATTTGTTTCCCAGACTGCCTTATTTTGTGTTTAGCAAAGAGTCAGTTTGTGGCTCAGCCTCTGGGTGGCTGTGTTCTGGGGTTGGCCTCTGAGGCTATACGGCTTCTTGCACTTAAAACTGATTTGGGGAGGTCAACTATCCAGAGCTGATTCCTTAATAGTTACCCGCTCTGTGTTGTTGCTGGGATTGAAAATCCCTCTATAGGCCAGACCCTGTTAACTCTCAGGGATTGATCAGATTATTTTAATCCTTGATCTTGTTCAGGTTGGAATCTGGGTGTGGCTGTGCTCCTTGCCTGGGGGCTGGGGGGAGGAGTCTCACTCTCTGGAGATAATGGCTGCCCCAGTCCTGGGCTCAGGGGTGTCTCAGCACTCAATTCGCTGCCACCTCTCCCGGCCCCCCTTCTCTCCTCAGTCTCTCCCCAGATTCCACTCCGCCACACCCTCTCCCTCTCTTCAGCACAGGTGAGTGTCTGTATCCGAAATGTCCCATGAACAGGATTCAGTGAAATCAAACAAGCAAACAAATTCCGGCCGCGGAAACGGGGAAGGCTTGGTTTCTGTAAGCTCTTCTCTTACTGGCACTGCATGGTCAGGTCAGCTCTTCAGGCTGCCCCCTTTAGGCTCAGTCCTCCGTGATCACAGAACCCAGCTCTCAAATGCCCCGGCTGCGCCAGGAATCCCGCGGATCTCCTTTCCCCCGTCAGGGGCTGTTCCTGTCCCAAGGGACGCGGCTGTCTTCCACACGGTCTCCCTCTGACCCTCTGGGCTCAGAGGTCTGGCAAACTTTCCTGCCCAAATCCCTGGGTGTTTTTTTTTTTTTTTACCTTTCCAGGGGAATTCTGCCCTTCCTGGCTGCAAACCGTCTCACCAGCTGAGCAATTTCGCCAATTCGGGGTGTGTGTTATTAGTTTCAGTTGCTCACTCCATTTGCTCCAGGACCCAACCTGGGACGCGTCTTCCTATATCGCCGCCATCTTCCGTCTCTCATGTATTTTCATTTTTTAGCCATTTAGTTATTCTATTCTCTTGGAAATAAAAAATCCTCAGCTGATGATTATTTTAGCACAGCTTAACTTAAAATATTAAAACTATTTCATTCACTCATTACTTATTTTCACAGATTTAGTTAATTGCCTATTATGAGTGAGGCCCTTTTCTAGGTACTAGGATACAAGACAGACTAATAACCTCACTTTCATAGAGCTTAAAATGTTTTTGAGAGAAACAGACAATAAATAAGGCAAGTTAACTATATCATTGTACGTTATATAGTTCTAAGTACCAGGGAGAAAAAGCAAGAAAACATGGTAGAAAGCATAAAAGTTATCCTAAAGTGATAGAGTTTAAGTTTTAGACAGAGAGACCAGGGATAGGATCATTGAGAAGGTGACATTTGAGTAAAAGGCTGAAGAAATGCTAATATTTGAGGTAGAGCATTCTAGGCGAAGAATACAAGATAAGTGCAAAGGACATCCAGCAGGGGAATTGCCTATGCAAAGGGGCCAGTGTATTTTAGTGAACAATAAACACAGTAAATGAAATCAGAGAGGTAACTGGGGAGTTGGAAGGCAGGTGGTAGAGACTTGTGGGAAACAGTAAGTACTTTGCCTTTTACTCAGTAAAGTAAAAATGGGGACCTATGGAGAATTTAGAAGGATCTCTCTGATTACTGGCCATTTCACTCACTGTCATCAACAAAGAAAATCAGTCTGAAATGATCACTACTTGAGGATGTAACTGTAAAGCATAAAAAGGAGGGTAGAAATGGATCAAAGCTCAAACTGATTTAACAATTTTGCTGTTGTCTCATTTTTTTTTTCTGGCTATTGGGGGGGGGGGGGCGGGCATTCTATCAAATCTCAAGGCATTGGGTCAACTCAGCTGTCATGGCCATTGTGACAACAGCCTCATCTTGAGTTTTACTCTGGCTCTGGAAAAATGCCAAAACTCATAGTGAAATGCCAAACTGCAAATGCCTCTTGCCTGCTATGTCTCTTTTTCATCCTTTTTTTTCTCTCAGATTTAATCTTAAGGCTTTTGCCATGCACTCATCATGAGTTCTTTAGTATAAACAACTGGCTGTCTGAGAGATCTGGGAAGTTTGTTACATATGCTCTTTCCTGTTTGTATGAGCAAATTGTGGGTTACACGTTCTCCAAGGTTCAAGGCTTTAATATTGTCAGTTTTCATCAATTACATTTACATTGAATATCTAGAAATATGAGCATGGTGCTATTTCTAAGTTTCCTGTTATCTGAGAAGCAGTCTAGGTACTAATAGCAGGATGTCACATCCTGCCTACTGCTAATTGCACCCAGAGGCAGGGAACACATTTGGCAAATTTAGTAAATAAGTAAATAGGCTCCAAGAAGGATGTGAGAGTAATATGTTCTTAGCCATCAGGTGGCCGTAACAAGGGCAAGGCTAAGTCAAATGATGTGATTGTGGCAGAGCTAATCTGTTTATTTCTACTGCCTTGATCTACTTCTTTCCTCACAAGGCTGAATACAAAAACAGTTGACATGGACCAGTCTGTTCCACCACACACTACACAGGATGCCAGGCTCATCATCTGCCTCTCGCCTTTCTAATACAAGGCTGCTAATATACTTAGCCCTTTTAAAGTTATTTTTACACATATGTCATTTCATTATTATGAGATGGGCAGGGCAGGGATTATTAGGCCTATTTTCAGATGAGGAAATTGAGATCCAGAAGATGGGAAGGGTCTTTCCCATAACCAAAAATTAGACCCATACCTTGAATCCAGGCTTCATTGCTCCTTTCTAAACATGAATCACGGTTCCTGTCATAGAATTATTAAACAGACATTGTTAAGTGTCTATTTATACTGGGTGCTGTATTAGGCATAAAACAAAAAGTACATAGATTGTCTCTAAATCTTCATTCTCTCTATAAAAAAGGAATATTTATATAACTTATATGATAAACAAGAGCACAGGGACCAAATAAATATCAAATTTGGTACCATTTAATCTGGTTTGAAGTATGGGTACTGTAGGGTAGAAAGAAGCATGTGTTTGTGGATATGGCCTGAGTGATAACTAGGGTGATGAACTAGGACAGAGAAGGTTCTTGGGACACAGGACTTTCAGGGCTAAAACCAAGAAAGACTTAAGCAAACTAAGTCAAGTTGTCACCCTAGACAACCAAGCTTCCCTTAGGGTCAAATATGGAAATAGAAGGATGCCATGAAAGGAGCACTGGGCTTGGTGTTAAAAATCTAGATTAAAATTCAGACTGTGGAATCTCAGAGGGAAAGTGGGGGTTAGTGGATGGGAAGTGATCAACCAAAAAACTTGTTTGCAAATATGCATAATCCATGGACACAGACATCAGGTTGGTGAAGGTCTGAGGCAGGGGACGGGCTAGAAAGGGTCAATCGGGGGGAAAGGGGACATATGTAATACTTTTAACAATTAAGATTTAATTTTGAAAATAAAAAATTCTGCCTTTGTCACCTACCAGCTATGTTGCCTGGGTAATGTCATTGTTCTTCTCTAGTTCATAGCTTACACATGTGGGAAATGATATCAATAGTGCATATCTCATAGAGTTGTGAGCATTAAATGAAATAATCCTTATAGGTAAAAATACATGCTATGGATAATTATACAAATGTAAAGTTTTATTTGATGGTGGCTTCAAAACAATCTCAAGAATAAAATGAGAGCAAGTTTTCTGTTTATTCTCATGTATCTGCTGTATATATGAAAATATAGTTTCAATGAACCTTAAGTGATTTGAAGAGTCAACTCAGTCAGCAAAATTGTCAAATTCAAAATAAGTGTGAGACTGGAATACATATCTTTGTCTTTTATAGATCTGAAGAATAAAACACTAGCAATTATAGAAGGTACCTATCTTTTCTCCTCTACTAAACTGAATATGAGAAAACATCCTTCTCTCACTTACTTCTATTGACCAATTTTCTCAAAATCTGTAGCCAGACTCCACATGAGTAATTACCACACAGTATAAAAAATGGAAGGTAATATTTAAGAAAATATCTCTAAAACTTGGCAGGACAATTCCACTGTCCCTATGAATAAAAGAATATGTGCACTGCCGTGGAAATTAGAATGATCCACTAATGAAGTCATCCATGTGATAGAACTTGTCAGAATATAACTTGGTAGCTTTTCTTAGAAATAAAAATTTTATTTTGGTACATAAAAAAGACTATAAAGACCAGGAGATGGGAAGAATTTCAAGTGTGGCTATTATCTTGGTGTATAAGTAAAGGAACCTTGGTGCCAAGAATGAGGTTCTTAGAATGGATTTATTAATAAGGTAGTGTTTCTGAAATTGGAGCTTGAGGTTTATTTATTTCTTGAAAGAGCAGATAGAATGGAGAAGGCAAGGTATCTTGAGGAGATTAAAGGACATGGCAGAGAGAGACCTAGGGAGTGGAGCTCCTTTTAGTTATCGCAACCAATTGCTCTTGACTGAAATTAATTATCCCCACCACCTGCCCAAACATAGCTACTTTTCTTTCACCTTTCTCTGCCCATTGAATCTGCGGAAACTCAAGATGGAAGACATACTAGGTACAGATGTTCTGTAGTGGCAGCACACAAAACAGGGATATTGAACCTTTTAGGAGTAAAATATTCCATTGAGAATCTGATAAAACTATGAAATACCTTTAAAAAAAGTTCTATAGACATATGAATGTGAATTTTTGCCTATTTTCATAGGTTCATGGACCCCCTGATGCCCATTCATGGATGCTAAAGGAAACATGGGATTCAGCTTAAATAACTCTGTACTAAGAGGTCAATCAGGGCTTTTGCTTTAATAAAGGAAAATGTGGGACATGAAGAACGATGAAAGGAAGCACTCAGGAACTATTACTCTGATGGCATTAATTGAAATTATTTTCTCACCTACCTATTTTCCCTGGACTCTGAAAAGCACTCTTTGTTTCTGCTCTTCTCAAGTGCTGACCATCTGGTTTGCGCAAGGGATTTAGAGGGGTGTCAGGCGGGAACTTTTGAGGGCTCCTCTGTTTCTTATCATGCCATGGGAAAGGGATTTGACTACATTGTCTGAAATAAAGTCAAGAAAAAGAGAAGCTGTTGGGATAATCAAGGAACCCAAATCTCCTTTCATTTTAAATTCTTCCAAAAAGAAGGATTTCATTTTCAACCATGTTGAGGCATACAAGACAGCCCCAGGCTGGCTGTGAATGCTGATGTCAGTACATGGTCTCACAGAGGTTGTTCCATTGGGTATATTTTCTTTGTTTGGAACCTTCTTTTTTGAGCATGATTTCTAATCCTCTCACACAATATTCAATGGAAAAAGCTCAGGGGTGAGCCAAAGGCAATTATGAAGCACTTATAGAATTGGAGACTGACAAGTGGTAATTGTTTGAAGATGCTTGTTTTCCTCACCTCTTCACTACTCTCTTCAATCCCGCTCCATGACTTCATATGGACTGACCTTTCAGTTTATTCAGTTTATTTGGCTCATTACCAAAGTTTGCCTTTATCACTTTTACATTATGTGGAGAAATATCAGTAATAAAGCCATTTGGGCTACTTTTCCAGCACTGAAGTTAGAAGTCTGATAATTTCATGCCAATGCTGAATGTCTTTTCACGATTTCCTTTCATTAGCAATTGGGATAAGGAAGAAACAGATTTGATGGTATTCAGTATGCCTTCTATGTTCCCCTGGAAGCAAAATGAGTTTAATTCATTTCTACAGTTTCACCTTTTGTTCCCTTTAGCAAAGCAGGTGTTCATGCAGCTTTAATCCATTCAAAGCAATGACTATTCAAACTATTTTGTAGCAATTATGTTCCAAACCTTGACCTCATTGCTTCTCTGAACACAAAATCTCCATACAGGTTTACTTCCATACAGGTTTACAAATGGAATGCCAGAGGGAAACAAAGGAAAAGAAAGGAGCCCCCCCGTGGTTCAATATAGTTTTTCATATGCTTCTTGAGCATTTGAGTAAATCCACAAAGCAAAACACAATTTGTGAGGGTGTGGTTCTTCCTGTTAGATTTCTAGACTTCCAAAGACCAGGCAAAAACAAGGGGATAAGATTATAGTATCTTCTTCAGGGCACTTTCTTCTTTAGTTGAAATGAAAGTGCTCTCTTCATGATCCTGAGATCAAACGATAAAAGACTAGAGTTTACCCTAACAGCTTTGCAAGGTATAGTACTTTGGTCTTTAGGACTGTAAATGGGGCTCCAGAATAAAGGTAAGGGTTTCAAATTTTTGGCCAGTGTTCTGAAATTTAAAATATGCTGGGGAAAATCATTTGATCATTGCCTCCAAATTTTACTGGTAGGTGGCTAACAGATTTGGAGTGTACTTTGAAAGGCACTTAGTTAATTCTGGAACTTAAATAAAAATTATACCTCGCCAGACTGTAATCTCCATAAGAGTGGACCCTGTGACTTTTTATGTTCACTGTTGTATCTCCAGGGTCTAGTGCAGTGCCAGGTCCATGATAGCTTTTCATTAAATATTTGCTGGACAAATGAATGAATTACTCCTCTGGTTGCAAATTGACATTATCTCCTCTTTTGCCCAAACACACAGGCACATAGGAAAGAAATATATATTTTTGTAGATTAACCCAGTTAGTCCTATAAAAGGAGGTTGAAAGAAGTGGCTTCTGACCCCTTCCCTGTCCTGTAAAGCTTCTGAAGTCTTTTTTCCAATGGGTTTATACTACTCTTACTCTTATCTTCAGTAGAGAATTAGACTCCATAGTACTTTGGTTCTTTATTGTATTTTTCTTCAATAACGTCCACAGTCTTTTAAAACTGTTTGAGACAGATTCTTCTGTTACATCAAAGTCTTACTGGCTTTCAGGAAAATACTTAAGGAAGTTGGATGAGCTTATTCCTGTCCTTAGAGGTCCTTAAAGATCCTGTAAAAAACATTGCCCCAGTTATCTGAAAGCATTAAATAGCTACCAGCATACTTAATTTACAACCAGGTACAACAATTATTATGTATTTGAAGTCTAGAAAATGGAAAAGGTCAAATAAATAAATTTCATCCTAATACTTTGATGAAAAAGAATCAGCAAACTGACATAATTAAATTGATTTTTTAAGCAACACCCAAGGACTGGTTAAGACTTATTGCATATTCATCCCGAGTTTCTAAATTATATTTTGAGTACTGAATGATGAGAAATCATATTTTACATTGGGACATTAAAGCAGTAAACAAGGTTCAATCACTGAAGAAAAAATGGTCATACTCAATAGAGTAGATTTGGTGTTTTTTATAGGATTGTATCCCAATTATTTGGGGGAAAACCCCCCACATGATTTATGTAAAGTAGAAAGAGGCAATAAATTTTCACTTATCAGAGTAATCAATTATGAAATATGCCATTTCCCAATCAAACTGAATAAATGAAAGTTGATTGTTGAGATATTTCTGTAATGGTTTTTATGTTTTGATGCATTTAATAATCAAGATTTTCCCCCTGAGATAATTTGCTTGCAAGCATTTTGATTATGGATCCAAGATCCAAACAATCAAGCTTTCTGTAAGCTAACATAATAGCAAAGAAATAAACACAATTTCCCATACAGATATTCATTTCCATAGAAATAAAACTCTAATGTTTGTGTTTGACTGTTTGAATATAGGATGACATAGATAGTACTAAAGCATGCATTTTAAAATAAAAAATATATAGAGAGAATTAGGTACCATCCTTTCAAGATCTTTTTTTTTAATCTCAATTTCAAACAGTTTTATTAAGATGTGTTCTCAGAGAAACAGATATAGCAAAATTAGAGCCACCAAATCAATAAATAGTATTTAGTAAGAGTTTATCCTATCTAATAAAAGAGAAAAATGGTAATTGGCGTATGACGATACCCTTTTCATTGGCTAATCAGGGCTATATGCAAATTAACTGCCAACTAAGATTGGCAGTTAACTGCCAACAAGATGGCGGTTAATTTGCATATGTAGGCACAATGCAGGGAGGCAAAAGGGAAAGCAGGAAGAAGCCCCCTGCCACTGACAGTGATTGGAAACCCAGGGGGGAGCTAAGAGCTGGGGGGCAGGGCAAAGGCGGCCCTGGGGCTGCCTTTGCCCTGCCCCCCAGCCATGATCGGAGAATCAGGTGCCTTTTCTGCCCTGGCCAGTGATAGCAGGAAGTAGGGGTGGAGCCAGCGATGGGAGCTGGACACGGTCGAAGATGGCAGTCCCGGGAGCTAGGGGTCCCTTGCCTGGGCCTAAAGCGAAGCCCACGATCGCGGGGCCACTGCAGCTGCGGGTCCCCGCTGCCCGGGCCGTACGCCTAGGCCAGAGGGGTTAGGCCTGGGCAGGGGCGGAGCCTGCAACCGCGGGGAGCTGGGGGTCCCCTGCCCAGGCCTGACACCTCTGCCAGAGGCCTCAGGACTGGTCAAGGGGCCGATCCGGTGATTGGTGATCGGAGGGTAATGAGGGTCAACTCCTCTGGCCGAGGCATCAGGCCTGGGTGGGGGGCGGAGCCGGGGATTGGGGGGATATGATGGTCCCCTTGCCCAGGCCTGAAGCCTGGGTCAGAGGCGTCAGGCCTGGGCAAAGGGCCGATCCTGCGATTGGAGGGTGATGGGGGTCAACGCCTGAGGGCTCCCAGTATGTGAGAGGGGACAGGCTGGGCTGAGGGACACTCCCCCCCTCCCACACACACACCCAGTGCACGAATTTCGTGCACCAGGCCCCTAGTTGAACATATGAAAACAGTTCATGAACTGGGAGTTTCAAAACTGAATTCAAAACTGATATGAAGCTTAGGGGCCCGATGTTACAGTATGGCTTATGAAGTGAAAATGAAGTTGTTTAACCTTTATGATGATTGGTTATTCTAATGGAGTTTCCAGATGGCAAGGGATTAATTAAAAATTGATTATCTTACACCATTTTTAAGAAGATGACTTAAGTTTTTCATGAGTATTAGAGGCACTTATATGAAGCGGCTCAAGTTAAGTTTCACATGTTATGCAGAATAAGCTAAATTAATTTTCATTTTTTTTGGCTTAAATGATTTTGTGTGCTCAGGGAATTTTCAAGTTTGGTCTCCATTTTGTATTTAATTTTAACAGTGTCTAGGTGTGAATCTCTGAGTTTGTTCCACCTAGAGTTCATTGAACAGATTAAAGTGTTTTTTAAAAAATCAAATTAGCAAAGTTTATCCATTATTCATCAAATTATTTCTTTCTTTTCTCCTTTTAGAACTCTTATTAGGTATATTTTGGTATTCTTAATGGTGTCCACAGGTCTCTTAGGCTCTGTTCATTTTTTTTTTTTTAATTCTCTTCTCTGTCTGTTCCTCAGACTGGATAATCTCAATTGATCTATATATAAGTTTACAAATTCTTTCTACTTTCTCAGATATGATGTTGAACCCCTCTAGTGAATGTCTAATTTCAATTATTGTCCTTTTAGATTCCAGAATTTCTATTTGGTTCTGTTTATAATTTCTATTTCTTTACTGATGTCTTCTATTTAATAAGGCATCATATTCATACTTTTCTTCAGTTCTCTAGACTTTTTTTTTAAAATATTTAAATGCTGATTTAAAGTCTTTATCTAGTAAATCCAACAGCTGAGTTTCCTCAGGAATAATTTCTACTTACTGCTTCTTTTCCTATTTAAAGGCTATAAGTTCATATGTCTTTGCATGTATCGTAAATTTTTGTAGAAATGTGGACATTTTGAAAACATAATGTATCAGATTTGAAAATCAGATTCTCACTGCCCCATAGTTTATTGCTGCCTTTTGTTTTGATTTGTTTATTTAATGTCTTTTCTGTATTAATTACTTAAAGCTTGTATTTTTTGTCATGTGTAGTCACTGAGGTCTTTGCTTGGTTATCATAGCAGTAAGCTAATAAGTGGACTAATATTTCCTTAAATGATTTGAACCCAAAAGTCTTCCAGCCTTTGCATAGGTTACCTGTTATTTTGGGGGCATGCTTTCAGCCCTCTAGCATATTATAACTCTGCCTTACTAAAGAGCATGTGCAGAACCTCAAAGTCAGCCAGAGGGTAGAGATAGAAGCCTTCTTAATTCATACTTGGGCAAACACACAGTCTTACCCATTTGCATGGCCTTTTAGATTCCAAGGAGTATGTTAAAGCATTTGAAAACCCCCAATTGCATTTTATTACCTAGCTTTTCCTTGTAAGTTTTTAGATTACCTTTTTATTTGCCCCAAGTTTTATTGCTATTTTAGGCAGATATGATATTAAATGACTGCCACAGATTGTTTTCAAAGATCCAAGGAAAAGGCTTTTTGCATTGAGCAATGTCAATGGTCAAATAAAGACAAGCCCTGCGAACTGGGGTTTTAATAGAACTGAAAGATAGGTCAATTAATGACAATTTTGTGAGTAGTGGTTTGGGGAAGCTCTAAACTGAATCTGCCACATCTGGTGGCCACTGGGCTGATGTTTTTCATTCTGAGTATGGGGTTGTTGGTTTTCAAGGTTGCTGTGGAGCTGGGGGTTGTAAACAGGCCAAGTAAAAATCACAAAGCTGCTGTTCTTAACCAGAGTCAACCATTTTTCTTGAATAAATGTTGATTAGATTGTTGAGTGCCTGTGATTAATTTCCAGAGTTCTGAAAATTTTGATTTTGTCAATTTTTTGCCCAGTGTTCTCATTACTTTATAAGGGGGAAGCTTTTTGGAGGTCTGTACTCTGCATTCTCACTGACATATATATAGTTTTAAACTAAGGCTTCATCAAAGTGCACCTTAGACTTCTTATGGATGGTTCTGTGAGTTTTAGGGCAAGTTTCCAGCTATTTAGCTTCACATGAGCTTGTAAGGTGTGGCTATTGGCCTTTAGGTTGGCTATTGGGTTTCAGACCAAGACATCATTCTGGTTATTATCCTCCTATAAAGCCTATTCAGAAATAATTTCTCAGTGGTTTCAGCTGCCTTATTTTCAGGATTTTTTCAATGTGTTTAACTTTCCTGAAGAGAGAGGTAGTAGTATTCGCCTGTGTGATAAAAACTCCAGGATGACTTTTTTTTCTTTGAGTCATTTAATATTTCACCTGTGATATGTAGGTCAAAGAGAAAAATTATTTTAAAATCAACTAACAAATAAAAATTAATGAAGGATGCTTCAGGAGTCATTCAATCAAAATGGCATAGGCAGCTCATGTTTGGAGAATCTTCCCTTTCCTAACACTGAGCGATGGGTCTCAGGCTCTAATGCTTGATTGAATAGAGGAGAATATAATTATTTTTGAAAATCAATACATTGTGAATTGAACTTCTATGCATTATCCTTCCACAAAATACATCAGAACTATTTGTGCTTTGTATATTTACACATTTTTATTTTATGATTGTAAAATAAAAATATACTAAATTTACAGAAAATAAGTATACTCTAAATTAACAAAGTTTAAAATTTTACCTCTACTAACTAAAATTACAATAGAGTTTGGTAAATAAAATAACTGGAATATGTCTCATTTTTTCACTCCTAAAAATTCCCCCTCCTTTTTTTTTTTTTAATTGTAAGAGGTTTCTTTGTTAAGGGATTTTCTGCTAAAATCTTTATAAAAACAATGAGATGCTTGTTTGAATTTGGTGGTCTGTAACATTTTTCAGATCATATTAAAATGGGGGAGAAAGAATAGAAAGAGAGAGAAAAAATTCAGTATTTCCAACTTGATTGATAGATTCAATGTAATTCTAATCAAAATCCTGGTATGTTATATGTGGATATTGACAAACTGATCCTAAACTTTATAATGAGAGACAAAAGACCTAGAATACCCTACCCAATATTAAAGGTGAACAGAGTTGGAGAACTGAAACTACTTGACTTCATGACTTAATAAAGAGCTAAAGAATAGACAAATAGATCAATGGAAAATAATGGGGAACCCAGAAATAGATTCACATAAATGTAGTCAACTAATCTGTATATATATATATTGATTTCAGAGAGGAAGGGAGAGGGAGAGAGAGATAGAAGCATCAATGATGAGAATCATCCATCAGCTGCCTCCTGCATGCCCCCTACAGGGGATCCAGCCCACAACCTGGGCATGTGCCCTGACTAGGAATCGAACCGTTCATAGGTTGATGCTCAACCGCTGAGCCACGCTGGCTGGGCTAGTCAACTAATCTTTGACAAAGGATCAAAGGCAATACAATGGATCAGAGATAGTCTTTTCCACAAATGGTACTGTAACAACAGGACACCAAATTTCAAAGTAATGAATCGGGACACAGACCTTATACCCGTAACAAAAATTCATTAAAAAGGGATCACAAAACTAAATGTAAAATGTGAAACTATAAAATTCCTAAAGGTCAGTGTACCCAGAGGTCAGAGTGGGACCATCCAGTTTGCAGCTCTGTGGAACCATAAAGGACACACTCGGGGGCAGACTCAGTGAGCACCAAAGCCCCATTGGAGCAAGTCTTGCCCCAGAGGGGTGTCTCCAGCACAAAAGTTCTCCCACTGCAGACACAGCTGATTCTCACAGCCAATTGGCCTGGAGGTCAATTCCTCCCAGTGATACCTACAACAATCAAGGCTTAACTATAACAAGACTGTGCACAAAGACCACAAGGGGGTGCACCAAGAGTGTCCTCCTTAGGTAATTGGGGAGGCTGAACCACTGGTCCCTAGAGGACACTTAGCACAGAAAACCACTTTATCAACACAGGGAAGCATAAAAAATGCAGAGACAAAGAAAAAGGACACAAATGACAGAAATGGAGGAACGCAAACTACTGGATATAGAGTTCACAACCACACTTTTAAGGTTTTTCAAGAATTTTCTAAAAACTGCCGATAAACTTAATGAGACCTACAAGAAATCTAATGAGACCCTCGAGGTTGTGATAAAGGACCAACTAGAAATTAAGCATACACTGACTGAAATAAAGAATATTATACAGAATCCCAACAGCAGACTAGAGGATAACAAGAATCAAGTCAATGATTTGAAATACGAAGAAGCAATAAACACCCAACTGGAAAAGCAAAATGAAAAAAGAATCCAAAAATACAAAGATAGTGTAAGGAGCCTCTGGGACAGCTTCAAGCATACCAACATCCGAATTATACGGGTGCCAGAAGAAGAGAGAGAGCAAGATATTGAAAACATATTTGAAGAAATAATGACAGAAAAATTCCCCTACCTGGTGAAAGAAATAGACTAACAAGTCCAGGAAGCGCAGAGAACCCCAAACAAAAGGAATCCAAAGAGGACCATACCAAGACACATCATAATTAAAATGCCAAGAGCAAAAGACAAAGAGAGAATCTTAAAAGCAGCAAGAGAAAGAAAGTCAGTTACCTACAAGGGAGTACCCATATGACTGTCAGCTGATTTCTCAACAGAAACTTTGCAGGCCAGAAGGGAGTGGCAAGAAATATTCAAAGTGATGAATACCAAGAACCTACAACCAAGATTACTTTATCCAGCAAAGCTATCATTCAGAATTGAAGGTCAGATAAAGAGCTTCACAAATAAGGAAAAGCTAAAGGAGTTCATCACCACGAAACCAGTATTATATGAAATGCTGAAAGGTATCCTTTAAGAAGAGGAAGAAGAAGAAAAAGGTAAAGATACAAATTACGAACAACAAGTACACATCTATCAACAAGTGAATCTGAAAATCAAGTGAATAATCTGATGAACAGAATGAACTGGTGATTATAATAGAATCAGGGGCATAGAAAGGGAGTTGGGGGGAAAGGGGTGAGAGGGATGCGGGAAGAGACTGGACAAAAATCATGCACCTATGGATGAGGACACTGGGTGGGGAGTGAGGGAGGAGGGTGGGCTAGGAACTGGGTGGAGGAGAGTTATGGGGGGGGGGAAAGAGGAACAACTGTAATAATCTGAACAATAAAGATATAAATAAATAAATAAATAAATAAATAAATAAATAAATAAATCCTAAAAGTAACATAGGATAAACCCTAAATGACTTTGGACTTGGTGATGGCTTTTTTTTTTAAAATACATAACACCAAGAAAATTGAATCCAACAATAAGAATCCAACAAATCAGTTTATCCAAAGGCACTAACTGAAGGATTAATGATATGATACATGAACTACAAAATTAATAAGCTGGAATCCATTAAAGTTAAAAATTCTGCTCTTTTAAACACACTATCAAGAGAAATAAAAAGATATGGCACATAATGAGAGAAAATATTTGCAAAAGACTCATCTGATAAAGGACTGTTATCCAAAATATATAAAGAACTTAAAAATTCAACAATAAGAAAACAATTAAAAAATGGCCCAATACCTTAACAAAGACCTCTCCATAGAATATATATAGATGATAAATAAGGATATGAAAAGATGTGCTATGTCATATGCCATCAGGAACATGCAAATTAAAATATAAGATATCACCACAGGTTTGTTAGAATGACCAAAATCCAGAATACTGATAAACATCAAATGCTGTTAAGGATGTGGAGCAATTGGAACTCTCATTCATTGTTTGTGAAAATGAGAAATGGCACCACCACTTTAGAAGGTATTGTTTTTCAAAACTAAACATACATTTATCAGCCATCACATTCATTGGTATTTATCCAAATGAACTGAAAACTTTTATCTATGCATAAACGTGCATGTTAATGTTTATAGCAGCTATATTCCTAATTGCCAAAACTTGGAAGCAACCAAGATGTATTTCAGTAGGCAAATGGATAAATTATGGTACATCCAGACAATGAAATATTATTTAACGCTAAAGGAAATGTTATCAAGCCATATAAAGACAGAGAAAAGTTAAATGCACATTACTAAGTGAAAGAAGCCAATCTGAAAAGGTACCCTCTGTATGATTCCAAGTACATGGCATTCAGGAAAAGGCAACACTATGGAGAGAGTAAAATTATATGCGGTTGCCAGTGGTAAAAGGGGAAGAAGGGAGTGATACATAGATAGAGCACAGACTACTTTTTGGGCAGTGCAGATACACTGCAGGATACCCTTCTGACGGATACATATCATTATATATTTGTTTAAACCTATGACTGAACTCTAATGTAAAACATAGTGGACTTTGAGTTATACAGATGTGTCAGTGTAGGTTCTTCAGTTGCAACATGTGTCACTCTGGTGTGAGAAGGTGTTGATAATGAGGGAGATTATGCATGTGTGGAGTCAGGGGGTAGATGGAGAATCTCTGTAGTTTCCTCTCTTTTTTGTGAACTTAAACTAGTCTTAAAAAACAAAGAACTACTTAAGATTGTATGTTAACAAACAGGAAGTGAACTCAGGAGGAAGGAGCAGATACAAGAAACACTGGTGAGGACAGAAACAATAAAACTTGCTGAATACTTAACTAACTATACACTGTGTAAAATAATAATATTAATGCACTTATAACAGAAGACAGAACTAAAATTCTAGAAAGCAATCACAAGAAATATGTAGATATTAAGTGTTATTCAACATACTAAAGTCTTTGAGAAGGTAGAGATATTGGATAACTTTAGATTTTATTAGATAAGTTTATAATTAATGTTTGTTAAAAGTTTAAAGATACCCATTAAAATGTAAACAAAACATAATTTGCAACTAGCTGGGAATAAGTGGGATAAATAAATCTTTGTCAATTCAACAAAAATTAGGAATGGATAAAAACAAAAGCCAAATAAAGGTAAGAGATCAACCGAAGGACTTGTATTCATGCATATAAGCAAAACCAATGAACACAAGACGCTGCAGGGTAGGGGAGGCCGGGGGAAGGTCAAGGGGGGAAAAAAGGAGACATATGTACTACTCTTTGTAATACTTTAAGCAATAAACCAAAAATTTTTAAAAAGGCCAAAAACAGATGGCAGAAACAGGTAAAAAGAAATAATTAGCAAATATGTTCTCCCATGCAGTGGACTTTCTTATTGTTTTGTTGATGGTTTCCTTTGCTGTGCAGAAGCTTTTTATTTTGATGTAGTCCCATTTGTTTATTTTCACTTTAGTTTCCATTGCCCTAGTATCAGTGAAGAAATTGCTTCAGCATATGTCTGAGATTTTGCTGCCTGTGGATTCCTCTAGTATTTTTATGGTATCCTGTCTTATGTTTAAGTACCTTATCCAATTTGAGTTTATTTTTGTGTATGGTGTAAGTTGGTGGTCTAGTTTCATTTTCTTGCATGTATCTGTCCAATTTTCCCAACACCATTTATTGAGGAGGCTGTCTTGACTCCATTGTATATTCATGCCTCCTTTGTCGAATATTAATTGAGCATAGTGGTTTGGGTCAATTTCTGGGTTCTTTATTCTATTCCATTGATCGATATGTCTGTTCTTGTGCCAGTACCAGGCTGTTTTGAGAACAGTGGCTTTGACTTTGCAATACAGCTTGATATCTGGTATTGAGATCCCACCTACTTTGTTTTTCTTTCTCAGGATTGTTGCAGCTATAGGGGGTCTTTTTTTATTCCAGATGAATGTATGGAAAGTTCGTTCTAGGTCTGTGAAATATGCCGTTGGTATTTTAATGGGAAGTGCATTGAATCTATAGATTGCTTTGGGTAGTACAGGCATTTTAATGATGTTGATTCTTCCAATCCATGAACATGGTATGTTCTTCCATCTGTTTATGTCTTCCTCTACCTCTTTTTTCAGTGTCGCATATAGGTCTTTTACCTCTTTAGTTAAGTTTATTCCTAGGTATATTATTTTTTTTTGGTGCGATGATAAATGGGATTGCTTTTTTAGTCTCTCTTTCTGTAAGTTTACTATTGGTGTATAGAAATGTCATAGATTTCTTGGAGTTAATTTTGTATCCTGCTACATTGCCGAATTCATTTATTAAGTCTAATAATTATTTTGATGGAGTCTTTAGGGTTTTCTATATACAGTATCATGTCATCTGCGAATAAGGACAGTTTTATTTCTTCTTTTCCAATTTGGATGCCTTTTATTTCTTCTTGTCTGGTCGCAATGGCTTGTACTTCCAGTACTATGTCTAACAGGAGTGGTGAGAGTGGGCATCCCTGTCTTGTTACTGTTCTCAGGGGAAATGGTTTTAGTTTTTGCCCATTGAGTATGATGTTGGCTGTGGGTTTTTCATATATGGCTTTCATTATGTTGAGGTATGATCCTTCAATTCCCACCTTGCTGAGAGTTTTTATCAAAAATGGGTGTTGGATTTTGTCAAATGCTTTTTCTGCCTCAATTGATATGTCTATGTGATGTTTATCTCTCAATTTGTTTATGTGATGTATCACATTTATTGATTTGCGGATATTGTGCCGTCCCTGCATCTCCGATAAGGTTTTAATCTCCAACACTTACTGGGAACTCATACAACTTAACAAAAGGAAGATAAACAACCCAATCAAAAAAAATGGGCAACAGGCCTAAACAGATACTTTTTGAAAGAAGACAGAAGAAAGGCCAAGATACATATGAAAACATGCTCAAAGTCACCAATTATCTGAGAGATGCAAATCAAAACTACAATGTGGTATCATCTCACACCTGTCAGAATGGCTATCATCAACAAATCAACAAGCAACAAGTACTGGTGAGGATGCAGAGAAAAAGGAACTCTTGTGCACTGCTGGTCGGAATCCAGACTGGTGCAGCCACTGTGGAAGACAGTATGGAGTTTCCTCAAAAAACTAAAAATGGAACTCTCATTTGACCCACTGATCCCACTTCTAGGAATATATCCCAAGAAACTAGAAACACCAATCAGAAAGGATATATGCAACCCCCATGTTCATTGCAGTACAATTCGCCATAGCTAAGATTTGGAAACAGCCTAAGTGCCCATCAGCAGATGAGTGGATTAAAAAACTGTGGTACATCTACACAATGGAATACAACACTGTGGTAAAAAATAAGAAATTCTTACCATTTGCAACAGCATGGATGGAACTGGAGAGCATTATGCTAAGTGAAATGAGCCAGTCAGAGAAAGATAAACATCACATGATTTCACTCATTTATGGAATATAATGAACACATAACCTGATGAACAAAAACAGATCCAGAGACAGAAAATCATTGATCAGAACATCAAACCTCAGAGGGAAGGTAGGAAAGGGTGGGGGTAAGGGGGAGAGATCAACCAAAGGACTTGTATGCATGTGTATAAGCCTAACCAATGGACACAGACAACAAGGGGGTGAGGGCATGAGTGAGGGGTATTGGGGGGATAAGGACACATATGTAATACCTTAATCAATAAAGAAATTAAAAGTAAAAAAGAAATGATTAATCACAATCAATGTAAATTAAACAAAACTTTTAGAAGACATGATCTATCAGATTGGATTAAAAATAATAAAATGCAGCTATACACAAATTATAAGAGACACTTCTAAAAGCAAAACATACAGAAAATAAAAATAAAGGAATTAAGAAAAACAAATGAGACAAACACTAGGCAAAAGAAAAGCTGCTATGCCAAAATTAATATCAGACAAAATAGAATGTAAGACAAATAGCATTAATAGTAATAAAAAAGGAGATTGCCTAGTAATAAAAGGAGCAACATATTTTATAGATCAACTAGTGTTACTAGTAATAGAATTCAGCAAGTTGTCTAAATATAAGATAAATACTAAAAACAACAACAAAGAAATAGTATATATCAGCAATTAAACTTAGAAAAAGATGATGGAAAAACCTACTTTATAAAAAGAACAGAAACTGTAAGATTATGAAGGGAGTAAAAATAGTCCTGAAGAACAAGACATGGATATAACATTGTAGTAACCGGAAGGTTTGACATTATAAAGACTTAAATAGTAGCCTGGCTGGAGTGGCTCAGTTGAGCTTCATCCTGTGTACCAAAAGGTTGTGGTTTAAATTCTTCATCAGGGCACATAACTGGGTTATGTGTTTGGGGTTGTGAGTTGTTTGATTCCCAGGGGGAACGCAGCCAATTGATGTTTCCCTCTCAAATCCATCTCTCTCTCTCTCTCTCTCTCTCTCTCCCTCTTCTCCCTCTCTCTCTTCCTGTCTCTAAGTATGTCCTCTGATGAGAATTTTAAAAAATACATAAATAAGAAAAGCAAAATTTTATAATTTTTGTGTAGGTGAATCTATAACTTCAGAGCAGGGAGGGATTTCATAAACATGACATAAGAAGGACAAACCATAAAGGAAACTATTGATAAATGCATTTAAATGAAATCTTATGTGCATCAAAAGACAGCTCACAGAATGTGAGATGTTAACAGTGCACTTAGCTGGCAAAAATGATCCAGAACATATTAAGAATATGTACACATTATAAGAAAAGGGCTGACAACCCAATTTGAAAAAATTTGAAATGTATATAAGCAGGCAATTCACAGAAGAGGAAACCAGAATGGTTAAGAAACATGTTAAGTGGGAAATGCAAATTCAAACATTTTCAGATACCACTCTTCATCTGTTACAATGGCAAATTTTAAAAAGTCTGAATATTCCAAATGTGAATGTGGGAAAATGGTGCTGAGGGAGTGCAAATTGGCAGAGACATTTTTGGTGAGCAATTTGCCAATGTCTAGTCAACCTGAAGATGTTCATATTATATGATCTTGCATGCTTCTTCCTCACTTCCACATTGACAGAGTTCCACTAATGTAGCACTTCTGGCCTCTCCCTGCCCCTTCACTCACTCCAACTCAGGGGGCAGAAGTGATTGATTTTTATTGGTGAGTTTTGGAGGAACTGAGTCTGTGAGGCTCAGTCCTTCTGTGATTAACTTCCTCCTTGGAGGCTTGGGAGAAGGCTGAGCACTTGTCCTCTTGTCCTCTTCTATGTTTTAAGTTTTAAACTTGCTTGTGACGGGAGTGGGTGTAAATTTCCTTTTAGAATTAGAAAGTATACCTGGCTGCAGATATAAACAACTTCTCTAATGTCAGCTTTATTTGTTAATAATAATCTTTCTTATTTTTAAAACAACAACCAATCCTCTGGATTGATTGATAGCCTGAGTAAGGGAGATGCTATTTATTGGAATCTCTTCAACACTCAATACCCATCATTTTACTTTTATGTATATAAACCTTGAGTAAACTAAAGAAATAATCATATATGTATACAAAAAGATATTGACAAGGATGTATATGGCATTTCTGTAACAGTGAAACTTTAATTTTTCTCAATAGAAGAATGGATAAATACAATGAAGTAGCCTACTTATATCAACACATCACAAAACATGTTGAGTGAAAACAGCAAGTTGCAGGATGATATGTGCTGTGTGTGACCATTTACATAAAAATTTAAAACACACAAAATGATACCATTGATTGTACAAGCTCATGGGAAGAGGAAAAGTAAAACTAAATCTTTTTGAGTAACTATACCTATTTAAGAGCATGGATTCACCTCTTGTGGGTCCAGGTGAGAATGGAAGTGATACTGGGGAAGCATACAAAGAGAATTTCAACTGTATATGTAGAGCTGTGTTTCTTAAAAACAACTAGAGCAAAGCCTTCAGGGTATTAAAATTGTGATATCTGGGGATATCCCACGTGGGAGTCTGTACTTGTTCTTTAATAAATCTCAACTTTTGCTATACCACCTTAAAAAAATAAAAAAAATTGTGATATCTGGACAGTGGGCACATGGTTGTCTGTTACTTTTTTCTGTCTTTTCTCTATGCTTTAATCATTCAATGATAAATAAGATACCTCAGAATCAGCTTTACTATACTAACCTCAATTTCTCACTGAAATATTTAAAATATATTTTGACCCAGAATGCAGGATATGGGCTGTTGAATGAACTTGATTATTTTCTCCCTGTGTTTTTTGGTTCGTATTGTATTGTATTGTTTTGTGTTAAGTGAAGCTTTAAGTATATCCTTTGTTTCTCTTTATCCTTTGAAGTTTCTCATTATAAATCAAAGGAGGTTGGGCTAAATGATCTCTAAGTATAGTTCTATATACTTCTCACTCTGATATTCTGTGAAATTGGAATGTGGTGGTGGTGGTGGTGGTGGTGGTCGTGGTGGTGGTGGTGGTGGTGTGTGTGTGTGTGTGTATGTGTGTGTGTTTTAGGCAGTTGTTGAAAGAAAGAAAAGTTACATAGCAGTAGTCTGTCTTGGGAAAACTGTAATCTCCCCACCTCCACCCTAGGCTTCTCAGCAGTTCTACTCTTCTCTCCATCCTCAGTTTCAGCAATACCTTAGCTGGTGTAGTTCAGGTGGGTAATGATAGAAAGGTGCTATGTATTTGCCTAGGCAGCAATGACCTCAAATGCCTATACTGGCAAGTGCCGTATTCCTCAGAGAAGCAGTGCACATCTGGCAATCTTTTTCTGTTTATGCAAAAGGGCTACTCAAACCCAGCACAGAAAGTCTCAACACTCATGCTTTTCTGCGCTGCTTCCTAAGCTGTAGTCCCTGTTCTCTGACTAGTCTATATTCTTCAACTATTTCTTTTTACCTGATTTGAAGCCCTGGCCCTGGGTCTCCTAACTTTTCACTTCAGCTCTGTCTGGCACTATGAAAACTGACCTTTGCTAGGTTCTTCTGCTGACGTTTGGTCTGTAGCCCGCTCTATCTGGATCAGGAACCTTATTGACTTCCCTGGACCCTGTTCCTGCCTGCCTGTTGCTCTACTGCACTTGTAACCTCTTTTGCCTTTATCACACTAACCTGGCCCCACCTGTCCTGAACCACTGACTCCTAGGTGGCTGCCTTGAAGGACAATGTGAATATTATTTGGTTCCAAAAGTCATAGTAATTTCAACCTAAACTAGAAACTCTTCTAAAGGAACTAATCTTTTTTAAAATATATTTTATTGATTTTTTACAGAGAGGAAGGGAGAAGGATAGAGAGTTAGAAACATTGATGAGAGAGAAACATCAACCAGCTGCCTCCTGCACACTCGTTACTGGGGATGTGCCCGCAACCAAGGTACATGCCCTTGACCGGCATCGAACCTGGGACCCTTCAGTCCACAGGCTGACGCTCTATCCACTGAGCCAAACCAGTTAGGGTGGAACTAATATTTTTTAAAAAACAAGTAGTTTTTAATAAGTAGTTAATAGAAACCCATACTCTGGTTTCTCTTCAGATCGCATAAATCTTTCGCCTTTTACTAATAGAAACCCAATGTGATTTTTAAAAAATTTAAATATATATATAAAATAATGTTTTCTAAAATATATTTTATTGATTTTTTACAGAGAGGAAGGGAGAGAGATAGAGAGTTAGAAACATCGATGAGAAAGAAACATCGATCAGCTGCCTCCTGCACATCTCCTACTGGGGATGTGCCCACAACCCAGGTACATGCCCTTGACTGGAATCGAACCTGGGACCCTTCAGTCCGCAGGCCGACGCTCTATCCACTGAGCCAAACCGGTTTTGGCAAATAATGTTTTCAAATGTAGAATACAGACAAGCAAAAAGATGATAAAAATATTTGCTACCCCACCACTGAGAGAGATGACTACTAATACGTTAGTATGTATCCTTCTCAGTCTTCACTTATATATATATATATTATAATAACAAGAATTTTACTTCAGTATATATTTATAATTGAAAGTAATTAAATATAGGTGTGTATATATATGTTCATATATGTACACACATACATGTATATATAGGTACACATATATACACACACAATTCGACTTTTTATCAAACATGATCAGATTGTATATATTTTCTCAATTAGTGATATATGATAGCCATCTTTCATGTCATATATTTCTCTAAACATTTTTAACGACTGCATAGTCTCTATTATAGACATACTATGATATAATTAAACCATTCTTCAATTGTTGGACATATAAATTGTTTGCAGTTATTTTTGCTATTATAATTAATTATGTAATTAATCTTTCTGTGGATAAATCTTTGTGTCATTCTCTGATAATTTCCTGAGGATCAATTCCTAGAAATGAAAACACTGGCTCAAAGAGTATACATATTTTGAAAGTCTTTGCAATGTATATCCAGGCTCACTTTCAAAAAGTTTTCACATATATACACTCTAGCTAGTGTATAAGACAAAGACTGTTTCTAGGAACTCTTGTCACACTGGGTATTATCTATCTTTTAAGTCTTTAATGAATTGTTAGAAAAAATGCTATTTTGTTCTTGCTTTGCTGTTTTATTCTTAATTTACATACTTTGATTACCACTGAGATTTTTATTTTACCATATGTTTATTGGTCACTTGTATTTTTTCTATGAATTGTTATTTTGTAGCCTTTGCCCATTTGTTTATTAGTGCATTTTCCTTTGTCACATTGATTTGTAACATCTTCTAATGAGATTTTTAAAACATAGATATGAAGTGATTTCACTATATCCATCACAGGCAATTTTAGTTATAGGCAGGAATAGAATCTTTTGCTTATTTATTATTTCAGCATCATTGTAAGTCAGGACTGGAGTTAAAATGCAAGGTAGACATGTCTGAAAGCATGAAATGAAGTCCCAGAGAGGTTCAGTGGCTTAGCCAACATTACTGTAGAGCTCAGTGGCTGAGCTGAGATGTGATACTCATCTTCCCAAATATTGTTATGTTAAATCCTAATCCCATATTCCAAAGAGATCCATACAGGAAATCTTAAAATTACCTCTCTTGCTGCCAATGTGTTTAGATTTAAATGAACCAAAAGCTCAGTTTTGCACAGGGTATTTAATAATTGACTGGACAAAGTAAAGCAAATATTTTATCACTTTATTCCTCATCACACAAACCTGTAGTAGCTCTCCATTGTCTCCAGGCAAGTGCAGACTCCCAAGCTTGTAATTCAAGACCCATAATAATCTGCTTCCATGTGGCTTCTTTCTCCACCACCCCAGATATACTCTACTCAGAATATGGCAAGCACTATCTATGTAAATGTTTTCAGCTTGGGTAAGGATGATGCTCTCCTCAGTGATACCACCGTGTGATATCACTGTGCTCCACATCTGCAATGCTCTTTCTTCTCCTGTTTTCTGTGTCTATATAAATATGTCCTCTCCTCCAGGGTCCAGATAAAGGGCCACTTCCATGAAGCCTCCACATCTCAGCTTTTACAGACCCTTTCCTTCTCACACACTCTGTTGCTTTACTGTAATCTTTACTGTGCCATCCTGCCTCTCAGGGATGCATGTGCTTTTAGTTTGGTCTTGTGTCCCCATGTAGAAGGTATAGATCTTGGGGAGGTTGGGACAGAACTTCAATACATCTTGCCTATTCGTATGGGATAACCTGGAGCAGAAGTTTATAAATTGTTAGGTGTTGATTTGTATTTATTGAGTTGACCATTTCGTTAAAACATATATTAAGTATTCATTGTGTGCCTCCATTTGGCTTAGCACTGGAAGGTTTGTGCCTTTAAGGAAGTCACAGTCCACTGAGTGAGGTAGACTTCAATCCTAAACCTGCTGCTGCTAGCATCTTAATAGTTTACCTTGGGAATGCCATCTAATCATCTCATTCATTCATTCATTCCACACCATTTACCTATGTGGCAGGCAGTGTGCTTGGCACTGGGCATACGGAGATAAATACCTTCCAAAAGCATATATGTACACAGCTCCTTATAATACAATGTGGTGAGTACTGTGGTAAAAGTATCTACAAAGTGCTGTGGGAATTAGAGGGAAAGTCACACTTGAGGGCTTCCTATATGGCAAGCACTATCTATGTAAATGTTTTCAGCTTGGGTAAGGATGATGCACTGAGGCAGAGTTTAGGGGACAGCTTTGTGAAAAGTTAACTTTTGAACTGGATAATTGGTTATTGACTTAAAAGGTAGAAGGATAGAGAAATATGTTATAGGAACTGAGGGGTGAAGGCTATGTGTGTCTTGTGTGTGCATTTTGGAAGGGGGAAAGAGAGTGGGAGAGCTTAGTTAGGTTAGGAATAGATTATAAAGGACTTTGAATGCATACTAAGGAATGAGGAAAGAGAAAGGTTTGTAACGTTAACTCTGTGGAAGGAGAAAAGAATTGATAAATAAGAGGGAATTTTAAAAAGCATGTTCTGTATAAGACATTTTAATACAAGGGGAAGTCCCCTTTATAGGTCCCTATGTGGTGTATGTACATAAAGGAGCTTGGTAAACTGTAAAATATTGTGGTTGTATTGTTCTTGTTGTTGCTTAAGTGGAAAACATGTGATTCCTAGCTCCAGTTTAAAAAGCTCTCTCCAATTATTCAATTGAAAATTCCTGGTCTCCTCTTTTTTTTTTTAAAGTTGTTTTATTGCTTAAAGTATTACAAAGAGTATTACATATGTCTCCTTTATTTTCTCCCCTTGACTTTCCCCTGTCTTCCCCTACCCCCAGTGTCTTGTGTCCATTGGTTATGCTTATATGCATGCATACAAGTCCTTTGGTTGATCTCTTACCCTCCCCCCCGACCACAAACCCTCCCCGGATTTCCTGCTGTAGTTTGACAGTCTGTTCAATGTTGCTCTGCCTCTGTATCTATTTTTGTTCATCAGTTTATAATGGTCTTAATTATCCATAAATGAGTGAGATCATATGGTATTTTTCTTTCATTGACTGGCTTATTTTACTTAGCATAATGCTCTCCAGTTCCATCCATGCTGTTGCAAATGGTAAGAATTCCTTCTTTTTTACAGCAGCATAGTATTCCATTGTGTAGATGTACCACAGTTTTCTAATCCATTCATCTGCTGATGGGCACTTAGGCTGTTTCCAGATCTTAGCTATGGTGAATTGTGCTGCTATGAACATAGGGGTGCATATATCCTTTCTGATTGGTATTTCTGTTTTCTTGGGATATATTCCTAGAAGTGGGACCACTGGGTCAAATGGGAGTTCCATTTTCAACTTTTTGAGGAAACTCCATACTGTCTTCCATAGTGGCTGCACCAGTCTGCATTCCCACCAGCAGTGCATCCTCTTAATGTTCAATTGATAGATTACATGGAAAGAAAACAGGTTCTAAAGAGAAGATAGGCATGAACCATGCAGCCAAGCAGAAAATCTTAGGTTCCCTGCCAATCCATCTAATCACTTACTATTTATATCATTGGTGTCTACCATGAGCATAGCATCATCCTAGTCAATATTGAGGTAAACAAAATAAGCAGAAGACAAGTTCCTCACTTTCAATCATTTTAAATTTAATTAATAGCATATAGTGCAACCTTTCTATCAGTTCAATTGAACTTTACATTTTAGATTGAGAGGCTAAACACAAATTGTGAATATGACATTCTTATTGTCACCTGGAGCTTGAAAATTAGACTATTGAAAAGGTTATCCATGCCTCTATATCTGATCCTGCAATTTGGATACTCTTGCATTAGGTAGTTAGTATATACCTTGGTTGATAACATTTGTACAACAGTAATATGTTGTCTGAGGTCCAATTACAGCTATTATTTGTTATTCTCCTTTACAATATCTATGTCTTATCTGTACCCATAGATCTTAAAATAAGTAAACATAATGCAGATAAGTAGATAATTTCTCAGAGAAAGCTTTGAGGAAACCAAACATGTAGATACAATATGGTAACTTTCTTATCAATCCTTAACCATAGTTTCAGCTTAGTATACCCTGATATTTTCCCCAGACATTGACTATATTTAGACTCTATCCTGAATTCTATCTTCAATTTAATTCACATGAAAGACTATTGGAACTTCAACGCTAGAATTTTATAACAGTTGAGTATCAAAAGCCATCTTAGAGTTTCACAGTTGTCAACTAGTGTACATCAGCCTAGGAGGATTACACAGCCTGTTGTCAAATGCATTTCCTGCACATTTCGCCTTTTATTTCTCTCTTTTATATGGGCTGAAGAACTAAGAGTGAGGGAGAGCCTCTGAGCACCAGCAGGCCTTGAGCTTGTCAGGACTGCACTGCCAAATTGCTGTTCTTTCTTTCTCTTTTTCTTTGAGGGAAAATCCATTGAAATGCCCCTTCTCCTTTCTGATCAATATCTTTTTTCCACTTGTATACCATGACTTGTCATAGTAATGCCCTTGGAACCAACAACTTTTATAATTGGCTTCAACAGGGTAGATTTTTAGAAATAACTTTTATTTTTCTTAATTAATCATAATTATATTTGTTGTTTACAAAAGAGGGTTTTGGAAATAAATTTTATACATCACAGGGAATACTGGTATATTGTCTATGGCTAACCAAATCAATCTGTTTTAATAATAATAATAACAAAAACAACAATAAAAATCTATGAAACATTTGTTTTACTTTGAATCCATCCTGACTGAAGAAAATCTTTCTGAGGCAACAAACTGCCATTCAAAGAGGTGGGCTTTCTGCTTGAAATATCTAGGAAAACTCTCCTTTCCATTTTTTCTCATTGTTCTCCTTGGTAGATTGGTATTTGGTAGGGATGTTGTAGGGACAGTGTTCGCATGGTTGGTTATAAAACCAATAAAAACTGTGAGATAACCTTTTCCAGTTGAGAATACATTAGCCTTGCACATTTTCTCATTAAGGAAAAGAGAGATTATTTGCCTGACATCATTAGTGATAGAATTTGGTTTGAAACCTCTTGCCCATAGTACTTCTACTACACAATATATCTTAGCAGGCCTGTCCTGCCCTGATTAAACTGAGATTGTTCTTTAGATAAAATTAAATGGGAGAGGGTAAACCTCAGGGTAAACAAGTGTCTTTAGCATTAAGCAACCAGGAGTTATGGTTAATTGTCTTTAACTCCATCTCAGAAATTTGTGGGTTCACTTCATCATCTTTGCCATGTAAAGTAGACAAGTTTCCTCTAAATATAGTTTCAGGAATTCCTACTGCTATTTTGTTTTCTTCAATTTTGCTCAATATTTTCTGCTCCTGAAGATCCTAAGGAGATAGAATTTCATCTTGAAAAGCCAGCATAATTTATTACTATTAGTGTCGTGCCAGAGAAAAGAGATGAATTTATTTAGCGGCATCTGAAAATAGAATTGCCTCAACATTGACGTCTGCTGCTGATGCTAAATGATGAATACTAAGCACCTGGCACGCACTTTGCACTTTTCTTGATCTGTTCTTCCTATTCTGGTGCTTTAGGGTGCATAGAGCACATTTCGCTGTGTTCTATTCTTGGTTGGGAGCCATGCAGTAGATGTCATTGATTATTTGTTGGACAATCATACCGCGTGGGGAACTGTACAAAGCACACAACATGGAATTGTAGAAAGAACATAAGTGTGTGGAATGCAGACAGAAATCCTACATTGAGCATTGGCTCTGTCATGTTCCTAGCTTTTGACCTTGGGCAAATTACTGAACTTCCCTGAGATTCACTATCCTTAAGTCTGTGAAATGGGAGTAATAGTAGCAGTCCTGTGTGCCTTAGAAGGTTGACTTGAGGCTCCAATGTGTTATCACTTAGGTGAGAGTTCTGCAAACTCTGATGTATCTCTGTGAGCTGCAAAGGACAGCCCTTACCATTGGTATGTGGGCACCCTTCTCCTTGCTTCACAAGTACCTTTCAGTGCTTCACTCTTAAGGCCTATATTTCTTGTATTTTAGGGTAAAAAGTCTTTTGTTGCACAACTAAAAACTGTTTCAAATGGTGGTCACATATGGAATGGAAAGTGTGGGCATGAACTTTGGAGTCAGACACATTCAAGTACTAACTGTGTGATCTTGGGAAAGACATATAACCTCTCTTAGCCTCAATTTCCTTAACTGTAAACTGCATATGAATAATAGTACCTACTTTCATATGGTTATTGGAAGGTTTATATGAAACCAAGTATGCAAAATACTTATTAGTAAGTGGTCTTTCACTAAATTATGATTCCTTTTGAAAACAGGAATTGAGGCAAGTGTTCACAATGCTCTCCCACTCTTAAATTTTAATATAGTATCTTAAGGCTGGCAGGATTTGTATGAGCATCTTGGGAATGGGGCAACTCGTCTCTGAAGTCATGGCAAGATAGTTTGGTGAAGGATAAAAATATGACATGCATCCTTTTGAAAACTCAGCTATATCATCAGTAAAACTGGACTAATTTTGTAGCTAAGGAAACTCAGGTCCAGAGGGTGGAAGTGATTTGTCCATGGTGGGCCAATTAGTATAAGTGGTAGATCTGGAATGAAACCCAGGCAGTCTAACCCCAAAGCCTTTGTGATTTCTAATGATTCCAAGCAGCCTCACATAGCAGCCTTAGATACTTCTCATAGAAGGTTACATGTTGACTCTCCCTGCAGGCATTCCATCTTCTGACCTCCAGGTCTGTCCTCTAATGATGGGCGGGGGTTCTTCCTGAGAATGGTAGTTTCAACTTAGCTGCACTCCCCTCCATAACCATCCTGCTGAAGTTCCCAATGGCTGCTGATCTTTTCACTAAAGAAATACGAACTGTTCTCTGGAAGAAAGAATTAGGCAGGTCATATCTCTTGGCTCTAGTCAGTTGCTAAGACCACAGAGGAGTGGGATATGTTAAGTCCTATTTCTCTTTGGCTTCTCCTCTCACTTGCCAGCTCTTGACTGTTTATAGATGGCCCATCATGGCATGGAGGTGTGTCACTGTAGTACTGCTGCTGGCTATGTTTGCTGCACAGAAGGGACTGCATCTCACTATCTTTATTCTACCTATCTAGATACAAGAATCTGTCTATAATCTGCTTCCAGTTTGTTCTTTCTTATTGTAGAACCCCCTTAACTGCAACTCTGTTCTGAGCCTGTTTCCTGTTTTTGTTTTTTTTTAAAAAAATATTGTTATTGATTTTAGAGAGGAAAGGAAAGGGAGAGAGAGAGAGAGAAACATCAATGATGAGAGAGAATCATTGGTTGGCTGCCTCCTGCAAGCCCCCTACAGGGGATCAAGCAACCGAGGTACATGCCCTTGACTGGAATCAAACCCGGGACCCTTCAGTCCGCAGGCCGACACTCTATCCACTGAGCCAAACCAGCTAGGGCTCCTGTTGTTTTTTAAATCTGTTTCCTTACAGCTGCTTCTCAAAGGCTAACCCTTCAGACTCACCTGAGGGTGTCTTCCTCAATCAGCTCATTTCCTGAACATGGCTATTTGGATCTAGGATACCTTATACTTCAAGCCTCTTAACTATTTCTTCTGCCTGATCTCCTAACAGTGTTGTAAACAACGTCACCTCCAGCAGGCTTCTCTCCCTATTTTCAGGCCACATTCATTTTTATACCTGACATTGTGATTCTCTGCCCCTTCCCACTAACCAAACCAGAAGAGCCTAATGACTATCTAATTCTATTTCATTCATTTTTCAGGTCCCTGATCTGAAACTGCCTCATGAGTAGTGACTATCCTTCATATTGGGATCACAGATATTGTTTCTATTTTAGAGACTCAGAGCCCATATACCATATTTATATCATTCCAAGATGCACCATTGGTTTTAAAAACAACCTTTTAGAAACAAAATGAAACACTGAAACACTGCATGAAATGTACACAGCAGCTGTATCATAGCCTTCATTTTCAGAAGTGTTGAATGCCAAAGGTAAATGCACAGCATACTGTACCTACACCATCTTATTCAACACGTGTTTATAGATTGGGGTGAACTATCCTCTGTGTCCTGTCAATGTATCTTACCTCCCAACTAAGTACTCCAGTCATTGAAGGACAGAGCTTCCTATTTTTTTTCTTATTTCTTCTTATTTTGTACTCCATACTCCAGATCCCTCCATTCTTCCCTCCTGCCTTGGCTCTGAGCACAAAGCCAGGAACATAGTAGGGCCTCAGCAAATCCTAGGGGAATTTGATTGAGTCCAATCAGGTTGAAACACCTTTTTCCTATTGGCCAAGACCAAGATGAAATTGCATTCTCTGAAGACAGAGCTCACTGGCTTAAATTTATTCTCTCTTTTATTTTTAATATTGTTGACTCTAGTTTATTTTTTGTACTTTTTATTATTTTAGTTTTGTATTCATATCAGTCTTCCTACATAGTCAGGTAACAACCAAGAAAGGCCTTGCTGAGAACACAGTGAATGATCTGTCACTGTAACTGTGCTCTTCTATCATCAAGATGGTCAGGTCCTGTGGGTACATTGTAAGGGGCCTCAGGTTTCCTTTCTGTCAAGGAGTATCAACATTGTAGCACTTTTCTTTCTACTCAAATTCTATTAATGGAGAATATATTCATTAGGAATGGAACATTTGTCCATTAAAACCAACTCATATAAAAAAACCAGAACTCTTTAAGAGGAAGGCGATTAAGATTTACAACATGAGGAATAATTGACTTGTTGAAACCTCTTTCATCCAAAAAATCTGTCCTTTCTTAAAAGCTTTAAACAGTACTTAATATAGTGTTCTTGACAAAAGTGCTGATTAGTCTTGGCTTATGGATCCATATTATTCAGCAATGTCTTTCAGAGGCTCTGTCCAATGAAAACACTCTAAGTGCCAGTGTAGCCACTGGGTCTGCTAATTGGGAAGGTAAAAATAGAGTGCAGTATGTTCTTTGGCTGTCAAATTCTTTCAGTTTTCTTTCTCATTTTCTATAAAGATCATGTTTTTGAATGACCTGAATTGGCAAGAGGAAGGAGAGTAGTAAAATTGCAGGAAACAGAGCAGTTTTTTATATAGACAACTATGAAGGGGACAAGATCCAGTGAGCTCAGATAAATGGAACACCAGGAAGAAGGTAAGAGGTTAATCTTTAGGAGCTGCTGGACACAATGTCCTGCTGAAGTGTCTTTTGAAGATCCCAAGTGTCACTTAATGTAGGCTAGAGAAGGTGAGTAAGTAGTGATAAAGATGTATGTCCAAAAAGGAAAACAGCCTGGATAAACAGAGAAAGAACACTTAGGGGATTTCCCTTTTACTCAGGTTAACTGCAGCCTGTGTTTGAAAGTGCTTTGTTTCTTACAGAGGCAACATAGTCCTGCATTTACAAGCAGAAACTCTGGATCATGCTGTCTGGTTCTACCACTTACTAACTAGCTGGATAACCTGAGTGAGTCTGTATTTCAGTTTCTTTAACTGTAAATTGGATAGTAAAGGAACCTACCTCATGAGGTTGTGTGAAGATTAAATGAGTTGATGTACAGGAAGTATTAAGAACATGGCCTGATGCACAGTAACTACTACATAAGAAATTTTGATTAATTTTTTAAGTTTGACTTTCTGAGTCCATTCCCCTTCGGCCATGGCTGCTCATCCTCTCCTTTTGGCTTGGCAGGTATTTCCTATTCTGTTTTCTTACTTGTTTTCTTCTGTTTAAAGATATAGAAGCCTTTATTTTTGTGTGCCTGACAGGAAGAAATGAGATACAACAAAAACTTCCTTCAAAAAATATATACCACAGATCACAGGTTTGTGAACTCAGTAGGACAGATGGACTCGAGCCAAATCCTGTGTTCATTATGGTCACTGACAAAAGTACATATTTTCATCTGTGTGTTAGATTTACTTCTAACAAGATGTATCTTCTGGTGACATACTTAGGGAGCCAAGTAAATTTCTTAATTCTTCATATCACTAAGGAAAGGAAAACTAAGGCAAAATAGGAGTAAACAATGGCACAGCAAAGTGTGTTAGCAGAATTTGGGTAAGTTTCCTTCTTGGGAATAAGGTTCCTTATTCTACTTATCTTGCTTCATCTGTTGCTTGTTCCTGACCTCTAGAGACACAAAGGCTAAGCAGTCTGATCCTGAAACTGAGGGCTTCTATTGTTATTATTTCCATTTTTTTTTCAGAAATAACCTCATATTTATATCACTAACACTCCACTTTTGGAGGGATTTTAAAAATGTTTGTTTTTTGTTAAATATTTTCCTACTTATTCAGCCTTATTCTCCAAATATAAAAAGCCTGGGTAACATTTGCTTTGTGAGTGACACTGCATACATTTCTAAATGTTTGAATTCCTGCTATGTTCTGCTACTCTTTCTTTTGATTGTTATAACAACCTGTAGGGCACTGATATTATCCTTGCTTTATAGGTAAACTGAGTTTAAGTGAGGTTTAGATATATCCAAGGTCATGTGGTACTTTGTTTATTGTGGTGGCATTTTCCAAAATGGAAATAGTTTTATTGCTATTATTTTCTATGATAGGAAAATGCATATTCAATATTAAAATAAAAAGATAATACAAAAAAACCTAAAGGCCCAAAGCAAAAACTTTTGCTATATAGCCTTCCAACACAGTTTCTCTTTACCTATATATCTATTTCTCTATCACCTCATCTGTATTTGGGTAATCCCCAAGATATCAGTACATATTTAATCAGGGCTGATCTGACTGATACAAGTATTGCAGAAAGGTTCATCTATTTTTGAATAGGCACATTTCCACATATACATCTATCTTGCATACTGAGCAAAAGATTTATCAAGAGAGCTGAATTCTTCTAATGTAGATACAAGTTCACCTTGAGTGCCATTAGTCCCCCCCACACACGCACACACTCTGGGTAGACTCTGCTTCCCTTTCACAGTTCCTCTCATATAGTAATTTCCTAAAACCCTCATAGTGGCATCCTTAGCCTCTGATGTCATAGCAGACCAGAAGAAAATAAAGGGTTTTATATTAGGTATAAGACACGACATGGTGCCTTTGGTAGCCAGAATATCAGTATAGCTATTTTCAATGTTAGTGCTTTCCAAACTTTGCACTGAAACCCTGCATAAGTATAAAATATTTCTTTGAAACCCTGGTATACAGAGTGAGACTTGTAGCACCAAGAGGCAATCAGCACTTGGACCCTGAGGCTGAGGGAACTATATGTCATCAGTATAGTGGCAAACCTGTAACTCATTTGGAGCACACCAGAGTGCTGGGGCAGACTGATTAAAAAGAAATGCTAGTTTACTGCATTCTTCTGGACTTTTTCCCCATATAGCTCTTCTGCTTATATCTCTTTTGCACTCTCATGGTTCCAACTACCACACAGCTTCTGGCAGATGTTATATCAGACAAGATTTGGCCTACAGACTGTAATTAGATTGCTGGTGATAATGTTTTGGTTCCAAGAAAGAAGAGTGGGTTGGTAACAGTTGCTGCCAGAACATAAAGTGAGTTTGTGAATTTCCCGCTGCCCCTACAGAAACATTAGGCAGTTGCATCAGGTACTCTAGGAAAGCATCTGATCATAAAATAATTTTTTAAAGTCTATTGCTTTTCTGATGTTTCACATTTAGCAACAAGCCATGGTGGAGAATTGTAGAATATCTGAAAGAGTATGTAGTGTGGTGGTCAAGAGTGTAGTGCTCCAATTATTCCAAGCTGAGTTACACACCTGAGACTTACTGGCTATGTGACCTCAGGAAAGTTGGAAAGAAAATCTCAGTTTTCTCACCTCTAAAATGAAGACAATAAAAGAAATTATGGTTGTATGATTTCAGAGGTATAGAGGAATGAGCAATCTGTTCTTGAGCTCCAGGGGAAGTTGGGGCCTGTGGTAGAGGCAGATTGCAGTTAAGCAAAGAAGTGTTTTTTGAAGAAGTTTTATGCATGCATATAAGCACAACCAATGGACACAAGACACTGGGGGGGGGGATGAGGGCATGTGTCAGGGAGTAGGGGAGGCTGGGAGAAGGTCAATGGGGAATAAAGAGGAGATATATGTACTACTATTTGTAATAGTTTAAACCAGTGGTCATCAAACTGTGGCTTGTGAGCCACATGAGGCTCTTTGGCCCCTTGAGTGTGGCTCTCCCACAAAATACCGACTTCTGAGCATGGGCCACGAAGTTTCAATCGCACTATATGTGTGCTCCCACACGTGATATTTTGTGTAAGAGCCACACTCAAAGAGCCAAAGAGCCGCATGTGGCTCGCCAGCTGCAGTTTGCTGGCCACTGCTTTAAACAATAAAATAAAATTTAAAATAAAAAAGAAGTTGAGCTTGACATTGAATTTGCTTATCTTGAAATTGTGGTTCCAGAAATCACAATGGAAAAGGTTGAAAGGATGATATAGGGAAGAAATTACAGAGCAGTCCTAGGATAAGAGGGGATTGGGACTAAATTAGGGCATTTAGACATTTTGATACTTTATTGTACTTTTATTATAGGTGGACAGATGAGTGTCTTTTATTCTTCACTAAAATTGTAAGGGTTTAACTTATCTTTGTAATCCCAGAGGGCCATGCTCTAAGTGTTCTATAAGGACTTGAGTGATAAAAATATTCTCTTATCTGATGGTAAACTAATATTTTAAAGCCGTCCTGAAGATACAACATTGTCAAAAGAAAGCATTAAGATATATTAGTAGTTTATACCCACGAGTTTTCCTTATATCTGTTTCTCAACATTACTGTATCCTGCAAAGGTCTCTCAACACTGGACAGGAGTGATTTTCCCTTCCCACAACCATGCTTTTCTAGCCTTTCTGTGGCTCATTGATATACCGTTAACTAGAGATTCCAGCAGCTTGAGTCTGGATAGAATCCAGGCTCAGCAGTCTTTGTTCCTAGAGTTTCCAAGGAAGCCTCACTCATTACTGGGCATGCCACTGACATAGATTGCACACTTTGGCTGACAGTAGAACAATTTCCACTTGGTAGAGGTCACTCAGGCTCTTATTTCTCTACCTGTTGATTAAATCTAAATTACTTTTTCTATAATGGGACAGATAATAAATACTTTGGGCTTTGAGGGCCAAAGGGTCTCTGTTTCAACTATTCAAGTTATGTCTCTGTAATGCAAAAGCAGTCATAGACCATATGTGAACAGATGGAAGTGGCTGTGTGTTCCAATAAATCTTTATTTACAAAAAAAGAAAAAACAGGCAGCAGGCAAGATTTGGCCTAAAGGGTTATAGTTTGATAACCCTGATTCATAACATTCCATGTGTTTGGCACACTTTGATTTAGTAACCCTAACATGGTTACTTTATAATACAGTACTTGATATAGTTGGAGGCAGGGGATTCATTATGTGTCAGCCTGAATGCTTGACCATAATACTTTTCATGCCTAAGCATAACCCTCCCTGCCACTGTATTCATTATGGAGTCCTACTGAATTCTTGGTGGTTTCTTCTTCTTGATGCATTTACAGAAACTCTGCTAAGTGATTTTGGAATCTCTGCGATATGACTATTAAATTCCCCTTTTTTCCAACTAATCTCTAATTGGCAACTGATGTTGTTCTCTTTCTTTTCCTCATGCTATTCTTTTATCTGAAAGATGTCCTTCACTATGCAATATCCTTTTACATTTTGCTATTTAGCCAAGTTCCCATTGGTTGCACCATGCAGTGCTGACTAATCAGGATTTACAGTTAAAAATAAAAAAGGCCCATGTGAGCAGCTTTCCCCCCAATGAGCTGGGCTTAGGCTTGGCCTTTTGATTAGATCTTCTCCCATTATACCAAAAAGCTATCTGTTCATTGCAACATGGGATCCTAGATTGAACCCTGAAACAATAAGAGAACACTAGTGGAGAACTGGTTAAATCCAGTAGTTTAGCTAATAGGACTGCACCAATGTTATTTTTTTTATTTTTGACAAATGTACTATGAATAGATAGGATGCTAACATTAGGAGAAACTGAGTGAAGTTGTACATGGAACTCTGTGGTATTCTTCAACTTCCTTATGAATCTAAAATCATTCCAAAATACATAGTTTAGGAAAAAAACACACCTCTCTGCTTCACTGATATCCTATCCTCAACCATCCCACTTTATTGTTAGGCAATCTCATCTGTGATAACATATGCAAAGTATAATCTGCCCCCCACCCCAACTCCAATTCATCATTGCTTCCTTAGAATGACATACCAAGGCTACGTCCAACAGGAATAGGAATGTAATTCTCGTCATATTTCTCTCTCTCTCTCTGACTCCACACTTCTTAGAAAATAGATCCTTAACATACAGTGAGAGCAAAGAGAATGTGAAGAGACTCTTGAATTGTCTATAGACAAAAGAGTACTCTTGGATTCTTGGCCTAATGGACAATAAGCTATAACAGTTAGTTGGCAAAGAAAATAGTGGTCGGTTGGGTTGATTCCTTCTTGAGGAACAGTATTTAATGTTTTCTAAACACTTTTTTTCAAGCATGACCTACTTAGTATGCTAGTGGAAGACTGGACCAGATAGAGATAAGAGGTTACAAAATACCCAGTTTCTCTTGCCCCCTAATTAATGTGGCCCATAATTCTTCACTTTTGTGAGTTAGGCCTAGGGCATTAAAGTGTTCCCTATTAAAATTCAATACTGCCTAAGAACTGTGATAAGTTAAGGCTAAACAGAGCCCATGTGAAGGATGAGGACCTGGATGGGCTGTGGTGGATAGTTATGTTTCTGCCTCTTATATTTAGGTTAAAACCATTTTAAGTACCCAGGAATACAGTAATACAAACAAACAGCTTTACGCAAAAATGAGGAAATGAGTAGCTTTGTGAATGGGGCATTTTGTATGAAAAATGCTTTGATTTAGCTATTTTTTTCCTCTGGGTTAAATGTGAGTCCAGTTCACCAATCAGAATCCAGTTTTATCAGGTAAGGCAAACAAAGGATTGATGCTCAAGGAATAGGAAGATTAGATTGATGTGACAGATATGAGACAGATGGAGATTGAAGTCCAAAGAGTCACCTAAAGCAAAAAGGAATAGTCAAACATCACTCATTTATTAATTTATTAAATGCATTATTTTTTACTCTTCTTATTTCTTTTTTTAAAATTTATCTTTATTATTGAAAGTATTATGGATGTCCCCCCTTTTTTTTTTCAATTGACCACTTTTGCCCAGTACCCACCCCTCCCAGACCTTCACCACACTATTTTCTGTGTCCATAGATTATGCATACATGTATGTAAATTCCTCAGTAAATCTCTCCTTACCCACCCCCCCTTCCCTCTGAGATTTGTCAGTCTGTTCCATGCTTCTATGTCTCTGGATCTATTTTGTTCACCATTTTATTTTGTCCATTAGATTCCATATATGTGTGAGATCATGTGATACTTATCTTTATCTGACTGGCTCATTTCATGTAGCATAATACTCTCCAGGTTCCTCTATGCAGTCTCAAAGGGTAAGATATCCTTTTTTGGTACAACTGCATAGTATTCCATGGTGTAAATCTACCACAGCTTTTTTATCCATTCATCTGCTGATGGCACTTGGGTTATTTCCAGATCTTAGCTACTGTAAATTGTGCTGCTATTAACATGGAGGAGCATTTATTCTTTCTGATTAGTGTTTTGGGTTCCTTAGAATATATTCCTAGAAGTGAGATCACTGGTCAAAAGACAGTCCCATTTTTAATTTTTTGAGGGAACTCCATACTGTTTTCATAGTGGCTGCACCAGTTTGTTTTCCCACCAGCAGTGTACTAGGGCTCCCTTTTCTCCACATCCTTGCCAGCACTTGTCATTTGTTGATTTGTTAATAACAGCCATTCTGGCAGGTGTGTGGTGATATCTCATTGTTGTTTTAATTTGGATCTCTTTGATGATTAGGGACTTTGAGTATTTTTCCTCTCTCTTGACTTTCTGTATGTCCACTTTGGAGAAGTTTCTATTTAGGTACTTTGTCCATTTTTTAAAAATATATTTTTATTGATTTCAGAGAGGAAAGGAGAGGAGAGGGAGAGAGAGGTAGAAACATCAATGATGAGAGTGAATCATTGATCAGCTGCCTCCTACACACCCTCTCCTGGTATTTGAATCCATAACCCGGGCATGTGCCCTGACCAGGAATCGAACTGGTAATTGAACTGTTATCTCCAGGTTCATAGGTAGACGCTCAAGCACTGAGCCACACCAGCAGGGTGCTTTTGCCCATTTTTAACTGGATTGTTTGTCTTCCTTTTGTTAAGATGTTTGAATTCCTTATATATTTTGGAAATTAACACCTTATCAAATGTATATGTTCTACCATGCAGAGGGCTCCCTTTTCATTTTGTTGATGGTTTCTTTTGCTGTGCAAAAGCAAATATTTTGGTGTAGTCCCATTTATTTATTTTCTTCTTAGTTTCCCTTGCCCTAAGAGATGTTTTGGAAAACATATTGCTACAAGAGATGTCTGATATTTTGCCGCCTATGGTTTCTTCTAGGACGTTTTTATAGTTTCATGACTTACATTCAAGTGCATTATTTTGAGTGCTTAACTATGCACCAAACACTATTGTAGGCACTGAATAAACAAAACAGAATTCCTTGTCTTCTTGTGACTTATACAGATTGCAAACAGATAAATATATAATATTTTAGGAGGTGGTAAATGCTATGAAATAAAAAGCAGGGTAAGGGAATAGATAATGATGATGATAGGTGGGAATACTGTCTCAGAACTAGGTGAGTCTGACTTAGAAGATGAAAAATTCCAATGTAACAACAAACCAGCACTAGTAAGGGATGCTAAATACAAGTGCCAATACTAGGGCAAATGTATTTGCTCTCTGACTTAATTTATCCTTTGTTGGATATGGCAGAATTCTGTCCCCAGGTATTGATCAGATTTCTCAAGGAGTCTGAAGAAGAGTTGAATATCTTTTCTCTGATTGAGAGTGGTGTAAATTGCTATAAATGACCATTAAAACATCTTGATGTTTGGAAACATTACCTTATATGGCAACCATGACTTGCACTTATGTTATCTTGCATGCCACATCCCCTTTCCAGGTAGCCTAGACAGTGGTCGGCAAACTGTGGCTCGGCAAACCGCGGCTCGCGAGCCACATGCGGCTCTTTGGCCCCTTGAGTGTGGCTCTTCCACAAAATACCGACTTCTACGCATGGGCCACGAAGTTTCAATCACACTGTATGTGCGCGCCTGCACGTGGTATTTTGTGGAAGAGCCACACTCAAGGGGCCAAAGAGCCCCATGTGGCTCATGAGCCACGGTTTGCCTACCACGGGCCTAGAATCTGGATTAAAGGAGTGAGTTAGAGAAAAACCTAGAAAGGGAGGAAATTCCAAAGTAAAGTGAAAGTCTTAAAATTGTTATTGAAGTCCAAGCTTTGGTGGCTCAATATATAAACACAGTTCTTAATGGCCAAAGAGATATGAAAGTACCTAACACAGTTCTTGACATAAAACCCATGCTTCATAAATATTTGAATGAATTGAACAAATGCCAGAACAAAAGGAGCAACTAGATGAAAAACAAAGTAAAATTCCTTCCTGTGAGATGAGGTAGACTTTTTCTCCAAACATAAATTCCCACTTTTTAAATAGGGACATTTATAAGCAATTAATTAAGCCTATCTTTTTCTTAAATAAAAAACAATCTATGCTAATTAAATAAGGTAAGTTCATTTTTCTCAAAAGACTAGTTAGTTTACCTTATGGACTTGTAGGCCAAAGCAATGTGATCTCATTGCATCCATATACTTTTAGGACCATGGTCCTCATGGACCTAAGAGCAATCTCTTTAAATCACCTCATTTTTTTTCATGATAAACAGAAGATTTTACCTCTCAGATCTTTAGTTATCTGATCCAGGTGTTTCAGGGTATAATGTTAACTCTGTAGCTGTTATCTTTCTTTAAGACATGGGTGCTGGAATTATGACCTTAGCCATGATACCTGAACTTCTCACTTAACTGTATTTTACGAATGGCCTTTATTGGTTAACGGGAAGTGGAAAAGAAAAGGAGGGGATATGTCAGCTACAGCTCCAGTAGTAGCTTCAGAATCTATGGCTGTCCTCAGAAAGCAACTCTTTTTATTTTAAAATTTAATTAGAAAAATGTATTCAGATCAAACTGTAGAGAAACAAACATAATTGAACAGGACATGTATTTTATCTCTCTTAACTTGCACATATCAAGAAATACAAAGATTTGAATCCAGACTCTAAAATGAAATATCTAATGCCCTCACTCCTACTTTCTCCCAAGAGAAGAAAGCAAATCAGTTCTAGTTCATGTTTTCCTTCCTGGCCAAGGCAGAAAATATTTATCATTCTTTGAGCAGAAGGTCATGTGGTTGTCTAGAATAATGCTTTACTTTCACATTCTGCTATTTGATAAAATTTTCCCTGGAGATTTTTTGGATGAAGAGATCACCTGCCCAAAATGAATGTGTTCATTGTTTTTATTGCAACATGATAATTCATTTGAGATAATGGTGAGTAAAATGGCTTATTGTGTATAGCCAGTGACTGAAAAACTGGTTTATGACCAGGTAAACTGTCCCAGTTATTCCTTCTTTCTCATCAGGAGTTCCAGTAAAACTACCTAAATGTTAGCTATCTTGTTTTCTATTAAAAGTTTACAAATAATCACCCAGGAGTCTGCAGCTCATTACCCAGGTGTTTTCTTAACTGAGCTGGAAACCTGGACAGACTATAATTTCATAGGCCACTGGTTACAGAATCCTAGAACTAAGAGTGTTAGAGAGCATAGAGTCTAGTCAAGTCATCTTACAAAAGGGGAAACTGAGCCTCAGAGGGATGAAATTACTTGTACAGAGTTATACAATGAATCAGTAGTAGATCTAGTATTATAAGGCAATTTTCTTGATTTCTAATCTAGTGCACTTTGTACTATCCTCTCATAAATGTTCAGCACTGCAAACAACTTGTGCATGGCTATAATCTTGGTAGGTTGATTTCTCTTTTGTGCAGTAGATAGCATATGTATCCTAATATTGGTGTCAGGGGGAAAGGAAGGGGTTCTGTTTTTTGACACCTTTGCCCTAATTTAGTCAGGTCAGTCTTTCCTCTTGCTTGAGTTATACTGTTTAAAATATATTTTTTTGTAAGTATATAGATAAATAGGATGGGTATATACCTATAATTTCATTCAGGCTCCTTTTTAAATATGCTGTGCTGTCATAGAATTGTGTTCTTTTTCTCATAGTACTTATTTACCTCTCTGTGCATAGTTTCAAACTGAGTTTTGAGAAGCAGATAATATGGTGGTTGATCACACACACACACACACACACACACACACACACACACACACACATATTCTTAAGCCAAACTTTTTGGGTTCAAAACTTGGCTTCCCTCATTTATTACCCGTGTGACTTTGGGCAAGATGCTTAATTTCTCTGAGTCTTAGTATCCTCAATCTTTAAAATGGGGATACTAGTAACACCCACCTTAGTGTCAGTTAAGGTTCAATCAAAGAAGTAGGACCACTATAGTTAATAGAGAATAAAAGGTTTTGTTAATGAGGATTATCCATTAAGTAATCATGGGAGCTAATTAAGTCATTTTCATAAAGCATATTTCAACATTTGGTGTTGAGCCTAAAATCAGCAGGGGAACTGGGGGAGAAGAAAGACAAATTGGAACCTAAGAAGATAAACTGGATCCCACAATGACAGTCTGGAAACTGTGCCTGTCGTTCACCACCTCCAGCCATAATGATATGTGTAACCTGTAGGAGAAGCTGGTGCCCTTCACAACAGAGCTGCACATATACCTAGCCCAGAATTCAAGAATCTCATGGAGGACTTTCTGGAGGAGCTGTGAGTCTGGCTGGCAATGAGATGGGCCAGTAAATTAACAACCATGATCATGAACTGAGACAGCACCTGGCCCCACAATGACCTTGAATGTTAGAAATGGCTGTTTTTTCACCTTTACTTTTCAAATCTCATGTGATTTTCTCTTGTGGCCAACTCTAACTTGGAACCATACAGGGAAAGTAATGCAGGGAAGCATAGCTTTAGATTAAAACTAATTTGACATAATACAAAGAGACCATATAGTGCCTGACATTTTATAAACAATTACTAGACATTAGCTCTTATACTTTCAAGTATGGTTCCTTTATTATTTTTTCTCTTGTTCTAGATTGCAAGTGCCATGAGAGGAGTGACTGGGTATAATTTTGTGTACCATTGTAACCCAACACCTAGCTCAGTGATATATGGTGGAAACTCATGAAATCTTGTTGAATGAATAGAAAGATAAACAGAAAGGAGACAATATGGAGAAACTATAAAACTTGGAGAACAATATCTCAGCAAGTATTTTGCTATGAGGGAATATAGATAGATGTATAACATCTAGTCTCTAGCATAACTTGCAGCTGAGGGATAGGGAAGTAGATATTGGAGGGACAAGAACCTCAGTAGCGCAAGTAGTTTCTGGGTAGAGAAGGGCTGGTGATAGCAGAACTGATCCTCCTGTTAGTGTACTCTCCCATAGAAGTATCCACCTGTGTTGAATATTGTCTATCTGTTCCTCTAAGTTCCATCCTTCTGCATTCTTCTATGTGCCTCAGGAAGCTGACCTTTATGGATGTAACAACTAGGTTATTTGGCTTCTCAGTTTGCACAGCTAATGGAAGACAGCAGCAGATGGAAGGAGATGGAGGTCAGAATATTTATTTCTTCAAGTTGATGTTGGTTGTCAATGACCAAATTCATCCTTGAAAGGCCACAATTTTGGGGAGGTGGGGGTAATCTCCTATAGTCACAGCTATGGGTTTCTTTCTGGGTTCCAGTAACTGTTTTTACCACTTGTCCCTTTAGGCCTAAGAGTGGTAAAGGCTCCTCTGTTATTGTCAGCTTTAGGTTACTTCATCATCCTTTGTTGGTTTCTCTTAGCCTTTTGCACACCTTTTGAATAGCCTCTTTCATTAAACTCTCCTCAATTAACCTCACTGAGTGTGTCATTTATTTCTTTTTGTGACCCTGACTTAAACATCATCCGTCCAGTATGGTACTCTGAGAAATGCACTGTGGTGTGAGACATAGAGTCAACAAAATCTAGACAGACAACACTCAAAGTCTGGTGTGGGGAGGCTTCCGGGTTCTCAATTATCAGTGTGTTGTAATAAGAACCCCAACCATAGCTGAGGGTACCATAATACAGAAGCCAGCTTCCTGATAAGAAACTTATTAGATTTAGGCATACACATAAGATAGGCATCATTTTCACCAGGAAATAGGCAGAAGTTCAGTCCTTGATGGAATCACCGTGGGTTAAGGAAGAGACATGGCAGAGACAGGAGGTCATGGATCACTGCAGACTCACTGCATACCATGCATGAAGGTGAACAATTAAAGCCAATCCACTCACTGGAAGAGATAAAACCCCCAATATATTGCAATCCATGGTTAGGATTTGTAGGGTATTTGAGCGTGCCTGGGATTGCAAGCGAATTGCTTCAAAGACTAATGAAGTGGAAATGGCCAGATGAGGCCAAATTTTGGAGGGCATTAAATGCTGAACAAGGGTTTGGATTTGAAACCATAGGAAATAGTCTTTGATGACTTTTTAACATTTAATGTCAATGATCTTTGATAAGTGATTTTTTATGTGAATAACTTAAGAATGTCTTTACTGCCAGTAAGGAGAGAAATTAATGATGATGATGATAACAGTTGCCTTTTATTAAGTTTCTACTAGGTGTCAGGTACATGCCCCACACTTTATACACAATATCTTAATTAATCTTTACAATAGTGCTTTTGTACTTAATATTACTATGATCTTTATTTTACATATGAAGTAACTGAGGCTTCTAAAAAGGTTAAACACCTTGCTTGAAGTTTTGGAGCTAGAGTTGATACTAGGACTCAATGTCTCTAAACCCTGTACTTGTAATCTCTATAAAAGATCACCTCCATTTACCATTTACCATTTACCATTTAATTGTCTTCTCCTCACATCCAACCTACCTATGGCCTTTTTGTCTTAAAGTTGACATTGTCCCCTCAGCAATATTACAGAGTATACCAATTTACAGCCTTATTCATAAGCACCAAACCCTGCCTTCATTCTCAGGCAGATAGTGGGCTCTCTGCCAAATTAATGGCACCGATAGGAATCTTTCAATCCTCCTGCATTTGGACAGCAGATGATGAGAAAGGAAAGTTTAGAAAATTTGAAGCTGACTTTGGAATTGTCCTTTATAGTTTCCTTGAGGATCTTAGAATGAGTCACCAATTTCATTTTATTTTATTTTATTTTATTTTATTTTATTTTATTTTATTTTATTTTATTTTATTTTATTTTATTTTATTTTATTTTATTTTATTTATTTTTTTGTGCCCTGACCGGGAATTGAACTAGCAACCTTTCCATGCATGGGACTATGCCCAACTAACTGAGCCACACTGGCAAGGATATGAGTCACTATTTTTTACTGTATTTACTGATCCCTGGAGAGGAAATATCTAGCCCTGGCATTGGACGTGTATGGCCCTGATTTTACAGTGACCCCAAAACTTTAGAAAATGCTTTAGGATAGAAAAGAAACTCATCTTCAAAAAGCTAAATTCTCATTAGCATGGGATATTCAATAATCCACCCCCCAATTTCATATATACACTTACTATTTTTAAGTAAATGTCTGAGTTAGAAAGGCCCTTTAGGATATAGTCCAACCTCTTCAGCTTACACATGGGAAAACTGAGACCCATAGAGGAGAAAGAGCCTGCCCATGGTTACATAGTAATTTAAAGTTAGGGCCAGAACTAAAGCCCAGGTCACCTGGCCTCCTGATCAGGTACCTTTTCCAAATTCTTTTTATTATCCATAGTTTATTTTTATAGGTAGTGTGTGAACTCTTGAAGACAGTTACCTAATCTATATTTCCTTCTATAACTACAAAATGCTAAAAGGTTCTTGGCATGCAGTGGGTTCTCTGTGAATATTGATTAAACATTTTTCAGTTGACCATAATTGGAGCAAAAAGAGATCTCATTCAGATTTGGGATGTTGGCCAGTTTGGGATTATCTTTACCATTTTAATTTCATCTTGGTCCAGTGGAAAATCCAGTTGAATCTTTTCACTTACCAAAAGCACTATTAAAGAGGCCCAAATCCCCAGAGAATATTGTTTAATCCTTAACCTTAGAAAAACTCCTCAGGAAACCCATTTTTTAACAAAGCCTGATTCCATATCTTTCTTGAGAGTTAAAGTTGGTGAAGTCTCATTAGAAATTCATTTTCACAGATTATATGCCACAGGAGTCCCTCCTGATTTTTCCCTTCATGTGGGAAATTTATGAATGTTATTAACATTTTACAACTAATTTGTCTTCTCTCATCAGGATTCCTAATTTACATATATCAATTTGTTTCCCTCTTCTTAGATCTAAGAAATATGAGAGTGGTTTAGAAGTACCTCAAGATGCATTGGAAATGAAATAACTGTATCTTATGGAAGGACCTCTCTTCCCTTTTTAGGGTCAACTGCCTGCATGTAGTTCATCCCTGATATGATATTTGATGATGGGTAATTCAGCGGTGTGGCTACAGTGTCTGTGCATTGACCTTTACCTTCTACAAAAATAGGGGATTCCCTTTCCCCATAAATGTGGCCTTCATGTTCTACTAATTGCTGTTTCTGTCTTTGAGTAATAGCTTCTTTTTCCTCCAAATGCCTCATTCTGGCCTGTTCTTTGGAAGATTGCATGTGTTTTTCCTAATACTTCCTTTTCATTAAAATAGTCTTGATCTCTGACATTTTCCCTTTAGAAGGCACATGTATGCCATGCAAAAAGCAATGGACTTGGATACAGCATATCTACATTCTTCATTAACTTTAAAGACTGATAAATTATAATGGATATTGGAAACCCTTTTCTTGCCTCCCATTCTCTTCCCCACTCCTCACCATTCTTGTCATGCCTAGCTTCCTTGGAAACCTAGAATATTATAGAAAAAAGCCTTAACTAGTTTTGCTTGAGAGAATAGTAGAAATTTCATTGATTTTTTTCCCCACTCTCAACATGGCATTAGGTATTAGATATCTTAAACATAACTCAAAGTAGAACTCTTCGGCTGTATTATATTTACTGACCTTGTTTATTGTCTCTTTCCCCACTAGTATATCAGCTCTATGATGGCAGAAATTTTTATCTAAATTGTTTACTAATGTATCCCCAAAACCTAGAATGGTGTCTGGCATGTAGTAGTGCTGCCAGTAGAAATAGGATTTTTCCACAGAGTTGCAAGAAATGCATTTCAGGGACCCACACATAGGAGGACTTGAGACATAGTGGTAAGATTTATTGAAGTGAAAACAAAGGACTGCCCTCAGATGTCCGATGTCTCATCCACGACCAGGTGGATCAGCTCTGTCTCACTGCAGAAGCCCTGGCCCTGGTAAACACAAGTTCCCACCAGGAAGGTCAAGATCCAGAATTATATAGCCATCACCCTGGACTCCAGTAGTTCAGCATAGTCTCTGCTCCTGGCTGCACTTCAGCCCTCATGGTTACTATAGGAAGAAATGAGCCTCCAGCCTTTGTTAAGCTTTGTTTATATTTCTTTGGGTTTGGGAAGATGTAGCTTTCTTCCAAACTAAACAATCTTCTTCCTAATTCTTCACAGGCTTGTGCTGGGCCCTCTTCCTAACCAATCCCTTTTCTGAATCTTTTGGGGTTCCATGCCCTTATCTTATCTGATCCTTTCCCCAGGCTAGATTCTTCCCTTTCATGTTGCCATTTGACTCCTCTTGAGCATGCTTCATAGTGGAAGGACCCCCTCTTGCACCATCTTGGCTTCTATTGTACATGCCTCAGGAGACGAATTTCCCCCTTACTCTTTTACCTCTCTCTCTGGTAATCCAAGCTAACAGGCTTGTTTTCCCCTGGTATATTGGAAAGCCAGTTTTTCCTGCCTGCTTGAGGATTAGCCTCCATTTGGAGACAGATAGGGCTGTCCCCTGGGAAGTCTGTGAATGCTACAGCTTCCTATTTAATCACATTTAATAACTGATTCCATTTTCTCCATTCCTTTATTAATAATTAACTAGGTACCTACCTTAACAGTAGAATTCCAATAAATATTGGTTGAATGAATGTATGAAAGAGTAAATGAATGACTTGGAATTGGGTGACCAAGGTTATGGTCCTGATTTTGTCACTAACTGGAGATTTTACCAGACCACGTTCCTTTTTCTGTGCTGAGTTTCTAAATTTATGAAAAATGATGATTGCACTAAAAGATCATTCAGGTCCTTTTATCCTCTATTACTCAGTACTTCTGTGAAGATTTATACTTATATATAGCATATTCATGATATCCATTCATCCATTTACTCATCCCTTCACTCACCAATTCACTCATTCATCCCTCCATCCATTCATCCATTTATCCATTCACCCATCCACCCAACATTTGTTGAATACTGACTACGTGGCAAGGACTTCAAGATATATAAGGATTTGTGTCAAAGGTAAAGCAGATGATTAAAGTTGTTCAGAGTACTGTGGGCTGTATAAATGGACTGTGTAGCCAGCTGAGTAACAGGATTTCAGAAAGGGCAGGAAGACTGTAATGACTTACATCTCCCCAAATCTTCCTACTCATTAGCCTAAGCCTAAAATTACATAATCACTTTTCTGTCTTTACCTTACTCTATTTCTCAGAAACATTTAACACAGGTGAACACGCCATCCTTTTTAAAACACTTTTCTATCTAGACTTTAATGACCACACTTTCCTGGTTTTTCTCCTTCCTGCCAGAGTGCATTTTTCCTACTACTTTGTTGGTTCCCCCCTTTCTGTGGCTTCTAAAATTGGGAATTCCTTAGTGCTTAAATGTGATCTGCCTTCTTTATACTCATTACATAGATGATCTCATTTACTTTTATGGCTTTTATATAATCTCTATGCTGATGACATCCAAATTTGTATCTCCTTAGTACTTCAGATGCCTCTATTCATTTGACTTCTTGATATTTCTTAGATGTCTAATAGGTATCACAAACAAAATATGCTCAAAAATAATTTACTTGGTTCTGTCCTCTACTTCTCTCCTCTGCCCTGGTCAAACCTCTCTGTTCTTTACACTACTGCATAAAGTACCTTAACAGTACTACTATTATCAAAAATGCTTAACCCTAAAACACAAGAATCATTCTTGATTTCTCTATCTCTCACAACTCACATTCAATCCATTATCAAACACTTTCAACCTTATCTCTGTAAGTATATTCCACATATATCTACTTTTCTCAATCTTTTCTTATTACCATTCTAATTTGTCAATATCATCACTCAACTAACTATTGTAATAGTCTCCTTAATGCTTTTAATAGTTCCTCTTTTGCCCTCCTTTATAACCAGCCCCTGGACTAATATTTTGAAAATGTTAATCAATCCATGCCTAAACTCCTTTGGTGGCTGCATGAACTATCTCTCAGTTGTTAACTTGAGTCATTTTATGTATAATGCACCAACTTACGGAGTTCCCACTGAATTGTCATTCTCTCTATACCATCTCACCTCAAATGTCACATCCTGGGCGTCTTTCATGATCTCCCATCCTATCTAACATAGTTTCTTTACTCACCACTCAAGCAATGCTATTCCATTGCAATTTCATTACCTTGTTTTATTTTTTAATTTGTACTTATGGCTATCTTAAAAATGCTTAAAAATTGATGTGAGAAATTAGTGGATGGCAAAATTAACCATGTACTTTTGAATATGGAGTTCTTCTTGACACTTCAATTTCACTACTTGGATACTCCATCCATGTTCATGGTCAATCATGTCTGGATTGACTGTGTAATGGCTTATAAAATTAATATTTTCCATGAGTAGCATCATATTTTTCAAGTAAAGTCTTCTGTTGAACCAAATAACTCAGATAAAAATGAAATTGCTTTGGTGAAGCAGGGGATATAGCCTGCCCAGTCATTCTTGTCCCTTGAAACTTCTCTAAAGGCCCCCTAAGACCCACCGTAGATAGAATCCTGGGGCTCTAAACATGGCTTGAACTATTGAATTAGGGATTTAATAGAATGAAATGTAGGGTCAAACACCGGACACAACTCCTCTAGCTCATGCTCATTCTAAATATTTATTTAGTAGTAGTGATAGAAATCAGAGACCCTATGCAAATTGACTCAATTGATATCCATGGTCTGAGAATATGTCCCATTTGACAGATATTAGACCATTGTTCAGTTGCTCAAAACAGGGACTTGTGGCACTAAAGTAGAATATTAAATCAAAGCATCTACTGCAATACCAGAGAAAAGGTCCCTGGAAATTAATGGATGGGGCTTAATTCCAAACTGCTATTAGTTGGAAAGGAGTTCAGCTGTGAAGGTCACTGAGTAATTGTTTGTGTAGAGAAGATGTTTGTGTTCCTCTTGTTTCTTTATAAATCATTGGTACTAATACAAATTATGACTTCTGCAGTGCTGGGAAACAGAACCTATTGGGAGTGGCCAGTTCAGAAGACGTGCTTGATCTGACAGGCCTCACCATCATCAAGCAAACCCAGATATTGTTCTGTCTGCAGGATTATGACCCTACGATAGTGATTAGGTATGAGGACAGGAGGTGACTTGGCAACAGTTTATCTGTATTCTTTTAGTAATAAATTCAAAAAGTAAAATCCTTGACATCTTCACTGAGATTATTTCCATGAACTAGAATGATAGCCAATAGCAGGGACCATTTGTAGAAACTGCAAAAGCCAATGTAGCTATCATATACCTATGGCCGCAACTAAACTGAGCCTCTAATCAAGGGAGAAAGTCAGTTTCAACATGTCTTGATAGATAAAGAAACCTTTTCAGATGTTTCAAAACAGGTTAAATTATGGGTTTGTATGTGAAAACACAACCATAGATACACTACCTTGTTTTAGGCCAGAAACTGACCTAAGGAGCATAATTCAACTGCCTATAGAAGTCCTTGAGACAAAGGTCTATGTTTTAGCCTCTTTCAACATCCTTGATATGTAGCCAACCTCCACCATTATATCAGAAACTGAAGGAGTGTATTGTGGTCTATCTAGGTCCTCAATCCTTTATTGTTATCAGTTCACGGGACACTCATACTCTATTCCTAGTGATGGCAACATAAACCTTAAGATTGATGCACCAATTAGCTCTCCACAAATAGGATTGGGTTAGGAATAAGATCAACCTGTTTACAAAGATGCACCTAAAGAAAGAAGGTTCATTTGATCCAGTGATCCCACTTCTAGGAATATATCCTAAGAAACCCAAAACACCAATCAGAAAGAATGTATGCATCCCTATGTTCATGGCAGCACAATTTACAATAGGTAAGATCTGGAACCAGCCCAAGAGCCCATCAGTAGATGAGTGGATAAAAAAATCTGTAGATTTACACCATGGAATACTATGCAGCAGTAGAAAAAATGGATATCTTACCCTTTGAGACAGCATGGAGGAACCTGGAGAGTATTATGCTAAGCAAAATAAGTCAGTCAGAAAAAGACAAGTATCACATGATCTCACTCATATGTGGAATCCAATAAACAAAATAAACTCTTGAGCAAAATAGATCCAGAAACATAGAACAGACTGTGAAATCTCAGAGGGAAGGTGTGGATGGGTGGGTGGGAAGAGATCAACCATAGTACTTGTATGCATATATGCATAATCCATGGGCACAGACAATAGAGTGATGGAGGCCTGGGGAAGGGGGGAGAGGGCAGGCTAGAAAGGGTCAATGGGGGGAAAACAGAGAACATATGTAATACTTTCAATAATAAAGATTTAAAATTAAAAAAAGAAAGAAGAAAGACGGTTCAATGTAACTCTATACCCTTTCCCCACCCACTTCCACCCCATATACAAATGCCTGAAAGGAGGCACTGCAGGGTAGTCAGGCAGTGTTACTGTCTTCTAGGTGTCCTGGCAAGCTTGGGAATAAAGTTCTTGGTGTCTCCAAAGGGGTAGCTTATAACCTTGAACTTCCAGCTTTTTCAGATCTCTATCTCTGAAGCAAACTTCTGCCAACATGTTCCAAAGCCTTCTGATTTCATTGTCACATCACTTAAAAAAAGTAACAGCTTTATTGAGACATAATTCACATACTATAAAATTTGCTATTTTAAAACATATAATTCAGTGATTTTCAGTATATTGAGAAAGTTGTGTAACCATTTGCATTATCTAATTCCAGAACATTTTTATCATCCCATAAAGAAACACAAACTTGTTAGCAGTTACTTTTCATCCCCGCTCCCACCCAGCTCCTTCTATCTCTGTAGATTTGCCTGTTCTGGAAATTCTCATGTTAACTGCATTCTTTTTTTCTAAAAGTTGTTTCCTAGACATTAGGATAATGTTTCAGTTTTATTTTAAAGCTGGCTTAGAGTATTTATATTCTTAGAGTTTGCTTTCCTGTAAAAACAGCACCACAATAATTTCATATTCTAAAATTTTTTCATCTATCCCTCTTCAACCTGTATCCATTGTCTTACCCAAGAAGCAGTATAAGATATTGGCTAAGTGTATTGTGTTCAGAGTCAGCAGACCTGTGTTGTATTTCAGCTCTGTGATCATAGGGCAAGTTATTTACTTCTCTGTACTTCAGCATCTGCATGTATAAAATGAGTATAGTAATAGTAGCTACATCAGAGGGTTGTTGTGAAGACTGAAAAACTCAATAAATGAAAACACATTGCACAGTGCCTGAAAAATTGCTTATTTAATGATAGCTTTTATCATTCCTAAGCTACAGAATATAACATAACTTGGATTGCGTGACAACATGAAGTCATGACAGGTTCTGTATGACTTAGTTCAGAGATAACAAGAACATTGAAGATATTGACATACATAAGTAATATTTTAATTTCTTGTACACTACTGCATTTTCATTGTATCTTATCCAAAATTCATGTAATTACTTTCCTGAAAATCAGAAATCCCTTTACCTTTTCATCCCAGATACAAGCTGAGCTCTCCTAAGCCAGTGGGGACTCCACAAAGACAGCAACACAAACAAGTGACCTAGTCAGTTGATTTGCTTTCATTAAAGTTCCAACCAAAATTTTCAGATGGTTTTCAGGGCATCAGATCCAAGGAGGGGAAATGTTTCTAGTAGCAGGCCTTAGATTTTTCAGCTCCTGTGAGAACTTGAGGGGGAAAAAATATTTGCATTTTAGCTTGGATTTCACCAAGTCCTAGAAAACAAGTTTCTCTGAAAGAGAGCTATTTTTCTTTGAGAACTATCTCCACTATGCCGTGGAAATATATTAACTCTTCACCATTAGAATACAGTAATAGAAATGACAAGAACATAAAGAATTCCTTCAAAAACAGTTGGTTTATGTGTTCTCAAACTCTCTTTAAAAAAAGAATAGTAAGGCATTGGAGATGAGATTTCACTCTTTTCAGAAAATGACACCACATGGAAAGCTGAATACATCTCTCTGCATGAGACGATATTAGTGGCCTAGAAATAGAACTTAGAAAAATGAAGCTCACAGTCATAAATAGACAACTGAAGGTTTGGAAGTGCAGGGAGGGGATTTAATCAGGAAAACAGTCTTTCAATTTTAATGGTTTTTCATAGCAAAGCCACTGAGGAGCTTAAAAAGAGGACTAATTAAAACAGAGGGACAGAGGGTGAAATAAATGATTCTTGTATCAGTGCTGCTGAAATGCAGGAAAAGTGCACTGGCATATTTGCTTCTGAAGAAAATTATAAACCTTTTTGTGTGAACCTCAACCCAAGATGCACTGTTAGAATGTTTATTCCAGTTAGAACCATGCCGCATAGGAAATGACCATGGAGGTGACCAACAGAGTAAGACATAATTTAATAGACTGTCTTAGGAGGTCTGTCTGCTGTTGAATTGGCTGCTTTCACACAGCACGTGGATCTGGATTTTTTGTGAACTTTGCAGATGACTAAACCAGAGTGTTGCCCAAAATTTGGTGCTGGTAGCCTATGCCAATTCAGCAGTGATGTAATTTGATGATTAAGAACACAAGCTTTGGAGTTAGATCTACCTGAGTTTTAGTTTCTCCTTTCTTCTTGGCTTTCCTTCCTCCCATAGGTGCTTATTGAGTGCTAAGGAATATACAGGCACTGTGCTAAACAGTAGAGATATGATGTGGAAAAAAACTAGGTATGGTTTTTGCCCCTTTAGAGTTTATAGCCTCCTTAGTGGATGAGCAAAATATAAAATAAATACAAATTGTAGGAATTGCTATGGAAGAAGCAAACCGGGTTTGGTGATAGGGGTAAACAGGGAGTGTGTAATCAGGTAGTGTGGTAAGTTTGACTACTAACTCACTTTCCAAACTTACCCTCTCTTAGCCTAACATTATCTTGCCTGTAAGCTAGGGTAACAATATACCTTCTTTATAGTTTGTGTGTGTGTGTGTGTGTGTGTGTGTGTGTGTGTGTGTGAAAATTTAAAAAAGTGATTGACAAAGAGGGGGGAAATGGGGGACATCTGTAATAGTGTCAACAATAAAAAAGAGGTGATGCATAGGCAGTGCATAGGTCAGTTCTTGGCTCTCAGTACAACCATTGCTACTGCTATTCTATTATTAACAAGGCCTAGTGGCACTAAACCTTCTCATCTCCAAACTAATATCCTAGGTCCTTTGGCTATTCTTTTCCTAAAATGCTTTCCTGATCTCTTGCTGTTTTGGTTTTCTTCTTTGCAGACATTGAGGCTGGGCTTTTTAGTACTATTGCCATAGTCTCATAACCTAGCACTGGGAGAGGACACAACTAAGATTTTGAGAGAGTTGCCAGTGGCAAAGATGAAATGCAAACATATTGGCAGTGCGGGCCTGTGTCAGAATTGCTAGCAAGATATTTATTGTTCAGTATTTCTCTAGTAACCTTTCAGTGTTGCTCACTTGATCAGTGGATGGTTTCCTTCCCAAGTTTAACCAAGATTATCTCTCCCTACTAAAAGCTATTTACATAGGAGCTGCAACATTTAATTACATTGATGTACAAATGACTAAGTTGGCTTACCATGTAGGCTTGAACTGGCTGACCCCACACCCACATTGTTGGCTTTAGGCACCAAATGACTCTGGAGTGCATATATTAGTATGCTATGTGACTAGCAATATTTGTTTTCTCCAGTATATTTGTCCTATGGGAAAAGCTGATAAGCTCACTTCTGTCTTTATTCCATGTTGGGTGGAATAACCAGTAAAATAGAAAACAGGCTTATCACAGCAGCGGGGAAGAATCATTAGTTCTTGGAAATGGAAAAAAAAAAGTCTGGGGTTTTTAGTGGGCTTCAAGATTATTATGTATTGAATGTTTTAGAAGCCACACGATGCTGTTGGCATGCTTCAGCTTCTTCATCAGTAAAATAAGGTTAATAACATTCTTTGTTTCACAGGGTTGTGAAGGATTAAGTGAGTTAATAAGTGAGTAGTTCTTGGAACAATGCCTTTCATGTTACAAGTATTCAAAAAGTGTCATTGTCTTAGAGTATGAGATTAAGTCTGTGCTTATTAAAATCTATGCTCTGGATCAAGGGAAGTGACAGTCTGTTGCATGTGGTGCAGGCAAAAGAATTAGACCCAGTTCTTGGTGTCATACAGGCATGCTTTGTTTGTAAAACCAAATACTATTTTATTTTACTATTAATTAAGCTCCAGAATTTATTCAGATTTTACCAGAATTGTTTTCAAATTGTGGTAAAATACTAGTATAGATAATAAAATGTATCACTTTAGTCATTTTTAAGTGTCTACTTTAATGGCATTAAGGATATTCACATTGTTCTCCAACTATCTTCACCACCCATCACTAGAACTTTTTGTTCTTCCTCAACTGAAACTCTGTACCCATTAAAAAATACCTCCTCATTCATCTCTGCCCCCCTACCCCTGGTAATTATAATTCTTATATCTGTATTTATGAATTTTATTACTCTTAGTACCCCATATAAGTGGAATAGAAAAATATTTGTCCTTTTGTGTCTGACATTTCACTTAGCATAATGTTTTTTCAAAGTTCATCCATGTAGTAGCATGCGTAGGTATTTTCCTTTTTAAGGCTGAGTAGTGTTCCATTGTATGGCTATACCACATATGTTTATCCACTAATCTGTTGATGGACATTTGGGTTGTTTTTACCTTTTGGCTATTTTGAATAATGCTGCTATGAACGTGAGTGTACAAATCTGTTTGAATCCCTGCTTTAATATCTATGGGGTATACACCCAGAAGTGGAATTGCTGGTCCATATGGTAATTCTTTGCTAATTTTTTTAAAACTGCCATACTGTTTTCCACAGTGGCTTTACTATTTTACATCTCTACCAGTAATGAAAAAGAGTTCCAATTTCTCACCAATGACTATTTTTAAAGGCTTTCAAATTAGTTGCCAACACATAAAAAGGAAATTTCACATCTGTCAACACTATTTTCCTTTATGTCAAGGGCTGAGAGCAGGATGCTATTTGCTTTAATTTCAGATGGAAGGTCCAGGAAGTAGCACCAAGGCCAAGGAATTGAGGTTCTAAGGAAGTGAATCTGGACTCAGTTTGAAGCACTTGCAGCACAGTGGGCTTCCTTGGAAAGCAGAGTTACCAGTCATCTCTTGGGGCCTTATCTGTCAGGGATATTGCAGAGAAGATTGGTAAGCTCAGAGGAAGTTTGAAATAGAAGGCCTCTTGGCCTCATCCAATTTATTAAAACACATTACACACTAGAAATACAATTAAGCAACAGGAGTGGTTTCATGAATGCTTTAGAATATCATGATTTTATAATCACTATTCCTCTAACTGTAGGATATTTCTATTTTAATAGTTGGAAAACGTTAAGTCCCCAAGAATGAATGTGTCTCTTAAACCCCCAATAACAAATCTATCTCTAAAGGAAGAATTTTTAGGGATTTATGTATGGGCACTATAAGAATATTTTGGCTGCACTGGCTCATTACCTAATTCACCTATAAATTCTGGTTGTCGGAACTTATAAGAAAGCTTTTTTAATATTCTTGGTTAAATTTGAGGTCTGTAATCTTGCTTTCCCCTACTTGCTCGGCTTTGCCATGCAAAGCTTTTCTACAATGATGGATGGCCCCTATTTTTAATGGACATGTGAAGATGGAAGGTATGATTGATTTAGAGGGCTCTGAAATAAAATTGTCTCCTTAGGAATGTTTATTTTAGTACAAAGGGAATAAGAAATCCTCTCCAGCATCTGTAGGATGAGAAATTAGCTCATTTCTCCCAATGGCAGTGGGGCAGCCCATTGACATCTATTCATAAATTGAATGCATCTTGTTGCTTGTTTCAAAGGCTTTGGCCTCAGCATACTTAATGAGAAATTTAATCCTGCAGTCATTCACTAGTTGTGTGAAGAGTTAATGATCCATTCTTGACAACAGGGATCCTCCAGAACTTTATTAGCCTTGAAATCATTAGCTCTCCTTAAACATTAGAAAAATTGACATTTCTTGGCCAGAGGTTAGCACTGGTCAATGCTACCCTAAGGGAAAGGAGATTAGAGAATTAGATGAAAAGAGAGGGGAGAATAGATACAAAGCTTTCATTGCCTATGATCCCAGGAAAGCTGAGTACTAACAGTGCAGAGGTCTCTTGCCCTCCTGCCCTCCTGCAGGAGTCTGAAATAGTGGCAGTAGGCAGTGTCAGAGAGTTCTTCAAAAGTAAGAGCCCTGAGGATGCCCTAAGTTTGTGGGGCACATGAATATAGAAGGTGGGGACCAGAAGAGGCCTGAGCCTAAAAGGACATTGCCTTTTTTCATTGAAAGTGATTTGATGTCAACAACACTCTCACCTCTTTCATTTGTCTCTACTTCCCAATAGGCAGTAAAATGCAGCTTTAAGAACTCCAACTCCAGAGAGCAGTTGGGTTCCAATATCAGCTCTGCCAAGTACTACCTGTATGCTCTCATGCAATTATTTAACCTCTTGGGATTTTAATTTATTCATTTGTTAGTGGGGGAAATCATGACAGCAGGACACATAAGATTGTTGTGAGTATCAAATGTGATAATGCACAAAAGAAGCAACCAAATGTTGGCTAAGGAGAAAAGAATATGCCCATAACATTTTCTGTCAATAGTACAGTATAAATACAATAAAAATCTAATTTCTCTGCTTAACACAGGAGTGGCCTTAAAGGAGCTTAGATAGTATGATTCAAAATTATTGAGCAGTTACCCTGCATAAAATATTTCCTTTATTCTCTATCACAGAGTGAAATTTCATTAAGATTTCATTTTCTTGTCTGCTTTCTAGTCTTCAGAAGTAGCTTGCAAAAATGAAAAGAAAAAAGGAAAAAGGAAACCTCTGTGGGAGGGAATACTGTAAGCCATTACTAGACAATTCATCAATTAAACAAAAAATCTTATTAAGGGTTAATTGACACTAGCTGGAAATAACCTTTTAGGAGCAACATCTAGGCTAAGGATTGGGAGAATCAGAAGTATATGGAAATGGATAAGGGGAATGAGGGATGAAACAAATATTGCCAATCACACATCTTTGCCCAGTAGCTCATCAAGAGTTGAGAACATTTAGGGAAGCGGGAAACTTTGGTAAGAACCAAAGTGAACAACAAAATGTTTATAAGCAAGGGACACAACCTCTGGCTATGTGTCTTTTCCTTGGCTGGGATGAACTAAACTCTCAATGTCTTGGTGTCCCTGTCTCTGGGATGCCGGTCTGCATTGAGCCATCTACCAAGATGCCAAATAGTCAGGCTATGTGTTGCTAGCTGGTACAGAAGCCAAGCTGCTTTTCATGTTTTTCCATCTGAGCAAAGAAGGAGGAAGCTGTCACATGACCAGAGTGTGAACGCCAAGAGCCAGTCTAGGATCAAGCTACCGGAAGGCCTTTTCCCATAGGGTCTGACTCTGGAACACTGTTTTTTATTTATTTATCTTTAAATATATTTTATTGATTTTTTACAGAGAGGAAGGGAGAGAGATAGAGAGTTAGAAACATCGATGAGAGAGAAACATCGATCAGCTGCCTCCTGCACATCTCCCACTGGGGATGTGCCCGCAACCCAGGTACATGCCCTTGACCGGAATCGAACCCGGGACCCTTCAGTCCGCAGGGCAACGCTCCATCCACTGAGCCAAACCGGTTTCGGCAGGGTTTTTGTGTGTGTGTGTGTGTGTGTGTGTGTGTGTGTGTGTGTGCGTGCGCGCGCGTGTGTGTGTTTTCTTTTTCTTTTCTTTTTTTAATGTCTTCAGCTATTTTTTACAGCCTGCCTACTGGCAACTGGTATTCCCAGTCCATCTGCACCCAAATTCAGTATCCCTCAGTTAAAGAACAACGTAGTTTAAGCCATTTAAATCCTTAGCAAAAATTTCCCACTAGCGGTTGCTCTCCATCATACTTTCACAGACATATCTGGGTGTGGTATGATTCTAGTTTGGTTTATAATAAAAATTCAATGGAAATATTGGTTTCTGATTAGATATTCTATCTGCAATTTAAGTAACTACCTGTGTTACTAGCTATTTGGTTACCAGCTCTGGGGTGAAGATCTGAGTGCCTGGAAATTGCTAATAGGTGTAGCTGGTTATGGTTGACAGTGTCTGAAATTCATGTTGCTTCTACCAGCTTTTGCATTTTAATTCTGTTATCAACAAATAAGGATAGAAAGCCAGGTTTCCTTTTAAAATTCATTTTAGGAGCTACTACCTTGTGATGTTTTCTTTGAGAAGTAAGCAGGAGCCCTGGCTGGTGTTGCTCAGTGGTTGAAGCATCAGCCTGCACACCAAAGGATCGTGGGTTCGATTCCCGGTCCAGGGCACTTACCTGGGTGTCAGGTTCTATCCCTGGTCCCAGTCCAAGCACATGTGGGAGACAACCAGTTGATGTGTCTGTCCCACATCGTTTCTCTCCCTCTTCTCTCTTTCCTCCCCTCCCTCCCTTCCTCTCTCTAAAAATCAATGGGGAGAATATACTCAGGTGAGGATTAAAAAAAAAAGAAGTAGTCTGGGTAGATGCTGCTAGCACATTAGAACCATCCAGTGTATAATAAACTAAACATGGCTTAGGCCTTTTATGGTGGTACATGTCTATATGTTGTGCTGAGGAGTGTGCTAGAGCAGTGGTCTCCAAAATGGTGTGCTGAAAGAAAATATTAGAAATTCTAGTGATATATTAACTTTCATTAAATGAAATGAATTAAGATGCACTGTGTTTATATTAGATAGTCTCATGCCATCTAAGATTTACAGGGTATCCTGAAGAAAGGGTAATAATTCCATAACTAGAAAGTTATTGATTTGCATTCAGAACATTGCAATTTACATATGTCCAGATCAGAGAATTTATGAATCATATTAACTTATTCTAATTAAATAAACCCCCCCAAAATGGATATTTTGCTTAATAAATATTTCTTCAAAGCAACTGTGAATTGAAGACCATACTTATAAACACAAATGAGCAACAACAACGAAAGAACTGGCACCTTTCCTATTTGTGGCATGAACTTTTCATCAGCTATTGATATATCATAAAACAGTGGTGATCTAATACATTTGGAAAAGCAGTGTCCAAAAGCAAAACAAAATTATTAAGAAGAGTATTCAAAAAATTGTTGATTATCATTAATGATCACATCTTATCCTAAGTGTACATTTTGCCTTGAGATATTAGTGAATCACAATGGAGCATGTACAAAATTTATAGATAAGCAAATTTACATATATTTGGACATATCCTCCAAATTTTTTTTTTGTAATGTGGTGCATGATCCCTGCCTTTTTGCTGGGTTAGGTCTGGTCTATTGGAAACTTAATCCTAATAATTGCTTAAGATAGAAAAATCCTTCCTCCACATCTTCTCCCCTTCTCTTCCTCTGGCTTTACTCCATCTCCTCCTTCTCTGTTTGTTTCCCCAGATCTTTAGTTCCATATTATCCCAGTATTTCTATCCCCACCTCCACCTGCTCTGTCAAATCAATAATCTTCTCTATATATTATCAGTTATATTTACTCATTAAAAACTCATAGTAGTTTTATAGTCTGGCTCTTGATGCTAATATTTCTCTTCAAAGGGACTCTGCCCCCTTTTCCTAGAACATAATTAATTTTAAGTAATTCTATAAAATAATGACTTCTTTAAGAATAATGTCCAACTGTTTTTCTAGTCTACATTGTATTGCTGATTTAAAAAAATATTCCTCCTTATGGGCTCATAGTATAGTATATATTTTTAAAAGGACTCTAGTCAAGTTGAAGACATGACCCAATTGAAGCAATGGTGACACTATTAATAGTAAAGTAAGTAATCATTCAATTTATTAGATTCAAAGGGACTCTAAGGTGCTCTCCAAATAATAGATATAATGGTTTGGCTGTGTATTAATCAGGAGTATTTCAGTTGTGTGTAAGAAAAAACACACACACCTCCAAGCTGTTTGGGAAGAAAAAGTGACTCATAACTAAACAGTCCAGAGATATATTTGGTATCAAGTATAGTTTGATCAAGGTGTTCCATCCAGATCATGAGTAATATGTTTCTGTCTCTGGGTTCTGGCTTTCTCTATGTCAGTGTTGTTCTCAGCCAAGTTTTTCTGAAATGCTGAGGAAGATGGCCATGGATAGCTCTAGACTTACATGTTACTAGTGTGTTAACCCTAGCAGTAATTTCAATTAATATCTTAAGATTTACTCTTGTTGTCCAGACCTGGGATACTTGCTTTTCCATGAAATCAGGGGATGAAGTCAGCCTTATCCAAACAACATGAACCTGAGAGTCAATGACTTAATTTTTTTTCTTGATTTTATGTAAGCTCACTAGACCCACAAAGTCTGAAGTTGTGACTTAAAAACATTGATATGAAGGTTATTAATCTCCCTGTGTTGTCTTGGAAACAAAGATTAAGATGTTTACCATCTCTCCAGAAATTCCCATCTCTCTTTTCACCCCACCTATTAAAGTGGGTTCTCTTACAACTGGGGATAGGAAATATGTTTTGAAGTCCTGGAAGATCAACTGGGGAGGGAAATCTTCAATAATGTTTTCACTCTCATTAAGTCCAGATTGAACATATGATACAAGTATTGATATATTATGAAAACAGAATTATTGACAAATCTCAGCAGGGACTGAAACATACACAGGATGATGAACACTGCCCTTTGGGCTGAAATTTCACAAACAGCCTGAACTGTGTGTGGGAAAAAGGAAGAAGGGTCAGGAGATGGGATTATCATCACTAGGATTTTTTCACCCTATCCCAGATGCCATTTGTTAATTGTATTCAGTTCTCATCACTGTTGGTAAAGAAGGGCAACTGGAATTATGAATTTAAAATCTTCCAGCTTTTAAATTCATTTTTAACCAATGACTAATTGGCTAGCACAATTGGTTTTGTGTTGCATTTTAAATAGCTTTTTGGCTTTGTTCCACCACCTAATACAATATAGATTATTCCCTGACAGCCTGGCAGAGCTAATACAATTATTGAGTTTCCTTAGACATGTTTTATATTATCTACTTAAAAGAATCCTATTTCCTTGCTGTAATTGAATCTAACTTGGACCTTAACTATCTTAAATGAGACAGTTTAAAGACAAAAGGATAAACTGTAGATGGGCTAAGGTGCTTGCTACCTGTGTCCTCTGTGAGCATATTCTGTGTAATCTATGTCAGAGGTTACAGCCCCCAGTTCTGCATCCTTATGTCCCCAGGGATGTCTGTGGATAGCTTCAGGCTATTTCCATTTATGTTTCTGTTATTATATTTATAGGAAGAGATCTTGAGGTGACATTTAGTTAATTTTCTACCTCCTGGTAGGAACTACTGTACATTGGGACTATTCCAGCAGACCATGTCCCAAGTTCAAAACGCTGCCTGAGTAAGGTCTTTCAGCCTCTCTCTGCCCTACCCTATAATTCACAATTGTGTACATTACGATTTTCTCTCAGCAAGTTCTTTTTTATATCTGATTTAAGTTACTGACAGTGTAACTTAGTGCTCAATTTTCCTTAGTAGAGATTTACAATGTTAACATAAAAAGCCATTGAAACCTGTAAGGAATTTTTGTGAGTTTATTTGAGCCAAACTGTTAATATATGCCGGGAGGCAGAACCTCAATAAATTGAGATAATGTTCTGGAGAATGGCGGGTTACATCTGTATTTATACATTGCAATCAAAGGAAAGGGACATAGGTGGGTTACATGATATCCATTGGTGATATACTAGAGAGGTGGGAGAAAGCAAAGTGGGGAAACCCCTGGGATTGGATAAAAAGTAAAATGATAGAAACACACTTAGGTGGGTGCAGGAAAAATTAACATGATAATGAAGGAATTTGTGCTATCTGTCATGACGCCCAGCACATTAGGTTGTGTCCCAAGGGGTCCAGAAAAAGGGAATTACAACTTACCCAGACATTTCAAAGGATATGTTATTATAGACTAGAGGCCTGGTGCACAAAAATCATGCATGGAGAGGAGGTTCCCTCAGCCCAGCCTGCACCCTCTCCAATTGGGGACCCCTTGGGTGATGTCCGACATCCCTCTCACATTCTGGGACCCCTGGCTCCTAACTGCTCACCTGCCTGCCTGCCTGATTGCCCCTAACTGCCCTCCCCTGCCAGCCTGGTTGCCTTCAACTGCCCTCCCCTGCTGGCCTGATCCCACCCCCAACTGCCCTCCTCTGCTGGTCAATTTGGTTCTGATTGGTTAGTTTCTATGCCAGCGTCAAAAGCTCTGCCTCCTAGACAGCCATTGGCTCTCCAAAGCACCCAGATTTGGTTCTGATTGGTCAGTTTCTATGCCAGTCAGCGTCAGAAGCTCTGCCTCCTAGGCAGCCATTGGCTTCCCACAACACCCAGATTTGGTTCTGATTGGTCGGTGTCTATGCAAGTCAGCATGAGAAGCTCTGCCTCCTAGGTAGCCATTTGTTCTTCACAGCACCCACATTTGGTTCTGATTGGTCGATTCTTATGCCAGTCAGCATCTCTGGGCCTATCTCTGGGACTGATCAGAGAGGCAGGGCTGAACAGCAGCCCCTACTTGGCAGGGAAGGAAAGAAAAGCCAGGCTGCTGGCAAGCTCAGGAAGAAAGAGGGAGAGAAAGAGAGAGGCAAGCACTGATCAACAGCTGCCACTGAGGCTGTGGATCAGACCCTACCTCTCTCTCTGGGTCTCAAACCCCTGGGCAGTCAGTGCTAGGTTGCCAGGTTGCAATGGGGTAGTCAGTGATGGGTCGCACTGACTGAAGGACTTCCAGGTTGGTCAGCCTTCAGTCGTGATCAGTTGTTACAACCCTGGCCTTTTATATATTAGGATGCAAAAAGATAGACTCAGTTAAGGTAAAGGTTGACCTTGTCAGTGAAGATACTGGCCTAGGATTTAATTACCCACCATAACTGCTTTTAGTTAAAGTTTAATTTCAGACCATCCTTTGTGATTACTTTAGGTCTCTGAGTTTGCAAGACTGCCATGCAGGCCTTCCCTGAGCTTGTCAGGTTAGCATGCGGCCCCTTTTGTCCACAACAATTTTATCTTCCTTTTCATGTGATGAATTGTAAATGATGCCTTATAATTCCTGGAATCCACAGATAAGTCATTCTTTGGTCGTTCCTGATAAAACTGTTTCATTTCCTTTATTTTTTTTCTTTTAGACATTAATTTTTAATGTGTTAATAAGCTATCTACTCTCCTTGCTCCCTCCCCCACTGGTTCTCCACATCCTCTGAAGTTGTGGAGCCAAGAATTGATGCCTATTATCACAGCCAGAATAGGTGCATACAGAGATGCCGGGAGCCGGTCCATCCTTGCTGTTTCAAGGGACCTGGCATATATGACATACAGTTCTTAATATGTTTACTCACCTTCTTGGCACTATGCGTTTTAACCAAGGTCACCTCTCTGAGAAAGGTTGTTTCCCCAGGTAGGGATTTTCCCCTGAAGTTAGGGAGGGAATAAAACCCCTTAACTAAGTGCCAGGTGGGTAATTAATCACTTTAACTATGAACAATCATGCTTAAGCTACATAATCTTTACTCCCTGGAATGGAGATAAGAAACACCCTAACCTTTGGAATAGAGATTGATAGGATTGGAATCAACTGGAATAAATACAGATGTAACAAGACAACAGAATACAGAACCTAGACACAGAACCTAGACACAGAAACTGGCCACAGAACCTAGAGACAGAACCTAGCGAGAGAACATGGCAAAAGGTCCTGGACTGAAACTGGCAACAGAACCTAGAGACAGAACCTAGCGAGAGAACCTGACTGAAGAACCTAGAGACAGAACCTGGCTACAGGACCTGGATAGAACATGGCAAGAGAACCTGACTAGAACCTGGTGACCGAACCTGGCTGGAGAACCTGGACAGAACCTAGCGAGGGAACATGGCTATAGAACCTGGCTGGAGAATCTGGAGAACCTGTCTGGAGAACCTAGCAAAAGAACATGGACACAGAACCTGGCTGGAGATCCTAACCAGAACTTCGCTGGAGATCCTGAACAGAACTTGGCTGGATATCCAGACCAGAACTTGGCTGGAGATCCTGGCTAGAGATCCTGGCTAGGCTGCTGATCAACAGAACGCTGTCTCTGAGTCTTTCCCTCTTCGCTGACTCCATCCACACCTTTGGGGACCCCTGGACCTGCTGGGGTTGGACCCCAGCACAGAGACTTCTGGGGAATCAGGGAAAGACAGTCAGTCTGACTGAGAATCATGCCAGTAGAGACATGGCCCACAAAGGGAAATAATGCAACTCTGTAGTTTGGGTAACATCAAATGAGCTTGGAGAATTGCACTATTTGTATGAATAACATACATAATTACAAACTTTTCAGATTCTTTCAAAAAATTACATCAGCCACTCACAGCAGGGAGGTTTATGCCTCCCACTCATTCATATGTCACCTCAATGTAAGCTAGCTCTCATATTGGTCACATAAAACAGCCACAGTGGTTTCCATTCCCAGGTGGGTGATAGTTTGTTGGAGAGAATCAATGTTGTAGTCTCCATCCCCCAATTTTATTTTCATTAAGCAAGTAGGCAGAGTCTAATTTAGCAACGAAAACAATTTCTGGCCCATAGCCCTCAGGATTGTTTTACTTTTGGACAGCCATTTATTTATTTAACCATCATATGTAGTGTTACTTATGTGCCAGGTACTGTTCTAAATGCTTTGTAAATATTAATTTATGTAATCTTCATGAAAATCCCAGGAGGTAGTTAAACTATCTAATAATAGACAAACATGGTAATTAACTGTAACATCGCTACCCTTCCCATTGGCTAATCAGTGAGATATGCAAATTAACTGCCAACCAAGATGGCGGCTGGCAGCCAGGCAACTGAAGCGAACAGTGAGGGAGGAAGCCAAGGTTCCCCGCCTGCTGCTGCCGGTCTCTGAGCTTGCACTCTAAGAAACTATGTTGCAAATATAGAAGCTAAACAAAACCCAGAAACCTGCTTTAAGCCAGCCGGGATCTCAGAGCTGGAGTTGCAAAAATGTTTCAAATACAGAAGGTAAACAAAGCCCAGAAACCTGCTTTCAGCATCCAAGGTCTCTGAGCTGGAGCCGAGCCTCAGAGCTAAAGCTGGCTCTGAGCTCCAGTGACAGCCATAGAAGGTAAATAAATCCCAGAATAAAAAAGAAAAAAGAAAAAAAAGAGAGGTTGGGAGCTTCAGTCACCCACCAGCCTGAAAATGGCCCTCAGCCCCTCACCCAGACTGGCCAGGCACCCCAGTGGGGACCCCCACCCTGAATGGGGTGTGACCAGCTGCAAACAGCCATTATCCCTTCACCCAGGCTGGCCAGGCACCCAAGTAGGACCCACACCCTGATCCGGGACACCCTTCAGGGCAAACCAGCCAGCCCTCACCCGTGCACCAGGCCTCTATCCTATATAGTAAAAGGGTAATATGCCTCCCAGCACTGGGATCAGCAGAGCCGTGAGGCCTCCTGAACCCGGGATCAGTGGAGCTGTGAGGCCTCACGCCTGGGATCAGCGGAGCTGCGAGGCCTCCCGAACCCGGGATCAGTGGAGCTGCAAGGCCTCCTGGCACCAGGATCAGCGGAGCCACAAGGCCTCCTAGCACCAGGATCAGCTGCGCAGCAAGGCCTCCTGGCCCCGGTGTCAAATGGAGCAGCGAGGCCTCCCAGCACCAGGATCAGTGGAGCAGGGAGGCCTCCTGGCCCCTGGAGCAGTGTGACCGGGGGCAGCACCCAAACCCCCTTATAGCCCTGCAGCTCTCTGTGTGACAGAGGGTGGGGCCACAACCTCCCTATTTGCCCTGCTCTGTTCCTGACAGGGGAAGGTGCCCCAACCCCCTGATCGGCCCTGCTCTGTGCCTGACAGGGGAAGGCGCCCCAACCCCCTGATCGGCCCTGCTCTGTGCCTGATAGGGGGGAGCTCCCCAACCCCCTGATCGGCCCTGCTCTGTCTGTGACAGCGTGGAGCCACAACCTCCCCATTGGCCCTGCCCTGAGTGTGACAGGGGGAGTGCCCCAACTCCCCTATTGGCCCTACTCTGTGCATGACAGGGGTGGCACCACAACCTCCTGATCCGCCCTGCTCTGTGCATGACAGGGGGTGGCGCTGCAACCTCCCTATCGACCCTGCCTTGAGTGTGACGGGGGCAGTGCCCCAACCCCCCAATCGGCCCTACCCTGAGCGTGACTGAGGGTGGCATCGCAACCTCCTGATCCGCCCTACTCTGTACATGACAGGGGGCAGTGCCCCAACTTCCCAATCAGCCCTGGTCTGAGCCCAACCACGGACTGGGGGGCAGGCACCTAGAGATTGGGCCTGCCCTCTGCTAACCGGGAGCAAGCATAAGCCAGCAGGTCGTTATCTCCTGAGGGGTCCCAGACTGTGAGAGGGCACAAGTGGTGTTGAGGGATACCGCCCCACCTCCCCACGCCAGTGCACAAATTTTTGTGCACCAGGCCTCTAGTTAATAATAGCCTCATTTCATAGGATAAGTAATGTGTAGCACAGATTTAATAAATAACTTGCCTGAGGTCACAGCATTAATAAGTGGCAGGACAGAGATTTAAACTGAGGCAGTTTGATTCCAGGACCTACCTGTTTATCTACTATACTTCTCTGCCTTTTAAAGTTTCTTTTCAATCCCACCTTCCAAGCTTACCTCATCTCCAAGACTATGCTTTGATCTCTCCTAAACTTGTTTTTCTAGTAATTTTCTCTGGCATATTATCCATGTACATAGTGTATGATTCAGGGAGTGGGGTGGCAGGGAGAAATCACCCTGCCTAAATGGTGAGCTCTCTTTTACTTTGTGCATTTTGTTCTTGTGCTCTTTTTTTGCCACCTTCATTAGGATAAAAGGTTTCTCTCCAACTGCTTAATCAATTGCCTTTTCCCCATGGTAAAAACAGAAAGCCTGGTGAGAAATTCAAGTGATTCTGTTTATTTCTCAGATGGCTGTGATTGGCACAGGCAGAGAGCCTTGCATTTTGCTCTGCTTCCATTACCTACAGTGCCTGTACACTTGAGGTGAGACAAAATGCTCAAGATCAACTCCAACAGAATCTTGGTTGGAGGGTGGGGCGTGTATCTTGTAACGATAAAGATTCCTGGGCTCCGCTCCTGACTAATAGCACATATTAGCACACATATTAGCAACCTCCCCTTCAATGATTCTGGTGCATACCTGCTTGAAATCCACTGTCCTGGTTCCACCCCTAGAGAATTGGTGCAATGGTGTGCTGGTAAATGTTTGACAACCATCTCTCTAAAAGAAAGAAAATAATTCTAATCTGTAGCATTTGCCAATTTCCAGCTGTAAATATTCTCACCATGCTTTATTTCCAACTACATATGTGAAATCACTGAACTCAGAGTTGGGAAGACATGTGCACAGTTGGTTCTTGCAAACCAGGATAAGCTGACATCTACACACTGGAACGGTGAATGTGAGAGGGTGTGAGTAGGAAGTTGGCAGTAAAATAGAGGCATTGAATGCAGCTAGTAGGTGACAGAGCTGGGATTTGAACTTAACTTTTCTCATTCCAAAGTCCATGCCTTTAACCCCTGCATTTTTCATGCATTTATGCATATTATAGCCAGTTTCAGGAATATCATTTCCCTTTAGCTTTATCTGTAAAAATTATGTTCATTTTTCAAGGACCAGGTAAGTGGCAATTTCTTCCCCAAAGCCTCCCCTGTATCATTTTTTCACTCCCAACAGATGTGTACTCTCACATCGCTATGGGATGGAGAGACACAACTATTAGAAGTGTGCACTTTAAGCAGATCCACTCTTCTTAAAATAGGGTAGCATAGTACAGAAAAGCAGTGGGGCACAGTAAAGAGTGTATGGGTTTTGGATCTAGACATACAAAAACCAAAACCACAGCTCTAATACTGATCAGCTGTATAGAGAGGAAATCACCTCTTTAAGCCTCAGTCTCCATGACTGTACAATGAGGATAAGAACAACCCTGCAGGATCACTGTAAAGATGAATAGTAATTTATGGGAAGTGCCAGGCACATATTAAATGCCCAATAACTGATGGCTATTATTTTTCCTGTGTTTGCCCTACACCAACAAATGCCATGCATGGCTTCACATCCTAACTTATTTGATATGAAAGGCACATCCTATAGCATAGATTTTACTTTATCAAACTTGAATACCATTTCTCCACTCACCCAACATGAAGGCAGCATTTGAGCTTGTCTTTGGTGACTCTCAGCCTCTCCCTGGCTTTGGTCAGGGCTACTAACCCATCCAGGAACTATGTCCTTAGTTGTCCTTTACCCAGCTAAGTTATAAATTGCAGACTTGCCTGATATCCATTTGCCCCTCCTGCCTCATTTTTGTGGCTGTCAGGGCAGTGAGTAAGCAGAAGGGATAAAGTCAGGATTGATGTGGGGCTCATGTCCTATAGTACCAGTGTATCAAAACTCACTTCCCAGGCACTGCGGCCTTTTAAGTGACAGCCAGTCTCTGTGGGCTGATGAAGCAATGAAGTGGTTGTCAAACAAACAGCTAATACCAACCCATGAACTCCGCCTTTGGTCTGCAGGCAGGAGAGAATCTGATGTGTCTGGAGTTCACAAGCCTCGGCCTGGATCCTCCAGGATGAAGATTGTAAGGCTGGTGTGCTGGAGAATATGCTATTCTAAGAACTCTCTGGTGTCTAAAATCTTTCTGGAATGATCTTCTTTAAGGCATTATTGAAGGCTGCTGTTCAAAGTGGGGCCATTATCTGCTAGTGACACCTATGCAGAAATGAGTTTATCAGTTTAATCAGTCATCCAGAAAGGCAGAGTGAGATTCAGAAAAGTGAGGTTTAAAATTGTGACCAGGAGGGGATGATTGGGTTTCAAAACTGGGCAGGGTTACCTAAGGACTTGAATAATAGGGTGGGAGAAGAGGGAAAATATTGGGAGTGATGTGGCTTAGGAGACAAACTTTCTAGACCAGTGGTCGGCAAACTCATTAGTCAACAGAGCCAAATATCAACAGTACAACGATTGAAATTTCTTTTGAGAGCCAAATTTTTTAAACTTAAACTATATAGGTAGGTACATTGTTATTAACTTAATTAGGGTTCTCCTAAGCTGGCCTTTGCTAAAAACGTCCTCAATCTGATTGAAGTATGCTCCCTGAGGTCGACCCCTTCCAACTCTCCCATCCTCAACTCGTGCATGAATCGCGCACGCCTCCCCTGCGCTGAGTATCCCGGAGCCCGCCTGCGCCACCTCTCCCTTTGTCCGACTGACCGACACCCCCCACTTCTTCTAAGGCCACTTCTTCAAAATAGACCTGCCCAGGCCGAAAACCGACTTCTGCGCATGGGCCACGAAGTTTCAATCGCACTGTACATGCGTGCTCTCATGTGGTATTTTGTGGAAGAGCCACACTCAAGGGGCCAAAGAGCCGCATATGGCTCGCGAACCATGGCTTGCTGACCACTGGTCTAGATGATGCCATCTTGCCTGAGGCTGATTCTGGGTCTCAGTTTCAGAGCAGTTTCTGAATTGCCAAGCTGCAAATTGTTGGCCTGCACAGAGCAACAATAGATAATGGTCTGACAATACTTGGGCATACTTGTACTTGCTGACAGCCCAGAGACTGGGAGGTTGCAGAGTTGTATTTTAAAAGAGTTTTTCAATGCTCACTCTTTCTACCTGTGGATGCAGGGATCCTGGGGATATCACTGAGCCAGAACTAAGGATTTGAATAGCACAGAGGGAAGTCAATGCTGACCCCATTTTTAGAAGCCCTTTAGTTGAGGAGAGTGGTAGCTGGTGAGGGCAGGGACCCAGGATCATGATTGGCTTTAGTTTAACTTCTTCCTTTGACCCACAAATTCAAAGAACCATTTTCATTGTAGCACACTGAAGTCTGTGAGGGATGTGTTTTCTCTCCGTGTAATTCTAATTTTATCTCAACAAGATCTGATTAGTTAGGAATTATCTCAGAAAAAAATTCAAATCAATTTACTAAAAACAAGCAACCACACCCAGAGTCTTCCATCACTGACTTCATAATAAAGACAAAATGCTAGGCACCCAAACCCTCTCTATGAGATGAGTGAAGCTTGATATTTATGCCAAAAAATGTGTCTCCTCTAGGGGACATAAGTATCTCCACAAGCATTCAACATCATTAATCCTCATTCAGCTTACTGATTATCTTGTCCTCTCCTATTGAGTCTCTGGAGGGATGATATTTTGCTTACTTTGTCCCTCCTATTGCAAGTGCTGAGCCGTTCAGTCCCAATAGCCCTATGCAGATAGGAACTATTATTATCCCCATTTTACTGCTGAGCAAACTGATGCACAGACAGGCTAAACATCTTGCTCACAGTCATAAGTGGTAGAAGTAGGCCTTTAAACCTAGTTTTCCCTGGCTCAAGAGTCAAATCTTTTGTTCTATTATTTATATTATTGTGATAAGGGCTTTGGCTTAAATTATGTGATACAAAAAAAACCCTATAATGTAAGTATTTTTATTCCTTTTATTTTACAGATGAGTAGACTGAGACTAGGAGGGGTTATGTGACTTGCCTGAGGTCATATAAAGAATCAGTGGAAGGGCCAGGAGTTGAACCCTGGTAGATTCCAGAGCATATATGCTTAACTGCTGTGTTCTACCACCTCCTTGAAAGCAATCTCTGATTATTACATGAGGATAAAAAGGCCAGTGAGATTATCAGTGACAACAAGACAGGGAAAAATAGAATCAGAAGCCCCTGTAGATGAGCTTGGGATTGGTAGGTATTGTAATTCAGGTGGACCAATAGAATTCCAGAAAGATTACAAGGAGCAGAAAGCAGGTAACTTAGGTTCAAGTACAGGTAATAAAGCCCAGAAATGTCAGCTAAGGCTGGTAATAGGATAGATACATTAAGTGAAGATATTATAGCAGTTATCTTCACAGAAGTCAGTAGATATGGGTCCTAGTCTGAGCCCTACCATCACCTCCCTGGAAATAGCAGGCAAGTTAGGTCTCTTTGGGTCTCAGTTTTCCATTAGTAAAATCCAAATTAGAGTCGCTACTCTGTATATCTTACAGAGTTATTGTGAAGATAAAAGAAAACAATAAACATCGAAGTGCTGTTCAAATGTTTTAATTTCTATTAAATTCACTTTTGGGGTAATTAGAACCATTTTCTATGTTTTCACATCATATAGGCATTGCCTGAGTTTATCTGAAACTTGGTGATTAATGGATCCAAATGGATCCACATATTGTCTTTAGAAATATCTAGAAATGAGAGTCAACCACTATTCAACAGGTGTCTCCCTGGGATCTTACACTGAGTGACCTGGGCATAAGGCTGAACTGATATTCCATCATTTTTACTGTTGACTCATTTTTTAAATTGCTCATTTGATTAAGGGAGAGGATATTGGAGTGGGCTTTCCTAAATTTGACAGAAAATTCCCTCTTTCCTTTGTTTCTTGAGCTGTTTACTATAATTTTTCTTGCCTCCCCATCCAGGTTACAAATTTAATACCCTAACCTAGCCACCACCTTCCCCAGTACTTGAGGGTAACTGAGCTAAGACCCCAAATCCTTACCCTATTTTGGACCTAATTCTCAGGAAAGGGAGATGGGGATATTATTACAGCCACCATCACCACTATTTACAAAGCAGTAGGAAGAAAAGTCAACTACTCATTTTAAAGTCTTCTGCTTCTTTGGGACAAAAAAAGGTAGTAACTGTGTAGTAGTATTTAATCACCCCTTTGGACTCGGAAGCACATTAGTTTAGTTTGGTGGGCATAAAGGGGAGAAGAAGCTTCACTCCTACTTCCAACTGGTCATCTCTGTCACCCACCAATCATGAACCAGCCAACAGAGTGTGAACTCAGAAGGTCAGAGTGGGCATACTTGAGCATGTTACTGAGAGGAAAATAAAGAAAATAGCCAATATTCATCTCCTTCAAATTGGTTTGCTTATTCATCTTGTAGTTATAACCTGTATTTGGGGCTGTGGCTTGTTGATGCTGGAGAGAGCGCAGATGAATCTGAAACACATTGTTCCGGCCTAGAGTCAACTGACTTTGGAGCCAAGCCCTGTTATAGCTCTTGAGGCAAAGAGAGAATCTTCCACTCTCAATCTGGGCAAGACTGAGCTCCTCATCAGGAGTCAGCTATTTGTTACTGAAGGAGTAGCAGTTAAAGGAATGTTGTTGGAATTTCTAAATCTTTCTATTATCTCTCTACAATTTTGATTTTATTTATTAGATTTTTCTCATCAGTCAATGATCTATCGATTATTACTTTGAAGTCAGATAAAACTCTTACTGGCTATGTGACATTGAGCAATTCACCTAATCTTTCTGAGCTATAGTTTTGTTTCTTCCCTCTCCAACAGGGTTAATAATGCCCACCTCACAAATATGCATTGAGGATTAAATGAGATGCCATAGGTAAAGAAAACAGCATAGCGCCCTGCCACAGAGTAGACATTCAACAAGTACCAAATCTCTGGCATATTTGACAAGTGACATGATACTTATTTGCCTTAAAAATAAAAACAAAACCTTTCTGCAAAAATAGTAAGTGTTTGGCTTGCTACCCAGTAAACTATCTTTTGAAGCTTCAGGGCAGAGCGTCACTTTATTTTTATTTTATTTATTTTTTGTTAATCATCAACAAAAGATATTTTTCCATTGATTTTTTAAATCATTATTGTTGAGATTATGACAGATGTCCCTCTTCCCCCCACCCCCGCCATAGCTGCCTTCCACCCAGTTCCCACCCCACCCCAGGCCCTTGCCACCCTATGTCTATGTCCACAGGTAATGCATACATGCATATAAGATCTTTGTCTAATCTCTTCCCGTACCTCCTCACAACCTCTTCCCTCTGAGAATCTTCAGTCTGTTCCCTTTCCATGCCCCTGATTCTATTCCATCCACCAGCTTATTCTGTTCATCAGATTTTTTATTCATTTGATTTTTAGATTCAATTGTTGATAGACATGTGTTTGTTGTCACATTGTTGTTCACATTCTTTATCTTTACACTAGTAGCCCAGTGCACAAAAATTTGTGCACTCAGGGGTGAGGGTGAGGGGTGGGGCCAGACCCCTCAGTCTGACCTGCACCCTCTGTCATGTTCCTGGACCCCGGCCACGCCTGGCCTAGGCACAGGCCTACAGGCTTGGGGTGGCCTGGCTCCCGAGGCCCCATTTTATCAAGAGAACAAAGTCAGCGTTAGTTACAGCCCTCACCGAACCCAGTACAGTGCATCTGTGCATACAACTGCCTCGTTCATGTGCCTGCTTCACCCTACTGAATTACTAACATCTTGAGGACATAGCTCTGTCTTATCCTGCTTCAACTTCAGTGCCTGGCCTGGTGCTAGGGACCTGAGAGGGTTTGCTGAGTGAGTGAATGAGTGAATGAATGAGCAAGTAAGTGAATGAGCAAGCAGCTACCTGTCGGGATAATTCGCACTTCACTCTGGGCTGCCTGACTCAAACCCTAGGCAGTTCCCACCCTGCTCCCAGCAGCCCGACTCCCCTCTCCCAGCTGCATAGTATGCACAGGGCAAAGGTGACCTGGGTGTGTGTGTTGGCAGATCGGTGCATTAGCACCTGCCAACCCGGGATCCCCGTGGGAGGGCCGTTTGTGGGTGTGGCCAGTGGCTGATTGGTGCATTAGCACCTGCCAACCCAGGATCCTGGCGAGAGGGCTGTTTGTGGGCTAAGCAGGTGGCTGATCGGTGCAATAGGACCTGCCAGCCACGCATCCCTGTGAGAGGGCCGTTTGTGGGCATGTCCAGTGGTGGATTGCTGTGGTCCCTGGGCCAGCCCTGGGTCGGGTCCCATACAGGCTGCCTGCCGCCCCGGTTGCAGATAGCAGGCCCAGATGGTAGGGGGGCAGGCGGGATGGTTCTTTCCCACCCTGCCTGTAGTATGCAAATTAGCCACCATCTTTGTTGGTAGTTAATTTGCATATCACCCTGATTAGCCGATGGGAAGCGTGTCAGAGGAACGGTTAATTACCATGTTTGTCTATTATTAGATAGGATTTTTCTTCTTCGTCTTCTTAAAGAATACCCATCAGCATTTCATATAATACTGGTTTGGTAGTGATGAACTCCATTAGCTTTATTCTTGTCTGTAAAGCTCTTTATCTGACCTTCAATTCTAAATGAGAGCTTTACTGGATAGAGTAATCTTGGCTGTGGGTTCTTGTTATTCATCACTTTGAATATTTCTTTGCCACTCCCTTCTGGCCTGCATAGTTTCTGTTGAGAAATCAGCTGACAGTTGTATGGGTGCTCCCTTATAGATAATGTTTTTCTCTTGCTGATTTTAAGATTCTTTCTGTCTTTTGCCTGTGTCTTTTTTTTAATCACTTCAGGGTGTTTTTTAATTAATTAATTAATTAATTAATTTGATTACTTTCTTTATTTATTAGGATATTACATATGTTTTCTTATCCCCCCATAACCCCCCACCCACCACTCATGCCCTCACCCCCCTAGTGTCTGTGTCCATTGGTTAGGCTTATATGCATGCATATAAGTCCTTTGGTTGATCTTTCCCCCTTACCCCCACCCTCCCCTACCTTCCTTCTGAGGTTTGATGGTCTGATCAATGCTTCTCTGTCTCTGGATCTGCTTTGTTCATCAATTTATGTTGTTCATTATATTCCACAAATGCGTGAGATCATGTGATATTTATCTTTCTCTGACTGGCTTATTTCGCTTAGCATAATGCTCTCCAGTACCATCCATGCTGCTGCAAGTGGAAAGAGTTCCTTCTTTTTTACAGCAGCAGCGTAGTATTCCATTGTGTAGATGTACCACAGTTTTTTTAATGCACTCATCTGCTGATGGGCACTTAGGCTGTTTCCAAATCTTAGCTATGGTAAATTGTGCTGCTATGAACATAGGGATGCATATATGCTTTCTGATTGGTGTTTCTAGATTCTTGGGATATATTCCTAGAAGTGGGATCACTAGGTCAAATGGGAGTTTCATTTTTAGTTTTTTGAGGAAACTTAATACTGTTCTCCACAGTGGCTGCACCTGTCTGCAATCCCACCAGCAGTGCACCAGGGTTCCTTTTTCTCCACATCCTCGCCAGCACTTGTAATTTTTTGATTTGTTGATGATAGCCATTCTGACAGGTGTGAGAGGGTGCATCACTTTGTACATTTTCTTTCATTCCTTTCTGGCCTGATGTTTTTCTTTTGAGAAATCATTTGATAATCTAATGGGAGATCCCTTGTACGTGACTTTCTGTCTCTCCCTTGCCTCCTTTAAGATTCTCTCTTTGTCCTGAACGTTTGCCATCGTAATTATGACGTCTTAGCGTGGGTCTTTTCAGGTTCATCTTGTTTGGGACTCTCTCTGCTTGTGTGATTTTTTTCTTCCCCACATCAGGGAAGTTTTCTGACATTATTTCTTCAAATATGTTTTGTAACCATTGTTCCCCTTCCTGCCTTTCTGAAACCCCTATTATTTGTATGTTGCTCCGTTTCATGTTGTCCTAAAGCTCCCTTAGGCTCTCCTCCTTTCTTTTAATTTTTTTCTCCAATTGTAGTACAGTTTGTATGTGTTTTTCTTCTCCTGTCTTCTAATTCACTAATTCGGTCCTCTGCTTCTCCTAGTCTACTGTTGAAACTTTCCGTGGTGTTTTTTATTGCAGCTATATCACTCTTTATTTCTTCTTGATCTTTCATAAGTTGTTGATTTTTTTTATACATCTGTTTATGAACTTTAGGACCCTTATTCTGAATTCTTTCTGACATATTGCATGCGTCTATTTCACTTAGCTACTTTTCTGGTGATACCTCCTTTTCTTTCCTTTGGGGGTTTCTTTGTCTCCCCATTTTTACTATAACCAAAGGATCTAGGTGTTGAGTCATGCAGGGGTGGCTCCTTGGGCGGTGGCTGCTCCTCATGTGGTTGTGGCAGTGGCTGCTCCTCAGTTGGTGGCAGCTCCTCTGGTGGGTGCTACTCGCAGCAGTGATAGCTCCTCTGACTGGTGGGGGCAGGCTGCTCATACAGCTGCTGCTCTTTGGACAGAGGCGGGCTGCTCATGAGGATGCTGCTCCTTGGATGGGGGTTGGTTGTGTGGGGCTGCTGCTCCTTGGACATGGGCAGGCCACTTGCGGGGCTGCCGCTCCTCAGATTGGGGAAGGCCGCGTGAGGCTGCAGCTCCTCGAACTGGGGCAGGCTGCTCACGGGGCTGCTGTTCCCAAGACAAGGGCAGGCTGCTCATGCAGTTGCTGCTCCTTGGCCTGGTGCAGACTGCTCGTGAGGTTGCTGCTCCTTGGTCAGTGGCAGGTTGCTCACAGGGCTGCTCATCCTTGTACAGGGGTGGGCTGCCTACAGGGCTGATGCTCCTTGGATGGGGTTGGGCTTCTTGCAGGGCTGGCTCCTCAGACAAGGGTGGTCTGAGCATGAGGCTACTGCTCCTCAGATGGGGAGTAGGCCACTCACACACCTGCTGCTGTTTGGGTGGTGGTGGGCTGCTCATGTGGCTGATGATCCTTGGATGGGGGTGGGCTGTTTGTGTGGCTGCTGCACCTCAAGCCAGGCTGGGCTATGCGGGGCTGCCACTCCTCAGATGTGGGTGGGCCACTCATGGGCCTGTTGCTCCTCAGACAAGGGCAGGCTGCATGAGGCTGCTGCTCCTTGGACAGGGGCGACTGCTTGCAAGGCTGGTGCTCATGTGGTCATGGTGCCCTGAGCTAAAGCATTGGGTCAGCCAGAGGGGAGCATGGTTTGGAACTCACAGGAGCCCACGCCCCGGGTGTCTGGAATCTTGGTGACTGTGGGACCAAAGCCGAGGCAGCAGGTCCCTGGTGGGGGTGGCTTTAGAGTCCCAGGTGTTATCTGAGGGCACCCTGGGTGGAGATGAGACTGGGATCCCAGTAACAGCAGCTCTCCCCTTCAAAAGGCATGGCCTCTGAAGAAGAGCCAGCGGCTTCAGGACTGTTTGCAATGGTAGCAGAGGCTGCCTGTTTAGGCGAACCCAGTCAGCCTGCCCCCAAAGGTCCTGCAGGATCTAACTGTCTCTCTCTCTCTCTCTCTCTCTCTCTCTCTCTCTCTCTCTCTCACACACACACACACACACACCCTCATGACCACACACTCCTCTTTTGCTCTATCATTCACTCATGCTCTCTCCCTCATTGTTGCCTTCTTCTTGCCTCTGTAGTTGGGTCTGGAATGTTATTGACCTGTTCATGGATGGAGTGTTCTGTCCAGATGTCTAGTTATGTGGCTCACTCTATACTACATTGGCCAAACAGAATAAAATTCACCTCAACACGATATGATACAAAGGGAACAAAACACAAATGTACTCACGACACCAATAACCCCAATATAAGTGACCACCAGAGAAATGAGAATTAGGGGAGAGAAAAGAGAGCACAAATTATATCAAAGAAAGAAAAAATGTTATGAGAGAAAAGGAAAAGAAGAAAAAGGGAAAAAATATATATGGGGAGAAAACACCAGAGAACAAACTGATAAACCAACACATACAAACACCAAATACCCAGTAAAGTGGGTGAGGGCAGAATCTTATATACAGAAAGTAAGGTTAAGAATTGGTTGAATATGGGGAGGACCTCAGATCAGTATAGAGGAAGCAGAAAGAGGATGAGTGGATAAGAAGAAAGAGAAAGAGAAGAAAAAAATAATAATAAAATTAAAAAAATTTAAAAAATAGGGTAAAATAAAAAAATTAGAATGATGAAAAAATAATGTGAAAAGAAATAGAAAATAAACAAACAAAAAAGGAAAGTGAAGTAAAAAGAAAAAAAGAGATTAATAAAATAAAATAAAATAAAATAAAATAAAATAAAATAAAATAAAATAAAGTAAAATAAAATAAAAATGAGGGCTGTTTTACGACCCCACTCTTTTGTACTGTCTGCCACTTCTCAGTTTCCTGTTGCTGGGACTGAAGTCCTCTCTTTAGGCTAGTACCTGCAGGTTCTCAGGGACTATTCACATTTTTTTTGTATCCTTTGTACCACTCAGGGTATAGTCTGGGTATGGCTGTATTGGTTTCTTAGAGACTGCAGGGAGGGGCTATCTCTTGAGGATAAAATTGCTGCCTAGGTCCAGTACATCAGGTATGATTAAGCACCAGACTTGTGGCCACTTCTCCCTGCCCCTCTTCTTTCCCCGGCCTCTCCCCAGACTCCACAAGTCCGCACCATGGCCAGGGGTGAATGTCTGTATTTGAAAGGTCCTATGAACCAGGTTCAGTGAACAAAAGCAAAGACCAAAAAGAGGGGAAGACCTGCGACACTGTGAGCCCCTCTCCCCCTGGCATGGTGTGGCTTGGGAAGCCGTCCATGCTGGCCCCCTGGGCTCAGTTTCTCTTGGCTATGGACACAAATCTAGAATCCCCTGCCACCAGCAGTCCTGCAGACTTCCTTTCCACAGTCAGACACTACACTTGTCCCAAGGGATGCGACCTCGGTGCCATGCAGTTTCCCTCTGACCCTCTGGGCTTGGAGGTCTCACAGTTCTCTCCAGCCCAGATCCCTGATTTTACCATTCTCTAGGTGTCCTCTGCCCTTCCTGGCTGCGAATTATCTCACCAGCTGTGTCTACTTTTCCAATTCGGTATGGATGTTATCCAATTTAGTTGCTCATTCTATCTGCTCCAGGACAAGACTCAGGACATGTCTGTCTATTCTGCCTCCATTTTGTCTCTCTTGCCTTGGCATTTTAATTATGATGTGTATTGGCGTGGTCCTCTTTGGATTCCTCTTGTTTGGGGTTCTCTGTGCTTCCTGAACTCATAAGTCTATTTCTTTCACCAGGTAGGGGAAGTTTTCTGTCATTATATCTCCAAATAGTTTTTCAATATCTTGCTTTCCCTCTTCTTCTGGAACCCCCATAATTCAGATGTTGGTATTCTTGAAGTTGTCCCAGAGGCTCCTTACACTATCTTCATATTTTTGGATTCTTTTTGTTGTTGTTGTTCTGATGTTTTTGTTTGTTTGTTTGCTTGTTTTGTTTTGTTTTGTTTGCTTGTTTTGGTGTGGTTTTTGTGTGTGTGTGTCTTTTGGGTGTTTTTTGCTTCATCATATTTCAAATCATTGATTTGATTCTCGGGGTCCTCTAGTCTACTATTGAATCCCTGTATATTATTCTTTACTTCAGTAAATGTATACTTAATTTCTGACTGGTCCTTTTCCATTTATTTTGCATTCTCACTAAGAGCCATGAAAGTCTCATTAAGTTCCTTGGAGGTTTCTAGAAGATTCTTTTATATATATTATTGATTTTGGAGAGGAAGGGAGAGGGAGATAGAAATATCAATGATGAGAAAGAATCATTGATTGGCTGTCTCCCACACGCCCCCTACTGGGGATCGAGCCTGCAACCCAGGCATGTGCCCTTGGCTGGAATCGAACCTGGGACCCTCAGTCTGCAGACCAGCACTCTATCCATTGAGCAAAACTAGCTAGGGCTCTAGAAGATTCTTGAGTAACCTTATAACTGTGGTTTTGAACTCTATATCCAGTAGTTCACTTTCTTCCATTTCTTTCATTTGTGGCATCTTTCTTTGTCTCCCCATGTTCCATGCTTCCCTGTGTTTGTTTCTATGTATTGGGTAGCTGCTAAGTCTCCTTGATTTTATAGAATGGCCTTGTGAGTAGTTGTGCTATAGGGTCCAGTGGCTCAGCCTTCCCAGTCAGCTGAGGTGGATACTCTTGATGCATCCCTTTGTAGGCTGTGTGCATAGTTTTGTTATAGTTGAGCCTTAATTGCTTTTGGTATCACTGGGAGGAATTGCCCTCCAGGCCAATTGGCTGTGGGGACCAGCTGTGAATACAGTGGGAGAGCTGCTGTGCAGGAGAAACCCTTATTGAGCAGGACTTGCTTCAGTGGGGCTTTGGTGCTCACTGAGTCTGTCCCTTGAGTGTGTTGCTTATGAATGTGAAGAGTTGTAATTTGGTATATTCTCACACTGACCATTGGGATACTGGCTCTTGGGTCTACAGGGAAGTGCACAGTCAGCCACTGCCTGGGGCCACCCAGTAGGAGCTACAAAGAGATCTTCAGATACCTTCTCTTTGTATGGGGTTTAGTGCCCATATAAGGCTTAGGTATGAAGCAGGGAAGGCTGGTGCTATTGCCAGTTCCTTGGCCTTTTATTTATTGGTTTGTGGCTCCCTGACCTAGCTGAAGCTTGTTTGACAGATTTTTAGCCTGAGAAAGGACAGACCATTCATATGCAAAACCCACTGCACACAGCTTGGGTGGGGGTTGTAAGTTGAGTGAGGCAGAGTCTCAGGGAATCACCAGGGTGGAGCAAACAGAAATGGCTGCCCATCAGCCTTCCATCAGGGAGGCCCCAGCATGGGAAAAAATGATGGCTGGGACCACCTCTGTCTGGAAGAAAGCCACCCCCAAATTCCTGCCCTGATGTCAGACAGTCCAGTTTCTCCCCATGTGTGTCTGGGTCCCCCAGAGTCTCACCCTGCACTGGAGCTCAGAGTAAGTGGGAGCTCATAAATTCAGTTCATGGTGCTGGCTTTTTAAGAGGAGCAGCTGGGTTGCCAGCAGCCTGTGTGTCACTCAACCCCAATCTGCCCTGGTTTTTATAGCTTGTATTTCTTACTGCCCATAGGGACTTCTTTCCACAGCTGTGGAACCCTGAGCTGGTGTGGGGCTGGAACCCCTCATTCCTCCAGGTGGCCTCTGCAGAAGCGATCTCCCTCCCAATTAAATAAGTGGCACACCTGGGTGCTGGACCAGCCTATTCCGTACCTCCACACCTTCTACCAGTTTCAGTGTGCTTTCTTCTTTACTTCTCTAGTTGTAGTACTTTCATTCAGCCAGATTTCCAGTGGTTCTGGATGATAGTTGTTCTGTATTTTAGTTGTAATTTTGATGTGGTTGTGGGAGGCAGCAAGTACAGGCATTTACCTGTGCAGCCATCTTGCTTCTCCTCTCCATTGATTTTTAAAAATATATATTTTTATTGATTTCAGAGAGGAAGGGATAGGGAGAGAGAGATAGAAACATCAATGATGAGAGATAATCATTGATCTCTCTGCACACCCCCTACTGGGGATGGAGCCTGCAACTCAGGCACATGCCCTTATCTGGAATCAAACCCAGGACCCTTCAGTCCACAGGCCAACACTCTATCCACTAAGCCAAACCGGTTAGGGCCACTGATATTTTTAGAGAGTGGAATGGAGGGAGGGAGAATGAAAGAGAGAGAGAGATGTGAGAGAGACACATCAATCAGTTGACTCCCTCACCTGCCCCAACCAGGGCCTGGGATGAACCTGCAACCCAGGTACATGCCCTTGACTGTGAATTGAACCCAAGACCCTCCACTGCATGGTCGACACTCTAAACACTTCGCTACACCGGCCAAGGCTAGAGTGCCATCATATATACTCTCATTCATTTGATCCTTCTGTTAGGACCTCAGCCCTGTACAAGTAGGACATAGCCATAGAAAAGAGAAACCAGTAATTCTGAAAACCTAACCTGGGTTCATGTAAAATTATTGAATATCCTGGGACCTACACTTCAGTAGCATGGTCATTAACACCATATATTCTAAATATAGAAGTGCTATTTTCATTACTATCCACTCCAGAACTAGTGGTCAATTTTCCAAGGTTTGAAATTTCCACATACGCTGCACTTAGGACAAAGGGCTGCAAGCCATAAGTCATTCTTGAATCCCACCCGCCTACCTGTACTCACTCTTTTTTTTCCCTCAGCTATTGCCAGAGTAAATGAGTGGCTGGAGAGAAGCCATGTTAATAAGCTCTTTGTTTGTTTGTTTGTTTTTTAATGTGTCTTTATTGTTGAATGTATTACAGATGTACCCTTTTACCCCATTGACCCCCTCCACCCTGCATCCCCCCAAGACAGGATCTTTTTTCTACTACCTAAAATCTGATTTTGAATCAGTACTTCAGGCAAGTGGGATCTACATCACTTACCCCAGTAAAATGCAAGCCTGTATGGCTTGATTGATAACTCTCAAAGAATTTCATTATGAGTGATTTATGTTTAATGGAGGACAAAGGGGGAGAATGCACAAGTAGAGCTTTATGATTTTGGTCTGGTGACTGCTTATACTCACCATGGCCTTGAAGTTTGGCTAGTATTCATCAAGTATGTGGGTATGCTTTTTTTCTTAAATGTGTTTGGGGCTTCTGCTCTTGGAACTTATGATTCAGACTTGCCTGTTGTCTGGATTCAGATATCTTTCCTTTCCTTTTTCTACTCCAAGTTGTATCTAGTAGCAAAATTTAGAAGTGTTATCAAGGTCTGCTCATAACATTATTTGACAGGTATGGCATCAAACTCAAATGAACAAAAAAAAATGAATAGATGTTTCAGTTTGTGCTTCTTTAAGACCTACCACTTGCCTTCCACAGCTAACTTATATTAGTGGACTGAGTCAGGAATAATGACAAGTAGCTATTCTAGGTCAGAAAACAGTCTCCTTAGCAGTAAGTGACAAAGGTGAGTCCAACTTGAGCCTGCAGTCTTCTCAATAAAGGAGGGTAGACTTCAGTATGTACTAGTAGGTATGAAGCTCTAGAATGCCTATGTTAAGTTCCCAGAATGCCTTAGTGATTCATAAAAGCTATGTCCCATTGGTTTCAGACCAAAGAAACCCCTGTAACTATTTTCACTGCCAGTACTATTGTTCACCTTAGACACAGATTGTGTGCCTGAATGTATCCTCTGTGAAGACAGGGTTTGACCACATAGCCTTTTATGGAATTGAGTCCCAAAGCTCTAGAACATTTCTTCAGAAATTATTGGGCAGTATTTTTTTAATTATTGTCATTTAAGCAAATGTATAATTAATAATTATACCCAATAAAATATCATGCCAATTCAGAATTTTATAAGGTCTAGCCAAAGTCTTAATGAAAAGATGGGCCTGCTACCCTTCCAAGAAGGTCAACAGATTGGCTTTATTGATGTATCAAGGAAGGAGCCATTCTTGAGGTGAGATTGACTTGCTCCCTCCCACTCTGTCCTTGGTTGTTTAAATTTGAGCATATTGGAAATGTCACCTCCTAAGAGTCGTCTCATAAGTAAAGCTGAGCAAATGATCCATTTTAGAGTTGTTAATGTTTGTAGAAATAGCTCCTTACAAGTACTCATATGGAGTCATGTATCCCAGGCTGTACCAAATGCTTTTGGCAACAGAGAAACTATTGCTTTGGAGGCGAGGTGGGAAAGAGATGTAGAGAGGAGGGAAACTGTAAAAAAATTTATACTGCAATGTTGGCCCAAGTGCCAGAGATGGGAAGAGAATGGTTTGAATGAACCTAGCAACTCACCTAGCAGTTTATTTTTGCCTAATTTTGATGAATTGTTTCACGGAATTTAGTATCAGAACAGCATTCTTTTAACTATAGTTTCCTATCTGTGTGATGTAAATAGGTGATGTGACCTCTAGATTCCTCATTTTATTCACTTAAAGATGGGGATAATAGTATCTACCTCACAAATTCACTGTGAGGATTAAATGTTCTTCTCTTCCACTCTTCATGATACAGTGCTTGCTCTTCACTCTATCTTATATATAGTACTAGCAGCCTGGTGCACAAAAATTTGTGCACTCGGGCTGGGTGGGGGGGACCCTCAGCCCAGCCTGTGCCCTCTCACAGTCTGGGACCCCTTGGGGGATGACCACCTGCTGGCTTAGGCCTGCTCCCCGGGGGATTGGGCCTAAGCTGGCAATAAGACATACCTCTGGCAGCCCGGCAGCCCTCGGGGGATGTCCACTTGCCAGCAGGGAGCAGACCTAAGCTGCAGTCAGACATCCTTAGCGCTGCTGAGGAGGCAGGAGAGGCTCCCACCACCACTGCTGTACTGGCAGCCATCAGCCTAGCTTGTGGCTGAGCAGAGCTCTCCCATGTGGGAGCGCACTGACCACCAGAGGGCAGCTCCTGCATTGAGTGTCTGCCTCCTGGTGGTCAGTGTGTGTCATAGTGACCAGTCATTCCCAGTTGTTCTGCTGTTAGGGTCAGTTTGCATATTACCCTTTTACTATATAGGATAGAGGCCTGGTGCATGGGTGGGGACTGGCTGGTTTGCCCTGAAGGGTGTCCCGGATCAGAGTGGGGGTCCCGCTTGGGTGCCTGGCCAGCCTGGGTGAGGGGCTAATGGCTGTTTTCAGGCTGGCCACACCCCCTTTAGGGTGGGGATCCCCACTGGGGTGCCTGGTCAGTATGGGTGAGGGACTGAGGGCCGTTTTCAGGCTGGCTGGCAACTGAAGCTCCCAGCCTCTCCTTTTCTTCTTCTTCTTCTTCTTCTTCTTCTTCTTCTTCTTCTTCTTCTTCTTCTTCTTCTTCTTCTTCTTCTTCTTTTTATTCTGGGATTTATTTACCTTCTATAATTGAAACTTTGTTACTGTCACTGGAGTTTAGAGCTGGCTCCTGCTCACTGCAGCTCTGAGGCCACAGCCTGCTGAAAGCAGGTATCTGAGGTTTGTTTAGCTTCTATAATTGAAACTTTGTTGCTTTCAGAGCTCAGAGCCGGGCCGTGGCAGGTGGGGAACCTTGGCTTCCTCCATCACTGGAGCAAGCAAGCCTCCTGCTCGCTTAAGCTGCGTGGCTGCCAGCCGCCATCTTTGTTGGTGGTTAATTTGCATGTCTTGCTGATTAGCCAATGGGAAGCATAGTGAAGGTATAGTCAATTACCCTTTTTATCTTTTATTAGATAGGATATTATCCTTTCTGAGTAACCAAAAGTAGGAGAAATTCACAATGTCCACACTCAAACCAAGATAAATACCAGGAATCAGTGGAGACGCCAGAGTCAAATTTGGGATTATAAATCCAGACCCAAACTTGGATAAAAGAACAAAGCATAATAACCCTCCACTCCAGGAAATAACCTAATCTCTGGAATCCACATGTTACCTTACATGTCAAAAGGAGCTTTGCACATGTGACTAAATTAAGAATCTTGAGATGGGGAGGTTATTTTAGATTATATAGGTTGGGTTGGGCTAATATAATTACAAGGTTCCTTATAAGAGAGAGCCGGAGGATCAAAGGCAGAGGAAGGGAATGTGACAACAGAAGCAGAGGTTGGAGTGATGCCCCATTGCAGGTTTTGAAGACTGAAGAGCATGATGAGCCAAGAGAAGTGGGCAGACCCTAGAAGCTTTAAAAACAAAATAAACAAAAAACAAACAAACAAACAAACAAAAAACAAGAAAAGAGATTCTTTTCTACAGCTTCCAGAAAAGAACCAAAGAGCCCCAGTGGTCTCAAGTACCCTTCTCTTGATCAGGACTAACCTTCTGTGTGAGAGGTCAGCCATCAAGATGGTTTCATTTCAGGAGTATAACATCTTGACATAAAAGGGCTGCCTTGTTCATAAGATTTTTACATTAGAATCATGGAGGGAAGACTTATGTGGTTTACTGAGGAAGTAGGACATCTAGATAGTGGCCTATGGGATTAGAGTGGTTTGCCACGTATCTACTTCCCTTGTACAATTCACAGGGTATGCAGGGGCTAGACCAGTGGTTCTCAACCTTGGCCGCACATTAGAATCACCTGGGAATCTTTTTAAAATCCTGATTCCTGGGCCCCATCCTCCAGAAATTCTGTTTCTTTGTTATGGGGTGAGGCCACAACATTAGTAACAAAGAAACAGAATTTCTGGAGGATGAGGCCCAGAAATCAGGATTTTAAAAAGATTCCCAGGTGATTCTAATGTGCAGCCAAGGTTGAGAACCACTGGACTAGACTATTGCCCTTGGAATTCCCTCAAAATCAGGGTAATGACTCCAACGTGATCCCCCTCAAAGTTGAATGGTCTCTGAAGGGCAAATTCACAAGGTAAGAATTGCAGCCAGCATGAGGCAGATGGCTACTATTTGCTAATTGGCAAATTTGCTAGTGATTAGCTCTTCATTTATTCTAGTTTTAGTACATAATAAGGGAGGGCAGCAGATTTTACTTCCCTCCAAATCTTTACAGCTCACCTGTTGTGTCCTATCAAACTCAAAGGGGAAATTAATCTAAACATATATAATAGAGGTATACATACTCTGTATACATTTCTACTATAGCTCTTATACAATATTCTAGAGGCCCGGTGCATGGATTAGTGCACCAGTGAGGTCCCTCGGCCTGGCCTTCAGGAATAGGACTGAAACTGGCTCTCCAACATTCCCCGAGGGGTCCTGGATTGCGAGAGGGTGCAGGCTAGGCTGAGGGCCCCCACAGGTGCACGATTGGGGCTTGGGAGGGATTGCAGGAGGGCTCCAGGGCGTGTCTAGCCCATCTCACCCAGTCCCAATCAGATGGTCCCCAGCAGCAAGCTAACCTACTGGTTGGAGCATCTCCCCCTGGTGGTCAGTGAGCATCATAGCGACTGGTTGAACGGTCGGACACTTAGCATATTAGGCTTTTATTATATAGGATTTTGTTGCTAAACATTGCCTGGGTCTTTTTCACCAGTGTTTGCTCAGCACCTAGCATAGAGAGAGACACTTACTACATTCATTGTGACTGAATGAGAAGCAGCTTGTTATGGGAGCCAAATGATGCCATGGTCTATTGAAGTAATATGTCATGCTTTTCTAGAATTAGGTCGGTGGCCTGCTACAGATTGCATAATGACCACTTCTTCATAAAAAGTCCAATTTCACTTACATGGTTCCTACTACAAAGCAAATGTATTATTTGCTTTCAATTGATACATATTAAAAATACAGAAAAGTGAAAAGAATAATAACACCTATACCCTTCCCAGTCCTATAATTAACTGTTAGTATTTTGTTTTAGTTCCTTCTAGTCCAGTGGTCGGCAAACTGCGGCTCGCGAGCCACATGTGGCTCTTTGGCCCCTTGAGTGTGGCTCTTCCACAAAATACCACCTGCAGGCGCGCATGTACAGCAAGATTGAAACTTCATGGCCCATGCACAGAAGTCGGTATTTTGTGGAAGAGCCACACTCAAGGGGCCAAAGAGCCGCATGTGGCTTGTGAGCTGCAGTTTGCCGACCACTGTTCTAGTCTGTTTTAACAAAAAATATAAAATTAATGTTAACCTAAAGTCTCCTTAACCACCAGCCCAACCTCATACCTCTCCACATTAGAGACAAGCAGTATACATGTCATACTTTTATGTATATCACCATAAAAATTACTGTTTTTATGTATATAATTTTTATATTTATATAGTTGGCATCATACTTTACTTATTCCACATATTTTTTTCACTCACCATTGTTTCTTAAAATATGCCCATGATGATGGATAAAGATCTAGATCATTTCTTATAATTTCTGTAGTAGTCTACCTTAAAACTACACCAAATTTAATTGTTTTACTTCTCTTTTGAGAGAAAAGTAGGATGTTTTCACTCTTACTGCTATTACAAAGAGCACTTGAATGTTCTTTTTGCAGGCAAGCTAGAGCAACCCCATTCTCCTCATGTTCTCCCTCTTACAAATATTGAAAATAAAATATCGACTTAACACTTCAAACAAATAAGAATTTTCCAAAAGGAGAAAATAGAGTGAATTGCTTTAAGTGATCTCAGGATCAGAGAAGCAACACAGCAGTAATTTTGCTAGGTTTGCCTTTTACCTCTCATATATCCCAGATAGGGTACAGTAGTAGCTTCCGACCTGGAACCAACAGGCAATTCCCCAAAAGCTCCAAGAAAAGCTTATTATTCCTAGGTAGCACTATGGAAAGGATTCCCTAACTACAAGAAACTTTTTTATAATACCTGCCCTAATCAAGCTAAACACCAATGAAAAAAACTGTACTCTACCCACCATGGTTTCAGAGGTGCCAAATAGAAGTTAATTTTCTTTCTTTTTCTTTTCTCTTTCTTTTTTTTGTCACCACACTTATATCATTTTATTGCATTTGTCTGCTTACAGTGGTTCTCCACAGGTCTGTAAGCTTCTCAGGGCTAGGGCCCCATTCTTCACTTAACCCTGTATTCCAAATACCTAGCACAGAGAGTAACACATAGTGGACCTTCAGCAAAAGAATGAAAGAATGAAGGATGCCTCAGAAGCTAATTTTCTACCCCATCTTTCTGTCTTGCAGAAACAGGTGATTATTCTCCCACTGGGAAGCAGATCTTTCACCTTATCTGCACCCAGTGAGAGAAAATGGTGGCACTTTGAGTTCCTCACCCCAGTAGTATTGATGGGAAGAATAGGGAGCTGTTCTTCCACTTTTCCACCCCTTCACCCTATTACCTCCAGCCCTGTGGAAGTAACATTCTGATTTCCTCTCTGGGGTGATGTTGGAATGGCTGAGCAGAAGGGAGCTGATTTTTCATCACCTACATGGCAGAAGCAGATGTTACTCAGAGTGAAAATTCTCCCCAGTGGAGAGGTGGGTTTCCACCCCTGTCCAACATCAACAAAGTAGGGTGAAAGGGACAAAATGGGGCTAATAGGGTGAGTTCTCCCACCTGCCTCTATATAAGTAAGGCTCAGTAAGGAGACTTGTGAGGAGCTGAGTCACCATCCCAATCCAATAACAATGAGATTAAGTGATGGGGCATAAGGCAGGGCAAATGAGCATTCTACTTTCTGCCTTCTTGGTTGAGTTTCCATTAGCACATGGCAGCAATATGGCATAATATGGCTATGCAAGGTTGAGAATCAACCTCTGTTTCCTCCCTCATTCTCGTGTCAGCAGATCCCAGGAGGGTGCTGGGCTTATATACATACTCGATGTGACTTGGTGCCTCACGTTCATTAACAGGGTGTCAGTGGGGCAAAGAAGGGAGTTGAACTTCCATTCCACTATTTGAAAGGGGGTGGTGTGATATATTTGACATTGTATTAACAAGCCGAGACAGAAGCTGAACATCCATTCCCATTCATACTTGTACAATATGCTTAAACATAGTGACTGCCTATCATGAAGTGGTCTTAAATAGGATCCAGAATCTTACAACATAATACCTAAATGTTCCAGGATACAACTGAAAATCGTTTGTTATACCAAGAATCAGGAAAGCCATAAATTGAGTAAAATGAGAACATCCACTGATATCAACAAGAAAATGACTTAGATTCTGGAATTATCTGACAAAGATCGTAAAGTAGAAATTGTAACAAATGTTTAATTGAGCAATAAAAAATACTCTTAAAACAAATGAAAGATTAAATATCCAAGTAAAGAAATATAAAATATAAAGAACCAAAGAAATATTATAGAACTGAAAAATATAACACCACATATTTTTTAAGAAATCTTCCTAGAAGTTTTAGGAAAGAATCTGTGAACGTGAAGACAGATTAAGGGAAATTACCCAATCTAAACAACAGAGAGAAAATGGCTAAAAAAAAAAAAAAACAATAAGCCAAGCCTCAGGGACAATGGACAATAGCAAAAGAGCTAACATTTGTGTTATCAAAGTCTTGGAAAGACTGAAAAAATTTTTAAAGAAATAGTGGCTAAAATTTTCACAAATTTGGTAAAAGACATAAGTCTACAGATTTAAGAAGCTAACTGAACTACAAACAGAATAAATCCAAAGATACACATATCAAGATCTCATGATAATAAAAATTCTGAAAACTGAAGACAAGAGAAAATATTGAAAAAGGCTAGAGAGAAACAACAAATTACCTACAAGGGATCAATGATTCAAATGTAAGTTAATTTATTATCTGAAGCCATGGAAGCCAGAAGAGAGTGGCACTAAAGGAACTGCCAACATCATATTCTATATGCAGCAAAGATATTCTTCTGTAATGAAGGAGAAAGGAGAACAGTCTCAAAGTAAGAAAAGCTAAGAGAATTTATTACCAGCGGGCCTACCATTACATAATGGCTAAGGGAAGGAGACTTGACTTTGGGTGGTGAAAATGCAATACAACATACAGATGATGTATTGCAGAAGTATACACTTGAAACCTATATAATTTTGTTAACCAATGTCACCCAAATAAGTTCAGTAAAATTTTTTTTAAAGAATGGACAAAAGAAGTTCTGGAACAAAAATAAAATGATAGCAAAAGAATATTGGGACTTCAAGAAAGAAGAAAACAATGGAATAGGTAATAAAAATAAGGGTAAATATAATAGACTGTCATTCTCATCAGTTTTTTAATTGTTTGATGGTTGATATAAAATTATAATATCATCTGATTGTGGTACAAGTGTGTTTAAGAGGAAATATTTCAGATATTTACATTTTCAAAATAGGAAGAGTAAAGAAACTCAAATGGGTATAAATTTTCCTCAGTTCATTTTGTAAGTGGTAAAACACTAATACAAGTACACTGTGATATGGTCAGCATATACATTGTAATAACTACAGTAACCACTAAAAATGATATGAATACATTATAAATTATAAAATTCAAAATATTAAACAAAATTTAAAATGTAATTCTATTAAATGTTCATGTGGCCTAAAATAAGGCTTGGGAATGGAAACAGATGAATAAGAAATTGAACAAATAGAAAACAAATAATAAAAAGGCAAACATAAGCCCTACATATGAATAATTACTTTAAATGTAAATGGTCTAAATCTACCATTTGAAAAATTGACATTTTCATCATCTTAAAAAGAATCCTATAACCATTAACAGTTATTCCCCATCCCTAGCCCTATTCCCTCACTAATCAACTTTATATTTCTATAGATTTGCCTAAGCTGGACATTTCATATAAATGCGATCATATAGCATATGGTCCTTTGTGAGTGGCTTCTTTTACTTAGTATTATGTTTTCAAGGTTTATCCATGTTGTAACATGCCCCCCTCACTTTTAAAGTTATCATTTATTGGGTGTACAACATGGTGTCAGGTACTATGATGAGCTCAATGAGTACTTTATTTTGTTTGTTCTTTAAATCAGTCCTTTGAAAGCAAATAAGTTTATCTCTTATAGATAAGGAAAATGAAACTCAGAAAGGTTATATCATTGGCTTAATGTTCCATAGGTAATAAATGGCTGAGCCAGAAACTAAACCAAGTCTGATGCCAAAACATCTTTCCACTATGCCGTGCCACTGCACTATTCAAGACAAGGTGGATGTGTTCCAGAAGACAATTTGGACTCTATTCAACAGCTAGTCATGATTGTTGTATGGTTGTAGCAATAAAATCTGAGGATCCTATTGGCCTTGACTTGAGTTGGTCTTTTTGATAACAAGAAGGAACGGTTAAGCTGATCTTGCAGAAATGCTACATCTTTAATTTGTGACCAATTCTACTGCATGTAAACAGATTTGGTTAATATTCTTGCCCATCTATGACAAAGGGATTAAGCATCTTCAGACTTCTGTGGTTTTAGATGAATGGGGTGTATATTTTATACTGTATTTGGCAGTGATTTATCTAGGCTTTCATGCCTAGTTAATGTAAATGGAAGACATTGTTTGCTGCAGATAGCTATGATTATTTCTGAAAGAAACTTGCAAGTTTCAGGGAAATTTGGCATTTTATTTTGTAGATTCTTTCTATAGTCTCTTTTAAAATATATTTTTTCTTTTAGTAATGAAAAGATAATTTAAAAATTTCCTCTCAGAGACTTGCAAGCAGAAAACTTGTTGAACAAAACATGTGCAGTTGGGAAAAACAGCTTACGTCACCAGGTTTTCAGCCAATAACTTGATATTCTTAGACTAGAGGACCGGTGCATGAAATTTGTGCACTGGGAGGGATGTCCCTCAACCCAGCCTGCACCCTCTCCAATCTAGGACCCCTCGGGGGAGGGCAGTGGGGGGCAACCAGACTGGCAGGGGAGGGAAGTTGGGGGCAATTGGGCCAGCAGGGGAGGGCAGTTGGGGGTGATTGAGCTGGCAGGGGAGGACAGTTGGGGACAATCGGGCTGGCAGGGGAGGGCAGTTGGTGATGATAAGACCAGCAGGGGAGCAGTTAGGCATCATTCAGGTCAGCAGGGGAGCAGTTAGGGGGCGATCAGGCTGGCAGGCAGAAGTGGTTAGGGGCAATCAGGCAGGCAGGCAGGTGAGCCATTAGGAGCCAGTGGTCCTGGATTGTGATAGGGTTGTCCGACTGCCAGTTTAGGCCTGATCCTAGACATCCCCTGAGGGGTTCCGGATTGGATAGAGTGCAGGCCGGGCTGAGGGACACCCCGCCACCCCCAATCCCCCCACCCCCATGCATGAATTTCGTGCTCTGGGCCTCTAGTTAAATATATTTCTATGAAGTTTCTCTTCTATACCAGGATAACTGTTTCATGGTGGTTCATCCTTTGAATGTGGGGATTGATTCCAAATTAAAAATGGGTTAAGGTGTTGTCAAAGTCAGACCAAAAGCAAGTTGAGAGTTTTAGGGTTAAACCCCAATGATGGATCATTGGGCTTTATTTTATTTGTTCTTCAAAACAGTCCTTTGGAGGTCAGCAGGGTTTTGTGTTTTTTTTTTAACTGTGTAGTTAATATCAGAAGTGGAGTTAAGAATAAGAACCTAGGAGGTGTATTGGCAAACATATTGCTATGAGAGATGTCTGAGATTTTGCTGCCTATGGTTTCTTCTAGGGTTTTTACGGTTTTAATGCTTACATTGAAGTTTTTTATCCATTTTGAGTTTATTATTGTGTATGGGATAAGTTTGTAGTCTAGTTTTATCTTTTTTTTGCATGTACCTGTCCAATTTTCCCAACACCATTTATTGAAGAGATTGTCTTTACTCCATTGATTGCTTTGCCTCCTTTGTCAAATATTAATTGAGCATAATGGCTTGGACCAATTTCTGGGTTCTCTGTTCTGTTCCATTGATCTATATGCCTATTCTTGTGCCAGTACCAGGCAGTTTTTATTATAATGGCAGTGATCCCACTTCTAGGAATATATCTTAAGAATCCTGAAACACCAATCAGAAAGAATATAGGCACCCTTATGTTCATAGCTGCACAATTTACAGTAGCTAAGATCTAGAAACAGTCCAAGTGCCTTTCAGTAGATGAGTGGATAAAAAATATGTGGTACATCTACACAATATAATACTATGCAGCTTCAAAAAAGAAGTATATCTTACCCTTTCAGACAGCGTGGAGGGACATGAAGAGTATTATATTGAGTGCAATAAGCCAGTCAGAGAAAGACAAGTATCACATAATCTCACCTATATGTGGGATTTGATGAACAAAATAACAAAATAAATCCAGCGACATGGAAGCATGCAACAGACTGACAAATCTCAGAGGGAAGGGAATGGGGTGGGGGCAGGAAGAGATTAACATAAATTTACACTCAGTGGCCAGATTATTATGACCACCTGACATTTGTAGGCAAATTAGCTATAATTTCACTCTGAAGTTGCTAGAGGGCCAGACCATTATAAATAGGGAAGCAGGTTGTTTACCATGACAGTAAAAGTGATTTTTTTTCTGAATATATGGGTAAACAATGAGATTTAACAGCCTTTGAACGTGGGATATATTTAAACGTGAGTGGCCAGATTATTATAACCACCTGACGTTTGTAGGCAAATAGCCATACACTGCATTGCATGGGATATGGAAGCCGAAGGCCTGTTCAAACACCTTTGCTGTCTGCAGTTACCAAGATAAAGGGCCTCCAATTCGCCCTGGAACACAAGGATTGGACAGTTGAGCATGGGGAAAAAGTCATGTGGTCTGATGAATCGCATTTCCAGTTGCATCATGCAGATGGCAGAGTGAAAATTTGGCGGAAACAGCATGAAAGCATGCACCCCACATGCATGAGTACAACCCTTCAAGCTGGTGGGGGCAGTGTTATGGTTTGGGGCATGTTGTCCTGGCATGGTTTGGGCCCTTTAATTTGTGTGAAACAATGTCTGAATAGCACAACATACCTAAGTATAATTGCTGATCAAGTTCATCCTATCACGTTGATGGTGTATCCCAATGGAGATGGCTTCTTCCAACAAGACAATGTGCCATGCCATGGTGCTTGTATTGTGGAGGAGTGATTTCAAGAACATGAGGGAGACTTTACCTTGCTTAGGTGGCCCCCACAATCACCAGATCTCAATCCAATTGAGCATTTGTGGGATGAAGTTAAAAGAGCCATCAGGCAGCTGGTTCCACAACCATCAAATCTCACAAAACTGAGCAGTGCTATTCATCAGGCATGGTGTCAGATTCCTCGCGTCACCTTTCAACATCTTGTGGAGTCAATGCCAAGAAGAATCGCTGCAGTATTGAAGGCAAAAGGTGGCTCAACGAAGTACTGCTGGGGTGGTCATAATAATCTGGCCACTCATATTCAAATATATCCTACGTTCAAAGGCTGTCACATTGTGTTGTTTACCCATATCTTCAGAAAAAAAATCACTTCTACTGTCATGGTAAACAACCTGATTCCCTATTTATAATGGTCTGGCCCTCTAGCAACTTCAGCGTGAAATTATAGCTAATTTGCCTACAAATGTCAGGTGGTCATAATAATCTGGCCACTCAGTGTATATGCAGTGAAGGCCTGGAGAGGGAGCAGGAGCTGGGTGGAGGGGGTTAATGGGGAAAAAAAGAGACATCTGTAATACTTTCAACAATAAACATACATTTAAAAAAAAAAAAGAATAAGAACCTAGGTTAGCTGTAAGATAGCAGTAGAATAGTACTGTAAAATGAGACAAAGGCAATCTAACTTTATCCTGCCTGGTACAGGCTGACTTTTAAATTCCTGGCATCATTGCTTCTAGACTAAACTGCTGATTTTTCTTTAAGTTGTTGTCAACTAGACCCCAGCATTATCAAGTGTCTGGGGAGAGAAATGAAGGTGAGATATTGAGCAGTTTTCAAGGCAGCTAGTCAATGAGTGGGCTAAGAAAACAGACTTATATTCTCACCCTCTGAACCTCAAGTAATCCCTTTATGGGCGCTTGTTGAGAAAAACAGAAAATGCTGAAGGATGACAAACCTTGGCTTATACTGGTGCCAATGAACAAAGATTTGGGGGCATGGTGTCAGTGTGTGAGCCTATGAATACCTGACTCTTTTACCTGACCATCTTGATCAACCCTCAGATCCTGTGATGATGAATTTTATGTGTCAACTTGACTGAACCACGGGTGCCTAGATATTTGGTTAAACATTATTTTGATTATGTCTATGAGGTTTTTCGGATGAGATTAACATTTGAATAGGTAGACTGAGTAAAGCAGATTGCCCTTCCCAATGTGGGTAGACTGAATAAGAAATAATACTTTCTTTATGTCTGATTGTCTTCAAGCTGGATGGTCTTCTCTTGCCTTTGGACTTGGTTCTCCAGGGTTTGGACTTCATATCTTCCATAATCATGTGAGCCCAATTTCTTATAATAAATTCTCTCTCTCTCTCTCTCTCTCTCTCTCTCTCTCTCTCTCTCTCTCCCCACACACACGCACACACCTACTGACTCTATTTCTCTGGATAACCCTAATACCAAAATCCTCATTGCTTGCCCCTTGGGTCACACATGTTCAGTCCCATTCCCCCACAGGTAACCTTGGAAGAACAAAGAGGAATGTCCTTGAACTTCTCCTGTAAAAGGAAGAAATAAGTCTCTCCTTCCTAAACTAATAACCATCTTCTTCTACATAATCACAAAGACCTAAATGTAAAATTAAAATTTTGAGAACTGAAGTAATGTATGGTTCTTGATTTATTCAGTTTGGTGATTGGTTGATTGTCTATAGCTATAGTCAGCTCTTCTGGCTAAATTCACTGGCTAACAGATGAGTGGGAGTGTTATATAGACCCAGCCTGTGCATTACTTATGCATGGGGTATTGTTCTAAGTGTTCACAGGGCAGAGATTGCATTGCTGTAATGTGTGTACAGTGTCCAGGAAGTTGCTGAATAAAAATGGAGGCTTCATTGGAATAATTTGATGACATAATAACTAGTAATTTGCCTTCTGTATGCCTATCTCTCAGGAAAAAAGTAGACAAACCAGAAGCACCGTCTATGTGGCAAAACATATTTTGAGACACAAAAGAAAAATACAATTGGTCATCAAAATGTTTGGTTGTTATCAGGAATAGGGAACATTTAACCCCCAGAAGGGAAGGTCATATCTGCAACTTATTTTCATTATGTCCATAAGTCAGACTTCAGGAGATGATCCCACCTACGTGTATAGTTGGGAACACAAACATGACATTTAAAGTATTTTGTGGATATATTAAAAATAAGAAGAGCAGCAGCCGAACCGGTTTGGCTCAGTGGATAGAGCGTCGGCCTGCGGACTGAGAGGTCCCAGGTTCGATTCCGGTCAAGGGCATGTACCTGGGTTGTGGGCACTTCCCCAGTGGGGGATGTGCAGGAGGCAGCTGATCGATGTTTCTCTCTCATCGATGTTTCTAACTCTCTATCTCTCTCTCTTCCTCTCTGTAAAAAATCAATAAAATATATTTTTTAAAAAAATAAGAAGAGCAGAATCTTTTTCTATTCAAGATCTTTATCTTGGCAAAAGTGTTATGATGATGATGATGACTGTGATATTTGCTATAATGATAATAATGATAGTAACTGCCACATATTGATTATTTACTAAGTACTCAACTTACTCAATTTACTAAGTACTCAACTCACTGTTCTAAGTACTTTACATGTAAAAACTTATTTAATTCTCAAAAAGACTACCTTCAGCTACAAAGCTTCATTTAGGGATACTTCTTAAATAAGAAAAAGGAAGCATTTTACAAGTTCTTGCATTACTGAGCTTTAAATAGAAATTAAATTCTGTCAGTTTTTACTATTAAAATATAAATAATTATATTATTTTCTTTTTTTAAATTCAACGTGTTAGATCTTTGTTTTGGGCTCTTTGATCAACATCAAGCTCTATATGTCTTGTCTGATCTTGCTTCCTCCTTTCTGCTTATTCTTCCTTTTCTTTCATCCTACTCTTCTTTCTTCAATGACCTTTGGAAAAATAATCTTCAATGACCTTTTGAAAAGACATTATTATGGGGTGGACCCTGTTTATATCCTGCGAAAAGTAACACTGTACATCAGGCCATTTGAAAACTTCTGGATTATTAAGGAAATATTTCAATATTCACAAAGTTTAGAGTAAATAAATTAAGTCTTGATCCAACCAAATTTTATATCAGGTTAGTTTTGACTGTTGTTGACTTTTTTTCCACATTTACATCAATAATATGTAATGTGTGCATGTTTGTATGTGTTAGAGTGAGGATAAAGGATTTGAAATGAGTCCATGTTGACCTTGCAGGCCAACATTCCACTTCTAAAATAGTTACAACCATAACTCCCAGTCCCTATCCCTCAAATACTTGGAGAACATAAGCCAGGATAAAAATAGCTTTTCATTTGAAAGCAGATATACAGCTTTCTTTTAAAAAAATAAAAATAAAAAAAATAAAAAAAGCCCTGACGCCTAAGAGAAAAACAGGTGCACTTTGATTTCAAATTATTTACTTGGTGAAGTTGTAAGCATTTTTATTTAATTTATTGGGTGATATTGGTTAATTATATAGGTTTCAGGTCTACAGTTCTATAATACATCATCTGTGTCTTGTAATGTGTATTCACCACCCCAAGTAAAGTCTCTTTCCATTTATCCCCCCTTTATTGTCTTCTACCACCCCCATTCCCCTTTTGCTCTGATAAGCACCATATTGTTATGTGTGTCTTTTTTGTTTGTTTGTTTTTTTGCTTAATCCCTTCACCTTTTTCACGCAGTCCCCCAACTCTTCTCCCCTTTGACAACTGCCAGTCTTTTCTCTGTTTATACGAGTCTGTTTCTAGTTTGTTTGTTACTTTATTTTGTTAATTAGATCCCACAATATAAAAATATGTTTCTGAACCTTATGAAAATTAGATACACTGAAGCTGAAGAACATATGCATATACCATGGACATGGACAATAGTGTGGTGAAGGCCAAGGGAGGGGAAATGGGGGACATCCTCAACAGTGTCAACATTAAAAATTTCTAATTAAAAAAAGATATTATCTTAGAACTGTAATTGCTGTGATGTAACGTATGTATGGCATTTTCAATATTATCAAATGACTTCCTAAACTAGATATCAAATTTATATTCCTATTAGGTTCATAAGAGGTCTAATTTCCTCAAATTCTCACCAATCCTTTGATACAACAGACCAGGGTTAGGCTTAAGGCAAATGGCATGAGTCATGTAAGTGCATGGTCAGATCCTGTTTTTATTTAGAATTTAATATTTTTTTCATTATGAGTTTTTGTACCAATTTTGAGTTTTGCAGATATTGCATTAAGATATTATCTTGACTAGTGAGTTTTTTGTGTCCCCTTACAGGACAGTGCCTGCTTGATGTTAATTAATTTTATTTCTTTTTGTAATTATGATGTATATAAAAAGATCCTTTATTATCCTAACTTGGCATTTGCCTGATCATTAGCAGGATTAAGTATTTTTTTTCTATACATATTAACCATCTAGGTTTCTTTTATGAAGTATCTGAACATATCTTTTAACCACTTTTCTGTTGGGTAGTTTTCCTTCTCTATATTACTATGTAGAACTAATTTATATGTCCTTTCAAAAACCTCTTTTTTACTTATATGCATTACAAATATCTTTTCTCAGTATGTACCTGACCTTTTCATTTTGTTTATTGCATATTTGTCATATAGAAATTTATAATTATAATGTAGCCAAAATCATTAATCTTTTCATTTATGGTCTATGCTTTGCAGTGTGTTTTCTTAAAACGTTTTCTCTACTCCAATGTCAGAGGACTTTTCCCCTCTTTCCTTATGAAAGTTTTAAAGTTTGACTTTTCATATTTAATTCTTCAATTTATCAGGATAAAGTATGAATCTAATTTTATCTTTTTCATATTTATATCTAGTTGCTCAACAAAATGTATTGAGTAGTTCATCCCATCTTTTCTTAATTAATTTATAATGGAATCTATGTCATATACAAAGCTCAGATATGTAAAGTGAGTCTGTTTTTGTGCTTTCTGTTACACTTTATTTGTTTGTTTATTTTTGCACCAATTCTATACTTAACAAAATAATCCTATCTAATAAAAGAGAAACATGGTAATTAGCCATACATCCGCTACCCTTCCCATTGGCTAATCAGGGCGATATGCAAATTAACTGCCAGCCCAGATGGCAGCCGGCAGCCAGGCAGCTTAAAGTTAACATGAAGCTTGCTTGCTTCAGTGACAGAGGCTCCAACGTCCCCCGCCTGCTGCTGCCGGCCTCTGAGCTTGCAGTTTGAAACATTGTTACAAATATAGAAGCTAAACAAAACCCCAGAAACCTGCTTTCAGCCAGCCGGGATCTCAGAGCTGGAGTTGATATAGCGTTTCGATTATAGAACCCAAACAAACCAGATACCTGCTTTCAGCAGCAGAGGCCTCAGAGCTGGAGCCAAGCCTCAGAGCTAAAGCTGGCCCAGAATAAAAAAAAAAAAAAAAAAAGGAGCAGTTGGGAGCTTTAGTCACCCGCCAGCCTGAAAACAGCCATCAGCCCCTCGCCCAGACTGGTCAGGCACCCCAGTGGGGACCCCCACCCTGAAAGGTGTGTGACCAGCTGCAAACAGCCAGCATCCCCTCACCCAGGCTGGCCAGGCACCCCAGTGGGGACCCCCACCCTGATCCAGGACACCCTTCAGGGCAAACCAGGCTCCCCGCCCCCACCCCTGTGCACCAGGTCCTTATCCTATGTAGTAAAAGGGTAATATGCCTCCCAGAACTGGGATCAGCGGAGCCACAAGGCCTCCTGGCACCAGGATCAGCGTGACAGGGGGCAGTGCCCAAACCCCCTGATCGCACTGCAGCTCTGTGTGTGACAGGGGGCTGGGCCACAACCTCCCTATCTGCCCTGCTCTGTTCCAGACAGGGGAAAGCACCCCAATCCCGATCAGCCCTGCTCTGTGCCTGATGGGGGGAGCTCCCCAACCCCCTGATCACCCTGCGGCTCTGTGTGTGACAGGGGGTGGGGCCACAACCTCCCCATTGGGCCTGCCCTGAGTGTGACAGGGTGCAGTGCCCCAACCCCCTGATCCGCCCTGCTCTGTGAGTGACAAGGGAGAGCTCCCCAACTCCCTGATTGGTCCTGCTCTGTGGGTGACAGGGGGTGGCACTGCAACCTCCCCATCGACCCTGCCTTGAGTGTGACAGGGGGCAGTGCCCCAACCCCCCAATTGGCCCTACCCTGAGCGTGACTGAGGGTGGCATTACAACCTCCTAATCTGCCCTGCTCTGTGCATGACACGGGGTGGCGCCCCAACTCCCCAATTGGCCCTGCTCTGAGCCCGACCAGGGGCTGCACCTAGGGATTGGGTCTGCCCTCTGCCACCCGGGAGCAGGCCTAAACCAGCAGGTCATTATCTCCCGAGGGGTCCCAGACTGCGAGAGGGCACAGGCCGGGCTGAGGGACCCCCTACCCCCCGAGTGCACAAATTTTTGTGCACTGGGCCTCTAGTCCTATATAATAAAAGCATAGTATGCAAATTATCCCCTCAACCAGAGTTCTTCCGGGAGTTCGACCAGGGGTCAGGTCAGCAGGGGGAAAGGAGGGAGGCCATGAACAGCGGTGGTGGCAGGCAGCTGGGGGAAGGGAGGGAGGTTCTGGCCAGTGGCAGCAGCAGCAGCAGGTGGCCAGGGGAAGGGAGGGAGTACCGGGCTTGCAGCCGGCAGCCGCTAGGGACCCTACTAGTGCACGAATTCTGAGCACTGGGCCTCTAGTAGTTTATAGTAAGTCTTTATTTCATGGTGGGTAGAATCTCCTTTTATTATTATTACTAGTGGCTTGGTGCACAGATTCATGCACATTGAAAGAAATTAATTAGAAGAAATATTTTAATATTGCTATTCACCCTTTCTCTATAATAGAAGTGTCAGAGATGAAAGAAAATTAGTAAAATGTATATGAAAATAATATATAAATTGATTAATAAATAAACAAGAACAACATGATATACCAACAAAGACATGATATAAAAACAGCATTGATAAAAACAGTGCCTGATAAAGTGATGAAACTTATTTTAATATCTCCCTGTACACCACATTAAGAGTAAAAACACTTTCAGACTGCTTGACTAATTTCCCTTGTGATGAAGTATTTACAACTTTAACATCACATGCTCTTCGAACTTGAGAGAAAGCAACATATAACTGACCATGTCCAAAAACAGGTTCCTATAGGAATATTCCTACTCTGTCTGGAGTTTGTCCTTGTGATTTATTAATAATCATCACAAATGCTGGCATCATGGGAAACTGTCTTCAAATTAATTTAAATGGAAGGCCAGTGTCAGACAGGGACAAATCATTTATTGGAATCAGAGCAACCTCTTCTTCTGCAGATCCTGTTAATACTTCAGCTTCAGTTATGTTAGGTCACAATTTTTCGATAATAAATGTAGTACCATTACAAAGACCCTATTTACTATTAATATTTCTCAGTAGCATGATGATTGCACCTACTTTCAATTTTAATTTATGACAGGGCTTTCCAAAAGGAGTAATACTATTAAGAAATTCGATGGGAAAATTTTCCTTTTTGGCATCATCCATTGAATTGATGGAATCATCACTCAAAAAAGTGTGAAAATCTCCATCAAGTATATCCAAAATTTCTTCATTTAATTTATGAACGTGCTAATTTTTCAGACAATGAAATCATTGACAATGACAGATCAAAACACAAGCATGTGTTTGGTGCCAGCAAGAGCTTTATATGTATCGCACATGTGTGAGTCAATGTTTATTTTTAAATTGCCAGTGCACATCATATGTACCAACCACTCGGTTGTTGGACAGTCGGATTGATGTATGTTGTTCACTTAGCTTTTTATTTATATAGACTAGTGGCCCGTTGCATGGCTTCAAGCATCTGTGTGGTCCCTCGGCCTGGCCTGTGGAGATCGGGCCAAAGCCAGCTCTCTGACATTCCCCGAAGGTTCCCAGATTGTGAGAGGGTGCAAGCTACGCCTTTAGTATGCATATAAGATCTTTGGTTAATCTTTTCCCACCCTCCACCTTCCCCCTTTCCCTCTGAGATTCATCAGTCTGTTCCATGTTTCCATGCTTGTGGTTTCTGTCCTGTGTTGAGTGTCTGCCCCCTGGTGGTCAGTGGGCATCATAGCTACCGGTCGGATGGTTGAACAGTCAGCTGGTCACTTAGGCTTTTATATATATAGATTATTATTAAACAATACCTTGGTTACTTTAACCTTGCATTCTTCAATATAAATTTTAGGGTGAGCTTTTGAAGGAAAAAAATATTGTTGGAACTGTATTGGATTTATGGATTAACTCAGAGAAAATTATAATCTGTGATATTGATTGACTCATCCATGAATATAACACATGAACATTGGCATTTCTCTATTTATATCTTCTTTTGTGCTTTTAATAACATTTTATAATTTTCTCCATAAAAATCACAAACTTCTATTAGATTTATTTTTGATACTTACACAGTACTAGAGGTCCCATGCACAAAATTCATGCATGGGTAATGTCCCTAGAACTGGCCAGCAGTCAGGGCAGATCTGTGGGGCGACCGACAGGGCAGTCGGGGGGCCCCCACTGCCACCCACCTTGACTGGCCTGGGGCCTGTGGGCTGGGAGCAGCTCCTGCATTGAGCGTCTGCCCCTGGTGGTCAGTGTGCATCATAGCGACCAGCCATTCCACCAGTCATTCTATCATTCAATTGATTTGCATATTAGGCTTTTATTATATAGGATTGTTTTTCTATTGTAAATAGTATCTATATGTATTATTTTACTTTAAAAATTTTTGTTGGTGGTGTAACAGAATACAATTTTTGTACACTAATGGTATATCCAGCAATATTTTATTTTTACAAGGTCATAGTTTTTCTTGGGTTTTTGTATAGATAATTGTATTATCTCCTAATAATGTCAGTATTTCCTTTCCTATGCTGCTACATTTTATTTATTTTTCTTATTTAATTGTATTAACCAAGTCTCCCAGCATAATCTATAATAATAAAAGCGTGATATGCTAATTAGACTGGATGACCTTCCAGAAGAAGCCCGGGTTGTGAGGGAAGCCCAGGTCCCAGGTGCCAGAGGGAAGCTGGTGCAGGCAGTTGGGGGAAGGAAGGCCTACTCTTGCACGAATTTAGTGCATCAGGTCTCTAATATTAAATAAAAACAATGGTAGTAAGCATTCTCAATTCCGTTTTATTTTAAAGTTGATATTTTAAAGTTATTATCAATTATAGTTGTTATATATTTTCCATAAGTTTACCTTTATCAAGTTAAGGGAATTAACTTTTCTAACACAGTGTTTTTTAGAGAAGTTCTAGGTTTGTAAGAAAATTGAGAGGGAGATGCAAAAATATCTCATATACCCACTAGCCTACACACATGCATAGATTCCCCTATTATTAACAACCCCAACCAGAATGGTACTTTTTTTTTTTATCAAAGATAAACCTACATTGACATAATATAATTATCCAATGTCTGTAGTTTACCTTAGAGTTAGCTCTTAGTGTTGTGCATTCTATGGATTTGAATAAATGCATTGTCACATATATCTATTATATGATACAGTCTTTTCACTACCCTAAATAATCTTTGTGTTCTGCCTATTCATCCCCTGCCCCAGCCACTGGCAACCAATAATCTTTTTATTGTCTCCATAGTTTTTCCTTTTAGAAAATTAACTTTTATTCTTAGTTTTTTTTAAAGATATTTTATCTTGAAAGGTTGTTAATTTTTATCAAAAGCTTTTCCTGCATTTCAATAAATTATTTTTATGATTCATCCTATAATGACATATAATATTTTTTCCTTGAATGCTAAACCATCCTTACAATCTTCAGACATACCAGACTTAGTCATGATGTGATATATAGAATAAGTGGATTTATAATATTTTTTAGTGTTTTGTGTCTATGTTCATAATTGAGCTTGGCTTATAAATATTCATTTTCATTCTGTCTTTTTCTACTTTTGATGTCAAAACTAAACTAGACTTATTATAGAATTGAATATTGTTTTAGGAACATTTATGTAAATTGGAGATTATGTGTTCTTTGAAAGTTTGTGTTTTGAAATTTGATTGAGAGAGTACATTTTTTAAATTAAATTCATTGGGATGACATTGGTTAATATAATTATATAGGAGGAAGTAGAATTTAATTATTTAGTTTTTAAACAATAATTGTAGGGTTTGTAGATTTTCTGTTTCTTTATGGGTTGTTTTGGAGAGAATCTTTCCCACATTTCATTTTATTAGCATAAAACTCTTCATAGTATTCTGTTTTGATGGTTAAAAATATTCTCACTAAATGTATTTAAATACAATGGTGGGTATGTGTCATTGTGCATGTGTATAATGCAAATGCATCCTATATAATAAAAAACGAATATGCTAAGTGTAAGACCATTTGACCATTCAACCAGGTTCTATGATGCGCACTGACCACTAGGGGGCATATGCTCCAATCAGTAGGTTATCTTGCTGCTGGGGTCTGGCCGATTAGGACTGGAAAATACTGGCCAGACACGTCCTGGAGCCCTCTTGTGGTTCCTCCCTGGTTCTGATCATTCAGAGGTGGGGTCCCTTGGCCTGGCCTGTGCCCTCTCGCAATCCAGGACCCCTTGGGGGATGTCAGAGAGCCAGTTTCAGCCCGATCCCCGCAGGCTAGGTGGAGGGACCCCACTGGTGCACATGCACCAAGTCTCTAGTAATATGTAATGAAAAGACAAAACTATAAAGATACTAAAAAAATCAGTGGTTTCCAAGAGTTCAGGATGGGGAGGAAGGATGAATAGGTAGAGCACAGGGAATTTTTATAGCAGTGAAACTACTATGTATGATACTATAAAGATGGATACATGTTATTATACATTTGTCCAAAACCACAATGTATAACACCAAGAGTTAAGCCTAATGTAAACTTTGGAGTCTGAGTGATTATGATGTGTCAATGTAAGTTTATTAATTGTAACAAATATACCACTCTGGTGAGAGATGTCAATAGTGGGGGAGGCTGTGAGTGTGTGGAGGCAGGTTATATGGAACTTTCTGTACCTTCCACTCAGTTTTGTTGTGATCCTAAAACTGCTCTAAACAATCTATTAACTTACAATATGATTTAATTATGGGTGAAGTTAAGTAGTCATATATTTAAAAGCCATTTTAAAATTATTTTGTGAACTTCAGGTCCATGAGGTTTGTCCATTTTTATTTGAGTTGTTAGTGTTTTATTACAGATTTCAAAAAACTATTTATATATACATGAAGTTCATCTTTTGTCCTATGTTATAAATATTATTTTATTTTGGTGTAAGAGTATTTTCTGTCAAAAATTTAAATGTTTTTCTGTATTCAAATTTATCAGTCTTTTATTGCATGACTTCTAGGTTTTGTGGTTTGCTTTGAAAGGTCTTTCTCAATATTAGATTATTTAATAAAATATTCTGCCATATTTATATTTAGTATTTTTATTATTTTATTTTTATATTTAAATCTTATAATTGTCACCCCCACAAAGGGTTTAGTTTGTAATAAACAATAAAAAAGCATTTATGTGAACAAAGGATTACAATTCAAAAGACACATTCAAGTAACAAGCCAAACTGGGCTCTGTGAGAACAAACAAGGGCAGGACCTATAAAGACAAAACCACAAAATGTAATTCTTCCCTGCAAATAAAGAATTGATGACCTGGATAACAGGGATTAGTTAGTCAAAATAGGCAAATGAGGGTGGTGACAACTACAAGGAAGAAGTACAGTCCATATGTGTGCATACAGCAGTTGTTCCAGGAGTTTATGGCTCAGGCTTGAGCTGAGTTTAGCAACAGGTTTAGCAACTAAATAGCAGCCGTGAGACCTGAGGCACTGTATGTGCATAGGCTGTATGGGCCCCACTTCCCTAACAGTCTCCTGACTCCATTTTAAGTGACTGTCTTAGCAATGTTTATTCCACTTTATTTGTTTTTATTTTCACTATCTGGAATGTGTTTTTGTATAGGGAGTTAGTCAATTTAATAGCAATTGATAACATTGCTTATTACTCAATTGTCAATTTAATAACATCAGCTACTGAATACATTTCCTGGCAGATTTTGAATACCATTTATACAGTATAAAATTCTTATATGTATAGAAGATGACAATAATAATTCCTACTTCCTGTTGATGTTACAAGGATTAAAGGAGATAATGTATTAAAGCACTTGGCACAGTGCCTGGCATATAATAACCACTCAGTATTTGTTAGAACTTATTTCTGGGAATTATATAATGAACATACTAGGGGTATACAATATAGTGCCATCCAGGTATATTTTTCCTTCTAATAGCATCTAGCATAATACACATTATCTTATTTACATTTAGTGATCCTAAGCACAATCTCAGAAAGGTTTTGCAGATTTGGGCTTCGGGAGCATACCCCCCCCATTAATATCTACTTTTAGATACACTTGACATAAAACATGAATTGTAATTTGGGTTACTATACCTGGAGACTTACAATTTGGTAAAGCAGAGGTAAGGTCAAACTTAGCCTTAATTCATTTATGAAATAAACATTAATGGAATGTCTATAACATATCAGGCACTGTGCACAGCACTGAGGATACATGAATGAACAGGGCCCAGGCTCTGTGCTTAGGAGATTGTAGATGAATGCAGTGGCAGGGAGAAGCAGTAGGTTCAGAAGTGATCACCCAAATAGGGCAAGGGCGGAAGTCTTAAAGCACAACAATATTTGAGGTTTGAGCAGAGCAAGAGAATCCAGAATAGGAGACCAAGGATGAATGGCTAGAAAAGGAGAGAAACTAGTAGGGAATGATTTATAGGAAGTCAACAAAAGAGAGAGAAGTTTAAAGAGGGCGTAGTCAATCAATTGGAACAGAGGTCAAGTGAAAAAAAGACAGGAGAGTATTTATTGAATCTGGAATAATGGAGATCATTCATGACTTTGGGAAGAACAGTTTTAGTAGAATTATGAAGGATGAAGCCAATTTTAAGTAAATTTAAGTATTAAATGAGATCTCAGAAAGTTAAATGGTGAATACAGACTCATTTCAAGAGCTTAGCCAGGAAGGGAAAGAGGACAAAATGATGGCGGCTAGAAGGAGTTGTAGGTTCAGAAGCATTTTTCATTGTATTTAATGTGGAAGATACTTGGGCATGTTTCTATGCTGTAGAAAAAAGTCAGCAGGAGAGAGTGAGGTTGAGGTTAAGAAGACTAATGGATACTTTAAACATCAGTGTCCCTGAGAACAGAGGAGGTGATAAGATCCAAGTGGATGAGTTGGCCTCGGACAGAAGAGGTGACAGTTCACTCACTGAGACTAGAGAAAAGTAGTCAACAGTGGGAGTCATTGCTGGATAAGAAAGTCTCCCTTGTTGACCTTGAATTTCTCAGTGAAACAAGAGACTCAGCAACCGTAGACAGTGAGAGGGGTGATGGCAGAGTAAGATGTATGACAATCATGTATCTGTTTGAAACCATGGTGTCCGGGAGAGAATAGGGGGGAAATAAAGATAGCAACTACTATTACTACTATTACTAAATATTTGGAAATTCACAGCAATGAGACTTTGGGAGTTTTAGCCTAGTGTTTAGGAAATCAGCCAAGGCGTCACCAAGCAGCTCAGCAATTTCTTTAGCCGTGGGTCCCTGCTGGATTACTGAGGCAGAGCAAATTAGTGTTTGGAGTTTACCACCTTCCTCTGTAAACAGTGCTACTAATACTGCAGGTGCCAAAACTTTGAAATACGCCTGAAGATGATAATGATCATGATCATGATGATAAGAAAAGATAGTTAATATTCATTGAGTGCTTTCTAAGTGCTAGGCACTGTTTTAAGTTCTTTACATGGATGAGAGTTAGCTAAGTAACTTAATCCATGGAAATTATGTGCATGCATGTATGTGTGTGTGTAGAATAAACATCATGTAGATGAAATATGTACAACATGTACTCCACACTATGCCTGGCGTTTAGCAGAAGCTGTGGTTTTTCCTTTCTTGTCCCATCTTTCCCTCCTCCCGCATTAGCCCTCCACACCCAATGCTGTCCAGGGCTGAAGTAGGAGAAAGATGCAGATGAAAGGGATCTCTGTGTCATTGTCCCTGGTCACAGACTGTTTAGTGGAAGAGAGCAAAGCTCTTGGAGTTACCTTTGGATTTTTGTCTCCACATTCAAGTTGTCATTTCTTTGAGGACGGGGGCTATGCTGTACGTGTGTTTGTGCCCCCCTAAGCATCTGCATGGTGGTCGCATGAGGCAGGCCCTAAATAAGCTCTTTTAGGCTGGGTTCAGCTTCAGAGGTCCTAGTTTTCAGCGATTGCTGAAGCAGGTCTTGGATTCACAGCTGACAGGTTCTCAGGAGCACAGAGAGCAGTAGCCAGAGCCACCCAGTAGCAGCCTTTTTTGGCAGTGCTCTGCTGGGGCAGGGCATCAGGCTAGGAGGCTGAGGACCTTCAACCCAGATGCAGCTCTGCCATCCACCAGCTGGGTGACCCTGTGCAAATCTTTCCACTTGCCTGGCATACAGGCCATCTCCTGTGAAACGAAGGCCATAATCCTTGCTCTGCCTACTTCACAGAGGTTCTCTAAGGATCCAGTTTGGATAACAGTCATTAAAGCTGTTTGCAAAAAGAAAAGCCTGCAGATGTGACTGGATATTAACTCCCAGGGCGAGGGCTTGACTCAGAAAAAGATAGAAAGGGAGAGTCCCTGTGTAACCTGGACATATGGGAGCTTTAATTTGTTTTCCTCTTGTTTAACCATCATCATGATTCAAGCTGGTACCTCATGTAGAACACTCTGTCCTTTGAGATCCCCAGGGACAGGAAAATTTGTAAAGCAGCAAGGCAGCAACCAGCTTATGGCATAGTGAAAAAATAGATGAAATATGGTGGGGTTCATACTTGTGCTTCATCAAACAAAGCTTGTCTTCTGTTTATGTCCCTAGTAAATCTTCCTCTCTTAACCCTACATGCTCTTGCAGTACAGTCAGGCCCCACAGCTCTGTTCTGAATCCTCTTATCTTCTCTCCCCTTTCCTCATTTACATTTTCTTCCTTTATCTTCCCTTCCTCCCCTGCATAATGTCATATATTCTCTTTTGATTTTGTTTAATGTGGAAGAGTCTCCCAAGTCTTTATGCCTGCAGCCCAGAGCGTTAGCCTGAACCCTAGAACTGAAACCACTTAGATGCCCTATAGGCACCTTCTCCTTCAGATTGAACTATGGGAAAGAGATGACCTCAGAGGAAGAAAGGGAAATAGTTTGGATTTAAGGACACAGTCCAGGCCCCCTCTCTTATGAGACTGAGAAGAAAGGAATAGGACGTAAAGGCTAGGCACATGGATGAAATATAGATGAAGCTTTGTGTTAACTGATTTCACTTTATATTCATGACAACTATTCTCAACTGACTTCCACTCCTATACACATTCTTGGTTCATTCACTCTCTCACTCTACATTTTTTGCTTATCAAACATCCAACACATCTTTCTTCCACATGGCCCCTTGTAGCTGCTTACCTCCTGAAGCAGTCATAAAAAAACTCCCACAGTTCCCCGCATCTGCCCACCTACCTGCGAATATACCCATATTCTTCTCTTCTCTTCTCTCTTATTACTATGGAAGAACCACTTCTGCTACTATCTAAGGCCAACTCCTACATTTGTGCACTATATCGGCACACCTCTAGGTTACTCAAGGCGATTTTTCCAGCAATTCCCCCACCTTGACCTCTAACATCAGGGGTTTTCTCTCCCTAATGGTTCATTCCTACCACTTTGTAGACATACTGTTACTGTTCTCATCCTTAAAAATAAACACACACAAAAAAACCAAAAATTCCTCTTGACTCCACCTGTCGCTCAAAATTTGTCTCTACTTGTTGTCCCCAATTATCTTTTGAGCTCACTCTAATCAGGCTTTTTTTCTTCATCACTGTACCAAAATAATTATTTGTAAAAGTCACCAGTGGCCTCTACTTCGTTAGTTAAGTGATTAGTTTGTATTCCTTATCTTTCTAGACATATGAGCAGCAATTAACACAATTCATATACTTCCTGAAATACTTTCTTCACTTGACTCCCAGGACTTGGCACTCTTACAGTTATCCTCCTATCTTACTGTCTGGCCTTTCTCCATCTCCTTTGCTGATTCCTCTTCCTCTCTGTGTCCTCTGATCTCTGTCATCCGTAAGGTTCAATCTCACAACTCTTCTCTTTTCTATCCATATTCACTCCCTTGGTGATCTTATACAGATTCATGGCTTTAAATACTAACTATACAATGAAGACCCTTGATTTTATATCCCCAGTTCAAACAATTCCATTCTCCCATTCTTAAAATAGTCTCTCTCTCTCTCTCTCTCTCTCTCTCTCTCTCTCTCTCTCTCTCTCCATCCAATTCCTAAGGAAACAGGAGTTTGTATTACTTTCAAAATTTATCCAAAATTCAACCACCTGTCACCATTTCCATTGCCATAACTCTGGTCCATGCAACATAATTACATCTCTGGATATTTACAGTAGCCTTTTCTGACTAGACTATTTGCTTCTATTCTATATCCCTACATTCTTAAAAAAAAAGAAAACTCTCTTTATTTATATGACCCTTTGGAATATCAACATAGAAGGGAACATGATATTTTCCAGGAAGATTACATCATATGGGAAATAAGGAGGCTTAAAATGAAATCCTAGGACCAAAAATGCTATGTGATGAACAAGAGAAAAATAAAGTAGAACTATTCAATAGGAAGTAACATAAAGAGTAGAGCAGAAGCACAAATTAACCTTTTGAAACATAAGTCAAGTCCTATCATTCCTCCACTCAAAATCCTCCATTTGCTCCCATTTCATTTAGAGGAAAAACAAAGTCCTTACAATGGCTTATAAGATCCTATGTAATCCAGCACTGATCCCCAACCTTTACCTACTTTTACCTCATCTCTAACCACTCTCCCCTTTTACTCACTTTGTTCTAGCCACACTAATCTTCTGGCTCTTTATAGAACATGCCAGTCAAATTCCTACTTAAGGGCTTTTTTCCATGCTGTTACCTCTGCCTAGAAGGATTTCCCCCCATGTAGCCACATGGCTTGTTTTCTCATTGAATGAAAGAAACACAACATTGAGTGAATGATAAAATCTTCCAAAACCCTCACAGCACTCAGTCACATAAAGCCATTCCTCCTTGTCTTTATACAAACTCTCTTTGGGCAGTTTCAGCTATCATCTATAAGCTCACGACCCCAAATACCTATTTCCAGCCCAGATATCTTCCCTGAACTCCAGACATATATCTCCAGCTGGCTACTGACAGAGCAACTGCAAATGGTTCTGAAGGAAGTGAACCCTGTATTCTAGCTGCTGTTTCACCAAGCTCTGCACCAGGTTACATAAGATTGGATAAAGAAATATTTTTTTGAGACTTGACTTGGGGTGGTGAACATACAATACAATGTACAGATGATGTGCTGTAGAATTGAGCACCTGAAACCTGTATAAATTTGTACTGTTAAAAGTACTACATATGTTCCCTTTTTCCTCCATTGACCTCTTCTAGCCCTCCCCTACCCACCACCCCAGGCCTTCACCACCCTATTGTCTGTGTCCATGGGTTATGCATATATCCATCAACCAAGTTCTTTGATTGTTCTCTTTCCCACCCACCCACTCTCCACCCCTGCCTTCCCTCTGAGATTCAACAGACCATTCCATGCTTCTATATCTCTGAATCTATTTTTGTTCATCTGTTTATTTTGTTCATTAGATTCCACAATATGAGTGAGATTATGTGATACTTCTCTTTCTCTGACTGGCTTGTTTCGCTTAGCAGAATACTCTCCAGGTCCATTCATGCTGTTGCAAAAGGTAAGCGTTCATTCTTTTTTTACAGCTGCATAATATTCCATTATATAAATGTACTACAGTTTTTTTGTTTTGTTTGTTTGTTTTTATCCACTCATCTGCTGATGGGCACTTGGATTGTTTCCAAATCTTAGCTATTGTAAATTGTGCTTCTATGAACATAGGGGTGCATATTTTTTTTTCTGATTGGTGAAACCTGTATAATTTTGTTACCCAGTTTCACCCCAATAAATTCAATAAAAAGGGAAAAAATAAATAAGAACAAAAGTAGGGGAAATATTAAAAAGAAGTACTTTTTTTTCTTCATAGAAAGGTGCTAGCTATCTGCCCACTGACCATATATTATACTCAGGTCACTGGAGAGAGCAGGTTGTTAAATATTCACACAAAAACTCCAAAAAAGCTAGCTTTAACTTTGCCTCCTGCGAATCCCTGCCTGAATGTTCCAACGGCACCTTAAACACAGCGTGTCCAAAAATAAACTCATCATCTTCTCTATCTCCACTGTGACTCCACTCCTGTTCTTGGCTTCCAAATGTCTATTAATAGCATCATCATTTTTTCCAGTCATCCTAGCTCCAAAGCTTAGGCATCTTCCTCTCACTACCTTCTGCCACTTGAAGGAAGAGTTTCAGGTTTTGTCAATCCCATCTCTATGCTTTTTTGTCTCTAGAATCCTAGGGCATTATTGTATTCACATGTCTTAAGTAATTCTGAGCTGCTTAGAAAATTGTCTCAGCAAATAGCTGTGGAAGTTGTGTGCTGCAGATGGGCAATTGTCCATCTTTTCTATAAAGCTGGCTTAGATAGAAAATCTAGGGAAAGATTGAAGAAAAGTATCTCTTTTCCATGTTCCAGATTGATAAGAATAATGATGTAAAGTGAATTTTAGACTTCTTCAGAATACTGAGGGAGAAATTAGCAGCACCATTCTTCATTTTCAAAACATCCCAGTAAGGCACACTCAACTTTTCTGAACTTTTACTTTCTCATCTGTAAAAATGGAGTAATTGAAGAAGATGACCCTGTTTTTTCTTGCACCAATAGCGCAAGTTTCCAAGGCTTTTGCTCAAACACACATGTTACGTCAGGGAAAATTAAAAAAGGAGCTAGCATTTATTATGTACCTCCTATGTACCAGACTTGCTATATACATTATGCAATTTAATACTTATGACAACTCGGTAAGGTAGGTACTTTTATGTCTGTTTTTCAATTGAAGAATTTGAGGTTCAACCAAGTTAAATAAAAATGTTAGGGTCACACACTTGATAGAGACTGGGTTTGACCCCAGGTCTCTGCCTTGAAAGCCTGTCTTTCATCCTATATAATAAAGATGTACTATGCAAATGGTTGTTATGCCATGAAGCCTAACGATCAACCGTGTAATGACCGGATCACGGATCAGCAGGAGGGTGGGGCAGCGAGCTACAAGCAGGCGGCTGAGAGCTATAGGAGGGGGCAGGGCAGCAAGTTATGGGGGGGTGGCGAGGGGCAGAGGACGCTTCAAGAGGTTGGGGCAGTGGGTGGAGAGCTATAGGAGGGTGGCAGTGAGCTACTGGCTAGCTACTGGCACATGGATTCGTGCACAGGGCTACTAGAGTATACATATAGAACTTGCTCCTTTGTTGCCTTTCTTTAATCCCAAGCTACAGGTTTACTGAACCAATAATCTAAGCAACATTTATAATCATTTGAATTATGGGGCTCACTTTTCTCCTCCTCTTATTGTCCAATTCATTTCTAGGCACATATTTCAGTAATCTTAAAGCATGTGTTCTCTCCAGGGTAAAACATAATTGTGCATAGCTTTGTGGCATAAGCAGGATTTATTATGGAGAAGAGCCCAGCAGGCATAGCTCAGTGGTTGAGCATCGACCTATGAACCAGGAGGTCACAGTTAGATTGCCAGTCAGGGCACATGCCCAGGTTTCAGGGTTGATCCGCAGTGTGGGGTGTGTGGGAGGCAGCTGATCAATGATTCTCCCTCATCATTGATTTTTTTCCCTCTCTCTCCCTTCCTCTCTGAAATCAATAAAAATATATACTTTAAAAAATTATGAAGAAGAACAACTGAATGCTAGGTAAGACTATTTATAACATCACTCAAGTCAAATTATTAGCTAAATCCTTAGAGAGGACCCATTCCCTTCCCTCTTCTGCTTTTATCAAGTTCACTTTTTCTGATTCCTTAAAAACTCTGTTGGCAAAGTCCACATTTAGGCGAGAAAGTTTAATCACATCTGCTGTGGTCACATCAACCAGTTAGAAGATGAATGAATCAACCTGTTTGCTAAGCAGTTTGGATTCACCTCAGGGTGCCATGGCTGGTTTGGATGATTTATTTTTTAAAAATTTCCAATGATAAATTAATGTTCTTCCTACAAAACTGCAACACCAGAAAACATTTTCTAGATTAAAAATGTAGTCACATATCTGGAGTTCTGTTTTTCAATTTTGTTGATAACAAATGACCATTTTGATTAACATGATCAGGAGCAGAGTACTTTAAGACAATATTAATCATTAATAAATTTGCTCAGATTAGTTTTTATGACAGTAATATTACCCAGCAGGATTCCTAGAGAGAGAGGAGAGGCATAAAACAGGTAAATTTTGATGGGAAGAAGAGTGGTTATGAAGTTTGGGCCATGGTTCCAATTGTTATAACCAAATTAGCCTATTATTTCATTCATTCCCCCCACCCCTGTCATTCCAGGGCTAAATCTGTCTTACATAGACAGCTATCAGATAGGACTGTGCCTTTCACTGAAGGGTAAATGGATTGGCAATTAGGAGGCAATATGATGATGTTTGGTACTTAGAAGGCCTGGAGGAAGGAGAGTACATCTGAAGAGAACCAGGCTTTCTCAAGCTTTAATCTAGAGAAATGAATAATGCAAAAATGTTGCTTCTTTTCTCTATCAAATACTTTAAAAAGGGAATATTTGAAAGGCAGTGGGACTCTTTTAAAGGCCCTTTAGTAACACAGAGGTCACCAATGCATAGGCCATCTATGTGTATTAGTGATCATAGTTCCTCAGGGGTAAAGAAGCACAGTTAGAGAAAGACAAGTATCACATGATCTCACTTATATGTGGGATCTAGTGAACAAAATAAACTGATGAACAAAATAAATCCAGAGACACAGAAGCATGGAAGGCAGGGGTGGGGAGTGGGGGGAGAGATTAACCTGGAAATGTATGTGCTTATATACATAGCCCATGTACACAGATAAGAGTGTGGTGAAGGCCTGGGGTGGGGGATGAGTTTGGGGTGAAGGGAGTCAATGTGAAAAAAATAGGACGTCTATAATGCTTTCAACAATAAAGATAAATTAAAAAATAAAACATAAAAAGAAGCATAACCAAGCATCAATGAGGCACTCACTCTTAGCTGTGCAACTGCTGCAAAAGATTTGATTCTAGAGAGAGCAAAAAACAGAATGAAACAGTAGTTCACATCAGTTAAATTTTTCAGTAAAGAGATAAGAACAGCACAATAGGAACTAAATTGATACTCTCTCATGGGATTAAGAAGAACAAGCAGGGTTTTCAAAGACAAAAAGATAAGGTGGGATAATTGAGCAATTCACATATAAAACAGAGTATGAGATTACCAATGACTAAAAAATGGCTGGAAGCCTGAGCTGTTTTTAGATCAATCTTTTGAAAGGAGCAAGATAAGAAAATAAATCCTTGACAGTTTGAACACGTTGAAGGTTTGGCAGGCATTGATATAGACCATATTGCCCCAAGCCAACTGCCTAATTTGCTTTGTTTGTGACCTACTCATCCATAAAATTAATTGCTTGTTTTTAAAAAATATTTTTATTGATTTTTAGAGAGAAAGGAAGGGAGAGGGAGAGAGAGGAGAGAGAAACATCAATGTCAGAACAAAAAATTGATTAGCTGCCTCCTGCATGCCCCCTACCAGGGATTGATCCTGCAACCCTGGCATGTGCCCTGACCAGGAATCTAACTGGCAACCTTTTGGTACATGGGACAATGCCCAACAAGCTGAGCCACACTGGTCAGGGTACAGTTAATTGCTTTTGTCTATGCTTGTTAGATGTTTGCACATAACACCACTCTGTTTAATTCCCATATTTATTAAGCAGTTAATATAAACCACTTGTGTACCTAGAACTGAGGTTGAATTGAAGAAATACATGTTTTCTGCCCTTCAGATATTTATGATATTGGTTTGTAGACAGTAATTTTTATTATTCAACAATTATTAGAGATCATGTTGATACAGAAATTTTCTTGAAAGGATCCAACTCTGTTGTGGGTTAAATAGTTATTTTGTTATGCTCACCGTGAAGGAACAATCTTGTAGGACATTATTTCCTTTAGGGAAATGGACTCTGAGTTGTAAATTTAGAAGCAAAGGGGTCATTGTGAGTTGGAGTTCCCCTGGGAAGTAGATCCTAAACTGGGCCTGGATGGATAAGCAAAGAGGAGGGGGAAAGCAATAGGCACAGATGCAGAGGCAGAAATTATAAAAGCTGCACTTGGTAGCAGTGAGTACAAATGTTTGGTTGAAATATAAGGTTCGTTTTAAGGAGGTAGTTTGGGTTGTGAACGTGGAGGCTCTTGAATGTCAACCTGAACATGTTGATTTTAATTCTAGGAGGATTTGAAAGAGAAGAATGGCATAATCAATTTTATATCCTTTTCTGTCACTTAACAGTAGAGCATGTCCATTTCATACTCCATGTAGTCTTTGAAAAAAATGTATTTTAAATCATAACAAGTAAGTAAGAGTAAAGTATTAAGGGATATTGCCCAACCTTTATTCTTCTAGGTTCCATGCAGACATTTGGAGTCCAAAATTAATTTTCACAGTTGGAAGCATTAAGGTGACACTCTCCCTGACCTAAGTGTGCCACGTTGGCATTTCTATACCTGGGTGAAATCTCATGAGAAAATAATTCTTCCATTTAACAAAGAAAATTTTAAAGTCTCTGGACAATCACCATCTGGTTATAACAACCTGCATAATAACCTTAAATAAAGGAGAATACTTTCCCATCAGATGAGGAAAGAGCTTTCAGGAAGGTAAATAATTGTGCCTCAGAACACAGGTTCTTAAAATCACATAGACCTGGTATTGGAATCTGACTAAGTAAATTTCTTCACCTCTCCGAGCCTCAGTTTCTTTATCTATAGAACAGAGAGAAGTATTCATATCCTATAGGGTTTAAGGTTAATTAACACCATGTATGCAAGGCTTTCAGCACAGAGTCTCAGGCACATAGAAAAAATTCAGTAAGTGCCATAGTTTGTGAAAAGTGGTCTTTAGTCTGGCCGATGTGGTGCAGTGGTTTGGGTTTCAACACATGAACCAAGAAGTCACCAGTTCCATTCTTGGTCAGGGAACATGCCCAGATTATGGGCTAGATCTCCTGTGTGGGGTGTGCAGGAGGCAGCTGATTGATGATGTTTCTCTCTCATCTATGTTTCTATCCCTCTTCCTTTCTCTCTCTAAAAATAAAAACATTATATATAAAAGGGTAATATGTTAATTAGACTTATGTCTTCTGGACATCATTCCAGACTTCCTTCCTGACAAAGTGGGGGCCTGAGGGAAGCCAGCCCGGGTCCTGGGTGCCTGCCAGCGGCCTGAGGAGGGAAGCCTGGGTCCCGGGTGCCAGAGGGAAGTCAGTGCCAGCAGCTGGGGGAAGGAAGGCCTACTTTTGCATGAATTTTTGTGCATAGGGACTCCAGTGTGTGTGTGTGTGTGTGTGTGTGTGTGTGTGTGTGTGTGTATGTGTGTGTGAGATATATATATATATATATATATATATATATATATATATATATGAAAGTGGTCTTCAGATTTTTAAATGCATACTGCATGGAAGGTAAAGGAGTGGGGTGGTTACGATAAAAGCATGACTTCTGGAGCTAAGCTACCTTGACTTGTACACCAGTTCTGCATTTTAATCTTGGGCAAGTAACTTAACCTTTGTATGGCTTAATCTTCTCATTTGCAAAATGAAGATAATGGTAACTATGTCATAGAATTATGAGGATTAAATAAGTAATGTAAAACGTGCTAGGACATTGCCTGGCACATAGCAAACCTCCCTAAATGTTAGCTACTCTTATGCTCCAGATATTATGCTGAAGGTTTTTCATGCTTTATCTCATTTAATCTTCAGATGCCCTGTGAGGAGGTAGATGTTATTATTATCCCCATTTCAAAGAAAAGAAATTTGAGACTCAGATAAATTCTAGTTATTAATGTGCTTAAGGTCATGTTGCTGGAAAATAAATCTAACTCTGTCTGACTCTAAAGCCCCAGAATCCTTTTAACCACTCCATGGTTAGGCTTGCTTTTCATAGGAGAAGCAGTTTAGGTGTGGTACACCAGGGACAAATGGGAAGGAAGCAGCAGTCTGGAGAGGAAGGCAAATTTGAAGTGAGATACATTGAATTTGCAAGGCTGCAGGGGATTTTCAGAGGAGGATGTCTTGCTATTTTCTGTAGAAAGATGTGTTCCCTTTGAAAGTAAGAGGTCTGTTCCGAGTCCATGCTGTAAACACTTCAGGGGATTTACAGTGCTTAATTAAAAAGCTTGAACAGTATTTTAAATAGCAATGACACAAACTTCTACTTTAAAGGACAAACGGCTAATGAAGAGAAGTGTAAAATGAAGAGCAAACCTTCTGACTGAGAAACCAATACAATATCAAGAATCAAACAGGTAGCAAGGTAGGTAGGATTAGAAAAGTCTCAAAGGTCACATCTTCAGTTACAGGACTAAGAGGCAGGGAGAGAAAGATTCTAGGATCTTAACCACTTGAAAGTACATGGTTGGAGGGTCTTTTTTCCCACAATGGTCTTTTTTTAAAAAATATATTTTTATTGACTTCAGAGAGGAAGGGAGAAGGAGAGAGAGAGATAGAAACATCAGTGATGATAGAGAATAGTTAATTGGCTTCCTCCTTCACACCCCCTACTGGGGATCAAACCCAGAACTTGGGCCTGTGCCCTTGACTGGAATCAAACCCAAGAACCTTCAGTCTGCAGGCTGATGCTCTATCCACAGAGCCAAACCAGCTAGGGCTCCAGAAGGGTCTTGACTTGCAGATGAATTTCTGCTTCTCTGCTTTCTTTTAGAATGCTTGCGATGTGAAGTTCTACTTTTTTGAGATTCATCCCTTTAGTTCTAGAAAGTTTCCCAATATCAAATAGTAATAGTCCTGATAGTGTGATAATAATCATTATTAGAAATAATGAAGCATAAATCATAAGTCAGCCCTGTTCAAAGTGATTTATTAACTCATTTAATCCTCACAACAATCTTATCATAAAGGTCCTATTATTATGCCCATTTCATAGATGAAAAAACGGAGGCACAGATAAATTGAGAAATTTATTAAAATTACACAGTTGATGAATTGCAGAGCCAGGATTCAAACTCAAGTATTTTGGCATCAGCAGTGCATGTTACTCATCGCATTATACTTCTTCATTGGGCTATTATCTGACACTAATATTTTAGTTTGATCTTGTTTTTCTGCTTTTGTCCAGTGAGATAGCTGTCCAAGAGCTTGGTATAAAAATATTAAAGCTGCCAAATTCACATGTCGGAACCAGCCACAGAGCTGAATAAAATGCTGGGCCTCCCACTAGAGTAGGATAAGTTGTGGTTAAAAGGTGGGAATATGCCAGTTAGGTCAGCCTTGGACTAGCCTTCGAGTTAACTGTGGTTCTTTCCCTGAAAATGTCATGATAGACTCTTTTAACATCTTCTTCAATGAGAGAATTCAACATGGTGTCTATGAGCACCACCTTTGGAGACATATAAACTGGGGCTCAAGTGCAGGCTCTGAGATTTACTCATAACCATGTGATCTTATCTAAAGTACTTAAGTTTTCTGTACATGTGTAATGCTGGCAAAATTAAGAGAAAACTAGGACCAATCTCACAGAATTGTTGGAAGGAAAAATTAATTCATCAATGTTTGTGGTGAGGAATGCTAGTACAGAGTAAGCAAGCACTCAGTTCATTCAGCTATTCCCTCTGGGGAGATTTTGGGACCCTCAGTAGTTAATTTCTGAGCCTGATTCACCAGCCATTATTTCCTTTTCCTATCATCTTTCAGGCCTCCAAGGTCTTCATTTGTCTCTATGGATTTTCTTCCCCTACATTTGGTTTTCAATTTAAAGGAAGAGGACATTTGTTTAAACCAGTCAACCTTTTGACAGCCTCGACTATTTCTTTGCTAAAATGTGTCAGTAAATCTAATCATTTTGCTCAGAGGCATAAGTGAAAGGAAATATGAATAAGAGATTGATATTGAAAAGGCACCAAGATGGCAGTACCTATTAATGAAGCCTTTCTCAAACTGTGGCCTATGGAAGATTAGTTTCGTATGAAGCTCCTGGTAGAAAATAAAGTTTACATTGTCAAAAAATTCGGAAATAGAACCAACTTTACCTTCTTCTTAGAAACCCATACTCTACACTATTCTATTGAAAGCTCTAAGTAATTTTATAGTAATGAAATCTGCTTAGCTCTAACTTATCCCAGCTTAAAAATTAATTTGACCTCAGAACCTGTCCTAGTGGAAAATTACCTTGATGCAATGCTCCAAGTATGGTACCAGGCAGGCTATCCTAGAGGTCATGGAGCAGAAACGCTCACCAACTGAATTAAGATGGTTGGACCATATGGTTTATTGAGTTAATGAAAAATATACAGTGAAAAGTAAAGGAAAATCAATGGATATATTAACGCACAGGATATGGGCCTGCTGATACAGCTCATCAGTTCATTAAAAATTTGCCTATTAAAACTGGTTACTTATTTTAAAACAGTAGTGATAAATAATTAACACCTACTGAGTGCTAGGCACTGATATATATATATATATATTTAGCCAAAACAGCCTTAGTTGTGCATATTTTGTGGTAGGGACATAGGTAAAATGTTTAGTTCACACAAAACACATTTGATATTGTCCTAAGTCAATAATTTGAGTGCCTAAAGTTTCTACTTATAATCAACCCTGTAGATTTTGATTAAAAACTAGAGAAAGAATCCAACATTGGGGGTCAAGATGCTGGTGGATTGAACACATGCATCTAATTTCATGCCAAAAGTTTCCTTATTTCTTGGGTCCAGTGAAAGCTTCTGTAGTAGTTCATTCAAAGGCAATGGTGCTATACCAAAATCAGGGGTATTGAATGAATTTATGCATACTTAAGTCAGAAATCTCCTGTCATCCGTCTTCCCCTACTCAACTCTTAGAATGTTGGCAGCCAGATATTTACTATGTAGGCAGATGATTAGAATCGTATTCACTGGGAAATCTTATCAGTTTAGGAGGAAAGACCCAAAGATTCTGACATTGAGAGTTTATCAAACTTCTTAAATACCTCTAAATTACAATAAAATGATATATTTAGAGGCATAAAGCCCATAAGGAGAGAAAAATGAAAAAAAAATAAGATGGAAGGTGGAAAGCAGATAGATCAAGATTAACTGAGTGAGCAAATATGATAAAGGTGAATTCTGGACTGGCAGTGGGGAAAGTTGAGAGCCAACCTTGTTAACCCTGCAGAATCATCAAAAGCATCACTGCTTTGCCTATGGAACTGGGCATAAAGTGGAGGCTTTTAAAGGAAAATTGATGGAAAACTATTAAGAAGTAAACCCCTAGATGTGTTCCTTAAACTCCACACTTTTAGGTCCCTCCTCTACCTCAGCAGAAAACTAGAGATTTGTTCTCTAAAGATGATAAAACAGAGGGTCTCTGGACTGAAGGATATAATAAACAGTTGACAATTTAAATGTCAAAGGAACATAGGATTATATGAAATGAATCCTGAATGCTGAACTCCCTTTAGGTCTGTTCAGAAAAATTATCCAAAAGTTGAAAATAAGACTAAAAGAGTGTAGCATGTCCTTTGAACATCATATGAAACATTGGGGAAATATATATTTACTTGACTTTGTTATTATAGTAAGGGCTAAGTCACTGCAAAGTTATATATTAATTGGAAGATTTCAACTAGTAGAGATGCACATGCATCTTTCCCAGTAGAAAAGATAACTTTAGAGATTATAGTTTTAATTGCCTTGTTGGACATTAACCAGCTGTATATCTAATCTAGCAATTATATTCTAAAATGACTATAAGTAATGTCCAGATGCTCAAAATGTTATTTGAATGCACTTAACCTTAGGTTTGTATGAGAGTCATGTTTTCAATTTTTGAACATTTTATTTTGGCAGTTTCTTGAATGTTGGAGGTCAGACCTTTACCTCTAGGTAGGAGCATGAAAGAATATTCCCTGGGAAATTTGAGCAGCCAAAGATGAAAAACCTAAGGATATTGACATCTAGTTTCCTAACAAATGGTCCAGGTAGATCACCCTGTGTTTAGGATGACCATATATTTTATCATACAAAATAGAACATTTTTGAGAATAAAGGGAGGCTTTATTAATACTTATGCCGGGACAACAGGTATAACCTGGGACTCTCCATACTACCTATAGTGAAGCTTTCAGTCAGCAATCTCATCTGTGCTCTTAGAATTTCCAATCAGCTTTTTAGTCTGCCTATATATGAGCAGAAAGTCAAACATTACAAATATTTGATGAAAGCTTCTAACCTGAAAGATATGTATCAAAACAAAGAAATAGAGTCTACATGCAGGGAACAGAGACTACACAGGGACAATAAAATATCCTCCTCACAGAGAATACTACCGTAAATATCATCAGAGAGCTAAAATATGTATAAGATTCAAGAAATGAGAATAGGATGATGTAAAAAGGGGGGTGGAGAGCATTCAGAGAAAACACACACACAATCTTGGAAATTTAAAGCACAGTAACAAAAATGGAAAAAAAAGAGTGCAAAGGACTGGCAGATAAATCATGAAAATCTCACAAAAAGTAGAACAGAAATACCAAAGGTGTAAAACAGAGAAAAGATAAGAAAATTAAAGAACCAATCAAGGAGGCCAAACATCTAAATAATAGGAAATACAAAAAAAAAAACCCACAAAAAACACAACACAGTAGAAAACTGGAAATGAAGAAATCATCAATGAAATAATACAATAAAAATTACCCATCCTGAAAAATATGAATTTACATATTTAAAGGGCCCAATTAGTGCACAGCATAATGAATGAAATGAGCCCCCTGTAAAGCTTATGAAATTTCAGACTATTTGGGAACAGAGGATCCTACAAGTTTTTGGTTTAGGGTAGAGGAAAGTAAAAAAAACAAAGCTTCAAAAATCATTTTGTACCTTTTAACAGCAATATAAGAAAAAAGGGGAAGAGGCATCTGTAATACTTTCAACAATAAAGATAAATTTAAAACAAAAACAAAACAAGAAGCCAGAAGATAATGGAACCATGCTTTTAAAATATATGAAGAAAAATTCTAAGTTTCTAACTTAGAAACTCCAGACTATTAGTAATTCCAGAGAAAATAAAAGTTGTATAGTGAAGGAAAATAGTCAAAGTTTACTATATAATCCTAATGATATAAACACTGACCTAAACTAAATATAATTATATTGGGAATTGAGAGACTTGGGAGATGTATATATTTATGGTAGAAAGAGTACCAAATCTTTAACCTCCAAACAGGCAAATCAAAAGATATGCCTAAAACTAAAAATTTATGAGGCAGCAGTATGTAAATGTAGAGATATTGAGATATACATCAAAGAATCAATGAAAGTATTTGAAAGTACTTTCTTAATGGGAAGGAAAGATGGAGTGAGGGAAGAAGAATAGGGACTGTTATTTGGTTTAACAAGCCTTTTAGAATTAATTGACTTATAACTGGTACATGTGTAACTTCGATAAAAAATTTGATAATTAATGAATATAATGAATAAAATAAACTGATGATCAAAATAGAACCAGAGTCATGGATACATGGTACAGATTTGAAAGATGTCAGAGGAGAGGTGAGGGGAGGGGGTAGACAGGATGAAAGAAGGTGAAGAGAATGGCCAAAGAACATATGTGCATAACCTATTGACACAGACAACAATGTGATTAGGGACAGAGGGAGATGAGGTCAGGGTCTCAGTGGAGGAGGGCAAAGGGGTGGGGGCAAATGGGGGACATCTGTAATAATGTCAAAAATTTTAAAATTAAAATAATTAATAATCATTTTATTTGGGTCATGGTTCAAGAATCAATTAATACTAGAATTTTCAAAGTTAAGTACTTGGTTCCAGCTTGAAGTTTATGTTTGGTGAGAGATTCTGACTCATAGAATTAATTTGAAAGAACTCTGTAGAAAGGGTCTTCTCTTTCATAGAATCTATTTTGGCTCACAGAATGCTTAAATTAGTTTTTATTATATACTAGTGGCAAGAAATTCATGCAGGGGTGGGGGGTTGTCCCTCAGCTCGGCCTGTACCCTCTCCAATCTGGGACCCCTCAAGGGATTGGGCCTAAACTAGCAGTCAGACATCCCTCTTGCAATCCAGGACTGCTGGCTCCTAACCGCTGTCCTGCCTGCCTGCCTGATTGCCCCTAACCATTCTGCCTGCTGCCTGCTCACCCCCAACTGCCCCCCCTGCCGGCCTGCTCACCCCCACCTGCCCTCCCCATTGGCCTGCTTGCCCCCAACTGCCCCCCTGCCAGCCTGCTCACCCCCAACTACCCCCTGCCAGCCTGATTGCCCACAACTGACCCCCACTGACAGTCTGTTCAACCCCAACTGGCTCTGCTGCTGGCCTGCTCACCCCCAACTGCCCCCCCTGCCAGCCTGATCACCCACAACTGCCCTCCCCTCTTGGCCCCTAACCGCCTCTACCTTGGCCCCGCCACCATGGCTTTGTCCAGAAGAGTGTTCGGAAGGTCTTCTGGAAGCATATTACCCTTTTATTAGTATAGATAGAGGCCTGGTGCATGGGTGGGGGCCAGCTGGTTTGTCCTGAAGGGTGTCCCAGATCAGGGTGGGGGTTCCCTTGGGGGGTGGGGCAGCCTGGGTGAGGAGCCTGTAGTGGTGTGCAGGCTGGCCACACCCCCATGGGATGAGGGTCCCCGCTGGGGGTGTGGCCAGCCTGGGTGAGAGTCTGAGGGCTGTTTGCAAACTGGCCATGCCCCCCAGTGGTGACCTTCACCCTGATGGTGGCATGGCCAGCCTGGGTGAGGGGTTGAGGGCCATTTGCAGGCCCCTCCTTCACCGGCTGGCCTGGGCAACCCAAACTTCCTGTGCTTGGGCCGGCTCTGTGGCAGCCACCCACAGGCCCCTCCTTCAACAGCCGGCCAGGGTGGGAGGGAAGCAAGCTTCCTGCCCACTCCAGCTGGCTCTGTGGCCACCACCATCTTTGTCCTGTCAATTTGCATACTCACTCCTGATTGGCTGGTGGTCATTGTGAAGTGATGGTCAATTTACATATTTCATTTTTATTAGTGTAGAGGATGAACAAAATGGAATTGTTTGAGAAAGTGTTTTCTTAGATGAAGAGTGCTTAGGAATTAGACTTTAATTTGAATATCTGTTCTGCCACTTAATGCTATATGTATATACATATATATATATATATATATATATATATATATATAATTTTTTCAATTACAGTTTACGTTCAATATTATTTTGTATTACTTTCAGGTGTAGAGCATAATGATTAGAGCATAATGGTAGAGCACAATCATATATTTTTACAAAGGTTCCCCTTGTTATTTCCAGTACCTACCCGGCACCATGCATAGTTATTACAATATTATCAAATTATTCACCTTTTGGGAGCATCAGTTTTCTCAGATATCAAGTGGACATAGTAAGAGAAGTTATGTCACTATTATGCAGTGAGTCAATAGTTCTCTCCTCCAGACCCCTGATCCCAATGCCAAAGGTATCTAGAACTCTCAGAGAGAAAGACTAATGAAGGGGCAACAAAGAATACCAGTGGAGCCCATTTTAAGTTGGAATGGAACTTTAACCCTATAGAAGAGACCTGGGATGTAGTATTCCCAAAAGGATAAGAAGCTTCTTGAATAGATAAGAATATAGTTGTTGAGAATAAAGGCACAAAGTTCCAACAGCAAGCCTACAGCCCTTTAAGATTACATAGGGTCCAATCAGTGGCAGAGCTATCCAGATCCCAACTATCTCCAAATTGAGTAAATATAATGTTCCTTTTGGTTTACATCTAATTAGTTTTGTCTGTCCCTTCTCTATGCCTTTATCCTACTATGCTTTGGTCCTGAGACCCAATTACTCATTTTCTTGTCATGCTCACCTTATTCTGACTCCTCTTTAATCACCTGCCCTGCAGATATCTCATAACCTGCTCCTATAACATTATCTTTTCCAAAACATGCCCTTCATTCCTAATTTTAATTCTCTACGAACCTAACACATACCTCAAAAGGGTGAGCAGATATTTAAATTAAACAATGCCATATTTGTTTTACTTTTTTTTTTTTACATGTTTGAAGATCCTAGAGATTCATAGTGACTCCTGAGGGCCGGGATGAGGAGTGTCAGGCAGGATTAAAGCCTAATTCATAGAGCTCTGGGTCTCCTTTTCTTTCAATCAGATTAGCTTCACTTTTATTATACTGTAAATATATAGTAATATATACACATGCAAAAGTAAGTTACCAGCCATCATTAGCTAAAAGAAAAATTATAAGTAATGATACAAAATAAGACAAATAATACAAATAAATAATACAATAATAAACAATAATAGAAGAATAAAGTTTTTCATTTGCTCATAATTGAAAACCTAGTTTGACCAACCCCTGTATGTATAATATATATGGCTTTTGGGCAAGGCTAAGGGAGAAGCGTTCTTCTTCCAAAATTTTAATTAAATTAAAAAAGCAACTGAATTGATATATGTGAAAAAAATATTACTTGGATTTAAATTCCAGCTTTTTCACTTATTGGCTATGATTGTATGACTATGGGCAAGTCACTTAGCCCTCTCTGAGCCTCGGTTTCACCAACTGCAATATATAATATATTATGCAAAAGCAGACTCCAGTGGTTAGGAAATATTATTTTTGCATTGTCTCTGAACTCAGTTGGTTGTAGCCTTCAGCAAACATTCTGTCTTCTGTCCATGTTAATTCAGGATCAGCCATTTACAAGGTTCTCTAAACTATGAAAACAAGTGCACCATTCTGTGACCTTGGGTGGTTGGATGTGGCCCAAAGGAATCTTTGTCTGGGTCAATCTTGAATCGTTACTTAATGGGAAGATATCCCTCTTCCTTTTTTACTTTAAGGCATGACTCACAAACACCTGGTATCCAGGCCTCTATGACTCCTCTGCTCATATTGCTTAATTCCTGACAGCTCATTGTGCCTCTGACACAAAGAGGCATATTGTCCCAGACATCATCAATTTAGCATGTTTCAGTTGCCCATTCTGATCACAGAGTCACTCCAGAGCCTTAATTCTTAACTGTTGAAAATTAACCTGACACTTCGTAAGACAAATGGACCCTGAATAATTTAAAGGACATTTTCTCAAATCATCCAACAGAGTTGAAGGCTCCTGAGTTTTCTCTTTTATAACCTAAACTAAACAAACTAAATGACCAATGTTGATGCTTTTATTCCTCTAAAAACAGGGGGTCAGTGTACATGCGAGATGATCAGAATGTATTTGCTTATCAAAGTTAAAAATACATTTGGACAAGTTTGTATCTTTGGATCTGCCTCCAGCTGGATTCCTGACACTGAAGAATGGATATTGGTTCAGTTTCTCCTAGACTGTTTCAAATATGTTGTAGTAAAAAAAGAATGAGGGACAACCACAGGAAACAGACTAAATGAAGGCCAAAGATAACCTAATAGTTACAATGACATATGCCTGGGTTTTAGTATTAATAGTATTCCCAATAATACTTGTCTTACTAGATTTCTCATGCAACTCTAAATTAAGAACCATAATAAACATTGTTCAGGCACATTTTCAAATGGATCCTTCTTAGCTATGGCTCATCCCTTAGAAGATCCAGAAAAAAATGTTGCTCTCTGAGGGTGAGTTTTATTTTGTATATGTAGGAATATTTGCCTATTTTAAACCCAGCATCCTGCCAAATCAGAACAAACCTGTTGAAAATGGACATTCAAGAGCCAAGGGAAAATTGGAAGAGGTTGAAGGAAAAAAAACACCACCTAAATAACAATGATGTGTCATACAGGTTTTTAATAGTGTGGGTTGCCATGACCCAGTCCCGGGTCCTCTTCTTCTTATATTTTATACTCCTTACTAGTTTATCTCGTACTCAGCCAATCTCATGGCTTTTTAAAAAGTTTATTTAGAAAGTTACAGAAGTAGTAGAAGTGAGTCAGCTGGGCTACGTAGGCTCAGGAAACAAGTTGCAAAAACATCTTGGAGCTTAAGAGAGAGGAAGGTAAAGGTAATTTGCCTAGAGGGGAGAAAAGGGGAAAGGGAAAGTCACATGTATGCTCCCAAGAGGGAGAGTGTGCCAGTCTCAAGGCTTTTTTCTTTTAATAATATTTGACATTTTTTTCCTTTATTGATTAAGGTATTACAAATGTGTCCCTATCCCCCCAGTGCCCGCCCCCCCCCACTTAGGCCCTCACCCCCTGGTGTCTGTATTCATTGGTTAGGCTTATATGCATCCATACAAGTCCTTTGGTTGATCTCTCCCCCTTAGCCCCACCCTCCCCTGCCTTCCCTCTGAGATTTGAGCATCTGATCAATGCTTCTTTGTCTCTAGATCCATTTTTGTTCATCGGTTTATGTTGTTCATTATAATCCACAAATGAGTGAGATCATGTGATATTTATCTTCAATAATATTTCTATGTGTATGACTCTCAAATTTCTATCCCCAACTTGATCTGACTTCCAGACTCCACTGTGCAGCTTCCTACTGGACATCCTAGATTGGATGTCTCCAAATCATCTCCAAATCAGCACATCCAAAACTGAACTCATTGTCTTCTCCCATCCCTGCTCCTACCTATTAAGTATCAAACACAATTCTAGGTATGAGAGATATAACAGTGAACAAATTTCTGGCTTCTGAAATTTACATTTTCTTGGTAGGGAGTAATAATGAAAAAACAAAAAATATATAAATGAATCTAATGGTTTTCATATAGAAAATAAATATTAAGTATATTGAAGAAAAGTAAAATGGGATAATGAGATAGAGAGAGTTGAGGAAAATACTGCATTTGATAGGGTGATCAAAGGAGGTCTCTCTGAGAAGACAATGATTAAGGAAAACCTAAACAACAAGAAGGAATAAACACTGCAAATATCTGGGAGATTATTTCACATAGTGGAAGCAACAAGTGTAAATGCCCTGAGGTGGGGATATGATTGGTGTGTTTGAGAAAATGCATGGTGGCTGGATAGTAGTAAGTGAGAAGAAAAGTTTTAGAAAATGGGGTCAGTGAGGTAGCCAGGAGCCAGATGATATATGGGTTTGTAGGCCATGTCAAGGAGAATTTGAGTTTTGTCCCAAGTGTTGTGAAAAGTCATTGTAGGGCTTTTTGGAGAGAAGTGGCATAATTTTTATTAGGTTTTGAAAGGATTGATGGCTGCTGTGATGGGAAGAGACTGCAGGGGGCTAGAGCAGAAGCAGAGAGACCAGTTAGAATGCTATTGCAAAAGTCCAGGGGATATTTGATGGTGGCTTGGACAAAAATGATAGCAGGGTTAGCTGCAATATGTATTTTTTAGGTTAAGCCAATGGATTTGCCTATCTAAGGGAATGGCACCATCCATCCAGAGTCATTCATGTGTAGTAGGATCAATTAGACCACAGAATATTTCTCACGGAAACGAATTGAAGAAATAGCATCTAAAATTAAATATTATTGCATGACATGATATTGTCTGATTCCTCCCTCAATCTAAATTATATTAACCTTGTTTCAAGCTTCCACAGTTCATTGTTTTCGATAGTGGCACTTACCACAAGTTGTGGGCACATATTTATTCATTGATTAGTCATCACACTAGTGACTGGACTAAAAGCTTAAGAAATTCAAGGGCCAAGTCTTACTTATCTTTGTACCTCTAGTGCCTAGCACAGTACCTGACTCATAGAATGTACTTGATGTTTCATGAATGGAAATGAGCGAATGAATATAAATATAAAATATACTGATGATCTTCTAAAGGGATTTAGAGCATTGGGAGGAATGGGATTAGGCATAAGAAAAAAAATATCTTGACCAAAATGTTCCTAAATTCTGGAATTAGTCTAAGAGTAATAGCATCTCATTACTTATATTCAGCAGACAAGAAACTTCCAGTTGCAGAATATACAACAAGTTTGTTCCCACATGGACTACATGCTCTCTAAATTCCCTTCTAGAATTGCAAGATTCTGAGAAGTACAATTGGCTAACCACTAATCAAAGGAGCACTGTTGATTTGACAAAAATGTATTTGATATCTATTCTATACGAGGCACTGGGCTAGGCATTGTGCAGTCATCAACAACTCACATTCCCTACTCTCAAAGGGCCTGCATATTAGTAGGGACATTCATTTTACACCTATGTATGGTATTGGTGGACATGATTTCTTGCTTTCAGGTATAGGCTCCAACTATGATATCTTAAGGATTAACAACAAATGGCGCATGTAGTTGTCAAGGTTCTCTGAGAAACAGATACCAAGATGGGATGTAATATCCAATAATTTTGTTAGGGAAAACACCAGTGAAAAAATATGGAGGCAGCCAGCAAAGGCTAGGAGAGCTACATTTTAAGGCTGACCCTGAGTAAAGGAGCAAGGAAAGGAAGTCCAGTGAAGTGCCCTGTATTTCTGAGCAGTCTAAAGAGGGTTTGTAGAGGCCTTGGGGAATCAGCCATTAGAGAATTTCTGTATCTCCCACTGACAGGCCTACATTAATTTCTCTGTTGTACTTAGTCTCACGTAGTCAGTAGGGAGTGTGACTTGGAAGCAAATGCTGTGATGAATTTTAGAGTGGAGCAGTTAGGACAGTTATTCTCATTATAGTTTGGTGTGTGTGTAAGACTCATTCCCATGGCTGCCACAGCCCATTATGGAGTTATAATGACTTATGCAGATCATAAATACCTACTTAGAGGATGTACAGTGAATAGCTTCCCAGAGAGAACATTAGAAGTTCACTTCTATGGAAAACAACCAAAAGAAATAGTTCAACATAAAAAATTGATTACCAGGTTGCTGTAGAGAGAAACAGTCAATCTCAGCTCTCCTGCTTTATGTGTTCACCAGATCTATGTAGATATCCTATCTAATAAAAGAGAAACATGGTAATTAGCCATACCTCTGCTACCCTTCCCATTGGCTAATCAGGGAGATATGCAAATTAACTGCCAGCCAAGATGGCGGCTGGCAGCCAGGCAGCTTAAAGTGAACATGAGGCTTTCTTGCTCCAGTGATGGAGGAAGCCAATGTTCCCCGCCTGCCGCTGCTGGCCTCTGAGCTTGCAGTTTGAAACATTGTTACAAATATAGAAGCTGAACAAAACCCCAGAAACCTGCTTTCAGCCAGCTGGGATCTCAGAGCTGGAGTTGAAACAGTGTTTTGATTATAGAACCCAAACAAACCAGATACCTGCTTTCAGCAGCAGAGGCCTCAGAGCTGGAGCCAAGCCTCAGAGCTAAACCTGGCCCAGAATAAAAAAGAAAAGAAAAAAAGGAGTGGTTGGGAGCTTCAGTCACCCGCCAGCCTGAAAACAGCCCTCAGCCCCTCACCCACACTGGCCAGGCACCCCAGTGGGGACCCTCACCCTGAAGGGGATGTGACCAGCTGCAAACAGCCATCAGCCCCTCACCCAGGCTGGCCAGATACCCAAGCGGGACCCCCACCCTGATCCAGGACACCCTTCAGGGCAAACCAGCCGGCCCCCACCTGTGCACCAGGCCCTTATCCTATATAGTAAAAGGGTAATATGCCTCCCAGCACTGGGATCAGCGGAGCCGCAAGGCATCCCGGCACCAGGATCAGTGTGACAGGGGGCAACGCCCAAACCCCTGGATCGCCCTGCGGCTCTGTGTGTGACAGGGAGCGGGGCCACAACCTCCCTATCCACCCTGCTCTGTTCGTGACAGGGGAAGACGCCCCAACCCCCTGATCGCCCTGCGGCTCTGTGCGTGACAGGGAGCAGCACCCCAACCCCCTGATTGGCCCTGCTCTGTGCGAGACAGGGGGTGGCGCCACAACCTCCCCATCGACCCTGCCTTGAATGTGACAGGGGGCGGTGCCCCAATTCCCCAATTGGCCCTACCCTGAGCGTAACTGAGGGTGGCATCGCAACCTCCCGATCCGCCCTGCTTTGTGCCTGACAGGGGGTGGCACCCCAACCCCCTCATCGGCCCTGCTCTGTGTGTGACAGGGTACAGAGCCCCAACCCCTCTGATGGGCCCTGTTCTGTGCATGACAGGGAGCAGAACCCCAACCCCCTGATTGGCCCTGCTCTGTGCACGACAGGGGGTGGCGCCGCAACCTCCCCATCGACCCTGCCTTGAATGTGACACGGGGCAGTGCCCCAACTCCCCAATCGGCCCTACCCTGAGTGTGACTGAGGGTGGCATCGCAACCTCCCGATCCGCCCTGCTCTGTGCATGACAGGGGGTGGCGCCCCAACTCCCCAATCAGCCCTGCTCTGAGCCCGACCAGGGGCTGCACCTAGGGATTGTTCCCACCCTGTGGCCATTTGTGCATACACCGGCACTAAGTGGCTGCCTGAGTCCACGCCCCCCAGCCCAGTGCCCACAATGAGGGGCTGCCAGCTTGGGAGACATGCCACCAGTGGCAGCAGCTGCCACGTGGCCCGGGTCTGCCCACCTCCCAGCCTGGCGCCCACAATGCAGGTCTGGCTGTTGGCCTCAGGGGCGTGCGGAGACCCAGAAGCCACAGTGCGCATGGCCTGGGGTCTCCGCACGCCCCCAAGCCCAGCACTGGGTGCCCTCAATGCACAGGGTTGGCTGCTGGCCTCGGGGGCGTGCACCCCCCCCATGATGGGGACATGCCCCTAGCTCAGTGGACACAACGCAGGGGGTCCTCTGCACATGAGCTGCAGAGGAAACACCTTTTCTTTTCTTTTTTTAAAAATATATTTTATTGATTTTTTTTACAGAAAAGTGGGGAGAGGCATAGACAGTCAGAAACATCGATGAGAGAGAAACATTGATCAGCTGCCTCCTGCACACTCCCCACTGGGAATGTGCCCCTAACCAAGGGACATTCTGTTAACAGGAATCAAACCTGGGACCCTTCAGTCTGCAGGCCGACGTTCTATCCACTGAGCCAAATCAGTTCGAGCATAAACACCTTTTCTGACTGCTCATTGGCTAAGCTCCCTATACGCCGCCACTTGCAGTGGTCTTGGTAACTTGGGTTATAAGAATCCAAGAAGGTGATCTAGGGTTTTTCCACCACATTCCTGGAGGAAAAAACGAAGTTCCGCTGTTGGATGGCCTAAGAAATTTCATATCCTGCCCTAGACGGTTTGGCTCAGTGGATAGAGTCTCGGCCTGCCGACCGCAGGGTCTGGGTTCGATTATGATCAAGGGCATGCACCTAGGTTGCAGGCTCCTCCCTGGCCTGGGCCCAGGTCAGGGCTCATGCAGGAGGCAACCAATCAAAGTGTCCCTCTCACATTGATGTTTCTCTCTGTCTCTCCCTCTCTCTTCCACACTCTCTAAAAATCAATGGAAACATATCCTCAGGTGAGGATGAAAAAAAAAAGAAAGAAATGTCATATCCTATGAAAGACACATCTTGAAAATGCCTAAAGAAAGTTTTCATTTTTTCATGGTGAAGGGACTGGAGTCCGTCTTGATGAAAACACCTTGGCGGCTGCGGTGGCTGTCAGTGGCTGCAGCAGCGGGGTGATGGGGCTGCCACCTTCCCCTAATCAGCCAGGTCACCTCCCACAGAGGAAATCCCCTGAGGGCTTCCAGTCTGTGAGAGGGGGCAGGCTGGGCTGAGGGAACCACCCCCCACCCCCGCAGTGCACGAATTTCATGCACCGGGCCCCTAGTATGCATATAATTTCAATGTACTGGTGTTTGTTATGATTAACACTTGATAAAGGAGGGTTTCCCTGCTTTGGTGAGGGTACTGTCTTAGCTATGACTATTTTGTAGTGTTGTTTCCCCTCAAGTATGCTCATATTCAGCTTTCCAAACCCCATTATTCAATTAGACAGCTATTAGTAAATCATTAGCAGCAGTTGCAAAAGAGATGGGATGCTTCTTTCTTTATTCTTTTCCTTTTACTCTGCATCAACCAGGCAGATTATCCTGCAGTAATAAGTAACCTGAAAAATTACAGTGTCTTGAATTGGCAGAAGTTCATTTCATACTCCTTATGGATTGGCTGGGGCCCTTCCTTATTCTGTGGCAGGGGCTAATGGAATAGCCACCATCTGGAACATTGCTGCTCATTGCTGTGGAGGGAAAATAGCAGTAGCAAAGCATACAGTAAGTCTTAAAGCTCCTGCCCAGAAGTGACACATGTTCCATTTCACTGACCAAAACAAGTCAAATGCCCAAGTCCTGGCTCAAGGGAGTAGAAGATATCTTTCAATGGGGAGGTGATCCTCAGCTTAGTGAACAATGATAGAGTGTGCTGTTCTAGTCTGGACAGTTTGTATCCTTGGTACCTAGACAGGCACATAGTTGGTGTTCAATAAATATTTGTGGAATGAATGAATGGAATTGAAACCAGAACTTGCAAGACCCTTAAAGTCGCTAGCATCTCCTCATTTCATCTCCTACAATAGGGATTACCCAGTCTGAAAAGTATGAATGGAATGAGGTATAAGAAATTTATAGACTGGAATGGTGAGTTTGGCACTAAAAGAAGTGATGCCCCTGGGCTTGAAGGATTATAGTTTTTAGCCTTGACTCAAAAAAGTACCTTCCAGGCCAATGAATGGTTATTAAAAGCCAACTTCATGGCAAATAAAAACTGAGGTTTACAGTAGAGAGAGCAGAGGATCTAAAAGCAGTAGAAGACAAAGAATCTGCTCTTGAAAATTGATAGCCCTATGGGAAGACAAGGCATATACAATAAAAGACAATTTGAATAAACTCTGTGTAATTGGAAGAACATTGACTTGGAGCCAGTTCAATCTGAGTTTGAAAACTGGATCTAAAACTTTGCTTTGTATAACTTTGAAAATGTACTTTAACTTTTCTGAGTTTTATTGTGCTTATCTTTGAAATGTGGTAATAGCAGAGCTTATGTCACAGGATTGTTGTGCATATTAAATGGGATAATGAATGGTGTAAGCCCAACATATAGTGAGCAGACAATAAATAATAGCTAATATTTACTGAACACTTACTATATGATTGTATAATTCTAAGTGCTGTATGTCTGTGTGTATTTTCCATGTTCATTCTGAGGGTATATATATTTAATCTTTACCACAATCCTTTCAGATAGGTGAGATATGTGTTATTATATTCCCCATTTTACAACTGAGAAAGCTGAGGCACAGGGAGATTGTGTAGCTTACCCAAGGTATACAGCCAGTAAATGGGAACTGACTTTTAAACTCAAGTAGCCCAATCCTAGCAGCTGTACAAATTGTTATTTTTTTATAATTTTTATTATAATTGATGTACAATATTATATTAGTCTCAAGTGTATAACCCAGTGATTAGGCATTTATATAACTTATGAAGTGATTACCCCAATAAATGTAGTACCTATCTGACACTATACATGGTTAGTATGTTACTATCGGCTATATTCCCTATGCTGAAGTTTACATCTTCCTGACTATTCTGTAAGTGCCAATTTGTATTTAAGCCCTTCACCTTTCTTACCCATTCCCCAATCTCCGTCCCATCTGGCAATCATCAAAATGTTTTTGTATCTATGAGTCTCTTTCTGTTCTGCTTGTTCATTTATCTTATTTTTTTAGATCCACACTTAAGTGAAATCATATGCCATTTATATTTCTCTGTCTGACTTACTTCACTCAGCAAAATACTCTCTAGGCCCATCCATGTTGTTGCAGATGGCAAGATTTCATTCTTGTTTAAAGCTGAGTAGTCACCATTGTATATATGCACCACTTTATCCATTCATCTATTGATGGATACTTAGATTGCTTCCTCAGCTTGGCTATTATAAGTAATGCTGACTTGAACATATGGATGATATATATGTATTTATTGACCCATTTTATTATTCATATATTTGATCTTTTAGTTTTTTTCTTCTTCTTAAAGAAGACCCTTTATCATTTCTTGTAATACTGGTTTGGCAGTGATGAACTCCTTTAGCTTTTTCTTGTCTATGAAGGTCTTTACCTGTCCTTCAATTCTAAATGATAGCTTTGCTGAGTAGAGTAATCTTGGGTGTGGGTCCTTGCTTCCCATCCCTTTGAATATTTCATGCCAATCCATTACGGCCTACAAAGTTTCTGTTGAGAAATTAGCTGACAGTCTTATGGGTGCTCCCTTGTAGGTAGCTGACTGCTTTTCTCTTGCTGCTTTTAAGATATTAAGATTCTTTGTCTTTAACCTTTGGAATTTTAATTATGATGTGTCTTGCTGTGGACATCTTTGGGTTCATCACCAGGTTAGGGAAATTTTCAGTCATTAGTTCTTCAAATAAGTTTTAAATTCCTTGTTCTCCCTTTTCTCCTTCTGATAACTCCATGATTGGAATATTAGTACACTTAAAGTTGTACCAGAGGCTTCTTTAACTACCCTGACTTTTTTTTGGACTGGGTGTTTTTTGCTTCTTTATCTTTCAAATTGCTGGTTTGATCCTCTGTTCATCTACTGTACTGTTGATTTTCTATAATGTATTCTTCATTTCTGACTGGTTCATTTTTATGTTTTCTAGCTCCATTTTTATGTGTTCCATCTTATTGTTGAAGTTCTAAATGAGATCCTTGAGCATCCTTATAATCAGTGTTTTGAACTCTACTTCTGGTAGATTGCTTATCTCCGTATTGTTGAGTTATTTTCCTGAAGTTTTGTTCTGTTCTTTCATTTGGGACATGGTTTTTTGTCTTTTGACTTTGGCTGCCTCCCTGTGCTTGTTCCTATGTATTACATACAGCTACTACATCTTCAGGTCTTGGAATAGTGGCCTTAGGTAGTAAGTGTCCAGTAAGGCCCATTGGTGCAGCCTCTCTGGGTCACCCAAGGTGGTGGTGCTTCAAGTGCACTCCCTGTGTGGACTGTGTGCACCCTCCTATTATAGTTTAGCCTTGATTACTCTCAATAGAAGAGGTTTTCCCCCAGGCTTATTGGCTGTGAGGACTGGCAGTGACCACAGCAGAAGACCTGCTATGCAGGGCCTGACCCCACAGAGTAGGACTCAATTCAACTGGGCTCTGGTGCCTACTGAGTCTTCCCCTTGAGTGCGTTGACCATGAAGGTGGTTGGGTCATGCTTTGGTGCAGTCAGAAGCTGTTCTGGGGCCTTCTGGGAGGTGCAGTCCAAGGTCAGCTACTGCCTGTGCCCTGCTCAGGGCCACTAGCATGAACTACAAAGCAATCCTCAGATGGCTGTTACTTGTGCTGTGTTTGGAGGTGCCTAGGAGAGGCCAAGCTATAAACCAAGGACAGCTTCAGCTAGTTCTGGGCCTGAGGCTACTTAGCAAGAGGTATGGGTCACACTGAAACCAGATACTGCTTATCTGAGAGATTTTATGAAAGTCTGCAGCCTGAGTCAAGACAGGATGTTTGTATGGAAAAGTCACTGGAAACAGTTTGGGAGGGTCTAAAAGCTGGGCGAGGCATGGTCTCAGGGAATCACCAGGGCAAGGCAGTGTTAAATATGATGCCCCCCTTCTGGCTTTGTATGGTGGTGGGACTCAGCAAGGGAAACAATGGCTTCTGCCAGCACTTATATCTGAGAGAAATCTGCCCTTCCATCCCTCGTCCTGAAACCTGGTTATTTAGTTCCTCCCTGTGGGAACCCTAATCAGAGTACACCAGATGTCCAAGGCCAATTTGCATATAAGGCCCTATGCAGAGTATGCCGAATGTTCAAGGTCAATTTGCCATACACAGATGCAAAAGCAAGGACACAGCAATCTTACTGTATGCACTGTACAGGCATACCTTTCTATAACCCAAATATTGATGTCACTATTTGGCAAGAAGCCTCTTTTGTCTGAGCTTGTATAAAGATGTGTTACTGACTAGCTGGTGCATGGTATGGCTCCTGTGTTTGTTACTATATTAACAAGGGCTGCTTTGTGCAGCTATTTCGTGAGGCTACTTTGAAGAACTATTTTGTCTGATGGCTACTTGTTAGCAATGGCTACTTGGTCTATAATAAACACTCTTCTATATGCCTACAAATTCTCATATCTTCTCCATCTAACACCCAGAATATTAGGCTCCATGCTCCCATACTCCCCATACATCCCTGATGCCTTTCCAGCTCTTGCCTCAGCACTGGAGCTCAGAGGGAGCGAGTCCCAAGTATGTCCATGGGTGGGCCCTTTAAGAGGAGCACCTGGGCCGAAACCGGTTTGGCTCAGTGGATAGAGCGTCGGCCTGTGGACTGAGGGGTCCCAGGTTCGATTCCGGTCAAGGGCATGTCCTTGGGTTGCGGGCACATCCCCAGTGGGGGGTGTGCAGGAGGCAGCTGATTGATGTTTCTCTCTCATTGATGTTTCTTACTCTCTATCTCTCTCCCTTCCTCTCTGTGAAAAATCAATAAAATATATTTTTAAAAAAGGAGCACCTGGGGCTCCCACAGACCTCCATCTCACTCAGCCACAATTTCCTCTAGTTTTCACAGCCAGAATTTTTGGGGACTTCTCTTCCCAACATTGGAACCCTGGGCTTGGGGACCTAGTGTGGGACTGGGCACCCTTGCTCCTCAAGAAAAACTTCTGCATCTGAGATATTCCTCCTGATTTTTAACTGCCACATGAGGGTGTGGGACCAGCCTATTCAAGTGTCTCTACCCTTCCTACCAGTCTTAATGTGGTTTCTTATTTATATCCTTAGTTATAGAACTTGTATTAAGCTAGATTTCAGGTGATTCTGAGTGACGGTTGTTCTGTAACTTAGTTGTAATTTTGATGTGGTTATGGTAGGTTCTGAGTACTGTGTTTACCTATGACACTATCTTGACTGGAAGCTTAGCAGTTTCTCTCCATCAAAATGCTGTGCTGTAGGTAAGCATGGGATATGCAAACAACATTAAGTAGTAAAGACTGTACTAGTACATACCATTAAGTGTATTCAGAAAGCAGTAAACTATGCAGCTAGAAGTAGGTCAAGGAATTATTATGGAGTTTTGGAATTGGACAAACTTTGATTATTGAAGGTATTGTCTTGGACTAAAATAGAGACTAAAAATATTGGTTATGATTAACTGTAATGAGTAGTTAGTGAACAATTTGAAAGTATTTATGAACAAGGGCTATATATCTTGGTAGAGATGAGAAAGTGTAGGTCTTTAAAGAAGGAAGCTTTACAGGATGAAATAATGAGGCAAGGCTTTTATAAAAGAGGTAGAATCTTAAAATTTAGATTTTTCAGATAGAAAACAAACAAGGGCATTGAATGTGGAAAAGTGATGTCAGACAATGACAGTCCTGAATGAAGAGGAAAACTGATCTTAAGGAGCTACAACACAGACACACGTGCGCGCGCGCACACACACACACACACACACACACACACACACAAGATGGTGGCATTAATACCTTTCATGAGTATTCCACGTTCTTGTTCATAGAGAGAGACTGTGAACTTAGTTTGCATTCATACACAACTGCTATCACATACTAGCTGCATAACCTTGAATACATTGCTGACTTAATTTGATTATCAGTGATCAATTTTTATGTTTATAATGTGTGTATGATAGCAAAATATTTATCACAGAGTTGTTATTTTAGTAATTAATTTAGACAGTAGCTATGAAAATAGTGAAAGAGCTCCCCAAATATTACTTTTCTACATTTTATTGGGTCCTCTTGTGAAGTAAACAGTGCAAGTTTCATTATTGAACTTTTTTTTTTTTCAGAGAAATAAACTGAGATTCAGAGAAACCAAAGTTGAGGGAAATCAAGTGTTTTGTTCCCAAGCTACATGGTCCTTAATTCGTATAAGGTCATTCTGACTTCCAGTCTTAAATACATTCTTTTGTCATTATATTTCTAGTAAAAGAGCTAGGTGAGAGCACAATTTCATGGAAATAGGACCCAAGAAATAAGTAAGAGGGAAGCAGAACCAATTCCGACTTTGTATTTGTGTGGGCAAAGCAATTTGAAAAAGGCTCTAAGTAGCCCAGAGGCACCATGAGGGTCCTGTTGGTGGGATAGGTACCCAAATAGGTAGCAGGATGCAGACAGTGTGGACTGCATTACAAACCAAAAATTTCTTCCTCTCAGTTTGACCAGGTGCAGTTTGACCAACATGAGAGTTGGCCCTTTTTCATAATACATATTTTGCAAAGAGAATTTGATCCAAAATCATGAATATAGGTATGTGTATATGTGCACATGGGTGTGCGCAAATACGTCTCTATGAACCCACACACATATACACACATAATGGTGGGATGGTGGAGATGAAAGGGAATGATTAATGTTTGGAATTTTTTAACAGAAACATTGGCACCTAAAAATGGGGTACATAGAACAATATGAAACATCACAATGCAAAAGCTAGGATGAACCGCATTCACCCTTACATACTTGACCTAATTAGACACCCGCTAGTCCCACCAACCATCTCACCCTCTCATTCCCTCCCTGGAAGCTGTATTTCCTCCTCCTCCTACTTCTATATTCACCAGTTGCAGCAGGGTGATTTCTAGAGAAATTGAATTCATTAGAATTTTTATGGATAATTATAGTTGCAATATGCTTGGAGTCATTTTATTAAAGCAGTTATGAGGTAATTAATCTTGTCAATAACCTCTGGAGTGAATGTGCATTTTCTATATTCTCCATGTTTTTTTTTTTGCTTCTGTTCAAGTCTCTGAAAATATCCAAATGTGTTTGCATTTACGTTCTCACCCACCTCCAGAGCTCACAGCCAGTCGGGAGCCCAGACCAGACTTATTTTCTTGGCCAAGGAAGGAGATAAAGACCAGAAGATCTTTAGTTGGCCTTTGTTTTTTTTCTGTTCTTCGCTACTTAAGAATGAAGAACTACCTGTGGCCCAGTGTCTCTCTTTAGCTCCTTTTTCCCAAATTAGGAAAAATGATGGTGTTGCTGGATAATGATTAGCAATGCAAGGGCTTCTGAAGCCTATTTCTTATTTCTAAGAAGAACTGAAAAGCAAAAATCTGAAGATAATGCGTATAGTAGTATGAAATTTGGATGCTTAGCATTGCTACTTTCTTTAAATAGGCATTTAATATAGGATCCAGTTTTCAAAACAAATTAAGTAAAAAAAAAATCTATGAACTGAAAATTTTGGAAAATGCTAGTTTGCTGAACTCAGAACCTAACTACAACTCAGTATATATTTTAATTGGACTGTGAACCAACTTAAAGAATTTCCCCCTACATGTATGAATCAGAACAGCTCAATCCGAAAAATATATACATATATTTTAAAATAAGGTTTTAAATATTAGGACATTTAAATACTAGAAAATCAAAACATTATATTAATGGAACCTACTCTCATCGACACATAGTTACACTTAACTTCCCAAGAACATACCTTCCATGTAAAGAGGCCACCTTTTCTCTTCCTATTGTTTGTGAAAGCTTCTGTCTTAAGAATTGCTAATAGCAATGCAGGCAGTCTGTGGAGAATCAAAAGACAAGCCATTTTTTGATCTTCTTCTTATGACTCATGTTCTCTGTAACTCAAAGGTAATGCTAGTGATGGCCATTATTCTTGTTGGCAAGGTGGCTCAAGAGATCTGTGACAAGCTGGCCCCTCTGTTAGAATTACTTTCATCTTACCTCTGTGGCTGCTGAGCCAGAGAAAGCCTCCATTAAGGGCCCACATTTACGTATAGACACATGCCCAATTCTGAAAGCATGCATTCCACTAATGGACACACGTTCACCATATTCCCCAATTTTCATGTTGAACTATTCTTGCCCTTTACCTGCCAAATTTATAGACATGGCATCTATTATCCATTCAGCTTTTTAAATGAATCGTGAACTTCCAGTGAAATTTTTGGAATGATATAATTATCTGCCAACATTACCTCAATATTATCTGTTAATAATTTTGATAACAATAAGAATGGGGTAATAGTTTCTATTCAGTCACCTAGTCAGCAGGATGTGTAGTGGAATTATGTCTACCTTAACACAGAACAAAGGGAGTTGAGATGGTTCTTAGTTAAAATTAATTTCTTTTCTGGCAATAAAAGGAGTCTAATTAACAAAATACAATAGCTTCTAATCTATAATATCTCTTGGTCACAAAACTGTTGCCAAGGTTACATTGTTTACAAGACAGCCTCCCTGTTTTTGGACAGGGAAATAGTACCCACAGTGAAGTTGAGTATTAGACAATAAGCTAAACTGTGATTTGGTGAAATTCCCTAACTCTACCAGTTTGAGCAGTTTGGTGGGTTTCACACTCCAAAGTCAGTTTCCATATATGCTGCCTGATTGGCTAGGGTCTAGAGTTGATTAGTAGGCATTAAATAGCAAGTATTAATACTTGGGAAACCTCACTGGGACTGCAATATGTCTGGAAGTGGTTCTTCATTTTGGGGGAGGGGAGACTTTGTCCACTTTGGGAATCACATGGAAGCTATTGATTTTCTACAAAGAAATACTTAGATGCCACACATTTTGTAGATAATAATAGGAGGTACACTAATATTATAAACCATGATCTAGATAAATCTTTTTTTTAAATATATATTTTATTGATTTTTTACAGAGAGGAAGGGAGAGAGATAGAGAGTTAGAAACATCGATGAGAGAGAAACATCGATCAGCTGCCTCCTGCACATCTCCTACTGGGGATGTGCCCACAACCCAGGTACATACCCTTGACCGGAATCGAACCTGGGACCTTTCAGTCCGCAGGCCGACGCTCTATCCACTGAGCCAAACCGGTTTTGGCGATAAATCTTATATTAATTGCTAAGTGCATAAGCTTAAGCAGCGCTTAGACCAGCGGTTCTCAACCTGTGGGTCGCGACCTCTTTGGTAGTCAAATGACCCTTTCACAGGGGTCGCCTAAGACCATCCTGCATATCAGATATTTACATTACGATTCATAACAGTAGCAACATTACAGTTATGAAGTAGCAAGGAAAATAATTTTATGGTTGGGTCACAACATGAGGAACTGTATTTAAAGGGCCAGAAGGTTGAGAACCACTGCCTTAGACCAACATTATAGGCATAGCTTTGGGAAACGGGGGGCAGTGGATCAAATGTTTTCATTATGTCCTGGGTGTACTTGAAAATAAGAACCATATGTCCCTCAGAACTTATCTGTATGTGTTACATAGTTTAACATTTCCTACTACTTTCAACTCCAATACTTTAACCCAGTCTTGGTCTTCTGGGAATATATAGAATGAACTTTGTAACTTTCCTGATGTTTTTTGCATGGCTAACATCCTAGGAAATTCATTTCATTAGTAATTAGCAAGCTCAATATCTAGCCTGGCTGCTGAATAATAGATGACATCTTTTAATGCTCTCATGTACATTCTAATAGACCCATCAGTGAAATAACCAAAGACAGGAAACACTAATCTTTGAGTAGACTCTGGTTTGTCTATTGTAAATATTATTGCTAAAATTACATTTTCTGATAATTCAACTTTACAACACACTTTCTCTTTGTCACCAAAGTGTGCCCCCTAAACTAGAGGCATTTAAATTGTAGTATGTCCATGAGTTTCAGCATATCTATGTTTCACTATGGAAGGTTTTATGGTAGCAACATAAGAGGTACTTGTTCCTTAAAAATGACTTTATTGAGAAACTAAGATGGCGGCATAGATAAACACCAGGAAATTGTCGCCTCACACAACAATTGAAGAATACCGCAAGGGTCAGAGCAAACATCGTCCAGAACAACAGGAAGGCTGGCTGAGTGTAATTTCTACAACTAGAAGAAAAGAGGGGCACGCTGAGAGCCAGGGGAGCTGCGGAGGTGAGGTGCAGAGGTGCGGAGGTGAAGTGCAGAGGTACTGCGGCTGCTCGCGCGCGGAAAGGGGGTGGCGCCTGAGGACGCGGCTGTCTTTTTGAATCACAAGCTCCCAACTGCTCTGAACTCCGGTTCCAGCGGGTCTCTGGGGACCCAGGGCTCATACAGGGAGAGGCTGGTCTGTCAGGCGGCAGCGGGCGAACTTGAGGGCGGCTTTCCCTCAGAGGTGCTTGCAGCCTTTACCGGGACACTGAGACGCACGGCTCTGGGGGCGCGGAGAATCACCATAGCTGCTCTCACCGCCCTTTGACTCCCTGAGACCCCGCCCCACCCAGGCTGTGGCAGAGGTTTTTGCATGTGAATGTACCTAACTACAGCCCAGCCAGGCAGACCCGGAACTCCCAAGAGAAGGCCCAAGGCCCCGCAGCGGCTTGCATTGCTTCACAGCTGAGCCTCTTAGTGGCTCCTGCTGTGTGGCCTCAGGCAGGGGCTAAATTAGCACCTCCTTAGATCCAGGAGCCACTGCACCCAGTGGTCAGAGGGGGACCATTCTCCCACTTCAGACACAGCTGATTCCCACAGCCAATTGGCCTGGAGGTCAATTCCTCCCAGTGATCCTACAACAACCAAGGCACCAAGAGTGCACCAAGAGTGCCCACCTCAGGTAACTGGGGAGGCTGAGCCACTGGGCCCTACAGGACACCTGGCGCGCAGGGCCACTCTATCAACACAGGGAAGCAGCCAAAATGCGGAGACAAAGAAACAGGTCACAAATGGCAGAAATGGAAGAAAGCAAACGACTGGATATAGAGTTCAAGGCCACGTTTATAAGGTTTTTCAAGAATTTTATGGAAACCGCCGATAAATTTAATGAATCCCTCAAGGAGTATAGTGAGACCATGGAGGACATGAAAAAGGACCAACTAGAAATTAAGCATACACTGACTGAAATAAAGAATAATTTACAGAGATCCAACAGCAGACAAGAGGATCCCAAGAATCAAGTCAAAGATTTGAAATACAAAGAAACAAAAAATACCCAACCAAAAAAGAAAAAAGAAAAGAGATTCAAAAAATATGAAGATAGTGTAAGGAACCTCTGGGACACTTCAAGCGTACCAACATCAGAATTATAGGGGTACCAGAAGGAGAGAGAGGGCAAGATATTGAAAACCTTTTTGAAGAAATAATGACAGAAAACTTCCCCTACCTGGTGAAAGAAATGGACTTACAAGTCCAGGAAGCGCAGAGAACCCCAAACAAAAGGAATCCAAAGAGGACCACACCAAGACACATCATAATTAAAATGCCAAGAGCAAAAGATAAAGAGAGAATCTTAAAAGCAGCAAGAGAAAGACAGTCAGTTACCTACAAGGGAGTACCCATTCGACTGTCAGCTGATTTCTCAACAGAAACCATGCAGGCCAAAAGAGAGTGGCAAGAAATATTCAAAGTGATGAATAGCAAGAACCTGCAACCAAGATTACTTTATCCAGCAAAGCTATCATTCAGAATGGAAGGTCAGATAAAGAGCTTCACGGATAAGAAAAAGCTAAAGGAGTTCATCACCACCAAACCAGCATTATATGAAATGCTGAAAGGTATTCTTTAAGAAGAGGAAGAAGAAAAAGGAACTCTTACCATTTGCCACAGCATGGATGGAACTGGAGAGTGGATAAATACCACAGGATCTCACTCATTTGTGGAATATAATGAACAACATAAACTGATGAACAAGGACTGATCCAGAGACGGAGAGGCATTGATTGGACTGTCGGGCCTTGGAGGGAAGGTAGGGGAGGGTGGGGGCAAGGGGGAAAGATCAACCAAAGGACTTATATGCAAGCATATAGGCCTAACCAATGGACACGCACAACGGGGGGGTGAGGGGATGAGCAGGGGGGGGGTAGAGGGTACACATATGTAATATCTTAATCAATAAAAAAAAAATGACTTTATTACATCTAAGTGCATCCAAAATGATTTTGGCCTCACAGAGACTTTGAATTAAACCTCTTTGGGTAAGAGCTAGTGTATTCTTTCATCTCATTTCTCATAGTCTCCTGCCACTGAGACCTTCTGCTCTCATTTGATATCATTGCCTTCTCTGTCATTCTATCACCCACTTTTCTTCCTGGCATCCAGGGCACTATGTTTTTTGGTACTTCACATGAGATTCCTTTCTTCATGCCCAGTTGAAATGTAAACAGTCTGCTTCTCTTATTGCCCTCAAGTGGTTTCAATAAGCCCTTGTCCTCAAAGGGCCAAACCTAGCACATCCCTGGCCCTCACTGCAAGTGCCTACTAGTGAAAATAAAAGGCTACAGGGACCACCCAAACGCTAGATATTCCAGCAACACACACCAGGCCTATTCCCCCTTCTCCTCCTGCACTTCTGCAACTCAAACCTCTGAGATGGATTCAGTACGTTGAGCTTCTGGAGTGTGGTGGCCAATCATTTTTGTCTGTGATTGAAAAAGTGAGCTTAATGGGTCTATTTCCACTCCTGCCTGCATCATCTATAGTGCCAACTTTGTCAAGCACTCTGAGTACAGCTCATAAAGTTTGCATTCTATTTTTCCCATTGGAATTACTGTGCAATTTGCATTGAGTGCTTTTATATTTAAGTACATGAAAATTGTACCCAAATGTCCCAATTCCAAAATCAGGTAAGTGACAATAAGTTGTACTTCATATTGCTAAAATATATTACTGAAAAATAGTACTAAAATGTATTTCTTTTAGTAGAATGAACTCTCTGGTCATTTGGTTGCATGTCCCCTACCACACTGTAGAGATGAGGAAGGGTGAAAACTGTTTTTCCTCCAAAGAAGCCAAAGTCCTGTGGGGGAAGCTGCAAAGGCCTGCCTTATCAACACTAATAAAAGAGAAAAATGGTAATTGGCGTACGACGATACCCTTTTCATTGGCTAATCAGGGCTATATGCAAATTAACTGCCAACTAAGATTGGCAGTTAACTGCCAACTAAGATTGGCAGTTAACTGCCAACTATGATTGGCAGTTAACTGCCAACTATGATTGGCAGTTAACTGTCAACAAGATGGCGGTTAATTTGCATATGTAGGCACAATGCAGGGAGGTGAAAGGGAAAGCAGGAAGAAGCCCCCTGCCACTGACAGTGATCGGAAACCCAGGGGGGAGCTAAGAGCTGGGGGGCAGGGCAAAGGCGGCCCTGGGGCCGCCTTTGCCCTGCCCCCCAGCCATGATCAGAGAATCAGGTGCCTTTTCCGCCCTGGCCAGTGATAGCAGGAAGTAGGGGTGGAGCCAGCAATGGGAGCTGGGCACGGTCAAAGCTGGCAGTCCCAGGAGCTAGGGGCCCCTTGCCTGGGCCTAAAGCGAAGCCCACGATCTCGGGGCCGCTGCAGCTGTGGGTCCCCGCTGCCCGGGCAGGACGCCTAGGCCAGAGGCGTTAGGCCTGGGCAAGGGGCCGATCCTGCGATTGGAGGGTGATGGGGGTCAACGCCTGAGGGCTCCCAGTATGTGAGAGGGGGCAGGCTGGGCTGAGGGACACTCCCCCACACACACACCCAGTGCACGAATTTCGTGCACCGGGCCCCTAGTGTTACATAAGACCCTTTATCATTTACCACTGGACCTTCTTCTCTGTCCATTCTCACAACTGAGACCTCGCTGAGAATTGCTATATTAGACTTCGGATTTTCTGAGAAATGGAACTGAGACTTGATCATTCCTATATACAAAGTATGGGAGAGTGAGGAGGTGTCTGGAAACACGTTGGTTGGTTGGATGGTTAGCTGGTTGGGTTGATGGAATAACAGTGTAGTAGTTTAGAGTCAGAGTGCCTGTATCCCAGCTTTGCCATTAATTTTTTATTTGAACTTAGGCAAGTTATCTCACCTCTCTAGCCCTCAACATTAAGCATAGATAATATTATATCCACCTCAGAGTACATTTTGTTTATTTTAGCTCACATTTATTGTATCTATTATATACTATACACTGTCTTTACTACTGTACATAGATTAATTCATTTAATCATCCCTGTGAGGATTAAGTGGAATAAAGCAAACTCTCTAGCATTTAGTAAATGCTCATAAATGCTAGTTATTATGAAAGAGAGACAGTCTGGGCATAGCTATGAAGTTCTGCCTCTAAATCACAACCTGAATAATCTTAGAGGTTTAGCCTGCCTCATCCTCTCCAATGTTTCATATTAGTCCTCCGCTCCTTGAGGTCTGTTATCATAGGACAACTTAAAAAAAAACACATAAAAAACTCTTAGGTTTCTATTCTTGAGAGTTTTCTTTCTACAGAATGTCCCTATATTCCTTATTCCCCAGTGATGTGTAGGACTAGTGTTTGTGAAAAAGGATACATGGTCTGGGTCTTAATAATTGCTCCTCTGTTTAATTTTAGTTTAGTGATCCTGACCCCAAACTTTGCCTGGCTTGGATGAGCCCGGCTGTTGTAGCCCCAGTGGCTGAATGCAATCCTCCTTAAGGGGAAGTGTTGTTCTTTAGGGACCCATTTCTGTGCTATATCCAAGGTGTGCATGGTACTAAGAGCAGGAGAAACTCTTTAACTGACCTTTACTTAAACTAATTTTCTGAATTAACTAACCCTCTGTAAAACATACTGACTGTGCCCATAGCACTCTGTTGTGATTGAGTCATGTAAGTGGGCTCAGTTGTCACTGAATCGGTTCCCAAGACCTTTGTGGCCTTTTCCCCTTTGTAGACTGCTCAGACCAGTAACAGGCCATTCAGGACAGGGCATTCAACATTGGCATTTTAACTTTAACCTTGAGTTTTGGGAGTTTATTACCTCATTCCTTTGAATGATACTGGTAAGATGAGGCATACTGATGTGCCCTGAGTTACAGTGCACTGAGCTATTGACCCTTCTAGATTATCTAATAGATACTGAGGCAGCCAGAGTCCCTGGGCTATTTTTGCCTCTAGCCATGAGCACACTTGTCATTTTACTTTGATGAACCATATCAACTTTATCACTTTCACCTGTGTCATGACATGGACAAATCAGGAAGTGTTGTTTTTAGAGCATTACTTAACAAATGCCTTTTAATTTTAGAGCCACAATATGTGAATCAGGTTAAAAGTGAATCTGCTTTCTTAATACCACTGAACTGATTGTATGCTTAAAATGTTTAAGATGGTAAATTTTATGTGATGTGTATCTTACTATAATTTAATTTTTTTTTAAAGTGAACCTACTTTGAGTAAAATACCAGACAGGTCCTGGAACCTTGGCATTCCTCTCAGCAGAATCTGACAGATTCAGGGAACACAGCTGAGAAAGCACTGCTTTAGAGCAAGAATTGGAAGCCTCACTCTCCCCTTGGGCTCTAGTATCTGCAATAGAACCTTGCTCTGAAAAGCAAGCCTTCAGCAACTCTGCAGTGAAGCAGATTGCCTCCTAGGCTTTGTCACTGAACAGGTTTACTCTCCCTGACAGTGTGCCCTCTATCAATCTCCTTGGACACTCAGTGCCAATAGAACTTGACCCTTCATTTTCCTCCCAAACACGAAACATCACCTATCATAAATGTATATAAATATTTAGTGACAAGGCTTTTCATCACCATGCTGTAAATGCACCCCTTTTGAAGGGCATAAAATAAAAAGAAAACCTCTCTGCCCGGTTTTCATCCCATTCCTGTCAGGTAAAACCATTACTGACAGTTTTGTACTTTTTGTCTCTGTTTATCTTTCTAAAAATATATTTGCACATAAATCATCTACCTTTAAGTATGTACAGTCCATTTTACACATGTGATCTTGCAGTTTTCTCTTTTTACTTAATAACATATCTTTGTAATCACTTCACATCATCACTTATATACATCAATCTTTATAACAGCTGCATAGTATTCCATTGAATGATTGTAACATATTTTATTTTTTAATTTATTTTTAATTATAGTTGACATACACTATTACATTAGTTTCAGGTATTCAACATTTATACATACCTTATAATGTGATAGCCATAAGTGTGTAGATATTTAAATGTTATTGACTAGCCCGGCCAGCGTGGCTCAGTGGTTGAGCTTTGATCTATGAACCAGGAGGTCATGGTTCGATTCCATTTGGGGCATATGCCTGGGTTGTGGGCTCGATCCCCAGTGTGGGGTGTACGGGAGGCAGGTGATTGATTCTCTCTCATCATTGATGTTTCTATCTCTCTCTTCCTCTCTGAAATCAATAAAAATATTTTTAAAAATGTTATTGACTATAATTCTTATGCTGTACATTATATCCCTTTGATTTATCTTATAACTGGAAGTTTGTACTCTTTAATCTCCTTCCCCTTTTCTGCCCACCCCTTACCCCTTCCCCACTAGCAACCATCAGTTCGTTCTCTGTATCTATGAGTTTGTTTCTGTTTTATTTTGTTTGTTTGAGTTGTCTTCTTAGATTCTATATATATTTAAAATCAGTTGGTATTTGTCTTTTTCATTCCAGTTTATTTCACCTAACATAATAGGTCTATCAATATTGTCGCAAATGGCAAGATTTCATTATTTTCATATATATATATATATATATATATATATATATATATTTACATATATATATTTACATATATATATTTACATATATATATATATATATATATAGAGAGAGAGAGAGAGAGAGAGAGAGAGAGAGAGTAATATATATATCACATCTTCTTTATTCATTCATCTACCCATGGACATCTAGGTATCTAGGTTACTTCCATATCTTGGCTATTGTAAAGAATGCTGCAATAAACATAAAGGTCCATATATCTTTTCAAATTATTGTTTCTGTTTTCTTCAGGTTAATACCCAGAAGTGGAATTTCTGGGTTACATGGTAGTTCTATTTTTTTTATTTTTCAAGAAAGCTCCATACTGTTTTACACAGTGGTTGCACCAATTTACAGTCCTGCTAACAGTGCCCAGAGGTTCTTTTTTCTTCATATCTTTTTCAACACTTGTTATTTATTGTCTTTTTTATAATAGCTAATCTGACAGGTGTAAGGTGATACCTCATTGTGGTTTTTATTTGTATTTCCCTAATGATTGGTGGTGATGAGCATCTTTACATGTGTCTGCTGTTCATCTTTATATCTTCTTTGGAGAAACATCTATTCTGATCCTCTGCCTATTTTTTGATTGGATTATTTGATGTGATTTTTTGTGTTGAGTTGTATGAGTTCTTTATATATTTTGGATATTAACCTCTTATCATATACTAGGGGCCCGGTGCACGAAATTCGTGCACTGGGTGTGTGTGGCGGGGGAGTGTCCCTCAGCCCAACCTGCCTCCTCTCACATACTGGGAGCCCTCAGTGGTTGACCCCCATCACCCTCCAATCGCAGGATTGGCCCCTTGCCCAGGCCTGACTCCTCTGATAGAGGCGTCAGGCCTGGGCAGGGGACCCTCATTTCCCCCCATCACTGGTTCTTCCCCCAGCCCAGGCCTGATGCCTCTGGCCCAGGCGTCAGGCCTGGGCAGGGGACCCCCAGACCCCTCCGATTGCTGGCTCTGCACCTTGCCCAGGCCTGATGCCTCGGACAGAGGCATAGACCCCCATCACCCTCCAATCACCTGATCGGCCCCTTGCCCAGGCCTGAGGCCTCTGCCAGAGGTGTCAGGCTTGGACAGGGGACCCCCATCTCCCCCCGATCACTGGCTCTGACCCCCGCCCAGGCCTGAGACCTCTGGCCCAGGAATCATGCCTGGGCAGGGGACCCCCATCTCCCTCTGATCGCTTGCTCCATCCCCCGCCCAAGCCTGATGCCTCTGACCCAGGCTTCAGGCCTAGGCAAGGGGACCATCATATCCCCCCAATCCCCGGCTCCGCCCCCCACCCAGGCCTGATGCCTCTGGCCCAGGCATCAGGCCGGGGCAGGGGACCCCCAGCCCCCCGCCCAGGCCTGATGGCTCGGCCAGAGGAGTTGACCCTTATCACCCTCCGATCACCAATCACGGATCGGCACCTTGACGAGGCCTGAGGCCTCCGGCAGAGGTGTCAGGCCTGGGAAGGGGACCCCCTGCTCCCTGGGGTTGCAGGCTCCGCCCCTGCCCCCCCGTGGTTGCAGGCTCCACCCTTACCCAGGCCTAACGCCTCTGGCTGAGGCGTCCGGCCGGGGCAGCAGGGACCTGCAGCTGCAGCGGCCCCGCGATCGTGGGCTCTGCTTTAGGCCCAGGCAAGGGACCCCTAGCTCCTGGGACTGCCAGCTTCGACCATGCCCAGCTCCCATCACTGGATCCACACCTACTTCCTGTTATCACTGGCCAGGGCGGCAAAGGCACCTGATTCTCCTATCATGGCTGGGGGAAGGGCAAAGGCGGCCCCAGGGCCGACTTTACCCTGCCCCCCAGCTCTTAGCTCCCCCCCTGGGTTTCCGATCACTGTCAGTGGCAGGGGGCTTCTTCCTGCTTTCCCTTTCGCCTCCCTGCATTGTGCCTACATATGCAAATTAACCGCCATTTTGTTGGCAGTTAACTGCCATCTTAGTTGGCAGATAATTTGCATATAGCCCTGATTAGCCAATGATAAGGGTAGCGTCGTATGCCAATTACCATTTTCCTCTTTTATTAGTGTAGATATCATTTGCTAATAGCTTCTCCCATTCAGTTGGTTGTCCTTTAGTTCTGTTGATGGTTTCCTTCATTGTGTAAAAGCTTTTTAGTTTGATATAGTCATATATATATATATATATATATATATATATATATATATATATTGCTTTTGATGCCTTTGCCCTAGAGACATCCAAAAAATATTGCTAAGACCAATGTCAAAGACTTTATTGCCAATGTTTTCTTCTAAGAGTTTTATGGTCTCAGGTCTTACTTTTAAATATTTAATCCATTTTGAGTTTATTTTGTATATGATATAAGAAAATGGTCCAGTTTCATTTTTCGTAGGTATCTGCCCAGTTTTCTCAACACCATTTATTGAAGAGATTGTCTTTTCACCATTGTATATTTTTGCCTATTGTGTCAGATTAATTGGCCACATAAGAATTTGTTTCTAAGTTCTCTATTCTGTTCCATTAATCTTATGTCTGTTTTTGTGCCAGTACCATACTGTTTTGATTTCTGTAACTTTATAGTACAGTTTGAAATCAGGGATCATGGTGCCTCCAAATTTGTTCTTTTTTCAGGATTGGTTTGGTTATTCATGGTCTTTTATGCTTTCATATAAATTTTAGAATTATTTGTTCCAGTTCTGTGAAAAATGCAATTGGTATTTTGATAAGTAGTGAATTGAGTCTGTAGTTTGCTTTGGGTGTTACGGATGTTTTAACAATATTAACTCTTCCAGTTCATGAGAACAATATATCTTTCCTTTTGTTTGTGTCTTCTTCAATGTCTTATATATTTTGGAGTATATGTCTTTCACAGTCTTGGTTAAGTTTATTCCTAGGTATTTTAATATCTTTAATGCAATTATAAATTGCTTTCTTAATTTTTTCTGATAATTTGTTATTAATATATATAAATGCAACATAGTTTTAAATATTAATTTTTCATCCTGCAACTATATTGAATTAATTTACTTGAATAGTTTTTGTGTGGAAGCTTTAGGGTTTACTCTACATAGTATCATTTCATATGTGGATAGTGGATAGTGACAATTTTATTTCTTCTATCCCAATTTGAATACTCTTTATTTTTTTCTTGTCCTAGCTGTAGCTAGCACTTCCAATACTATGATGAATAAGGGTCATGCAGTATGCATCATTGTCTTTTTTTCCCATTTTAGATAAAAAAATCTTTCAGCTATTCACCATTGAGTATGATGTTAATTGCTGGTTTGTCAGATGTAGCCATCATTATGTTGAGTTATTTTCTTTCTATACCCACTTTGCTGAGAGTTTTTATCATAAATGGATGCTGAATTTTTCAAATATATCATATATTACTTACTTATTTCTCTAGTGATAACACTTGTTATCTCCACTTTGTCTAAATAGGCAAGGAATTTGAAACAATCTAAGTGTTTAATATTAAAGAATTTGTCAAATTAATTCTATTGTATGCTATAATATGATGTAGTATTTTTAAAATGATGTAAAAGGGATGGCAGCATAAGTAGGCATGGTAATTGCATATTCCCACAACCCAATCAAAATTACAGCTAAACTGCAGAACAACCATCATTCAGAACTATCTGAAATCTAGTTGAATAGAAGTCCTGCAACTAGGGATTTAACGAAGAAGCCACACTGAGATTGGTAATAGGGGTGAAGACCTGGTACAGGCTGGTCCCACACCCACATGTTTGGCGGGTAAAAATCAGGTGGGGTATCTTGGTTGAGGAAGTCCCCCCTGAGGAGCAAGGGGTGCCAGCCCCACACCAGGCCCTCAAGCCCAAGGTTCAAATGCTGAGAAGAGAATTCCTTATAATTTGGGGCTGTAAAAACCAGTAGGAATTAAGGCTGAGTGAGACGAAGAACTGGTGGAGTCCCAGGCCATTCCTCTTAAAGAGTGCCCATATGGACTTGCTCTGACTCACTCTCTCTGAGCTCCAGCCCCAGGATAACAGCTGGAAATACACCAGGGACATATAAGGAGGAACTGAGGTGTCTGGCATCAGGGAAAACGTTTGGGAGGCAGCTTTTTGCCAGAAAAAAAGTGCCACTCTTCCTTTGATAACTCCTCTCCCCCACAGAAATTGAAGGCAGGTGCCATGTCTGAGTCTCCATCAACCTGGCTCACACTGTTTTCTCCACCTGGTGATTCCCTGAGGCCCTACCTGACCAAGCTTTTGGGCTCACCCAAGCTGTTTCCAGTGCCTTTTCCATACAAATGGTCTGTCTTGGCTCATGCTTCAAACTTTCCTAAAGTTTGCTAAGTGTCTGACTGTCCCTAAACTGGCAGTTGGACATCCCCTGAGGGGTCCCAGATCAGAGAGGGTGCATGTCTGGCCGAGGGATAGCCCCCCCCAATGTACAAATTTTGTGCACCAGGCCTCTAGTATTCTAATAACTATGTATGGTGTCAGATTTGTATTAGATTTATCATGATGATCACTTATCTATATATATAAAAGGTTAATATCCTAAGTGCCTGTCTGGCTGGTCACTATGACATGCACTGACCATCAGGAGGCAGACGCTCAATGCAGGAACTGCCATGACATGCACTGGTCATTTACAGAGAAACAGCACCACCGACCTGGCACCCACAAGGCAACATTTGGCTTTCCCCAAGTGAGACACAGGCCTTGCCACCATCCCAGAGCAACACCCCACCAAATCGCAGCCAACACTGCTGAGACCCCATGACGCAAAATGCGGCCCACAACCCAGCCCAGCCCAGAAATGGTGGCTGTGGATGCTAGGTAATGACAGCACATTGCAACACCCAACTTCCTCTCCCTAGCAACTAACCTCCTTGGAGTTTCTTCAGCCCAGGAACACGACTTGCTTTATAGCCAGGTGGAAACATTTTACCCTTTAACAAAATGTCTGTGAAGTGTTTTCCATGTCTGATCTCATTTGATCCTCACAGAAGTCCTGAAGTAGGTAGCTAAAAGACTCAATGGAGTCCTATTTTCTTTTCATTAGCCAGAAAACGGAGATTTAGAAAGCTTAGAAACTTGACCAGAGTGAAAAGAAGTAAGAAATGGTGGACCTTGAAAATGACTTCAAGTTTTCTCACTACACAGAATATAGTCAAACACTGCTGCAGTTAAATATTTTATCCTTTGTTCTTCCTGTGTGATCTACAATAATAATCTGCTTCATGTTGATATTTACTGCTGTGTTGCTGACAATTACCTGAAAGAGAAGTTGGGGTGCTTCACTAGGCTGGAAAAAGTTTAGCTAAATCAAAAAGCAGGTCTAATTAAGCAAGTTTATTATATATAAAAAAGGCTAAGTTGACTTGCACATGCATGATACATATAAAGCTCTTGCTGGAACCAATTGCATGCATGTGTTTCAATCTGTCATTGTCAATCACGAATTTGGCTGACACTTCTATTATAGAGAAAGGGCAAATAGTGATATTAAAATATTTGTTCTAATTAATTTCCTTTCAATGTGCATGAATTCATTCACTGGGCCACTAGTTAAGTTATATAATTCTAATCACTGGGGTGTACACCTGAAACTAATACAATACTTCATGTCCAATGCAATTAAAAATTAAAAATAATTTAAATTAAAAGCTATATTATAAAGCTATAGTATGAGAAATAATTGTTACTGTCATAAAAACAGACATATAAACCAATGGAATGGAATTAAGATCTCAGACATAAACCTATACATATATGGTTAGCTAATATGTGACAAAGGAACCTAAAATACTCAATGGGAAATGGTACTCTTTTTCAATAAATGGTGCTGGCAAAACTGAATTTTCATATGCAAAAGATTAAAATAGACCCTTGTAGCTTTGGCTGGTGTGTTGGATCTGTGGTTAGAGCATTGGTCAGAGCACTGAAAGGTCACGGGTTCTAGTCTAAGTCAAGGGCATGTACTCTTTCTATCTCTCCCTCCCTCCCTTCCACTATCTCTAAAAAATCAATGGAAAAAAGTCCTCTGTTGAGGATTAAAAATTATAATAAATGATAAATGGTATAGACCATTAAACAAAAATCAACTTGATATAAAATAAATACGTAAATGTAAGTTGCAAAACCATAAACCTCATAGCTGGAAAAAGGTACGTACATTGTTTTTGGCAATAATTTTGTTGGCTATAACAGTGATGGCAAACCTATGACACGCGTGTCAGAGGCGACACGTGAACTCATTTTTTTGGTTGATTTTTCTTTGTTAAATGGCATTTAAATATATAAAATAAATATCAAAAATATAAGTCTTTGTTTTACTATGGTTGCAAAGATCAAAAAATTTCTATATGTGACATAGCACCAGAGTTAAGTTAGGGTTTTTCAAAATGCTTACACGCCGAGATCAATAGGTTCGCCATCACTGGGCTATAACATCAAAAGCTCAAGCAACAAAAGTAAAAATAAACAAGTGCAACTACGTTAAGCTAAAAATATTCTATAAGGCAAAATAAATGATTAACAAAATGAAAAGGTTACCTCTGGAATGCGAGAAGATATTTCCAAATTATATCTGAGAGGAAGCCAATATCCAAAATATATAAGGAACTCATAAAGCTCAATAGCAAAAATACCCAAAGAACACAATTAATAAAATGGGCAAAGGAGCCGAAACCGGTTTGGCTCAGTTGATAGAGCGTCGGCCTGTGGACTGAAAGGTCCCAGGTTCGATTCCGGTCAAGGGCATGTATCTGGGTTGCGGTCACATCCCCAGTAGGAGATGTGCAGGAGGCAGCTAATCGATGTTTCTCTCTCATCGATGTTTCTGACTCTCTCTCTCTCTCTCTCTCTCTCTCTCTCTCTCTCTCTCTCTCTCTCTCCTTCCTCTCTGTAAAAAATCAATAAAATAAAAAAAAATGGGCAAAGGACTGATTAGACATTTTTCCAAAGAAGTTGTAGAAACATTCAACAGATACATGAAAAGGCATTCAACATAACTAATCATCATTGAAATGCAAATAAAAACCAGAATAAACTATTATCTCCCACCTGTTAGAATCGCTATTATCGAAAAGCTGAGAGAAAACTAGTGCCTATGAAGGCATGAAGAAAGTGGAACTTCTGTGCACTTTAGTGGGAGCATAAGTTGGTGAAGCCACTATGGAAAAGAGTTTTGAGATTCCTAGTAATCGAGAGAGAGAGAGAGAGAGAGAGAGAGAGAGAGAGAACTACCATCCTATATAATAAAAGGCTAATATGCAAATCAACCGAATGGCAGAAAGACAGGTCACTATGATGTGCACTGACCACCAGGGGACAGACGCTCAATGTAGGAGCTTCTCCCTGAGCTCCACTCAGCCAGAAGCCAGGCTCACGGCTGGTGAGTGCAGCGGCAGTGTTGGGAGTCTCTCCTGCCTCTGTGGCAGTGCTAAGGATGTCCTACTGCTGGCTTAGGCCCACTCCCCCAAGGGCTCCCAACTGCTAGAGGGTGCAGGCTGGGGTGAGGGACCACCCCACCAAGTGCATGAATTTTGTGCACTGGGCCTCTAGTAATAAAATAAAATAATGTAAAAGCACATTCTATACTATGTGTAAGTGTTTACTATGTCTTTTTACAGAAAAAAAGGTTGCAAATGCATTTGCATTGTTTGAACCCTGATGGGTAAAAAAATATGAGCATGCATGCATAGAACAGATATAAAATAATGTGCACTAAACTGTTGAATTGTTAACACAGGCTCTTTCTAAGTGGTAAAATGTATGTTTTTAAGCATTTTCTTCATTTTGCTAACATGTATTTTCTAACTTCTCACCAATAGATGAGAACTTAGCAATAAGAAAAATAATATAACAAAATTTAATTTTTAAAAATAGATTTGCATGCACCCTATTGCAACACAGCCACACTCTCTTATCGCTACTGTACGTATGGTACTCTAGTTATGTTGCAGAAATAATCAGCCAGAACCAGCTGTAAAAAGAAAAAAATTTTCCCCTCTACCCTTATAGGTTCTTGGCTAAGATCCCCTGCAATAAAAGACATTAACAGGAGAAAAAACAACAGATGTTTAATGGTATGTACACTTCTTATATACACAGAAAATTGAGTCATTTCTGAAATGACCCAATCCAACACCTTAAACCATCTCCAGGAAAGACAAAAGAAAGATTTTGGGATTGGAGAGGGTGACCAATTATGGGAGATTATCAGGAGAAGCACAGAAACAAGGATATAGTGGTTGTGCATATTTAAGTCAGTGTCTTTTCCATTTATAAGAGTTTCTAGAAATGTGGCCCTTTTGCTCTTCCTGGCATGGAGATAGAGCTACCTTAAAAATGGAGAGTCCTTTTATAAATATGAATGTCCCTTACAAAAGAGTAACTTCTACTCAGTTTTCAGAGTTTTTCCTGTGTCTGCTGTCTCTTAAAAAATAATCACCTCAGCTCAAGATAATCTTCATACCAAAGAGGCATATTTAGGGGTTGAGAATTCTGCTCCCTTTTATAATGAATCTGAGCCTTGCATTATGTGAGCTTCCAGTCCAACCAGTGAGAGCAGGGAAGATAGGTAAACCAGAGAAGATGGAGACCAGTGTGGGGAAGTAGGAACTGACAGCTCTTTGAGGCTCACAAGTGCCATGCCGAGGGGTATCTAGCCAAGGCAGTAATCCCTGAGGAGTTAAAACAGCACTCAGGGAAGGCTTCAGAGAAGAAGTTGAAATTGAGTCCAGCACTGAAGAATAGTGGGATTGGCAAAGGCCAAGAGGAGGGATCTCTTCGGGCCCTGACAATCGTTGATGAGCAGTGCAGTAAGGTCTTTTGTTTTGTCAAATTGGCTGGCTTGTCAGCTAGTCACCAAAGTGGTGAGGTGGGTGACTGAGATCATGTGCTCTGTAATCTGGCACATGTGGATTGAAATTTCAGCTCTGTCATTTCCTGGATAATTGCCTAGGAAATTATCTTTTTCAAACCTTGGTTTTCCTTTCCATAACATGTGAATTATAACCGTACCTACCTCATCAGCTTATTGTGTAGGTTAACTGAAGTAACAGATATAATAGTACATAGCACAGTGCCTTATTTGCACATAGTATGGGCTCAACATATGGTATGTGTAATTATTAATAATTATAATAAAGAAAAATATGTCATAGCATTTAAAAACTTGACTTAATAGCAAGAACAAAATCATGTGCAGGAGATTCATAATTCTCAGAAGCAGAAAGATTTTTTTCAAGGTCTTTGACATGAGATGTCAGAAAACTTTATAGCCTATAGAACCCAAACAGGTGCCTGAATTTGTAAAGGAAAGAAGAGAATCATGTACAGCACTCCCCCCTTATATGCAGGGGCATACATTCCAAGACTCCCAGTGAATACCTGAAACCTCAGATAGTACTAAACTCTGTATATACTATGTTTTTCCTATACATACATACATATGATAATGTTTAACTTATAAATTAGTGAGAGAATAACAAGAGTTAATAGTAAAATAGAACAATTATAACAATATAATATGATAAATGTTGTGTGAATGTGGTGTCTCTCTCAAAATATCTTATTATACTGTACTCACCCTTCTTGTGATGATGATGATGTGAGGGTATAAACACCTTATTAAGTCAATAACTTTCCCTTAAACAAAGCACTTTATGGGTTCTCTTTGGCAAACCCAAATTGCCACCATCAATACTCTTGTACTTTGTGTCCATTATTAATTAAAATAAGGGTTACATGAACACAAGCACTGTCATACTGAGACAGTCAATCTGATAGCCTAGATGGGTACTAAGTAACTAATTGGAAGGTATCATATAAAACAGAGATATTCTGGACAAAGGGGTGATTCGTATATCATTTGGTATGAGATTTCATTATGTTATTCAGAATGGCATGCAATATAAAACTTATGACTTGCTTAATTTTATAATTTTCCTTTTTATTTTTTTAAACCATGGTTAACCCTGGGTAGCAGAAACCACAGAAAGTGAACCATGAATGGGGAGGGAGTAGGACTACTGTGTAAGATGGTAGTTAAAAACATTGGCTTTAGACTCAGGAAACCACAGGTTCAAGTCCCTGGCTTTGACACATATACTGTGTAATGTTGGCCAAGTTCTTCTTGAATTCTAAGTCTCAATTTCCTCATTTGAAAAATGAGAATAATGACACTATCTATCCCATAGGGTTGTTAATATAAGGTGTCAATGAGATAACACACATAAATTGACTGATACTCAATTTATCCTCAGTCCATTAATTGAACAAATGTTTGTTTTGGGCACTTACAATGTGCTGAGCTTTGTGTGTAGGCACTGGGAATGCACTGCTGAATGGCACAAATGGGCACCTTTCTCTTAAGTGAAGTTTTCAGTAAATTAGAACTAGCACTTCTGCTATCTGAGCTCTCACTATCTAGATATTAGTTATAACACCTTACAAGAATGTTCACAGATAATTCACCATTAAAATTAGAAAACCCCCAGATGAAAATATTTGACTTGCATAGGAGTTTCATCCAGAGGACATAGAATGTACTCCTCACATGATAGAATGGCTTCTTAGGTTCCAATTGGTTAAAAGCATCGGACAGCATCACAACCATCTCCCCCACACTTTACCTAAGAGGTTAGCCCTTTGGGAGTCCCAGTATTTGCTTCTTTCAGGTGCCCAGGGACACTATCAACCAGAGTCCACGTGGACTGCACCTTGAGAATCTCCAACATATTATTTCATTATTTATATTATATAATTCATTGCCGTTTAGAAAGGAAATATAATGTGTTTCTGATATTATAAACTTGTATGCCAAACATAAAAATACCTATTGATGAGTTCACTAATTAGACATTGGCATTTTAAATGCTTTACATTATTAATACATACTTTGTGGATTGATGTGTACATGTTTGAGAGCATTTTAGCAATACTTATGAAAATTGATTAGGGTTTTTGGATGAAATAGAGATGTATTATTATTTTCCCCTTCAAAATTATGGAATATAGGCTTCTGCTTTATGTCAATTCACTGTAATTATATGTTTTATATTTCAATATGCAGGGGTGCTTGTACTACAACCACTACTACAATATTACTTCTACCCACCATCTAGAGCTTGCAAATTAATAATTTCTACTTACTAGCTTTCAAAAACTACTAACCCCAGCATTATATTTACAATCTTTACAGATCCTAATGTTGCCCTCTTCCTCTTCTTTATTTGACTATGGTAATGTTAGGTGTGGGACCTAGTCCTGAAAGTAAAGGACCTGACCCTGTTGTGGCTGATGTCCAAAGAGGGCTACCTAAAGATATAGTGCACAACTCCAGTCACATTGTTTTTTGGCTCTAAGGCCCATGCCAGGAAGACAGCAATCCTCAGAGGAAAGGGTGTTCACAATGGGGAAGGAAACTTCAAATGGAAAGGTAGCCAAGATGCCCTTCTCCAAGGCACCAGCCACTGCCTGCTGGGTGTCTGTGTGTCTGTAAGTATGTTGTCCTCCATGGTATTGCAAAGGCATGTGACTGTTTTGGCAGGTGTTGATAAGTACCTGAATGGATAGATGTAAAATGGAATTCTAATTTTATTACTGATTCCAAATGTTTTAAATAGACCTCTTCCTGATGAAAAGATCGACAGCATCTTTCCTGGGGATATGGTCAACATATGAAAGGCTCCAAGTAGTCCGGCAGTAAAAAAACCTGATTACTCTTTGCTTACCAGAATTTTCTCACACATTGTATTGGCTTACAGAAATCTTTTCTGTGTGCAGCCCACTGAACCCTATTTCATAACGTATGTTTTGAGAAACACTTTTACATACTGTTGTAGAATTTGGTGTGATAAATGTTAATAAATATCCTGACCCACCCATCATTCTCTTACTCCTTCCTACCCCCTATTATTTTATGCATCTTTCCTTCCACCCCACTCTTGCATTTCTGTGTCCATCTCTCTTCTTGTACCTTTCTTATTTATTGATACATTACTAATGATACATTTGACCATCATCTAAAGCATTTTCAAGAATCAATTTCAAAAATCAAGAAAAGGTGAAAAAATACTTCCTGACCCTGTCCCTGCCCCTGCCCCTGCCCCTCAGGAGCTGTCAGGAGCTCATAGATCTGGGCTGGGTGGATACGCAGATTCTTTATAACATAAGCAATCTACATGTGAGCAAATGGCTGAACACATGGTGTGTTCATGGAGGGAATGAGGGATAATCATAGTGAATTACAGCTACACCTTTTCAGTACCAACAACTTGCCAAACACAGCTCAGCAGGGAGAGAAAAAACACAATTGTTATTCCCTGTATAATATATGCCATTGTACTGCCAGTGCTGTACTCTCAGAGGGACATTGAGCAATTTTCAGATTTTGTCACGTGCTGCCTCCTTTGGGAAGCTGAACAAGAATTAGGAGGTTTGGTTTGACTGCCAGCTCAGTCATGGACTTGTTGTGGGAACTTGAGTAAGCCACTTTGCTTCTCTGAACCATCATCAAAAGCATTTCAAGAGTCAAGCATTTCAGGAGGAGGTTTCATCAGATGATTTGGAGTGGCCCTTCCTTTCCTGGTCTGAAATTCTGTGATTGGTCTGATGGAATTGCTGCCCCTTGGAGGTGAGGTGAGGTACGAGATGCAGATGAGATGTTTCCCCTTAAAACCTACTGCTGGTTTCAAAAGCCTTTTGCCAAATGCCACTTCAGAGGGGAGAGGCTGACAGATTTGTAAGTGGGAACTAATTATGGGTAGGTATTTGTGTGTCCATCTCCATACTTCGCCTCCCCCTCCCAAACTTCAGCATTGCTCTGTTCAATGAATATTTGATTTTGAAACACATTTGTTTATATGTCATTTACATTCTGGGAGTAATCTATGGTATATTAGTCAAGAGAACAATGTGCAATAATTGAATAACCACAGCAATCACTTATCTAGAACTTAGACATAGGCAGGACTCCAGGAGAAGAATTTATATATTATCTCACTTAAGCCTCACAACAATCCTGTAAGGAAGGTCGATTCTAACTATCCCCATTTTACAAGTGAGGAGACCAAGCCTTGGAGAAATTGCACGATTTGTCCATAATCACACAAGTAACTGGAGGTACCAGCTTTCAAACCGAGCCAGGCTGACTCCAGAGCTCTTAACTAGCATGCTTCTCTTTTAATAAAATAAAATAGGTGCCATGGGAAGTAAGCAGTTATGAAGAAGGAAGAGGTGGAAGTAGAGAAGCAGAGCCCCTGCCCAGGCTGGGAGAGCCTTAGACTTAGCAAACATTCTCTATCTTATGCTGGCTTTATGTAGAAGCTTTGGATGCAGTGGAGACCAGTCTCCCCACAGCATTTGGTACTCTCTGCCACCTCTGTTGAAAACTCTATACTCCCTGGGAGGCTGGTGGGAGAAAAGTGGAAGGGCTTCTGCAGTGACCACATCAAGAAGCCTGTCCCAGTGCTTTCTGTACACATGACTGGCCAGGAGATAAATCATAATAATAGTTCCACTCTCACAACAAATCACTTAAAGCTATATCTCTGACATCCTGGGGGATATTTGTTCCTTCTCCTCTGCCTAGGTTTGCTTGGTATAAAGATTATAAGCTTTGTCAGGGCAGCATAAGTCGGTCCAACATAAATGATGACACTTGGAGCTGTGCCTTGAAGATGTATTAAGTTCTGGGAAGATGTTGGGAGTGATTTATACCTAGGTGTGAATGAAAGATCTGAGAAGAAATTTTGGTGATCATGAGTAGCAGTGGGTATTGATAAGGCTGAGAAGAGGAGAGCACTGAGGGAGAAGGGGTAGAACTGAAAAATTGGGGTCCTTGATGATTTATTTTCTTTCACAGTTTCAGTTTGTAGGAGAGAGGACTGGAATTCTTAGAACCTCTTTCCACCTGATTCCCTGACAATTTCATAGGCTGTTAGCTGTACTTCCAAGATGATCCTCAGATGAGTTCTAAAGAGAGAGGTTAATTGCTGAATCCCAAAAGGTTTTGTTTCTTGGGTGGGAATGAGGGCATTTGGCAAGAATCCCAATGCAATAGCCTGGTTTAAATATTCTACCAAGTGCATGTGGCCATGATGACTGAGACGTTTTCTCTCTCTTTTTCCCCTTTTTAAAAATCAATATCTGATGCATGCATATTCCTTCATTTATACCATGTAAGCCACAATTAAGTACAATTTAAATGGCATTATCACCATTAGTGGATTTATAATTTCCTGAGCTTTCCTTTAAAATCTTCCTTGTAGGTGCTCTGGCCCACCTCTTAAATCACCTTAGTACCTTTATTTGTCCAATTTTTACATTTACTTTCTTTCAGTCCTTGTATCCTCTTTCTCTACTTGCACAGACACCTTCTCCTTTTGTACCCCTGTGTATCCTTAGAAAGGTCTTGATTTCACCTCCAAATGTTAACTCTGACCTTCCCAAACCAAGCCACCGTTTTTTATTAATTTCCTTCACTAAAATAATCAAATAATCGATAATAGACATATGATACCTTATTCATAACCAGTGCTACTTTGGTTCACTTTAATGGACTGCTTCATTTATAAAAACTCACTCATTATCTTGGCAATAATATTAATAATAGCCACCATTCATTTCTTTTTACATTTAATCATGCAAGCAAAGTTGTGTAATAGATATTAGTATTCTCATTTTAGAATTGAGAAAACCAAGGCTCAAAGAGAAGAAGAGACTTGTCCAAGGTTTCTCCTAGAAATAGTTCCCTGCTCAAAAATATCTGTGCTGCTAACTTGGTAAGAGTCACTCATTGGTTATATAATTAAAATGTTTATATTCCTGGGATAGATAACCCATTAGCTTCTTTCAAGGCAGCAAAGTTTAGTAATTGAAAGCACTAGTCATGTTCTAGGTAGCCTGACCAAATCTGTTAGACAGATTTGAGTTCAAATTAAGGCTTTACTGGGTGAGGACCTTGAGAAAGTCACTTCAACTTTCTTGATCTGTTTCTTTATCTATAAAACAGGGACAGTAATTCCCATGTAATGGAATTATTATAAGAACTAAATGAGATGATATCTGTAAAGTTCTAACAGTATAAGTATTCAATAAATGACATTTTGTCTTTAAAAATTTAAGATTCTAATTGGAAATAATACAGATCTTGCCAAATAAGGAGCAGAACTTGACTTCCAGCTGTAGAAGAAGTTAATATACTTTGGAGAAAATACCACAGGACTCCTGGGAGATCTTTGGAATGATTTTATAGTTAAAGACTGCCCATTTCCTTAAGGAAGGAAGCTGTAAGTTCAGAAAACAATTTGACCTGGTTTAAGAAGTCTTTCTTTATAATCTTAATAAATCCCAGTTGCCTCATGGCTTCATCTCTTGCAGTGTTACAATCAAAGGAAAACAATTCCCACATCCAAACTAATTGAAAAGCAGTTGAAATCTTCACAGGAAGCTCTTTCTAAAGTGCCAACGACAGAGTACATTCACAGGGAACCAAAGTAGTTCTTCAAAATCTTTTTTGCCATTTCCTTCACTCCCATTTCTCTGTAACGCTGTCTCTCTATGCCTTTCTCACAAATGGAGCCCCAGAGCATCTCATAAGTGGAGACTCTTGTCCTTCTATCCTACCCTACCTCTATTCCCTAGATCAGCTCTTTATTTTATAGTTTCATTTACCTAGATACTACATCAAAAAGGAGAGCTGGGAAGATGCTCTAGGTGGCCTGACCACTACCAGGAAGGCTATGGGTTGGGGGAGGCTAGGTTGGGAAGTAAGTTGCAAACACTTATAATTTAACAGCTTCTAGATTTGGAGCAATTTTAATCAATTGAAATTTTATGCTTAATCAAGATATGGTTCTTCAGACTAAAAAGTAATATTTTTTTTTTTTGCTTTTTGGGTAGGAGTTTAGCAATTCACAGATGCAGTACCAAATTTTGGGGGCTATTCTGATTGGTAGCTATTTATGTTTTTTAGAAAAGAATAGTTACCTGTTATATTTCAGTAAAGAAAAAAATCTCAAAACCCGGGTTCCAGATCATGATGATTGGAGAAGATAATAAGATGGGCTTTGAGTGGTCAAATGTTTGGAAGCCTCTGATATGGTGCTTCTACCATACACATGATCTCATTTATTCTTCACAGCACCTTGTAGGTGGGTGTTACTATCTCTACCCTGCATAAAGAAAAGGAAACTATGGAAAGTACTTATGCTATCTAATGTCATTCAATTTATAAGGGATAAAGTTGGACTTGCTCCCAGAGAAGTCTGACTCCAAAGTGATGAGTAGAATAAAGCAAAGTTGCTTATATAGCTCCTCTCATCTCTTCTCTTCTCCTTTCATCTCTTCTCTCTTTCAAATACATATTCAATCTGAGATGAATAGACTGATAATAGGTATGGTAATATGAAAGCCAAAGTCAGTTATAGAGCTTACAGATGACATTGCTCTGGCAAGAATTAAGGAAGAGAAGTGATTAAAGTAGATAAGAACCAGCAAAAGTTCCCCAAATGACAAAGTCATAAACATGGACGCCACCATAACAGCTATGTGTGTACCCCCTATTTAGTGTAAGAGATAAAACATTAACAATACATCTGAAGCCCCTGTGTAACCCTGCTGCCATTTCAGGAATAACACCATGCTGAATTTGTCTTTTTTATCATCCTCCCTCACAAAAAGATAGATGTCCATGGGAAATTTGAGAATACCAAAAGAAAAGGGCAGAGAAGCTATATAAGTGAATATTCTCAGCATGGAATTTAGAGGGCAAAGAAATATCAAAAGGAAAGTGGGAAATTTTTGAATGCCTCCTGTGTACCAAATACATAGCTTTAATATATAATCATATATATATATATATATATATATATATATATATATATATATATATATGGCTTACAGTCTACTAACAGCATATCTATATACTACTTATTGTACAACAATCTTATAAGATAGCTATGTTCATCATCATTTTACAGATTTGCATTCAATTCTCCATACAAATACCAGTTACATGACAAACACTAGCTAGTGTGAATAAACTGAGATTCAGAGAGATTAGAAAACTGCTTCTCTGTGGAGGAGCCAAGCCTTGAACACAGATAACTGGTTCTAAAATATACTTTCCAACACTACACTAGAAATTCTAAAAGTTGAGAACATAGGACAAAACTGATTAAGCAATTCCTGGTGCTTGTTTTCATGGAGTTATGTATAACTCCATAACACCATGTGTAATCCTAGTGCTGGGAAGTTTATGGCCCTAGTTGGCTAGGATCTTGTCATCTCAATTTATTGTTTTGTTGTAGGTTAGTATAAACATGATGGAAAAACAGAGATGCTGACACCTCTAAAATGAGCAAAAGGCCAAAGAAGTAAATGATTCATTAGTGATGAGGAAGGTTATCCAGGTGAAGTGTATATAAAGGACTTTTAAAATTGTTGTATTATTGAGAAAAAATGTAGACCATGTCTATTGGACATTCTATGACTTTTAGCAACTAGACAGATTGTAAATATGAAAATACTTAAATGACAGGTAGCTTGGAACTTTATCCTACTTCCACATGTGTTCTCTTATTAGAACCTCACAAAGTGGTATTTGGTTTGCCTCATCATTGTGCTATTGATAAACAAAAGACATTATTACTGAGGAACCTGTCCTACTATCCTGGCTTTTCTGACACTCTCCTGTAAATTTTCAGGACTTCCTGAGTTCTTTTCCATGCATGCTCCATTTCTGACCAAACCGTTTGAGTGGTCTTCAAGAAGAGGAGTCCCTGTTTCTTCTGTTTTGTTTGTGCATCTTCAGACTCTTAATACCATGTCTCAAGATTCTGGGCTTTGCAGCTTTAACAACATTCCTTTTTACTGTAAAAGTAGAAAGTTGTAAAATAATCATGACTGTAATTGGACATGAGTACTTTCTTGTTGCCTTTTTTTAAATGTATTTTATTGTTTTTTTACAGAGAAGAAGGGAGAGGGAATAGTTAGAAACATCAATGAGAGAGAAACATCGATCAGCTGCCTCCTGCACACCCCCCACTGGGGCTGTGCCCACAACCAAGGTACATGCCCTTGACCGGAATTGAACCTGGGACCCTTCAGTCTGTAGGCTGATGCTCTATCCACTGAGCCAAACTGGTTAGGGCTTTCTTGTTGCCTTTGAAGTAAATATTGAATGACAGCCTTAAGATAAACCCTCCTGGGAAAGCCAGTAGGGAAACAGAAGAAGCCTTCATTCTGCTGAGGAGAGAAAGCTCCAGAAGTGGGGTTGGTCAGAGTGGGCATAGGGGTGATTATGCAGGAGCTCTCCCTTCAAGAACAAAGTAACAAGGAGTTGGAAATGAGAATGGTAGAAAGTAGGTCTAGCAGGCTCCTTTGGCCTGAACATCTCCACAGGGAGTGTTGAAGAGAAGGTGTTAGTGAAGGGTAGAGCAGTTTGATCCATAAGTGAAGCCCATGGTTACCCTATGTTGTTCAGAGCCTCTCAAATTCTTCTACCAAAATAGCCTTAAGGGCAGAACCAGCAACTTCCTTCATTCTACCTCTGCCTCTATTCTCCACAAGACCGGGGACAAAGTCCAAAGCCAGCCTCAAGTAGAACATTTATTTGAAATCCATTTTCTTTTTAAAATTTATGTGAATCTGGCATTCTATCTCTTGTTTATTTCATTTTAATTTTATTCCCCTTTAGCATCCTACTCCACTTCCCATTTTCTTCCACCAATATATGCAATGATGCTCATGTGTTTTTGGACATCTTTTTATTTGAATGTATTATTCCAAAATATATTGTTTTACCTATATGCATTTTAATTTTTGCAAATGGTATCTATTATATATTTTCTTTCAGTACCCAAATTTTCCTCTCATCATTGTGTATATAAGAGCCATCCACACTGTTTGTATACATCTAATCTGATGCCACTCATTGAAGCATCACACTCCAGCCTGTCTACTTTCCCCGGAATGAACATTCAGATGACTGCAAATTCTCTGCCTCCCAGGCAAAGATGCAGGGGATGTATTGGTACATGTCCCCATATAGACCTATGTGAAAATTTATTTGGGGTATATAACAGAACGTGAATTGCTGTGGCATAGAATATGTATTTCCTCCATTAACCTAAGTTATGCCAGATTGCTCTCCAGAATGGTTGCACCAGCTTTGACTCCCACCAGCAGTGGAGGAAAGTTTGTTTCTCTTTTCCCTCATCCCTTCCAACCCTTAGCAATACCCAAATTTCTGATTTTTGTCAGCTTGAAAGGTATAAAGTGAATATTTTAATTTGCATGTCTCTGATTATGAATGATTTATGTTTATATTAAGTGACCAATCTATGGCAAACTTGAAAAAAACTAAAATCAAGAAGGATCAAGTTAATCCTATTGTTTGGGGTCCCTGTCACACACACCCATATACTCCCTGGGTTAGGCATATATCATTCTGGGAGTACAGTTTCTGTGGTGTAATTTTGGGAAAGTTACTTTCCTTCTCTGGATCTCCATTTCTTTGTCTCTAAATGAAGGTTCAACTAGATAATGTCACAGAGCCCTTCTAGGTCTAGCATTTTGTGGTTCAAATGATGTCATCTTGAACCATCAAACACTCTACTACCCCTTCTGTATTAAACCCTCTCTCAACCTATTCCCCATCTCAGATCCATTCAGTTCATTTCTCTATCTGGTAGCAATTTATTCTGCACTAGCAGTTCTCATCTTTCCCTGCCAATTCTCTCAACCAGAGAAGTAAGCTGCTGTTACACTTTCTCTCTAGTATGTTAACAGAATGACACCAATTTGTTCCTGCTGTTCTTTAGTCTCCTGCACAGCATTTGCCCAAATTACAGACCTATAAAACTTGGCTGCCCTCAGTCAGAACAAGGGGAAGATTAAAAGACAAGCTTGAGCTCAGCCACGTGTCGCTGTAAATATGAAATGCAAAAGAGGCTAATAATATGACATTATAGTCTGACAATCACATGGTACTCATCATTCTTGGCACCAAACAAATGCTATTTATGCCCCTATTTTGTGGCAGATGGGGGTGGGGAGAAACAAGTAATTTCTAATAATCTCTCCCTGATTCAGCCTTCAAGGAAAAGAAAGAAAATAAACCAATAATTGTAAAAGTTCCTTTAAAATTCTGTAATGGTATATTAGATTGAACATATGAAATTGAAGTCATAGGTAAAAATCAGTTAAATATCAGTAAGTTCATATGTTTCAGCCTAAAAGATGTGGTATAGTCATAAAGTCTTTTAAAATTCCCAGAGAAATCCTTATCTATGACAGGGGTGGGAAATTTCCGGCTTGCTGGCCATATAAGGCCCATAAAATCATTTGGTCTGGACCTGCCAAGGGATTGGGGACAAGTTAATTAAATGTTTGTCTAAATATAGCAGGCTAATTTTTAAGTTGATAATTGTGTATGGCCTGCAAATTATGTTATAAATATCCAAATAGCCTTGGGCAGAAAAAAAGGTTCCCCAAACTTCAATGACTTCATTAATACTCCCCTTATCTCTTTCCAAATAGTACTGACATATATTCTTTGCTTGGTATCCAAGGCCTAAACAAAGCAAACTTGCTTTCCTGATGTTGAGTGACTGGATGTAGTACAGAAAATAAAAACATCTTTCCCCTAACTAACTTGGTCATGGGCTCTCTCTTTCCTCAAATATTCTGAATTTTTACAGTCCATACTGCTTATCGTAAGCCTGTCCTACCCCCCAGGGCTATTGTGTAAATCAAATGTGATAATGTCAGGTAAGTTCATTTATCTAGTTTTAAAGCATCAGGCATGTGCAAGAAATGGGGAGTAGCTACTGTTTACTAAGTGTGTGTTAGATATGGTGCTCAGGATTTCACACCCATCATCCTATCTAATAAAAGAGAAACATGGTAATTAGCGTATGACCGCTACCCTTCCCATTGGATAATCAGGGAGATATGCAAATTAACTGCCAGCCAAGATGGCGGCCGGCAGCCAGGCAGCTGACGTGAACAGGGAGGCTTGCTTGCTTCAGTGACAGAGGGAGCCACGCTTCCCCGCCTGCCTTGCCGGCCTCTCAGCTGCATTCTAAGCAACATTGTAACAAATATAGAAGCTAAACAAAACCCTGGGCTTCAGCCAGCAGGACCGCAACATTGTTTAAAATACAGAAGGGTAAACAAAGGCCAGAAACCTGCTTTCAGCAGCGGAGGTCTCATAGCTGGAGCCGAGCCTCAGAGCTAAAGCTGGCCCAGAATAAAAAAAAAAAAAAGGAAAAAAGGACAGCTTGGGAGCTTCAGTCACCTGCCAGCCTGAAAATGGCCCTCATCCCCTCACCCAGGCTGGCCAGGCACCCAAGCGGCACCCCCACCCTGAAGGGGGTGTGACCAGATGCAAACAGCCATCATCCCCTCACCCAGGCTGGCCAGGCACCCAAGCGGGACCCCCACCCTGATCCAGGACACCCTTCAGGGCAAACCAGCCGGCCCCCACCCGTGCACCAGGCTTCTATCCTATATAGTAAAAGGGTAATATGCCTCCCAGCACCGGGATCAGCAGAGTCACAAGGCCTCCCAGCACCGGGATCAGCGTGACAGGAGGCAGCGACCAAACCCCCTGATCGCCCTGCGGCTCTGTGTGTGACAGGGAGTGGGGCCACAACCTCCCTATCCACCCTGCTCTGTTCCTGACAAGGGGGAGCTCCTCAACCCCTGGATCAGCCCTGCTCTGTGCGTGACAGGGGGGAGCTCCCCAACCCCTGGATCACCCTGTGGCTCTGTGTGTGACAGAGTGGGGCAGCCCAACCCCCTGATAGGCCCTGCTCTGTGTGTGACAGGGGGGAGATCCCCAACCCCCTGATCACCCTGCGGCTCTGTGTGTGACAGGGGGCGGGGCCACAACCTCCTTATCCGCCCTGCTCTATTCCTGACAGGGGGGAGCTCCTCAACCCCCTGATCAGCCCTGCTCTGTGCGTGACAGGGGGGAGGTCCCCAACACCTTGATTGCCCTGCAGCTCTGTGTGTGAATGGGTGCAGCGCCCCAAGCCCTCCCCCATTGGTCCTGCCCTGAGTGTGACAGTGGTGGCACCCCAACCCCTGATCTGCCCTGCTCTGTGAGTGACAGGGGGGAGCTCCTCAACCCCATGATCGGCCCTGCTCTGTGCGTGACAGGGGGGAGCTCCCCAACCCCCTGATGGGCCCTGCTCTGTGCATGACAGGGGGGAGCTCCCCAATCCCCTGATGGGCCCTGCTCTGTGCGTGACAGGGGGGAGCTCCTCAACCCCCTGATTGGCCCTGCTCTGTGTGTGACAGGGGGCGGTGCCCCAACTCCCCTATTGGCCCTGCTCTGTGAGTGACAGGGGGGAGCTCCTCAACCCCCTGATCGGCCCTGCTCTGTGCATGACAGGGGGGAGCTCCCCAACCCCCTGATGGGCCCTGCTCTGTGAGTGACAGGGGGGAGCTCCTCAACCCACTGATCGGCCCTGCTCTGTGTGTGACAGGGTACGGAGCCCCAACCCCCCTGATGGGCCTTGCTCTGTGCATGATAGGGGGCAGTGCCCCAACCCCCCAATCGGCCCTACACTGAGCGTGACTGAGGGTGGCATCGCAACCTCCCGATCCGCCCTACTTTGTGCATGACAGGGGGCCGCACCCCAACTCCCCAATCGGCCCTGCTCTGAGCCCGACCAGGGCCTGCACCTAGGGATTGGGCCTGCCCTATGCCACCTGGGAGCAGGCCTAAGCCAGCAGGTCGTTATCTCCCAAGGGGTCCCAGACTGCAAGAGTGCACAGGCCGGGCTGAGGGACCCCCCCCTCCCCCCGAGTGCACAAATTTTTGTGCACCGGGCCTCTAGTCCTATATAATAAAAGGCTAATATGCAAATTGTCCCCTTGGCTGGGAGTTTTACTAGGGGGCGTGGCTGGCCAGCCAACTGCCTGTGGCCCCTCCCCAGGCCGGCCTGGCCCAATTGGCCTTGATCAGGGTGGGCCGGCCAGATCCCACCCACACACAAATTTCTGCACTGGGCCTCTAGTCTATTATAATTTTTGTAACTGCATGAGAAAGTCACTGTTATATCCATCTTATAAATGAGGAAGCTGAGGGACAGGGGTTAAATAACTTCTTAAGATTGCCTAGCTGCTGAGTGGTAGAATTGGAACTCAAACTCAGATCTGTCTGACTCCAAAGCTTATGTTGTTTACAATGCTTCTTTCTTCTTCTTATCCTAGTCTTAATTTCTAACAACTTTTTTTCTGGATGTTGCTTCAACAATGACATAGGAAATTGCTAAAGGGTGAGAGCTCTTGTACTGGAATAAGCTGACCATTGTTGCCCAGTGCAATTGCACGCAATACTTATTTTACACACATTTATTGAACAACTGTGTGTGTCAAGCAAAACACCACCAATAAAACTGTTATAAGGAATCTTAGTATACAAACACCTTTTTGACTTGGGTTTCACTTTGCCCCCTCCTCTCCTCCCAGGTTGCTTTTTTCCATGTATGCCAGAAATTATCACAATAGTTCTCAATCCTATATCTCAGAGACTTGAAACTTGCTCTTTCTCTCTCTGGAACATTCTTCCTTTCAGGCCAAATGTCACCTCATCAGAGAAGCCTTCCTTAACCACCCCATCCAATATAGAATTCCCTGTCACTTCTAAATTCCTACACTTTTGTTTTTCGGCATTGCACTCATCACCATCAGATTTGTACAATGTCTATTTTCTCAACACATATTCCAAGCTAGCTAGAACAATACAAAGCACATATATGTGTTCAATGTTTGTTGAATAAATGAGCAAATAATTTTTACAGTTGAAGGAGAATACATGTGCCTATGTTCATTATGGCATCATAATTTTTATGAATGAAACAAAATACGTATAATTGGGTTATTATATAATACTAGAGACCCAGTGCACGAATTCGTGCATGGGTGGGTCCAGCTGGTGGATTGGGGCTGGGCCTGTCGGGAGGAAGAGACAGCAGAAAGTTGGCCTGCTGGACCACCCTGATGGGGGACCAATCAGGGCCAGGCCAGCTGGAGGGAGGGGCTAAGGGCGATTGGCCTGTGAGCCTTGCTCTCAACTGGGGTGAGGGGCTGATTGTGGATGGGGCCAGCTGTGGGAAGGGGCTGTGGGTGTGGTCCAGCTGGCCCCACCTCCCAATGGGGTTGGGGGACCTATTGGGGGTCAGTGGCTGAGGGAGGGGCCACGGGAGGTTGGCCAGCTGGCCCCACCCCCTGATCAGGCAGGTTCGCTGGTGGCAGTGGGCATCATAGTGACCAGTCATTCTGGTCGTTACTGTGTTATGTTCACTGTTTTTTTTTTATATAGATAGATAGATTGGTAATAGTAATGTCAGAGATCTTTAAAGAGCTTATTTTTTTTACTTACTGAAATACCTATACTCTAGCTTCTTCTTACACTTTACCTGGCATCTTATTTAACATCTCTAGGACACATGAATTACATGATTTACTCAATATAGATAAAGACATCTCAATACCCCCCACATTCAGACACCATTATCTTAATTCTATATAATAAAAGCTTAATATGCAAATTGTCCGCTAGACTGGAAGTTTGACAGCTTGCTATGATGTGCACTGACCACCAGGAGGTGGCGCAGAACATGGGGGGTGTCAGCGAGTAGGTGTTGGCAGTGGGTGGCAGTGGAGGCACTGCTGGCCCCAATGGGCTTCCAGGTGAGCTGGGCCACAGTTGCTGGGATCACAGGGGCCGGTCGGGCTCCTCGTGCATTTGCACAGGAGCCAGTCTACAAGGCCGGCCAGCAGAGAGCATGCTGCCTGCCTGGCTTCCATATGGCACCACTGGGCAGCTCAGAGGCCCATGCTGTGCCCCAGCCCATGGTATCCGACCATGCACACTGCATCTCCACATGGGGACTTGGGCGCCATAACTCAGGTGGAGGGGGGCATGTGGGGGCCCAGGGACTCAGGTGCTGCCAAGGGCCCAGAGGTCAGCTGGGACCTGCCCTTCCATGCCAGATGTTCTCACTTCAATTACTAGCCAGGCCTAGGGACCACACCCATGCACGAATTTCATGCACCAGGCCTCTAGTTACTCTATAAAAGGCACACCTTTTAACATCTACAAAAGAGACTTTTTTTTTTTTTTTTTTTTTTTTAGAAATTTTCAAGTCCTGGATTATTGATTACTGACAGCCAGATCTCAAAACAACTTATAAATAGGGAACTGAAAGTACTTAATAAAGCTATAATCAGTCCAAGAGAAAAACAATGAGAGTAGTGGGTGAGGGAGAGTGAGAGAACATTCTAAGGTCTTCTTGGTTTTTCTAAAGGTTAGCACTATAGACCAACACAGATACCACCTACATAGGAACTCAGTAAAGAGCTCCTACAGGCTTGGATTGAGGTAGGTATGCTAGGCGTGGGACTTTTATGTGAGGACAGGGGTTGAAAAGTCAGATTTTGCAGTCAGATCTAACCTTTGCAGATTAAAAGTTTATTATAAGGATACCTTATTTTTAATGTCTCTTCTGACCCCATAAATAGTGAGGAATAGTGAAGTTCCTAGAATTTGTAAAATCTAGTTCTCTGCTCACTTCATACATGATGCAAGTACCTGCTATTTCTTCAGCTAATGGATTCCCTTCTTCCCTCTCCACTTATTTTCTTTTCCATTACTTCTTCTCCAATTGAAAGACAATTCGAAATTTCAACAGCATAGACAAGGTTAATAGACATAGGGTAAGAGATATGCACTGTACCTTTTCCTTCATATATAGAACAGTCTCCATAGTTATAGAAAGGTCAGGAAGCAAAACTTTAGAGACTGCATTAAGTAATTTGCTTTGTGGGGAAAAAATGGTATCTTAGAGAGACAAAGAGCATATGTGATTAATGGTAGGAGGTAGATAAAATGAAGTAGAGAGGGAGTTAAAGGGGTAGAAGCTACTCAAAGCTGTTAGTTGGAATGTATTTGGAATTGGAGTTCAATGTAAGTATCTTGACTGTAACTATAGCTAATAAGCTTATTAATTATAATCTTCATTTTATCACATAAAACTCACATTAACACAATTGTCTTAAATTCCACTTTTCTTACCTATCCCATAACCTATTATCAATGAAAAGTCAAATCACCTCATATGTACTATTTGAATTTGTATCTAAAAATTTCAAAGTATTTAATGGTGTAAGAAAGGATTTAGCTTTGTTTTTAAAAGAATATGGGAAGTAGTGGAATGAGTGCAGCCCAGGGATGATAATGTTTATAACAGAATCATTAAACAATAAAAGTAGACTGGGATTGCAACCAAAACAAAATCCACCTCCTTGTCCAAGTCCAATATCTTGGGTTTATGAGACCTACTATCAAAGAGTTCTTTGTTCCCTGTATGTAACATTGGTTGGATGGTGTTTTCTGGGGTTATGGAGTCACATCTAAAATGAGGAAGCTTTCCTAGGTATAATGAAAAAAAATTAAAAATGAATTGTGTGCTTTGTTAATCATTTAACTCCTCTGAACCTCCTGCCTCCATTATGACATTTTAAATAAAATACCTAAGGAAACTAATAATTACTGAATGCCTACAAATGGAACAGTAATTGCTTTTATATATGTCATCACATGTAATCTTCCAATTACCCTATGTGATACTATTTGACCCATTTTTGGATGAGTAAACTCATGAACAGAGAGATTATTTACCTGCCCAAAGTCAAACATCTAGGTAATATCAGAATTGGGAGTGAACTTAAGTCTTTTGAACCTAAATCCCACACATCATCTTTCCTATACACTTCTCTGCTAAGCAATATGTTTCAAGAGATTGGACATTTCAAACATTATTTAAATGAATAAAAACTTCCAGCCACAATTAGAACGTGCATTATCCCAACCGTGATTTTTCTTCCAGTTTAGAATTTAACATGTCTCTAAACCATTAATTTCAGGGCCATATGCAGGATTTTGAGGGTACTGCCAAGTCAAAAGATCTTAAAAGTATAGCCTTTCCTACCTAATAGCTTTGTGAAATTTGCAGTAACTAAATAAGTCTAAATTTTCTAGATGAGTCCTAGATAAAGCTTCTTATTGTCTCTATAATCCCAAGTAATCAAAATAATTCTTCCTCAACCAATTTCAATATCATTCATGGAAGTAAAATTACATACCATTTTCACTAATGACTTGCCTGAAGTTAAGCTATTTCTCATTTGTTTTTGTTGTTGTTGTTGTAAGAGGTTACTTAGAATGACTACACATGTATCCCCATTCCTACTACTAGAAGCTTATAGTCTTACATAATAATGATTTTTTAAATTTTTGTAACCTTTTCATTTTACCAAGCAAAGCACATCCACATTGACTTTCATTTTACCCTTAAGTCATCTATAGTGAATAGGTGTTTTGTCCAAGGTGATAGCCAGATCTCCTGAATTTCAGTCTCTTGCTGTAGTTCTCCTACTACGTATGAAAATGAAGACCCTATCCATATATATAAAAGCCTTAGCAACCAAACGACCGAACAACCAGAATGACCAGAATGACTGGTCACTATGATGCACACTGACCACCAGGGGGCAGACGCTCAATGCAGCAGCTGCCCCCTGGTGGACAGTGCTCTCCCACAGTGGGAGCACCACTCAGCTAACTGACCCATCCCGGCGGCCCACCAGCCCAGCGGCAGCCACTCACTCCCTCAATAGTTCTTCAGGTCCAATCTCCAGAGAATGGGCCAGGCACCAATGGACTAACGCCACTGGCAATTGATCTCTACAGCACCACCAGCCTCCTGGAAGTTGGCCTCAAGCACCATGCCACTTCCCCTCCCTAGATGTTCTGTAAGGAAGAAATAATATAGAAGCAGCCACCAGGTAGCTCCCGACAACCAACACAAATGTCAGCGGGACTTATCTGTATCCTGGGCCGCAAGGGCATCCCACCACCCACCTGGAGGGCTAATCATGTCCCAGCCACCCCCCTGAGGACTCCACCCGTGCATGAATTCATGCACCGCGACTCTAGTAGACAATAATAGCTAATATGCTATCTAAAATATGTTTATGTATATCTATAATGTGCTCACTATATGATTGGCACTTTAACCTAGCAATTTAAGATAAAGTGTGGTGACTATGAGATCGGTACTTTGATATCCCTCATTTTATAATAGGAAACTAAAGCACAGAGAGGTCAGGTAATTTAATTTGATCACATAGCAAATAAGTGGCAATGCTTGGATTTGAACCCAGGGAGACTGATTATAGCAACCATACTCTTAACCAGCATCTGCAGCTATACCCTTAACACATTGCATGCTTGCTAAAACAGGAAAGTATGTTTAATCATTTTAGTAAAGTTTTTATTAACAAATATTTAAAATAAAAATTTTATTGCTTGATTACATTCTAAAAATTAATTTTTAAATTGACATATAAATGTCTTTATATAATTTTATATATTAATATTAAATGCCATATATAGATGAATATATAATTTTATATAAATGTGAACATAATCTGCAACTTTTTTTCCCTTTTCTTTTTTGCTTGGTTATCCCATCTCCTCTGTTTTCCTTTTCATCAGGTAATCCATGTTACTCAGGCTATATCCTTCCATATTTTCTCTTGCTCATACATATGTACACATCTATAAGATTTTGTCATTATTTAATGGGATTATATTATACACAGTTCTCTGCATCTTGCTCTCCTAAATCTGGGATACTTTTTAAAAATCTCTCCCAGGCATCTGGGATAGCATTTCTATATTAGTTTTAATCCTATATAATAAGAACCAAGGTGGTGTCACGTCCTCACGCATGCCCTCACACACACCCTCACATGACATTGTCACAAAATGGCCACCACAAGATGGCTGCCATAAGAGGGCTGCATGCACAGCGGAGGTGTGGCCCAGTGGCCACTCCGCGTGTGAGGCCTGGGGGTCCCACAGCTCTGCATGGTGCTGAGGAGGCCTGTCCTTGTGTCTTCGCCACCTAACGTGGAGGAGACGGGTCCCAGTGGAGGAGGCAGGTGGTGGCAGTGGAGGGCAGTTATGGGTGAGTAGGCCAGCAGGGGAGGGCAGTTAGGGGCAATCAGGCAGGCAAACAGGTGAGCCATTAGGAGTCAGTGGTCCTGGATTGTGAGAGGGATGTCTCACTGTAGATTTAGGCCCGATCCCACAGTTGGACATCTCCTGAGTGGTCCCAGATTGGAGAGAGTGCAGGCCGGGTTCAGGGACACCCCCTCCCCTCAGTGCACAAATTTTGTGCACCCGGCCTCTAGTTGCTATATAATATTCTATGGAGTGGATATATAATAATTCATTCAGCCTTCTCTATAGTAGAAGGCATTCTTTAATTTGTTTTTGTTTTGTCAGTATGAACAATGTTGCAATAAAGATGATTCTATATATACCTTTTTACAATGGAATAAATTATAATTAATGGGACTGCTGAGTTAAGGAGTAAATTAATGTTTCATTTTAATAGATGTTCCCAAATTGTTTACAAATGGCTGTAACACATCACACTTCCACTAGCAATATATAGATATTATATTGGTCTTTAAACTTTTCCAGTTTGATAGATTTAAAACACTTCATTTTTTGCTTTAATTTGCATTTCCCTGACTGCTGCTGAATCTTTTTGTTTTTACTCTTTTATAAGTTCATTATTCAATACATTTGCCCATTTTTCTATTGGTTTGTTTGTCTTTTTCCTTCCAGTTTAAAAGAGTTATTTGCCTATGAATTAATCTTGTGTCTTTTAACAGTATTATACAGTTTTGTTTATGGTATTTTATTTATGATATATTTTATCACACAGACGTTTTTAACTTTGTTCCAATGATTCCAGCTTTCCTAGATTTCTCATGTATTCTCTCAATTATAATATGCAGTGCCCTAGTTTCCTATAAGATAGTGATTGTATTATTATTATATTTTATTAAGATTTAATTCATATACCATAAGATTTACTCTTTTAAGCTATACATACATATTTTAAAAGTTCATCCATATTGTTGTATATGTCCTTTTTATCACTGAGTTAGTATTTCCCTGCCTGGATTTGATTAATTCATTCATCAGTTGATAGATATTTGTGTTATTTCCACTATTTCACTATTATGAATAATGCTGATATGACTACATAAATGCAAGTTTTACTGTGAACATGTTTTCAATGATCTTGTGTATATACCTAAAAGTGGAATTGCTAGGTCATATGGTAGCTCTATTTTTAACTTTTGAAGAACTGTGAAACCATTCTCCAAAACAGCTGAACCATTGTGCATTACCACCCACCAGCAGTGCATGAGGATTCCAATTTCTCCATATCCTTGCCAACACTTGTTTTATTGTCTATCTTTTTGATAGGCACACTGAATTGGTATAAAATGGTATCTCATTGTGCTTTTGATTTGCATTTTCCTGGTGACAAGTGGTGTTGAGCATCTTTTCATATGCTCATATTTATTGGCCATTTCTGAAACTTCTTTGTATAAGTGAATATTCGAATTATTTGACCATCTTTAATTCTGTTTATTGAGAGTGTTGTTTTTTCCTCTGCCCCTAGTTCCTGGTACCCACGTTTCTACTCTTTGCTTCTCTGAGTTTGACTTTTTCTTTTATATTCCACATATAAGTGATATCATGTAGTATTTTACTTTCTCCATCTGGCTTATTTCACTTAACATAATGCCCTCAAGGTCCATCTATGTTGTTGTAAATGGCAAATTCTATTTCATGGCTGAATAATATTCCACTGTATATATGTATATACTATAACTTCTTTATCTATTGATAAAGATGGCCACTTAATGTTGTTTCCATATCATGGTTATTTTGAAAAAAGCTTCAATGAACATGGGGGTGCAGATATCTCTTCAACATCCTGTTTTCATTTCTTCAAATATATACCACTCAGAAGTGGAATTGCTGGGTTATAAGTCATTCTTAATTTTTTGAGGACCCTCCATAATGTTTACCACAGTGTCTATACCAATATATTTTTCCACCAACAGTGCACAAAGGATTGCCTTTTCTCCACATTCTCTAAAATACTTGTTATTTCTCCCCTTTTCTTGATAGCGATTTTCATATTTGTGAGTTGATATCTCTAAGTAGTTTTGTTTTGCATTTCTCTGATGATTAGTGATGTGAGCACCTTTTATGTATCTGTTGGATATTTGAATATATTTCTTACTATTGAGTTTCAAGAGCTCTTTATATATTCTGGATACTGGAATTTTTTCAGATATATGATTTTCAAATGTTTCTCTAATTCTATAGTTTGCCTTTTCATTTTCTTGACAGTATTCTATGAAGCTCAGAGGTTTTTAATCTTGTGAAGGCTAGTGTATATGTTGTTTTTATTATATGGTTTAGGTGTCATATCAAAGAAATCAATGCCAAATCCAAGGTCACAAAGACATGCACCTATGTTTCCTTTTAAATGTTTTATCATTTTAACTCTTGCATTTAGTTAATTGAACCATTTTCAGTTAATTTTAGTATACAGTGTATAGTAGTTTTCTAATTTTACTCTGTTACATGTAAGTATCCGGTTGTACAAGCACCACTTGCTAAAAAGATTAGTCTTTCCTTCATTGAGTTGTCTTGGCACGCATGCCAAAAATCAATTGATGATACATGTTAGGGTTAATTTTTGGAATACAAAATATGTTCCATTCACCTGTATGTCTATTCCAAGACTAACTACGCATTCTATTTTTAAATATATTTTATTGATTTTTTACAGAGAGGAAGGGAGAGAGATAGTTAGAAACATCGATGAGAGAGAAACATCGATCAGCTGCCTCCTGCACATCTCCTACTGGGGATGTGCCCGCAACCCAGGTACATGCCCTTGACCGGAATCGAACCTGGGACCTTTCAGTCCGCAGGCCGACGCTCTATCCACTGAGCCAAACCGGTTCCAGCTATGCATTCTTAATTACTTTAGCTTTGTAATAAGTTTTGATATATAGAAGCAGCTTTGTAGCGAGTCCTCCAACTTTGTCCTCTTTAAAGATGTTTTTGAATATTTTCAGTGACATGTAAATTTCAGGATCAGCTTAATTTTTGAAAAAAAAAAGACTCTTTAAGAGAGATTTAGTTGAATCTGTAGAAAACTTGATTGTATTGCCATCTTATTACTAAGTCTTCCAATTTACGAACAGGGGATATCTTTTCATTTATTTCCATCTTCTTTCATTTCTTTCAACAATGTTTTGTAATTTTCAATGTAAAATATTGAACCTTCTTTGGTTAACTTTATTACTAAATATGTTATTATTTTTGATAACATTACAAATGGAATAATTTTCTCAATTTCAATTTTGGATTGTCCATTACTACTGTATAGAAAGACAACTGCTTTATGTATGTTGATCTGTACATAACTGTACATACTTTGTTCCGATGTATGTATCTGTACATACAACTGCTTTATGTATGTAAGTACCCTGTAACTTAGCTGAATTTGTTATTAGCTTTAATATTATTTTTGTGGATTCCTTAGGAATTTATATATACAGGAGCATGTCATATGCAAAGGAAAATAGTTTCACTTCTTTTTTCAACCTAGGTAACTTTTATTTCTTTTACTTGTCTGATTATTCTAACTAGAGCCTCCAATACAGTATAGAATAGAAATATTGAAAGTGGTTATGTTTGTCTTAGTTCTGATCTTATGGGGAAAGTTTTCAAACTTTCATCATTAAGTATGATGTTAGCTGTGGGTTTTTGAAAAAAAAAAAAAAAAAAAGGCCTTTTTTTAGGTTGAAGAAAATCCCTTCTGTTCCAAGTTTAATGATTGCAAAAATGTTGGATATTTTTGAATGATTTTTGTGCCTTTTGAAATCATTTCTTTAAATGTGGGTTTTTTTCTTTATTATATTAACACGGCGTTTTACACTGATTGGCTTTGACCAACTTTGAATACCTGAGATAGATTCTACTTGGTTATTGTGTATAAGAGTAATACTGGCCTCATAGAATGAGTTTTTATAAAAAATCTTTATTGTTGAGAGTATTACAGATACCCCCCTTTTTCCCACTTGTACCCCACCACCAAGTTTCTGCCCCACCCCAGGCCTTCAACCACCCAATTGTCTATATTCATGGGCAATGTATATATGCATATAAATTCTTTGGTTAATCACTCCCTCTCCCCCTTCTCTCTGACATTTGTCAGTCTGTACCATGTTTCCATGCCTTTGGTTCTATTTTATTCATCAGTTTATTGTGTTCATTAGATTCCACATATAAGTGATATTATGTGATATCTGTCTTTCTCTGACTGGCTTATTTTGCTTAGCATACTCTCCAGGTCTTTCTATGCTGTCTCAAAGGGTAAGAGATTCTTTTTTTTTTTACAGCTGCATAATATTCCATTGTGTAAATGTACCACAGTTCTTTTTATCCATTCATCTACAAATGGACAGTTGGGTTGTTTCCAGATCTTATCTATCTAATATAATAAAAGAGAAGCATGCAAATTGATTGCACCTCTGCTACACCCCAAGAGATGCCCACCAGCCAATCAGAACGACTATATGAAAATTAACCCAACCAAGATGGTGGCTGGCAGCCACGGAGCTGGAGCAAGCAGGAGACATGGTTGCCCCGGCTATGGAGGAAGCCAAGCTTCCCGCCTGCCCTGGCCGGCTGTGGCCTCCACTCAAGGCAACAAAGTTTCAATTATAGAAGATAAATAAATCCCAGATACCTACTTCCAGCCAGCCTCCACTGGGAGCTTGGGTGGCTAGGGGCTGTGGCCAGCCTGCAAAGAGCCATCAGCCACTCACCAAGGATGGCCACACCCTGATGAGATGAGGGTCCCCACTGGGGGGCTTGGCCAGCCTGCAAAGAGCCATCAGCCCCTCACCAAGAATGGCCACACCCTGATGAGGTGAGGGTAACCATTGGGGGGCTTGGCCAGCCTGCAAAAAGCCATCAGCCACTTACCCAGGCACCCCAGCAGGACCCCCTACCCTAATGGGGCTGTGGTCAGCCTGCAAATGGCCCTCAGCCCCTTGCCCAGGTTGGCCAGGCACTCCAGTGGAGACCCCCACCCTGAAGGGGGTGTGGCCATTCTGAAAATGGCCCTCAGCCCCTCATCCAGGCTGGCCAGGCACCCCAGTGGGACCCCTACCCTAATCCGGGACACTCTTCAGGGCAAACCAGCCAGCCCCCACCCGTGCACCAGGCCTCTATCCTTTATAGTAAAAGGGTAATATGCAAATTGACCCTAACAGCAGAATTACTGGGAATGACCAGTCACTATGACACATATTGACCACCAGGTGGCAGACGCTCAATGCAGGAGCTGCCCCCTGGTGGTCAGTACGCTCCCCACAGAGCTCTGCTCAGCCACAAGCCAGGCTGACGGCTGCCAATATAGCAGTGGTGGTGGGAGCCTCTCCCTCCTCCTCAGCAGAGCTAAGTATGTCCGACTGCAGCTTAGGCCTACTCCCCGCTGGCAAGTGGACATCCCCCGAGGGCTCCTGGGCTGCCAGAGGGATGTCTGACTGCCAGCTTAGGCCCAATCCCCGGGGGAATGGGCCTAAGCCAGCAGGTGGTCATCCCCTGAGGGGTCCCAGACTGCGAGAGGGCACAGGCTGGGCTGAGGGACCCCCCACACACTAGAGTGCACAAATTTTTGTGCACTGAGCCTCTAGTTGTAAATAACACTGTTATGGACATAGAGGTGCCTATATTCTTTCTGATTGGTGTTTCAGGATTCTTAGGCTATGTTCTTAGAAGTGGTATCACTGGGTCAAATGGCAGTTTCATTTTAAGTTTTTTGAGGAAAATCCACAGTTTTTCATAGTGGCTGCACCCATCTGCATTCCCAATAGCAGACCACTAGGGTTCCTTTTTCTCCACATCCGCACCTAAAATGAGTTTAAATGCAGTTTTTATCTTTCATTTTTGGAAGAGTTTAATTCTTCTTTAAACCTTTGGTAGAATTTAAGAGTCAAGCCCAGCCAATGTTACTTAGTAGTTGAGTTCGATTCCTGGTCAAGGCACATGTCTGGGCTCCGTGCCCAGTCAGGGAGCATGTTGGAAGCAGCGATCCTCTCTCATCATTGATGTTTCTATCTCCCTCTCCCTCTCCCTTCCTCTATGAAATCAATAAACATGTATTTAAAAGAAATAAAAACTGCATTATTAAAAATAGAAATTAATAATTAAGTCATTCAGTTCAGACTTTACTTTGTGGAAAATTTGATTAATAATTGTATCCCTTTACTTGTTAATAGTATATTGAGATATGCCATTTCTTATTTAGATAGCTTCAATAGTTCATGTCTTTCTAGGAACTTTTTCATTTCATCTAGGTCCGTGGTTGGCAAACTGCTGCTCGCGAGCCACATGTGGCTCTTTGGGCCCTTGAGTGTGGCTCTTCCATAAAATACCACGTGCGGGCGCGCACATACAGTGCAATTGAAACTTCATGGCCCATGCACAGAAGTCGGTATTTTGTGGAAGAGCCAACCACTGATCTATGTTATTTAACTTTTTGTTGTACAGTTGTTCATAGTGTTCCCTTATAATTCTTTGATTTCTGTAAGTTTGGTAGTAATGCATTCTATTTCATTCCTCATTTTAGTAATTTGAATCTTCTCTCTCTCTTTTTACCTTTTTTTTATTGCAACAACATTATTTATACTATTACGTGTTTCAGGTGTGCAACATTATAATTTTAAATATGAATATACTGCATTACTTACAATAAAAAGTCTAGTTATTTGTATATTCAAAATCTATAAATAAGTCATACATCTCAACGACAACAAAAAACAAACAACCTGACTTTAAAAATGGGCAAAGTATTTGAAAAGACGTTTTTTTATTTTTTTCTATTTATTTTTTTCCATCACTGTGTACTCCCCTATACCCTCCTATTTTTTAAAAGAAGTCCTACAGATGGCCAACAAGCACAAGAAAAAATGTGCACTATCACTAATCATTAGATAAATGCAAATCAAAATCACAATGAGATATCACCACCTGTCAGAATAGCTTTCATCAAAAAGACAATAAACTAGTATTAGAGAGGATGTGGAGAAAAGGAAACCCTCATAAAATGTTAGTGGGAATGTAAATTAGTGCAGCCAGTACAGAAAACAGCATAGCGATTCCTCAAAACAATTTTCTTCATTGTATTTTTTTTTAGTTTTGACTTTATATTTTATTAAATTTATTGGGGTGATGTTAGTTAATAAGATCATATTGGTTTTGGTGTCTGTTTCTATGATACATGATCTGCATATTGCAAAAAATTAAAACTAGAAGTACCATATAACCCAACAATTCCACTTCTGGGTATTTATTTGAATGAATATGAAAATACTAATTCTAAAAGATACATGCACACCTATGTTCTTTGAAACATTATTTACAGTGTGGCCAAAATATGGATACAACCTCAGTATTCATGGAGCGATGAAGGGATAATGAAATGTGGTTTATATGTGAATACTACTCAGTCATAAAAAAGGTGAAACCCTGCCATTCTCTTTTTGTCTTTACCAGGCTAGATCAAGGTATTTCAACTTTTCATCTTTCCAAAGAACCAAATTTTGTCTTCGTTGATTTTTCTGTACGTGTCTATTCTCTATTTCTTTTCTTTATGCTGTGATTATCATTTACTTCCTTCTGTTTGCCTTGGGTTTAACTTTTCTTTCTAGTTTTGTAAGATGAAAAGTTATATTATTGATTTGAAATCTTATTTATTTTTTTAATATAGGCATTTAAAGCTATACATTTCCCTGTGAGGACTACTTTTAGCTCCAACCCAAAGTTTCGTTATATCTTGTTTTTATTTTCATTCATCTCAAATTAGCTTCACACTGTGTTGTGGTTCTCCTATGATGGTCAGAAAATATCCTTTTTATGATTTCAATCATTTAAAATATATTGAGATTTATTTCATAGCCTAACACTTGGTCTATCTTAGAGAATGTTCCATACACACTTAAGACAGTGGATTCTGCTGTTGTTAGAGTGTTTTATAGATATGTTAGTCTTAATTGATTTATTGTGTTGTTCAAAAATTATATTTCCATGTTGATCTTCTGTCTAGTTGTTCTACCCATTATTGAAAGTGAGGTGTTGAAGCCTCCAGCTGTTATTGATCAATTGTTTATTTCTTCCTTCAATTCTGTCAGTTTTTGCTTCATGCATTTTAGTGCTCTGTTAGGTGCCTCTATGTTAATCACTTATGTTTTCTTGATGGATTGATCCTGTTATCATTGAAAAATACCCTTATTTGCTTTTAGTAACAGCTTTTGCCCTAAAGTCTATTTGTCTGATATTAGTGTAGCTACTTTTCCTCTTTTTTGATCTATTTTTCCCATCCTTTCATTGACAAAGTATTTGTGTCTTAGAATCTAAAGTATCTCTTGTGATAGCTTATAGTTGAATCATATTTCATTCATTCTCCCAATTTCTGCCTCTAATTGGAGTGTTTAATTCATTAACATTTGATGTAATTACTGATAAAGTAATATTTATGTTTGACATTTTGCCATTTATTTTCTGTGATGTCTTAAATTCTTCCATGAATGCCTTTTTTTGTACTAAGTAGATATTTTTTTATGTATTTTATTGATTTTTTTTACAGAGAGGAAGGGAGAGGGATAGACAGTTGGAAACACCGATGAGAGAGAAACATTGATCAGCTGCCTCCTGCACACCCCCCACTGGGGATGTGCCCGCAACCAAGGTACATGCCCTTGACTGGAATCGAACCTGGGACCCTTCAGTCCGCAGGTCAACGCTCTATCCACTGAGCCAAACTGGTTAGGGCTAAGTAGATATTTTTAATATATAAGTTAAACTCCCTTGTCATTAATTTTAGTATTTTTGTGTAATTTTCTTTGAGATTTCCCAATTAACATCTTAAGGTCACCTTAGTTTCAATTGTATGCAAAATCTATTTGAGTGCTATTTTTATAAAACTTTAGAATTGTCATTTTCCTGATTTTATAACTTCTGGATTTTGCTTAAATTATTTAGTACTTTTTATTCTAAACTTTTGTTGTTTGATATAGTAGCCACTAGCCACAAGCCATATGTGACTATTTCAAATAATTAAAAGGAAATAAAAATTCAGTAACTCAGTTGTTCTAGCTCCATATCAAATGCTCAATAGCCACACATGGATAATGGATACTGTATTGGACAGAATATATATGAAACGTTTTTAGCATCACAGAAATTTATATTGGACAGCATTTCTCTAGATCAGGGATGGGCAAACTTTCTGTAAAAGGCAAGATAGTAAACATGTTAGGTTTGGCAGACCTTGTCTCTATTGCAGCCACACAGCTCTGTTTTTGCTTTTCACATAAATCAGAAATAATACATAAACAAATGAATATTGCTATGTTTCAGTAACTTTATTTATGGATACTAAAACTTTACATTTTTATAATTTTCACATGTCATGAAATATTCTTATGATATTTTTCAATAATTTTAAGATATACAAAACATTCTTAGCTTACAGGTCATACAAATATAGGTGGCAGGTCAGATTTGATCTGTGGGCTGTAGTTTGCTAGCCCCTGCTCTACACTCCTACAGAGTTTCTCTTAAGTGTGTCCCTTTTATTTATGAGTCCTTATTAAACATTTTAAACATATTCTCAGGCTCTCTAACCTAAAGTATGTTTTCTTTTAATTAATTTACAAAATTGAATAGATAGGAAATTCTTCTGGGTTTTTCCCCCCAGAAAATGTTTTCTATACTGCACTTGAACCTCCTTCAGTGCTCTTATTTTTATTTAAGTTTTTATCTATTCCTTCCAGAAACTCTATTTTGTTCCACTTGATCTTCCTCTCTCTAGCTGCTGGGTACCCCTGAGATGGGGTTGTTACTTTTCACTGTCAGCTCTTTGGGATTCAGGTCTGGTAGGAGGCATCTCTTGACTGTCAGCAGTCCTGCAGTGAATGCAAAGTGCTCTCTATCCCTGTAAGCCAGGAGGATCAAAGTAGTAGAGTACTAATCTTTTAGTGAGACACTTGGATGAAGTCTTGTTACTCTCTTGTTTTCCTTGTACTCTTCCTGACTAAGGAGGGAAAGACTTGGATCACTTCTTCAGTTTCTTCTTGGAATTTAGGAGGTAGGGTGGCCTGGCAATCTCACATAAGGTCAATATCAATCCTTTCTACAAGAATTCATAGATCTGTAAAAGTCAAGATCTAGCAGTTTATAGTGTCGCCTTCATGCACTTATACAATGTGGAAGAGAGAAAGTTCTATATCGGTTTCCTCACTAACAAAGCCCCATGTCTTGCTTATACCCAGCTTCCCATGGGCACTAATATCCATTTTGCTTATAGTAGGGACTGAGGGGAAAGATGCTATATATTCAGTTCACCATGTTTCCAGACTCTCTCCATCCTAAAATTTAATTAATCAAGTCAGTTCATCATCAAAACATATGTGTTTATTATACACACAGGCACACTCACTTTAAAATTTTCTTTGTCTCAATAATACAATTTGAAGTAATTAAACTAAATATGGCTAACAGAAAGTGAATTTTAGTTTGATAAATTAATTGAGGATGAATTCAGGTAGTTCCATGGAATATGTTGCTTACCTAATCCCTTAATGATCTGCTGATTACATTAATTTTAATATAATAGAATGTTAGCTCTTAAAAATCATTTAACCCAACCTTATTTATTTGATAGATGAAGAAACTGAGATGTGAAGAGTTTAAGTTTAAGTGATTATGATGAAGCCAAGAATAGAAAATTCAATTTCATGGCTCCTATTATAATACCCTTTCTATTACATCCCTGTGAGAATGAAAACTGTCAAGCCACTCAAGCTAAATGGGTGAGCATCAAAAATCCATTGAAAATTAAAGATTTGTCAATAGAGTGATCTTGGTAATGGCAGAAAAGGATTGATAGAATTGTCTATGCCAGTGGCCGGCAAAATCATTAGTCAACAGAGCCAAATATCAACAGTACTTCTTCAAAATAGACTCGCCCAGGCCGAAAACCAACTTCTGCACATGGGCCACGAAGTTTCAATCGCACTGTATGCGCGCCCGCACGTGGTATTTTGTGGAAGAGCCACACTCAAGGGGACAAAGAGCCGCATGTGGCTCGCAAGCCGCAGTTTGCTGACCACGGTCTATGCTATTATCATTTTATATTTTAAAGAGTGTTTTTCCTTTATTCAAGATGTGCTTCTTTTTTTTTTCAGTGTTTAAAATTGTTTTTTTAAATTAAATCTTTATTGTTCAGATTATTACATTTGTTCCTCTTTTTTTCCCCCCATAACTCCCCTCCTCCCAGTTCCCACCCCACCCTCTGCCCTCACTCCCCACCCACTGTCCTCATCCATAGGTGCACGATTTTTGTCCAGGCTCTTCCTGCATCTCCCACACCCATTTCCTCCCCAAGAATAGTCAGTCCATTCCCTTTCTATGTCCCTGATTCTATTATGATCACCAGATTATTTATTCACTTGATTCTTAGCTTCACTTGTTGATAGATTCATGTTTGTTGTTCATAATTTGTATCTTTACCTTTTTCTTCTTCTTCCTCTTCTTAAAGGATACCTTTCAGCATTTCATATAATACTGGTTTGGTGGTGATCAACTCCTTTAGCTTTTCCTTATCTGTGAAGCTCTTTATCTGACCTTCAATTCTGAATGATAGTTTGGCTGGGTAAAGTAATCTTGGTTGTAGGTTCTTGGTATTCATCACTTTGAATATTTCTTGCCATTCCCTTCTGGCCTGCAAAGTTTCTGTTGAGAAATCAGCTGACAGTCGTATGGGTATTCCCTTGTAGGTAACTGACTTTCTTTCTCTTGCTGCTTTTAAGATTCTCTCTCTGTCTTTTGCTCCTGGCATTTTAATTATGATTATGATGTGTCTTGGTGTGGTCCTCTTTGGATTCCTTTTGTTTGGGGTTCTCTGCGCTTCCTGGACCTGTAAGTCTATTTCTTTCACCAGGTGGGGGAAGTTTTCTGTCATTATTTCTCCAAATAGGTTTTCAATATCTTGCTCTCTCTCATCTTCTGGCACTCCTATAATTCTGATGTTGGTATGCTTGAAGCTGTCCCAGAGGCTCCTTCCACTATCTTCGTATTTTTGGATTCTTTTTTCATTTTCCTTTTCCAGTTGGGTTTTTTTTGCTTCTTCGCATTTCGAATCTTTGACTTGATTCTTGCGCTCCTCTGGTCTACTGTTGGGTGTTTGTATAATATTCTTTATTTCAGTCAGTGTATGCTTAATTTCTAGTTGGTTCTTTATCACAACATCGAGGGTCTCATTAGATTTCTTGAGGATCTCACTACATTTATTGGCGGCTTCTAGACAGTTCTTGAGAGACCTTAAAAGTGTGGTTCTGAACTCTATACCCTCCATGGACAATTTTGTCCTGTTTCTTTGTCTCCGCATTTTTTATGCTTTCTTGGTGCACCCCCTAGTGGTCTTGTTGTAGTTAAGCCTTGATTGTTGTCGGCAATACTGGGGGTGATTTGACCTCCAGGCTAACTGGTTATGAGAGTCCGCTGTGTCTGCAGTGGGAGAGCTTCTGTGCTGGATCTCTAGGGCGGTGTTAATCTAGTGTTTGCCTGAGGCTATCTGGCAAATGGCTCTGCACAGGGCTTGGGCTGGGCGGGTCCCCGGGGATCTACAGGGCGGGCGGAGCAAGCAGTTATGGCTGCTCTCAGTTCCGTCCCTAGGGGCTCTGCCTCACAGAGTCCCAGCAACTGCTGCAAACCTCGGAGAGAAAGCTGCCTTCAAGTGCCAACCGAAGCCAGGCAGTCCTGCTTCTCCCGTTTGAATCTGGGTCCCTAGAGTCTCGCCCGGATCTGGAGCTCAGAGTCTGAAACTCCCTCCCAATTGAAAACAACAACCGCGCCCTCAGCCTCCAGCCCACTCCTCGCTCACTCCGCACCTGAGTATTTCACTTCAGCACTGCACCTCCTCTGAGTCTGGGTATGATATTCTCTTTCCTCCTATTGTAGAATTTCCACTCAGCCAGCCTTCCTGTGGTTCTGGATGATGTCCGTTCCGTCTTTTAGTTGTTTTTTTGAAGTGGTTGTTTGAGGCAGCAATCTCTGGCGTTAACCTATGCGGCCATCTTGGTTTCTCTTGATGTGTTTCTTATGTTATGAATGTAGATAATTATATAAATCAACAAATAAATCCATACATATACATGGATTATGAGAGATAGTCTAAGGGCTTAACAATTAAAAAATATATGACATGACCACCAGGAAGTTGAACCACCATGCATAAGCAAAGGGTTAAAATATTGGTGGATTCAAGAGGCTGAATCTGTACCAAGTTGACCCTTCCTCCAGGAAAGCTTCTGTGATTTGCCTCTGTTGGAAGTAAGCAGTACAAATCTGGTGCTGTCCCACAGGGTTTATCACTGCCTTCCTTATCAGTAGACACACATATTCCTTTATCTTCCATACAGCCCCAGTGCCAGGAACAGAGGGGCTTCTCAACAAATGTCTGTTGAATGCATAAATGAGATTCAATTCCTGCTTCTCCCTTGAAGCAGTTCTGATCTATGGGCACATAGAAAGTTCTCAATAAATATCTATGAAACAGACATAGATAGATAGATAGATAGATAGATAGATAGATAGATAGATATGTAGATATAGATATAAAAATCATTCTTATGTGAAGAGAGCTCATATTTTAATTGGGGGTCAGTATTGTAAAATTAAATACACCTAGTCTATGATTTCATACTATATGTAACATATGAGTGTTCTAGATACTAAAAGAGCTTGAAAGCAGGAAGCTCTGTAGGTTGAAGACAGCAAAGGCTCCATGGGAGTGATAGGATTTGAAGCAATCACTGAAAGAAGAGTATGGTCCATAGCTATGAGAAATGTATAACTTGTTGTCCTCGCTAGGACACTTCTGAGAGTGAAAGGAGAAACCATTAACAGGTATAATGTGAGATGTTTAGGTAAATAAGCAGAAATTATCTCCATATTCACAAAGGAAGGTTTCAGGGCATTCCAAATACAGGGGGTGGTTTAAAAGAAAAGACAAAGGGAAGGATGAGCTGGGCGATTTCTGGGTAAAGAAGAGATGGGGTACAGGGAACAAACAAGAAAGGAGATCAGAAGGGGCATTGAATGCTAGGCTAAGGAGCTTGATTTTATTCCATGAAAATAAGAATCATTTCAACAGGTGATTTTCAAAATATTTAACATCCAGCAAGCATGGGCACTAAAAATGAAAAGAATAAGTGTCTAACAGCGCATAACAGGTGAATATCAATTGTTCATTTGAGGTTTATGTGCAGAAGAGTGATATGAAATTGGTATTTGAGAAAAATGAATGTAGCAGTGGGGTGCAGGATTAATGAAGAAGGTACAAGAGCACGGGTCAGCAAGCATTTCTTGTGAATAGGCAGGTAGTCAATATTTTAGACCATATGGTTTCTGTTACAACTAGTCAACTCTGCCATCGTAGTCCAAAATCATATTAGTTAACACATAAACAAATGAGTGTGGCTGTGTGTCTGTAAAGCTTGATTTACAAAAATAAGATAAATTTGCCTTGTGGGCCACAGTTTGCAACTCCTGAACTAAAGATAGAGAGACTGGTTAAATGGATTGCAATACTTCAGACTCTTAGCCTGGGCTAGGTTACTAATAGAGAGCATTAAAATAAACACACACACACACACACAAAGAAAATCTCAAAAATATTAAATAATTGCAGTTATCTGGATAATTTAGGCAAAAGTCCATCTTCAGCAGTAAGAAAGATCCAAATAATTGAGGACAAAATATTTTTACCTATATTATTCAGTTAGCTTCTTCTTTTTGCATTCTGTTCATGAACACAGCCCTAACTTTCTGAAAGGATGTGCCTATGTAGACTGAAATGAATGAAAGGAAAGAATGAACTCAGTCACTTAAACAGATGCCATAATAACTAGTTAAACTGAAATTTTCACTAAACTGGATTATGAATTCAATGAGGATTATGAAGACATGGCCACACCAAATGAATAAATATGTTAAGGGATTATCAATTACCAAAAGTTAGCTAGAGAAGATGGATGAAATATCTGAGAAGCTAGAGCATCTTTGAAACAAAGACTGGGGGCGGGGGATAACATAATCTTTTTAGGGGGAATAAAACACTTATATGACAGTAGCAAAGGAGCAAATAAGAGCAATTTAAATGAGATTAATTGAGCATTGTGTTACATGAAGTGAATTAAAGGACAAACTGATTTGCTAAATACTTGATGTGGGAAAGTGTAGATATTTAGAGGGCAGAAAGAGATGGCTATCATTGAGATGTGATTTAGTGCAAAAAAATGCAACTCGCAGCCAAATGACAGCCAAATGTGGCTAACAAAGTTAGGGATAGGAAGAAGGGGTGATACAGTAGACTTTAGTAATAAAAGAGGCTTATTGATCATCTCTATACAAACTGTATCCACTGGAAACCTAAAAGTATCCACTAAGAAGTTAGGATGTCAAGCCCACATTCAGTTTTTTACTGAAAGGCAAGCAATGGGTTCAAAAGATGTCAATGAAATCATAAGAACATGGTATCAGAACCTCTGGTCAGTTTGATCAGGTTCCTCAAATAGCTGGTCCTTTTATGAGTATGGGGCTGGGGGATTCAAATTGCTTTTTTTTTTTTTGCTAAATTTTACCAGTTTGATTTCATTAAATTGAATGAGCCCACAATCAATTTGGTAATTGGGTAATTTATTGGCTTGCATAAACAACCTGCATTACTTGCTATTCTGACTGCATTGTTAAGAGAAAGAGAATACTGGAAGAAATTGTTAACATCAAACACAAAAAAACCCAGAAAACAAACAGCTCCTTTATCCCAGTTCTTTATAAGATACCAAATATGCTACCATCAACAGGGACAAAATGAATAAAAATGACTCATAGTTCACAGGCAGCAAATGTAGAGGCTCAGATGAGTAATCTTAAAACTGAAAGGGGAGAGCAATGGAAAAGTAAAGGGAAAGAAGACAGTAAACTTTTGCTGCAATTTTTGACACAAGCTCTGAGCAAGGAATGTTTCTCTTCCTGTACCATCCCTATTTCCCCATGGCCTTGTTAGATGACAAGCTAATCCATTAAGCAACATGGTGCCAGTGACTAATAATAGCTTTAATGTACTTCTGCATAGGGTATTTGCATTTTAATAGAGGACCCTGGGGGCCTAGCATAAAACAGCACACCTCTGATAAGGAGAATTTCTAGAAACTATGGCTAGTCCACAGGGACTTTGGAAACACAGAGGGGTAAAGGTCAAATCATCCCATGTTGGCAGACACCTACTCTGCTTGAATAGGAATCCAGCATGAAATAATGGAATCATAAGATCTATCATGCTATGATTCATATTTTTAATGAAGGGTTAAAATATCTAATCCTGCTATTTTGAACACTGGGTGCATATTAGAATAACTTTTGAGCCTTTAAACAATAATATTTGTGGGGCCCACCTCCACAGATTCTGATTTTATTGCTCTGGAGTGGAGCCTTGGCATTTGGTATTTTCAAAAATCTCCCTGAGAGATTTTAATGTGCTGAGAGATTTGAGAACCACCAACCTAATTCTAGACTCTTAAAAATCACAGAGACCAATCTCTACCTCATGACAAGCCTGCCAAATGATTATTACATTCTGCTTGCACATAACCAGGGGAAGGAATCCTCTAAGAAGCTCTCCACCTATGAACATGAGAATAGGATATCCTCATCAGCTACAACCAAGACACACTTCTGGAAAGCAAGAGAAAATATGTAAATATCCCTGTTTTCAAAGGCCAATGATATACCCCAATCCTCAATAACCAGGACTCAATCAAATTAAAAATTAATCTCCCACAAAAGGAGAGAGAGAGAGAGAGAGAGAGAGAGAGAGAGAGAGAGAGAGAGAGAATTTTAACATCAGGATTTCCAATAAAAAAGGTACTTTCATGTCTGCCAGTTCTCCCTCTGCAGCTGAAATGGTTATTTGTTCATCAAACCAAACAAACTCAAATGTCATGCATCTCAATCAGGTCTAAAGAGATTAGAAATGGGTAGTAGCTTAGAACAGTGTTTTTCAACCATGACTCTGTACACAAACCATCTATTAAAATGCTTTGTGACTGTTTCTTCTCCCTTTCCCTCTGCAGTGACAGCAGCTGGTGTTACTCTTGATGCCCTACCCTATTTTCCTTTCTTATTGTCCCTCATTTTTGGAGATTTTGATAGAGAATTTGGGTTGATTAGTCTTCTGTAGAAGTTTCTAATACAGTGTTTTCTGAAGCACACTAGCACCATTGAATGTTCGTGAGCATTTCTTCAAACAAAAGTTTGATAGTCAAGTTGTTTTGAGAAAAGCTGATTAAACAAAGCAAAAACAGATTTATTTTATTTATTGTAAAACTTTTCAGAGAGTTTAATATCCTAAAATGCATAATGAATTTCTAAGAGAATCTGAAACATCCGCAACATTGACTATGGAAGTCTTTTAAAATAAAGCATGTCAAGATTAGTGCACTGCTGAACATTCTTAGGATGAATGAATTGGTTGTCACTATAATATGGGTTGAGGAACATTAATTTGGAAAGCATATCAGAAGTAGCGAGAACATATTTGCTAATGATCAATCTGATAAGGGCTTAATTTCCAAAATATATAAAGAGCTTATAAAACTCAACACCAAGAAACTGGAAACACCAATCAGAAAGGATATATGCACCCCTATATTCATAGCAGCACAATTTACAATAGCTAAGATTTGGAAACATCCTAAGTGCCCATCAGCAGATGAGTGGATTAAAAAACTGTGGTACATCTACACAATGGAATACTATGCTGCTGTAAAAAGGAAGGGACTCCTACCATTTGCAACAGCATGGATGGAGCTGGAGAGCATAAGCTAAGCAAAATAAGTCAGTTGGAGGAAGATAAATATCACATGATCTCACTCATTTGTTGATTATAATGAACAGCATAAACTGATGAACAAAAACTGATCCAGAGACAGAGAAGTATCGATCAGATGCTCCAACCTCAGAGGGAAGATAGGGGAGGGTGGGGGTAAGGGGGAGAAATCAACCAAAGGACTTGTATGCATGCATATAAGCCTAACCAATGGACACAGACAACAGGGGGGTGAGGGCATGAACGGGAGTGGGATGAGGGGGGAATGGGGGGATAAGGACACATATGTAATACCTTAATCAATAAAGAAAAACAAACCAACAAAAACCCCTCAACACTAGGGAGGCAAACAATACAATTAAAAAATGGGCAAATGACCAGAATAGACACGTCTTCAAAGGGGACATACAGATGGCCAATAGACATATGAAAAGATACTCAATATCACAAATCATCAGAGAGATGAAACTTAAAACCACAATGAGATGTCATCTCACACCTGTCAGAATGGCTATCAACAGTAAATCAAAGGGAAACCTAGTGCAGTGTTGGTGGGAATGCAGACTGGTATAGCCACTGTGGAAAGCAGTGTGGAGTTCCCTCAAAAAATTAAAAATGGAACTGAATTTTGGGAATATATCTTAAGAATCCTGAAGCACAAATCCAAAAGAATATATGCATCCATATGTTCATAGCAGCATTATTTACAATAGCCAAGATCTGGAAGCAGCCCAAGTGCCCATCAGTAGAGGAGTGGATAAAAAAGTTGTGGTACATTTATACCATGGCATACTATGTGGCTATAAGAAAGAAGGAACTCTTACCTTTTGTGACAGCATGGATGGACCTGAAGATTATTATGTTAAGCAAAATAATCCAGACAGAGAAAGACAAATACCATATGATATCACTTATATCTGGAATCTAATGAACAAAGATAAACTAACTAACAAAATAGAAGCAGAGACATGGATACATGGAAGAGACTCACAGAGGTCAGAGGGGAGGGAAATGGGGGAACTGGATGAAAAAGGTAAAGAGATTAAGCAAAGAACATATATGCATAGCCGATGGTCACAGACAACAGTGTGGTGATGACCAGAGGTGGGGCGGGGCGGGGGCAGGCGGCTAGGGCTGGGAGGAGGTGGATAAAGGTTGGGGATGGAGAATATCTATAATAGCGTCAACAATACATTTTTTAAAAAAGTGGCGGGAAATCTGGTGTTGAGAGGCACCTTGTCCTTTTGCTTATGTTTTGTGCCCAAACCTTCCTGTTCTTGATTTTTCCCTCCACCTGGAAAATTTCTTTAGCCCCTCTAGGAAATACTGATCCCTACATTCTCTTGTTTGGATTTCTACATGTTCACTGGCTACGGTGTTCTAGTCCTAAACACTAGGATAATGAGTATCTTTTCTTCTTTGTTTCATTTTCCTTCAAAAAGCAGTAAGATCTTTTAAAGCACAGTGACACATTATTCTTTCATAAGATGTCCCACTGTGACTAATCCAACGCTGACCTTAACAGGCTTGTTTACATTTAATAGTATTTTGTGTTAGTTTCAGGTATACGGCATAATGGTTAGACAATCATATAATTTAAAAAGTTCTCCCCCTGATATTTCCTGTACTCAATTGGCACCATGCATGGTTATTATGATATACATTGACTATATTTTAATTAATTAAAAATGTTTACTGAATATCTACTATATGCAGGCTAGAAAGTTAGCTATTATATATAGTAATACCATATGTTTTTGTAGCCCACATAACCAAACTTCTCAAACCATATTCTTTAATGCTACCAATCTTCTTCCCCTTTCTCTGATACCCACCTCTTTTCCCAGGAATTTACATGATTTTAGCCACACCAAAACACTATTTGACCGTTTTTACTACAAAAATGGCAAATTTTATTTTCATACAGTTTTTGAAAAATTTACCTTGAAAAGGTGGTCTGCATTTTCAGCCCAGCTTCTAGCCTCTCTTATGTCTATTGCAGAGTAGTGTTGCTGTTGTTCCCAGTAATGACCTGAGTCCTCTTGCCCTCAATCAGCAAGTAGAGCTTCTATGGCAGTAATTGTTACAACTCTAAGGACACTCTGGGTTTTCCATTGTGTTGAGCTGCTTCCTGACCCAGATCCTGAGTTCCTGTGCTTAGTTCCTCTGTTTCCTAAATATTTTTGTTTATTGCAGTCTTAAATTCCTAACCCAGACCTGTGTATACTCAGACTGTGGTGCCTTCCTGCCTTTGGGACATTGATCCCTGACCTCTGCCCTGCCTTGCTGGGCCTCCAACTAATCTGGACTCTCACTCCATGTTGTATAATTTGGAACTTTGCTTAGCTCTTTCTGTTTCTTCTGACCTCCTGGATACTATTCCTAGCTTCCTCCTTATGACTTACTTTGATGTATGAACCAAAGGGCCTGGAATTAAACTATTATCCACAGGCACAGAAGTCCAACTTGGCTCCTGGTTCTGGTACTTCCTGGCTTGTCTTATTTTGCAGTAATCCTTGACCCAGGCACACCAGTCATCAGACATTTAAAAAACAAGACAATAATTTAATTTGTCCACTTTATAAAGTTTTTCAACATCATGTTTTATATAAGGATATTTAAGAAAATATTCAAAAAAAGAAAATGTTCATGATATGTTAGTCATAAGAGAAAAGTAAAGATCCAAAACAATGGGTACAATGTTGATTCACTTAGAAAAAGTATGTGTCATACACATGTACACACAGACACATACATTCTTGTATAGAAAAAGACTGAAGGACTATATGTTGACAGTGGTTTAGTTTGAATAATGAGGTGCACAATGAATTTTTCCTTGCTTTTTTCATTTTTTCCAAATAATCTATAATGAACATTTTGTATTTTGGTGTTTAGAAAATACACTATTTTTAAACACAATTTTCTAACAAAAGATTGTCTAACTGTGATTATCTTCTTAATATTTAATAATTGTGGCTAAAGGCATGCTTTCCTATCTTTTCCCCCATTTTATTTATTTATTTTTTGTATTGTTGTGGAGAGTATTACAGATGCCCCCCTTTTTTGCCACCATCACCCTCCTCTACCCAGATCCCACCATGCCCCAGGCCTTCACCACCCTATTGTCTGTGTCCATGGGTAATGCATATATGCATATAAATTCTTTGCGTAATCTCTTCCCTCTGAGACTCATCAGTCTGTTCCATGTTCCAATGCCTCTGCTTCTATTTTATTCATTAGTTTATTTTTTCTTTAGATTCCCTGTTCATTTATTTTGATTTTTAGATTCTATTGTTGATAGATATGTATTTATTGCCATTTTATTGTTCATGTTTATTTCCCTTCTCCTCCTCCTTTATGTGAGCTGTGTGCAAGGCGAGAACTCAGGGGCAGCTTTCTCCCACACAAAAGTGCTGGGACCTCCCCAAACACAGAGTTAACTGGCAGGAACCATATCAGAGTCTCCATCAACCTGGGCCATACTGTCTGCCCACTCTGGTGATTCCCTGAGATTCCCACCCCAGCCAATTTGCAGCCCACCCAAGTTGTTTGCAGTGGCTTTTCCATATGAATGTCCTGTCCTGGCTCAGACTTCAAACTTTCCTGAAATATCTCAAACAAGCACACTTAATGGGCTCCATACCTCTTGATAAGTGGCCTCAGGCCTGGCACTAGCAGCAGTTTGCCAAAGTTTACAGCTTGGCCTCTCCTAGGTACCTCCAAGTCCAACACAAGTAGCAGCCATCTGCAGATCACTCTGTAGCTTGTGCTGTGTGGCCTCAGGCAGAGCACAGGTAGTGGCTGACTTTGCACCTCCCAGGAGGCCCCAGAACCAGTGCACCCGGTGGACAGCTTCAGACCACACCAGATTACAACTATACCACATCCATCAGTGACACACTGAAGGGGTGGTCTTGGTGAGCACCAAAGCCCCACTGAAGCAAGTCCTGCTCCATAAGGGTGTCTCACAGCCAATTGGCCTTGGGGTCAATTGCTCCCAGTGAAGCCAACAGCAATTAAGGCTCAACTATAACAGGCAAATTTGTCCTACCTTTAATCTCTTTTTAATGGCTTAGGATGTATAAGGCCACCACTATCTTCAACTTCTTTTCTAAGCTCATTTTCCCCAGGAAGGCAGTGGCAGGGAACTAATGAAGAGGGAAGGACATCCGGGAAGGCAAGGAACATCTTAGTGCAGACAGAAAGTACATACCATTGTGACACCCCCTTTTTTAATGGAATAGACATAACACAAATGTCCTTTGAATTTGGAACCAATTTTTGTGGCTCCCATGGAAGGATTTAGGGGTGAAAATATCCCTTTTAGTATGAAACATAGACCGGTATCTTCTTTGAAGCAGTAGGGATCATTTGGCAATCACAATCAAAGATTAGACTTAATGAGCACTGTGAATGTGTCCAAAATACTGAGGTATGCAGTGAAGACGTTATGTAGGGAGAAACCGTGTCTCTTAAACTCTAGTCAGAAAACAAAATTCAAAAGCCCACATAATGGGTTAAATATAGAAATAGTCAAAGAAGATGAATGGATATCAAGGAGCATTGTGTGCCTGAAATCCTATATAAACTAAAGGGAGTTGCTACTAGTAGAGCTTTTAGCACAGTGGTTTTCACATACCTCAGTTGGTATCTGAAGCTCCAAGGGGCTGGAAACATTTAGGTTCACAGATTTAACTTCTCAAGAATGCCCTTTAGAAACTTTAAGATAAAACTTTTGATGCCTTTGGTCAAGGGACTGCACTCTAAGAAACAGTGGTACAGTGGTTTAGAGTCTAGAAGCTAGAGACAGAAAAAGAAACCTCTTTGAATTCTGCCTATGGCACTTATTAGCTATGTGAACATGGACAAGTTACTTAAATGCTCTGAGTCTGTTTATTCGTCTTCAAATAGAGATAATAAGGATATACCTCATAGGGTAACAGTGAGCAGTGAGATAATTCATAAAAACCTTCTTGTATATATATAAAAAAACCTCAACAGGTTTTAGTCACCACCACCACCACAACCATTATTAACTGTCAAAAGAGTGGCAAAGCTGTTAGGTGCTATAGGATTTGAAAGAAGGAAGAGATCACTCCTTCCTTCCAGAATGGTTAAGGAACTCTTCACCAGGAAGCTGCAACTTGACCTGAGCCTTGAAAAGATAAGAAAAGTTGGTCCAGGTAGGGATAAGAGAAGATACACAGAGAGACTGTAGAAGTCAAACTCCCCAATTGTTCCAAAGTCCAAGTTTGGAGAAAAACAGACCACAAAGTCCGGATTTCTTTAGCAGTTAGAGATTTTCTTTCTCTCAACTTAATGAGTAACAATCACTCATTAAGATACAAGAAAAAATCCTGGGCAAATTTGTAGCTGAGGTGAGATGAGAACAGGAACTCTGAGAACTTCTATCCCTTTTAAAAGAAGTTGTCTTTAGGATCAATTAGACTATTTAGGTAGTACTGAAAGGAAAATTCTGTACCATATAACTATGTATCTCATTATCCATCAAATAAAAAATAACAACAACAACAACATAGAATCTGACCTCCACTGAGATATTTCCAACCCAATGGAGGGGTTGGGGTAATGGAGCTGATTGAACTCCTAGCTGAGGGACTTTGACAGCTCCTAAACAAATCTTCAAACTATTTCCTCAAGTGTAAGCTGTGCCTGTAATACCTGTCATGACTTCATACCTTTGAGTTTATAGTTTTGGCATCCAAGAATGTTCCCCTCCCCTAATTATTGCCTTGCAATTAGGGTAACCTATAACAATACAAGCATAATATGCTAATTAGATGGGATGTCCTTCCAGACAACCTTCCGGATGAAGCCAGGCCTGCGAGCGAAGCCCAGGTCCCAGGTGCCAGAGGGAAGCCGGTGCCAGCAGCTGGGGGAAGGAAGGCCTACTCTTACATGAATTTCATGCATCAGGCCTCTAGTTTTACATAATACTTCTTGATTCATATAGTCTCATGAACTAAATTCTAAGCTACATAATTGATGTGATATACAGATAAGTACCATGAAATGTTTTGGAAATATTACTTTTTCATCAAGATATAACTTTCCTATATTCTAAGTATAATCTTACAGAGCAGGTGTAAACAATCAACACCTAGGGACACTTTGGTGTGTGTTTCACTAGCTAATACTAAGCAGGTTTTTAAAAAATCCTGGTCTTATGTTTTTATTAAAATGTTCCCCATTTTCAATGGTCATGGCTTCACAATAAGTTCAGGTGCTAAGGTTTTGTTATGTTGACTCTTGATTAATTTAACAGTTAGAGATTTTCTTCCTTGAAACTTGATGAGTAACATAATCACTGTACTTTGTTAAAAATAAAGGGATAACTTTTTTTAGTGTTCCAGATCAGTTAGGTGGTCCCTACGATTCCTTTAGTCTCCTTTTGTCTTTTTTCTCCACAAGACAAAAACAAAACCAACTAACAAACAAATAAATAAGCAGACAACTAAAAAGACACAAAAAATAGGCCATATAGCTATATCTCTCTAATGTCATAATATCATAAACTTACCATGTCAGATTATTACCATCAGAAAGTGGTACTTCACCATTTTTCAGGCAGACCCAGCATTTGAATGTACTGTGTTCCTATAAATTCTGTTTTAAAGTAGATTCCATATAGAAAAACATTGTCTACTCATGTACTAAAACCTGACTATATGTACTGTTGACTTTTTTCTGTTGGATCATAGGCATAAATCAGGGAACAAGTGGTTAAAGGCAATTAGAAGTGAATTCAGCATCCTGAGTAAATAGTATGGTAGAGAGTTTGAGGGTAAAGGAGAGAGAACAACTTTCTGTGTTATTTTTCAATGATACTATTACAAAAAAAATAATAACAACTTATGCACATAATGTCTATTACTGCCAGGCACTTTTATACAGTCATATATCCCATAATGATGTTTTGTTTAATAATGGGCTGCATGTACAATGGTGGTTCCATAAGAATATAATGAAGCTGAAAAATTCCAGCACCTAGTGACATTCATGTCATAGTGCAACACTTTACTTAGTTGTTTGTGGTAATGCTGGTGTAAACAAACCTACCGCACTGCCAGTCATATAAAAGTATAACACATACAATTATATAAAGTATTTAATACTTGATAATGATAAAAAATGACTATGTATGTTGTTGGTTTATATATTTTATACTATACACTTTATTGTTATTTTTAGCATGCTCTTTCACTTAAAAAAAGTTTGCTATAAAAGAGTATGGCCGGTTGCCTTGGCAGCAGCCTTATGAATCTCATATTTACTGATTCGTTTGATTGCATCATTTTCTCTTGTGCTGAATTTAACCTCACGTTGTTTTGTACAGTAACGTGCTGTACAGGCTCATAGCCTAGAGGCAATAGGCTATACCTTATAAACTAGGTGTATAGTAGGCTATTTATTAATATTTCCATTTTAGAAATGGGGAAATTAAACCATTGTGCAGTTTAATGACTTGTTCAAGGTAACACAGCTGAGCAATCCATAGATAGCAGTGCAGAAATTAAGGGATTAAATTTGAACACAGTACGTCTGAATCCAAAGTCCACACACTATTCTTTTTAAAATATATTTTATTGATTTATTACAGAGAGGAAGGGAGAGGGATAGAGAGTTAGAAACATCGATGAGAGAGAAACATTGATCAGCTGCCTCCTGCACATCTCCTATTGGGGATGTGCCCACAACCCAGGTACATGCCCTTGACCGGAATCGAACCTGGGACCCTCCAGTCCGCAGGCCGACGCTCTATCCACTGAGCCGAACCGGTTTCGGCAACACACACTATTTTTCAAAAGAAAGTATATTCAGTGTAAACATTTATATACAATATATTATAAAAGATGTATAATGGGTTCAGATATCAACTTGTAATTTTTCCTCCCTAGAGAAAAAGTGTGACTTCATCTGTTCTGTGTACCTGACAATACTGTAGCCTCTCTCTTACTCCATGGGTTTGCTCTTTTCCTGCTTCAGAATTCCTTGTAAAATGGTCTAATCAATTAAAGATGGAGCTTTACAGACTTTAGAAAGAACAAGCTCCACCCCTCTGTCCTTTTTCTTCCAGCAAAGAAAGTGATTGGCTCATCAAGGGGAGATTTGGCGTGTTGGAAAGTGGATGTCTAGGAAAGGGAAGGCAAGTGAGTTCTTAAAAATTCATCAGTTATAAAGGAACAGAAGATCATGCCTTAGAGTTAAAGCTAAAGTTGTTTCCATGGCTCTGGCTGCTCCTTTGCAGCACCTGTGGGCAACTGTGGACTTGTTCCCTGCCTCCTTTGGGCCAGACTAAGGTACACATAGTTTTGCCACCAGAAGCCTTCTCTCCAGGAGTCTAGAGAAGCCAAGAAGGTGGCACTGTGAAGGGAATTACTTGAGAAAGTGTTGGCCCATAGCTTCTTGAAGGGATGCAAGTACTGGGGGTGGGGTGGCGGGCATCGCAGCACAGCATTATAGTATGGAGTTTTCACTGGAGTCAGGCTGCTTAGGTTTGAATCCAGGCTCTACTACATACTGGCTTGATGATGGTGAGCAATTTGCATAGCCCCCTTTTGCCTTAACTTTCTCAACAGTAAAATGGTAGTGGCCACATATTAGTATCTAACACATTTCATTGGGTTGTTATGAAGATAAATGGTTTAATATTTGTTAAACTTTTATATGCCTGCCACATATTTACTGCCATGTGAGTGTTTATTAAATTAGAGATAGGGCCCCATAAAGTTGATTTCCAAACTTGTTTAGTACTCATTTTCGCTCAGAACTTAGAGATGTCTTCATTCACTGATAAAAATAAAAATCTTTGCATCTCTCCAACATTACAAACAAGCTGTTTAGTGCTTTTAAGGAGGAAAATCTCATTTTTATCAGTATTTTCTTCCTGCAATGGTAATGGATAGCTTGAATACAATAGCATTTTATTCTGATAACTGTTCTAGCTAAAACTTCCAATTACAAATCCAACTTTGTGTCAGAAAAAAACGAGGTAATAAATCTGAAAGCACTTACAAAATGTAAAGGGACCTGAGATTCTGGTGCTAAAGCCTCCTTGAGTGTGACTTTTTGGGATGGTCACTTTTCAGGGGTATCTTGTCCAGAACTGCAAATGTGAGCATTTTAATATAATAATAAAAAATGAATTATTCACACTTACTGAATCTTCACAATGTGCCAGGAACTGTGCTAATGCTTCACATGCATTATTTCATGTAAGTGTTGTTTGGTGTTGCTGCTTCTGCTATTGAGTATTTGAGAACTGGTTTATTCCTGGTCTTCAGCTAGAAGAAAACAACTAAGACTTCCCAAGAGGAAATTGGGTTTGATTTTTATGACAATGAAGGCAAAATATTCACTCCATCTTCTTTGCTTCTAAGTTGTTTTAACAACGCTTTAAATTCTTATTAATTCCTTATGTAACCTTGGTAGAGTAGGCATTTTAATGACAAGCTCATTTTAATGATACAAAAAAAGCATCCTCCTTAAAGAAAAGAAAGAGAGGCTCACAGGGGGCAGAAAACAAAAGAAAACGTCGGGAGCAATGATTGGTAAGGAAGGGAAGACAGCTCTGTACCCAAATCATTAGAATCTCAGGCTGGAAAATAATATTACCATCATATAGTACAGTTTTTCTCCTCTCTCTCTCTCTCTCTCTCTCTCTCTCTCTCTCTCTCTCTCTTTCTCCAAAGAAGCCAAGGTCACAGATTTTTAAGCTTCAAATTGAGAGTCAAGAAATTGAAGCCTAACAGGCAGTCTTCTTTATTTTTAAAATTCATGCTAGAGATCAACCCAATCTTAAGCTTTTAGCTATATTTCCTCTAGTGCAAGTAGATTTGCAATGAACTTTTCTCATCCTTTGGCATAGTGCTGGGATCTGTGGGTGAAAGGGCCAATTGTTTGTAAAGAATAAAAGCCCACTTAGGCTACTTTTCTTTGTGTAAATGGTCCTTGTGTATATATATATTCTATTCTGTTGTTTTCTTTATAGATTAGCTTTATTTATGGTTTCTATACTTTACCATAACTATGGCTTGTAAGTGACTTTGTCTTGCCATGACACCCACTATGGCCCAACTTGAGATGACCTTATAACTAATTTCTTCAGTCACTGTGTTCAAATGATAGTCTCAGCATAGTTTATGGATTGGTAACTCCTGGGTTAGGTGTTTACCTCAATCCAAATATGCCCATGATCTTTTCATCAGGTTCTAAGACAATGTGGGCAATTTCAAAGAAGGAGGCTTTGGCTAGGGGACAGCTTCTATCTATCATACATGCTACCTATAGATGTGAGGGAAATAAAAGTCTGCATTAATCAGGGCTCTTTTGGTGACAGAAAGCACAGTTGAAACCAGTCTAATCAAGAAAGGGAAATATATCATGTCATGTGTCTATAAGTTTCAGTAGTAAGGCTGACTTGAGCAGGGAATTCAAATGATATCTTTAGAAATCGCCTTCATTTTTCATCTCTGTTTTCCTTTGTGCTGAAAGCTATTCCCAACAAAGTGATAAAGATGTTCAGCATCTCTAAACTTCCATTCTACTAACATAGCAACCTCAACAAAAACAATAAAATCAAGCTCCTCATCTCTACTAATTCCCTCAAGTATCCCAAGATTTTTTCTGATTCAACTGATTTGGATATCATCGCACTCCCAAGCCAATCACTGTGACTAGAAGAATATTCTTTTATTGGACAATCATGAGTCATTTGCTCATTTCTGAACCTGAGAGGGGTTATTAAGCCAAAATGAAGAGTTGGGCTCATTAACCAGAAAGTAGGGTGATGAGCTAGTAAAAACAACTGATGCCTACCTCATAGGCACATATAGGATTAAAACTATGTCCTTGTCTCATCTGTAATCTGCTCAAATCAATAGCTACCTTGCTTCAAGGGAAGCATGTAGATTAAACCATCAAGCATGCTGCATTGAGAGCAACTTTCCTAGTAAACCATCTACATATGCAAGCAGTTTATATGTGTCTATACAAACAACATGGAGGTTGTTGCTATTCAAACAACACTGTATACAATCAGGGTGTGGTATTTGGCTACTGACTCTGAGATAATCATCCTCCCTCTGGACCTTAGTTTACTTATGTGCAAATTAAAGTGGTTGTACTGGACAAGCTTATAAAGGACCTCTCAAGTATTTATATACAACCTAACTTTAGGTGCACAGAGACAGCAAGCACCAGGAAGACTCTAAGACAAGCATTTAAACATGAACTGATCCTTGTATCCAGAGTCCCAAAATAATGAAAGTAATTCTATCTTTGTTTATACTAGCAATACTATTCATATACCTTAAGCATCGACTTTGTGCTTTAGATTTTTTTTCTTTGTAATTACAGGAATGGGTTTCCATGGAGTCATCCAAACTCATTTTCAACCAATTGTAGGATGCATCTGTAAAACAGCTGATCACACTTATATGGAAGATATAACATATTCAAGCCAACTGGCCCATTTTTATAGAAAGAAACCAACTATTCATTAGAACTCTTTATGTTTTAAGTGAGTGAAAGCCCAACTCAAAGTAATTTATATAATAAAAGGACTCAAGTAACTTAAAATTCCTGAGCTAAACAAAGCTTGACCCAATAGTTTAAATAATGTCCCTGACAACTCAGTCTCTCCACATCTTTCTACTCTGACTTCTGCAGTATTGGCTTCATTCATCCTCATATTCTACTTGGTAGATATTTGGCAGCTCTAACCTCTCACTTCATGGTAAGAAAATAGCCACTGCAGTTCCAGACCTTTCATTTCCCTGTACTATAGACAGGGAAGACATAATTTCTATCAGTAGCTTCTTTACTAGTCCTATTCTTTGTCCCATAATTGCAATAAATTAAATGAAGTGCTCATCCTTAAGCTAATCGCTCTAGCCAGGGGGGATGAGATTTTCAGATTCATTTAGATCAATCAGTGTTCATCTCTGGATTTAGTGGGTGGAATCAACCCAGTCCAAGCCACACTGACTGCAAGTCAAAGAGTAATAAATTCCTCAAAGGGCAATTAGTGGCAGCTTGCTGGAAGAATGGAATGTGGCTACTGGAGAAGCAAACAACAAATGTCTATTTTTAGCTAATGGAAACAGTAGGTCTACAACATATCAAACCTTTAGCACTATACCTTTTTAGTTAAATATAAGAAATGTCTTATTTGTCTATGAAGATGACTATATTCTGTAACCAGCTAATTAATAAACAATAGCCAGGACTTAAATGGGTCTGCACAGGAAATAGATTTATTTTTTCACTCCTTATTGTTTTAAATTATGCTATTCAGATTATCCCCTTTCTTGCCCCTCAGTGACCCCTGGAAAGAGTGTATGTATAGCTTTTCAGGTACTTTCAGCTATAAAGATAGCTTCATTTTAAACATGAAGGCTTTTTTATTTAATATAAAAAATAATCTAGCCAATGTAAAGTAAAACTTCAGTTTCCTATGTTCTCCCTTTCCCTAGCTCAAGGATCTACAGTTAGGAAAGGGGCTGATCTCTCTTTCTCTAGTTCCAATAGCTCTTTCATGACTGTCCTTTCATCCTCTTAGTGATGGGGACTAAAGAAAACGAAGCAAGAGTCTTTATCTTTTTCTTTCTCTCTTTCTTCCTTTCTTTCTTTCTTTCTTTCTTTCTTTCTTTCTTTCTTTCTTTCTTTCTTTCTTTCTTTCTTTCTTTCTTTCTTTCTAAAACATACTTGGTGCTTCTGACAGTTCTCTCTTGGCGCTTTAACAAAATATGTCTTTGGGGGTTCTCTGAATCTACTTTCATCAATGACACAACACTACAGTTTCCTGATGCAGGCAATATATCCCAGCCTCCCCTCATGAAAACTAATGCATACTTTGAAAGCTACAGCTTTTCATATGGGAGCAGTAATTTATTAAATCAAAGTGAAGCTCTTGTAGAAATATGGAAAGGCACAGAGACTTTTATTTATTTATTTATTTATTTAAATATATATATATATATATATATATATATATATATATATATATATATATATATATATATATTTTACAGAGAGGAAGGGAGAGGGATAGAGAGTCAGAAACATCGATGAGAGAGAAACATCGATCAGCTGCCTCCTGCACACCCCCTACTGGGCATATGCCCGCAACCAAGGTACATACCCTTGACTGGAATCGAACCTGGGACCCTTCAGTCCTCAGGCCAACGCTCTATCTGCTGAGCCAAACCGGTTAGGGTGGCACAGAGACTTTTATATGCACTTAATGTATAATCTTAATAACAGCAAGAAAGAAATTTTGCTATGCTTTTTTCATGTGTTGCATACTTTAAGCCTCCTCTATCTGAGCTTCATTTTGTCTTTTTTCATATTTCCTATCCTTTACTCACTGCTCATCTTTTTGCAGATACAGTTCTACTGCTGATCCTCTTTATCCTTCCACCTCTTCCAATAAGGACTTCACCCTACCCCCATCCAGGTTCTTTTTCTAAAAAAAATTGTCTTTATTGTTGAAAGTATTACAGATGTCCCCCCCCCCCACCCATTGACCCCTTCCACTATGCAGCCACACTGCCCCCCAGGGCCTTCACAGAACTATTGTCTGTGTCAGGGAGTTATGCATATCAACACTAATAAAAGAGAAAAATGGTAATTGGCGTAGGAGCTACCCTTTTCATTGGCTAATCAGGGCTATATGCAAATTAACTGCCAACTAAGATTGGCAGTTAACTGCCAACTAAGATTGGCAGTTAACTGCCAACAAGATGGCGGTTAATTTGCATATGTAGGCACAATGCAGGGAGGCGAAAGGGAAAGCAGGAAGAAGCCCCCTGCCACTGACAGTGATCGGAAACCCAGGGGGGAGCTAAGAGCTGGGGAGCAGGGCAAAGGCGGCCCTGGGGCCGCCTTTGCCCTGCCCCCCAGCCATGATCGGAGAATCAGGCGCCTTTGCTGCCCTGACCAGTGATAGCAGGAAGTAGGGGTGGAGCCAGTGATGGGAGCTGGGCATGGCCGAAGCTGGCAGTCCCGGGAGCTAGGGGTCCCTTGCCTGGGCCTAAAGCGAAGCCCATGATTGCGGGGCCACTGCAGCTGCGGGTCCCCGCTGCCCGGGCCGGACGCCTCAGCCAGAGGTGTCAGGCCTGGGCAAGGGGCCGATCCTGCGATTGGAGGGTGATGGGGGTCAACGCCTGAGGGCTCCCAGTATGTGAGAGGGGGTAGGCTGGGCTGAGGGACACTCCCCCCAACACACACCCAGTGCACGAATTTCGTGCACCGGGCCCCTAGTCCTATATAATAAAAACCTAATATGCTAAGTGCCTGGCAGTCCATTCAACCAATCAAAGTGTAATATGCTAATGATATGCTAAGGCCGCTCAACCACTCGCTATGACATGCACTGACCACCAGAGGGCAGACAATCAACTGGTTGACTAGTTGCTATGACATGCACTGACCACCAAGGGGCAAACGCTCTGACCGGAGGTTAGCTTGCTGCTAGGGTCTGGCCGATCGGGACTGAACAAGATGGGCCGTTCACGTCCTGGAGCCCTCCTATGGTCCCTCTACAGCTGGCCAACCTCCCACTTCCCTCCCTGGCTGCCATTGCACGGCTGTGGGGTCCCTCGGCCTGCCCTGTGCCCTATTGCAATCTGAGACCTCTTGGGATGTCAGAGAGCCAGTTTTGGCCTGATCCTGCAGGCCAAGCCGAGGGACCCCACTAGTGCACGAATTCCTGCAGCAGGCCTCTAGTACTAGTATATGCATATAAGTTATTTGGTTAATCTCTTCCTGCCCCTTTAATCAAGTTGTAGATTGCTGACAAAAAGGTGTTCTTAAGTTCCATGCCCTGTCCTCTTTCCCTGTCTCAGGGTTTAAGTGCTAACTTCCATTTATGGACCCAGTATCAAGACCCATATTCACAGTATAAGGATTCATACAAAGGGTATGTTCTTTAAGATTTTTACTGTATAAGATAATAGAACAGAGAAAAAACTTTAGAAATCCTAAGGCAACACAGACTCCAGTCAACCATTGTTTTTGCTGCTTATCATGGGACTTAGATCTGAATAGTGTTAAGAATTCTTTTGGAACATAAAAAAAAATGCATTATTTTTACTTTGACCCTTCTTGTATTTATTTGACAGGTCTTTGAACTTTTTGTCCTCCTTCTTCCATGCTCATACAATATATGTCTGCCTTCTGCTTTTTAAGTCCCTTTCCTAAACTCATTTCTGTATTTGCTTTTGGCCTTCTATTCACAAAAATATTATGGTGAGTTCCCTCATTCCATTCCTCTCTCAGTAATTTTGTGGCATTTTTCCTAATATATGCTTATAAAAAAAATAAACAACTGGAGAAGTAGCACTTCATTAAACCTGATAGGCACAATGAGTCACTTAAGATAGTTATGAAACCCAATTCATAATAGTATGTCTTATTCCCATATTCCTGGAGTTATTTATGGCTTAGGGAGGCAGAGTACTCTCTTTGTTCCAGAGGTGAAAGAGAAAAAAAGAAAGAGAGAAAACCTTTAGTTATTCTAAATCAATTTAACTTTAATTAGCCAGCACTTGATAAAGAAAAAAAAACACATTCACAACACCTAAACACATATAAGTTTTCACAAAAACTCACTCCAAAATTTACCGGAAGGTTTCCTTTTTCAATTTTATAGCTGTTTTTCTCTAAGGATAAAATTCTTCTCCAGATAAGTTACTACTTTTTTATCCTCTCCCAAGGATATTTTTCCATTGATTTTTAGAGAGAGTGGAAGAGAGAGAGAAAGACAGAGAGATAAATGGATGTGAAAGAAACATATCAATTGGTTGCACTCACCCTGATCAGGGCCCGGGCCAGGGAGGAGCCTGCAAACAAGGTACATGCCCTTGACTGGAATCAAACCTAGGACCATTCCTTCCACAGACCAAAGCTCTATCAACTGAGCCAAACCGGCTTGGGTGGATAAGTTACTATTTTAATTGAAAAACAAGGAGACATGTGGTGTACACTAACACACACACATACATAGGCATGTGTGCACACACACAAGTAGCAACTGTTTCGTTTATAGCTTTAGAAGGTCAACTATCAGTTTCCCTGCCCCGATGTGTTCACTAGGGTCTTTGTTTTGAGCCATCCGTGATCCTTTCTCTCGCACTGCCTACCCGATCTTACCCATGGGAATAGATAACTTTTACAGTTTAACTGTTGCTTTTAATTTCCAAGAAGTTTAAAACATAACTTTATAATTTACTTTTTTATTTCAGAACTGAGTGTTCTGGGCTGTGTTGTGATTTTGATTGAATGGCTCCTTTACAGAGGCAGCTTCAAGAGTTGCAATCTCACAATGCCTTCTGCTTCCTCATTACCTTACCCTGCAATCCAGCCATTGCACTCTACATTCTCCATCTGGGGGAAAGGCTCCTCTGTTAAATATGGACAGTCTCATGGAATACCTTCCATGAGAAGAGCCCTAGCCTCATGAATGTACTTAAGATTCCTGTTAAAACACTGATATCTTCTCTCTCTCTCTCTCTCTCTCTCTCTCTCTCTCTCTCTCTCTCTCTCCTCCCCTCCCTTTAGTTATATTTTCATTTTATCTAATTATAATTTCTGGTATCAGGAAGCTCTATCCTCAATTCTTATATATTTTCACTCTATGAATTCCAATGGGAGGGCCAGCTTTTTTGCTGAACTAGTCACTCAAAGGAGGCTAAATTCTCTTCCCTTATCTATATCCTAACTTTGGCAGCCACCTTCTATTAACAATGTATGCTACTCCCAAAAAACTATATTCTCCTTTTTATCCTCTACATCTATGTCAAATGTCCAGATAAGATTTGTAAGATTTGTAAGACACAAAAATATTCAGAGGTCCTTCTTGTAAATATTCCTCTAAGAAATTACTAAGATATTACTCTGAAACTTGAGATACAATATTTTAACTAGTAATATTTCTGTAATGTTCCCACCAAAGACGTGGAACTTGCATTCCACAAGCACCTGGATTTATTTATCCACTCAACAGCTAGTGAGCTCTTGCTGCTCTTCTGGGTGTTAGTAATAGAACAGTGAACAAGAAGGGTGTGGTTTCTGCCATCATGGAGCTTTCACACAATAAACAAATGAACAGATTATTAAGATCTTTGCAATAGTGCTAAGCACTTTGATAAAATAAAATAAAATAAAATAACATGCAAGAGAGTTGGCAGAAGTAGTGTACTACTTTGTAGTGAATGGTGAGGGAGAGTCGCTTTGATGATGTGAAAATTGAGTCAAGACCTGAAAAATGAGAAGGAACAAGCCATGTGAAGATGTAGAGAAAGACTGTTTTCAGGCCCGGAAAACAGCTCTAACATGGATTAGTTTGGGATGGTTGAGAAACAGAAATAATGTCAGTGTGGTTGTAGCACAATGAGCAATAGGGAGAGTAGTAAGACATGAGATCACAGAGATGGACAAGGGCAGCATCTGATAAGGAAAGTTTTGGATAAGCTTCATTATCATACACATAGCTTAAGGGTCCATAGAGACTAGGGGTATTTTTATAGTGTCCTTCCTAATGGGCTCTCTCAGCCCTTTACTCATGTATAGGGTAACCAACCATTCTGATTTTCCTGAGTCTGTCCAGTTTTTAACACTGAAAGTCTATTTCCCAGGCAAACCTTTAGTCCCAGGCAAGCCAGGATGATCAGTGATCATATCACATCTCAGATCCCTTGTTTCCAACATGAAGATATACAATTTCAAGCTTGAGCTATGTGTCTCTCAAAGTTACATGGCAAAAGCACAAAATGTACTCTGCAAGTCACTTTACCTCCCATCTTGTATATCAGACCTCAGTTCACCTTTTTGTCTTCCCAAGGAGGAGGCAAAGTTATATTGCTGGGGTCCAGCCCCAGCGGGTCCAGGGGTCCCCAAAGGCGTAGACGGAGTCGGCGAAGAAGGAATGACATGGAGACAGCATTCAGTTGATCAGCAGCCTAGCCAGGATCTCCAGCCAAGTTCTGGTCTCGATCTCCAGAGAGGTTCTGCTTAGGATCTCCAGCCAGGTTCTGTCCAGGTTCTCCAGGCAGGTCCAGTCACCAGGTTCTAGTCAGGCGCTCCTGCCAAACTCCGCAGTCAGGTTCAGTCCAGGATCCCCTGCCATGCTCTCTCACCAGGCTTTGCCTCCAAGCTCCGAGGCCAGTCCCTGTCCAGGATCCTCCAGCATGCTCTCGCCAGTGAAGTTCTTCTGTCTCTAGAGAACGTTCTGTGTAGGTTCTGTGCCTAGGCTCTGTCTCTCTTGGTCCTGTCTTCCAAGCCCTGTGTTCTCAGTTCTGTCTTATAAGTTCTGTCTCTTGCTGTCTTGTTACATCTGTATTTATACCAGTTGATTCTAATCCTGTCAATTTCTATTACAAAGGTTAGGGCGTTTCTTATCTCCATTCCAGGGAGTAAAGATTATGTAGCTTAAGCATGATTGTTTGTAGTTAAATTGATTAACTACCCGCCTGGCACTTAGTTAAGGAGTTTCATCCCCTCCCTAACTTCAGGGGAAAATCCCTACCTGGGGATTCAACCTTTCTCGGAGAGGTGACCTTGTTTAAAACACAGCGCCAAGAAGGTGAGCAAACATATTAAGAACTGTATGCTATATATGCCAGGTCCCTTGAAACAGCAAGGATGGACCGGCTCCCGGCATTATATTCTCAAGGAAGGGTGGAGGTGGGAGAGAAATGAGTTTGAGATTTAAGGAGAGATCAGCTCTGAAACAAACTGTGATGGGAACACTTGGAAGTCAATGAAAATAATAAAAGATTTGCAGATTGGCAGCAAAGGCCCATTTGATGCCAGACAGCATGACTTGGAAATGGACCAGCTCTGTAAAATTCTGTGACACGTCCTATCTGCAGGAAAACCAAGAGATACATCATCATTTTTCCCATTAGATGCTTGGAGGGTCTCCAGAAGAAGGTGCTATCTTCATTGAAATTAGTCCCAAGAGGATGACTGCTTTTAAATCAAGGGCAAGAGGAAAATTTGTTGGGAAGTTGTGGGTTTATCTATGAAAAAAATCCCCATTTATGGTGGTTTAATCTCTAAGAGTCCATTACATTTTGCCAACTGATCAGAGATGCAGGAAGCCATATATTGACACTTATGTCAAAGTAGGACCAATTCATAGCAAGCTTCTGATATTTGCATTCTAATTATAACCAATGAGAAGATAAATAAGCAAGAGACAGAAGTTGAACCACAGTTTGCAAAATTAGGCACCTGCTCCCTGTTCAATAGTACTTTATGAAATTCCCTTTAATTTCAGATGCTTCTGTTTTTGTTGCTGTATATTTTTAATAAAAGCTCATTATCGGAATCACCATTAACCTTCATCATCATTGACATAAATTCCACACACTCTCCATATAAAACAGAAACTATTTAGCAGGTAGAGAACTAATCCATAAACAGGACATTCTGGAGGTGATCACATAGCTAGAGGAAGCCAGAGGTAGGTGAGTGATAAGGGAGAGGCTGCAAAATCATTTCTGATTAATAAGGGGCTTTGTTTTAGTTAATCATTATAGAAACAATAGAGTCCTGGTGCACGAATTCATGCACCAGTGGGGTCCTTTGGCCTGGCCTCTGGGATAGGGTCAAAACCAGCTCTCTGACATCCCCCGAGGGGTCCGAGATTGTGAGAAGGCGCAGGCCAGGCCAAGGGACCCCACTGCTGGAGGATCAGGGCCAGGGAGGGACATAGGAAGTTGGCCAGCCAGGGAGGGACCACAGGGTGGCTCCAGGACATGTCCAGCCTGGCCCACTCAGTCCGATCAGCCGGACCCCAGCAGCAAGCTAACCTACCAGTCTGACTGTCTGCCCCCTGGTGGTCAGTGCACGTCATAGCAAGTGGTTGAGCGGCCTCAGCATATTATTAGCATATTATGCTTTTTTTTTTTATTGCTTAAAGTATTACAAAGGGTATTACATATGTATCCATTTTATCCCCCCGCCCTAGACAGTCCCCTAGCCTCCCCTATCACCCAGTGTCTTATGTCCATTGGTTATGCTTATATGCATGCATACAAGTCCTTTAGTTGATCTCTTACCCCCCTACCTCCTGCCCCCCAACCCTCCCCGGCCTCCCCGCTGCAGCTCGACAATCCGTTTGAGGCAGCTCTGCCTCTGTATCTATTATTGTTCAAAAGTTTATAATGGTCTCTATTGTCCACGAATGAGTGAGATCATGTGGTATTTTTCCTTTATTGACTGGCTTATTTCACTTAGCATAATGCTCTCCAGTTCCATCCATGACGTTGCAAATGGTAAGAGTTCCTTCCTTTTTATAGCAGCATAGTATTCCATCGTGTAGATGTACCACAGTTTTCTAATCCATTCATCTACTGATGGGCACTTAGGCTGTTTCCAGATCTTAGCTATGGTGAATTGTGCTGCTATGAACATAGGGGTGCATATATCCTTTCTGATTGGTGTTTCTGGTTTCTTGGGATATATTCCTAGAAGTGGGATCACAGGGTCAAATGGGAGTTCCATTTTCAGTTTTTTAAGGAAACTCCATACTGTCTTCCATAGTGGCTGCACCAGTCTGCATTCCCACCAGCAGTGCACAAGTGTTCCTTTTTCTCCACATCCTCTCCAGCACTTATCGTTTGTTGATTTGTTGATGATAGCCAGTCTGACAGGTGTGAGATGGTACCTCATTGCTGTTTTGATTTGCATCTCTCGGATGATTAGTGACTTTGAGCATGTTTTCATATGTCTCTTGGCTTTCTGAATGTCCTCTTTTGAAAGGTGTCTATTTAGGTCCTTTGCCCATTTTTTGATTGGATTGGTTATCTTTCTTTTGTTAAGTTGTATGAGTTCCCTATAAATTTTGGAGATTAGGCCCTTATCAGATATGTCATTGGCAAATATGTTTTCCCACACAGTGGGTTTTCTCGTTGTTTTGTTGATGGTTTCTTTTGCTGTGCAGAAGCTTTTTATTTTGATGTAGTCCCATTTGTTCATTTTTTCTTTAGTTTCAAGTGCCCTAGGAGCTGTATCAGTGAAGAAATTGCTTCAGCATATGTCTGAGATTTTCTTGCCTTTGGATTCTTCTAGAATTTTTATGGTTTCCTGTCGTACATTTAAGTCCTTTATCCATTTTGAGTTTATTTTTGTGTATGGTGTAAGTTGGTGGTCTAGTTTCATTTTCTTGCATATATCTGTCCAATTTTCCCAACACCATTTATTGAAGAGACTATCTTGGCTCCATTGTATGTTCTTGCCTCCTTTGTCAAATATTAATTGAGCATATTGGTTTGGGCCGATTTCTGGGCTCTCTATTCTATTCCATTGATCTATATGCCTATTCTTGTGCCAGTACCAGGCAGTTTTGAGAACAGTGGCTTTGTAATACAACTTGATATCTGGTATTGAGATCCCACCTACTTTGTTCTTTTTCAGGATTGCTGCAGCTATTCGGGGTCTTTTTTTATTCCAGATGAATTTTTGGAAAGTTCGTTCTAGATCTCTGAAGTATGCTGTTGGTACTTTAATGGGAAGTGCGTTGAATTTATAGATTGCTTTGGGTAGTATGGACATTTTGATGATGTTGATTCTACCAATCCATGAACACGGTATGTTCTTCCATCTGTTTATGTCTTCCTCTATGTCTTTTTTCAACGTCCTGTAGTTTTCTGAGTAGAGGTCTTTTACCTCTTTAGTTAAGTTTATTCCTAGGTAGCTTAGTTTTTTCGGTGCAATGGTAAACGGGATTGTTTTTATAATCTCTCTTTCTGAAAGTTCACTATTGGTGTATAGAAATGCCTCAGATTTCTTGGGGTTAATTTTGTATCCTGCTACATTGCCAAATTCATGTATTAAGTCTAGTAGCTTTTTGATGGAATCTCTAGGGTTTTGTATGTATAATATCATGTCGTCTGCAAATAAGGACAGTTTTACTTCCTCTTTTCCAATTTGGATGCCTTTTATTTCTTCTTCTTGCCGAATTGCAATGGCTAACACTTCCAGTACTATGTTGAACAGGAGTGGTGAGAGGGGGCATCCCTGTCTTGTTCCTGTTCTTAGGGGAAATGGTGTTAGTTTTTGTCCGTTGAGTATGATGTTGGCTGTGGGCCTGTCATATATGGCTTTTATTATGTTGAGGTATGATCCTTCTACTCCCACCTTGCTGAGAGTTTTTATCAAAAATGGGTGTTGAATTTTGTCAAATGCTTTTTCTGCATCAATTGATATGACCATGTGGTTTTTTTCTTTCAATTTGTTTATGTGATGTATCACGTTTATTGATTTGCGGATATTGTACCATCCTTGCATCCCTGGGATAAATCCTACTTGGTCATGGTGTATGATCTTTCTGATGTACTGCTGGATCCGATTTGCTAAGATTTTGTTGAGGATTTTGGCATCTATGTTCATGAGGGATATTGGCCTGTAATTCTCTTTCATTGTGTTGTCTTTACCTGGTTTTGGTATTAGGGTGATGCTGGCTTCATAGAATGAGCTTGGAAGTGTTCCTTCCTCTTGAATTTTTTGTAGTAGTCTGAGGAGGATAGGTTTTAGTTCTTCCTTGAATGTTTGGTAAAACTCCCCTGTGAAGCCGTCTGGTCCTGGGCTTTTGTTTGATGGAAGCTTTTTGATGACTGCTTCAATTTCTTCCATAGTTATTGGCCTGTTGAGATTTTTAGATTCTTCCTGATTGAGTTTTGGAATGCTGTATTTTTCTAGGAATTTGTCCATTTCCTCCAGGTTGTCTAGTTTGTTGGAGTAAAGCTGTCCATAGTATTTTTTAACAATCATTTGTATTTCTGTGGGGTCTGTTGTTATTTCGCCTCTATCGTTTCTGATTTTATTTATTTGGGTCCTCTCTCTCTGCTTCTTGGTGAGTCTGGCTAGAGGTTTATCAATCTTGTTTATCCTTTCAAAGAACCAGCTCTTGGTTTCATTGATTTTCTGTATTGTTTTTTTGGTCTCTATGTCATTTATTTCTGCTCTAATCTTTATTATCTCCTTCCTTCTGCTCACTCTGGGGTTTTCTTGTTGCTCCCTTTCTAATTCTTTGAGTTGTAGAGTTAGATGATTTACTACCATTTTTTCTTGTTTTTTGAGATAGGCCTGTAGAGCTATAAACTTCCCTCTCAGGACTGCTTTCAATGTGTCCCATAGGTTTTGGATTGTTGTGTTTTCATTGTCATTAGTTTCCAGGATGTTTTTAATTTCTTCTTTGATCTCATTGGTAACCCAATCAATATTTAATAGCATGCTATTCAGCTTCCAGGTGTTTGAGTATTTTGGGTTGTTTTTATTGTAGTTTATTTCTAATATTATGCCATCGTGGTCTGCGAAGACGCTTTTTATGATTTCAATCTTCTTGAATTTGGGGATACTTTGCTTGTGACCCAATATGTGGTCTATTTTTGAATATGTCCCATGAGCACCTGAGAAGAACGTATATTCTCTGGCTTTGGGGTGAAGTGTTCTGAAGATGTCTATTAAGTCCATCTGATCTAGTGAGTCATTTAGGATTGCTGTATCTTTGCTGATTGTTTGTCTATAGGACTTATCCAGTGCTGTCAATGGTGTATTAAAGTCCCCTACTATGATTGTATTGTTGTCGATCTCTCCTTTGATATTTTCCAGGAGTTTTTTTATGAATTTGGGTGCTCCTACATTGGGTGCATATATGTTTACCAGGGTTATATCTTCTTGTTGTATTGATCCCTTTAGTATTATGAAGTGGCCTTCCTTATCTCTTGTTAAGGCCTTCACTTTGAGGTCTATTTTGTCCGATATAAGTATTGCTACCCCAGCTTTCTTTTCCTTTCCATTTGCCTGAAAGATATTTTTCCATCCTTTCACTTTCAGTCTGTGTGAGTCCCTTCTAATGAGGTGGGTTTCTTGTAGACAGCAGATGTATGGGTCATGTTTTTTTATCCATTCAGCCACTCGATGTCTTTTGGTTGGAGCATTTAGTCCGTTTACGTTTAAAGTTATTATTGAAAGGTACTTGTTTGTAGCCATTTCTTTTTGTGTGTGTGTGTGGCTGTTTTCTTTCTGAGCTTTTTATTTCTTCTTTTTATACCAGTCCCTTTAGCATTCCTTGCATTGCTGGCTTGGTGGTGACAAACTCCCTTAGTCTTTTTTTGTCTGTGAAGCTTCTTATTTCCCCTTCAAGTTTGAATGATAGCCTTGCTGGATAGAGTATTCTTGGATTCAGTCCTTTGCTTTGCATCACTTTGTAAATTTCAGTCCATTCTTTTCTGGCCTGATGTGTTTCTGTTGAGAAGTCATTTGACAATCTAATGGGAGATCCCTTGTATGTAACTTTCCGTCTCTCTCTTGCAGCCTGTAAGATTCTCTCTTTGTCCTGAACATTTGCCATGGTGATTATGATGTGTCTTGGTGTGGGTCTTTTCGGGTTCACCTTGTTTGGGACTCTCTGGGCTTGTGTGACTTTTTTCTTCCCCACCTCAGGAAAGTTTTCTGATATTATTTCTTCGAGTAGGTTTTCTAATCCTTGTTCATCTTTCTGTTGTTCTGGTACTCCTATTATTCGTATGTTGTTTCGTTTCATGTTGTCCCAAAGCTCCCTTAGGCTCTCCTCCTGTCTTTTAATTTTTTTCTCCAATTGCAGTACATTTTGGGTGTGTTTTGCTTCCTTGTCTTCTAATTCACTTATTCGGTCCTCCGCTTCTCCTAGTCTACTGTTGATACTTTCAATGGAGTTTTTCATTGCAGCTATATCACTCTTCATTTCTTCTTGGGTCTTACTTAGGTTGTTGATTTTTTCATCTGTTTCTTCTAGCTTCTTCCATATGTTATCGATTTTTTCATCTGTTTCTTCTAGCTTCTTCCATATGTTATCGATTTTTTCATCTGTTTCTTCTTGCTTCTTGAAGAGGTTGTCGATTTTTTCCTCCATCCGGTTTATGCACTCTAGGATCCTTATTCTGAATTCTTTATCTGTCATGTTGCATGCCTCTGTATTACTTAGCTGCTTTTCTGGAGAGTCCTCCTTCTCTTTCCTTTGGGGGTTTCTTTGTCTACCCATGTTTGATCTCACTGACATATCTAGATGTTGAGTTGTTCAGTGGTTGCTCCCTTGGTGGCAGTGACTCCTTGGTCTGTGGTTGCTCTTCGGGCGGTTGTGGTAGCAGCTGCTCTTCAGTTGGCAGCAGCTCCTCTGGTGGGTGCTGTTCACAGCTGTGGTGGCTCTTCCGGCTGGTGGGGCAAGGTTTCACGTACAGCTGCTGTTCCTCAGAAGAGGATGAGGTGCTCAGGAGGTTGCTGTTGCTTGGATCTGCTGCGTTGATTTAAAGGCACAAAATACAACACAACAAGGCACCACGTACCAGGCACTATACACAAATATATTCACGATATTAATAACCCCAATTAAAGGTGACCACCTGAATTAAGAGAATTAGGGGATAAGGAAGAAGGAAGAGAAAAAGATAAAAGAGAAAAAGGAAAAGAAAAGTAGGGACCAAAAAAAGGGAGTGCAAAAATGAAATTGGGAAAAAGGAAGGGGGAAAATAAAAGCGAGAAAAGAAAAGAAAAAAAAAAAAAGAGCGAAAAGAGAGAATGAAGTGGAAGAGGGAAGAGACTTTTTATATGAGGAGAATACTCCTATAGAACAGCCATTAATCCCAAAAAATTCCAGCAACAGCTCCCTGGATATGAATGCAAACTAGAAACAACCAATAATATAACGATTAAAATAGAATGGTGAACACTAATCCCAAAATAAAATAAAGAAAAAATAAAATGGCACTTTAAAAAATGGTAAAATGGTAGCAGTAATAATACTGGTTAAAAATAAGGTAGTAATTAAAAGGGTAAAATCAGGTGATGGAAAAAGAAGAAAAGAAAGAAAAAAAAAAAAGAACAGAAAAAAAAAGAATGAAAAAAAAAATTGGTTTCTTAGTTAAAAAGTGAAAAAAGAAAAAAAATTGCAGTAGTGAAGGTCCTTCGTTTCTTCTATTCTTCAGTGTGGCTCGCCTTAGACCTTCCAGGTATTCAGGAGAGTGTTGAGTTTCCCTGCGATATACTGTTCCTCTGTGTTGTAAACCACAGTCCTTATTTTAAAGCATGCCGCATTTATTTCCCAGACTGCCTTATTTTGTGTTTAGCAAAGAGTCAGTTTGTGGGTCAGCCTCTGGGTGGCAGTGTTCTGGGGTTGGCCTCTGAGGCTATAGGGCCTCTCTGTCCAGTGGAAGTTCACTGCCCAGAGCTGACTGCGTAATAGTTAGTTACCGGTGCTATGTTGTTGCTGGGATTGAAAATCCCCCTATAGGCCAGACCCTGTTAACTCCCAGGGACTGATCAGGTTATCTTAATCCTTGATCTCGTACAGGGTGGAATCTGGGTGTGGCTGTGCTCCTTGCCTGGGGGCTGGGGGGAGGAGACTCCCTCTCAGGAGCGGGTGGCTGCCCCAGTCCCGGGCTCTGGGGTGTCTCAGCACTCAATTCACTACCACCTCTCCCGGCTCCCCCTCTTTCCCCAGTCTCTCCCCAGATTCCACTCCCCAGCACACTCTCCCTCTCTTCAGCACAGGTGAGTGTCTGTATCCGAAATGTCCCATGAACAGGATTCAGTGAAAACAAACAAACAAATGCCGGCCGCGGAAACGGGGAAGGCTTGGTTTCTGTAAGCTTCTTCTCTTACCGGGACTGCATGGTCAGGTCAGCTCTTCAGGCTGCCCCCTTTAGGCTCAGTCCTCCGTGATCACAGAACCCAGCTCTCAATTTCCCTGGCGGCGCCAGGAATCCCGCGGTTCTCCTTTCCCCCGTCAGGGGCTGTGCCTGTCCCAAGGGACGCGGCTGTCTGCCACGCGGTCTCCCTCCGACTCTCTGGGCTCAGAGGTCTGGCAAACTTTCCTGCCCAAATCCCTGGTTTTTTTTTTTACCTTACCAGGGGAGTTCTGCTCTTCCTGGCTGTAAACCCTCTCACCAGCTGAGCAATTTCGCCAATTCGGTGTGAGTGTTACTAGCTTCAGCTGCTCGTTCCATTTGCTCCGGGACACGACCTGGGACACGTCTGCCTATATCGCCGCCATCTTGGTTCGGGCCATGGCTCCGTGGACAGGCACCTTTCAAACTGTGCGCACCACTCTCAGGAGCATCAGGAAATCAGCGACCTGCGTTCCAGCGTCGTACTGCTCCGAGTAGCGTCTCTAAACAGTTCTTGAGCAGCATATTATGCTTTGATTGGTTGAACGGTTGACCAGTCGACTGGACACTTAGCATATTATGCTTTTATTATATAGGATAATATTTGTTATTTTAGAAACATTAGTGTCAATTCCCTCAGCACCATGGGCATCACATGCAGGCACTCTGTAGGACTTGTTGAGTTGAATAGGACAGGAAGAACATGGGTATTGAAAATCCCCTTTTCCCAATAGTTGCAAAGTTAATTTTAACAGAGCTTCTGTGCTCCTCCCCAAAAAAGTAAATGTGATTGACTTAGATTTTCTCTTTCATGGTTTCTAAAACCAATCACAATGAAACCATGTAGGACAGTGCTTAGGTTATTGTTTGATTTGGAGGGCACCCCCTCCCCAACACACGCACCATTCCCCACCAACAACCATTCACAAACATGAAGCTCGACTAAAATTTTGATATCACAGATTTATTTCTATGGTTAGAGCACTGAAGCATCAGAAATGATCTGTTTATATAATCATTTTGGAAGTCCTAAAACTGAAAGCAATTGGGTTAGGCATCAGCATCTTGGCATTATTTTATAACTTAGCATTGCATTCTCATATAATATCTCATTGAGATCTGGGGAAACAAAATGTATCTTTTTTTGATGAGGGAACACGGTGGCGGGAGTACAAGTTGTAAAATATGAGTCTCAGAGTATGGATCATTGCTTCAGAGGACAGGAGGAATGACAGAGGCATCTCTGAGCAGATATGAAACCAGAGGCTGGGGAAGAGTAGAGAGCAGAAAGTTGCCGGGCTGACCAGCAAACCCTAAGTGATGGATGAATGATTACTGTGAAAGAGAGGGTTCAGAGACTGCCTGGCTAGAGAAACCAAACAGCCCCATTTGCCTGTCTCCTTAGGTTTTTATTGTAACAATAGCTTGAACTAGAATTAACCATTAGATACTATCAGCAGGGTAAGCATCCTTGAGAAGACACATGCATCTGCAGTGCCCTTTAAGCAAGGAAGTCTAAAGACTAAGCATAAAGATTTCAGTAAACACCTGGAGACTCAGACTTGTTTGGAAAAGTCAAGGCAGGGGCAGTTGCCTTCAGCCAATTCCCCCTGGAGGTTCCGACCTTTTAGAGTTTCCTCCTTACAGACTTTTCAACTAAGTCCCATGCTTCCCCACAGAAAGTGATATAAAAATAGGGGTAAGAAAAAAGAAGAAATATAAATAATAAAATAGCAAGCAGATGGGGAAATGAGAACAAACTAGATTAAATAAAGTCTCAATTACTTACTGGTATGGACTGGTATCCTACCACCATGAATGCTTTATGACATGACACATTTTCTGAGTTCAAATTACTGCTGATATTAATTCAATTCAAAAAATATTTGCTGCATACTTACTGTATGTCATGCACTGTGCTAGGCATGGATACACAGCAGTGACAGAGCCTTTCATGAAGCTTGAAGTCTGTAGAGGTCTCCTATAATTGCAATCCTTGTATAGGATTTAATGTGGTGGGTAGGTCATTATGTAAAGGAGCATGGAAGAGATGCCTAATCATTGGGTAGGTCAGAGAAAACATCTCAGAAGAAAATACTTTTAAGTTGATGCCTGAAGGATCAGTAGAAATATTCCAAGGCAATTTAGTGGGGGTGGGAAGAAAGTTCCAGAAGAAATAGTATACACAAAAATTCAGAGGCAAAAAAAGGTTGACACTTTCAAGGAATGAAAAGTAGTCTGGCCCTAACCGGTTTGGCTCAGTGGATAGAGCATCGGCCTGTGGACTGAAGGGTCCCAGGTTTGATTCCAGTCAGGGGCATGAACCTTGGTTGTAGGCACATCCTCAGTGGGGGGTGTGCAAGAAGTAGCTGATCGATTGTTTCTCTCTCATCGAAGTTTCTGACTCTCTATCCCTCTCTCTCCCTTCATCTTTGTAAGAAATCAATAAAACATATTTTGAAAAAAAAGTAGTCTGATAGGAATACACAGTGCAAGGCAAAGAAAGTGAGAGAAATGATTGAAGAAATAGGCTGGAGCCAGGTCATAAAAGAGCTATATTAATTTATTTCTACATGACTCTTGAACAGCATGGGTTTGAAATGAGTGTGTCCACTTATATGCAGATTTTTTCAATAAATACCTGTACTGTTTTAGATCCGTGGTTGGGAGTTCACAGATACGGAGGGCCAACTGTATGCATTTATCTATGCCATTTTATATAATGGACTTGAGCATCCACAAATTTTGTTATTTCTGTGTGTGGGGGGGGGTGGGACTTCTGGAATCAATACCCTGCAGGTACTGAGGGACAACATAAGTTTTCGAGCATCAGAAGTTTTATGTTGATTTTCAACTGTGCAGGGTTTGGAACCCCTAAACCCTGAATTGTTCAAGGGTTAACTATAGGAAGTCAGTCATTTCATATCAGCCTTCCTAGACCAATGTACAGGGAGGGGTCAGTCACTCCCAAATTATTTCTGCTGCTTGTCATTTATCTGGCTAGGAGTCACTCAGTTACATAGTGGTTTAACCAGGATAGATTAAGGCCTTTAAACAACCAGTAAGAAATACTTTTGGTATGTGTTCAAGTTACTTTGTAGACGCCTTGGGAATGTTACCTGATTCAAGGTGGAAATTGTTACTCAGGGAGGTTTTGTTTTGTGTTGTTTTTTTTACCCAGTGAGTTTAATGTTGATACCAGAAATCTGTCTGACCTATAATTCGGACAATTTGACCTCTAATATCCATTCTGACTTGAATAACCCTGATTGTTGGCCTAGACCAGTGGTTGGCAAACTGTGGCTAGCAAGCCACATGCGGCTCTTTGGCCCCTTGAGTGTGGCCACGAAGTTTCAATCACACTGTACATGCGCGCCCACATGTGGTATTTTGTGGAAGAGCCACACTCAAGGGCCCGCAGTTTGCTGACCACTGGCCTAGACCTTCTGCCTTTTACCTGTTTTCTTTCTGTAACCCCATGCTACCTGCCCAAGTGTAAGGATATTAGGAAAGTATAAACTACAACTGCATAGGTAATAGACCCAGCTTCATTCAATTTGAGATAAGGTCTTATTCTCTTCTCAGTGATGGCTCTCTCTGCACCCAACTTTAGGTCCTCCTTCTCTGCTTATTTAAGCCAGATGCCTCTTCTGATCGCACTCTACACTTCTGCCAAGTTGCCCTGGTTGTTCAGGAAGCTCGGTTTTCCCTGGTTCAGAGCACCTACTGAATTAAAGATCCTCCTTCTTTCCTTCACCTCTAATGCCCTCCTGAAAATTAGATTCTGCTTTGAGCTATGGTTTACAGTAACTCACAGAAATTTTAAACTTCTGAAGGAGGCTTCTCTCAGTTGGACATTAAGTAACATCAGTAAGTTATGACTATTGACGCAATGTTGTTGGATAGAAAGTGAATGAGCAGCAACAGACCCAAATTTTAGTTTAGCTCTGCTCTGCCCTGGCTGTGGGATCTTGAGTAACTCATTTATTTCTGCTGTCTTGGTTTCCTCTTGAAAAAAAAAAAACAACTAATGGATGTGATAGTATTCTATAAAGTAGAATATTCAGAAAAGCTAAGGTAATACTTAGTATCATCATCATCATCATCATCATCATCATCATCATCATATACAGACCTGCAATATGATACACAGATGACACACTCAGGTACACACATTGGCAGGTGACTTCTCACAAGCTCTGAACACACTATAGGCCCCTCCCTGCCCAGCAGCTGCCTTGGGGAAAGATGAGGTGTGATCCTGGAGTTTATAGCAGGATGTGCATTCACATGATTAAATGTCTCTATCTGGACAACTGTTCTGTTCTCCAGAGTTAAGTAACTGTTTATTCAGTGGCTTATTTCATCAATATGCTAGGCTGCCTTCCCAGGCTACTGGCACATATTCACCATGCATCCCTGCTTGCCAAATTCTTCTGCTGACGACAGCCCTCCCCCCGTTTTTTGTATCCACACTCCATAACCTTGTACACACTTCAAATCCGACTTCATTAGCATTGTTCACAAATAATACCTGTACTTAAAAAAAAATCTGTGTGTACTTGATAGGAACAGAATAAAAATGACGTCTTTCTTCTTTGGTTAAGTACCCAAAGAGTCAAATGGCAAGCCTGAAGTCTTGTCTGAGGCAGCTTTCACTAGCCCTGAAATGGAATCCTGGGAGACTCATTCTGACTCCAACAAACAGGGCCTCGGTTCCCAGCTATAAGAGTAATGGAGATAATTAGACAGTTCCTTTTTAGATCTCTTGTCCTGCCTAGAGAATAGCTGAGAATCAAGGAAACTATACAAAGGACTACAAATGGTTAAAATATCTGCTGGATATCCTAACACTCATATCCTTTATACAGGAAAAAAAGCTCCATCCTCACCTTATGCTAATGTAGTTTTATTCACATACAGTTCTAATATAATTTGCCATTTTCTTTTCCTGTTTTTTTTTCATATCATAAAAAGTAAAATAGTAAGGGGAAAGAACATTAAACTCCTCCATTCCTATTGTTAAGTTATTAATATCAGTCATGATGATATTTGTAAGAAATGACACACGAGTGAAAACTGGTAACTAAAAAGACCCTAGAACAGAAAATTTCAGCACTTTGGGACACTTGAGTACCAAAGAAAATAATAATACATGTCCTCAGAGTCCTTAAAGGTATCATTACATGAAGACAACATATTATGATGAGACTTAGTCATCAGAAAAAAAATACTAAATTATATTAGATATCTTGTCTTTATGTAAGCATAGACCAATAGAGGTATAAAAAGGAAGGCAGAATGGTGTAATAAAAAATAACAACATTGAAACTTAATTATATTGTTTCTTCCATTCTTTTATTCATGAAACATAAATTGAGGATTCAGCTATGTGCCAGCACTGGGGATAAAATGGTGAATAAGACATATCCCATGCCACCTTGGAGATCACATTTAGTGAAAGAATAGGCAATTAAAATGCAAGGTAAGAAGGACATTAACATGAAGCTAAGAAACCATGCAGGAGGGGTATTTAACCTGTACATGAGCATTCAGGGAAGGCTTGCTGGAGGATATGATGGCTAAGTTAATAAGTTATTCAAACAAAAAAATGGGGATGGGTAATGCTATAGAGAGGGAACATCATATATGAAACACTGAGAGTGAAAAAGAATATGGCACATTCATAGAAATACAAGTAATTTACTGGGAAGGGGAAGAGATGCAAGTGCCAAATAATAGGTTATGTTTGATGTTTTTCATGAAGACAATGGGAAGCCACTGAAGAGTTCTAAGTACTTAAGTTTTAAATAAATCAATTTTTAAAATGTAAATTTTTTACACTCTGGTCAGTGTGGCTCAGTGTGTTGGGCATTGTCCAGTGCACTAAGAGGTTGTCAGTTCCATTCCCAGTCAGGGCACATGCTTGGGATGTGGTCTCAATTCCCGGTATGGGGCATGCAGGAGGCAGCGGATTGATGTTTTGCTCTCACATAGATGTTTCTCTCTTTCCCTCTCCCCCTCTCCCTTTTTCTACTTCTAAAATCAATGAAAATCTTTTAAAAATTAAGTTGTTTACTCTGGCTATAGTGTGCGTAATAAATTGAAGGGAGTAAGACTAGAGAAGGGATTATAGTTGGGTGGCTCAGGTGAAAGAAATGGAAGCCTGGTCAAAGACAGTGGCTATATCAATGGAGAGAAGATGGTTTGAAAGAAATTTAAAAATTATGTTGACAGTACATTGTGAATGTCTGTTAAGGGAAAAAGAAGAGTTAAGGAAAATGTTCAATTTTCTAGCATGGACAATAGGAGTACAGTGAGATTTTTGTAGTCATACACTAGCTTTGGTATAAAATTCAGTTTCTTCATTGGTAAAATGAGGAATTTGGACTAGATCATTGTTTCTCAAAAGAGGAGACTCTGTTCCTTAATCAGGGTATATTTTGCAATGTCTGGAGGCATTTTGGTTTGCACATCCAGGGAAGAGGGATGTTACTGTCATTTTGAGATGTTAAAGACCCTACAATGTATGGGAGAGTTCTCTCCCCTCAACATAGAATTATTTGGCTCAATACATGAATGGTGCCAAAGTTGTGGAACCCCAGGCTAGATAATATAAAGGATTTTAACTTGATACTCATAAAGGTCTTCAAAGACTCTCCTCTGTGGACTAGCTGGATAAATGAGGCATTACTGAAATTATCTGACTGAAAAGAATCAAACATTGGTGTATGTAACCTCAGTAACCTAAGCCAGTTTTCAAGAGTATGGAGTGAATCAAATGTTGCACGTATTTGGAGTATATGTGCGTGTGGCACTTCAAGTGTACCTGCAAACTTACTCTGATCTTCCAGAGATCTAAAGTGCCTCTTGCCCATGTTCTTTTTGTCCAACATGCAATGTCCCCACCTGCACTTTAGGGAAAACAAAAAGGAAAGAAATGATGAAGCAATGGCAGCTCTGCTGAGCTATATATCTTTTAGAATTGCCCCAGAAACCCTGTTTGCTCAGATTTAGGACCCATGTATGAGACCACAGGCAGAGCACCACAGAGTATCCACCCCAGGCCAAGATATTTTATAAGATTTTGACTTTAGAATGTAGTTTAACTTGTTATAGCAGCTGCTGTTATCCCATTTTGTATAAAGAGACACTCTTCCTGAAGGTGTGTTTCCCATTCTCAAACCTGGACTTTCCAGGGGCTTCCTAAAAGAAAGAGAATAAAACTCAGGCCATATGTGGAAGACCATGAAGCTCTTTTTCAGAGTCTTCCACAGCCAGCTAGGCATTAGAGTCCTTACCTCAGTCCTTCATGACAAATAGTAGGCATTCAATAAATAAATGCTTGTTGAATGAATGAATGAGGTTTCTACATTTTGGGTGGCCAAAAGGAACCCCTGACTTTCTTGGAAGGGAAAAATGAGAGGATGAAAAGAAAATGGCAGCCGATTAGGCAGCAGTATCATGCACCATTTCCTAGGGCCAGGCCAGAAAAACACCTAAGATGGAGAACATCTACCCTGAATTAACAAATTAGACACAGCTGAAGAGACAATTTTCAATAAGGAAGGACAGAGGATGCCCAGAGAACACCACTTGCCAGCCATAACCCACGTGGAACTACCACCATGCCCCAGCAGGCAATGGCACAGTACCCCCCAGCAGGCTCCCAGATGTCTGCAGGGAGTGTGCTGCCAGAATGAGCTCCCACACCAGGCCTCCTCGCCAGCCCATTGGTGCCCAGCTTCAGCTTCCTAGGACTAGGCTCCAAAACCCTGCAGTGAGTGCAAGCCAGGGGAAACCCTGTGCCCCACCCTCACCCCAGACCCCATAACGATGATGCTAGCCTGACCCAGAGCTACCCAACACCTGCTCCACACCGAACCCTGGAACCTGGTGCTGGGGCAACCTGGAGCAACACAGAGCATGTCCCGCTCTGGGCCACAGGAGAGTGTGGACTGTGCTACTCAAAGCAACCAGTGCCCACTCCACCACGTTCACCTGGACAGCCCTGCTTGTGTGACCTGGAGCAACTCATGCCCACTTTACCCAGGCCTAGGAGGTGTGACCCAGAGCAACACAGTGCATGCCTCATTCAGGTCCATAGGGGAGCTCTAACTGTGCAGCCAGAGCAACTTGCACCCACTTCACCTCAGCTCCCTGGATAGTTCTGCAGAGGCCATCTGGAGCAACCCAATGTGCACTTCACTCTGGGCAGCAGGAGAGCACAGCTAGTGACCTAAGGCATCCTGCCCCTGCTCCACATAGAGGAGAGGGAACTACAGCAACCCAGCACATACCTCACTCAGGACTACAAGAAAGCAAGGACTGACTAACTGGTTTGGCTCAGTGGATAAAGTGTCGGCCTGCAGACTGAAGGGTCCCAGGTTCGATTCCAGTCAAGGGCATGTACCTTGGTTGCGGGCACATCCCCAGTAGGGGGTGTGCAGGAGGCAGCTGATCAATGTTTCTCTCTCATCAGTTTTCCTAACTCTCTATCCTTCTCCCTTCCTCTCTGTAAAAAATCAATAAAATATATTTTAAAAAAGAAAGCAAGGACTGTGCAACCCAGAGCAACCCACACCACTTCACCCCAAGCCCAGGTTCTTGCTAATGGGGAAACCTGGAGTTCAAACACGCATCCACTCAGGCCACAAGGGAACTCTGACTATGTAACCCAGAGCAACCCACACCCACTTCTCCATGCCCCCTGGCACAGTTCATTGGGGCTACCTGGAGCCACCCTTTCAGGATATTAGGAGACAGTAAAAAGTGGATAATCTATGCACCAGACACTACATCTTCTGTAATCTTGGACTTTCCAGCCTCCAAAACTGTGAAAAAATAATTTTTTGTTGTTTATAAGCCATCTACTTCATGGTATTTTTGTCATAACAGCCCTAATAAACTGACACTTTGACTTATGCTTTAATATAATCCTTTTTGCCTGAAGCTAGAAGACCACCTAGGAGGCTATTGCAGTAATCAGAGGCAAGTAATAATGGTGGTCAAAATCAGCATGGCAGTAGTGAATATAGTAAGAAATGGATGAATTCTGGATATATTTCGAAGGTAGAGCCAATAAGGCTTCCTTATGGATTGGATTTGGCTGCAAGAGAAGAGAGGATTCAAGGATAATTGCATGGTTTTACTGGTATAACTGGGAAATAGGAAGTATGGATTTGCCAACAACTGAGATTACGAATATTATGCATGGGTCAATATTCAGTTTTGGATTTAGTGAGTTTGATATGTATATTATACATCCAAGTAAAGATGTCAAGAAGAGAGTTGGTTGTATGATCGAGTTTGGAGAGAGATGTGGCTGAAGATATAAAAATGAGACTGAATGAGATTATCAAGGAAAGGTGTACTGATAAAAAAAAAATGAAAACATGGACCTAACATTATTAGACCTTTATGCGCAGACAGTGCAGCTCAATGGTTGAGCATTGATCCAGGAACCAAAAGGTCACTGGTTCTTATTTCCACTCAGGGCACACGCCTGAGTTGCAGGCTCAATCCCCATTAGGGGGTGTGCAGGAGGCAGAGGATCAATGATGTTTCTCTCATCAGCGTTTCTATTTCTTTCTATCCCTTTCCTGTCCTCTCTCTAAAAAAATCAATAAAAAACATTTTTAAAAAATCGGCCTTTATCATTTGACCAGGGACTAACCTTTTCTACCTGCTATTTGCAGAATGAACATCGCAGAAGCCAACCTACCCCCAGCAAGAAGCCTCCAGAAAGGGGCTTGGGACTTTAGAACCTTAGCTCTCTACACTATGTCCAATTGTGCATTCCTCTCACAGCAATAGCAGCTAAATTATCCATGTGATATTTGAACCTCAAGAGGTTACTTGGTTATAAATATTTATCATTTCCTTCAGGCTAATATAATGATTATTAATCCTAGCTTAATAAGAATCCTTTCTTGCCAGGATAAGGACATTTTTTCCCCCTGCATAATTCATATGCAAACATTTTGAAAAGCAGTTTAAAATTCAATCTGCCACCTGTTAGTTTGCTTTTTGTAAGGAAAGAGAAGGCACCGTTTCCCCTGAATTCTGAAAGAAGCAAGTATGTGGCTTGCTCCATATATCTTCAGCTTATTGTTTGCAGACGGAAAGGCTAATGTGCAAGGTGCTACTTTTGGTAGAAAATCCACACCCAACACTGTTGCACAGAATTTATCATTGTTCCAAAGAACACTTCTCTTGCTCTGAGAGAACCCCTGCTCACCTGAACTCTTCTTGTGATACAGACACAAAGATGGATTTATTGATTTCTAAAGGAGGAACTGGGAAAGGAGAAGCAACAAATACTGGGCTGAAGCATTGTTCTGAGGTTACCATGTTCCCTGCTCTCCCGCTCAGATAGGATTGCATCCAGAATTGGTCCCAATTCCTATGAAACTGTTTAGGTATATTTCACATTGTAATCAGAGTGAATCAATCTTGATTTCTAAGTTCTATGGCTCTGGTGGCAATGATAGCTCACACAACAAGGCTCTTGGTATAGGGGCATATATTCTGTCTAAAGGTAACAGTTTACATACTGGAATGAATGTACCAGTTTTAAGAAAACCATTTGCCAGATTCTTAATTTTCATAATTACTTTTTTTTTCTAAAATAGATCTATTGTTGGAGTATCATGCTCATTCTCCTTTTGCATCTCTTCTTTCAACATCACTCTTCTGCTCAACAAAAGAAAAGCATACCCTCACCCACACTGAATTACTGTGATGTAGTTCATCCTCTGACTAGTGTTAAACATACAATATTCTGGACAGAGGACCTAGTGAGAGCAATAAAAAGAGAGAACCTTGGTAAATAATTCCTTTTATAGGTTTTTCATTTACTATTAGCCAAATAGCTACTCTCTTCTTGCTATTTCCACAAAGTACATTAAACTGAAATCTTAAGTGCATAATGTCTACTTGTATAGGGAAGTAGGACAAACCGTTCCCAAAATGTGCAATCTACTATGTAACGACTTGAACTTGAGAATATCAGCTTCATTTCATTAGGGTTAATTTCTTCCTCTCCGGTATGTTCTATTTCTGTCAAATTGTTTTCAACCATGAAATGAAATTATTGACTTATCTATGTATAATAATTCTCAAATGTCCATTTCTCTATTCATCTGCCACACTATTCAAAGGCACTTTAAAACCATCTATGTTAGAAATTGAAATTTAGCATTAAATAATTAGATCCTAATTCACAGTCTTTGAGAAAAAACATAATATGCACATTTTCAAATTCTATGAGTTTTTTATTCTCCATTACAATTTATGTTTAGCTCTGCAGAAAAGGTGCCTCTAAGTAAAAGAGTTACATATATAACTAATATGTTTTTATTTTATAAGTAAATTGCTTTGTTGATGCATAATATACATACATGAAAGTATTCAAACAATAAATGTATATTTTACAAATTATCACACAGTGAATAAACACATGTGACCAGTCAAAAATTAAAAATGTTCCCAGTATTACAGAAGGCTTCTTCAGTTTTCCAATGACTATGTCACTCCTCCTCCCTATGTTAACCACTCTCCTGACTTCTAACAGTACAGATTTTGTCTTTTTCAAAATTTTTTATTTAAATTAAATTATACAGCATGTATTATAGTGTGCCTAGTTTCTTTTATTCAACATTATATTCTAAAGATTTATCCATGTTGTTTAATGTGAAGGTATCCATTTATTTTCATTGCTATATAGTATTCTATTAGGTGAACACTAGAGGCCCGGTGCACAAAATTTGTGCACTGGGGGTGTGTGTTCCTCAGCCTAGCCTGAACCCTCTGCAATCTGGGACCCCTCAAGGGATGTCTGACTGCCCATTTAGGCCCAATCCCACAGGGCAGTCAGACATCCCTCTCACAATCCAGGACTGCTCGCTCCCAACCACTCACCTGCCTGCCTGATTGCCCCTAATTGCTTCTGCCTGCCAGCCTGATCACCCACTAACCACTCCCCTGACAGCCTGATTGATGCCTAACTGCTCTTCTGCCGGCCTGATCACCCCCAACTGCCCTCCACTGCCAATGTGGTCCCCCCCAACTGCCCTCCCCTGCTGGCTTGGTCCTCCCCAGCTGCCCTCCCCTGCTGGACTGATCACCGACACCTGCCCTCCCCTGCAGGCCATCTTGTGTCCACATGGGGGCAGCCATCCTTGACCACATGGAGCAGCCATCTTGTGTGTTGGAGTGATGATGGTCAATTTGCATATAACCTCTTTATTATATAGGACTAGAGGCCCAGTGCACAAAAGTTTGTGCACTCGGGTTCAGGGGGCGGTCCCTCAGCCCGGCCTGTGCCCTCTTGCAGTCTGGGACCCCTCAGGGGATGACCACCTGCTGGCTTAGACCCGCTCCCTGGGGGATTGGGCCTAAGCTGGCAGTCAGACATCCCTCTGGCAGCGCAGGAGCCCTCAGGGAATGTCCACATGCCAGCGGGGAGCAGGCCTAAGCTTTAGTCAGACATCCTTAGTGCTGCTGAGGAGGCGGGAGAGGCTCCCACCACCACCACTGTACTGGCAGCCATCAGCCTGGCTTGTGGCTAAGCAGAGCTCCCCCTGTGGGAGAGCACTGACCACCAAAGGGCAGCTCCTGCATTGAGCATCTGCCCCCTGGTGGTCAATGTGTGTCATAGTGACCAGTCATTCCCAGTCGTTCTACTGTTAGGGTCAGTTTGCATATTACCTTTTTATTATATAGGAGTGACTGGCCAGCCTGGGTGAGGGGCTGATGGCTATTTGCAGGCTGGCCACACCCCCTTCAGGGTGGGGGGGGTCCTGCTGGGGTGCCTGGCCAGTCTGGGTGAGGGGCTGAGGGCCATTTTCAAGCTGGCTAAGCCCTCCAGTGGGGACCCTCACCCCATGAGGGTGTGGCCAGCCTGGGTGAGGGGCTGATGGCTGTTTGTAGGCTGGCCACAGCCCCTTCAGTGTGGGGGTCCCCACTGGGATGCCTAGTCAGTCTGGGTGAGGGGCTGAGGGCCATTTTCAGGCTGGCTAAGCCCTCCAGTGGGGACCCTCACCCCATGAGGGTGTGGCCAGCCTGGGTGAGGGGCTGATGGCTGTTTTCAGGCTGGCCATGGCCCCCAGCCACCCAAGCTCCCAGTGGAGGCTGGCTAGAAGCAGGTATCTGGGATTTATTTGTCTTCTATAATTGAAACTTTGTTGCCATGAGCGGAGGCCACAGCTGGAACAGGAAGCTTGGCTTTCTCCATCGCCCAGGGAACCAAGCCTCCTGCTTGCTCCAGCTCTGTGGCTGCTAGCCGCCATCTTGGTTGGGTTAATTTGCATACATTCACTCTGATTGGCTGGTGGGTGTGGCTTGGGTGTAGTGAAGGTACAGTCAATTAGCATCTTTGTCTTTTATTAGTGTAGATAACATTTTTTTTTTGGCTAATCCTCACTCGAGGATATTTTTTTCCATTGATTTTTAGACAGATGGAAGGAATGGGGAGAGACAGAGAGAGAGAGATGAATCAATGTGAGAGAGACACATTGAGTGTTTGCCTTCTGCATGAGACTGAGCCTGCAACTGATGCACATGCCCTTGACTTGAATTCAACCCAGGACTCTTCAGTCCACAGGCTGATGCTTTATCCACTGAGCCAAACTGGCCAGGGTTGAACATAACAATTTGTTGAATATTCACTGTTAATGGTATCAGGGTTGTTTCCAGTTTAGGCTTATTACAGGCAGTGCTACTATGTTTGTGTCCTGGGAGTAAAAGGATTTTCTACCCCTTTTCCAGAGACAGATGAGAATTTCTTCTGCTCTTGACCCCAAAGTAATGAATTTTTACCTGGACCTTAAAAGGAGAAAGACTTAGTTGCTTCACAAGCAACAATTTAACCTTCAATTTATAGGAAACAAGGATGCTGGGAAGAGCAATAAAAATGAAGCAGTTACTCACATACTGGATCACCAAGGGGAGCTGGGGGCAGGGGGGATCTTAATCTTCCACCTGCTTCCAATCTTATTCAAAACACCTGGAGACTTCCATGGAAGTAAACTTGTGAGCAAAGGTGAGCTCCCCTTGTGTCAAGGACTTTTACTTATCTCAATCTGATTGTCGCCCATACTTGCCTTTAACAATTTGATAAAATTCTTGCTGATTTCGTCTTACCTGTTTGTGTGTTGGCCATTTTTTCTCTTGTGTTCTGCCAAATGTGAAAAAATTATGTGTTGCATTTCTCCTTGAAGGCACTTTTTGTACATTGGAATGTTTATTTGGTTGCTTTGATAACTCAACTCTCTGACAGGCTCAAGAAAGTTATTCTGTAGATTATCCATCTTCTTTGCATTATCAGGGTGGGGACAATTTTCTCTAGTGGCTTTCCACATTATAATTATAAGTGGAATTATCAAGTAATATTACTTTGGGCATTCTTATAGATATCTTTGATGTTCTCATATACACCTTTCAATTGTGTATATACCTAGAAATAGAATTGTTGAGTCATGTATGTAAATGTTCAGCTTTATTACACACTGTCAGTGTTCCAAGTTATTTTACCAATTTACAATTCCACCAGCACTGTAAGATAATTCTAGGCAACACATTTATTTATCATTTGTTGTCATTGTTTTGACCATTCTTACTGGCATATCATTGCAACTCTTTATGAATTAACTTGAAATTCTCTGTTGAGCACATTTTCATTTGCACTATCTTATTTATTTTGCCCATTTTCTATTATGTTGCTAACCTTTTTAATATTGATTTGTAGAAATTCTTTATATATCAAGGAAATAAGCTCTTAAAGTCATATGTGTTTCAGATATAGTCTCCCACTATATTTGGCTTGCTTCTTTGCTCTCATTGGTGTTTTTTTAAAAAGTCAAGTTGAGGTATAATTTACATGCAATAAGTCTAACACAGTACATACAAAAACGCACCCATTTTAAGCGTACTGTGCATTGTGTTCTAATAAATATATACACCAAAATCAAGATGGAGTATATTTCTTTCATTCCAAAAGTTACCTTTTCCTTCGTCCCAGTCAGCCCCCATTTCCCACCACTAACTCTCCTGCTTTCTGTCACTATACATTAGGTTTGTCTTTTCTACAGTTTCTCATCAAAGAAAATATTTAATATGTTTTGTTTTGTTTCATTTTATACTCAACACAATACTTTGAGATTCATTTATGTTGTTGTATCAATACTTTGTTCCTTTTCATTGCTGAGTGGTTGAATGTCGATTTTTTAAGCATAGGATATTATAATATTTTCCTAATATAAATTAGACCAATTTATCAATCTTTTATTTGTTGTTAATGTTTTTAGTCCTTTTTGAGTGTATGAAATGTATGCCTACCCTAAGTTTGTGAAGATGTCCTCTTATGTTATCTTCTAGAAGTTTTGTTGTTTTACCTTCCACATGTAGAAAAATATACATTGTAGGCAAATTAGCTGCCTGGACCGGGGGTTTCTGGGGCTGAGACCAGGACTCTGATTCACAGTGCTGCCAGGAATTTTCCTGTTTTTAGTCCTAGCCACAACCTCAGCAATCTCTGTCACCTCACCTAAAATGTAAATTGAATCAAGCATTTCTGTACCACAGGAGGAGGAATCAAGCATGTTTGTCTAGCACAAGAAGCATTTGCTACCTCTCCTCTGAGCTTAAGGCATGCATTTACTGGGTGAACCTGATCAGGTCCTGGTGGCAAGAGACCTCCAGCAGTCCTTGCCTGGTATCTGAGCCCTTAGTCTGATCCACTCTGGGATGAGAGCTATTGCTCTGCTTCAGTGGTGTTTTGTTTTTGTTTTTTAAATGTAGGGCATTCTGAGGCTTCTGTGGCTGGGCATTCAAGAAGTATGGTGTGAAATTCTTGTCTGTGGGTTGTGTGTGCTTGTAAATATTGTATATAGAGAGTCTCTGTTGATTGTTGTTTTCTGTCTCTGTTGTTTTGTTTAATTGTTTAAAGATGGGGCATATCCCACTTTTCTGGGGGCCCCAGCTGCTTGTGGCAGGCTGAACCTATGGCAGGGATTGGAGGAACTTCCCAGCAGCTGCAGAGAGTTCTTACTCTCCCTGCTCTCCTACTCAAGGTGTCAGCCGCCTGAAATGTCCAGCTAGTGAGTTTTGTGTGACTGTAATGTAACTTTGGTTAATGATGTGCTTTGCTTGCTTTCTTATCTTTTGGGGACTTTGTTTGCTCTTTGCCAGTTTATGAACATAGGGAATCCTTTGTCTCTGCTGTTCGGGCTTTGCATCATTCATAACCAAAGGTTATTTGCTATTCTGGTAGTGTAAAACAAGATTCTAAGTTCCTCCTTTTGGGAGTACTCATTTATTTACTTTGGGGTTGTTTTTTGTTTCTATTTTGAAATAGGATAAGATCTCCTTATATGTAAGATTTCATGTTGTTACAGTCTACTAAGAAAGAAAATTATGGGCAATAAACCTTCTAAACACCCCACATTTTTGTTTTTATCCTAGAAAGGCCTGGCCTGTAGAAGTGCCCTGGGGCAAGGGCCATTCCCATGTTGTAAAGAAAAAAAAAAAGTAAAGTCCTTGGTAACATAAAACTTTGGAATTGTGCTGGTTTAAGTAGTAGAAATTATTAAATATCAAAGTATTTTGAAATAGATAGATACTGAAATACTAATTAATCTGATTTTGCCTACTTTTGACCTTTTATAACAGAAAAGCTAGAAAATACACTTGAAACTCTTAGTGAATGTTTTTAATAGAAAAATGTCTCTCAAAAGTATAAAGCTATTTGCCAATCTAAAGAATGCTAACTGCTTACTTTTTAGTGGTCACCTAAAAATTAAGGTTTCTAAAAGTTAAGAATTCTAACCAATTGGAAAGAAATTATATAGTTTTGATAGCAGAAGGCATGAGGCATGGAGATGCATTTTTGGAGGAAAAAAGAAAGTGAGTTCTACAGCTGGTTATTTCTGAATGGGTAAAAAGGTTTGTGAAAGTTGCAAAAATATTTGTGAAAGATATGGAAGGGTTGTGAAGAGAAATCTTAAAAGGAAACTATAGGTAATCTGAATAATAAATTTAATTAGATAAATGAATCTAAAGCTAATGCAGAATTTGTTTAGTCTTTGCTAGTCTGTTAAAATGTAAAAAATCTTTCCTGTTTTTGGCCAGGAAGCAAAAATTTTATAAATTATTGAAATGGTTATATATTATGTTATATTAAAAAGGTACTTTATTACTTAAAAAGGGCCATATTCTTAATCATGGGATCTGAAGTTTTGCTAGCCTATGTTTGTGTTTAATGCCCTTTTGTCACTTTGAATGAATAATCTAATACTGTTTCATAATAATAAGGATGATATATAATCTCTTGGTAAAAGAATTTTGACAATCTTCCCAGGTTTTGAATTTTAAGAAACTTTTTTTGACCTAGAATTGGCTTTATGTCATTTCAATAAGCCCTGGAATGCTCCAAGGATTTGTTTTATCTCCTTACAAAGGAAAATTTTCTGTTAAGGTAAATGGGAAGCTTTGTCAAATAATGAAATAATAGCTATATCCTGTTTATATATGCATTAGGGGCCCAGTGCATGAATTCGTGCACCTTGAAAGGATCTGTGGTCTGTGAGGCTATGGTAGGCACAGGGGTGGTTCTCAGCCCATCCTCTGTGCCCCCTCCTGGCCCCTCCCACATGGCCACCAGTCCCCTGTCTACTGGCAGCCCCACTCCCACCACTGCTGCTCCCACACCCTGACAGCACCGGACCTGCTCAGACTTGCTGACAGCGTGGAGCAGTTGGGGCCAGTGCCAGCAGTGGGTGCAAGTGGGGCCGGTGCCATCAGCGGGTGTGAGTGCCAGGCGGGACTGTGGTATATGGGAGCAAAGAATTTTCAGTAACCACCAGAGGCTTGCCCTGATGACAGTGACCAGTGCCCCACCTTGGTCTTCCCCCCCCCCCCGCACCCCCGCTCACCTGCTTCACCATCCTGTCGCGGCAATGCCCGCCATGTTCTGCACACGCCCCCTGGTGGTCAGCGCATGTTATAGTGACCGGTTGTTCAGTTGTTCCGGTTGTTCTGCCATTTGGTCTATTTGCATATTAGCCTTTTATTATATAGGATGGTATTAAAATAGATTCTGATATACTTTCATTTATAACTCTAATTGTTATTCTGGAATATTGTATTTTGCAGAAAGGACTAGGTTCCATGTCATTTGCATTATAATCAAAATTCATAACTGTGTCATTTTAAATTTCTTCTTGTCATTTAGAGATAGTCACTGTTTTGTTATGATGCATTTGGAAAAAATGTTACATCTTCTGAGGGGTCCATGATAAGGACTCTGATATTTTCAGATCATCCCCTTCAAACTGGATGAAAATTATTAGAACTCTATAGAGTATCTGGATCTATAGAAGTACTGGCAGGAAAAATCAGGACAGACAAAATATTGACTATGGGACCGAACAAACTGAAAATAATTATACAGTTTATATAACTTTTATTGAAAGTATTGCTGATCCTTAACCTTTTTTGTTTTGTTTTGCTTTGTTTTTAATTAATAAGGAAATTTGTTTCTTTTCTTAAAGCAATTTGGTAAATTATCTATTTTTCTCCCTACCTTATCTCTCCAGAATTTGGCAATTCTTAATAAGTTAGTCATGGAAGTACTTTTCTTTGCATGAATTTAATAAGACCAGTTTCCAATTGTGGTTATATTAACCAGGACTTTGACTGGAATATCATATCTGAGAAAGACATGCCCAGACTCTGAATGCCACCAGAAAGCTTTAAGAAATGAAAACTGACTTTGAAGCCAATGCGAGTGCCTTGGAGAAATAGTCTAGTACCTTGCTTGGTCATGTGGTTCATGGCAGTCTTTCCAGGAAAGGAAGGAAGGTTGCTTTCCTGAGAGATGGCAAGGAAAGAACCCCAAGACATTTTGGTGATCTCAAGAATGTGATGTATTGCAGGAAAATCTGATGGTAACTAAGTGGCTCAGCTTCTTTGCCCTGACGGGCTAATTAAAGCTTTATCATGAAATTCCAGCAAAGTAGATTTTTAAAAATCCTATATGATCAATTGCTATTCTTATTGTGTTTATGCAAACAATCAGGCCAAATTGAAACTAGACTTAATACCATAAATAAATTGGCCTTAAATTGGCTTCCTAATAAAAATGAGGGTGATTTTAAGGGGGGGGGCGGATTGTGTTTCAGTGGACTCTATGACACACAGTTGTGAATATTAGAATCAAAGCTTTATTTTTTTCACCTATGAATTGAACTGGATCCTGAATTTTTCTCTAGCTTTTACCACAATAATACTAACATTTATAACACAGTTTATCTCTACCAGGTTACAGCCCTACTTGTAATCAGGGAATACCACCTCTAGACACCATCACCACCTCCTTCAGTGCCCAAGCCTCATCGTCCCTCTGACAGAGAACAAGGATCTCTTCACTCTGAAAAAAAAAAAGAAAAAAAAAAAAAAACGTTGTCCCTTCTCAGCATGAAGCAGTTCCAGAAGAGGAAAAAAACCTGCACTCCTTTTCTCTGAAAGAATTCAGAGCCAAGATCCTTGGGGGGCGGGGAATGTGGTAGACAGATAGACAGACATGAGCAGAGCAAAGACAATGGGCCAACCGGAGGAGAAATGGATAGGACCCTGAAACATGCTTCTCACCACTCCAATGGCTGTAAAGCTGGCAATAGATGTAGAACAGACCTTTACATCTTGCCTAGTAGGAGTTTGGACACCTATTGCTAATATATAGAATTATTCCATTCATTTTGGGAAGAAAGTCATCTGCTGGGACCTTTATATGTTGAGACCCACTGTTTGGGAAAGGATGCAGGGATATTTTCTCTAAAGGTTACTGCAGTAGTTACCTGTGGCAAATGTCTAACTTTTACAGGGTGTGCTATTGTCTTTCAGTATCTAATAACTATAATATGAATTGTTCTGATAATTTCACTCTCCCTTATAATGGACATACTAAGCTGCTGGCTGGATGGTTTCCAATATGTGGGGTAACTGTCTATTCATATCTCTCTGCTAATGGAACCAGGGGGCCCTGTTCCTTAGGATGACTGACTGCCTTTATGCCTCAGAAACATCACAGGATCTGAACCAAAAGAGACCTTCTCATGCCAACTGCAACAATGATCACTTGTAGAGAGCCCTGCTGCATATATTGCTTTGACCATTTTTGATATGCTAATAATGGTAGGCTCCTTTAACACATTGTATGCGGGAAATGTATTTATACGTTTTACATATTTATACGTTCTACCAGTGTAGTAGAGCGCGGGACACATATTAATACGTTTTTTATAGACTAGCGGTAGAATGCGGGTAACGTATAAATACGTAAACTAAAGTTATCGTAATTTTACTGAACGTTGCCATTTGCGCAAAAAAATTAGCAAAAATGGCCCGTGCCACCTGTTAGCGCGCGATAAAAACTACCCACAAACAATGTGTTAATGTAGAAGTGACCTGGCATGGTAAAAGCCCTGAATTCCACTTCCAGGGCTAATCAGAGGATAAATAAGGAGCTGATCCAGGTCAGGGAGTCAGGTCTAGATAATTGGGCAGCAGTAGATTATTTGTTATTGTGGCATAACCATGGTTGTAAGGAATTTAAAGGAATGTGCTGTTTTAATCTGTCTGACAATTCTCAATTGATAGAAAACAACATTCAACAAATTAGGGAAAGCATCTCCCAAGATCCTGCATTCACTGTATTCCATCCCTGAGAACTGCTCTCAAGGCAGAAGCAAATGCAGTCCAGCAGGGTGAGATTTTTCATCTAAAATTAATCTCATAGATATGAGATGATAGAAAAAGCAGTGGGAAATGTTAGGGGCTGAAATAGTATATTGGAGACCAGCTACAAATATAAGATATACTAGAGGCCCAGTGCACGAAATTCGTACATGAGGGGGCGGGGCCCCTTAGCCCCACCTGCACCCTCTCAAATCTGGGAGCCATCAAGGGATGTCCAACTGCCAGTTTAAGCCTGATCCCACAGGGACATCCCTCTCGAAGTCTGAGACCTCTGGCTCCTAACCGCTCACCTGCCTGCCTGCCTGCCCTAACCACTCTGCCTGCCTGCCTGATTCTCCTAACTGCTCTCCCCTGCCAGCCTGGTCACCCCTATTAACTTTTATGTTTAATCTTATCTCCTTCACACACAATTGTATTTGACTTCCTTATTGGCTTCTCCCTCTCACACAATTTTTCTCTCTCCTTTATGTAACACTTTTTTTCCTACTGACTCATCATTGATAAACTTTTCTTTCCTCGTATTTCCTACTTCTTTCCTCCTTATTTCCATCATCCTTCTTCCCATCTTTCTCCTACCCTCCCTTGCTCCCCACATTCCTTCTTTCCTTTATCTTTACCCCTGCTCTCCCTCCCCTTTTCCTTCCTTCCCACCTTAATTTTTTTCTTCACTTCCTCCCTCGGACCTGCTTTGCTCCATCCTTCATTTCTTCCTTCTTCCCATTCTCCTTTTAAGCTCTACCTGTCCCCTTTAAAACTTTTCTTCCCTCCTTTTTTCTCCCTCATCCACATTCTTCTCTACTTACTTCCACTGTTTTAATATCTATCTACCTGCCTAATTATTCACTATCATTTATCTTTTTTCTTTTCTGACTCTTACTTTTAAAATCTGTGCCCAGTACAGAACTATACTTGATTTTCATTATAGCTCCTACAGTTCACTCACACATCCTCTTCCCTTCTTTAACTCTGCTGTCTACTAACTCCTTTATAAAGTTCTTCCCTCCCTCCTTCCCTTCTTAAAGCTTCCATTGGCGGGGGGAGGCATTAACCCCCATTCTCTGCCTGGGACGCCCGGCCCAGCGAGGGTGGCTGAGGCCCGCACAGCCCGTGCACTGCTGCTGCTGCTGATGTGAAGCAGGAGCGCCTCTGCTCAGAAGGCCTCGGACCATCCTCCACTTCGTCCTGGACCAGTGGTCACCTGCCCGCCAATGGCTGCCACCGGCCTCCTCCTGCATCTGGGCATGGCCTGTGTTCTGCCCCTCTCTGGGTGCAGCTGCTCCGCGCCCCCTCCCTCCCGCCCAGCGGTCACCACCCCCTTGCACATGCAGTTTCCTTCCCTTTTCTTTTCTTTTTTTTTTAATTAAATCTTTATTGTTCAGATTATTACATTTGTTCCTCTTTTTTTTCCCCCCCCATAACTCCCCTCCTCCCAGTTCCCGCCCCACCCTCCGCCCTCACTCCCCACCCACTGTCCTCATCCATAGGTGCACGATTTTTGTCCAGTCTCTTCCCACATCTCCCACACCCCTTTCCCCCCCAAGAATAGTCAGTCCATTCCCTTTCTATGTCCCTGATTCTATTATAATCAACAGTTCATTCTGTACATCAGATTATTTATTCACTCGATTCTTAGATTCACTTGTTGATAGATGCATATTTGTTGTTCATAGTTTGTATCTTTACCTTTTTCTTCTTCTTCCTCTTCTTAAAGGATACCTTTCAGCATTTCATATAATCCTGGTTTAGTGGTGATGAACTCCTTTAGCTTTTCCTTATCTGTGAAGCTCTTTATCTGACCTTCACTTCTGAATGATAGCTTTGCTGGATAAAGTAATCTTGGTTGTAGGTTCTTGGTATTCATCACTTTGAATATTTCTTGCCACTCCCTTCTGGCCTGCAAAGTTTCTGTTGAGAAATCAGCTGAGAGTCGTATGGGTACTCTCTTGTAGGTAACTGACTGACCTTCTCTTGCTGCTTTTAAGATTCTCTCTTTGTCTTTGCTCTTGGCACTTTAATTATGATGTGTCTTGGTGTGGTCCTCTTTGGATTCCTTTTGTTTGGGGTTCTCTGCGGTTCCTGGACCTGTAAGTCTATTTCTTTCACCAGGTAGGGGAATTTTTCTGTCATTATTTCTTCAAATAGGTTTTCAATATCTTGGTCTCTCTCATCTTCTGGCACCCCTATAATTCTGGTGTTGGTAGGCTTGAAGCTGTCCCAGAGGCTCCTTACACTATCTTCGTATTTTTGGATTATTTTTTCATTTTGCTTTTCCGGTTGGGTGTTTTTTGCTTCTTCGCATTTCAAATCTTTGACTTGATTCTTGCGCTCCTCTGGTCTGCTGTTGGGTGTCTGTATAATATTCTCTTTTTTTTAATTAAATCTTTATTCTTCAGATTATTACATTTGTTCCTCTTTTCTTCCCCCCCATAACTCCCCTCCTCCCAGTTCCCGCCCCACCCTCCGCCCTCACTCCCCACCCACTGTCCTCATCCATAGGTGCACGATTTTTGTCCAGTCTCTTCCCACATCTCCCACACCCCTTTCCCCCCCAAGAATAGTCAGTCCATTCCCTTTCTATGTCCCTGATTCTATTATAATCAACAGTTCATTCTGTTCATCAGATTATTTATTCACTTGATTCTTAGATTCACTTGTTGATAGATGCATATTTGTTGTTCATAATTTGTATCTTTACCTTTTTCTTCCTGTTCCTCTTCTTAAAGGATACCTTTCAGCATTTCATATAATCCTGGTTTGGTGGTGATGAACTCCTTTAGCTTTTCCTTATCTGTGAAGCTCTTTATCTGACCTTCACTTCTGAATGATAGCTTTGCTGGATAAAGTAATCTTGGTTGTAGGTTCTTGGTATTCATCACTTTGAATATTTCTTGCCACTCCCTTCTGGCCTGCAAAGTTTCTGTTGAGAAATCAGCTGACAGTCGTATGGGTATTCCCTTGTAGGTAACTGAGTTTCTTTCTCTTGCTGTTTTTAAGATTCTCTCTTTATCTTTTGCTCTTGGCATTTTAATTATGATGTGTCTTGGTGTGGTCCTCTTTGGATTCCTTTTGTTTGGGGTTCTCCGCGCTTCTTGGACCTGTAAGTCCATTTCTTTCACCAGGTGGGGGAAGTTTTCTGTCATTATTTCTTCAAATAGGTTTTCAATATCTTGGTCTCTCTCATCTTCTGGCACCCCTATAATTCTGATGTTGGTACGCTTGAAGCTGCCCCAGAGGCTCTTTACACTATCCTCGCATTTTTGGATTCTTTTTTCATTTTGCTTTTCCGGTTGGATGTTTTTTGCTTCCTCGCATTTCAAATCATTGACTTGATTCTTGCGCTCCTCTGGTCTGCTGTTGGGCGTCTGTATAATATTCGTGATTTCAGTCCGTGTATGCTTAATTTCTAGTTGGTTCCCCAATATAAGATCGAGGGTCTTATTAGTTTTCGTGTAGATCTCATTAAGTTTATCGGCAGCTTCTAAACACTTCTTGAGAGACCTTAAAAGTGTGGTTCTGAACTCTATATCTTCCATTGACAATTTTGTCCTGTTTCTTTGTCTCCGCATTTTGTTATGCTTCCTTGGTGCACCCCCTAGTGGTCTTTGTTCACAGTCTTATAGTTAAATCTTGATTGTTGTAGCTAATTCCAGGGAGGGTTTGACCTCCAGGCCAAGTGGCTATGAGAATCAGCTGTGTCAGCAGTGAGAGAACTTCTGTCCTCTAGGGAGGTGCTAATCTAGCCTTTGCCTGAGGCTATCCGGCAAATGCCTCTGTGCAGGGCTTGGGCAGGGCGGGTCGCACAGGATCAACAGGGTGGGCTGGAGAGAGCAGTTATGGCGGCTCTCAGTCCTGTCCCCAGGGGCTCTGCCTCTCTGAGTCCCAGCACCCGCTGCAAAGCTCGGAGAGAAAGCTGCACTCGCTCTGACCGAAGCCAGACAGTCCCGCTTCTCCTGTTTGAGTCTGGGTCCCTAAAGACTCGCCCGGATCTGGTGCTCAGAGTCTGCGACTCCCTCCCGATTGAAAACAACAACCGCGCCCTCCGCCGCCAGCCCGCTCCGCGCACTCCGCACCTCAGAATTTGACTTCAGCACTGCGCCTCCTCTGAGTGTCCGTGTGCATTTCTCTTTCCTCCTAGTTGTAGGACTTCCACGCAGCCAGCGTTCCTGTGGTTCTGGGTGATGTCCCTTCCGTTTTTTGGTTTCACTTTTGAAGTAGTTGTTCAAAGCAGCAAACTCCGGCGTTAACCTATGCCGCCCTCCTTCCCTTTTCCATTCCTGTGTCTTTTCTTGTTCCCTTTCTCTATTTCTGTTTCTTCTCTCAGCCTGTCTGCATGCAGGCCTGCCTTCCTCTCCCTCTCCTTTCTTATCCCTTCCTATCATATCCTATCCTACCCTAGGTCTTTCAGCTGCCTGAGCAGAGGGCGGGGATTCGGCCTGATGATCCGGTCATGACATGACACTATAATGGACAAATTTGCATATTCCTCTATTATTAGATTGGATTAACCATGGTCTGTTAACCATGATGGCTCTGTTCTGTTTAGAGAAAGCACATTCTAACCTGGCTGAGAGGTGTAAGCCCTGGGACATGGGAGCTAACATTGGAATGCGGTCCATCCTCCTTTCCTGAAAACTGCCTATCATTGTGGAAAGATTTACAACCTCGTGGCTGAAACAATCTACTCCCTGAGGCACCTACTGTTTACAACCCCCAGCCCCTATTGCCTGTAATCTGGTCCCAGGGTGCCTGAAGGCACCCGCCCTCTGCAGCTCCCACCCCCCTACCCAGCCCACATAACTTGTAACCTACAGTGGGGCCTTGACTTACGAGTGTCCCGACTAACGAGTTTTTTGAGATACCAGCTGTCTCTCAGTGATTTTTTGCATTGAGTTGATAGAGTAATTTGAGTTAACGAGCTCCTTAACGAGCCCCTTAATGAGCTCTGTCTCTGAACGAATTAAACTCGTAAATCAAGGCCCCACTGTATAATGATTATCCCATGCCTACTTTCCCATGCCTGTAATTCCTTCTTCCCCACGTAATCTTTGTCCTTCTACCCAATATAATCAGCTGGCTTATGGTGGGGTGCAGAGCAGATTTTTGTGGATGACCTGCTGCTCTCCCGTACTGCTGGCATTATTAGAATAAACGCTCATATATGATTCAACCCTGTCTCTGCTTAATTGGCTGAAGTAATGACAGGCAGTCTTGACCCCTTGGTTGTCCGATTACAATACAGTCTTGATTAGTATAGCTGTATAGTACATTTTATAGTCAGGTCAATGTAAATAATCCAACTTCGTTCCTTTTCAAGATCCTTTGCACTTGATATATATATTTTAGAACTAGCTTGTCATTTTTTCAATGAAACTATCTGCTGAAACTTTCATTGATTTATAGATCAATTTGGAAATGACTGACATTTTTATAGTATGAGCTTTCAAATCCATGCACATGGAATGTGTCTTTGTTTCTTTAAGTCTTTTGAGTTTTATCTCTAAATTTTTTCTAAAGTTATCTTTGAAGACATCTTGCATATCTTCTGCTAGACTTATTCCTAGGTAAGTGGAAACTGGTGTGCTGCCTTAGCTCCTCCATTAGGACTAAGGATCTCATTCCTCCTGCTGCTGGTATTCTTGCTGACTGAGAGATATTTGTTGTATTTTTCCAGAAATTTTCCTCTTCTACAGAGAAGTGCCTAACCATAATTCTCACACTTCTACCACTGACTGATTGATTCAGGATAGTAGTTATAAAGCCTCATCCCTTTGCTACAAGAGTAGGGTTGTCAGATAAAATACCAGACACCCAGTTAAATTTTAATTTCAGGTTAGCAAGAATTCTTGTATTAAACATACTTACACTAAAAAAGTATCCCTCTTTATCCAAAATACAAATTTGACTGTGCAGCCTATTTTCTTTTTGCTTTTCACTAAATCTGTCAATGCTACTCAAGGGTGGACAACTATAAAGTGCGATCCCATCTTCATAGTTTTGGATGAGTATAAGAGCAAAGTATAATTCTGTTTATACTTTCTTGATGTGGTTAATCAAATCACTGGTTACTAACCTTTTCTTTTTTTTAGTATATGCCTTCTAAGACTATATATTTTTCTCATAAGAATGGATTTACCTACATCCCAAAAGTTACAATGTATAGAATTTTCAATATCATTCAATTCAAAATATTTTCTAATTGTTATTGCTCTGTTGTCTTGGACCCATGGTTAATTTAGAGCATGTTTTTAAATTTTCAACAATATAGGGGCATTTTAGTGACCTTTTTGTTACTCACTACTTATTTCTGGTGTGGTCAGAACCTATCCTGGATGATCTCAATCTTTGACATATTTGAGACTTGCTTTTTGGTCCAACAGATGGCCGATTTTAGGTGCACATAGACTTGGAAAACATGTTTATTCTGCAGTTGTTGTATAATGATCTATGAATATTAATTATATGAATTTGGTTAATAGTGTTATTCAACATCATCCTTGCTGAATTTTTTAAAAATTCTATACCTATACTAGGTTTTTGCTTATTCTATTATTATAGAAGTGTGTTAAAATTCACTCTAATTGTGGAATTACCTCTAATAATTCTTATTTCCTTAATTTTAACTTTTGTGACCTTAATATATTTAATTAACTTTTACTTGGTTAGGATGCTATGGCTTGGTTAGCATGCTATAGTTTGTTCTGTCCTTTAACATTTTTAAGCTTTCTGCATCATTATAATTTAGATGTGTCTCTTATAAGAAATGATACTTGTTTTATTTTCTTTCACATCCAGTTTGATGATTCTTATATTGACCACTTATTACATTTATATTTAGTATTATTTCTTATTTATTTGGCTATACATTTATTATTGCAACTTTTTCTAATGTTTAATCTGATTCAAGTTTTGTTGCTGTTGTCATTGTTTACCCTTATTGTGTTTTTTTGGATTTTTCTCATTTTTCCCACTAGCTTTGTTATACATTCTTTAATGGTTCACCTAGAGCAGTGATGGCGAACCTTTTGAGCTGGGCGTGTCAGCATTTTGAAAAACCCTAACTTAACTCTGGTGCCGTGTCACATATAGAAATTTTTTGATATTTGCAACCATAGTAAAACAAAGGCTTATATTTTTTATATTTATTTTATATATTTAAATGCCATTTAACAAAGAAAAATCAACCCCCAAAAAATGAGTTCGCATGTCACCTCTGACACGCGTATCATAGGTTCGCCATTACTGACCTAGAGATTAGTACATATTTCCTTGACTTGTTAAACTCTCATATTAATTAGCTCTTCTGTCTTTTAACTGACAATACAAGGATCTTAGGACACTTTGAGTAGTTACAGAGATTGATTCCCAGATATTGTTATCCCCATTTTACAGATAAAAATACTGAGATTCTGAAGAATTAAGTGACTTGTTTATGCCCTCAGAGCTAAGGGACAGAGGCATTTGAACTATGATGGATACAGGTTGCACTCTCTGGAGTCCTTCCAGATCCATTGCTGACACATATTTTTATAGTGCTCATGAGTCTATGGACTGTTTTATTAACAACTGTTCAGAGAAGTACAGTGGTATCATAGTCTCCTCCATCAGCCACTTTTATTTTTAATTTTTATAGCAGTTTATCCTCTGTAGTACAGCTTCACATCCATTATGTTATCTAATACTCTCAATAATTCTATTAAGTAAGGAGGACAAAGATTATTACTACTTTTTGAGACGTAAAACCTGGGCTCAGAGAGCTTAAGCAAGTTGCTAGGGCACAGACACTAACTGTTAAGTGCTGTCCTAAAACCAAATTATCCTGATGTCTGCTTCATGCTATTTTCATCACAGGTGTACTGGATCCTGTTGTTGCCAATGTTTTTATGAAAGCTCTTTGATGACATAGAGAGAACTTCTGGCAAATCTAGAGATGACAAAGAGAATAGCTAATGCACTAATGTAACAGGTAAAAATGATTGCTCAAAACATAAAATTAAACTTAAGGATAAATGTAAAGTTGAACATTTATGTTAAAAATAATTTATTTAAGAAAATAATGGGGTAGAACTAGGTTGCCAGCAGTTCAATTGAAGAAAGTTGTAGGTTTATTTAGTGATTTACTTGTTTTTTAGTTGCCTACAAGCTTAATATGAGCTATGGTACATGGCTGGGTAAAATCCCTCTTTGCCTACAGCAATTATGTGCAGATTAGTGATGTAGAGTCAGACTTGGGTTCACAACCCAGCTCTGGTATTTACTAGCTATGTGACCTCAGGTAATTCACTTTTCTTCTGTGCCTCAGTTTCTTCATGTGTAAAGTTAGATACTAATAGCACCTATTTAATGGAAAGGCTAGAGGATTAAATCAAATTGAGTGGGGGTGATTTAGCACTATATCTGATACATAGTAGCATGAAAAAATATCAGTTATTGGTAATTTTATTCCATTTAGAATATGACAATCAATTCTACATACCAAATCATAAGGGGGGCACTAACATATGTGAACATAGCCATGATTGGAAAGATACTGGAAACCATTTCATATGGGGAATAGCTGAAGAAATAGAATCTCTAGTCTGGAAGAGATAAAACAAGAAATACAGGTATATAGTATAATTATTGAAGACACGTTTTCCTCAAAGAAGAGAAATTATGTCTCATCTGTGTGGCTCCATGAGAAACAAAGGGGCCAATGGACAGATCACAGGGAGGTTAAAGGAGGCATATTTTGTCTCAGTGTAAGCAAGAAATATCTTGCCAAGAGTGATATGGAATATCCTGTGAAGTGCTCAGTCCCTTGTCACAGGAAATAATGAAAGAATTCTGTCAAGGCTGATGATGAAGTGATTTCTCCAATAGGGAAGAAGCTGGTTTGACAAATTCTAAGCTCTCTTTGACTTAGAATTGATAATATTCCACTTTGGAGGCAAGAGTCTCTGGATTCTGACAGTCCAAAGTAACATAAGGGATTTTATCTCCCCAAAGAGCCTACTTTTGTATGCTCTCAATATCAGTATCTATACTAATAAAAATGGTAATTGGCATACGACGATACCCTTTTCATTGGCTAATCAGGGCTATATGCAAATTAACTGCCAACTAAGATTGGCAGTTAACTGCCAACAAGATGGCGGTTAATTTGCATATGTAGGCACAATGCAGGGAGGCGAAAGGGAAAGCAGGAAGAAGCCCCCTGCCACTGACAGTGATCGGAAACCCAGGGGGGAGCTAAGAGCTGGGGGGGCAGGTCAAAGGCAGCCCTGGGGCCGCCTTTGACCTGCCCCCCAGCCATGATCGGAGAATCAGGCGCCTTTGCCGCCCTGGCCAGGGATAGCAGGAAGTAGAGGTGGAGCCAGCGATGGGAGCTGGACACGGTCGAAGCTGGCAGTCCCGGGAGCTAGGGGTCCCTTGCCTGGGCCTAAAGCGGAGCCCACGATCACGGGGCCACTGCAGCTGCGGGTCCCCACTGCCCGAGCCGGACGCCTCAGCCAGAGGCGTTAGGCCTGGGCAGGGGCGGAGCCTGCAACCACGGGGAGCTGGGGGTCCCCTGCCCAGGCCTGACACCTCTGCCGGAGGCCTCAGGCCTGGTCAAGGGGCTGATCCAGTGATTGGTGATCAGAGGGTGATGAGGGTCATCTCCTCTGGCCGAGGCATCAGGCCTGGGTGGGGGGCTGAGCCGGGGATTGGGGGGATATGATGGTCCCCTTGCCTAGGCCTGGAGCCTGGGTCAGAGGCATCAGGCTTGGGCGGGGGGTGGAGCAAGCGATCAGAGGGAGATGGGGGTCCCCTGCCCAGGCATGATTCCTGGGCCAGAGGCCTCAGGCCTGGGCGGGGGCCATAGCCTGTGATGGGGGGGAGATGGGGGTCCCCTGTCCAAGCCTGACACCTCTGGCAGAGGCGTCAGGCCTGGGCAAGGGGCTGATCAGGTGATCAGAGGGTGATGGGGGTCTACGCCTCTGGCTGAGGCATCAGGCCTGGGCAAGGGGCAGAGCCAGCAATCGGAGGGGTCTGGGGGTCCCCTGCCCTGGCCTGATGCCTGGACCAGAGGCATCAGGCCTGGGCTGGGGGCAGAACCAGTGATGGGGGGAAATGAGCGTCCCCTGCCCAGGCCTGACACCTCTGTCAGAGGCGTCAAGCCTGGGCAAGGGGCTGATCCTGCGATTGGAGGGTGATGGGGGTCAACGCCTGAGGGCTCCCAGTATGTGAGAGGGGGCAAGCTGGGCTGAGGGACACTCCCCCACACACACACCCAGTGCATGAATTTTGTGCACCAGGCCCCTAGTTTGTTCTATATTTCTCTCACTTCAGTGAAGCCTTTCAAGACCAAGCCTTCAGTTGAAAATGAGATAATAGCATCTCACTAATACTTCATACAATATGTTTTTTAAGCTCTAAAGATGATGATTTCAAATTCCCTCAGTCTTTTCATCTTTCTTCTTTGTTGACTCTTATTCTCTGACTAGAAGCCCAGTGCACAGATTCGTGCATGGCTGGGGTCCCTCAGTCTGGCCTGCCGATTCTGTGAGGAATCAGGCTCCCTTTTCCCTCCTCTCTGGGTCTGGGGTGCGGGTGAATGAGATTTGGGGCCGACAGTGCCCCAGCAGCAACCTAACCCATGGCCGAATCCACGAGGAATCAGGCGCCCTCCTCTACTGGTCAGATCATTGGCCCCCTGGTGGTCATTGTATGTCATAGCTACTGGGTGAACAGTTGAATGGTCAGACAGTCACTTAGGCTTTTATATATATAGATAATTATATCTGTACCTGGATAGCTTTAGAGAGAAGAATAACACTATTTCAGTAGGATAAAATAATGGCTATTTCTTCTGAGCTCAAACTCAAGAAATAACTCCTAGAGCTATACCAGCCTTTATGTATATATGGCTTCACATCCAAACATCTAGGAAAGGATGTAGCAGAAGGAGGTATGTCAAGGAGGAGATTAACAGTGAGGTAGGAGTAGTGGACTACAATTCCAAGTCTCAACTGCCACTTCCTAAGACCCATAGTCATGTTTGTGAATATGATATTAGGAAAACATGACTCCCCAGTGACATGTCACAGCAAAAATGAATTCTCTGGGCAAAAAAAAAAGAATAGAACAGCTAATAACCAATGGAAAATTATGGACTGCAGGCCAAAACCAGCATGCTGTTTGTTTTTGTAAATAAAGATTTATTATGGTAGCCATGCCCATTTATTTACATACTAGAGGCCCAGTGCACAAAAATGTGTGCACTGGCGGGGGGAGGGGGGGCGTGTCCCTCAGCCCAACCTATGCTCTCTCACAGTCTGGGACCCCTCGGGAGATAACCACCTGCTGGCTTAGGCCCGCTCCTCGGGTGGCAGATGGTAGGTCCTATCCCACAGTGCCTGCCCTGCCTCCCCAAGTCGCCCATGGCAGGCCGGATCCCGTGGTGAAGTGGGTGGCAGATGGTGCTTCCCCGTCACCCCGAGTGCCCCGGGTCACCCACGGCAGGCCCAATCCCGCAGTGGGGCAGGCGGCGGATGGTGCTGCCCCACCCTGCCTGCAGTATGCAAATTTAATGGCCATCTTTGTTGGGTTAATTTGCATACTCTTCTGATTGGCTCATGGGCATAGCAAAGGTACAGTCAATTAGCATCTTTGTCTTTTATTAGTGTAGATTGTCTATGGCTGCTTTTGTATTACAGAGACAAGCTGGAGTATTTTCAGTAGAAACTCTGTAGCCCACAAAGCCCAAGATATTTACTACATGGCTCTGTACTGAGTAAGTTTGCTGATGCTTGTTTACAACACTGTTGTCAAAAGTAGGGTATTACCAAAGGAGTACACATGACAATGAGTTGGGATATGAAAAGTTTAAGAACTATTGTTGATTTTTTAAAAATTTAATCCTTTTTACTTCTCATTTTGTACATATTTTGTAATGTTTATATTAGTACTAAATTGTTTTATAAATAAGGGTGCATAATCTAGGAAATTCAGAGACCACTGATCTATAGTTGTGGTCCTACATCAGAATTAGCTGAAGGGTGTTAAAATGTAGATTCCTAGGGCCTACCTGTGGTAAGCAGAATTTTACACATCCCCCCAAAATGTCTACATCTTAATCCTTAGAACCTATAAATATGCTACATTATGTGGCAAAAGAGGCTTTGCAGATATGATTAGGCTAAGATTTGAGATGGGGATTGCCCAGGTGGACCCAATGTAGTAATTAGTTTCCTTTTAAGTAAAAGAAGGAGGCAAACAGCTCAGAATCAGAAAAAGAGATGTGATGGTGGAAACAGAGATCAGAGTGAAGCAATTGTTGGCTTTGAAGATGGAGGAAGAGAGAGACAAGGAATGCAGGCAGCCTCTTTAAACTGGAAAAGGCAAGGAAATGGATTCTCTTCTAGATTCCCAGAGGAAACATAGTCCTGCTTACACCTTGGTTTTAGCCCTCTGAGACCCATTTCACATATCTGGCCTCCAGAACTGTAAGATAATAAATGTGTGTTGTTTTGATTCATTGACTTTGTGGTAATTTTTTACAGCAGTAATAGAAAATGAGTATAAAACTTCTAGAGATTCTAATTTAGTATTTCTGGATTTGGATTCCTAGATTCCTGAATTTTAGATCTATGGCTGTTATCAATACAATGTGTTTCCTCGGGCAGTCACTAAGCTTCAATTTTAAAGAAAAGAAAGCGATACTACAAACGGTTAATACTTTCTTAGCTTATAAAGTTCTCTTTTTTGTTCATTTGAGATAAATGGATGAGATCATGCTTTGAAAAAAAGTAAAAGCACCTTGCATGTGTGAGCTATTGCTGTTTGCCTCTTTGTCAAGCCACCTGCACTTCATTTAATATCACTTTAGTTTTGTTATATTTTCAAAAGATATCCAACATGATTTTTTTCCTCTAACAGCTCTGAGAACATGAAGTCTTCTGTGCAAACATTCTGCAGCTTTGTCAATTATTATAACAGTACATTTTACATTTGGTTTTATGATTTAAAAAAAGCATGTCAAACTTGCAAACTGCAGGTCACATGTGGCTCACAACAAATATTTTTGCGGCCCAGCCAATATAATGGTATGTAAGCAACGTTTTAATAAAAATTTCATAACTTATTTTTTACAATATCCTGTTATACATAATTATTAATAACCAACTACAACATTCACTAATGACTGATTATTATAATTGTGTTGCATTCGTTTCCCTTACTCGCATTATGTTCAGGTGCACCATTTCTCTCCACTAATACTAGCAGTGAATACTTTAGCAGCTGATTGACACATCATTAGTCTTGGACTGACTTGTTTAGTGTACGCAACAGGAAATATTTCGCTTTCAGAGAACAAGAAAAATAGGTTTATTTACATTGTGCTTATTTATTTGTGCAGTTATTCAGTGTCTGGTAAATTAATGTTCAAGAAAAATACTAATTTTTATTAAAATGTTCTATTATTTTATGTTAACAATTACTCATTTATTTTAGCCCTTTTTATTCAGCATGTCTCTATTGAAATAAACCTATGTTTCTATGAAAATTGAAGCTTTTGTTTTTTTGCAGCCCACATAAACTTAAACCTTGTTTATTTGGCCCATGTTAGCCTTTGAGTTTGACATGCTTGGTTTAAAAAAACAACACTATAATTTATATTACACTAGAGGCCCTTTGCACGAAGAGATTCATGCAATATGCCTTCCTTCCCCTGGCTGCCGGCATCAGTTTTCCTCTGGCACCTGGCACCCAGGCCTTTGGTCTGGCCGCAGCGAGGCTTAGCTTCTCCCCTCCAGCCGCAGCGGAGAACCCAAGCCTCTTCAGTCTTCAGTCTTCGCTCTGTGACTGCATGTGCAAATTAACCACCATCTTTGTTGGGTTAATTTGCATAGTCCCTCTAATTGGCTGGTGGTTGTAGTGGAGTGACACCAATTTACATGTTTCTCTTTTATTAGTGTAGATTACTTGACCTGAACAACAACCCTCTCTTCCACTCATGTATTAATGTTAATAATAGTAAAAGTGAGAGGTTATATATTTGTAGAGGTTTGTGAATGTGAATAATCCAGAACTGCATACACAGTGGCTTTATATTGGGTTATGGTAATTTGATTGGAGGCAAGTTTGCCATATGTACTAGGAATTTACCACAATGACAATTTCTGAATTAGAGCTGGAAGGTGATCTAACATTTCCATTTTCTTCAAAGAATTCCCTTCAAATAATTCTTCCCTGCCCCACCTCTCTAGAATACAAATAAATCACCTTATGTTTTTGCTAAAGGCAAAGTGCTGAGATGAGCTTTCTTGCCTCTAGAATCTTGTGTGGATTGGTCAAAATAATGTTCTCCAGTCTAAGAAGTACATGAGCCATAAACTCTTAGCTCTTTCAATCCTGCCTTTTGGCCTTTAGTCATGCCCCTTTTGTAATGTTCCCTCTCTTCCACTACCAAATCCTATTCCTCTTAGAAAGTGACCTCCTCCATATGGCTTCTGGTGGCCATTCCAGGTCTCATTTATTTGTCTTTCTTGCAGTCTTATCAATCATGCAGGTCACACTGTTTTAGTATTACCTTGTTTTGTAAAGCTCATTCTGCCACCTTACCTGCTCCATATTTTATTCTTCTCCTGTGTTCCTATAGGTCCAAGCATAGGTCTGGGAAATATTTTGATGTTGAAAAATACTTATTGTTTAGTTTCATGCCCCCCCCCCAAGTTATATCAAGATGTAATTGACATATAACATTGTGTAAGTTTGTGTAATGATTTAATACATGTATATATTGTGAAATGCTTACCACACTAAAGTTACTTAACACATCCTTTATCTCTCTAATTACCATGTTATTGTTGTTATTGTTGTTATGATGAGAATATTAAAGCTATACTCTCATAACAACTTTTAGGTATACAATACAGTATTGGTAACTATAGTCACCATGCTGTATATTACACTTTAGAACTTATTAATCTTATAACTGGAAGTGTGTACTATTTGACCACCATCATTCATTTCTTCCTCCCCTCAACCCCTGACAGTGACTATTCTCTTCTACATTTCTATGAGTTTGATGTTTTAGATTCTACATTTAAATGAGATCATACAGTATGTGCCTTCTGCAGTCTGACTTATTTTATACTTAGTCAAGTCTCCTTCCATCACCATTTATCCCCCCCTTTCCCTCTGCTAATCACCATACTCTTATCTGACTCGATCAGTTATTTTCATAACATTGTTTTAGGAGTAGTCCATCCTCTTCAATTTTTAAAAGAGTTGTGGAAGGTTTGGCATTAATTCTTCAAATGTTTAGTGGAATTCACCCATGAAGTCATCTGATCCTCACCTTTCTTATTGTTGGGAAGTTTTTGATTACTGATTAAATTTCCTTACTTATTGTCATCAGTTCATATTTTCTTTATTCTTGACTCACACTTAGTAGGTTGGATGTTTCTAGGATTTTACCCATTTCTTTCTTGTTGTCCAATTTATTGGCATATAATTGTTTATAGTAGTCTCTTATGATCCTTTGTATTTCTGTGGTATCAGTTGTAATGGCTCCTTTTCATCTATTATGTCATTTATTTGAGTCTTCTCCCTTTTTTATTGCTAAGTCTACCTAAAGGTTTGTCAACTTTTATCTATTCAAAAAACAACTCTCATTTTTGTTGAACTTTTCTCTGTTCTTCTAGTCTCTATTTTATTTATTTCTGCTCTAATATTTGTTATCTTCTTCTTTCTGCTAACTTTGGGCTCAGTTTGTTCTAATTTCTTCGCTGATTCCTTGAGTTGTAAAGTGCAGTTCTTTATTTGAGATATTTATTTTTCTAAAAACTGTAGGCATTTATCATTATAAACTTCTTTTAGTTGTACTTTTGCTACAACGCATAAGTTTTGATATGCTGTATTTCCATTTCCACTTGTTACAATACATTTTATTTCTCTTTTGATTTCTTTTTTGACCAGTTGGTTTTTCAGGAGTGAGTTGATTACCACATAATTGTGAATTTTCTACTTTTATTCCTGTTATTGATTTCTATAATATATTTGTTAGAAAAGACACTTGGTGTAATTTCCATCCTTTTAAGTTTGCTGAGATTTGTTTTGTAACTTAACATATGAATTACTATCCCAACGAATGTTTTATATATGCTTCAGAATAATTTATATTTTGCTTCTCTTGGATGGAATGTTTTCTATATCTCTGTTAGGACGATGTGGTCTAAATATACTTCAGGCTCAATATTTTCTCATTGGCTTTCTGTCTAGATAATTTATCCATTGTTGAAAATGGTATATTGAAATCCCCTACTATAATTGTATTATTGTTTATTACTCCCTGCAGATCTGTTATTTTATTAAAATATTAAAATTCTCCAATGTTGGGTACATATCTACACTAATAATAGACAAACATGCAAATTGACTATACCTTCACTACACCTTAAGCCATGCCCGCCAGCCAATCAGAGCAACTATATGCAAATTAACCCAACCAAGATGGCGGCCGGCAGCCACCGAGCTGGAGCAAGCAGGAGGATTGGTTGCCCCAGTGATGGAGGAAGCCAAGCTTACCGCTTGCCACGGCTGGCTCTGAGCTCCACTCAAGGCAACAAAGTTTCAATTATAGAAGATAAATAAACCCCAGATACCTGCTTTCAGCCCACCATGTCCACCGAGCTGGAGCAAGCAGGAGGCTTGGGTTGCCCCTGGTGATGGAGGAAGCCAAGCTTCCTGCCCCGCCCTGGCTGGCTCTGAGCTCCACTCAAGGCTACAAAGATTCAATTATAGAAGGTAAATAAATCCCAGAATAAAAAGAAAAAGAAAAAAAGGAGAGGCTGGGATCTTCTGTCGCCAGGGGGCTTGGCCAGCATGAAAATAGCCCTCAGCCCCTCACCCAGGCAGGCCAAACCTCCATGAGATGAGGGTCCCCACTGGGGGGGGGGGGACTTGACCAGCCTGCAAACAGACATCAGCCCCTCACCCAGGCTGGCCAGGCACCCCAATGGGGACCCCCACCCTGAAGGGGGTGTGACCAGCCTGCAAATAGCCATCAGCCCCTCACCCAGGCTGGCCAGGCACCCCACTGGGGACCCCCACCCTGAAGGGGGTGTGACCAGACTGCAAACACCCATCAGCCCCTTACCCAGCCTGGCCAGGCACCCCAGTGGGACCCCCACCCTGATCCGGGACACCCTTCAGGGCAAACCGGCCAACCCCCACCTGTGCACCAGGCCTCTATCCTATATAATAAAAGGGTAATATGCAAATTGACCTTAACAGCAGAACGACTGGGAATGACTGGTCACTATGACACACACTGACCACCAGGGGGAAGATGCTCAATGCAAGAGCTGTCCCCTGGTGGTCAGTGCACTCCCACAGGGCAAGCTCTGCTCAGCCACAAACCAGGCTGATGGCTGCCAGCACAGTGGTGGTGGCGGGAGCCTCTCCTGCCTCCTCAGCAGCACTAAGGATGTCTGACTGCAGCTTAGGTCTGCTCCCTGCTGGTAAGTGGACATCCCCCAAGGGCTGCCAGGCTGCCAGAGGGATGTCTTATTGCCATCTTAGGCCCAATCCCCCAGGGAGCAGGCCTAAGCCAGTAGGTGGACATCCTCCGAGGGGATCTCAGACTGCAAGAGGGCATAGGCCGAGCTGAGGGACCCCCCCCCCGAGTGCACAAATTTTTGTGCAACAGGCCTCTAGTATATTTATAATTGTTATGTCCTCTTGGTTAATAGACCCTTTTATTATTATACTAGAGGCCCAGTGCACAGATTCATGCACCAGTGGGGTCCCTCGGCCTGGCCTGCAGGGATCAGGTGGAAACCAGCCTGGTGCATGGATTTGCCCAGGGCATGTCCAGCCCATCTTGCCCAGTCCCAATCAGGGCTGATCATGGCTGGACGGCCAGGGAGGGACTGCAGGAGGTTGGCTCGCCGGGAAGGGACCTCCAGAGGGTTCCAGGGTGTGTCTGGCCTGTCTTGCCCAGTCCTGATCAGCCAGACACCAGCAGCAAGCTAACCTACTAGTCAAAGCATCTGTGCCCTGGTGGTCAGTGTGCATCATAGCTACCGTTGAACAGTTGAATGGTCAAATGGTCCCTTAGGCTTTTATATATATATAGATAATGCCCTTCCTTGTCTCTTGTTACAGTTTTTTATTTCAATTTTATTTTGTATGCTATAAATATAATTACACTAAACCCTCAATTTTGAGGACCTCAATTTAACAGACTTCAGATTTAACAGACTTCAGATTTAACAGACAAAATTTCCAGTCCATATGTCATATGTGAAAATTAACACCCTGTCAATTTTAAAATGCTTTTATGCAAGATTTACTTATAATTAAATTAACAGGTTACTTTTTTGTTTTTAATTCACTGTTATTTTAAACAAATTTTAGCAAATAATCCATATGTTGGAAAAAATTGTAGTAATTTTGCTGACTTAAATAAATATTACATATCTACAGCTATCTATATATTTATAAAACCTTATTATGCAAATAGATGGAAAGGCGGAACAACTGAACAACCGAACAACTGGTCACTATGATGTGCGCTGACCACCAGGGGGCATGCGTGGAACATGGTGGGCGGCAGCAGCAGGGGGCAGAGTGTGGAACATGGTGGGCATCAGCTATGGTGGGATAGTAGAGCAGGTGAGCGAGGGTGCCAGACCAAGGCTGGGCACTGGTTGCTGTCATCTGGGTGAGCCTCTGGTGGTTACTGAAAATCCTTTACTCCCGCATGCCATGGTCATGCTTGGTGCTTGCACCCACTGCCAGTGCTGGAGCCACTGCTCACACCTGCTGCCAGCACCCAGTTCCGGTCCCAATTTCTTGGCTCCATCAGCAGTTGTGAGCTGCAGCTGCCAGCCCCGATCACCCCTGAGGGCTTCTCCACACCCCCTGCTCCTGAGAGGTGATCAGGGCAGCAGCCGCTGCTCACACCCACTGCTGGTGCCAGCCCCAATCGCCTCGTGCCATCAGCGGGTGTGATCAGGACCAGTGCTGACAGTGTGTGGGAGTAGCAGCGGCAGGAGGCAGGAGTGGGGCTGCAGGCAGAGAGGAGACTGGGGCCACAGTGGGAGGGCTGGGTAGGGGTGTGGAGGATGGGCCAAGACCTGCCCCTGTGCCCACTGCAGCCTCAAGGCCCACAGTTCCTTTCAAGGTGCACAAATTCGTGCACTGGGTCCCTAGTAATCTACATATTTAAAGCCAAGAGTAAGCGCTCATAAACAATGTTCTGCAAATGATTAGCAGATGATCACACTGCATTGTGAGTGGTAATTGGTTCTCTTGTCACCTGGTGTGGCTTTCTGCAGCAGTTTTAAGGCATGCTGACTAGTATTCTGACTTGTGCTATGCCACACCCAGCTATGTGCATTTGTTTACTTGAGATGACTGTGGAATACACACATTTACTAGACCTATTCAGTATAAATTTAAAATTACAGTTATACATATAGAAAAAATTTCTTTGAAACTAAACTTTTCATACATACTTAATTTTAATTACACAGATGTGTAAATGTGGATGAACTAATAATCTATCAAATTTTTAACATTTGCATTCAGAAAACCTATTTTATTATACAACGGATTTTTGGCTTTAATGGACACCCTTCATCTGAATTAGTCGATTATATTGAGGTTTTACTGTACTCTTATTCTCTTTTGGTTTCCATCTGTGTAGAATATATATTTCATCTCTTCACTTTTGAACCTATATGTGTCCTTGAAGCTGAGGTGAGTCTTTTGTAGGCAGCATGCAGTTTAATGTATTTTTTTAAATTTACTCAGCCACTCTATTAGGCTATGTGATCTATATATATGAAAGCCTAAACAACCAGCCTGTGGGGATAAGGCCGAAACTGGCTCTCCGACATCCCCCGAGGGGTCCCGGATTGCAAGAGGGCACAGGCCAGGCCGAGGGACCTAGTTTACAATAAAGAACATGAGTTCTGAAGTCATACAGATGGCCCTGTTCAAACGCTGGCTTTTTCATTTATTAACTGAATAATCTTAGACATATCACTTACCACTCTCTGCTTCAGTTCATTCATCTCTCAAAAGAAATAACAATAGTTGTTATGTTACACCATGGGGTTATTCTGAGCATTAAATGCAATAATTTATATAAAGAATTCAGTATAATTCCAAGAACACAGTGCACTCCAATGAAATGGTAACTGTTATTTCTTTTTCCTAAAATTAGGATGATAAATCTATGGAAGTTATGATCAGGGGTTATGAAAAGATCAGGCATGTGACTATGAAGAAGTTACTTAACTTTCTCTGAGGCTTAAATCCCTCTTCTACAAGTGAAGGTTATAATAGTGTCCACCTCATAGAGTTGTTGGTATTAAATAAGAATCATAAATTTCAGCACTTGACACATGGTAGGAATTCTAATTATTGAGAAAATTTAAATAAATGGAGAGTAGTGTCAACAACTAAGAACAGTATCACCTATTCTCTGTAACCTAGTAGCAAATAAGAAAGTTAAGTGTGGCCATTCTTCTATAGTACTTGAGCAAAAGATAGAAAAATACACTTACTGAGTCTCTGTCTTCCCAGTTTACCCAGTGGGTTCATAGACGAGTTGTTTGTTATAGTGCTTAGAATAAAACCTAGTTCATATTATATCCTAACAACTACTAGTTGAATCTGAATCCAGACATAGTCAGTAATTCAATATTCCACACCGTTCTCAACCTTGGCTGCACATTAGAATCACCTGGGAATCTTTTTAAAATCCTGATTTCTGGGCCTCATCCTCCGGAAATTCTGTTTCTTTGTTACTAATGTTATGGCCCCACCGAATAACAAAGAAACAGAATTTCTGGAGGATGAGGCCCAGAAATCAGGATTTTAAAAAGATTCCCAGGTGATTCTAATGTGCAACCAAGGTTGAGAACCACTGTTCCACACATTTTTTGTTCTTAGCATTATTTTAACAGAAAAAAATAATATACGCATGCAAATGGTCAAAAATCAAATGGTAAAAGAGAATATATATTAAAATATAAGTTCAAACCTTAACTTTCTCTGTTTGTTTTCTTAACTATGAAAATTATGTCAGTGCTTTCTTATAAGGTTGTTGTGAGGCTCAACTGTGTAAATAAATTAGTTAGAACAGTACTTGGCCTCTGATAAGTACTATATAGATTTAGCTATTTTCCTGTGCCATTTTTATGTTTATGTCAATTTCTTAGTTATTTTCTTTCCCCATTTTTTATTAGATTGTGGTATTTTTCTTTGGATTTGTAAGACCTCTTTATTAAGGAAATTTTTCCTTTGCCATGCTTTGAAACCATTTTTTCTCAGCTTTTATCTTGTCCTCATAGTATTAATTTATCCATAAAGACATTTTAAATGCTTTATAGTAAAGTTTATTAGTCTTTTGCCTTTATGGTTTCAGGAGTTTGAGTCCTTGGGTAGAACACATTCAAAAATTATTTATTTAAAATGTTTCCTATGTTCTCTTCTACCTTTTTTTTTTTGTTATCCTCTTTGACCCACCTGGACTTATTCTGGTGTGAGAGGTAATATAGTGATCTACTTTTATTTCTTTTCAAACAGCTAGCCAAGTGTTCCCCCACTATTCATTCACTAACTATTCTAAATAAGTTAAAATCCTTGTTATCTTCCAGATGATCTGATGTTTTATTGTTCTTTAAGTGCAAATAGCATGTGGCCCAAACCTAATTCATGCCACTTCATTTTTCTTCTGGTTTTAATACAAATACAAGTTGACTTGGACAGACACATTTCTTAGGCAAGTTAATCTCCCTCATAAATTAAAAAAAAAAACAAAAAGAACAAAATAAAACAGAGGCACAAAGTAAGTGGTTACACCTGTTTTTAAGATCTCTTTAATTAATAACCAATTAGAGTTGTTAAAAAATAAAATTCTCTGTAGAAGGACTGGATATAAAACCCTTTGTCACCTAACATTCGCTATATGGGTATATTATACTACATGATTAGACCATGTATTTCCTGTTGAGTAGTTGCATATTTTTTCTGTGCTATTACATATATTACTATGCTGATTTTTCTCAGACATATATTTGATTTTCCCTTGGGAACTCTTTTTAAATGTGGAATTACTAGGTCAAATGGCATGAATTTTTAAAAGTTTTTACTGAAGTATAATGTACATACAGAAAAATGCACATATAAGTGTACAGCTTGACAGATTTTTACAAAGTGAATACACCCATATAATTAAATACTGTATCTAGAAACAAGATGACAAGCCCCTAAGAAGCCTCCTTCATGCCTCATTCAATCAGTACTTCGTCATTGATGTTAAATAATCTGCTGAAAAGCACAGCTAGAAAATGGCAGAGCCATAATTTGAACTCAGCTTTGTTTGACTTCCAAGGGCATGCACCTCCTACTATACCTCCTATATTAGTTTCTTAAGGATGTTGTAACAAGGTGCCACAAATTGTGTGGCTTAAAAAAAAAGAAATTTGTTCTCTTACAGTCCTCGAATCTAGAATTCTAAAATCAAGGTATTGGCAGGGCCAGGCTCTCTCTTCTACTGTTTGGTTGTTACTGGCAGTCCTTGGTGTCTCTTGTCTTACAGTTGCATAACTCCAATGTCTGCCTCCACAGTCACATGACAGCCTTCCCTCTGTGTGTGTCATATGCATTAAGGGTCCACCCTTCACCTCATTTTAACTTTATTACAGCTTCTAAGACCCTATTTCCAAATAAGGTTGCATTCATGGGTAACAGGAGTTAGGACTTCGTCATATCTTTTGAGGAGACACAAATTAACCCACAACACTTCCTACCCATCTATTTCAAGGCATAGTGAGTATAAAAGTACCATGTTGTTCTTTAAAGCTGCAGCTTTTTTTCCTGCCGAGCTGATGCCTATGAGATAGGGACTTAGAGGAATAGCACTTGCATAGGACTTGCCAGGAGGATGAATGCTGTGGCTGAGCTGAGTTCAGTGCCAGGCTAATATACCTTCCACCTGGAGGGCTTAACATCACAAATATCCATAATACTGGCTAGTATTCTAATTGAAGCCATGTGTTCCCGTGTGCACTAAGAAAAATGGATATAGGGGCCATGTGAGTGCAGACTCGGGAAGGGCTATGCCTACTTCACTCTGTGGATGGGCTTCAGCATCTCAGAAACCTTGCATTTCTATTGTTGGCAAGGTGAGCTGGCCCAGAGCTGCTATTTTTTCCTCTCACCAGCAATCTATGTTTTCTCTGAAGCACTAACAGAATCATAATAAGTACTTGTTAATTTTAATGAGCACCTGCCAAGTGCCACACACTATCTATCCTAGGAATTTGGTGCACATTATTTTTAATCCTTAACACAACCTTTAAGGTAGGGATTCATACAAGTGTAGACCTTAGAATTAGCTCTGATGGTGAAAGGCTGGTGAAAGCACCTGGTGGACAATGTAATTCAGAGGAGGAGGAGGAGACATGTCAATGCTGGATGCTTCATGATGTTAGGGATACAATGAGAGGCTGAGAGAGCTAGAAACACTTTGTTTCAGAATGACTGCTAGGGAAATCTTGAGTCTGGGCATTAGGTTTGGATCTCTAATAGGACAAATCTGTTAGGGTCTTTCTTGAAAACCACAAGGGATATACCATTCAGTTATCTTTTCAGAGAGATGGGCACAGATTTTAGATGGACTATTATGAAGGAAGGATTATTGTAACACCCTCCCCAAGAAGCTATCTATTATATGTCTTTATATTAGGGCAAAAACATTAGGGCCCAATCGATGTCCTTAGGCCAGAGAACTCTAATTTCAGTTTGGTAGAAGGGGAGGAAAGTGCGAAGAAAAAGGAAACCTGAAAGGTGTCCTTGTTTCCTGAATACAGAGATCACACACCAGTAACCCAAGACTTGAATCCAGCCCAAAGATATTCTGTGTTTTGCCCACATGTGTGGTTTTCAAAAATATTTTTATTTGCTAACATGCAAAAAATCATGGAATTTTAAAATTCCATATTTCTGGCTTAGTTTTTGAAAACAAACAAACAAACAAAACAAAAACAACAACAACAACTGATTCCGCATTCCAACATGGTTTAGTTGCAGCTGTTCCCTTTAGAAGGCAGGTTCCTTCTAATTTCTGATAGTCCCGCCCAGTGTTGTGGCTGGGTCACACTTAGATGTTATCTGCTTGGTCTCTGAGCCTTTGAGTTTGTTATCTCTTGCACTAGATCTTTGGCCAGGATAGATTTGGAATCAGACTTGAATCAACTCTCCACTAAATTAAAATAAAACCAACCATCACCAAAATTTACAGATCAGTTCTTTCTGAGGTGGTGGGAATATTCTAAAATTGATTGTGGTGATGGTTGCACAACTTTGTGACTATAATTTTTAAAAATATATATTTTATTGATTTTTTTACAGAGAGGAAGAGAGAGGGATAGAGAGTCAGAAATATTGGTGAGAGAGAAACATTGATAGCCTGCCTCCTGCACACTCCCCACTGGGGATGTGCCTGCAACCAGGGTACATGCCCTTGACCGGAATCAAACCTGTGACCCTTCAGTCTGCAGGCCGACGCTCTATCCACCAAGCCAAACTGGTTAGGCATGACTATACTTTTTAAAAGAACATTGAATTGTACATTGTAAATGGCTGAATTATATGGTGACTTATATCTCACTAAAACTGTTAAAATAGAAATCAGACAAGAAAGGGAGAAGACACAAATGATAAATCAACTTCTCAATTACTAGTTTTTGTCATTGAACCCTTAAAATGTCTCTATTATTGCAATATTGGGGTGGCAGCAGACTAAGGATTATAGATAGTACCTACTTCATAGGGTTGTTAAGAAGTATAAATGAGGTAATTCCTGTGAGGCATATAGCATTCTGCCTGGCCCATGGTAAGCAATGGGTACATGTTAGGTATTATTGGCTACTATGGCACAGAAGAGACCTAACAACACTTAACCAAACAGCACTGAGTTGTGCACCTAGCCATTATCCTGAACCCTGGAGCAGCTCTTTCCGGAACCTTTCCAAATGTATAGTTGGTTCTAGGTGGCTACAGTTCCTGAACCAGAACTATAGGAGCCTCAGGGGCTTTTAACCAATGAAGGAAATCATAGCATACAAATATTGGTATGTCTAGGGAAATAGGGAAAGACAGCCTGTCTGTACCCTATTCAAGGAATCTGATGTAGTAGAGTTTCCACAATGCTGAGAGTAGGGAGACCTAAATTCTAATTTTGCATCCACTTGAAATTGCTATTTCCTTCAAAGAATACTAATTTTTTTTCTATGCTCTAGTTTCCTTGTATATTGAAGCACAATGGTATTTATCCTGCTTACCTTAGTGGCCAAATAAGAAAGTATGAAGCTACTTGAAATGGTACAAAATTACATATAAGGTAAGCTATGTTTCTTTGGGTATATATATCAGTGACCACAATAGGTGACAAATGTACTCCTGTAGGAAGGCTCAGGGGACTAATATTCTTGTTGTAGTAAGAAAGGACCTTGGGGATAGTTTCATAGTTTTAGACCCATTGTCTGTAAAGATTCCCCAGAGGATCGTGAAGCTCTTGGAAATCAGAACAGATGCAGTCCAGGCTACCATATGCCATGAAGAAAAAGAGCTTCTGGCAAAGGAAAATCATCAAACCAATGTCTTCACCCTCTTAGAGAAAGGGAAATGTCAGCTTCCCTAGATTACTGGGTAGGGCTCCAACGCAGAGAAAATTACATTCACACCCAGAAATGGGAAATTTCTTCTCTGGGAAGAGCTAAGCTGTCATTAGGGGAGTGGGTAGGTGTCTGTGACATTTTTTTCTTCTGAATTTCTATACAAATCTCCATAAAATACTAAGAAAGGTTTAGAAATTTATTAACCCTGTTATATCTTTCCACCACTCACATAGCTCTCCAGATAACTTCAGATAATTCATTCAGTGGATATGGCATAAGCAGAGACACATTGCCAGGGATGGCAATGAAATTATTGGTGGGTCATCTTGATGAACTAAGAGCAGGCACATTCAGTTCAGGTAGGGTCTGAGAATACTAAGGCTCTCACACATTCTTCCAATTGGAACTGATGGACTAAGAAAGTAGTTACTACCAACTCCTTCTAATTCATTTTCTTATGTCAAGATATGTTTTAATATGAAATAGTTAAAGGAGGGAGCTGAAAGAGGAGGGATAAGGTAGAAGTGTCCATGAGACTTGACAAGGAGGGAGGGCTGTCCTGCCAACAAGGAAATAAGTATGTTAAGCAGTGTTGTAGAGTAGTTAAGAGCATGCGCTGTGGCATCAAGCAGATATGATTTATATCCTTGCTCTTCCACTTATATTCTGAGCTAAATACAATGTGGAATGAAAATAATATTGATCTTATGCAGTCCTTAAGTTAAAAGACATTTTACTTTATTTTTCATTTTACATATTTTTTTATTAAAATTTTTTATGTTGACATTATTGAAGACCACCCCCCCCTTTGCCCACCTCAATCTACCCCATCTCTCCCCCTTTTGGCCTTCACCACACTATTGCCTATGTCTATTGGATATGTATACTAGTATATGTTCTTTATCCAGTCACCTCCTCCCCTCTCCTCTCATGCACCCATAAGTCTGTTCCATGTATCTATGCTTCTGGTTTCATTTTGCTCATCAGTTTATTTTGTTCATTAGATTCCACATATTAGTGAGATCATATGGTATTTGTCTTTCTCTGATTGGCTTATTTCACTCAGCATAATACTCTCCAAGTACTTAAGTACATAGATGGATCAATCTCAGAACCAATTTTATCAAATATGATGATAATATAAAAATTTTATTACTGGAGACATTTTTATAGTGACTTGTCATGTATAAAGTGCTCTCATATACCCTTTGTCTAAAAATAGCAAATCTGAGTGGAAATAGATACTCAGGTGTTTAGCTGTCAAATAAATATTTAGGCTGGATAATATTATTCCTAGGAAATAGAATAACAAAAATAAACACTTATAGAGCAACTACTATAATACAGGCATAATTCTAAGTGCTTTCCTCTCAACAACCCTGTTATATGCTATTTTTTTTCCATTTTATAAATGAAAAAGCTGAGGCTTAGGTGAATTCATTTGCTTAAAGTCACACAGCTAATAATTGATGGAAGATGACTCCTCACCGAAAAGACTGAGTCGACAAGACTTCAGGGAAGTTCTATCATAAGAGGAACTAGACAGAGATGTTTAAGAATATTCTTTATTCATAGTCCATGGACATGGGCAATAGGGTAGTGAAGACCTGGGGGTGGGTGAGTAGGGACTGAGAGGAGGGAGTAAATGGAGGGGGGGGAATGGGAGATATATGTAATACTATCCTATCTAATGAAGAGGGAATATGCTAATTAATGCACCTCCCTCAAAGATGGTGGCACCCACAGCCAATATGGCGGGAATATGCTAATTACTGCCATGACCTCAAAGATGGCAGTGCCCGCAGCCACAAGATGGTGGCACCCAGTCACCTCAGCCCCCCAGCCACCCTGGGCCAGCCTGAGGTGCAGGCAATCTTCGGATGGTGGCTGCCCAGCTGCCCAGGGCCGCCCAAGGCTCAGGTAACCAGGGTCAGCTGAGGCTTGCGCTGCTTGTATTGACAGCAGCAGAGGTGTGATGGGGCATCGCCTTCCCCTGATCATGGGTTGCCTTCCGCCCCTGAGGGCTCCTGGACTGTGAGAGGGGGCAGGCCGGGCTGAGGGACCCCCCCTCCAGTGCATGAATTTTCATGCACCGGGCCTCTAGTTGACAATGAAAATATATTTTAAAAACAAACAAAAAAAGAATACCCTTTATAGTTTCATATCTAGAAAACAATTTGAGAAGAGAAATATATTACCAACTCACAATAGAATAGTCAGAATAGTGAATGAAATATTGGTTAATAAAAACTAATCCAAAGATTAAATGACATATGGGATCCAAACCAACAGCCTTACACTCTAAAACATTTTTTTTTTCCATATGAGCATGATAGGCAGAGAAGATATGGGTCTTTGTGTGGAACTGCAAAGAAGATATTTGTAGGAAACACATGGGTCCCCTGAAACAAGATTTTTTTAAAAGCAGGCCCAAACAAGAAGTCAAGAAAATGATATTTAAAGTAACTAGAGATGTTCAGTATGGGATTTATATAGCACAAATTTGTGGCTTGTTTCAATGCGAGCTTTACCTATAGGTAAAGGAGCCATTTTAAAATGATAGTCTAGAACTCTTTCTTAAGGAATTCCTATTTTCACTCCAGCCTAATGGGTCTGAGGGGGTTTACTCTTCTGTAAAACTGCCTTACTATGTAATCTTTTTGCATTAGCTTATGCTCATTCAAAACTTGCAGATGCTTGCATAGGTGCTGCCTCTCCCCATTCCTGTGCCCATGGCAGACATTGCAAATAAATCACAGCACTCTTATTGTCTGGAATCAACCTCAGAATCATTCTTGATAGAGCACTACAGATGGCCACTATTGATTAATTGGATTTGGCATGTAAAATGAAAACTATTTGCCATCTATGTCCCATAATATACAGATTATTTGCAAACTGAGAAATAGCTGACATCATAGCAGCAAATGCCAATAATGAGGGTGCCTATAATAACCCAATCTTCCTAAGCAGTGGAGGCTTTTTTCCCATCTTACACTGCCGTTCTAGTCATCCCTCATATACAAGCAGCACAAGTTTTCTTGATAACAGAAATAATTTGCTAAGCATGAGGTACCTTTAGGAGGACCTTAATGATCAAGATCTTGCCCATTTGTTGCCCAGCCTAGCTTACAAAAGCCTTAAGAATATGATATTGAATACAAACTCCCAAGAGTTTACATTCTGCTTGTAAAATGTTCATTTAGTTTCAGTTCTTTCATGTATAGGGTGAGTGGAGATGTAGTTTAAAGAGCATTGGATTATAAGTAAGATGACTGAGCTTCTGGTCCTACCTCTGCATTCTTCTTTATCATTTTCCTCCCTGGGCCTCAGTTTCTTGATCTATGCAATGGAAATAGTAATGACTGCCTTACCTACTTACTGTGGAAGTGTTAAACCATTCATTTCATCTTTTTGATTCTTCCATTCTGTGTTGCTATTCCTCAAATATTTTGCCTCACATTGTTGAGTAGGGTTGGGTTTAACTCAAAAGGATATTTAGACTGGATGGTAACTTTAAAAACATATTTTTGTCTTGCCTTGTTTTTTTTGGGGGGGGGGTTCTGATTTTTGTCATAAAAACTGCCATTTTTATCAATGAGAGGAAAATGAACTGACCTGCTTCTCAGCCATGTGTCTGGCTTGGGTAGAACTTGGTAATGGATGTGGATCACAGATTTATGAAAGCAAAGCAACTTACTGACTAGCCCAAGTCTTTAGCTCAAACTAGTGGTCAATCTTTAACAGGAAAGGAAGCAGAAGTTCTTAGAATCCATTGGTCAGCACCACTGCCTCAAAGTGTCTTGGACACCTAGCCCAGTATTTTTAAAACTACAAATTTCAGTTTCCTTGGGCTCCACAAGGGTAGCTCAGGGGATTCTTTATGTGTTTTTAAAAATAATCTCGCTATGAATGAATGAATACAAAATTTGAAAAAAATACAGTACATGACTTACCTTCTCTGGCTTCAGATCCTTATTTAATTCAAACTAATACATTCATTAATTTATATCCTGCCACGGCTTTGGGGTTGTGCTTATCTAATATCCCTCTTATGTAATATCCTAAAACTCAGAGCTGGACCTTGACTTACTTGGATTTTTCCATTTTCTCTCTCTGCCCAGGTTTTTTCCAAATCTGGATGCTCAGTATGCATTTCTGTAACCTGTCTGTAATTCATGCATGCAATTTCCAGGATTATTTTATGAAGTTCCTTCCTGGATTAATGAGGATCAGTCATATAAAATCAAAAGGAGAGTTCTTTCCAGTTGGAACTTGATATTTCTTGAGTTAATATAAATGCAAATATATAAATTAGCTCATGTACAGCTGTAACAACCTCAGGGCATACCATGGAGGGTGTTTATGAAAAATCTTTAATATACTATTTACAAGGCAGCAGATATATAGACTTCATTAATATCCTTGGGAAACTTGGCTTTGACAGACTTATTTCCATTTAGAAATTCTCTTTGGTGTAGCTACACTCAATTTGATTTATCTTCTGGACTTTGAGTTATAGAAAAGTTCATAGGCATTGCAAAACACTCTTAGAAAACACAAACATTGATTATCATTGTGTGAGTAGGTTGAAAATAAATCTTTTGGCAACTGCTACCTCTAGGGTTGCAGTTAATGACCTTTTTGGATCAGTGCCCAGGACGTGGATCTTCCATGTGCACAGCTCCGCAAAGGTTGCAACCAGTCTGAAGCAGACAGGCTAGCAATTTAATAAAATGGCCTGGTGTAAGCAGCAGATTAAAAGCATTAATGTCATCATGTCTGCCATGGAAGGGCAGATAGGCAAAATATAAAGCTGGGATTTTTAAAATTTTTACTGACTTTTTAACTTAAACTTTATTTTTAAGAACAGCTTTAGGTTAACTGCAAAATTGAATGGGATGTACAGAAATTTCCCATATACTCCCTGTTCCCACCCCAAATAACATCCTAACTATCAACATTCCACACCAGATGTATATATTTGTTACAATTTATGAACCTACATTAACACATTATTATCACCTAAAATCCATAGTTTACATCAGGGATTTTTCATGGTATTATACATTCTATGGTTTCACAAATGTATAATGACATGTATCCACAATTAGAGTGGATAATCCATGTGTTCTGCCTATTCGCCTCTCCCTCTCCCTAAAACCCCTGGAAGCCACTAATTTTGTTACTGCCTCCATAATTTTGTCTTTTCTATATGGCTGAAATCATATAATGTGTAGCATTTTCAGATTGTTTTTTTTTTTTTTACTTATCAACAGGCATTTAAGTTTTTACTATATCTTGTCATGGCTTGTAGCTCACTTTCGTTCAGCATTGAATAATATTCTATTTTCTATATGTACCACAGTTTATTTATCTATTCACCTACTGAAGGGCATCTTGGTTGTTTCCAAATTTTGGCAATTATGAATAAAACTGCTATAAACTTCCATGTGCAGCTTTTATGGACATAAGTTTTCAATTTACTTGGATAAGTAACAAGAAACATGTTTTCTGGATTGTATATTAAGAGTCTGTTAGTTGTATAAAAACTCACCAAACTCTTTTCAAAGTGTCTGTACCATTTTATTTTCTCATCAGCAATGAATAAAAGTTGTATGAGTTCCTTACATATTTTGGTTATTAACCACTTGTTATATATGTGGCTTGCAAATAATTTCTCCTATCCCATAGATTGTCTTTTTATTTTTGTTGTTAACTTACTTGCTAATCAGGATTGTTTTGTTTGATACAGTCACATTTGTGGATTTTTGCTTTTATTGTTTGTGCATTTGGTGTCATATCTAAAATGTCACTGTCAAGACCAATATTAGTGAGGATTTTCCTCTTTTCTTCTTGGAGTTTTATGGTTTCAGATCTTACATTTAAACCTTTAATCCATTTGCAGTTCATTTTTGTGAGTGGTATAAGATAAGGGTTCAATTTCTTTCTTATTTTTGCATGAAGATATAAAATCTTCTCAGCATCACTTATTGAAGACATTATCCTTTCCTCATGAAGTAGTCTTTGCTCCCTTGTCAAATATTAGTTGACCATATATGCTTGGATTTATTTCTGGCCTCTTGACTGATTTGGTTTGGTTTTTAGTGTCTTTTGTAGTTTCAGACCAATCTAGGGTTGTTGTTTTTTTCTATTTCTATAAAAAAATAAAAGCACCATTGAAACTTTTTTGGGATTGCAATGAATCTAGAGATGGCTTTGTTTAATATGAACAATATGAAAACATTAATTTTTCCAATTAATGAACACGAGTTACATTTCTATTTTTTGTGTTTTTAATTTCTTTTATCAGTAAATTATAGTTTTCAGTATACAAAACTTTAACTTATTCGGTTAGATTTATTTCTAAGTATTTTGTTGTTTTTGATGCTATTGCAAATGGAATTATTTTACTTCATTTTCAGATAGTTAATTGTTAGTGCATAGGAATGCAACTGATTTTGTTTTTAACTTTTTATGTTTTTAATTGATTTTAGAGAGAGAGGGAGGAGTAAGGAGGAAAGAGAGAGAGAAAAACATCTATGTGAGAGAGAAATATCAATTGGTTACTGTTATGGGTTGGCTCAGCGAGATAGACCACCAACTCAGAATTTAAATTTAGGAACCTTTATTAAGCTGGCCAGCTGTCTGCAGTCCCAGCACTCCGCCAAAGCAAAGGCTGAAATGCAGCAATGACTGCAAGTGTTACAGCCTATTTATTTGCAAAAACTACAAAGTTACAAAGCCTTGTTTATACAATTTGTTCCCGACACAGTATAGCATTATCACCTTCCTATCTATGTTCTCCGGGAACAGAGAGCACAGTATATTGAGGAGGGACCATGAGACCATATCTCAAGGCCTGACCTGATGTCAGTGCCTTCCTATCTGTCTGTTCCAGGAACAGACAGTACAGCGCGCCCCGATATGCAGCCCAGTACAGTTACCTCCTGCTCACACCCCAACCAGGGATGGAACTCACAACCTGGGCATGTGCCCAGGAATCTAACCAGCAACCTTTTTTAAAAAATATATTTTATTGATTTTTTTTACAGAGAGGAAGGGAGAGGGACAGAGAGTTAGAAACATCGATCAGCTGCCTCCTGCACACCTGCCACTAGGGATGTGCCTGCAACCAAGGTACATGCCCTTGACCGGAATTGAACGTAGGACCTCTTGATCCACAGGCCAACACTCTATCCACTGAACCAAACCGGTCAGTGCTAACCAGCAACCTTTTAATGCACAGGATGATGCCCAACCAACTGAGCCACACCGGCCAGGGCAAAATGCAACTGACTTTTTATGTTCCTTTTGTATCATGAAACATTACTAAATTATTTGATTAGATCTGACAGTTTTTAGGTGGAGTCTTTAGAATTTCCTACATATAAAATCATGTAATCTGCAAACAGACAGTTTTACTTCTTCCTTTCTGATTCAGATAAGTTTTATGTATTTTTCTTGTTTAATTGTTCTGGGTAGGAATACCACCAGTACTATGTTGTATAGGTTTTGTAAGAGTGGCCACCTTTTTTAATTCCTGATCTTAGAGGAAAAGCTAAAAACGCCATTAATTATGATGTTTGCTGTCATATATGGCCTTTATGATGCTTAGATTTTTTCATTCTATATCCAATTTATAGAGTGGTTTTATCATGAATAGATGCTAAATTTTGTCAAATGTTTTTTCTACATTTATTGAGATGATCATATGTTTTGGTTTTTTTAATCCTTGCCTAAAGATATGTTTTTATTAATTTTTAGAGAGAGGGGAAAGTAGAGAGAGTGAAAGAGAGAAACATCGATGTGAGAAACATCAATTGGTCCGTACCCCAACAAGGATTCAAACCTGCATCCTAGGTATCGACCCTGAGCAGGAATAGAACCTGCAATTTTTGGTGTATGGGACAATGCTCCAACAAACTGAGCCACCTGTTCAGAGTGATCATATGATTTTTGTCTTCCATTCTATTAATGTGTTGTGTTACATTTATTGATTTGCATATATTGTCTCATCTTTGCATCCCAGGGTGAATCCCACTTAATTATGATGTTTGAGCTTTGTAATGTGCTGTTGAATTCAGTTAGCTAGTGTTTTGTTGAGAAATGTTGCCTCTATATTCATCAGAGATATTAGCCTGCAGTTTTCTTGTCTTTTAGTATCTATATCTGGCTTTGGTATCAGATTAATGCTAGAGTTGGAGAGTGTTTTCTCCTCTTGAAATTTATGAAATAGTTTGAGTGAAATTTCCATCAACTCTTCTTTAAATGTTTGGTAAAACTCATCAGTAAAATTATCTTGTCCTGGACTTGAGAGATTTTTGATTACTGATCCAATCTTTTTACTCATTGTTGGTTTGTACATATTTACTATTTTTTACTGGTTCAGTTTTGGTAGGTGGTATGTTTCTAGGATTTCATACATCTTTCTAGATTGTCCAATTTGTTGATGTATTGTAGTTCATAGTAGTCTCTTATGATCCTTTGTATTTCTGTGGTATGAGTTGTAATGTCTCATCTTTCATTTATAATTTTATTTATTTAGGTTTTCCCTTTTTTTCTTGGTTAGTCTAACTAAAAGGCTTTCATTCTTAAAATCCTTTCAAAGAACCAGTTTTTAGTTTTATTAATCTTTTTATTGTTTTACTGCATTTCATTTATTTTTGTTCTAATCTTTATTATTTCATCTTTCTTCTAACTTTGGCCTTAGTTTCTTCTTTTTCTTCTAGTTCTCTAAAGTATAAAGTTAGGTTGATCATACAAAATCTTTCTTTGTTCTTAATGTATGCATTTATTGCTATAAAATTTCTTCTTAGAAGTGCTTTTGCTATATCCCATAAGTTTTGGTATACTATGTTCTCATTTCTATTTCTCTCAAAGTATTTTCTTAAATTTTCCTTTTGTTTTCTTTCTCTCTTTTTTTTTTGATCCATTGGTTGTTATAAAGTATGTCCTTAAACTTTAATGTATTTGTAAATTATCCTTCTATTATTGATTTCTAGTTTCATACTATTGTGGTCAGAAATGATAATCTATATGATTTCAGTATTCTCTAATGTGCTAAGACTGGTTTTGTGGGCTAACATATTCTATCATAGAAAATGTTCCATTTGTGTTTTAAAAGAATATGTATTCTGTTTCTGATGGAAAGAATATTTTATATATGTTTGTTAGGTTCATTTGATATATACTGTCATTCAAATCCACTGTTTCTTTGCTGATTCTCTGTCTGGACGATGTTTCCATTGTTGAGATTAGAGTATTAAAATTCCCAACTATAATTGTACTGCTATTTATTTCTCTTTTTAGTTCTGTTAGTATTTGCATTCCTTTTCTTCTTAGTTAGCCTTACTACAAGCTTATCAATTTTATTGATCTTGTCAACAAAACAACTTTTGGTTGTGTTGCTTTTTAAATTGATTTCTTATTTTCAGTTTCATTGATTTCTGCTCTAGTTCTTATTATGTGTTCTCTTCTGCTTACTTCGATTTAATTTACTCCTCTATTTCTCTAAGATACAAACTTAGATAATTGATTTTAGATTTTACTATTCTCATATATGCTTTGATGGTTTAAGTTTTTATGTAAGCACTGCTTTTGCTGCATCCTGCAAATTTTGATAAGTTGTGTTTTTATTTTCCTTCATCTAAAATTATTTTAAAAGTTCTCTTAAGATTTCTTATTTAATCTGTGTTGTTTGGTAGTGTTTTTTTAATATCCAATAATTTTGGGAATATCTAGCTATCCTTTGTTATTGACTTCTACTTTAAATTTATTGTAGTCTGAGAGTAGACATTGTTTGAGTCTTATTCTTTTAAATTTGTTAAAATGTGTTTTATGCCCTCAAATCTTGTTGAATGTTCATGTACTCTTAAGAATGTGTATTCTGCTATTGTTGGATGAAGTAACCTGAATATGTCCATTATATACACTTGATTAATGGTTTGGTTGAGTTCACCTATGTCCTTTTGATTTTCTGCCAGATCTGTCCATTTGTTATAGATGGGAATTGAAGTCTCCAACCATTCTAGTGGAGACTCATCTATTTCTCCTTACAGTTCTATTCATTTTTGCCCTACATATTTTGATGCTCTGTTTTTATGTCCATATACATCAAGGATTGTTATGTCTTCCTAGAGAATTGACCACTTTATCATTATACTAGAGGCCCAGTGCACAAAATCATGCGCGGTTAGGGTCCCTAGGCCTAGCCTGCAATCAGGGCCATTTTCTGCCTGCTTGCCAGTCCCTGGCTACCTCTGCCACTGCCAGCTAGCCAGTTCCCCTCACAGGCCCTTGTCCCGCCCTGCCACCACCTCCCTTAGCCAGCCACCCAGTTCCCCTTGCAGGTCCTCATTCCACCCTGCCACCATTGCCAGCCACCTGGTTCCCCTCACAGGGCCTCGTGCCGCCCCGCCACCACCACCACAAGCCAGCTGGTTTCTCTCACCAGCCCTGGGTCCTGCCCTGCTGCCACCACCAACCACCCGGTTCCCCTCACAGGCCTTCATCCCATCCCAATGCTGCCACTGCCAGCAACCCGGTTCCCCTCGCCAGCACCAACCTCATAGTGACTGGTTGAGTGGTCATTCCAGTTATTACGCTTATGGTCTAGCCTTTTATTATATAGGATGATGCAACTTTATTTCCTTGCTTTAAATTCTGCTCTGTGAAATTAATATTGCTACAGCGGATTTCTTTTCATTAGTGTTAGCATGCATATCTTTCTTTAGCCATTTCCTTTTAATTTATATGAGTATATTAAATTTGGCTTTCTTTTGTAGTTGGGTTTTGTTTTTTGATCCACTGTAATAATTTCTGCCTTTGATTGGTACATTTTAGTCCATTGAAGTTTAAAGTGATTATTGATATAGTTGGAATAATTGCTACCATATCTACTACTGTTTTCTATTTTTTCCATTGTTCTTTATTCCTACTTTCATTTTCCCCTATTTTGTTGCATTTTGTGGTTTCAATTGAGTATTATATATGACTCCATTTTCTCTTCTTTCTTAGTATATCAAGTATATAATTTCTTTAACTTTATTTAGTGGTTTCTCTAGAGTTAGCAATATACATTTACAATTAATCTAAGTCCACTTTCAAATAAGACTAGTGTTTGATAGGTAATACAAGGACCTTATAATAACAAAATATTACAAATTCCTTCCTCCTGTCCCTTGCATCATTGCTATCATTCTTTTCACTTATACATGTATCCACATAAACAAATATCTACATAATAAAGAGCCAGGGTCATAACGACCATTACGACTGAAGGCTCAACCAGACTGAAAGTCAGTGCTGGGTTGCCGTGGTGCCCCGACCCAGCATTGACTGCCTAGGGAGCTGCAGATCAGGCCCAGAGAGAGGCCTGCAGAGAGAGAGGCAGGGTCTGATCCATAGCCTCTATGGCAGCCGTTGATTAGAACTTGCCTCTCTTTCTCTCCCAGCCTGGCCAACAGCTGAGCCTCCATTTCTCTCCAGGCCTCCGCCCGGGCTGCTGATCAGCCCTGCCTTTCTGATCAGGCCCCATTGATAGGCCCAGAGATGCTGACTGGCATAGAAACAGACCAATCAGAACCAAATTGGATGGCAGAAGGCAGTTGGGGGTGAGATCAAGCCAGTAGGGGAGGGCAGTTAAGGGCAATCAGGCAGGCAGAGTCAGTTAGGGGTAATCAGGCCAGCAGGGGAAAGCAGTTAGGGGTGATATCAGGCCAGCAGAGGAGGGTCATTGGGGCCAAGATCAGGCCGGCAGGGGAGGGCAGTTGGGGGCAAGATCAGGCTGGCAAGGGAGGGTAGTTAGGGGTGATCAGTCAGGCAGAGGCAGTTGGGGGTGAGATCAGGCCGAAGGGGAGAGCAGTTAGGGGTGATCAGGCAGGCAGAGGCAGTTAGGGGCAATCAGGCAAGCAGTCAGAGAGGTTAGGGGCAATTAGGCAGGCAGGCAGGTGAGTGGTTAGAAGCCAGCAGTCCCAGATTGTGAGAGGGGTGTCCGACCGCCGGTTTAGGCCCTGTGGGATTGGGCCTAAACTGGTGGTTGGACATCCCCCGAGGGGTCCCTGATTGGAGTGGGTGCAGGCTGGGCTGAGGGAACCCACCTCTGTGCACAAATTTTGTGCACCGGGCCTCTAGTATGTACATAAGCATGCATAATTGAATACATGGTGGCCATTATTATGTTGAGCAAATTATTATTTGTTAGAATAATTAATAATAAGAAAATTTAAAATTATTTTTACCCTTGCTTATTACTTCACTTATATTCTCTCTCTTTTTCTAGGTAGATCTGAGTTTCTGAACTGTATCATTTTCTTTTTCTCTAAAGAAATTTTTAAAAACATATCTTGCAAGTCAGATCTACTGTCAATAAATTCCCTCCATTTTTGTTTGTCTGAAAAAGTCCATATTTCTTTTTCACTTTTGAAAGATAATTTCACAGGGTATAGAACTCCAGGTTAGTGGGGGTTTTCTCTTAGCACTTTAAATATTTCATTCTATTCTTTCTGTTTGCATTGTTTCTATGGAAATGTAAGTCTCATCATTGTTCCTCAATAAATAAGGATTTTTCTTTTCCTCTGGCTTCTTTGAACATTTTTTATTTTATTTTCCGAACTTTGAAAATAGTATGTCTAGGTACAAGGGTTATTTTTCTTCTTTCATTTGTCCTGCATAGTGATATCTGAGCTTTCTGGACCTTTAGTGTCTGACACTAATTTGAGGGAAATTCTGATATTATTGCTGAAAAAGTGTCTTTATTTTACATTCTCTTTTTTCCTCATACTCCCATTACACCCATTATATATATATATATGTGTGTGTGTGTGTGTGTGTGTGTGTGTGTGTGTGTGTGTGTGTGTTACACGTTTTTTAATTTTTTCACAGTGTTTGGCCATTCTTTTCTATTTTGTTAAATTCAGTTTTTTCTCTTCACTTGTCATTTTTGGAAGTTTGGATGTTTCTACTGTCAATTATCAACCTCAGAGAGTCTTTTCTCAGCCATGCTCAGTCTACTAATGAATCCATCAAAGACATTCTTCATTTCTGTTAGAGTGCTTTTGATCTTTAACATTTCTATTTGCTTCTTTCCTAGAATTTCCATCTCTGTGCTTATATTACCCACCTCTTCCTGGTTCTTATCTACATTTTTATTAAAACTTTTAACATATTAATCATAGTTTTAAATATTCTTCTTCTGATAATTCCAACATTCCTGCCATCTTTGATTGTGTTCTGATGCTTGCTCATTATCTTCAGACTATGTTTGTTTGTTTTTTGCCTTTTAGTATGCTTTATAATTTTTTGTTGAAAGGTACACATGATGTATTGGGTAAAAGGAACTGTAGTGAATAGGCTTTCAGTAACGCAATAGTAAACTCTGTGAAGAGGAACAGCATTCTATACTTCCATGATTAGGCTTCAGTATTTTGAAAATTGTGCCTCTGGACTTTGAAATTCGCCAGTGCTTCTCATTTTTGTTTTTCTCCCCTTATTGAGACAGGATGCCTATATGGGTATAGATTTGTGCGTTTTCCATCCCCCATGTGAAGACTAGATGAGGACAACATTGGTTATTTTATTTATTTATTTATCTATTTATCTATCTATTTATTTATTTATTTATTTATTTATTTATTTATTTATTTAATAGTTATTTTGTTTTACTTTTCCCTTTTACTGATTAAGATATTACAAATGTGTCCTTATCCCCACAATGTCCTCTCATCCCACCAGTCCTACCCTCACCCTCACCCCCTGTTGTCCACATCTATCACTTATGCTTATATTCATGCATACAAGTCCTTTGGTTGATCTCTCCCCCTCACCTCCACCCTCCCCTACCTTCCCTCTGAGTTTTGAGCATCTGATCGATGCTTCTCTGTCTCTACATCTGTTTTTGGTCATTGGTTTATGTTGTTCATTATAATCCACAAATGAGTGAGAGCATGTGATATTTAGTTTTCTCTGACTGGCTTATTTCACTTACCATAATGCTCTCCAGCTCCATCCATGCTGTTGCAAATGGGAGGAGTTCCTTCCTTTTTACAGCAGCATAGTATTCCATTGTATAGATGTGCCACAGTTTTTTAATCCATTCATCTGCTGATGGGCACTTAGGCTGATTCCAAATCTTAGCTATTGTAAATTGTACTGCTATGAACATAAGGATGCATATTTCCTTTCTGATTGGTGTTTCTGGTTTCTTGGGATATATTCCTAGAAGTAGGATCACTGAGTCAAATGGAAGTTCCAATTTTAGGCTTTTGAGGAAACTCCATACTGTTCTCCACAGATGCTGCACCAGTCTGTATTCCCACCAGCAGTGCACAAGGGTTCTTTTTCCTCCACATCCTCGCAAGCATTTGTCATTTGTAGATTTGTTAATGATAGCCATTCTGACAGGTGTGAGATGGTACCTCATTGTCGTTTTGATTTGCATCTCTCAGATGATTAGTGACTTTGAGCATATTTTCATATGTCTCTCAGCCTTATGTATTTCTTCTTTCAAAAAGTGTCTATTTAGGTCCGTTGCCCATTTTTTGATTGGGTTGTTTATCTTCCTTTTGTTAAGTTGTATGAGTTCCCTGTAAATGTTGGAGATTAAACATTTATCAGAGATATCATTGGTCAATATGTTCTCCCATGCAGTGGGTTATCTTGTTGTTTTGTTGATGATTTCTTTTGCTGTGCAGAAGCTTTTTATTTTGATACTAGAGGCCCGGTGCACAAAAATTTGTGCACTCAGGGGGGAGGGGGGTCCCTCAGCCTGGCCTGTGCCCTCTCGCAGTCTGGGACCCCTCAGGAGATAACGACCTGCTGGATTAGGCCTGCTCCCGGGTGACAGAGGGCAGGCCCAATCCCTAGGTGCAGCCCCTGGTCGGGCTCAGAGCAGGGCCGATTGGGGAGTTGGGGCGCTGCCCCCTGTCATGCACAGAGCAGGGCAGATTGGGAGGTTGTGATGCCACCCTCAGTCACGCTCAGGGTATGGCCAATTGGGGGGTTGGGGCACCGCCCCCTGTCACACTCAAGGCAGGGTCAATGGGGAGGTTGCGGCACCACCCCCTGTCATGCACAGAGCAGGGCCAATCAGGGGGTTGGGGTGCTGCCCCCTGTCACCCACAGAGCAGGGCTGATCAGCAGGTTGGGTCACCGCCACTTTCAGACTCAGGGCAGGGCCGATGGGGAGGTTATGGCTCTACCCCATCACACACAGAGCAGGACCCATGGGGGCGGCGGGTTGGGGCACTGCACCCTGTCACACACAGAGCCGCAGGGCGATCACAGGGTTGGGGAGCTCCCCCCTATCAGGCATAGAGCAGGGCTGATCAGGGGTTTGGGGAACCTTCCCCTGTCACAAACAGAGCAGGGTGGATAGGGAGGTTATGGCCCCGCCCCCTGTCACACACAAAGCCGCAGGGAAATCAGGGGGTTTGGGCGCTGCCCCCTGTCACGCTGATCCCGGTGCCTGGAGGCCTCGCGGCTCTGCTGATCCCGGTGCTGGGAGGCATATTACCCTTTTACGATATAGGATAGAGGCCTGGTGCATGGGTGGGTGCCGGCTGGTTTGCCCTGAAGGGTGTCCTGGATCAGGCTGGGAGTCCCCACTTGGGTGCCTGGCCAGCCTGGGTGAAGGGATGATGGCTGTTTGCAGCTGGTCACACACCCTTCAGGGTGGGGGTCCCCACTGGGGTGCCTGGCCAGTCTGGGTGAGGGGCTGAGGGCTGTTTTCAGGCTGGGGGTGACTGAAGCTCCCAACCGCTCCTTTTTTTCTTTCTTTTTCTTTTTTATTCTGGGCCAGCTTTAGCTTTGAGGCTTGGCTCCAGCTCTTAGGCCTCCGCTTCTGAAAGTGGTTTCTGGCCTTTGTTTACAATGTTGTGTTCCTGCTGGCTGAAGCCCGGCGGACTAAAGCAGGTTTCTGGGGTTTTGTTTAGCTTCTATATTTGTTACATAGTTGCTTAGAGTTGCAGCTCAGAGGCTTGCAGCGGCAGGCGGGGAACGTTGGAGTCCTCCGTCACTGAAGCAAGCAAGCCTCATGTTAATTTCAAGCTGCCTGGCTGTCGGCCGCCATCTTGGCTGGAAGTTAATTTGCATATCGCCCTGATTAACCAATGGGAAGAGTAGTGGTCGTACGCTAATTACCATGTTTCTCTTTTATTAGATAGGATAGTCCCATTTGTTTACTTTCCCTTTAGTTTCCATTGCCCTAGGAGCTGTGTCAGTGAAGAAATTCCTTCAGCTTATATCTGAGATTTTGCTACCTGTGGATTCCTCTAATATTTTAATGGTTTCCCATCTTACATTTAAGTTCTTTATCCATTTTAAGTTTATTTTTGTGTATGGTGTAAGTTGGTGGTCTAGTTTCATTTTTTTGCATGTATCTGACCAAATTTCCCAGCACCATTTATTGAAGAGACTGTCTTGACTCCATTGTATGTTCTTGCCTCCTTTGTCAAATGTTAATTGAGCATAGTAGTTTGGGTCGATTTCTGGCTTCTCTATTCTATTCCATTGGTCTACCAGTATATGTCTGTTCTTGTGCCAGTACCAGGCAGTTTTGAGAACAGTGGCTTTGTAATACAGTTTGATATCTGGTATTATTGAGATCCCTCCTACTTTGTTCTTCTTTCTCAGGATCGCAGCAGCTATTCATTTTTGTTTGTTTGTTTGTTTGTTTTTTTGTTTGTGTTTTTATTCCAGATGAATTTTTGGAGAGTTCTTCCTAGATCTGTGAAATATGCTGTTGGTATTTTAATGGGGAGTGCATTGAATTTATAGATTGCTTTGGGTAGTATGGACATTTTGATGATGTTTTATGTATTTGGGTGCTCCTGTATTGGGTGATTCTACCAATCCATGAACATGGTATGTTATTCCATCTGTTTATGTCTTTCTCTATCTCTTTTTTCAATATCCTGTAGTTTTCTGGGTAGAGGTCTTTTCCCTCCTTAGTTAAGTTTATTCCTAGGTATTTTAATTTTTTTTTTTTTTGGTGGAATGGTAAATGGAATTGTTTTTTTTTTTTAATTTCTCTTTCTATAAGTTCACTATTGGCATATAAAAATGCCATAGATTTCTTGGTGTTAATTTTGTATCCTGCTACATTTCCAAATTCATTTATTAGGTCTAATAAATTTTGATGGAGTCTTTAGTGTTTTCTAAGTACAGTATCATGTCATCTGCCAATAATGCCAATTTTACTTCTTCTTTTCCAATTTGGATGCCTTGTATTTCTTCTTCTTGTCTGATCGCTTTGGCTAGCACTTCCAGTACTATGTCGAACAGGAGTGGTGAAAGCAGGCTTCCCTGTCTTGTTCCTGTTCTTAAGGGAAATGGTGTTAGTTTTTGTCCATTGAGTATGATGTTGGCTGTGGGCCTGTCATATATGGCTTTTATTATGTTGAAGTATGATCCCTCTATTCCCATTTTGCTGAGAGTTTTTATCAAGAAAAGGTGTTGGACTTTGTCAAATGCCTTTTCTGCATCAATCGATATGATTATGTGAATTTTGTTTCTCAACTTGTTTTTATGATGTATCATGTTTATTGATTTGTGGATATTGTACAAGCCTTGCATTCCTGGAATAAATCCCACTTGGTCATGGTGTATGATCTTTCTAATATAATGCTGGATCCGGTTTGCTAGAATTTTGTTGAGGATTTTAGCATCTATATTTATCAGGGATATTGGCCTGTAATTCTCTTTATTTGTGGTGTATTTATCTGGTTTTGGGATTAGGGTAATGCTGGCTTCATAGAAAGAGCTTAGGAGTGTACCTTCCTCTTGAATTTTTTGGAATATTCTGAGAAAGATTGGCTTTAGTTCTTCTTTGAATGTTCGGTAAAACTCCCCTGTGAAGCCATCTGGTCCAAGGCTTTTATTTGCTGGAAGCTTTTTGATTACTGTTTCAATTTCATCAGTAGTTATTGGCCTATTCAGGGTTTTTTTATTCTTTCTGATTGAGTTTTGGAAGCTTGTATTTTTCTAGGAATGTGTGCATTTCATCGAGGTTGTCCAGTTTGTTGGAGTAGGGTTATTCGTAGTATTTTTTGACAATCCTTTGTATATCAGTGGGGTCTGTTTTTACTTTACCTCTTTCATTTCTGATTTTGTTTAGTTGGGTCCTTTCTCTTTGTTTCTTGGTGAGCCTGGCGAGAGGTTCATCAATCTTGTTAATCCATTCAAAGAACCAGCTCTTGGTGTCATTGATCTTTTGTACTTTTTTTTTTTTTGGTCTCTATGTCATTTATTTCTGCTCTTATTTTTATTATTTCCTTCCTTCTGGATACTGTGGGCTTTTCTTGTTGCTTCCTTTATAACTCTTTGAGTTGTAGGGTTAGATCATTTATTACCAGTTTTTCTTGTTTTTTGAGGTAGGCCTGTTGAGCTATAAACTTCCCTCTCAGGACTGCTTTCATTGTGTCCCATAGATTTTGAATTGTTGTGTTTTCATTATCATTTGTTTCAAAGATGCTTTTTATTTCTTCTTTGATCTCTCTGGTAACCTAGTCATTGCTTAATAACATGTTATTTAGCCTCCAAGTGTTTGATTTTTTTTTCAATGTTTTTATTGTAGTTGTTTTCTCGTTTTATGCCATTGTGATCGGAGAAGATGCTTGTTATGATTTCTTTTCTCTTGAATTTGAAGAGACTTTCCCTGTGTCCTAATATGTAGTCTATCTTTGAAAATGTCCAATGTGCACTGAGGAAGAATGTATATTCTGTAGCTTTGGGGTGAAATATTCTGAAGATGTAAATTAAGTCCATCTGATCTAGTGAGTCATTTAGGATTGCTGTTTCTTTGCTGATTTTTTGTTTATAGGATTTATCCAGTGGTGTCAGCGTGGTATTGAAGTCCCCTACTCTGACTGTGTTGCTATTGATCTCTCCCTTGATATCTTTCAGAAGTTGTTTTATGTATTTGGGTGTTCCTGTATTGGGTGCATATATGTTTGCCAGAGTGATATCTTCTTGTTGAATTGCTCCCTTTAGTATTATGTAGTGGCCTTCCATATCTCTTGTTATGGCCTTTACTTTGAGGTCTATTTTGTCAGATATAAGTATCACAACCCAAGCTTTTTTCTCATTTCCATTTGCCTGAAAATTTTTTTCCCATCCCTTCACTCTCAGTCTGTGAGAATCCTTTGTTCTGAGGTGGGTCTCTTGCAGACAGAAAATATATGAGTCATATTTTCTTATCCATTCAGCTACCCTGTGTCTTTTGATTGGAGCATTTAATCCACTTACATTTAATGTTATTATTGAAAGTACTTGTTTGTGGTCATTTTTATTCTTAATGTTTGTGTTTCTTCTTATCTTTCTGTTTCTTCTTTTTACAGCAGTCCCTTTAGCATTCCTTGCATTGCTGGCTTGGTGGTAATAAACTCTCTTAGCCCTTTTTTGTCTGTGAAGCTCCTGATTCCACCTTCAATTTTGAATGATAGCCTTGTTGGGTATAGTATTCTTGGATTTATTCCCTTGCTTTGCATCACTTTGTATATTTAATTCCATTCCCTTCTTGCCTGGTGTGTTTCTGTTGAGAAGTCAGCTGATATTCTAATAGGAGATCCCTTGTAGGTAACTTTCTGTCTCTCTCTGGCAGCCTTTAAGATTCTTACTTTGTCGTTGGTGATTGCCAATTTAATTATGATGTGTCTTGGTGTTGGTCTTTTGGGGTTCATCTTGTTTGGTACTCTATGTGCTTCTTGGACTTGTGTAGTTTTTTTCTTGCCAGTCTCAGGGAAGTTTTCTGTCATTATTTCTTCAAACAGGTTTTCCATTCCTTGCTTCTCCTCCTCTCCTTCTGGTACCCCTATTAAGCAAATGTTGTTTCGTTTTGCATTGTTCCAAAGCTCCCTTAGGCTCTCCTCTGGGTTTTTTAAGTTTGTTTTCCAGTTGCTCCTGTGTTTGTGTGTTTTTTCCTACCTTGTCTTCTAATTCGCTGATGTGGTCCTCAGCCTCTTCTAGTCTGCTGTTTAAGCCTTCCATTGTGTTCTTTATTGCATCAATGTCGTTCTTCATTTCCTCTTGGTTCCTTTTCATGTTGGTGACATTCTCATTCAGCTCCTTATAATTCTCATTGAGTTGTGTGTATTTGTCATCCAGCCGTTTGAGCATCCTTATAACCATTACTCTGAATTCTTCCTCTAATAAGTTAGTAGCCTCAATTTCATTTAACTCCCTTTCTGGTGATCCTATTTTTCTTTCCTTTGTGGATTTCTTTTTTGTCTTCCCATGTTTTGCTGTAATGTTTTAATTGTAGCTCTGATCACTTTGCTGCCCAGTATGTTTTGGGTATGGTGCTACTGGTGTGACCTCGCAGGTCTCCTGGGTTTGGTAGTCTAGTGTAGCTCCCTACTTGACCTATTTGGGTTCTCTTGATGCAGGCCTGTGAGCTGGAAAGGTGCAACTGAAGTGTCTAGAAGTCAGCAGCCTTGGTGGGGGTGTCCCAATTTTTGCTGTCTTGTGCCCTTGGTTGAAATTACACGTGCCCAGCGGGGACTCACAGTGGCACCCAGGAACCATCTGTTGGGGTAGTGGGGCTCAGGAGTCCTGCGTTTTGGAAAGGCGTGACTGTAGTGTCCAGAGTTCTGTAGTTGTGGGGTGGGCAGACTCAGCTTTTGCTGCTGCCTCCGTGGTTGGATACACGCGATCCCAGCGGCAGTTCACAGGGGCACCTGTGGTGTGTTTGCCAGCAGGGTGTACTGACACACTCTGAAGGGCCCTGGCACTGAAGCCAATGGATTGCAGTGTCTGTGGGCAGGTATCCCAGAAGAGGGAATTCAGCATTTCTACAGCCCAGCAGTGCACCCCTGTTTAAGTGTGTGTCTAGCGGGGCTCACAGTGGGGCCCCATGGCTGTCTGTGGAGTTGTGGCCTTGGGAGACCTGCAAGCTGGGAAATCATGCAACTGTAGTGTCCAGAGTTTTGCAGCTGTGGGGTGGGGAACCTCAGATTTTGCTGATGCACCTGTGGTGGATAGGCACACGTTCCCGGTGGTGGCACACAGGAGCACCCGCAGTGAGTTTGCTAGTGCAGGTGCACTGAAGCACTCTGAAGGGCCCTGGCACACTTAATCAAGGCGTCTTTGGGCAGGTATCCAGGGTGGGTGAATTCATAATTTCTATTGCCCAGGGGAGTGCGTCCCTATTAGTACAAGATCGGACCCAGCAGAAGCTCACTGCGGCTTCCCAAAGTGCCCTGTGCATAGATGGGCTCAGGGGGAGTGAGCAACTGTGGCAGTGCCTTTGATGGGCACTGAGCTCTGCTGCACTCTGAGGGACCCTGGCACTTAAGTTGCGCAGCTGGGTGTGTGGGGGCAGTGATTCAGGCAGAGGGAATTCAGAATTTCTACTGGGGGGCAGTGCGTCTGTGTCTGTACAAAATCACACCCAGTTGGGGCTCACAGTGACTCCTAAGAGAAGTCTATTGAGTGGTGTGCCTTGGAGCCCTGCGCATTGGAGACACGCGAATGCGATGTCGGAGGTCTGCCACTGGGAACAGAGAGGGTGCACTTACTGCTGCGGGCGCTGTGCTCCTTTGGAGGTGGAGATCCCAGGGTCTGTGAGTCTGCACATGTGGCAGCAGGATTTTGGCTGGAGTGGCTGCTGGGTCGCGGGCAGTATCCCAGGCCTGTCTGGGTGGTGGTGCTGATGAGTTTCTAGAAGAGGCCGCTCTCCCCTTCAAGATGGCGTGGGCTTCGTGCCCGAGTCCCGCAGTCCAGGGAGTGTCCTCAGCGGTGGTAATCTTTCCCTGTCCCAGAGAGCCTGGTCTGCCAACCTCTGCTGCCTTTGCTGGATTTAACTGTCCTTCACTCATTCACACACCACACACACACATCCACACACTCTCCTTTAATCCCCTCACTCACTCACTTCCTATCCCTCACCTCCGTCCTGCCAGCCGCCATCTTTTCTCCTAGTTATTTCCACATTGGTTATTTTAATTCTCCCAGGTAGTTTAGGTTCTGATAAAACCCCAGCAGATTAGGTAGGCTCAGGTAAAATACTTTCTTCTGGGGTCAGTCCTTATTAAAAATGATAAAATGCTCTGACATATTTCATAATTGTTTCTTTTCCCCTCCCGCTAGAAACAGAAGGGAATTTTTCTTTAATATTGACTGTGAGGAGCAACTTTAAGCTCCTGGAGCTAAACTCACAAAAATGCGGGGCCCCTTATGACTGGTCCCCACTGGAGTTGTAAACTCTTTGTTGTTCACACTTAGCCTCTGTTAAAATGTGACTCTATGCAACCCTCATGTGTCTCTATAATTTGGGAGGCAGTGGTTTTCCCTATGACCACACTTCTTTGCCAGACCTAAGAAGAATCATTGATTTTTTTGATTTGTTCAGCTTTTAAAAACAAACAAACATATTTTTATTGATTTCAGAGAGGAAAGGAGAAGGAGAGAGAGATAGAAACATCAATGATGAGTGAAAATCATTGATTGGCTGCCTCCTGCATGCCCCACATTAGGGATCAAGCCCGGAACCCCAGCATATGACCTGTCCAGGAGTCAAACTGTGACCTCCTGGTTCATAGACCGACACTCGACCACTGAGCCAAGCTGGGTGGGCTGTTCAGCTTTTTAATATGTTGTTAGGATGGAATGGCAACTTCTAAGCTCCTCATGTGCCAGACTGAAAACGAAAAATAAAGTTGGGAATTTTAGGTACAAAATTATTGTCTTCTGGGCCTTCCAGATCCCCATGGATCTCCTGCACTAGCTTAGTGAGTCCCTAGGTAAAGCCACACCAATACTCACCCACCACCAACACTACTGAGAATCCTACAATACTCACAATCCATTGCACATGTTTGAATTCTTCCTCATAACATATTCAGATTGAATATCAGTTATATATCCATTCAGTTTTTTCTCAAGAATATAGTTCCAGGTGCTTGGAGCCTCAGTATGATTCTTTATAATTTATGGTACAACTTTTGTCTAGTTATTATTCTTATCTCCTTGAAAGTGCTATGAAATAACATTACTGTCTTTTGGGAGAATATTTTTTCATTTTAGGAAAATGTATTTTGTAAAGGAAAGAATTTTCAAGGAAGTGATTGATGACAAACCTCCATGCCCTCATGACACATCTCCAGTAATTGGCTTCCCTTAGATTCAAGCTCATTTTCAGCAGTAGAGATAGAAGTGGAAGAGAAAATGAAGGTTCAAAAGGTTCCAGAGAGGAAGATGAAGGAAAACTCAGTGTGATGAGAAGGCTTGACAAAATCTAAAATGAGCCAAGAAATGTTATCTTGAGAATTATAGACAAAACATAAACAAAGACTTTTAAAATTTATTTGAGGCTTTTTTCTTAAAGATATGATAATTTATTAGGTTATTAAATTCAAACATACATGCCTTACTCTTTTACCCTTTGAAGGAGGATATTTATCAGATGTCATGTTCAAACTTTTCATATTATTTTATTGCAGATACCATAGCAGAGATTTCTTCTAAATTAACTTTGATTCATTTCCTCTTTAACAGAGCTGACTTGCTAGAGATGTTTAATGAGAAAGTATGGAGGTAGGATAGAATGGGAAAAGTCATACATATTTGAAAAGAAAAATGTAACCTCCACCTCACAATGGAAAAAAAGAACTTCTTGATAATTGAAAGTGCCAGGTCCTCATCTCCTCAACTGTGAGCATGAGAGTTCAAGACTTAAATAGTTATTTTAGGAAAAATCAGTAGGTCTCAGAAAACTACCAGTTTTCTCATAAACACAGTATAGTGTTTCTGAAAGCAAATATGATTTGTTGTTCTGTTCTAAATGTATATTTGTAGAAATCTATGGAAGATTTGGAATAACCAAAGAATTCCTTGGCAGGCCCTGATAAATCACTTTTCTACTAATTGAAAGAAGAGGAAGAATTTTCTTTTTCATTATTAGACTTCCAGAATAAATTTCTACTGGCTTCTATAGAACCCCAGATGTGAGAAGTATAACTCAAGCTCTGTTTTTCAGCATAACATTCAGTCTGTCCCTTTGGGCTGCTAGAAACAACACAGGACCCAATCGTTATTTCTGCTGTGTGGGACATTTCCTCACCACTAAGACAAAGGCAGCAGTCAACCAGGAGCCCCAGTAGAAGTCACAGGTAGCCTATTAAATAAGAAATATTGGACTAGTATTGAGGATGTTTGATACCTATAATGGGTACTCCTATCCTTTTGATTTGCCATCTATAGTAAGAAAAATCAATGTCTTTCACATTAATTATAATGCATAGAGATGATGAACAATTCCACAGAAAATCCTCCAAATTTATATTGTCCATTGGCTTCTGTTAACTTTCCTATTTTATCCATCCCAGATTTCTATATCTATCCCTGGGGGTGAGAGCCTGGAAACAACGGAATGGCAGAAAACGGATGGAGGGATACAGAGGGAACAAGTTAGAAACTCAAGGGTTTCCACCAATAAAACAATTTATGCTTCCCTCAACTCCAACATATTTGTTACCAGATCATCTCTACCAAGCAGTTCAGCATAATTAGTTAATAATATAAGGCCTCTGTGTCAGATAGACTTGAGTTTGAATCTTGGCTCTGCTCTTACTATGGGGTCTTGGGTAAGCCAGGTAATCTTTTAGGTTCAATTTCTTCATCATTAAAATGAGATTAAGAATGCCTTCATTGGCTTATTTTCACAATTAAAAAAATTACTGATGTAAAAGGAGTGCAGTGTTTGGCCCCAAATAAGTATTCTGTAAATGATGATTATGGTGGTGGTTTATCTGTTGCCTTTCTTTGGAAAGCATATCCATCAGATGTTTTGTTTCTTTTAACCTCATGCCTATTGTTAAGCTGGTACAAAAAGTCATGGATTTTTGGCAGTTGAATACCTATTTTTATCATTTTTCAAATATAATTTTTGTCATTTTTAAGCTCCTACTCACTGTTAGGGTCATCAGCAAGAGATCAAAAGTGGTAAGAGATTATAAATTTATTAGGTTATCTGGATACCAGATGGGCTGAGCCCCAAAATGGCGCCAGCACCTAAGGACAGGGAGTCAGAGGTTTTAAAGGACTCTAGGTGGGCTTTTTCTGAGCGAAGAATTCTCTGGGCAGGTCCAGATCCTGGGAGGGTCCCCAGGGGAAGGAAAATGGTCTCAGCAAGTGTAATGTGGTCTAAATAAAGGGGATTGTTGTTTGTGAAGTGGTCTAAAGGTGAGTTCCCAGGGAAGGGGGTATAGATTCAATTATTTGATCAGACTGAACACCTTTATGAACACAAGTTGATTTGGGGTCATGACCCTGAACCCTATAGATTTTCCAGGGATTCAATAAATAGATTTCTTTTAAGTCATAATTAGCTGGTTCTCATACTAACTACCTCAAGTTTTGAGCAAAAGTTATTTTCTAAATAATTTGATGGAACCTGTGGAGCCATTCAATTACACTGAACTGAGAGGTTGTGTTCCATGCCTGCTGGGGTCCAGCCCCAGCAGGTTCAGGGGTTCCCAAAGGTGGGGACGGAGTCGGCAAAGAGGGAATGACATGGAGGCAGCATTCAGGTGATCATCATAGCCAGGTTCTCTTGCCAGAATCTCCAGCCAAGTTCTGTTTAGGATCTCCAGCCAAGTTCTGTGTCCATGTTCTCTTGCTAGGTTCTCCAGCCAGGTTCTAGCCCGGATCTCCAGTCAAGTTCTGTCACCAGGGTCTAGTCAGGTTCTCTTGCCAGGTTCTATCCAGGATCTTTTGCCAGGTTCTGTTCTGGATCTTTTGCCATGTTCTCTCGCTAGGTTCTGTCTCTAGGTTCTGTTTCTAGGTTCTTCAGTCAGGTTCTCCAGGTTCTCCAGCCAAGTTCTGTTCAGGTTCTCTTGCTAGGTTCTGTCTCTAGGTTCTGTGTCTTATTGTCTTGTTACATCTGTATTATTCCAGTTGATTTTAATCCTGTCAATTTCTATTGCAAAGGTTAGGGCGTTTCTTATCTCCATTCCAGGGAGTAAAGAGTTAAATAGTTAAAGTGATTAACTACCCGCCTGGCACTTAGTTAAGGGGTTTTATTCCCTCCCTAACTCAGGGAAAAATCCCTACCTGGGGAAACAATCTTTCTCAGAGAGGTGACCTTGGTTAAAACACATAGCGCCAAGAAGGGGAGAAAACACATTAAGAACAGTATGCCATATACGCCAGGTCCCCTGAGACATGCTGTGCAGATGTTTCTTCCCTGCAGCAACCGTGTCAACCAGCAAGGATGGACCGGCTTCCGGCACATGCCCCTTGCTCTTTGCTCAGTGGTAAGTCTTGTGAGAGGGATTGTTAAACTATGGGTACTGAACCCCTGAACCCAGCAAAGTTCAGTCTCTTGAAAAATCATGGAAGCTAATAAACTTTAAAATCATGAACTCTGGGGAAGACAATTTTAATATAGAGCACAGAACCAAGGAAATAAACATCAGTTTTCTATAATTCCTCATAGCTCCATCTCCTTATAGGCCTCACTAGTATGTCTCAACTAACACTAGTTCTTTTTTTTTGTCTTTATTGTTTAAAGTATTACATATAGTATTACTCACACCACTTCTTGAGCCAATATTGGTAGGTAGAATTGTCAGGACTTTCATCAGATTAGCCTCTCATATACACCACTAAATCAAAGGTAGGGCATATGGGGAGCTGGGATTCAGTCTTGCTTCCCAACACTCTATGTCCATGGGGAGGTTAATGGCCAATTTTCAGTATTCCTTTATCCAGACAATGATGGCCAAACTTGGGTTAATCAAAATCATTGCTTCCACCATTTTTTTTTATATTTGGGCTCTCAGTTCTCTCTCTGGAACTTGGGGTTGGACATAACAAAGCAATAAGAGGGCCAATGATTTCTCCTAGAATCACTGAGAGTCAATCACTTATCCTCTCTGGGTCTCAATTAACCTCCTGGAATGACCTAGACAGGGGGACTTCATGTTTTGAGATAACACTACCAATATGCTAGATACTTCTCTCATGATTTTGAAAAAAAAATCTGCCAGTACATTTATAAATGATATTTGCAAATGAGAATGATTAAAAGCCATCTGGGCAGAATAAAGGAAGGAAGGAAGAGGAACACAAACAAGTATGCTCGATACAGCTGCCACTATCTATGACAAATACACTTGAGGCCACTTAGCCCAGTGCATAGCCTTCACTGCAGGTTAACTCAAAGTCATTTCATGGCTGGTGCTACAGCATTTCTGAGTACACTGATTTCATTTTTTACTCACTCATGTATACAAGTTCATTTCCAAATCTAAATGAACATTTCCTGGATGCAATTTCATCCTACTTCTTTTGTAGTTTATTTTTTATGAAGAAAGAGATCATGTGGGACATTTTACCCTGGCACAGCTCTTTGGTGTCTCTTTTCAGAATAAATCCCTGAGGCCTGGTGGCAGGTCACAAACAGTTTCCTTTGCAGTGATACATCTTTATCGAAGACAGGAGGACTTGGCAATGTCCTCAGCCTCTATGACAGGCACTTAAAGTGTAAAGATGAATAAAAGATACGTTACTCCTGATGAATGTATATTTAAAAAGCTGTCAGTCAATGGAAGCAGTATTCTAAAAACATACAGTGCCATATCAGTGGTAAAGGGTATTGGATACAAAAAGGATTTGGCAGATGGACAATATTTGATAGTCAGGCCTATGTGGATGTGAAATCCAAGCTGAGGAGTTTGTTAGTCCTCATGCATTGCCCTGCTTTGAAAATTATATATGGAAGCTTTGCTTTCTTTCCCTTGGACTTCCTTCAAGTCCTCCATTATTAGCCAGTAGGTAGACTGGATGGTAATCTAGAGACTATGTGTAATGTGAGTGTTGATAGGCAGGAAATCCTAGCCAAAACATCTTACTCCCCAGCTGTTGCTTTGCCTGAGATTCTACTAATAAAGTTTCTTAGTTGGGGAGTGTATTACAACTCAGACACTCTAGGAAAGAGAAATCGTTATACTCTAGTAAGGATTGATTTACAGCTATTTGTGGTACCAGGGCATTAAGGGTAGGGGGTCAGCCAAATGTCAAGTGACAGGGCAGAAAACAGAAAGGGCCAGAGACACAAAATTTCAATATTGTCTAGTTTATATTATCATAGAAATATTTGAGCACATTTGTGCAATGTTTATCTGGTGTATAAATCTGCTTCAGAACATTTCCACAAAGTGTTCATCCAATTACTACTTGATAGGGAGCTCTTTTTCCCCCCATTAAGTTTACTCTATTGTTAGGTAATTCTAAACTTTAGAAAGTTCTATGCTGTAGGAATCCCAAATCTGTATCCTTGAAGCTCCCATACTATTGATGTTTCTTCTTCATAGAATTAGATGATCTCTTTGTCCCCATGAAGGCTCTCTGGATATGTAAAGGCAGCTTTCCTAATACTCTACCACCAATGAAGCTTCTCCCATTTTTTTGCAGCCTTGTCAAAACAAGGCCACCCCTCCCCCCAAAAAAATGGGAGAGAGAGAGATTTTGATATTGTCTCATTTTTTACAATATTTTTCAAAGGCTGTAGGAGTATGCATGATAGTGAGCAGCCAATAGAAGAAAAAGCAAATGACTCATGTCCCTTGAGGAGAGTCTCTAAACATTGATACAAATAAAATTTTAAAGATTGACAATGGCAAGTGTTGGCAAAGGGTATATAACTGGAACACTTATGCACTATTGTTATGAATGTAAAATGGTATAGTCACTTAGGGCAACTGTTTTCAGTCTAACCACATGACCTAATCCTAGGTATTTACATGAATATTCATAGCAGCTTTTTTATATAATGACTCCAAACTGGAAACAACCCAAATGTGCTTCACCAAGGTGAAAGAAGATATGGTGTATTCATACAATGGAATATTTTTGGCAATGAAAAGGAATGAAGTACTGATACATACCTCAACATGGGTGAACCTAAAAAATATTATGCTAAGTAAAAGAGGCCAATCACAAAAGACCATATATTATATGATTACATTTATATGAAATGTCCAGAAAATGCAAATGAATATCAATAGAAAATAAATTAGTTGTTGCTTAGGGCCAAGGATAGGGAACTGACTACAAAGGAACATGACAGAATTTTGGAGATAATGGAAATATTCTATATCTCGAATGTGCTGGTGGTTACATAAATGTATATATGTGTTAAAACTCATTAACTGTAAGGTAACACAATATCTGATATAAAACTATACTACAAAGCCATTGTAATCAAAACAGCCTGACAGGAATATAGATCAATGGAACAGAACAGAGAACCCAGAAATACATCCACGCCTTTATGGTCAATTAATATTTGACAAAGGAGGCAAGAGCATACAGTGAAGCAAAGACAGTTTCTTCAATGAATGGTCCTGGGAAAATTGGACAGATACCTGCAAAAAAAAAAAATGAAACTAGGCCACCTACTTACACCATACACAAGAATAAACTCAAAATGGATAAAAGACTTAAATGTAAGTTATAAACCCATAAAAATCCTAGAAGAAAACATAGACAGTCAAATCTTAGACATATCTCATAGCAATATATTTGCCAATACATCTCCTTGAGCAAGGGAAACAAAGGAAATTTTTTTTTAAAAAAAAAAAGCTTTTGAAGAGCAAAAGAAACCATCAACAGAATGAAAATGGAATCCACTGAATGGGAGAGCATATTCACCAATGATACATCTGGTAAGGGGTTAATTTCCAAAATCTATAAACAACTTATACAACTCAACAAAATGAAGACTAACAATCCAATTAGAAAATGGACCAAGGACCTAAATAGACACTTCTCCATAGAGGCCAATAGACATATGAAAAAGGTGCTCAGCCTCACTAATCATCAGAGAGATGCAAATTAAAACCATAATGAGATATCACCTCATACCTGCCAGAATGGATACTATTAAAAAAATCAACAAATGACAATTGTGGGTGAGGATGTGGTGAAAAGGGAACCCTAGTACACTGCTGGTGGGAATGCAGACTGGTGCAGCCACTGTGGAAAAAAGTATGGAGTTTCCAAAAAAAAATTAAAAAATGGAACTGCCATTTGACCCAATGATCCCACTTCTGAGAATATCTAAACGTTATTTATAATAGCCAATCTGGAAATAGTCCAAGTGCCCATCAGTAGATGAGTGGATTTAAAAAGTTGTGGTATATTTACACAATGGAATATGACACAGCTGTTAAAACAAAGGAAATCTACGTTGCAAAAGCATAGACGCATCTGGAGAGCATTATGCTCAGTGAAATGAGCCAGACAGAGCAAGACAAATACTATATGATCTCACTTATATGTGGAATTTAATGGACAAAATAAACTGACAAACAAAATACAACCAGAGACATGGATACATGGAACAGACTGATAGAGGTCAGATGGGAGGGTATTGGGGGGACTGGATGAAAGAAGGTGAAAGGATTAGCCAAAAACATATATGTTACACATAGACATAGACAACAGAGTGGTGATAGCCAGCGAGGAAGGGGGTAGGGCCTAAGTGGAGGTGTGTGAAGGGTGGGGGGAGGCATAAATGGGGACAGAAAGAGACTTTGCTTGTGGCTATGGGTATAGGATGCAGTGTGCAGGTGACGTTTTATCAAGTTGTATACTTAAAACCTATATGGGTTTTTTTTAGCCAGTCACCCCAACAAATTCCATTTAAAAAACTCATTAACTGTATATTTTAAATTGATGAATTTTATTGAGTGTAAATATATTTTTAGAAACCAGGCAGAGGCCAGCTTTCTGCAGAATCATTTTACTGCTGGCCCATTTGCATACTCAGTTATTCTTTGGTTACCCCAAATGCCAATGGCAACAGCATCCTGAATAGAGAGGTTGTCAAGAACACAGAAACACAAATAGGTGAAAAGAGCTAATCCTTATAGGAAACATGATCTATTAGCAAGACGAGAGAAGTAAACATGGCCTTGATGAAATCTGGGGTTCAAAATAGAAGGGCTTTGCAAAGGGTTTATTTTGAGTCTTCTGTAAACAAAGGCCATAAATACAGTGACAGCATTTTCCCACCTGTGATGGATGTGAAGCAGGGAGCTATTTGCTTGTCACTTATCATTATTTCCCTGCCATATCTGTACTTCAAATGTCATAGGAGTTACTGCTCCTCTAACTATAGTTCTTCCATTTACTTTTCTTTTTTCTCTAGACAGATTTCAAGCAGCTGAAAAGCCACTTTTTTTTGAAAGGCCTTTTATTTTTGATCCAAAGAGATCAGTTTCAGTCCTGAGTCATTAGCCCTCAGAGGGGAGAAGACTAGCTAGAACCTTCACATTTGCTCTTACTTGATCTTCCAATTCTTATAAAATAGTTATGATTATTATTTGTTATTTTACAGATGAGGAAATTAAGGTGTGTGAAGTTAAAAACTTGCCCAAGTTTTTATGGCTAATATGTGGAGCTAATACTCTCAGCTAGTGCTACAACTCAGGTCTGATGCCAGTGCCTGGAGTCGTAATTACCATATTCTTATATCTCAGACTATTAAATGTATGCATAGCTCATGGACACCGATAATAGTGTGGTAAATGCCTGGGGGGGTGGGGCAAGGGCTAGTGGATGGGGATAAAAGGGTAGAGGGGAAATGGGGGACATCTGTAATATTATCAGCAATAAAAATATATATTAGGAAAAAAAACTAGGTCGGGACACTTTGGAAAGTATTTGATTATCTAACCACTATGATGCACACATGAAACTAATACAGAATAATACAAATATAAACTGTAATTGAGAAATAGAATTTTAAAAATGCTATGAGGGAAATAAATTAATTAAAAAGAAAATAATAGCTATCAGCTATGTAGTATTCCATTAAGTAAATGTACCACAGCTTTTTATCCACTCATCTACTGTTGGGCACTTGGGCTCTTTCTAGATTTTAGCTATTGTAAATTGTATGGCTATGAACATAGGGGTCCATACTTTCTTTCTGATTGGTGTTTCAGATTTCTTAGGATATATTTCCAGAAGTGGGATCTCTGGATCAAATGGCAGATCCATTTTTAATTTTTTGTGGAGACTCAATACTGGTTTCAATAGTTGCTGCACCAGTGTGCATTCCCACTAGCAGTGCACTAGGGTTCCCTTTTCTCCACAGCCTCGACACTTCGTTATTCATTGATTTATTGATGATAGCCATTCTGGCAAGTGTGAGTTGATACCTCATTGTAGTTTCAGTTTGCAACTCTCTGATGATTAGTGACATTGAGCATTTTTTCATATGTCTATTGGTCGCCTATATGTCCTCTTTAGTGAAGTGTCTATTCAAGTCCTTTGCCCAATTTTAATTGGATTGTTTGTCTTCCTTTTGTTGAGTTTATGAGTTCATTATATATTTTAAAAATTAACCCCTTATCAGATAAATCATTTACACAATGGAATACCATGTGGCTCTAAAAAAAAAGATCTCTTACCTTTTGCAACAGCATGGATGGACCTGGAGATCATTATGCTAAGTGAAATAAGCCAATCAGAAAAAGACAAATATCACATGATCTCACTTATATGTGGAATATAATTAACAAAATAAACTGATGAACAAAATAGGTACACTGTCATGGATGCATGGGATAGAATGACAGATCTCAAAGGGGAGAGGGAAGGCACAGGAAGAGATTAAGCAAGGAACTTATATGCATATATGTATAGCCCATGGACACAGACTACAGTGTGGTGAAGGCCTGAAATGGGTCAGTACTGGATGGAAGGGGAAAGTGGGAGGAGGGGAATAAGTGACATCTGTAATGCTGTCAACAATATAAAATAAAATTATATGAGCTAGGTACTGAGAGAAGTAGTTTGTATACATTACGTCAATAATTCTAGAATGCTCATGCTTCATAAGAGCTTAATATTGTTTTCTAGTTCCAAACATAATGCCTGACCTATAATGGCCTATCAAGATTTATTACATTAATAATTGAACAGTCTTCTGTAGTGAATATTATATGCCCTATTTTATGATAAAGAAAATTAAGGTCAAAAAGATTAATTTGCCTGAGGTTACACAGCTCTCAACTGGCAGAGGCCAAAGCTCTACCACCCCTATCTGTCTCAGCTTCAGGAGGTTGGGGAATATAACCAAATAAAATCGAGTACTCTAGCCGAAGGAGCTTAGAATAAAGGTTGCTGCTACAGTTTGATATGCTAGAGAATCCCACCCCTTCCCACTTTGTCTTTTAACAGCTCCCAGAAGCTGCCCTACTGTCCAAGCTTATAGCCTGATGATGCTTGGGGCACATCACATAACTAATTCTCCTGTTTTCACTTCAGGGTAGTTGAAAATAAATATCTTTAAACAACTCCTGTCTGGATTATTTGTATTTGTTTTCATTACAAGCCTGCTAGATGATTGTCTTGATCTAGGGCCTAGGCTAATCTGAAACTCTTCTAAGAGTAGCCACAAACTAAATGACCCATTCATCCAAGCAAAACACATTGGCAAGTGTCTCCAAAGATTCTCACTGCTCTGGTTAAGGTTAGTGAAGTCCAAGGCTGTGATATCTGCTTCCTGACCATTGGTCCCACTGCCACAGGTCCTTTGTTTATATTTCTATCTGGTTAACTCAGGCATCTGTAATGAAAAAACATGATGAGATACACTGAAACGTGGCTGGGTTTTTCACTCACACCAGGGAAGAATAAAAGAAGAGATATATAGGAATTGGGTAACAGTAAGAGCACCGTTGCTAATATCTAGTTCTAACAATGGCTGCCATGAGCAGATATTACAAGTTCAACAAAGAATTACTGAGCTCTTCTATGTGTAAGGAAGTTCTCTAGGCCCTGGGGATACAGAAATGAAAATGGAGGATTCCTATGTTAATTAGCTCATAGCCTAGTAGGGAGAACAGGGATATAATAATAAGTTACAAGTGATATGAGTCTTACAAAGGAGAAATACTGACAGGTTATATACTAAGTCACTTAGTTTAAGCCACTTGCTCCACATCAAGAGACTTGGATAGAATCACTTTCCCCAGAATGCCTAGATGGAAACTGGAGCTTGGAACTAGGATATTTGGAGGTAACCTTCCAATGTCTGCAGAAAATATGATACTATCAGTGGCTTCTATTAATGATGTCGATTGGATGCCGGGGACTTTATATATAGTATCTCAATTCATCAGCATTACTTTGCAATACGTACTTTATAGATGTGGAATCTAAGGCTCAGAGAAGTAATTCACCCAAGGTCTCACAACTTTGGCTTTGAATTCAGATTGGGATTTTAATCTAAATTCTGTCTAACTCTAAAGCCACGATTTTTCCATAGTTTCAAACTACTTTGAAGACATAGTGTTGTTAAGAGCAAGAGTTGAAGATTCTAGCACTTGATCTTAATAATACTAAATATTTGTATGTCCTTAGACAACAACTCTTACTTTACCTGGTGGAGGGAGTATTCAATACAAGTCTTTCCTACTTCATAGTTTATAAAAAATGATAAATGAGACAGTAGAATACTTAGATTGCATAAAATGTTCTTTATATATGTAGGATGTTACCAATGATTTAATGACAAAAGTTTGATTCTGCACCATACTCTATAATCCCTGTATTGCTCATTCAAGCATAGTCAAGGCTTGGAGGGGAAAGAAAGGCAAACTGGAAAGGGCTTCAGACTAGAACTGAGCACAGAGAGTCATAAATATGACCCAAATAATTTTCCATTTCCTGAGCCTCAAATTCTTCATTTCTAAAGCTCGAACTTTTTTCTAATCTTTGGCTGTTAGAGAGGCTACTTGTAATTGAAAAACATGATATATACTTAGTTTCTTTTTCTTTTCTTTTTTTTTTATTGCTTAAAGTATTACAAAGAGTATTACATATGTCTCCTTTTTTTCCCCCCACCCTTGACAATCCCCTGGCCTCCCCTACCCCCCAGTGTCTTGTGTCCATTGGTTATGCTTATATGTATGCATACAAGTCCTTCGGTTGATCTCTTACCCACCCTCCACCCCCCCACCCTCCCCAGCCTTCCTGCTGTAGTTTGACAGTCTGTTCGAGGCAGCTCTGCCTCTGTATCTATTTTTGTTCATAAGTTTATAACGGTCTTTATTATCCATAAATGAGTGAGATCATGTGGTATTTTTTACTTAGTTTCTTATATTAAGTTTTCTCTACCTTGAGAAGGGCCACAGGTTGCCTGCTCACAGTAGGGACCTGGCAATGCAAAATAATAATAATAATAATAATCCTATCTAATAATAGACAAACATGGTAATTGACCATACCTTCGCTACACCTCCCATTGGCTAATCAGCATGATATGCAAATTAACTGCCAACAAAGATGGCAGCTAATTTGCATATACTGGCTGGGACTGAAGACTGAACACACCGTAGAAGGAAGCCAAGCAACGGAGCCGAGCCGAGGTAGTGGGGACAGGCTGGAGAGAAGCTGCAGAGATGGGCGGGGTAGCAGTGGCAGAGAAGGGCGGGGTAGGAACCACAGAGACTGGAGCGAAGCCCTATTCTTGCAGGGATCTTTCTGCAACGGGCTTCTAAGAAGAAGAAGAAGAAGAAGAAGAAGAAGAAGAAGAAGAAGAAGGAGGAGGAGGAGGAGGAGGAGGAGGAGGAGGAGGAGGAGGAGGAGGAGGAGGAGGAGAAGGAGGAGGAGGAGGAGGAGGAGAAGAAGAAGGAGAAGAAATTGTTTAAATCTAAGTGGGCTAAGCTCTGTCAGCTCATCAGTTGCAAGTGGTATTCAGCACTAAGTGAATTTCACTTAATGAATTACAGATGAAAGAACAGCAGGGACTTAATCAATAAAAATTTTTAAAAAAGTAAATAAAAATTAAAAAATGAATAAAAAAATTAGGAGTCAAGGGGGAAAATAAGAACAGCAGGGAGCAAGAATGGAAGAGAAGACCTTTCATTTCTAACTTAAAAGGCTCATTTTATAACTATTTGAAATGTGCAGATCAGAATTTTTCTACTCTTTGCCTAATTGTTTACTTGAAACACCATGAACTGTTTGAAATGATGGGGACATTGAGAATTGACAGAGAAACCAAGCTAAGCTCTCAAATTCATAAACAAGGCCTACTATATATTCACCACTGAATCTCCTCCAGAGATGAGAGCTTTGAGATAGATAGGCAAAGTGAGTAAGGTTAGCTGTGGATTTGAGGATTGGATTCTAGATTGCATATAATTACAGTGTCATCACCCATATTTTAGCTGCATGCTCAAGGAAGTTGTAGAATCTATAGCTTTGATTATCTTTCTGATAACTCCCCTTTATCTGATTCCTAGAGTCCGCTCTAACTCCTCACTAGGTGGTAATCCTTATTCTGCTTATATTCTTCCAATGATGTGGAACTCATAACTTACTTCATGGAGATACTTATTCCATCTCCACCCTCCCAAATGCATCTTTTGATAGCTCCTTCCTGTCTCTGAGAATAAGTGCTCCACATGAGAGTTCTTCAGAGACTGTCATACATGTATTAAACTTCTCCCTTGTTCTTTAACTTGACTTAATATCTCAATGCCTTAGTTCTCCAACCTGAAAAAATTTGCAAAATTCGGGTCAAGATCAAATGGAATCATAAACATTAAAGTGGATTTTAAGATATTTAAATCTCTGTACACATAGGGATGGACACTTAATAATTTTTCAGTTATTCTTTTAGTATCTTCACATAATGATAAGATGGTGATTACGTGCATATGATGACAGCTCAGCTTTACTGGGATGGTCCAAATTTAAAATATATCATCTCATTGTTCTTGTAAAACATGGCATGGTGCATATTCAGTTATTTAAAAACACTCTGCCAGACTGCTTTCTTGAACTTAGAAGTATACAGAAGTCTTGATCAGACCTCATAATTTGTTTTGGATTGAAAAAAATGAAATCACTGAATTTATGGAGTTTAAGGAAAGTGGGAAGATGGGGGAATAAAAAGCCAAGAATTGGTAATACCACTGCCTGCTCACCCTTCCCTCAAGCACAGATAACTTCTACTGAGACTCTATCCCCCTGCTTGCTTACTCAGCTTCCTCTTATTTTGATGAGATTTTCATGGCTGAACTCCAAGTCTTATTTTTCTTATCACAATTTTAACCTCAGACTACTAATAAGCATTTTTTTACTTATCCTTCTCCTAGTCCTTGTCATCTTAGAGTTTCCATCAACACAGATTTATATAAGGCCCATGGGACCTGTCCTGTGGGAGGTATTAATGGGAGTTCGAAGGAAAGAGAATTCCTCCAAGAGGGAGCATAGAGTCTTATGTCCTTCCACAGCTCAGGGAATGGAGAAGTCAGCAAGGGTCTGAGTAGTCAGAGAAGGCTGTATCAAGAAGGCTGAACTTGAGCTGGACATAAGAAGAGAGAGAAATGGCTTTTAGGTGAAGGAAAAGAGATACATTGAAAGCAGGAGTGGGAATGATTACATGTTTGGAAGTGAAGGTAGGAGCTTGGTTTCCTTATGTGTAGAATGCAAATCATGATACCTACTTCAGAAGACTGCTATGTAGATTATGTGGTCTAGCAGAGAGCTGGTAAATGCATGCTCAGTATGTTGCATTTATTTCTCTAGAGCCCATGGCGGACATTGACAATCCTTTACAACATTCCACCAGTAAGGCCAGCCACAGGCCCAGAATTCTTTTAAATATAGCTCTAGGCAGCCAGTACCAGAGTGCGTAAACTGGCATAAATTAGGTACCCAAGAAATCATAAGTATTATCACCTCAAAGACCCACAAAATGTCTGGTATAACTGAATGAAAACAGAAGTTGTCTTTTCCATTTTTAATTTTATTTGATTATTTATTACAATTAAATATATTAAATATTTAATATATTAATATATTAATTAAATATATTAATTTCAGGTGGTTAGGCATAGTGGTTAGACATTTGCATAATGTATTAAGTGATCCCCCTGATAATTCTAGTAAACCCTTGACACCATACATAATTATTAAATAATATTGACTACATTTCCTATGCCAGTGGTTCTCAACCTTGGCTGCACATTAGAATCACCTGGGAATCTTTTTAAAATCCCAGTTTCTGGGCCTCATCCTCTGGAAATTCTGTTTCTTTGTTACTAATGTCGTGGCCTCACCCCATAACAAAGAAACAGAATTGCCGGAGGATGAGGCCCAGAAATCAGGATTTTAAAAAGATTCCCAGGTGATTCTAATGTGCAGCCAAGGTTGAGAACCACTGTCCTATGCTGTACTTTACATCCCTGTGACTATTTTATAACTGTCAATTTATATGTCTTAATCCTTTCACCTTTTTCTCCCATCCCCTAACTTCCCTTCCACCTGGCAACCCATCAGTTTGCCCTCTGTATCTCTACCTGAGTTTGTTTCTGCTTTATTTGTTTATTTTCTTCTATAGATTCCACATTTAAGTGAAAAGTTAAATCATATGGAATTTATCTTTCTCTGTTTACTTATTTCACTAAGCATAATACCCTTTAGATCCATGAAATAGAACTACCATATGATTCAGCAATCCCATTTCTAGATATTTCTCTGAAGAAATCCAAAACACTAATTTGAAAAGATGTGTGCATCCCTATGTTTATTGCAGCATTACTTACAATAGATAAGCTATGGGAGCAAACTAAGTGTGCGTTGATAGACAACTATTGGATTGAGAAGATGTACTACATATATACAATGGAATATTATTCACCTGTCAAAACGAAATCTTACCATTTCTTTTCTCCTTTTCTTTCTTCCTCTCTTTCTTTCTGTTCTTATTTTTTGTTTGTTTGTTAATCCTCACCCAAGGCTATTTTTCTATTGATTTTTAGAGAAAGTGGAAGGGAGAGGGAGAGACAGAGAGAAACATTGATGTGAGAGAGACACATCAATTTGTTGCCTCTGGCACATACCTCAACCAGGACCGGGGAACCTGCAACCAAGGTACATGCCTTTGACCAGAATCAAACCTGGGACCCTTCAGTCTATGGGCCAACACTCTAACCACTGAGCCAAACCGACTAGGGCTCATTTATCTTTTCTATTCTTTTTAAAAATATATATATATTTCTTTATTGATTTCAGAGAGGAAGGGAGAGAGAGAGAGAGAGATAGAAACATCAATGATGAGAGGGAATCATTGATCGGCTTCCTCCTGCACACCCCCCACCGGGGATCAAGCCCACAACCCGGGCATGTGGCCTTGGCCGGAATCGAACCTGGGACCCTTCAGTCCGCAGGCCGACGCTCTATTCATTGAGCCAAACTGGCCAAGGCTATCTTTTCTATTCTATCAACTACAGATGAAAACCTCTGCATTTATAGTGGGTAAAAGGCCCACCATGTCTTCAGCACTTGCAGGTTTGAAATAAGACTTAGACCCAATCCAGCTACAAACATTATCTGCCACATATCATAACATCCCTTGTGAGCAGCACACTTGATCTGCAGAAGTTAACAAACCTCCAGAACATGGCTACTTTCACTGAAGTCTTAATTTTATAAGCCATATATAATGCTGATACCACTCAGGGCCTGAATCAACTTGGCAAGTACAAAGAGGCAATGGAGTCTATCTTTGGGGTTCTCTCTTAACTGCATGTAATGCTCTATGTTCAACTCTAGTGATATGATGCCTATCTAGTGGCTAATCATCTTGTTCTCCATCCTGCATGCAGATCTTTTCTTGCCTATAAAAATTTAACCATTTACCTATCTGGGCCTTCTTCTTTGTTGGATTGAGAGAGAATGGTGCAAATGGGTCATGTACTGCAAGGACAATGTTATTGGTCATGATTCTGGCTGATGACTGAACAGAGTCATCCAAGCATGTGATATGGCTGCCAGCAGAAACCACAGACAAAAGAGACAAGGTGGGTGAAGGGGCAAATGGAGAAACAGGACCTTAGGAAGAATATTAAATGAGCCTATGGAACAAGAAGGCTGATGGAGCAAGTGTGGCTCCTTAAAAGAGTTACTCACATTATAAAGGAAAACTAGGAAACTCTGACAGGAAATACTTGTAAAGAGTGCTCATGACACATTTAACTGCATAATGGGTCCAGCTGAGCCAGAAGGAAGGTTGAAGCTTAAAGGAAGGTATGAATTCTGAGTCATAGAAATGGCCAAATTAACCCCACCTGGGCTTCTCTATCTCTAATAATGGAGATATGGGTATAGCTTTTCTCCCTGATTCACAAGCAGAGAAGAGAAAAGCAGTGCATAACTCACAGCAGGCACCACAGAGTCCTAAGAGAAGAGTCAGCTCAATTGCTACACTCTCTGTTGCCTCCAAGCCAGCTATACTGCAGATGCCTGAGTTAGGCCTACACTAGCCCAGTGTTTAGAGGTGACCATGCATCTTTAATGAGAACCTTGGAAGGAAGCAATCCACATATTACACACTTCAGGGGCCACTTTTGGAGCCAAATATTTTCTACTTTCAAAAATATAGAGAGTGCTGAAGCAGAAAGGGATTTTTGAGAGTACAGTCTGCCCTCCATATCTGCAGGGTTTGCATCCACAGATTCAATAAAGTGTGGATAAAAAAATATTTTTTAATCCCAGAAAGTTCCAAACAGCAAACCTTGAATGTGTGATGTGCCGAGCACTATGCTGAATCCAGGAGTACCCTGCTGTAGCCTATATGGAAATATAGGTTATATGCAAACACTATACCTTTTTATATAAGAAACTAGAGCATCTGTGGATTTTGGTATCCTCAATGGGCCCTAGAACCCATCCCTACTGAGAGATGGCTATTCAACCTAGTGTTTCTCTAAAGTGTTGTCAGGGAAACTTCTGCATCAGCATTATCTGCAGAGTTTAGTTAAAATGGAGATTATTTTATCTCATTTCAAACCCATTGAATCACACTGTCAAGGGGTAAGGCCCAATAATCTGCATATTAAATTACGGGGGGGGGGGGGGATTCTAACTGCCCTGAAATTTGAGAACCATTGACAAATGTTGGAGTTCTGTAGCAAGTCACCCAATATACCCAGGGTAAAATCTGAAGACCTCTTACCACAGAATCATTTGGCGTGCCCATAAAAACTCAGGTCACTGGATCTCCTTCTAACCCCCTTGACTCAGAATTTCTTACGTGTGATAAAATTTGAGAAACAAAGTGGCTTCATTGTACAGATCCAGATACTAACCCAGAGAGAGATGTGATTTGTTCAAGGTTGTCAGTAGAGCTAAGGTCACAATCAAGTCTCCAGATAAGTCCAAATGGTATCTTGAGGGTTATGTCTTAGTTTTGCTTCTGTGACATTCATTAGAAGGCCTCGCTCTCTAGAGTAACAATGTAACTGCTCTAGGTAATTGCATGAGCCTAAATCAAAGCTTCTTCTGCAATGAGTTAGTCAGATCAGCTCAAGGTCACAAAGCTCTCTTAAAAGCAGCAGGATCCTGCAGGCCCTTCATGAAATGGGGTCTCCGGGGACTCAAGAGTGAATTAGTTTTATATCTAGGGACACTCTTAACCCTGGCTTAGAGTCAAACTGAAACAAACCCCCAAATGTCCTGCAATAGTTTAATAAGCCTATTTTTGTGCTGTTGTTTTTGTAGTCGAAACCTATGCCAATTAAGTAAATGCTTAATTTAAACATATGCAGTTTTGTGTCAGACCTGGTCCAAGTTCACTAGTCTGATGGCCCAAACCTGTACATTTGAGGTTCCATCTCTTTCTCTACTTTATCTCCCCAAGACTGTAGTCTGGAATTCCTCAAGACTGGCATGCTCTTCCCCAGGATCTGCTGGGATAATTCAATAGAAGGCCATTGACCTCCAAAAGGAGAGCAATTCCCTATGATAAGACAAAGTAGATTTTCTTTGAAAGATTAAGCAATTGCCGTTGACAATGGTGGTGTTGTATGGTTTACATTTGGGATAAAGCTTATAATTTTAGTAAGTGTTTCACTAGTGCTACATAATTAGAAAAATTAAATGCTCTGTCACCTTGAATACATAATTCTGTAAAGAAACAAGATACCTCTGTAGAGATTCTAGAACTTGTGAGGGTGGAGATAAAGGGCCAAAGGCATGAACAGAGAGTGAAAAATTATAATCACACCCTTGCAACAACAACAAAAAAGAGTTTGGTATAGGTTCTCAATCCCTTATATTCAATTCTGAAATAGAAAGTTCTGTAGGATGGAAGCTTTTTTTTTTTTTTCATTAATTCGGTGCAAGATTCATTTAGCGGCAAAACCTGAGCTGAACTGACATGAACTTAGTCTCTAGCTCTTTTAGTATAAATATTCAGGATTTTTTTCCATGCAAAAATGTTAATGACTTAATTATGGGATATATTCCCAGACATCACTGGGAGTGTTATGTAAGAAGCAGTACATACTCTCTGTTAACTTTCTAAATTCCAAAACAAAAAAAAATTAATTCTAAATCTCAGTCAGATAACAGACTGTGGACCCAGAATAATGATAACTAGCATTTATGGAGCACTTGGCATCTGCATGAAACTGTGCTAATCTCTTTTCATTTCATTCAATCCTCAGGTCACTATAGGACAGGTATTAAAATCATCACCATTTGAAAGTTAGGAAATTGATTCTCAGAGAGGTTAAATAACTTGTCCAGAGTCACACAACTTTTGGTCAGACCAGAATTTGGATGTAGGTCAGTCTGACTCTAGAACCTGTATGCTGAATTCTTGCACTCTACTGCCTGGGAGAGATTAACAGTTGTGAAGGGCAGCATGGGCTCATTTGGGCTTCATGTGAAGGTAGAATATCATTTGAGGAACAACCTACTACCTTCAAATATGTACCCTCCCCATCTCTACTTATCTGCAATGCAACTAATATAGCTTTATTCCTTGAGGTTCATCTACATGGCTTTTCACACAGGGACCACCAGCATCAGAAATCTGCTGGGCATCTTATTAAATACAGATTCCTGATGTCCACCCCAGATCTACTGAGTCAGAATTGTTAGGGACAAAATCAAATTTATTCCTATACACATTAGAGTTTGAAAAAAAAAGTGAATACCCTTAGAAAGGCCAATCATTAACCTTCATTAACTAATTTACATCTTAGTATCAGTTGACACATGGTTGGATGAGCAGGAATAAACTCATGGATGGTCACCTAGAAAGTGGATGATGTCTGAAAGGTAAATGAGGAGACTTTATAAGGGTGATATATGAAAAGGAAGAAAGAAAGGAAGATATGACAATATCTCACTAATTTGGTAATATGCAATAAGGGTAAAGCCTCACCATTGACATTGTCCAGCTGTCAGTCTTAGAAGCAAATGTCTCTTTTTTGGGTGGCCACTCAGAACACATCTATTATTGCATTGATACAACAACCCTCTGAGGTAGACAAGATAGCAAAGCTCATTAGATAAAATAGGAGATTGAAACCTAAGTGAGTTCTTAAAACTCATCTAACTGATTAATGCTAGTATTTGGGCAAGTTTCTGGCCCCTTATCTTAGACTATTTCATTCTTCCAATAACTTTTTTCATAGATCTAGAGAGGAGGAACCATCAAATAAAAGCTAGGGATTCAAGTCTTAAATTAAATGATGCACAGTTTTTGCCCACCAATGGCCAGTTTGAATACATTTGAATGCTATGATACACAAGGAAAAGGCAATGAGAGGAATTACACAGCAGAATAGTTCAACTGGTATACCATATGTTTGGGGTTTGTTTTTAACTTTTTCTGGTTGTTTTCTTTTTGTTATCAATGCAGGGAGGACTGTGGGACATTTTTGATTTCTATATTTTTAAGAAATTCTGTTCTTATTTCCTAGATTCTTAACCTTACCACTTCCTCTTGCCTATGATGTCTTAATCATCTCCATAGCAACCAAACTGTGACCTCAGACAGGAACTAGAAAGCCAGAGAAGATGAATTGACTACTACCACAGCAATCAGATCCCCACAACAGTGAAGACTGGGATTAGGGCAGTGAGGGTCAAGTCCAACCAATGATTATTACAATTTGAACTGAGTATTCTCTAGAACAGCTCTTCTCAAACTTCAGTGCATATTTGAATCACCTGGGGAATCTTGTTATAGTGGAAAACTGATTCAATAAGTCAAGTGGGACCTGAGAGTCTGCTTATCTAACAATCTCCCTGGTGATGTCAATTCTGCTAGTTCCCATATCACATCTTGAGTAGCAAGGGGCATGAATCTTCACCAGCCTGAGTAGTGTATGCAAATGAGTATATCTGTGGTACTGGAGGAATTGCTATTCTGGATAGCAGTCCTGATGAGCATGCTGGCTCTAATATTAGCTAGATTTGTTTCTTTGGGCAAACACTTTTACCTCTCTGGATCTCTGTTTTCTCATCTGTGAAAGTATGAATTTGACATGGATGATCTCTAAGGTCACTATGGATTATAAAATTCTTTGAGTCTCTGATTTTAAAAAAAGGTACTTTAGAACCAAAGGCTTAATCTGAGGGCAAATTCCTATAATATAAGGGAGTGGGGAGGGAAATCCACTGTGTTTTTTATGTTTATCTTCTTAATTCAAAATCCTTTATTTGTCCTAAGGTAATTTATTTCTTCTGAATGTGCAGAACATTGGCATTCTCCATGAAGACGAGGTGACATTCAGTAGTGGACAACAATTTTTGCCATCTCTCCAGCTCAGCTCTCAGCATCTCCTGTGACTTCATAGCTAACAGCTTTGGCTACTTGCTCATGATACTGTCTCTTTGATCACAGAGCAAACCCACTGTCTGACCACTGGTCTCCAGGACTTGTACTCAATTCTACTTATTTCTGGAAGATATAATGGAGAAGCATACAGAATCATCACCTACATTGCAGGTAGAACATTCCTCCCTTTGGGCAGAGAACCTCATTCTGCAGCCACAAGTGCAGCATCTGACTGAGGAGAACACTACTGTGAGGGATAAAGTCATGCCTGCTCTGGCCACCCCAATGATGCCTTTACTCTATTCACTTAAGAATCTTTCCCAGTTTCCTGATGACCCTGCCAATCTCTCAGGGTTTCTTGCTCAGGTGACTAACTATTTGACAACTCTCAAGATCACCAATCCCATACACGATGCCCAAGTCAAATGGTTTTTTGACTACCTATCTCAGCAGATGGAAAGTTGTGGGATGATATCTAAGTCTGAGCAGAGTGCTCTGTTGAAGCAATATGAGAACTTTGTTCTTGAGTTCCAGCGGTCATTTGGTGAGTCCAAAAGACAGGAAATGAGCCCTCTGGTGAATGCTAAGGTTGACGAAAGGGACAACTCCTCTCAGCAGGATGCTACTACTTTCCAGCCTCTTGCTCAAAATCTGAGCTGTAATGAAACCAGTGAGAGTGATCACTTCCAAGAGGGCCTACCTGATCCCATTCAGGATGAAATGAGTGGCACAGATATGATGGACAACCTCCCAGACCTGATCACTCAGTGTATTCTGTTAGACAGAAAACATAGTGACAAGCCAGAGCTCTTACAGTCAGAGGCCCAGCTCCCAGTGTTGTCATCCCTGGTGCACTACCAAACCCTCTCCAGCCCCTCATGTCCATCATCCAAGGAGCTTATACAGCTGAGAGGAAGCCAGCCACCTCTGACCCCTGCCAAACGAGCCCGCCAGCAAGAAACTCACTTGTGCCTCTACTGCAGCCAAGCTGATCACTTCACAAGAGATTGCCTTGCAAAACGATCTCGAGCTCCAGCAAGGATAAACAACCCAGCTCACCAGTAAGAGGAGCCAAGGCATGTCCCTTTGTGAACTTACATTCCTCTCACCTCCAGCCTTACTGATTTATATCCTGCACTAAACATTTAAAATACAGATGGAGAACTGTGATACCACTTTACACATTCATGAACACATGTCCTTCTGGAAATTTAAATAACCAGATCTTATTTATTTGGTGACCCATCACCAAACCTAACCCAACAATGATGAAAACAATTCACAGGTATTTTCTGTAGTTGGTACTAATTTCCCAAGAAATTAGTACTAAAACCCTGCAGGCAAAACTCTGCCCAGTCTTTGCCAATGAAAACAACCCTGGAAGTACATTAAGAACCTCTTCCCCACCAATGGGTGAGATCTAGTTTGAGTCTTCTGTGCCTAAGAGTGGACCCAATCTTTTTACCCTCACCCTCATTGTCCCCTATTGGTTTAAGACTCTGTACTGAAGACTTAATTGCATTTTCATATTTCCTAACAATATTATCATACTAGAGGCTGGCTTCTGCTCCACCTGTTGACTAGAGTTCAGCTTCAACACAAGCCAACCTTCATGGAAACACAGCTCTGCCACCCTTCCATACAGCTATATTTTATTGTCATTTAAAGACTTAAGCTTTCTCAACATACTGGGTCTCTTGGCTATTGACAAACCAGGTGGTATGGCCTTTTGAACACGGCCTGGAATTGTCAGTCCACTTCTAGCCTTCAGACAAGTACATATTTTTAGCTAAGCCCTACCAATTCCAGTTTACCTTCCTTTTTGCCAATCATCTATTTTAGGTTTCTGCATGTTGTATGGCCAAGTTAAAATTGTCTAGGATAATGACTTCTGACAAGTATTTAGTGAAAGTTGGGGGAAGGTATCCCATCGTAATTACTGTGTCTGCATTGAAGACTGAGAGCCAGGCCCTGCAAAAGTTTCTGACTCTAGAGGCTTCAGTGTGGTCACCACGTAGGATCACTGGCCATTTATGTTAAGCTCTACTCTTATGGATGACCTCTGGGAAGCTCTTGCCTGATTGAATGTCTTGAAGAGCAACTAATGGCAGGCAACTTTCTGAACCATCTCATCTGAAGAATCCTGGGGCATATAAACAAACACCATCTGTACATAAAACTCAAGAAGTGGGGTTGGATTGTTTGTGTTGTACTCTTGACATACATCAGCTCTGTATATGGATTCCTAATGCTTCTGAACAAACATCATGCTATGCTGGAAAGGCACAGCTTTCTAAAATCTTAAGGATATCTAATGATGATCAGTGATTCCTAGTAATTATCCAGTCCTCTGTTCCCTGCTTTGTAGTACTGATATATGTCCTCATAATGGATCCCCTGAAGAAAAATTGCTAATTCCATTTTTCCTAGTAGCCATCAAGACCTCTCAGAATATAAAGTGCAATTGTCCTTTGGCCTTATTTCTGGAGAATTATGCTAACATTGGCAATACTTAAACCTAGCTAGGAGCTTACTACTCTCATCTTGTAGCACTACCAGATAGATCTTTCTGCCCATCAGTGCCTCACTAACTACTGTACCAATCCTTATTTGCATTCACAAGAGGTCTCTTTTATCAACAGCTTGCTATGCATCCACTTTACTCCATGTGCTCTCACAACAAGAAGACCTGAATGCATATATTTCAGTTGTTCCAAGGAATTCTCATGAGAATACTAGGATTATATGAGATCCCCTAAAGTAGCGGTTCTCAACCTGTGGGTGGCGACCCCTTTGGCGGTCAAACGACCCTTTCACAGGGGTCTCCTAAGACCATCCTGCATGTCAGATATTTACATTACGATTCATAACAGTAGCAACATTACAGTTATGAAGTAGCAACAAAAATAATTTTATGGTTGGGTCACAACACAAGGAACTGTATTTAAAGGGCCAGAAGGGTGAGAACCACGGCAAAGGGTAGATTTATATGAACTTTAAGTGACTCTGGAATTACCAAGAGGAATCCTAATCTAGCACCACCAATTCTGTAATAAAGAACTCATTCAGTGGCCTCAAGTTATTTCCTTACAAACCCTAGTATATTCCTGGAGTGCTAATGGTAGCATTCAATTGGTTTCATCACCAACATTTCCTTTCTTAGGAACATAATTTATCATTATGTGCCCTCTCACAAGAATATGTCACTCTGTTTCCTCTTTGGACCTTCCCTCTGCAGCAAAATTACCTTCTTCTCCAAGAAATCTTCATATTTCATAGCCTCTCAGAATAAATAATCAACCCTGGGCTATTAACTTCAGTTCACCTCCCACTTCTAGAGGCCACCTCTTGTGCTCTGTGTGATGAAATCTAACAGTGAGACTGAGCATATGAATAGAATGCTGAGATAATACTTTTATGCCTACTAGCTAGCAAACATTTTATTTACCACTTTAAAATATTTTATAGTGACACCATCCACTTCAACTATAATTAATTCATTACTTAGCATAAAGAGTTACATGGATGAGTTTTCAGAACGTATGCCAGAGTGAACTTTTCTGAGAGTGAAGCAAATTAAAATCTACAGAAAACAGATGAGATGTAACCTACTGAAATATGTAGTCTGGAAATTTTAATGCTTGGGTAGCCCCCAGGTATAATCAAGGTTGTAGTGTGGGAGGCAGATCTTCTGTATAATTGATGCCACCCAGCAAGATAGAATCTAATCATTTTATGATGTCTTAAGAAGGAATTGTTTACAAGAAAATGTTCTGCATGGAATCCAAAAGAGAAAAAAAAGAGAAAAAGGAGGCAATTAAGAACCACAGGATACTGGTAATCTCTCTAGAGTCGGGGGGGGGGGGGCGGGATGTTGACCAGCAAATGATTTGGCAGGTCCACCTACAGTGAATGAGGTGAAGGCACAAGGCCATCTCAATTTTTGTCATTAGCCGTTTCGATTGTCACCAAACTCCCCTTGCTCTGACTCTATGCTCTAAAAAGTAATATTTTCCTGTATAAAAATGTTGTTATGGGAGAAAATTTGCTAACCAGCTGGCACGAGTGTTCTAGACTAATTAATTCTTATTATAAATGAATAAATTCATGTTTGGCTTATACATCAGTTTTTTGTAGTTTTAATAGCATCAATCTTCCAGATTCTAATCGCCTCCGAGCACACTGTAAAAAAAAAAAAATAAGATTTTCACCGTGCAAAGTCAGCACCACAGTGTGAACCATAGCGAATCCACTGAATATTAGCCTCCCTGAGACCATTGCCTCAACAGTCAATCAGCCTCCCTCTTTATTTCTCTCATTTGTCTACAACTGTAATAAAATTACAAAATACCTATGGGTTTCACTTCCTGCACTTTTCTCCACACACATTCAGCACCATGGTACCTGCCTTAAGCAATTGCTTCTTACAATACTACATAGTTTAGTCAAACCATCAGAATACACTGTCATGGATGAAGATATGTAGACATAAGCCCATGTGAAGAACCTTTGGAGAGAGAGGGGTGTATACAACTGGCCTAACTCTCATCATCTCCATTCTGTCCAGATGGCAACACATAAGAAAAATACTGTCACTGCCCTAAACTCTACCCATGATGGTAAAACAAATATCACCCTTTTCTAGATTCTGGAAGATCTTCTCCACTCAGCACCATCTTGCCTATGACCACAATAGTCATCTCTGAAACAAAATAGAGAATTTAAGATATATCAGCATCTTGGCAAAATCTAACATATCATGCCCTTGGGAAAGCTCTGGGAGCTTGTGCCGCATCTGTATATCCTTCTACGTTGGTGACCATCTTTCACTGCCTCTCTTTGAAGCTTCAGGCCTCATTTAGCCAAGAGACTGGGAAAACCTTCAAGGGACTATAATGTCATAAGTCTTCAATGTCACCTTCATACAAGGGTTACTGCTCACATTTTACAAACAAAAATGCCTGAAGAACGGTACACCACTTAGTAGAGTCAGTAGAACTCTCCTGGTACTCAGACCACATTTCCCCTTCATTGATAATGGCTATAACTTTGAATATTAATGCACTAAATTATTGATATTACTTCTTTATATAAGCTTAGAGTCTTGCGTCTATTTGAACCTGTTTTCTGATCAGTTCCTTCCAGTGCACACATAACGTGGCTCTGGTCCTTTTATCTATCCAGTTCAGCAATCAGCCAGTTGTGACTATATTTCACCAATTCCATTTGCTTCATAGTAACCCTTCATTGTGGAAGACCATAAGAATTTCAGTTTTGCCCTAACCGGTTTGGCTCACTGGATAGAGCGTCGGCCTGCTGACTGAAGGGTCCCAGGTTCAATTCCGGTCAAGGGCATGTACCTTGGTTGCGGGCACATCCCCAGTAGGGGGTGTGCAGGAGGCAGCTGATCAATGTTTCTCTCTCATTGATGTTTCTAACTCTCTATCCCTCTCCCTTCCTCTCTGTAAAAAATCAATAAAATATATTAAAAAAAAAGAAGTTCAGTTTTCCTATGCATAAAAAACATCTCTTCTTAATGCTCAGGTGGTGATTATATATATATATATATATATATATATATATATATATATTATAGAGAAATATGCTAATTAGGTTGGGACGCCATAACGGGTCACAACCGAACAGGAGGAGGTTGCACACACAGCATCGGGAGCGGGGAGGAACTGGGGACTGGCTTCCTTAGTAGTCCTGCAGGGTCAATCTGAAGAGGACAGGACAGGCACCAATGGACCAGTGCTGCCAGCAAGATCTCGACAGGGCTGCTGGCCTCCTGGAACTTGGCCTTGGGCACTGAGGCCACTTCCCATTCCTTGGACTGGCTCCCTTAGTAGTCCTGAAGGTTGAATCTGAAGAGGACAGGCCAGGCACCAATGGACCAGCACTGCTGGCACTTGAATGTGAGCAGACAGAGGGAAAAAGGACCTTCAAGGTATGTCCAAGGCAGGTTTGCGTTTAAAGCCAAGTGGGGTGGTCCGGAGCTGCGCGGCACTGACAACCATGGCAGTCTCCGCTTCGGTGGTGCAGCTGCAGCTCGAAGTGTGGGGAGTGAGGGCCATGCAAGCCGGGCACTTTGTCTGCCAATGGTCAGCTAATTTCAGCTCCTAGGCAGACACAATCAGGGAAGCCGGTGGGACCTTTGCAAAAAAAGAGAAGGCTGAAGAGGAACGATACTTCCAAGAACGGACTAAAGAACAGCTGGCAGCCTTGAAGAAACATGTGGAAGAGATCACTCTTCATAAAAAGGAGATTGAACATCTGCAGAAAGAAATTGAGCGGCACAAGCAGAACATCAAGAAACTGAAAGATCATGATATTGCGGCTGTGTCAGGGTTAGGGACAGCCATATTTGCTGGCGCAGCCCAAGCTATCAACAACAAAATGTGCGCAGGAGCTCGGTGGTCGAGGGGGGGATGTCTTACAAACCAAACTTGACCTCGCACATGTCTGCAGCCTCCCTCAATGCTGCTGAGAGCATCCACCCGCCTTCCACCAGCATGGCAACATCCTCCCAGTACCGCCAGCTGCTCAGTGACTACGGACCACCATCTCTAGGCTACACGCAGGGAACAGGGAACAACCAGGTGCCTAAGAGCAAATATGCTGAGCTTCTGGCCATCATCAAAGAGCTGGGGAAGGAGATCCCACCCAGGTACTTTGAAGATCCCACCCAGCAAGAGCACGATGGAGAGACTGAAACGAGGCATCATCCACGTGAGAGGACTGGTTCGGGAGTGCTTGGCTGAGAGAACGGAGCCCCAGTTCTTAGCCTCTGAGTCAGCACCAAAGGCTTTCCATCTTCTTCTAAGAAGTGACAGCTCATGCCCTCTTAACCCCCCTTCCCTCCCCTCCCTTCAGATGAAAATTGGTTTCAAAATGGTAACAGCTTGGTTTCTCCTCCCTGTGCCCCTCCCGTGGTTCGTCAGGCTCCAAATCTCCCGTCGCTGAGATGGAGAAGAGATTTTTGCAGTTATTAGGTTTACATATTAGTTAGGAACTATCCAGGGCATTTTGTGTGTGTGTTTTAAAAACATTGATTTACATGATGCACGTCAGTTACCTATCACAGTAAACCATAACTGGCCTCCCAGATACTGGAGTTTCTCTTCTGGATACATTTCTGTTACTCACATGGTTCTTTATGTTTCTCTTCTGAGCTGATCCAACTCTGAGGGTTTATTTCAGCAAGTCCTGAGACAGCACTTTAGTAGCCAGTGCCCATTTGCAACACAGTATAAATGCTGCTCAATGTAACTTTTTTTTTTTTGCTTAAACATTTGCATGACTATTAGTACTTTGAAGTCAATCTTTAAAAAGCACAAGTTATAAATACAGAAGAAAGAGCAACTTATGGAACCTCACACCACAAGGACCCCTGAAATTTCCCCTAAGTATGTATGTAGATTTCAGTTCTGCCCTTCCCATCAGTGGAAGAAAGTGACTGGAGAGAAACCAAGATGGCGGCATAGGTAAACACCTGAAATTGCGGCCTCACAAAATCACTTCAAAAATACAACTAAAAGACAAAATGGACATCATCCAGAACCACAGGAAGGCTGGCTGAGTGGAAATTCTACAACTAGAAGGAAAGAGAAAAGCACACTGAGACTCAGAAGAGGTACAGAAGTAAAGTGAAGAGGTATAGAGGCACACATGGAAAGGGCTGGCAACTGAGGACGCCAGTGTCTTTTCCAATCTGGAGGGAGTCACAAGCTCCTAACTGCTCTGAACTCCAGTTCCAGGTGAGTCTCTGGGGACCCAGACTCATACAGGGAGAAACTGGACTGCCTGGCAGCAGGCGGAACTTGAGGGCGGCTTTCTCTCAGAGGTGCATGTGGCGATTACTGGGGGCCACTGAGACCCGGGACTTCGTAGGTCAGGGCTGAGGATCAGCCATAGCTGCTTGCTCCACCCTGTTGATTCCCTGAGACCCCGTCCCACCCAAGCTGTGCACAGAGGCTTTTGCATATGAATGACCTGGCCCTTTGCAATCTAAAATTACCTAACAAACTGCAGTTGGGTCAGAGAGACTCAAATAATCCAAAAGAAGGCCCAAGGCCCCACAGCAGCTTGCATTGATTCACCGCTGGGCCTCATCTGGGCACCTCCAAACCCCGAACAAAGAAGAGGAATCTGCAGATCTCTCCGTAGATCCTGCTGGGCAACCTCAGGCAGAGGCTAAATTAGCACCTCCTTAGAGATCCAAGTGCCAGTGTACCCAGTGTACCCAGTGGTCAAAGTGGGCCCATCCAGATTACAACTCCTCAGATCCATAAGGGACACACTAACAGGGCAGACTCAGTGAGCACCAAAGCCCCACTGAAATAAGTCTTGCCCCAAAAGGGTGTCTCCAGCACAGAAGTTCTCCCACCATAGACACAGCTGAATCTCACAGCCTATTGGCCTGGAGGTCAATTCCTCCCAGTGATACCAACTACAATCAAGGCCTAACTACAACAAGACTGTGCACACAGCCCACAAAGGGGTGCACCAAGACTGTCCACCTCAGGTAATTGGGGAGGCTGAGCCACTGGGCCCTATAGGACACCTAGCACAGAAAACCACTCTATCAACACAGGAAAGCAGCCAAAATGCAGAGACAAAGAAACAGGTCACAAATGACAGAAATGGAGGAAAGCAAACTACTGGATATAGAGTTTAAAACCATGGTTTTAAGGTTTTTCTAGAATTTTCTAGAAACCACAGATAAATTTAGTAAGACCCTCAATAAGTCTAGTGAGACCCTCGAGGATATGAAAAAGGACCAACTAGAAATTAAGCATACACTGACTGAAATGAAGAATATACAGAGATCCAACAGCAGACTAGAGGATCGCAAGAATCAAGTCAAAGATTTGAAGTATGAAGAAGTAAAAAACACCCAACCAGAAAAGCAAAAAGCAAAAAGAATCCAAAAATATGAAGATAGTGTAAGGAGCCTCTGGGACAACTTCAAGTGTACTACCATCTGAATTATGGGGGTGCCAGAAGAAGAGAGAGAGCAAGATATTGAAAACCTATTTGGAGAAATAATGACTGAAAACTTCCCTACCTGGTGAAAGAAATAGACTTACAAGTCCAAGAAGCAAAGAGAACCCCAAACAAAAGGAATCCAAAGAGGATCACACCAAGACACATCATAATTAAAATGCCAAGAGCAAAAGACAAGGAGAGAATCTTAAAAGCAGCAAGAGAAAAACAGCTAGTTACCTACAAGGGAGTACCCATATGATTGTCAGCTGATTTCTCAACAGAAACTATGCAGGCCAGAAGGGAGTGGCAAGAAATATTCAAAGTGATGAATAACAAGAACCTACAAGCAAGATTAGTCTACCCAGCAAATCTATCATTCAGAATTGAAGGTCAGATAAAGAGCTTCACAGATAAGAAAAAGCTAAAGGAGTACATCACCACCAAACCAGTATTATATGAAATGCTGAAAGGTATTCTTTAAGAAGAGGAGGAAGAAGAAAAAGATAAAGATAAAAATTATGAACAACAAATACATATCTATCAACAAGTGAATCTAAAAATCAAGTGAATAAAAAACCTGATGAACAGAATAAACTGGTGAATATAATAGAATCAGGGGCATAGACAGGGAGTGGACTGACAATTCTCGGTGGGGAAGGGGTGTGGGGGTGTGAGAAGAGACTGGACAAAAATTGTACACCTATGGATGAGGACAGTAGGGGGAGGTAAGGGCAAAGGGTGGGGTGGGAACTGGGTGGAGGGGAGCTATGGGGGGAAAAACGAGGAACAAATATAATAATCTGAACAACAAAGATTTCAAAAAAGAAGAAAGTGACTAATACTGTTTGCATCTTTGTATGTATTTATTACTTGATGTAATAAAGTTTATTTTCATTAATAAAACAAAAAAAACTGGAAGATCATGCTGATGATTAAGTGCACACAGTTCCCCTTAGAATTGCTACATACTGTCCACATCTAGGAAGACATAGTTCTGGTATCTAATATCTATTTGTGCTGCCAATAGATTATAATAAACTAGAGGCCTAGTGCACAAATTTGTGCACAGGTGGGGTCTGGCCAGCCCTGGTGGGGGCTGATCGGGGGCAGGGCCAGCTGGGGGGAGGAGCCGAGGGTGGTAGGCCTGCTGGCCCCAACCCTGATAGGGGGGGCGATTTGGGGCAGGGCCAGCAGGAGGAGGGGCCACCTGCCATTGGTTGGCCGGCCCCGCCCCCTGGTCAAACTCATAGTCAAGGGGACAATTTGCATATTAGCCTTTTATTATATAAGATTGTGATCAATGGGAAAAAAACAACAAAAAAACCAAGTGGGGTTGGAATTACCCAAGCAAGCCCCCAACCCCTTCACCTTCCCAGATGCCTAGGGTCCCTTTACAGCTGGATTGAGCTCAGTGCCTCCCAGTGGCCTGGACACCAGGCCTGACCACCTTTCTGGTTTGGCCCAAACATCTGAAGTTTGCATTAATTGCTAACTTAAGAAATTGGAGGGTTCACATAAAATCAGGATTCCCCACTTCTCTTTCCAAGGTGGCCGATTGGGCTACCAACCAAGGGTGATCGGTGTCACTTCAACCCTAAGAGGAACCCCCAGCTTGGGGGTGTGGTGAGGAGGAAGCTATCAGTGCAGACAGTTCAGTTGTGTAAACTCCCGCTGACTGTGGCACAGCCCAACTGTGTGGTTGTTCAACTGCGATGCAGCACAACCATGAAACAGTGCGGCTGTTAAATGAGGCCCCTCTCCAGCTTTCAGGGGGCTCTGCCTGCTCCAACCCAGTGCACCCCACTCTGCCCCAGTGAGACAGCTTCAGTGTTTCAGCTCCAGCATACAGAACACATTCCAGTGGAAAGGGAAAGTGTAGCCCTGGCCGTTGTTGCTCAGTGGGTAGAGCCTCCACCTGAGAACTGAAGGGACTGGAATTCAGTTCTTGGTTAGGGCACATGCCTGGGTTGTGGGCTTGATCCCCAGTGTGGGGAGTGCAGGAGGCAGCCAATAAATGATTCTCTCTCATCATTAATGTTTCTATCTGCCTCCCTCTCTGAAATCAATCTATACTAATAAAAGGATAATATGCTAATTAGACCAAACAACTTCCGGATGACTTTCCGGATGTCCTTTCGGACAAAGCCATGGTGGCGGGGCCAATGCAGAGGCGGTTAGAGGCAATCAGGCCAGCAGGGGAGAGCAGTTAGGGAGATCAGGCCAGCAGGCAGATGAGTGGTTAGGAGCCAGCGGTCCCAGATTGCAAGAGAGATGTCCGACTGCCAGTTTAGAAATTGGGCCTAAACCGGCAGTTGGACATCCCCCAAGGGGTCCCTGATTGGAGAGGGTGCAGGCTGGGTTGAGGAACCCCGCCCCCCCCGCACAAATTTCATGCAGCGGGCCACTAGTAAGTTCAGTAAAAGATGATGAAATGAAGGTTAAGAGCAGTTAACTTACCAGCCCTAAAGTTATGCAGCTAGTAAGTGGCAGGACTAGGATTTGAAACCAGTATCTTTCTAATGCCAGAGCCATTTGATCTCTGATAGCAGAGGGAAACACTAATTCCTCCTGCCCCTGACCCACCAAACTGACCCAATTGCATCTCTTATAGTCACTCAATACAAAACGGCCACTCTAGTAACTGGTATTCACATAGCCACTTGTTGAAATACTTGTTCTGGACAGCAGCCTATAAAGGAAGCACATAACAAATCAATGCCTTCTAGTACTTTGAAATTTTATTTGTGTTTGTAATGAGTTGGAGAAAATTCCTTGATACATCAAAAAAGACACTGTGTCTTCATTATCTTATTGGGCAGGCTGTTGCTTGTTGAGTCAGAATTCTAACAAAGGTTTCTGGCTATCACAAAGACTTCATATTTCTGTAGCTCTTCATTCAAAGCTATTGACTCTTTTTTAAACAATAGTTCAATGTTTACAGTGTTTGCTCAGTGCCAGGAGACAGCAAGAACTTTGACGGTTTGTGATGGTTCTTATCTACCATTGTCATGAGAAAATCAAGATTAAAATAAGATTTTGATTAATTCAGATAGCAATAAGCCAGTTAAGTTTGAGAACTAACCCCCACAGTATCGACCTCAGGGAATTTTCAGTCCAAAAATCTGACTCCAAGGAACATTTGTGGGAAGAGAGCTGTGTTCTCTTTTACATTAACCATAAGAGAAACAACAACTATCAAATATCATGTTCACTTAATTAGGCATGATGAGTCTATCATGTATCCATCCTTTATTAAATCTGTTTTTAGTCTGTGACACCTCATGGGGACAATGAAGACTATAAATTTACTGTCATTTAAATCAGATTTTCCCTTACTTAGCTTCACCTATCCATAATTTAAAGGTTATTGCCTTCCCCATTCAATTGTTCTAGGATATGAAAGAGTACGTGTTTATGCAGATAACTTCATATATGATTTTAAAGGTTCCAAGTCATAATAACAGTCACTGGGTACTTACTATATCCCAAGGACAAGGACCACATGCATAATCCTGAGAATAGCTCCCTGAGGAAGAAACTATTAGTACAGTGGGGCCTTGACTTCTGAGTGTCCCGACTAACGAGTTTTTTGAGATACCAGCTGTCTCTCAGCCAATTTTTTGCATTGAGTTGATAGAGTAATTTGAGTTAACGAGCTCCTTAACGAGCTCCTTAACGAGCTCCTTAACAAGCTCGGTCTCAGAAGGAATTAAACTCGTAAGTCAAGGCCCCACTGTATTTCCATTTCCCAGGTGAAAACAAGTAAACTCTTAGAGTTCATTTGTCCAAGGTAGCAAGCTAATAAGTCAGGGAGCCAGGATTCATACCTAGGTCTATTTGATAGAAAATACCATGTTCTTGACCACTATACTACATGCCCTTCCAGATTGGTGTGCCAGGCTGAAAAGTCCTAATCTTTTTGTGATTCTTCATGTGTTCACCCATCTAGGCCAGTGGTCGGCAAACTCATTAGTCAACAGAGCCAAATATCAACAGTACTTCTTCAAAATAGACTCGCCCAGGCCGAAAACTGACTTCTGCGCATGGGCCACGAAGTTTCAATCGTACTGTATGCGCACCCGCACGTGGTATTTTGTGGAAGATCCACACTCAAGGAGCCAAAGAGCCGCATGTGGCTCACGAGCTGCAGTTTGCCGACCGTGGATCTAGGCCATTAATCTCTCCAGCATGCCCTTTCTAAACCTTCTCTCACTCTACTTTGTTTTTAGTGAAGGACAATCATGACAAAGTTACCCAGAATTCCAGGTATAGACACAAAATAAATTTGAACAAGATAATATTTTCTGTTTTATTGCCAAAACTGTTTTTTAATGGTATCCAGTATTTTGTGTGTGTGGCCTATTTGGTTTTCATCAGTACTTTGAGTGGGAAGAGTAATTGTAGACCCTTCCCTGAAGGCTGTTATGGTCTTTTTTAAGTTGTAGTTGGTGGCTCAATTCCACTACACTAAAAATGTAATTGGGGTATTTTTCAAAATAGGTAGCATTAAAACAACACTGAAGCTCATTCTTCTTCCTTCTCACAAGTTTTTCCTATTTTCCCCCATTGGCTTTGATGATGATGATGATGATGATGATGATGATGATGATGATGATGATAGCAGCAACTACCATTTATTGGACACTTACTCCATGCCAGGCATTATGCTCTTTGATTTATGTGCATTTTCTATTTTAATTGTCACAACAACTCTCTTAGGGATCTTTTATTATTATCCCTATTATGGAGAAGAGTATATTGAGGCTTAGAGTAGTTAAGAAAATTATCCATGGACCCAGAACTAGTAAGTAAGAGGCAGGATTCTAATTCAGATACATCTAACAGCAGAGCTGACACTCCTACATAGCATATTACTATCCATCTATAACAGCAATCAACAAACTGTGTACCAAATCCAGCCTACTGTCTGTTTTTAAAAATAAGTTTATTGAAACTCAACTATACCCATTCATTTATATATTGTGTATGTGTGTTTTCATGCTAAGACATGTATGGCCCACAAAGCCAAAAATATTTACTATCTCTTCCTTTACAGAAAAAGGTTTCCTGATCTGCAATCCACGATATATTTTTCAGAGATATGCTTTTGTTTAATTTTAACAACCTAAGAAGAACTAGGCTAATGATTCTCAAATTTCTTCTGCTATCTCTCACATTCCCTATACTCCCTCTAGCCCATCACAAATCCCAATTCAAGTAATCATTGAAGACTTAATTAACTCAATGCCTATCATAGTTAAGGGCAGAAATAGAATATTGGGGAGCAATTATAATTATAAGAAATATTAATCATGCTCTGTTAACCATTGTAGATGAAAAAGAGGCCACATGCTAACCTGACAAGCTTAGGGAAGATTGCCTTGCAAACTCAAAGACCTAAAGTAATCACAAAGAATGGTCTGAAATTAAAACCTTAACTAGCACTAGCAGGTTTGGCTCAGTGGATATAGCATTGGCTTGTGGACTGAAGGGTCCTGGGTTCAATTCCGGTCAAGGGCATGTACCTCAGTTGCAGGCTCCTGGCCCTCGTCAGGGGCATCCAGGAGGCAACCAATCAATGTATCTCTCTCACGTTGGTGTTTCTCTCTGTCTCTCCCTCTCCCACTCTCTAAAAATCAATGGAAAAAATATCCTCGAGTGAGGATTAATAAATAAATAAATAAATAAATAAATAAATAAATAAGTAAAAAATAAAACTTTAGCTAACAGCAGTTATGGTGGGTAGTCATGTCCTATGCTGGTATCTTCCCTGGCAAAGGTCAATCTTTACCTTAACTGAGCTTATTGCCTTTTACATCCACAATAACATATAATTGAAATGTCAGGGTAATTTTCAACTTCCCTTTTTCTAGACCCCTCAGGGCACAACCAAATGCCCTGAGTGCCAGGATGGATACCACAAATTCCTTGTTATTGCTATTATGTTAATTGTTGACTGTTAACTATCCTGTACCCACCTAAGTAAAAGAAATATGTGTCTGTCATTTTACTTCATATCCAGTCTCAGAGGTTTCCCTGCTTTGCTTTCTCATGTAACCTACTTATGTCTTCTCCTTTGATTATCTATACTAATAAAAGCATAATATGCTAATTAGACCAGATATCCTTCCTGATGAAGCCAGGTCTTGGGTGCCGGAGAGAAGCCAGTGCTGGCAGCCATGGGAAGGAAGGCTTACTCTTGCATGAATTTCATGCATCGGGCCTCTAGTAATGTATAAAACAAGGTGAAAAACTGCCATTCTCCAGAGCATTATTCCAATACATTGAGATTCTGCTTCCTGGCAATTGTCAACAGTTTGGTTCAAATAAACTCACAAAAATTCTTTACAGGTTTGTATGTTTTTTTACGTTAACACCATGATTGCTTTGTTCTGATTAAAGAAAGCACATTCTAACCTGACTGGGAGTTGCACAAGGGATGTGGGCACTCACCTGGAAATTTGGCCTATCCTCCACAGCCAGGAGCTGCCTATTATCATGGAAAGATTAACAACCTTGTTATAGAAACCAGAAGCATCAGCCCTTTGAACACCCCATTTCTTTGCATACCTGCAGGCCTTTGCAAACCCCCAGCCCACAATACCTGTAAACTGCCCATTTTGCCTACCCATTCTTATCCTTTTTGCCTACTTCTCTGTGTAATCTGTGTCCTTCTACCCAATATAAACTGCTAGTTTATGGTGGGGGGCAGAGCAGATTTTTGAGGATGACCTGCTGCTCTCCCATACTGTTGGCATTATTGGAATAAATGTTCATATATAATTCAACCCTGTCTCTGCTTAATTGGCTCAAGTAGTGACAGGTAGCCCAGACCCAATGATTGCCCAGTTACAGGGTTGCAACATAATGCCACAAAGTATAAGGGATTCAACGAAATGCAAGGCAAAGTCTTCGGACATTAAATTCTTAAAATATGATTGAGGAGACAAGCAGGAAACAAAGCAAACAATACAAGAGGTTATCTTATTTGCTTCTAAACTTTCAAGGCCATCAAGGTTCCTTATCAGGCCATGCCATGTTCCCATGCACCGCAGTCCTTGGCCCTTCACTTACTGGATTTCTTTGCCCTCACATATTTCAATTTGCACTAGCCAATACTGAGCACAGAAAGGAGAAGTAAGATCTATCCCAACACCATAGTGATACCGAATTTTTGGACTGGAACCCGGATTCCTTGTCTGCCAAAATTGAAGAATGAATCCATGGACAGAAAATGGTATAGCAAAGGTGGAAATTTATAGAAGAACTGAAAGGACAAGTCGTCTCGGGGGCTGACGCTGCTGGCGGCCTCGGGCACCGACTCCCCAGCCCACGGCGGGAGCCCGGCGCAGGCTGCCACCTGCCCGCCGCCCCCGGACCGGACCCACGCGGCAGCAGCGGCGGCGGGGCGGGGCGCGTGTCCTCGCCTGAGGAGATGGAGGAGGAGGCGATCGCCGACGCCCCGGGAACGAGACGGAGGACGTGGACTTCCTGCCTGGACTGGAACTGGTCGATCTACTGGACCCCCAGCAACCGGACTGGCCCCTGGAGCCCGGGCTCAGCTCGCCCTGGGGGGGCTAGGACTGCACCCTCCATCTTGCCCTGGGTCCTCCATTTTTGGGGCGGCCGCCATGTGCTCAGGAGAGTGCCTTCTTCCCGGAAGCCCAGGCCCCTGCTGGCCACGCCCAGGATTTCTTTAAACTAACCAATGACAATCAAGGGACGTGCGCACCATAGAGATGACCCGACTCGTGCCTGGCCAATCAGCGGGGCCCACAGTCCCCTCTCCTGCCCTCACTCCACCCCCCTTTAAAACTCCCTGTCCCATCAGGCCTCTCTCTCTCTCTCGGCCACTGGAGCTTACCATTACATCGGTGAGTGTGGCAGGGGAGCCAAACCCGGGTTTGAAATAGATGACTCTTTGCTTTTGCATCGGACTGACTGGCTCCCTGGGGGTCTTGGGAACTTTGAAATCTGGGCACAACAGAACAAGTACAGACTCCCACATGGGGAGAGGGAAAGAGTCCCACAGAACTGACTCCCATGTAGGGAGGGGGAAGAGTCCCACTGAATTCCTTTTCCCTATAGTTCATAAAGGCTGCAGTTCCTGTGTCCTGATATCCCCTACGATTGGTCAGTATTCCTTTTCAAGTTGGTTACTATAGTGATTTCTAAGGACCTCCTTCCTCATAGTCCTTCCATTCCTCTGGGCTTTCTTCTTTTCCATCTTAATGAAGGGCTTCCTTCTCTTTATTTTGTAAATACAGACTTTTCTTGGCTACTTCCAGCTCCCTTGTCTTATGTAAATGCAACTGTTGCTGCTCCCTTGTCTTATGGAGATGTAAGTGCACCTGGCTTCCTTGTGTTATGGAAATGTACTTTCTCCCAGCCTGCAACCTTGCGTTTTCACATTCTAAAAAATCCCTAAGCTTGCCTATGTTACCCCAAATTCCTGCTTCAACAGTTCATTCAACACTGGACTGGCTGTATAATTTTTGGTGGCCAGTGCAAAGCAAAGATATGGAGCTATGGTTTAAAACACAGAAAAGGAGAGCCATTGAAGGTACTAAAAAGAATACTGTTTTGTTCTTGTGCAGTCTCTCATGACCTGTCATAATGGGTTTTTTTTCCTCAATTCTTCTGAAAAAATTTAAACCTACAGAAAACCTAAAAAAAAACTGTGGTGGAAACTTGATATACCATTGTATTAGTTTCCTGCTGATACAGAATTTTTGGACTGGAACCCGGATTCTTTGTCCACTGGAGTTGAAGAATGAATCCACGGACAGAAGGTAATATAACAAAGGTGGAGATTCACTGAAGAACAAGTACAGACTTCCACCTGGGGAGAGGAAAAGAGTCCCACAGAATGGACTCCCATGTGGGGAGGGGGAAAGGGTCCCACTGACTTCCTGTTTTCATGGTTTATAGAGGCTGCAGTTCCTGTGTTCTGACATCCCCTCTGATTGGTCAATATTCCCTTTTGAATTGGTGACTATAGTGACTCCTGAAGCCCCCCTCGCTCATTGTCCTCCTATTCCTTCTGGGCTTTCTTCCTTCTTCTTTATTTTGTAAACATACACTTTTTTGGCTACTTCCATTTCCCTTGTCTTATGGAAATATACCTGTTGCTGCTTCCTTGTCTTATGTAAATACAACTGCACTTGGCTTCCTTGTGTTATGGAGATGTATCTTCTCCCCTATAGCCCTATGTTTTTTTCCCATAGACCCCAATTCTAAAAATTCCCTAAACCTGCCTATGTTCCCCTAAAATTCCTGTTTCACTGTGGTTACCACAAACTTGGTGACTTAAAACAACAGAAGCTTATCTTCTCACAATTCTGAAGGATATAAATCTGAAATCAAGGTGTTCACAGGGCCAAGCACTCTCTACAGAAGGATCTTTGTTTGTCACTTTCAGCTTTTGGTGGTTCCTGGTGATCCTGTAAGGCCACTGAAACCTCCCTTTTCCCTTAACCAACTTTTCCAGTAAGCTCTGGTTAATGTAAGATTAAAGAGAAGACCTCCCCCCTCCTGTGTCTCAACTGACCCTTCCCGTAAAGCTCTGGTGCCCTGGTTTGGTCATAGCATAGCTATCTTATCGCTCCCTGGGATCGGTCTGCGCATACCAGACCACCCTGACCCCCTAGGAAATGAGTCAACTAATAACAAAGGCCTGTCCCTGTAAGAGATGAGTTATGAGTTAACTGTTAACCCCATTCCCTGTTTCCCTGGCCACCTGCGTGTGGTTTTTGCCTTTATAAACTCCTGCTCTGCAATTGCTCAGGGCTCCAGTCAGCCAGCACTTCCCTTGTGTTGTTGTCTGCCTGCCTGAGAGCCCCTGCGCTGCGCTTGTAATAAAGAACCTCTTGCTTTTGCATCAAGTTTCGGTCTCTGCGTTTGACTTGGGGTCGTCGCCTCCTCCGCCGGACTCTCCGGGGGTCTTAGGGCCTTACATTTGGGGGCTCGTCCGGGATTAGGCGACCCCCTTCAAGCGCTGGGATCGGTCTTGGAGGTAAGCAGACTCCGGAGTCGTTCAGTGTTTGTCTTGTCCTTTGTTCGTTCTTAGTTTCGGTTTTTCAGGAAGACAGGTTGTCGGCTCCGTAAGGAGTCGGCTCCTCTGGTCGAAGGGGCTTCGGCCAGAAAAACTGTCACCCTGGGGGACGCCCCAGGAACGGGTGGTGACCAAGAGGAGGTCTTGGTCACTTCTGGTTCTGGCTGTCCGGCAACGGGCACTCGCGTGTCCGGCCGGACTAGCATCAGGGAGGGATATCATCCCTCAGCGGCCGTTCTGTATCTGGGTAAATTCTTGTGGATCCGTTGTCTTGTCGCGTCATTGTTTGTTCTTTGTTTTTGTCTTTTACTCCTCCTCTCCCATCCAGGTAACATGGGCCAAGGAAGCAGCACCCCTCTTTCTCTTACAGTGGCACACTGGACGGATGTCCGGAGTCGGGGACTCAACCTTTCCGTCAGTGTCAAGAAGGGTCCTTGGCAAACTTTCTGTTCATCCGACTGGCCAGCCCTAGGCGTGGGATGGCCAGCGGATGGGACTTTTGATCTGTCTATTATTTTTGCAGTAAAGAACAAGGTGTTCCAATCAGGCCCGGCGGGCCATCCAGACCAGCAGCCGTATATTGTCGTCTGGCAGGACCTGGTCCAAAACCCTCCCTCTTGGCTGAAACCCTGGCTGACGTCCGGAACCTCCCGGGTTCTCGTGGCCCAGGCCCCTCCTGCAGAACAGACGAAACGTCCCCTGGCTGACTCTCAAACCGATCTTCTCCTCTTGGACTCCCCTCCCCCTTACCCCACTCCTCTCCAACCAGAGCCGCCGGAGAGACCAGAGCCCTCAGCGCCTCCCCCCGCTCCTCCGGCAGAGGGACCGGCTCAGGGAACCCGGAGTCAGAGGAGACATCCCGCGTCTCCGGATTCGACTGTAGCCTGCCCCCTCCGACCATACGGGCCTCCGCCCTCTCGCGGGGACGATGACGAGACGGCTCCGCTTCAGCCACTCCAATACTGGCCCTTCTCCTCGGCAGACCTCTATAACTGGAAAACTAACCACCCTCCCTTTTCAGAGGATCCCCAGCGTCTGACGGGGCTGGTTGAATCCCTTATGTTCTCTCACCAGCCCACTTGGGACGACTGTCAGCAGCTTCTCCAGACTCTCTTTACTACAGAGGAAAGGGAGCGGATTCTTTTGGAGGCCCGGAAGAACGCCCCCGGCCCCGATGGCCGGCCAACTCTACTCCCTCATTTGGTGGATGCGGCCTTCCCTTTGGCCAGGCCGGACTGGGACTTCAACACGGCAGAAGGTAGGGAGCACCTGAAGGTCTACCGCCAGACTCTAGTGGCCGGCCTCAGAGGGGCGGCTCGGCGCCCCACGAATTTGGCTAAGGTAAGAGAGGTCATCCAGGGGCCCACTGAACCGCCTTCTGTTTTTCTCGAGCGATTAATGGAGGCGTTCAGACGGTACACCCCATTTGACCCCACCTCGGAGGGACAGAGGGCCTTGGTAGCTATGGCCTTCATAGGGCAGTCAGCGCTAGATATTAAGAAAAAGCTGCAGAGACTTGAGGGGTTGCAGGACTTTACCCTCCAAGATTTAGTTAAGGAGGCAGAGAAAGTGTACCACAAGAGGGAGACCGAGGAGGAGAAGGAGCAGCGGAAGGAGAGAGAGAGAGAGGAAAAGGAGGAGAGAAAGGAAAAAAGGGAAGAGCAAAGACTAACCCGTATCTTGGCCGCAGCAATAGAAGGGAGTAAGCCACAGGAGAGAGGAAAAGGAAGGCAGGCAGGGGCCCTGGGCAACAGGCCACCGTTAAGGAAGAATCAATGTGCTTATTGCAAGGAAGAAGGACATTGGAAGCGGGAGTGCCCAAAGAGACTAGCGAAGAAGGCGCTGGCACTCCAGGAAGATAGTGATTGAAGAAGTCGGGGCTCGGACCCCCTCCCCGAGCCTAGGGTAACTCTTAAGGTGGAGGGGAAGCCTGTTAACTTCCTGGTGGACACAGGGGCCCAATATTCAGTTCTTAAGAAACCGCTAGGACCAGTCTCCCAGAAGACCTCCTGGGTGATAGGGGCAACGGGAAATGAGCAATACTCCTGGACCACCACCCGGACAGTAGATCTAGGCACGGGAAGAGTGACTCATTCCTTCTTGGTAATACCCGAGTGCCCAGCCCCCCTTCTGGGGAGAGACTTGTTAACTAAAATGGGGGCTCAGATCACTTTCACCCCCAAGGGGCCTACCCTGACCCAACATGGGGAGCCAATTACCCTCTTGACACTTCAGCTCGAAGATGAGCATCGGCTGTTTGAGAATAACGTCCGAGAGGACGAGGGGATAGCGGAGTGGTTACAGCAATACCCTGAGGCTTGGGCTGAAACCGCAGGGATGGGCTTAGCTACCAAACGGCCCCCCGTAATGGTAGAGCTTAAGTCCACTGCAACCCCGATTGCAGTACGGCAGTATCCCATGGCCAAAGAAGCCTGGAAGGGAATCAAAGTTCATGTCCAACGCCTCCTACACCTAGGGGTCCTCGTTAAGTGCCACTCCCCGTGGAACACCCCACTCCTCCCGGTAAAGAAACCTGGAACTGATGACTACCGACCGGTGCAGGACTTAAGAGAAGTCAACAAGAGGGTACAGGATATTCATCCCACGGTCCCCAATCCTTACAATCTCTTGAGCTCTATCCCTCCGTCCCATGTGTGGTATTCAGTTCTAGATTTAAAAGATGCCTTCTTCTGCTTGCGACTGCATCCTGCCAGTCAGAGCATTTTCGCTTTCGAATGGAGAGACCCAGATTCGGGGATGACAGGGCAGCTGACTTGGACCCGACTTCCCCAGGGATTCAAAAATTCCCCCACCATCTTCGATGAGGCACTTCATCAAGACCTGGCTGCTTTCCGCGCTGACCACCCGCAAATCACCCTTCTCCAGTACGTAGATGACCTTCTCCTCGCCGGAGCTACTAAGGAGGACTGTAAAGCAGGTACCGGTGCTTTGCTCTTAGAGCTCTCCCGCTTAGGATACCGGGTCTCAGCCAAGAAAGCCCAGATATGTCAGCGGAGAGTAACCTATTTAGGGTACGCACTAGAGGGGGGAAAGAGGTGGCTCACTGAAGCCCGAAAAAGCACAGTCACCCAGATTCCCAGGCCACAGACCCCCCGGCAGGTACGCGAGTTCCTGGGGACAGCTGGATTCTGCCGCCTCTGGATTCCGGGTTTTGCAACCTTGGCGGAGCCCCTCTACCCGCTGACAAAGCAAGGGAACCCCTTCGAATGGGGGGAGACTCATCAGAAAGCCTTTGACAACATTAAAAAGGCTCTTCTCTCGGCCCCGGCATTGGCCTTACCAGACGTGGCCAAACCCTTTACCCTGTTCATAGATGAGAGGAAAGGGGTAGCCAGAGGGGTCCTAACTCAAACTTTAGGCCCCTGGAAGAGGCCGGTAGCCTATTTATCCAAGAGACTAGACCCAGTGGCTAGAGGGTGGCCAGGCTGCTTGAGAGCAATTGCAGCTACTGCCCTGCTCGTAAGAGATGCGGACAAACTTACCCTGGGGCAGAAACTGACTGTGGTGGCCCCACACACTCTCGAGAGTGTTATTCGGCAGCCACCAGACCGGTGGCTATCCAACGCTCGGATGACTCACTACCAGAGTCTCCTGCTAAATGAAGATCGAATCCACTTCGGGGCTCCGGTAGTTCTCAACCCAGCAACCCTACTACCGGAAGTAAATCCTGAGAGCAAAGAAGTCCTACACTCATGCCGTGACATTCTGGCAGAGGAAACAGGGCCGAGGAGAGACCTCAGAGATTCTCCCTTGCCGGAGCCTCAACTCACCTGGTTCACGGACGGAAGCAGCTACCTCCATGAAGGTAAGAGGGTGGCGGGAGCGGCTGTGGTCAGCAAGGACCGGACTATTTGGGCTAGTAGCTTGCCCGAAGGGACTTCGGCCCAGAAGGCCGAATTAATTGCCCTGACACAGGCTCTCAGGCTGGCAGAGAGCAGCCGGGCCAATATTTATACTGACAGTCGTTATGCTTTTGCCACTGCTCATGTGCACGGGGCCATATACCGTCAGAGAGGTCTCCTCACTTCAGCAGGAAAGGAGATTAAGAATAAAAAGGAAATCCTCGACCTCCTAGAAGCCGTCCATGCCCCTCGGGAAGTAGCTATCATTCATTGTCCCGGGCACCAGAAAGGGACCTCGGAAATAGCTATAGGCAACAGGAAAGCGGACGCCGAGGCGAGACAGGCAGCTCTCGGACCCCGGCTACTCGCCCTCGCTGCTGGTCCCGTGGTACCACAGCCAGAGACCCTCCACTACACCCTAGAGGAGGAAGAAGACCTGCTTAAAAGGCCAGAAAAGTACCATAAGGACAAACTCGGGGTGTGGAGGACCACAAGGGAAAAGATGGTAGTACCAAGGGAGGCAGCCACTGCCTACCTCCAACAACTGCACCGCCTTACTCACCTGGGGGCCAAACACCTCAGCTCCACCAGCCGGGCAACTGGACACTATGTCAAAGGACTTGATCGCCTTTCAGAAGAAGTAGTTAAGCAATGCAAGGCGTGTCAGCTGGTGAACATACATTCATCCCAGGTCGGGACCGGACAGAGACTCAGGGGAGACCGGCCCGGGAGTTACTGGGAGGTAGATTTTACAGAGGTGAAGCCCGCCCGATACGGTTATAAATATCTCTTAGTTTTCATAGATACCTTCTCAGGTTGGGTAGAAGCCTTCCCTACCAAAAGAGAAACTGCAACCGTGGTCGCCAAGAAGATCTTAGAAGACATCTTTCCGCGGTTTGGAATTCCTAAGGTAATTGGATCAGACAACGGTCCGGCTTTCGTTGCCCAGGTAAGTCAGGGAATGGCCAAGATACTAGGGGCGGATTGGAAATTGCATTGTGCTTACAGGCCCCAGAGTTCAGGTCAGGTAGAAAGAATGAATAGGACATTAAAAGAGGCTATGACTAAATTATCCTTAGAGACTGGCGTGGCGGACTGGACGGTCCTCCTTCCCTTTGCCCTTTTCCGCGCGCGAAACACCCCAGGCCCCTTGGGGGTGACACCATTCGAGGTTCTGTTTGGGGCCCCTCCGCCCCTAGCTGCTGACCCTTGGTCTGTGCCCACAGATACTCACACCCCTCAATCCCTGCTTGCCAGGCTGAAGGCCCTCGAGACTGTCCAGAAGGAGGTGTGGACTCCCCTGGCTGCCCTCTACCAACCGGGGGAGTTGCAGGTCCCCCACCAGTTCCAGGTCGGAGACTTCGTCTACATCAGACGCCATCGAGCTGCTAATCTCGAGCCGAGGTGGAAAGGACCCCATCTGGTATTGCTGACAACCCCGACAGCGGTCAAGGTAGACGGCGTAGCCGCTTGGATCCACGCCTCCCACGTTAAGCGAGCACCTCCACCAGATGATGACGGCCATGGATGGACTGTGGAGAAAACTGACAACCCTCTCAAGCTGCGGATTCACCACCGCCCTCCTCCTCTTGCTGAGCCTGCCACTGATAAGTAGCAACCCCCATGCCCCAAAGAGACTAACCTGGAGGGTGCTGTCCCCCCATACTGGGCAGACGGCTTGGTCAATCACCAATATTGCACCTAAAGGGACATGGTGGCCGGACCTAACGCCGGACCTCTGTGCCATGGCAGCCGGACATAGACTATGGGACCTCCCATATGAATCGGTAGAGGAAACCAAGTCAGGTGTAGAGTCCCGAACTTACATAGGAAAGGGAAAAGATGGCTATCCTAGACTCTGCAGTTATTCCGAAGCCCGCGAGGCTCTTTCGGAGTCCCAATTCTATGTGTGCCCCAAAGATAGGCAGGGACACGGGAAAAATTGTGGATCTGAACATGAATACTTTTGTGCAGAATGGGGGTGTGAGACAACTGGTACTGCATATTGGATCAAAGAGCCCCCTGCATGGGATCTCATCCAAGTTCAGAGAAATAAGAGCAAATCCTCCGGTCATAGGGGATGGATTAATACTCTAAATATCTCTTTTACCCCAGCTGGCCGGTCATATGAGCTAAACAAATGGCGCTGGGGACTAACATGGGGGCTACGGTTGTATGATAAGACCCGGAAATATGATGGCTTCCTTTTTAAGATAAAATTAGATGTAGACGATTACAGACCACCAGTTGCAGTAGGTCCCAACCCCGTCTTGTCCAGCCGGCAGCTCCCCACGAAAGGAAAGCCTTTTACCACTACTCCAGTGGCAGAGACCAGCCCAGCCTCCTGGGAGGAACTGGCCGGCCCCATAGACCCGGAGGTAAACTCTGGTCAGAGACTGTTAGGCTTAGTGGAGGGGGCCTTTAGTTCTTTAAATATGTCCAGGTCTAACCTAACTGAGTCTTGCTGGCTCTGCTTAACTATAAGGCCCCCCTACTATGAAGGAATAGCCTTCCGGGGAAACTATACCAACACCACAAGCCACGACCATTGTTCATGGGGACAGCAGGGGAAGCTGACCCTTACTGAGGTCTCGGGGCAAGGCACATGTATAGGACAAGTGCCAAAAGACCGCCAGTATCTCTGCAGCGAGAACTTAGCATACCCTTCTCCCGCAAGCTATTACTTAGTGCCCCCGACAGGGGGATGGTGGGCCTGTAGTACAGGGCTTACACCGTGTTTAGCAGCCCAGGCCTTCAACCGCTCTCAAGATTATTGCATCCTTGTCCAGTTAGTCCCCAGAATCATGTATTATCAAGCGAATGCGTTTGAAAAGGAATTTGACTTCTATCCTCCCTCCCATCGAGATAAGCGGGAACTTGTGTCACTGACCTTAGCCGCTCTCTTGGGTTTGGGGGTCGCGGCAGGAGTTGGGACAGGGGCGACAGCCCTCATTAAAGGCCCCACTTACACTGAAGAACTCAGAGCTGCTATAGATGAAGACCTCAAACATATAGAGCACTCCATTACCAAACTTGAGGAGTCTCTGACCTCCCTGTCTGAGGTAGTCCTACAAAATAGGAGGGGTCTTGATCTCCTGTTCTTAAAGGAGGGAGGGCTGTGTGCAGCCCTCAAAGAACAATGCTGTTTCTATGCTGATCATTCAGGGGTGATAAAGGATTCCATGTCAAAACTTAGGGAAAGGTTAGAGACTCGCAAAAGAGAGCGAGAAGCCAAACAGGGCTGGTTTGAAAGTTGGTTTAACAGCTCACCTTGGTTCACAACCCTAATATCCTCACTGTTAGGGCCCCTAATTATTCTACTCCTCCTGTTAACATTCGGGCCGTGCATATTAAATCGCCTAATCGCCTTCATCCGGGATCGGATCAGTGCGGTCCAGGTGATGGTCCTTCAGCAACGGTATCAAACTGTACCCCTAGACGAAGGACCTCTAGTTCCATGATTGGAACTCTCCAAAAGAAAAGGGGGGAATGTAAGGCCGCTGAAACCTCCCTTTTCCCTTAACCAACTTTTCCAGTAAGCTCTGGTTAATGTAAGATTAAAGAGAAGACCTCCCCCCTCCTGTGTCTCAACTGACCCTTCCCGTAAAGCTCTGGTGCCCTGGTTTGGTCATAGCATAGCTATCTTATCGCTCCCTGGGATCGGTCTGCGCATACCAGACCACCCTGACCCCCTAGGAAATGAGTCAACTAATAACAAAGGCCTGTCCCTGTAAGAGATGAGTTATGAGTTAACTGTTAACCCCATTCCCTGTTTCCCTGGCCACCTGCGTGTGGTTTTTGCCTTTATAAACTCCTGCTCTGCAATTGCTCAGGGCTCCAGTCAGCCAGCACTTCCCTTGTGTTGTTGTCTGCCTGCCTGAGAGCCCCTGCGCTGCGCTTGTAATAAAGAACCTCTTGCTTTTGCATCAAGTTTCGGTCTCTGCGTTTGACTTGGGGTCGTCGCCTCCTCCGCCGGACTCTCCGGGGGTCTTAGGGCCTTACAATCCTTAGCTTGAGGTAACTCCAATCTCTTACCTCTTTCTTTACCATGATTCCTTGCACCCCTATGGACTCTAATTTTTTTTTTATAAAGACACCAATCATTGGATTTAGGGCCTACACTGAATCCACTATGATAACATCTTGAGATATTTAATTACAGCTTCAAAGACCTTATTTTCCAAATAAGATCACATTTATAGGTATCAGGAGTGTGGACGAAAGGGGCCACACGCTGACCTGACAAGCTCAGGAGAGGCCTGCATGGCAGTTTTGCAGACTCGGAGACCTAAAGTAACCACAAAGGATGGTCTGAAATTAAACCTTAACTAAAAGCAGTTATGGTGGGCAGTTACGTCTTAAGCCGATATCTTCACTGATAAGGTCAACTTTTACCGTAACTGAGCCTATCTGTCTTTTTGCATCTATGATAACATGTCCCTGGGATGTATGGGTAACTTGTGACTTCCCTTTTTATGGAGCCCCTGGGGCACAACCAGGTGTGCTGGGTCCCAGGACAGATACCACAGATTCCTTCATCATCATGTTAATTGTTCCTGCACCCACCTAAGTATGTGTCCATCATTTTACTTTTTATCCAATCACAGAGGTTTCCCCACTTTGCTTAATCCCACCTCCTTAAATTTGTCACCAATGAATTTCACATATAAATATGGATGTAACCCTGCCATTCTCCGGAGCACTATCTCAATTCATTGAGGTTCTGCTTCCCGGCATATGTCGACAGTTTGGCTCAAATAAACTCACAAAAATTCTTTACAGGTTTCAATGGTTTTTTATGTTAACAGGAGTTAGGGCTTGAACAACTATAATCCAAACAACTACAACCCCTTAACAAGACATTTTGCCAGCTTTGCTTCCTTTCTTTGTCACCATGATCTCCTCCCTCTTCCTCTCCTTCTCCCTCTTTCTATGTAAATTGCAAATATCATGGCATTTCAACTCTAAATAATCCATAATAAATATTTATTCTACATGAGATTTAGGGAATTTAACATTAATTCAATAGTATCATCTATTATCCAGTCTTTTTTTTAGTTTTTGCATTTCCCCTAAAGTTATCTTTTGCAGCTTTATTTTTAAGGTCTCCCATTACATTTGGGTTGTAATGTCTCCAGTTTCTTTTTTTTTTAATTTTTAAAAAAGACGTTTTTATTGATTTCAGAGAGAGAACAGGAGAGGGAGATAGAAACATCAATGATGAGAGAGAACTATTGATTAGTTGCCTCCTGCAAGCCCCCTGCTGGAGATCAAGCCCACAACCTAGGCATGTGCCCTGACTGACCGGGAATCTAACCATGACCTCCTGCTTCATGGGTGGATGCTCAACCACTGAGCAACACCAGCCGGGCTCTAGTTTCTTTTAATCTTAAATAGTCTCCTGCTGCTTTTGTTGTTCATTTGTTTTCATGATATTGAGAGTTTCAAAGAGTCCAAGCCAGTTCTATTACGTAGAGTATCCCATATTCTGGAATTTTCTTTATAATTATATTTAGGCTAAACATTTTGAGAAAGACTTCCATATAGGTGATATTATAGATGTTGTGCCCAGATTTCAAGATCCCCAAGAAAACCACACCAGGGAGCTGGCCAGTCCGATGCAAAAGCAGAGGGTCCTTTATTGAGCTAGCTCAGCTCCACCTCCTGGCCAACGCAGCGACCGGAAGCAGAGTGCCCCTTCTGTGGGAAAAACAGGGTTTTAATAGGGGGTAGAGTGAGGGGAGGGGAGCTGACTGTGGGCCCTGCCGATTGGCCAGGCGCCAGTCGGGTCTTCTTACACAGGATGTGGTCATCTCTATGGCGCGCACGTCCCTTGATTGTCATTGGTTAGTTTAAAGAAATCCCGGGCGTGGCCAGCAGGGGCCTGGGCTTCCAGGAAGAAGGTACTCTTCTGAGCACATGGAGGCTGCCCCAACATGGAGGGTACGGGGCAAGATGGAGGGCATAGCCCTCGCCCTTTCATTCCCCCCTTGTCTTGGAACTTCTGGCTCAATCATGAGACGGACTGCATTTCTGTTTCACCATTGCTAGAGGCCCGTAGTGGGCACACAGAACTATCAACTGAACTATCCCTATACACTTAACAAATGGTCCGGTGGAAGGGAAAGAAACCATTTTGGCTTTAACAACTTCTATTGAAATAGAATTTTTCTTCTTAAAATTCCTCCATGGCTATCAAAAAAAAAAAAAAAAGCCAAATCAAGATTAATTTATCTACTGTCCTGATGTTTGCATAAACACAACAAGAATGGTAACTGACTACCTTTGCTGGAATTTCATGGTTGAACCTTAATGTGCCCCGTAGGGCCAGGAAGCCAAGCCATCCAGCTGCCATCAGGCCTGCCTGCGGTATCTGCTGAGTTAGGTGAATCTTTCACCTGTAGCAACTCCATCTGAGCCTACGCTCCAGGCTTTAAGGCCCATCTCAGTAGCCCTCCTACTCGTTGCGGCCCAGAGTGTGTGGGGGTTCCGCAGGGATGCAGAGGCATCTTTACTGCTCCCCTTTTACTCTTACCAACTGCCAGTGATGGTAGGGCAGGGGCCTGACGCTCCAGCGCCAGCCATCTTCAGGGCTCCCAAGCAGGATACCAGGCTTTCTTCGTGGCATTCTTAGTGGCTTCAAGTCTTTAGAGCTCAGACAGGGCTCTTTAAAACATGATACTCCAGTCAAAGTTTTCCATTAATAAAACCACTATTAGGAACCAGTCTTATTGAATCTATGCAAAGAAACGTACTTATTTAGCATTGCCAGATTTCAGAGGAATTACATAAGGAGAAAAACATACTGACCTACTCTAAGATTTTCTGACTTTCCTTGCTAATTCCTTTTCATGGATTTAAAACAAAACAGCAACTGTTGGTATAAAACCTTCTTTCTATGCATAACCATGCCTCAGACCTTCTATTCTAAACAGGATTTTTCCAGCTTTACTACCCCTGACATGGGCATGGTGACTCAGGCCTGCAAGGCAGTATTACAGGCTGCCAACTGTTAGCTGTCTCTCAACAGAGACCAAAACCTGATGGGCACCGTTCCCTGCCCAGTTGGGCACCTGCCCTCTGGGCAGCTAGGCACCCTTTACTTTGGGGGTCACCCCACACAGCTCCCTTTCAGGACAGCCAACATACATTCAAACCTGCAAAAGAATCAAAGGTTAATATAACATATCAATACAATGAAACATAATATTGGCATCATGGAAGCTTCAGGCAGCCAAATCTTCTACTAAACATGTGATCCTATAAATTGTCCTTGTCTCTTTGGAGCCATGTCCATGAAGATGCAGGCATTATCTAAGTGTATTACACAGTATTGTGTGGGCTCCTGGTGACAGGAGTGATCGCGAGCCATGTTACCGGCATCAGGCAGGTTGAGCACGCCGTAGAGTGGGTTGCGTTGATCTAGATCGATGCTCCATTTGGTGATGAAGTCTTTCTGGGTCATGGATGGATCCGCTGACCGGACTTGAGTGTGATGGACCCAGGTAGCGACGCCGTCTACCTTGAGAGCGGTGGGGGTCGTAAGCACCACATTGTAGGGACCCTTCCAACGTGGCTCTAGGGTCTCCCGGTGGTGCCTTCTGATGTAGATCCAATCTCCTGGTCTGTGCTGATGAGGAGTTGGGGTTGGGCTGGTCTCCTAGATAGCATGGAGGTGCGGCCAAATGTCCTCGTGCACCCTCTGGAGCCCTCTCAAGGAAAGAGATAGTTAAAGAAAAGGTTTTAATAGGGGGTGGCCTGCCAAACATGATAGGAGAGCCATCCAGTCCCCGCCAGTCTCGGAGTCAGATTCCTTCTCTTTTGGAGAACTTCAAAGTCCTGATGGCTTCTAGGTAACCCTGTTTATTAGTTACAGCGCTCTGCTTTCTTGCCTTTCTACCAGTTCCCTTTGTGGCAGAGCAGCAACCAGGCCTCTTTCAAGGGAGTGCGCTAGAAGTGGGTATCAGCCCCTCCTTTGCTAGCAGCAACAGGTACCAAACCCTTTCAGTACATTTGACCAGCTTCATTTCCGCACACCTTTTCAGATTCTAAGGCCCATTGTTTTCCTTTAACCAGCAAGCTAAATGACACTGGCCTGTATTATTTAATTCAGCACAGGCAGGGTGAAGGGCCCATGAAATCTCTGCCCTGAGGAACTGTGAGCCCCACCCTTAAATGTCCCAATCAGACTAGAAAAGCCACAAATACTTTTTAAATCTACCCCAGAATTCCAAAATCCCAAATCCAGCATAGCAAATCAAAGTTCCCAGCAAACAAACAGACAAATGTTTACTAGTTAGGCTGGCCAATTCCACCTCTGACAGAGCAAGCGCCCTTGGGGAAAGCCGCTTGGGGCACTTTGCTTTCGGTCAGAGCATTTAAGAAATAAAGCGTGCGGAGTTTTTAACAAATAATTATACCCAAGTAGACATACAAACATCAAATAAACATTTACACTTACACCCTTTTAGTGAAAAAGTACCTTTACAGTCTTGGGATCTTGAGCAGACAGGAACAGATGTGGAGGCCTCCCTTTCTCACATCCCAGGACAGGACTTTTGACCTATGTCTCATTCAGATAGAAATGGTACTCATATTGAACAAGGAAATCAAGACTAAATAGACATGATAACTAGATACATTCCCCATTAAGAACTTTGAGGTGCATGCCACATTTATACCACAAAATACCAACAAATCAGTTTCAGTTGTGTCGAGATACAGAACAAGTCCCTGAACAGAGGCAGTAGAAAACTGCCTACGAATGCTTCTTTTCTACCTTCCTAAAAGATAGGCCAGATTCAAACCCTTAGCCAGTCCGAGTTTCGACTTCCCTCCGAAAGTCCCAGAGACAGTGAATACCATCTAGAAGCCATTCCCCCAGATACAGGACAAGTCTCTTAGAGATTCTTGATAATATACATCAGTATTCCATTCATACAATCCCCTAAAAGTTAAAGAGGAAGGAAAGAACCATTCAATGTCCTTCAGGAGGATTTTGGCGAAACAACAAAATCGACAGATTAAACACATTGGACCCTCTGACCTTTCAGGGGTACCAAGGAAGGAGAAGTTAGGCCACATCCAGCCCTTCTCACAATCCACCATCAGTGACCAGTCCCAGCTTACTGGTCTATCATTCATTTAACATTTTTTTTTCCTCCCATCACACCAAGGCTATGCCTTCCAGGTAGTTAGAACTCTTAGCCTTAATTTTTAGGTGATTAGCAATACATTCAAAAATTTTTTAAGAGACACAGAAATTTCACTAAACAATTTTAAACAACAAAGATACATATTTAAGCAATAAGGACAGGTCAATTTACAGAAGCAGAGACAGCATACAATTTAAACCATAGCCTTGGGTAAACATATTATCTAGAGTCCTTGGGTAACATAGGTTATACTTAGGCATGTCCTGGGTCTCCAGAACACTGAACTAGAGCCCTCTAAGACCAGTATGAAACCAGTTTCTACCTGAAATAATTGTACATTACTTTAGAAATTGGATTACTGCTATCCTGGCATAGCTGCTAAATTTCAAAATGGTCACAATTTTCCTGCTGGGGAAGTCAAGAAGCAATCCATAGCTATTCACATGTAAACTTAACTATCAACTTCCTGGTGGTACTTGCCTCAGGGCGGGAAATTTCAAAAGAGCTACTTTAAATCGCCTTGGGAAACCAGCCTGTATTTCTTTGTCAGGTTCATCTCCACCATTTTTAAGGCCAAAGCAGTCTCGGGTTTTTATTCTGTACACAGAAAAAGATCAAGTTCAGCTCAAAACTATGCACACTCGTTTTTAAACTGGCCTTTTCTCTTTACATGTGCACAGAAATCCTGGATGCATTTATAAATTTGTAAAAGCTTTTCAATTACAAGAAGGACTTTAATTTTAGAATACTTGGGGAGGGGGCATCCACACTGGATCGCCACGTGCTCCTTCTTCCCTTCCCCACATCCTGCTTTTGGGGGAAGTTTCAGCAAATGACTCAGATGGTGTATTTTTCCCAAAGTCATGCTTAATAGAAAAAGACATTTTAAGTTTTTCCCTATTTCGCTTTCTAAAGCAATGGCTAGCACCCAAGGTTATCTTAGCCAAAGTTTGAAGTTCCAAACATGTTCTCCGGTAATTTTTAAACAAAACATTAAGTAATTTCATTGTGGGAGAGCTTATAGCTCTGCCCTCTCCTGCCACCTTTGAATCTCTCCACACCAGAGGCAGATTCGGCAGTGGGATTTCATTTCTTAGTACAGATTTTAGATTCCAAACAAAAATTAAGATATTAATTTGAACAAGAAACCACATTGAGGTGACCATGGCACTCTTTTTTATTAAGACCGTGATTGCTAATTTATTAAGCATTAAAGATATCTTCTTAAAAATAGTATTAAATAAATCTGAGAGGCAGGCACACTTTCTGCCCCATCTGCATTTCCTTAGTAAAACTCCGCCTTAAAACTCCACCCCTGAAATCCCAGCCTGCCTCAGTGAGCAGACATTCCTTTTGTGATTGACTAAGTCAGAGGGAGGGGCCTTTGTTGTTCCAAGATGGCGGCCCCCAGGGGCACGGCATGCCATGCGGCCAACATGGCAACTGCCAAGTCAGGCAGCTCAACATTGTGGCTGTCTAAACTGTTCTCTGACAGAAAAGATGATTTCCTCATTCTCACAATAAACAAGGGAAGAGCAAACCAAAATCTCTAAAAGATAGATGGCCAACATTATATTGCAGAACTTTAAACCATGTTTTTTTCTGCCTAGGGACTACTGGTGGAAAGCTGATTTCAAAGGAGCCACCTTTTGGCTGCTTGACCTTTTCTGGGAAGGTCGGCTAGCAAAAGGTGTAGGCATTTAAATGCAAACTAACATTCCTAAGATGGCTGCTGGCAGGAATTGGATTACCTTCCTGCTAGGGGAAGGGCGTGTCTACCCATCCCTCCACTAAAAAAGGTGTAGCTTGAAACTTTTTAACGGCAAGAAAAAAAGACCTTAAACTTTCAGAGCTTTAAATCTTAGGTAGCAAATTAAATACTTAGCATTTTTCAAATTAATACCTTTACATTTAAGGATACATTTCAAATAAAATATAAGGCATTTTCAATTAACTTCTATCATCTTGACTTCATACTAGGCATATTCAGATAGCCACACAAAGGAGGGGAGAAGGCAGGCCCCCTACCTCCACATTCACACACTTTTACCAGACATTCATTCAGAGTTTAAACAATAACAACTTCCTAACTCCTGAGGGAGCTCTACAGCTTCCCCCAAACTTCTTGAAATGATCCATCACAATACCCAAAGGAGCAGTCTGAGTCCATCATAATGTCCATCCAGCAAGTCCACAAAATAAAACAGAAACTCAAACAACTAAAGGACCCCAAAAAGTACAGCCTTCCAACTCCATGGAGGCAAAAACCGAAAGCTAGATAATGGCTGTGCACCAACCAGTGGGAGCGACCCGCCTTTTCTCAGATTGAGGGGTTCCTACAGACCTTCCGACTCTGCGGAAGCAAAATTGCACCCCTTCAGATGGAGGATCGATGTGTCCCCCAACTCCTCCCGCCCTTGATCCCCCTGTGCGTCCATGTTAGTTCATGCGGGCGATTATGATTACAGATTTCAGAAGTGAGCTCACACAGGACAGATACAAAACACACAGCAACACAAACACCTACCACGGTCAGTCAGGCCCTCTGGACTGGGGGTCCCTCGATGGTGTTGGGGAACCTGGATGAGCCCCCAAATGTTGTGCCCAGATTTCAAGATCCCCAAGAAAACCACACCAGGGAGCTGGCCAGTCCGATGCAAAAGCAGAGGGTCCTTTATTGAGCTAGCTCAGCTCCACCTCCTGGCCAACGCAGCGACCGGAAGCAGAGTGCCCCCTCCATGGGAAAAACAGGGTTTTAATAGGGGATAGAGTGAGGGGAGGGGAGCTGACTGTGGGCCCTGCCGATTGGCCAGGCGCCAGTCGGGTCTTCTTACACAGGATGTGGTCATCTCTATGGCGCGCACGTCCCTTGATTGTCATTGGTTAGTTTAAAGAAATCCCGGGCGTGGCCAGCAGGGGCCTGGGCTTCCAGGAAGAAGGTACTCTTCTGAGCACATGGAGGCTGCCCCAACATGGAGGGTACGGGGCAAGATGGAGGGCATAGCCCTCGCCCTTTCAATAGACTTCCAGTGTATCATATCAGTAAGCTCAGAATCTTGGTTTGTCCATATACTGATTATGCTGGGTTTGATCCTATGGTTATATTGAGGGTCCATCAGCTCTCTACACTGTAAATGTACCTTTCTTCCTTTAGAGTTAAAATTAACTGTACAGTGATATCCTAAGGCCTTTTCACTATCTGCTTTCAATGACTTGTTACTCAATGTTCTTAGCCTCCAATAATGACCTATGCTTGTACTTGTTATTATACTGGGCAATGTAAAATGCTGACTTATTAATTCTATCATTTTTTTTTCTACATGTATTAGCTAATATTGAAGTATGGTAGCAACCATCAAGTAGAAACTGTAGCTTAACTCTAACCCTGCTGTTTGGCTTAACAATAGAAAAGTTACTTTGATTTTCTGAATTGTATAAATCATCCCATTCGATTGAATGACTATCCCATTGATTGTTATCATACTGGTCTTAGAGAGCACATTCTACTGTACCTGGAAACAGGACAGCACAATTACCCTAAATTGTTTTAGTGGCCACAGGTGGTGCGTTCCAGCTGACTCAGTGGTCCCGAGACCAGGACAGCACAATTACTCTAAATTGTCCTGACAACTCAGTGGTTGGGAGACCCGAGGGCTCTAGATAATGTGTTTCTATCAACTCAGTGATCCGGAGGCCCAAAAATGTAATTTAGATAACATGCCTAAGTTTAACCCAGGTTACCCAAGGACTCTAGATAATGTATTTCTGTCAATTCAGTGACCCTGAGACCCAAAACTGTAATTAACATGCTTAATTCTGCATCTGTAATCTGCTTTTTTGCGAGCCAGGTGCCTCATTCCAAACCCTGAGATGTAATCCATACCTTTGTGATTTTTGCCTATATAAGTCTGGTTTTGCCACCATCTTATTGCTATGAGATTTGGGAATGGCCCCTCATAGTCCTGGATTGCAATAAATGTGACTCTTTAATTCGACTTCTTGAGGCGTCCTTCTGTGATTCGCGGGGTACATTACAACAATATTCTTCTATTTTAAAAAAGCTTCTATCCCTCCTCTTCTCTCCATCCCCTTTCACTATGGACTCAATAATTCTTTCCTTTCTTTTTCTTTTGCTATCCAATGTGATATGAGCTTTGTTCCTTCTTTACATTCTAAGATTCTTTCCTTTATCATTTCCTGTCTCTTTCAAAAATTTCTTTAGCCACATTGAAAGGTAGGTCTTCTGACAACACTTTTTCTTAGTTTGCCTTAATCTAAGAATATCTTGATTGCCCCTTAATTCCTAAAATATATTTTTGCAGGCTGTAGGATTTATGGTTGACAGTTCTTTTCTTTTAGCATTTTAACAATCTTGTGCCACTTCTTTCTGGCTTCAGTGGTTTCTGATTAAAAAAATCACTGTAATTTGATTTTTTTTTTCACTCTCAGCAAGGTGTAATTTGTCTCTTACTGCTTCCAATACTTTTATTTATTTATTTATTTATTTATTTATTTATTTATTTATTTAATTTTGTCTTTAGTGTTCAGAAGTTTGACTAAGATTGTAACCGGACAATCAATGGGTCCAGGCTGCCTGTCACTACTTGAGCCAATTCAGCAGAGACAGGGTTGAAACATATATTCCAATAATGCCAGCAGTATGAGAGAACAGAAGGTCACCCACAAAAATCTGCTCTGCACCCCTACTATAAACCAGCTGCTTATATTGGGTAGAAGGACGAATATTACTTGGGGAAGTAGGCAAAGGGGTATGCCAAATAGGCAATTTACAGGTAATGTGGGCTGGGGATTTGCAAAGGCTTGCGGGTATGCAAAAGGCTGGGGGTCTTCAAAGGGCTGGCAATATGTAAAGGGTTGGAGGCTCTAGTTTCTGCAACAAGGTTGCTAATCTTTCCATGATAATAGGCAACTCCCAGATATAGAGGATGGGCGAAATTTCCAGGTGAGCTCCCAGGTCCCTTGTGCAACTCCAAGCCAGGTTAGAATGTGCTTTCTTTAATCAGAATATAACAACCATGGTTAACAGAGCATGACTAATATTTCTTACAATTATAGCTGGTCCCCAATATTCTATTTCTGCCCCTATCAAGATGTGTCTTGGCATAAATCTCTTTAGGTTTATTTACTGCTAGCATACCTTTCCTTTATTTTGAATCCACTGACCACTATATAAATGCAAATTCCCTTGGGAAGGGCCCACATTAAATAGATTTGTCATTAATTGCCCTAACCTGTTTGGCTCAGTGGATAGAGCGTCGGCCTGCAGACTGAAAGGTCCCAGGTTTGATTCCAGTCAAGGGCATGTACCTTGGTCGTGGTCACATCACCAGTAGGAGGTGTGCAGGAGGCAGCTGATTGATGTTTCTCTCTCATCGATGTTTCTAACTCTATCCCTTTCCCTTCCTCTCTGCAAAAAAAATCAATTAAAAATATATAAAAGATTTGTCATTAATTTAAGTTGAATCAAAGAAATGTGTCATCCACTGTGGGACCTGGGGGGAGCCAGGCAAAGGGCATAGAAAGAGGAGGTGGGATCTAGAGAAATAAAACTTTCCCCTACATGGGTTTTGCTGTTAGCCTTGAGTACCCAGAGGCCTGACCTTTAATCAGAACCTCAGATCTTATGCTGATTGCTGTTGAACTGACAAGTGTTTTGACACAGCCCCACAAAGATTTCTCACTGAGGTGTCTATCCTGTTTGTCCTCCTGAGGACAGTGTTAAATAAATCAATGGAAGTAGTCAAGTCCCAACATGCTGGCTGGGAGCCTCTGTTTTGTGGCATTTTAGTAATACAAACAATCAGATTTCCAAAATATAGTGCATTATTCCCAGGCTAACATAGCAGTCCCTGAGACCAGTTTGGTGTTAAAGCAGAAAAAAAAAAATGGTTGCCAGCTATAGAGTGCCATATATATATATATATATATATATATATATATATATATATATATATATATATATATTATAATTGTAAGAAATATATATATAACATTTTTTTTCCTGTCAAAGATTGGGAGTCTGGCCTTTCACAAATCCTCAAGATTTGAATCTAAGTTCTATTTTACCAATTTAGGCTTGTTGAGACAGGTGTTTTGGAAATATTACCCCAATTGCACTTCTTTCTCCAGGAATAATTAATGTACTATGTATTTTCACAGGTGAGAATTTTAATAAAGTTACTGTTCATTTGGAGAACACAGACAAATTAATTTTTGATGGCCCCAAGACTGGTAAAATTACCACATATGTCAGTGCTTATTTTTGATATATGGCCTGGATTAAGTCCCAGATGCCTAGGGATACAGGCAGTGGAAAATGTGAGATAAGGTAGAGCTTGACATCTGCATCTCTACCATGAGCTTCATTTGAGGTGTCAGTTAGGATGCAAGTCATTAATGCACACTGAGAGCCCACTATATGTCAGGTATGGCGGGATGCAGAATGGTTAAGATAGAGACTCTGCCTTGTAACATGTCAAGGTGATGTAAAAATGCTCTACCAATCCTACCTGGCTACACAGTCACCCCAAGAGTAGAATTATCAGGGGCTCATCTAAGCTTCATTTTCTTGGGAGGCCCTTATGCCTTGAGGAATTGGCGTTTTAACTCTTGGATGCTACTGGCACAGGGCAAGGAGCAGGAGAAGGAGTGGGTCTCTCAGGCTTGTCAGGTTGCGATGTATTTCTTCTTTGCTGCCAACATCATCAAGAAGAGGTCAGGATGAGTGGTTAACAACATGGCTTCCCGTGTACCTCAGCTCACCTTCCATCTCCTCTTCTTTGTGCTCTTACTTTGTCCTAAATATATATAGTTAAGATTCCCTTGGAGAAACAAGGGAGACATTGAGATGGAAGGAATTTGACTCAGAACCCCTTCTGTACCTGTTAACTACCTTCATAGTTTCCTTCTTTGCTTCATTATAATCCTGAGAGTAGAGCCAACATCTAGGGCCCTTGAAGCAAAAACTGTAAAGGAGTACCCTAAGCTGGTTTGGTTCGGTGCATGGAGCATCGGACTGCGGACCGAAGGGTCCCAGGTTCAATTCCAGTCAAGGGCACATGCCTGGGTTGTGGGCTCAATCCCCAGTTGGGGGTGTGCAAGAGGCAGCCAATCAATGATTCTCTCTCATCATTGATGTTTCTATCTCTCTCTCCCTCTCCCTTCCTCTCTGAAATCAATAAAATATATTTTTTAAAAAAACTGTAAAGGAGCAGTGGCCAGGGATAGTTATCTTTCTTATTTCCCAATTTGATACAGTACCCATCATATACATAAAGTGAGATAAAGCTGCAATAAACTTGTGATGTGACCTTAAAATATATGAGAACACTCTGGAAATGGTCCCAGGTGAGTCAGCTTAGCCTTAAAGAAGGCTCACAATGCAGTGGTCGGCAAACTCATTAGTCAACAGAGCCAAATATCAACAGTACAATGATTGAAATTTCTTTTGAGAGCCAAATTTTTTAAACTTAAACTATATAGGTAGGTACATTGTTATTAACTTAATTAGGGTTCTCCTAAGGCTTAGGAAGAGCCACACTCAAGGGGCCAAAGAGCCGCATGTGGCTCGCGAGCCGCAGTTTGCCGACCACGGGTAGTGGGCTTACCCTAAGGCTTGCTACAGCAGGGTTGGCCTTTCTTTTTTGGCACCATCTGGCCTTGACTGAGCTGTTTGAGGCACAAGCCCTGCATTCATGTCCCCTCCACTCTAGTGACTTCTGGGTTGTCACTTTCTTATTCTTTGACTGTTACTTCTCAGTCTAGTTTTCCTTCTCACATCTCTATGTTTTCCCTTCTTTTTTCATCTTGAAGCTTTTTTTCCACCCTGTTTTGTCTTTCTTCCTTTCCATTCCTTTTTCTTTCTGTTCTCATTCAAACTCCTGTCTATCCTGGGTTTCCTATTCTCTGGCATCTCTCTGTGTCTTCACTTCCTTCCCCCTTCTGTTCCCATTTCTTCCTTTCCCTTCTCTCTCTCTCTCTAACATTATTTTTTGCAACAGAGTATCTCCATTCCTCTTCCCAGTTCCCAGTTTGTCTCATTTATTTATTTAAAATATAGTTTTATTGATTTCAGAGAGGAAGGGAGAGGGAGAGAAAGATAGAAACATCAATGATGAGAGAGAATCGTTGATTGGTTGCCTCCTGAACACCCCCTACTGGTGATCAAGCCTGCAACCCAGGCATGTATCCTTGATTGGAATCGAACCTGGGACCATTCAGTGCACAGGTCAATGCTCTATCCACTGAGCCAAACTGACTAGGGCCCCGGTTTGTCTTATTTAAAATTAAAATGGATGGGAGCCCAATTCCTTAGACTACTAATATAAGATGGAGAGTTGGAACAGTCTCCCTAGGAATTACTTCTACCAAAATCCTCAGGGAGTTACATATTAGCTACAAGGACACAAAGCATGTATGTAGGTGTGAGTGTCAGAACCATGTTATGAGTGGAGAGTGAAGGACTGGTAGAGCTTCATCGCTAACCCCCAAATGTGGATCTGGAGCCCATTCCAAGGCCAAACTTGCTACTGAAATAGAGGAGCCAGTGATCCAAAACAAAGTGCAAGCTAATTCCCCAAAGGAATCATGGCAAAACAGGCCATTTTTATGGAGAGGTCCTGGCAGGTCAGCTAGCACAGCAAGGAGAAGTATCTGATGGAGAGAGGGTACATGCAGGCTCCCTTTGTCTGCTTAGCAAATAAGGGCCAGGCCTGAAAATGGCTTGGATTTCTAAATGAATTTCCTTGGGCTTATAGTTATAGCTCTCCCATTTAAGGGCTCGATGGGCCTATGTATCTTTGCACGCACAGATTCCAAGGGGTGACCAGAAGTGCATGAGTAAAGCAGTCACAGGAGCAGAGAATCATTGAATATATGAACAAAGGAGTTCACTCATTATGCTCAGAAATTTTGAAAATAATAATAGCATCAAAGTACTGCTTATTGTTCACTATGAACCAGCTATATGTGTTGTTGTGTTGTTTTTCAGGAGGAAATGAAGCTCAGAGAAGTTCATTAGCTTGCTTCAGGAGACAGCAATGTGTGTCTAAAATGGCTTTTAAACAGTTGCCTGGCTTACAATCAGTGTTAGGAAATGGGACAGAATATAGAGTAACATTACTACTAGGGGCACTGGGATGTAAAATTGGGATTAGGGTGAGGCAAGTAAGGCACCTGGGGTGCCAACTTTAAGGAAGCATTTTTCTTAGGTGCTGAACCTGCACTTGCACAATGCTGAGAGTGCCTCCTTAAAATATGAGCCCTAGGCACCTCACCACCTCATCATCACCCCAGGCCTGCTTGGATGGATCACTTTGTATAGAACTGGAGAAAAGACTCAAGGTAGGAAATGAGTTTACATCTGAATAATGCATTTTAGTTGAAGTTGCTACAATTTATTCTAATTGAGCATCCAGGATGCAAATTAGAGGATTATTATATTAGCCTTGAAGGTTAATTGCTGTAACATACAACTTCAATGTCTTGTCTTAGGAATTTAACATAGTAAAAGGTTTATTTCTCACTCCATTATCCAGTAAGATGTTTGGTTGGTAGCCTTCCGCATGGTAATTCTGGGAACCAGTTTCTTCCCATTGTCTTCTAGAGCCTTGGTGTCCTCTACTAGAGCTTCTGCATCCAACCAGGAAATGAGGGGAGAGGAATGTGTTGAGGATCTCAGAAGAGATTTTATGGGCCTGACTTAGAAGTAATACACATCCCTTCCATCCACATTCTATTGGCCAGAATGCAGACCTATGGCCCTACCTACCTGTAATGTAGACTTAAAGGAAGTCAAAGGATACAGGTAACAGTGGTGGTGAAAAATTAGCTTGTCTCTATCACAGAGATGCAACACAGGAGGTTGCATCTATGTGCTCATATGTGCAGTGAGCGCACAATGACACAGCATGAAAATTGAAGTCACAGGTAGAGTTAATCATTGACAAAGCTGGGATTTGAATTCAGTTACACCTGACCCTAAGTAGTACTATTACAATTGTACTAATAATTAGAGCTAATAATTTCTGAGCATTTACCATGTCTCAGGCATTATTTTAAGTGTCTTGCATAGGCATCAAGTGATTAATCCTTACAAAACCCCAAGTAGATAGATGCTATTAGTATCTTTGTTTTTTGTATGAAGAAACCAAAACCCAGATGGGTTAAACAAAAATTTGTTCAAGGTCACACAACTGGTGAGTAATAAATCCAGGACTGGAACTCACATTCTTACCCAATATTTTGTGCATCTGAGGACATACGTGAAATAAGAGATTTAGTTCTTCCCCTGGAAACAATTGATTGCTTTCTAGTTTGAGAAGTGAGGCATCCACACCCTATATAATAAAAGTCTAATATGCTAACTGTCCAGTTGACTGGTCAGCTGTTCAACCAATCAAAGTGTAATATGCTAATGATATTTATGCTAAGGCTGCTTAACTGCTAAGGCTGCTTAACTGCTCACTATGATGTGCACTGACCACCAGGGGGCAGACAGTTGACCAGTGGTTGGCTTGCTGCTGGAGTCTGGCCTATTGGGACTGAGAGAGATGGGCCAGACACACCCTAGAGCCTTCCCGTGGTCCCTCCCTGGCTGGCCAACCTCCCGCATCTCTCCCCAGCCCCAATCAGTTGGACATTCCCTGAGGGCTCCCAGATTGGAAGAGGGCATAGATTGGGCTGAGGGACCCTCCTGAGTGCATGAATTTTGTGCACCAGGCCTCTAGTTTTATATATTTAGATAAAAATATGATACACTATGATTAAGGATAAGAATGTGGCTCTGACCGGTTTGGTTCAGTGGAAAGAATGTTGGCCTGCGGACTGAGGGGTCCCGGGTTTGATTCCGGTCAAGGGCATGTACCTTGGTTGCAGGCACATCCCCAGTGGGGGGTGTGAAGGAGGCAGCTGATCGATGTTTCTCTCTCATCGATGTTTCTAACTCTCTATCCCTCTCCCTTCCTCTCTGTAAAAAAATCAATAAAATATATTTTAATAAAAGGATAAGAATGTGTGGTGTTTGTTCTATGAGCAGAGATTCATGAAATTGGTAAGACTGTAATAGAATTTTGAAGGTAGTGGGTATTTTTTTTTTGGTAGTATTTTTAATCATAGTTTTAATATTGCTCTAAATTGTGGCTTATATAATTACCTTCTTTAAAAATATGTGCTGAAATGTCCCATTGAGGAAATAGTAGCAACTGCCCTGATAGTGCAAGGATGCAGAAAGTTATACCTCTTCTTGGCAAGACAGACAGAAAAAAATATCCCTTAAGAAAATGCTGTAACACTTAGGTTTACACTCCTAAGAATTGAAACAAGGTCTTCAAACAAAACTTTGTATACTAATGTTCATAGTATTACTATTCTCAATGGCCAAAAGGGAGAAACAGCCCAAATGTCAATCAACTGATGAATGGGTATGCAAACTGTGATATACCGATACAATGGAATATTAATCAACCATAAAAGGAAGGAAATTCTGATATATGCTACAACATGGATGAACCTTAAAACCATTATGCTAAATGAAAGAAGCTAGACCCCAAAGGCCACATATTATATAATTCCATTTATCTGAAATAGCCTGAATAAGTAAATCCACAGAGACAGAAAGCTGATTAGTGGCTGTCAGGTGCTAAGGTAAGGAAGGAACAAAGATTGGCTGCTTAATGGATATGAAATATTCCTTTGGGATGATGAAAATGTTCTGGAAGTAGATAATGGCAATGCTTACACAACACTATAAATATACTAAGTGTCACTAATGGTAAATTTTGTTATGTGTATTTCCCTACAAGAAAAATCATAATTCTCACATACTTGAAAGGAAGGACTTCAAGAGCTTATAAAATAGAATCTGAATTAGCCTTGAGAATATTATGCTAAGTGAAATAAACCTGTCACAGAAGACAAAACTTATATGACTCCACTTATATGAAGTATCTTTTTTCCATTTTATACATGTTATTTTTATTATTTATTTTTAATTTTATTTTTCAGTTACTGTTTACATTCAATATTGTATTACATTCAATTTGTATTAGTTTCAGGTGTACAGCATAGTAGTTAGACAATTATATACTTTATAAAATGTTCCCTCTAATAGTTCCAGTACCCAACTGGCACCACACAAACTTATTACAATATTATTGACTATATTTCCTATGCTGTATTTTACATCTCCATGACTATTTTGTAACTACCAATCTGTGCTTCTCACTCCCTTCACCATTTTTACCTAGTCCACCAAACTCCACTCCTCTAGCAAACATCAGTCTGCTTTCTATATATATGAGCCTGTTTCTGTTTGTTTATATTTCTCTTTAGATTAAACATATAAGGGAAATCCTATGGTATTTGTCTTTTTCTGATTGACTTATTTCATTTAGCATAATACTTCTAGGTCCATTCATACTATTGCAAATGGTGAGATTTCATTATTTTTATGGCCGAGTACTATTTCATTGTATATATGTACCGCATCCTCTTTATTCAATCATCCATTAATGGGCACTTGGCTTGCTTCCATAGCTTAGCTATTGTAAATAATGCTGCAATGAACATATAGGGGGCATATATTCTTTTGAATTAGTGTTTTGAGTTTCTTTGGCTACAGACCCATTAGTGGCATCGCTAGGTCATAAGGCAGTTCCATTTTTAATTTTTTAGGTACCTCCATACTGTTTCCCATACTGTCTGCACCATCTTCATTCCCACCAAAAGTGCACAAGGGTACCCTTTTTTCCATATCTTTGCCAACATTTGTTGTTTGTTTATTTTTCTTTATTATAGCCATTTGATAGGTATGAGGTGATATTTCATTGTGGTTTTAATTTGCATTTCTCTGATGATTAGTGACACTGAGCATCTTTTCATATGTCTATTGGCCACTTGTATGTCCTCTTTGGAGAATTGTCTATAGAGGTCCTTTGTCCATATTTTATTTGGATGTGTGTGTGTGTGTGTGTGTGTGTGTGTGTGTGTGTGTTGAGTTGTATGAGTTTTTTATAAATTTTTGGTATTAACCCCTTATCAGATGTATCATTGGTGAATATGTTTTCCCCATCAGTGGGTTGTCTACCCATTTTGTTGATGGTTTCCTTTGCTGTGAAAAACTTTTTAGTTTGATGTTTATTTATTTTTTTGTTTGTTTCCCTTGCCTGAGGAGGTATATCAGAAAACATATTACTAAGATAAATGACCGAGATTTTACTGCCTATGTACTCTTCTAGGAGTTTTATGGTTTTAAGTCTTACATTTATATATTTAATACATTTTGAGTTTATTCTTGTATATGGCGTAAGAACATGGGCTAGTATCCTTTTTTTTCATGTCCTGTCCAATTTTCCAACACCATTTATTGAATAGATTGTCTTTACCCCTTTGTATGTTCTAGGCTCTCTATTCTGTTCCATTGATCTATGTTTATTTTTTATGCCAGTACCACACTGTTTTATTTACTATGGCCTTGTAGTATAATTTGATAACAGGTAAGCATGATTTCTCCAACTTTGTTCTTCTTTCTGAAGATTGCTGTGGCTATTCAAGGCCCTTTGTGGTTCCATATGAGGTTTTGAATTCTCTGTTCTAGTTTTGTGAAATACACAATTGGCAACTTGACAGGAATTGCATTGAATCTATAGCTCTCTTTGAGTAGTATGGGCATTTTAACAATGTTAATTTTTCCTATCCATGAGCATGGTATATGCTTCCATTTATTTGTAACTTCTTCAATTTCTTTATGCAATGTCTTGTAATTTTTCAAGTACAGGTCTTTACCTCCTTGGTTAAATTCATTCCTAGGCATTTTTTGCAATATTAAATGGGATTGTTTTCTTAGTTTCTCTTTCTGATAGTTCATTATTAGTGTCTTTACCTCCTTGGTTAAATTCATTCCTAGGCATTTTTTGCAATATTAAATGGGATTGTTTTCTTAGTTTCTCTTTCTGATAGTTCATTATTAGTGTATAAATAATGCCACTGATTCTGGATAATTATTTTGTATTCTGCTACTTTATTGAATTTATTTTTCAGTTTTTTTATGGACTCTTTAGGGTTCTCTATATAGAGTACCATGTAAAAATGTAAGTAATGGCAGTTTTACTTATTTCTTTCCAATGTGAAGGCCTTTTATTTCTTCTTTTTCTCTGATTGTTATGGCTAGGACTTCTAGTAGTATGTTGAATAAGAGTGGTGAAAGTGGACATGGACATCCCTGTCATATTGTTGATCTTAAGGGAAATGCTTTCAGTTTTTCCCCATTGAGTATTATGTTAGCTGTGGGTTTATCATCCACTTATATGAAATATCTTAACAAGTCAAATTCATAGAGACAAAAAGCAGACTAGTTATTGCCAAGGGCTGGTTTGGGGATTTGTTGTTTTTTATGTATAGAGTTTCAATTTTGCAAAATGTAAAACTTCTGGAGATGTGATACGCAACAATGTGAATATACTTAACACAGAACTGCAAATTTAAAATGGTTAAGATGGTACATTTTATGTTATATATTTATCACCACAACTAAATGTATATATTCTGAAGTATGGAATGGAATCCTGAGGATTCTGGTTCTACGAGAGGTTCCTATATAAAAAAGATAATTATTTCAAAACCTGTGATCTAGTCTTTTAGGAGAAAAGTTTATTTTCTCACCCATATCTACTATTGATGTTGCCTGAAAATGGGTTGTACTCAGAATTGTCTGCATCTATGTTTATATTTTCCTGTAGCTAATGGAGAGCCATGGATGAATTCACGTGTTAACTGCAGAGTAGAGCCTTAATGGCTGGAAGGCCTCTTTTATTTCCCTTCCTTTCCTTCCTCATCTTTCTGTGTGATTTACTGCTCATATATTCTTCCACCAGGAGAAAGGTTGAGCAAAAACCAGTTGATATTTTTCCTTGTTCCTTGCTAAGAAGGTTAATTGTGGGGAGAGGAGAGTGACTGTTACTCCAGATTATGTGTGGATTTCAGTAATAGAGGCGGGTGGGATTATAAATGGTTACACGCATCCTTTACAAGAACACTCATCAGAGAGCTCTGTCCCATATTGTAAAGGATGAAGAGTGGTACATTGCCTAAAATGGAGCATCTGGGAAAGTATGTGTGCTTTGGAGTCCAGCAGCCCTTTGCTCAACCACTAATAATATGTGTGAACTTGGACTTGTCACTTAATGTCCATAGGCCTAATATTTCCCATCTGTTAGGGGTTGTACTTTGTGGAGCTGTTTTGAGGGTGACATGAAATAATACATGTAAAGGGATTAACTAAATTCTGGCATATGGAAAGTCAGCAATAAATGTTAGCTATTTTCAGTATGGTTTTACTTGCAAGGAGAAGAATTCAGACACAATAATACAATTGATCAGTACAGTTCACATTAGCTTCTTTCTACTCTAAATCATTCAACATCCACTTCTACCTCCCAGCCTGAGTAAGAGAACTTTCTTAATTATTTTTCATTTTCTATTTGTCTCCTCTCTATCATAAAAAAAGTTATTGATTATCTAGTTAATTCAGAGCTACAGGTGTTCTTCACTGAATACTCCCATACTCAGGCTTTTCCATTTCTTCTTTCAAGCTGCTTGCAACATTCCCAATATCAAGATTTTCTTTCACACCTTTATCCATTCTTTCCAGTTTTCCAAATGACTCCTGTAACTGACCTGCATGAAGTCAAAAGTTATTGCAAAAACTCTTTGGGTCCGGCTGAAGTGGCTTAGTTGATTGACTGTCATCCTGTGCACCAAAAAGGTTGCCGGTTCAGTTTTCACTCAGGGCACATACCTGGGTTGTGGGTTTGATCCACAGTTGGGGCACTTATGGAAGGCAACCAATCAATGTTTAGCACATCAGTGTTTCTCTTTCTCCTTGTGTGTGTGTGTGTGTGTGTGTGTGTGTGTCCGCAAGTTCTCAGATGAAGATTAAAAATATAAAAAACCTTTTTGGGTAGCAACTTTCCAAACAGGTAACCCCTCTTCACACTCTCTCAAAACCTCCAGTTTATGCAAAATGTTCCTTCTTTACTTCAGCGGATTTCGGATTGCATCTGTGCACTTTTTCCACATCTTTCACCATGCAAGCAGTTATGCTATTCATACACATCATTAGCATTTGTCTAGATCAGGGGTCCTCAAACTTTTTAAACTGGGGGCCAGTTCACTGTCCCTCAGACCGTTAGAGGGCCAGACTATAGTTTTTTTTAAAAAAACTATGAACAAATTCCTATGCACACTGCACATATCTTATTTTGAAGTAAAAAAACAAAACGGGAACAAATGCAATATTTGTATTTGCATGTGGCCCGCGGGCCGTAGTTTGAGGACCCCTGGTCTAGATGGTAGGTGCCTCAAGGGCAGGGATCATAACTGATGGTTCATCTTTTCAACAGATGAAACAGACCATGATATACACGCAGAACCATCTCTAAGAAAACATCTCTGAGAGCCAGACAAGAAGTGTGCAGGTATTTTCAATTCAGACTTGGTTCAGACAAGAAGGGCCAGCTAGTACTCAGCAACATAAATCCAAAGTCCTCATGCCTTCACTGGCATCTCTTCACTGACAAAATGAAAATCACACTGACAGTTGACTGTTAAGGAGGAGGGAAAATCCTCTTCCCAGGTTTAATTCAGATGCAGTCTCTACCACTGGCTAAGGTAGGAGAAGGGCTTCCGCTACAATTACTAAGTGGCTGTGTGTTCTTGGGCAAGTTTCTTAATCTTTCAACTTTCTCCTTTGTACACTGGTGATAATAATAATAGAACCTACTTTACAAGAATTGTGAGGTTTTACATAATGGGTAAGTCAATTAGTACTGGGTCTGGAACTAATGACCTACTCAATAAATGTTTATGATGCTACCGCTGCTGCTGATGACAGTAAGAGGACTTGCTTTGTAGAAGTTTTGTCTCATCCTTTTGTACTGAAAATTACCAACCAGGCAATCATTTCAACCAGACTACCTTTCTGCCAGGCAGAACGAACACGTATGAATCTTGGACTGGATTTTTTTGGAGTGTGTATGGGGGAAGGGGGAAGCAATCTCTCAGTGTCCCTTCTGGGGGGTTATTGCCTGGGGGCATTGTTAAGTTTGTTGTCTGATGGTATAGTTGAAGTGGATAGCTTTACTAATTCCCCAAAAACCTATGCTACTATCTTTGGTATGTATAGTCTAGTCTTTGCAAGCTCTACTAGTAAGTAAGATCCTGAGACTCTAGCCTGGGCAGTGGACAAACTGACTCAGGCAAGTAAGGTCAGGGTCCCCTAACCACTCACTACATTCTTTTCTGGAAAAATAAAACAAGCATAAGGCAAACTCTTTTGCCATTTAAGGTAAAGTTGAGATTGAATTATTAAGTTTAATCTAACAACTTAATGAGACATAGTCTTTGTCCTTGAGAATATTTCTCATAGTTAAAAAGCAATCTGTCACCTTTCTCTCCTTCTCTCTCTCTCTCTCTCTCTCTCATCTCTCTCTGTCCATTATTAATTTTATTAATTTGTTTATAACAGGGGTTTTTTAATTATACATATAGGCAATAGCAAAAACACAAAAATTAAAATTCATAAGCAACCTCCCTAACACAAGCATTGCTACTATTTTGTTATGTGTCCTCCTTGCAGCTTGCTTTTGCATAGTGGCATTCATATTGAAACAGGGTAATGTTATAGGAGGAAAACAGGCTGTGGGGTCAGATAGACCTGGGTTTGTGTCCTGGCTTTGTCACTCATGAGTTGTGTAAGTTTGGCCTGCTTTCTTAATCTCTCTTGGCTTCTACTTCCTCATCCATACAATGAAAATGAATAACACTTCATAGGGCTATTGTAAGGAAGCTTTCATATAATCATCTCATTCCCCCACTGGTTGGTGGTGCCTCATTCACTCATTTATTCATTCAATAAAGAATGTCGAATGCCTACAATATACATCTTTTCATATATATCTAGTAATTTCTATACAAGGACCTATTTGAGTATGATTTATTTTTTGTTGTTGTTGATTTGCTCATTTTTTCTTACACCACCATGTTTTAGCTGTTGTAGCCTTACAATATCTGGGTGGGTCCCTTCTCATTACTCTTCTCTTTTCCCCCTATTATTGCATTATCGCCTGTTATTTTTTTAATTAACAATAAAGTATTAAGTTTATTTAATCACTTATTTTAATATTTAGTAACCTTTAATAAATAAATAAAAGGTTCTTTATGGTTCTCTTTTAATTTGTGTAAAATTTTAGAAAATGGCAAAGTATTTGGGGTCAGCTAAGAATCTTTCTCAATATTCTGCCCACTTAAAATGAGTCTTAACTCTCATTTTCCAGATGAGTAGAAAGGAAGTCACAGGAGCATAATCACAGACCTAGCCTTGAACCCTTACTTTACTACTTACTACTAATTTGACCTTAGACAGTTTCCTCATCTGTAACATCAGGATAGTAATTCATAGCTTGTGGGGTTCCCATGAGGTTTAAATGAGGGAATGCTTATAAAAAGCTCATGGCACATACAAAGTATGCAGTAAAAAAGAGCTAATTAAAACCAAAGTGATTTTGTTTTTAACTCAAAGAGGTTAAGTAACTAATCCAAGGTAACACAGCTAATAAAGACAGATCTTGGACCCAAACCCAAATCTGTCTGACTCCAAAGCCCATGTTTTTCTTGTTATATCATATTGTCTCAGTATGAGTGAAAGCAAGCAAACAATCCAACGCATTGTCAAAGAAAACTGCCTAGTAGACACTCAATGGTTATAACCAATATGGTTTCATTTTTTAACTGAAATATAGTCCCTATCTTCCAAACTTATACCATCCTTCAAGCCTTGTTCTAGTGTAGCCTTTGGAGCTGGAAGAAAGTCTCATACCATTTATGAAGGCTATTCTAACTATTTCACTGAACTAGAAGCAGAATAGAGTACTAGGTAACAGAGGTTCCACACCACTTGGGTTTTATTCTAAGTGCTGCCACTTGCCAGGTGTGTGACCTTGGGCAAGTTCCCTGACTTCTCTGTGCCTGTTTTCCCATCTTTCATACTGGAGTAAAACTTATACCACACTCAATAGAGTTGTTGGGAGGATTAAAATAAGTATCTATATAGATAAAAGCCTAAGCGACTGTTACAGTGGAACGACTGGAATGACCGGAACGACTGGTCCCTATGATACACACTGACCATGGGGGGCAGATGCTCAACACAGGAGCTGCCCCCTGCTGATGAATACACTCCCACAGGGGGAGCACTGCTCAGCCAGAAGCTGAGCTCAGGACTGGCGAGCACAGCTGCAGTGGCGTCTGGAGCCTCCGCAGAACTGCCAAGCAGCAGCAGCAGGCACAGCTGACTGGGATGAGTGTGAGCCCCACAGCGCCTGGCCCTGGTTCAGGTTCCTCCCTGGCCGCTTGCCACTTGGCGCACTGCTACATCCCCCAAGGGGGCCCAGATTGCAAGAGGGTGCTGGCCGGGCTGATGCTCAATGCAGGAGGAGGGGGGAGGGGGCGCAGCAAGGCCTGGAGGTGCACATTATGGCCCAGGAATTCCAGGAACCGCAAGCCCAGAGCTCGCTTTCCAAAAAAAAAAAAAAAAAAAATTGGGGGAAAAAAAGCGGACGGACGCCACCACCCTGGCAAGAGCAGCTCCAGTGGGAAAAAGCCTCCCCAGGCCCTGCCCAGCCCAGCTGACACAACGCAAAGGACCATGCATCAACCATGGTGGCGCCCCCCACCCCATAGCCCCTTTGTCCCATGGCTTGCAGTGACTCACTGGTGACATGCAGGAAGTGTAGGACCTTTGACTCAAAAGCAGGTGTCCCACTGACAGCTGCTCCCCTTCTGGCTTCTGGCTTCTTTCTTCCTGCCCCCCCACCCCCCTTCATATACTACATGCACTCGGGGGCGTGGCTTCAGCCTCCCCAACCAATATCACTGCAGCACAGCCAAAGAGCGGCACAATACAGCCACCAGGGCTGGCTGGACATGGATTTGGCCATGTGACTGACATTCAAGTCCAGTTACACTAAGTGTTTACATTTGTAGGGAAGCTGGGCAGCCCGCTCCTGCCGCCTGCATTACCTTCTAGGCCAGCGGTTCTCAACCTGTGGGTCGCGACCCTTTGGGGGTGAACGACCCTTTCACAGGGGTCGCCTAAGACCATCGGAAAACACATATATAATTACATATTGTTTTTGTGATTAATCACTATGCTTTAATTATGTTCAATTTGTAACAATGAAAATACATCCTGCATATCAGATATTTACATTATGATTCATAACAGTAGCAAAATTACAGTTATGAAGTAGCAACAAAAATAATTTTATGGTTGGGGGTCACAACATGAGGAGCTGTATTAAAGAGTCGTGGCATTTGGAAGGTTGAGAACCACTGTTCTAGGCTAAGAAAGCCCGCTGATCTCTGTTTCTCTTCCCATCCGGAACCATTGGAGATGAATGATCCCAGCGATGGCCCCAACATATGCTTCGTGTCACTGTCACAGACATTTCCAGTCCTTACAGCCTGTTCCTCAACCTGCAGTGCCCTGCTCCACCCACTGCCACTCCTCACCTGTCACACCCTGAGGACCACCTTATGTTATCCTATTTGAAATGTGAGCAAGATCTCAAATGCCCCCGTGTCCTTTTTTTTCCCCAATAGCTTCCTTGCCCTACACTTGTTCATCTAAAAACCTTGTATTTTAAAAATATATATTTGATTGATTTTGGACAGGGAAGTAGAGATAGAAACATCAATGATGATAGAGAATCATTGATCGGCTGCTTCCTGCATGTTCCAAACTGAGGATCGAAACCTCCCATGGCCCCTCCCTCTGGCCAGCAGGTCCCAATTGGTGGCAATGGAAGGAGTTGGGGGGGGGGCAAGGAGGCAAGGAACCTGATCACCCTTATTGCCAGCCAGGCCTAGGGACCTTACCCATGCACAAATTTCATGCACTGGGCCTCTGGTTTTAAATATCAGAAGATATCTACCATAAATTTAGTGCTCAATAAACACTAGACAATATTAGTAGTAGCAGTAATCTCTCTTTCTTATGACTTTCATAGCACCTTTTATACTGGTACCAGATTACATGTAATTTTTTACAAAATGCAGTGTTTTGTACTGATCTATTAGGTGTGCATCATGCGTTCTCAACTAGATTGAAAGCTCTTAGGGATAGGAACCATTTATTTGGGGTTTGAATAAGATCTAGCACATTACTGGGCATAGGGTACTTGCTAAACAACTTCGTATATACTGAAATTTCATACTAGCCTCAGTGCAAAGGATAGTCCAATGGCTCTTTGCTAGATGTACCTGAAACTGGTTCCCTGCCATGGAATTTCAGGAGAGGTCTAAAATAATGATGAAAACACCCCAGGATTTGGGTATAGGTGATGGGGAAGAATGGGATTTTTGGGGTGTGGGTAATAGAGGATAGTCTATTTTGAGAAAATAACCTGCCAGCTTTTTACTAAACTTGGGTGGAAGTTTGCAAAAGGGAGGAGTCTGCCAGTCCATACATACAGTGTCACCAATCCCAGCAAGCAGAGATTGTGCCATCATCGAAATTCAGGCTCTGGAACTAGGCAGCTTGCATGAGAATCCTGACTCTGCTACTTGGTAATTATGTAGGAGCTGAATTTAGAAACATAGAGGACTTTGGCTCAATAGCCTCCATTGCTTTGGCCTATGGTTATCTTAGACGTGTAACAATGTCACCTAGTGCTTTCACTGTAAATTTCTTTGTGGCTGTCTGGAATACAGCATTACATAAAGAATTATTACCTATACATAGGTAACAGCTATATATAGGTAATCATTAAGAAGGAATATTGCCTATAAGTAACAGCATAAGAGTAAACCTTGCAGTCTTAGCCAAAGGTAATTTTGTCCCTTACCCCCATGCATAGCCTAGATACTTCTGATCAAGCAGTGTCTGATCACACATTTCTGATCACTCTCCCTTCTTCTCTAGGATCATTCATTTTTATTATTCCCTGCAGCCTTCTGCTTTCTCATTGACCTATAAATATTATACTACAATAGTACAGCAGTGTGGGTTTTAATTTGGGGGAGGGATGCACACAGAGTTTGGATTACTTACACAGACACAACCCCAACATGAACTATTTTTGTGGGTTATTTATATTAATCATCCGCACGAGTCCATGGAAGCAGACTCATCACTTACTCATCTCATGCTTCACTCATATCCTAAGATTTGAGGTAGAGAAGACAACAGGGTTGTTTCAGAACAGAACCTTTTTTTAAAAAATAATATTTTGGCTCCGGTGGCAATAAAAACCCTCTGTGGCTTTCTCATTATCTGCTTGCATACATATTTGTTGCTCCATTTACTGAAGTAAATGAAGTCACAGCCAGAAATGGACTTCAAACCTTCTTTCAGATAGAGTCTTCCAGATTATAGTTCTCTAACATCTCCATGGGCATCTGGCTCTAAAGTTGAGCGCTAAAGGAATTAGAAATTATGGATCTGTACATCAGCCTGGCCCTTGTCCTAAGGGAGTCACAACATCTGGACTGGTCTGTATTCTTTCATAGAAGTCCTTCTTATAAGACAAGAATTCATTTTATATTTGTATGGCATGTCATAGTTTATTAAATGCTTCCAAATGCATCATCTTATTTTAGACCTTAAAAGTCCATGAGGTTGGCAAAGAAACTATTATTAACCTTATTTTATAGACAAGAAATGTAAAACCAAGAAAGGAAAAGCATGTTTCCCATGGTCATATAGCTCATAAATGACAGAGTTGGGAGCCAAATTCTGGGTTTTCAGATTCTAAGTTCTAAGCTCTACCTATTTGTCAATGAACCTCCTCTCAAAGATTTCTTCTCTTCAGAGGCCTAAACTCACCAGTCAGATGCCAAACCCTAGTCATGCAAATACTTCCTGACTTTGCTATTCTTAAGGGGCTGAGTATAGATATCTAAACAATATTTTTAAATTAATTTGGAGGCTGTCTTTTATGTACTGTTTCATTTTGCACTACCCAACTCCCAACATCATCTCAGCTTTACAGGACTAGTATTTGTACCAGTTCATGAGAATATTTGTGTACCAAAAGGCCACCACTCTAAAGAAATCTCTCTATAATCAAGTGAACAAAATATCCCAATTATGGATGCCAGTCAGACTTATTTCCCAGACCCCCAGTGGTTACTCAATGAACTCACACATGAAGTGTTCATGAGAACAGAGATGGGATTAGCATGGCATGAAATATATGGACTTCCCCTCACCAAAGCTACTGTTTCTGTGAATGCCCAAACCACCAATAGCAGAGGCCCATGCTAAGCCCCAATTGGTTCCCATTTTACATAGAGGCCTGGTAGCATGCTAAATAGTTTGGATGTCCTCCATTGTGGAGGAGGAAACCATTTGTCCTCACTGGAAATGGTACCTACTCTTATATGGATTTGCCATTCTGGTCTGCAATGCTTCTGCCAGCACCACCACCCACTGATATAATGAATGTCTTTCTCACTGCCATCCTATACTTCACAAGCAACTCATTTTACATAGACAAAAGGAAGGCAATGGATTAATACTAACAGGATTTACTGATCTTACCACAAATGACAGCAGTGATCCTGCAGAGCAGTGCAGTGGTCTATTAAAAACTCAACTACAGATTCAACACATCTGAAAATTGGAGGTGCCATCTTATAGAATGTGGCATATGCTCTAAACTAGTAGCAAATAGGCAATTCTATTTCTGTTTTAGCCAGTATTTTAAGAACCATGGGGTGAAAGTGGAAGTGTTTATTCTCAATATTATAGCTCACAGCCCACTCACAAACTTTGTATGGTTTTTGCTCATTTAGAGGTTTCAGTACTAGAGGGAGAGATGCCTCTTCTGCCCAAACACAACAATGTGTCTTACGTAGAAGAGGAGATAGGTATCTGGTTATTTGGGGCTGCTCATGTCACTAGAACAACTGCCAAGATGGGGATTTCAGAGCGGGATGGTGTGATGTAGGGTTGCCACTGAAGAGTGAAAGTGGGGAGTAATATATCTGGGACCCAGAGGATCCTTCAAGACACCTCCTTCTGCTGCCATTCTAGTGGTAAAGTTAAAGGGAAGACTTGGCCAACCACATAAAGAATCCTGATTAGCTTAGATGCTGGTGAAAAGCAAAGGAAATATGGACTGAGTAGTAGAGGAAAAATTGCAGAAAGAAGACTATAATATTTTCCTATAGATTCTTTCTTGATGTGTCATATACCAATTCCCCCTCCCATTCTACTTATCTACATTATAAAAGGCCAGGGGCCATCATGACCTAAATTACCAGACTGATGACTAGTCACCAGGAAGTGCATGGAGCACCTCTAGGTCCCTCCCCTGCAGCCCACAGGCTCCTATCACAGCAAGGTTGGTGGCTGGCGGGCGGGCAGCAAGGGGTGGGCAGGGCGATGCAGGCAGCAGCTGCAAATCAGGTCCGGAGAGATGTCCGGAGAGAGAGGCAGGGCCTGATTCACAGCTGCTCTGGCTGCTGGTGAGGCCTGGAGTGAGAGAGAGGCAAGACCTGATCAGCAGCTGCTGTGGAGGCTGTGGATCAGGCCTGGAGAGAGAAGCAGGGCCTGATCTGCAGCTGCCTTGGCGGCTGCAGATCAGACCCAGAGATGCTGACTGGCATGGAAACTGACCAATCAGAACCAAATCTGGGTGAACTGAGAGGAATCAATGGCTGCCTAGGAGGTGGAGCTTTTGATGCTAACTGGCATAGAAACCAACCAATCAACACTTAATCTGGGTGAACTGGGAAGGCAGAACCTAAGGTGGGGGCTGAGGAGGGGTTTTAAGGGCAACTGTTGTTTGGTGTAAGGTGTAAGAAAGCAGTTCAATTTTTTAATAACCGGTTTGGCAGTATAGTGTATATTGCTGGCTATCAGTCCAGATATAGGGATTATGTATTTTTTGTCTGCCAAGAGCATCTCCTCCTGCTGAAAAGGCTTTTCCCCACATTTAAGCAATCCTATCCTATATAATCTATCTATACTAATAAAAGGGTAATATGCTAATTAGACCGGGTCAACCAGCCATCTTCCAGACATCTGACTTCCTTCCGGACAAAGCCATGGTGGTGGGGGCTAAGGCAGAGGCAGTTAGGAGTGATCAGGCCAGCAGAAGAGGGCATTTAGGGGTGAGATCAGGCCGGCATGGGGTTAGGGACAATCAGGCCAGCAGGGGAGGGCAGTTGGGGGAGAGATTAGGCCAGCAGGGGAGGGCCATTGGGGGCAATAAGGGTAGCAGGGAAGAGCAGTTAGGGGCGACCAGACCAGCAGGGAGCAGTTAGGAGTGATTAGGCAAGCAGGCAGAGGTGGTTAGGGGCAATCAAGCAGGCAGGCAGGTGAGTGGTTAGGAGCCAGCTGTCCCAGATTGCGAGAGGGATGTCCGACTGCCAGTTTAGCCTGATCCCTGTACCGGCTGTCGGACACCCCTCAAAGGGGTCCCTGATTGGAGAGGGTGCAGGCTGGACTGAGGGAAAACCCCGTTCCTGAATTTTGTGCACTGGGCCTCTAGTATTATACATGTTTGTTAAATTTACAACATCTTCTCCAGTTTGCAAAATACCAAGATGGGATTTTGATGGAACCAGAGGATGAATGCATGACATCCAAAGATCCTAGACTGAGAGCTAGATATGGTCATTGATCAGAATTTGAGGTACAACTTTTGCATGTTTTCATTTTTATCAGGAAAATTGGAATTATGTTATATGGAAACTTTTGATATTGTGATGTGTAGGATATATGTTGATATTTATCAGCCAAAGTTGTGGGCATTAGATATTGTCTTAGGATTGTCCCTAGAATGGATTCTTGTACAAAATGGAGAATGTTGCCAGGAGAAATCTGTGAGGCAATGAGGGAAACAGGATAGGAAAGGTCAAGAAACTAAGCAAGGATGTGATTGTAGATTAAATCTAGCCTTAACCTGATCCCACTAGTGGTTCTTGGTGTGTATACTAGTAAATGGCTCTGAAGGGTGTGTTCTATCTTGAGACAAATGGATGGGGATGTTGTATCAATGCTCCATTCATTGGCTGTTGACAGCCTAAGGGGCAGACATAACTCCCAAGCACCTTTAGGTGAGGTGGGGAAGAAATAAATGAGTCACTTCCAACACTCTCCTTGTTAAACTCTCCTACCTTCAAACAAAAATAAAAACAAACCCTGCCTAGCTTCACCAATTTATTTTTTTCTGTTGCTCTCTTTTTCAAAAGAATTCTACTGCTCTTCTGCCCTTCTTTTTTCATTAATAGCTGCATTTCTTAGGCTCTCAGGTTGCTGTTAGCAGGTCCTTCTGCAGCCTCTGCTGAACTCTTATTGTGCAACCAGACCAGGAGTCACTAAATGCAGCTCTACATTCTAGGGCAATTACACTCAGAGGAACTGAGGTATTAATTAGTTCACAGACAGAAAGTGTTCCATTCAGAGATCTGCAGCTAAAGGGGCAGGTTTCCTGTAAGTCAGGGACTCTTTTTAGGGACAAAAGAGAATATACATATAGTCTAGTATAATAACTTCAAGCTTGATTCTATAGTCAATAGGCAGTTTTACCTCTAATTTTTTGGTGAGTCAAGCCTCCTGTTTACTCCACTTACAAGAATATGACTCACTCTGACAGTAATACTTGATTGTCAGTTTTCCTTGGAACTATTTACATTTACCTAGAAAATACTTATCTCTTATTCGGCCCTGGGCATAAACATCGTCTTCTCTCTAGTAGGGTTCTTTATTCCCTGAGATTTTTAGTGATGCTTGGCAAAACCAGAAAACTGAGTTAGGTTGCTGCATATGAGGAGGAAATTAGAAGATATAGAAAAATGCTTTGGGGTTGGAAATAAGGTGGCCAGAGAGAAATGGGAAATAAGGAAAACAAACTTCCCATTTCATAATGTTTTAGGGCCACACTAAACACTGCCCTCCAAAGATTTGATTTAAGGTGACTGGAAATAAATCAAATTGCTTGGCTCTGCCATTTATGTGTGGTGTGACCTTGAGCATGTGGCTTAAAATCTCTATACTTCAGGGTTTTTGTAAATGGGTATAATAGTAGTACTTATCTTATTGGGTTGTTGTGAGTTTGAAGGAATAGATAGATTGATATATAGATATGAATACTATGTGTCTGATAAATCTATAAAAGTGATAGATATTGTTGTCATTTTTATAATTATCAATTTTGAATGTTTGAAGTTATTCACATCATTCTTCCCTATTCACTGGAGTTATGAACCTTGAGAAATGTTTCAGTACTAATTTGATTCCTTGCATAGGCACACATGTGCTGAGCATCTGGCCTATCTAGAATTGGAGCACAGCTCAGTTACAGGGCTACAGTTCTGGGGAAAGACTCCAGGCTGCAGAAGTAACAGGGAACAGGGGCTACAAACAGGTCTGTAGTATTAGGTGAGGGTTTCATAAAGTCTATTCTTTAGATACCTGTTTCAACTTGTGAAAAATTTACTGCCACAGTCATGTCAAATTAGAATTCTGGGAGTGGGACCCAAAATCTACATTTTAAGCAAAGTTCCCAGGTTGGATCACCAGATTTAGAAATAAAAATACAAGAAGTCCAATCAAATGTGAGATTCTGGTGAAAACCAAATCATTTTTATTACAGCATGGCCCAAATATTGCATGCAACATACTTATACTAAAAATTATTTGTTGTTTACTTGAAATATGATTTAATGGCATCCTGTATTTTATCTGGCAGAGTACACTAATTCCAATGTACTCTGAATTTAGAGGAGCACTCCTTTAGAGGAATGTGGGTTCTACAGAAGCTGTCTTTCTAAGTGCTCATGTCAGGAAACTAGAGAAAAACCCAATTGTTAAATAGGGGTGAGATGTGGGAGATTGGTTAAAAAGAAAAAAACAAAGTGCCTGGCTCACTAGCACTGGGGCAGAGTCAGGGTAAATCATAAAGCAGAGGCAATTAACGTCAGGCACTTAAAAAGAACTCCAAATTGACCCCAAGGTCTGGATTTTTCCCAGAGCAATGGTTCTGAATGGGTGGGAAGTCAGGGGTGAGTGGTTTTTTTCAAAAAGCATCTCAAGTGCAATTGTCACTTGATATCGGCAGGGGATTGGTTCCAGGAACCCCTATGGATACTCAAGTCCACCATATAAAATGGCATAAATCAATGCATATAGTTGGCCCTCTGCATTTCTGGACTCCCAACTGAGGATTGAAAACAATACAGGTATTTATTGGGAGAAAAAAAATCCCATATTAGTGGACCCATGCAATTCATCCACTCCCCTGCCCATATAGGGGAAGAAAAACAAACTTTTCTCTACTATTTTAGATGCTGTACCTGGGACCTACAAACTGTGAATAAGTAATAAGACAAAGGAAAAGGGAATGGCTTCTAGACGTAGTAAATTATGGGAAGGTAAATATATGGAAGAAACTAATGGAAGATAAGGGTTGTTTTAGTAATGTCTTTTGGGAAGATTCATTACTGTCTCCAGTGATAAGCATTGTCCCAGTATGGAAGAGAGGAGAAGGAAAATCTTCAGAAAGGGAAATTATGTTTCTTTTAGACAAATAATGGTGGGCAAAGAGATCTTGTACTTGTTGCTTTTTAATTGCCTTTAGCTCAAAATATCCGTTATGCAAAGTTACATGATTTGGGGTGGCCATACCTGATTCCCTTTATCCTCTTATTGGGAACCATCATCACAGAGCTTCAATCTACAAATAGAACAGAAAAATAGGCCGTTATAAAATGTGCCTACTGTCTCTTATTTTCTCTACCCGGACTCAGAAGATAGGAGATTTCTTCACTACAACACAGCCAGCCTTTTTCCACCACTACCTCACAGGCTCTTCTCTTCATTTGTACAAATAGTAAACAGCTCTATAAAACCTGCAACCATATGGCCATTTCCTTCCATCGTGGCAATTGCCTAGGTCTTAGTAGGCACTTGTGTGCAGTAATGATTGCTAGTTTGAAGAGACTGGATAGAGAGCTAGGTCAATTTTCCTGACAGGGTATATTCTGAAAGTTCCCTTATTGCCATCATGTTCATGTCAAGTGTGGGCTGTATTTACAGGTCTTGTTTTTGAAGCCACATACCATCCATTGCATGGGGCTGTTATCAGCACAGCACAGCCAAACTCTATCTCCTGCCTACTATCTTATCACATTTTTATTATGACCTAAATGTCAGCACAGAGGAGTCTACTTTCTGATGGATTAAGAAACTACTTATTCTGATGAGACTAATCCTCCCTCAGTTCTGCATGGATAAAAGAAAGGCCTTTCCATGGGAAAGCCTGATTGAACACTCATGCCAATGACTCAGTTTATTTGATATTCTTCCCACCAATCGCAGGTGTGAAGTCAAAGAGATGGTCTCTGGCCAAGAAGAACAGCTTTATCTTAGCTTCCTCCCTCCCTCCCACCCAGTATTATCAAGGCCCTTTGAAGGAGAATGGACCAGAGTGCATACTTTCCGCTCATTATTTCAGCTCATTATGAAATGACATTCCAGCCCTTCCAGAGATTAATTGGCTGCTGGTGGGAGAGAACAGAGACCATAGACCATGTAATAGCCAAACAAAATTCTCTCTCTCTCTCTCTCTCTCTCTCTCTCTCTCTCTCTCTCTCTCTTCAAAACATGTACCATAATTAAGGTCTACCAAATGCATAACTTAAAACAGATACCATATGTCTAGCTGAAACTCATTTTCCTTATAATAATATGCTTTAGCATTCCCAATGACACTAGCCAATGTCTTGATTGAGATTGGTGTCTTCTTCTCTGTTGCTATACCACACTGGACTATGAAGGTAGAGGCTATGTCTTACTAATTTCTGGTATTTACTTATAGCATTTAGCAAAAGGCCTGGTTCAGAATAAGTACTCAATAAATTTTTATAACAATAAAATTAATGGCAGAATACAGAATGATGAGAAACAGAAGAGGCAGACATACAGGAAAACTTTAAACTCTGGACCAAATATTAGCAACTGAGCCCAAAACAGACAAAAGCAGTTGTAGGCTAGAGTAAATAGAAACAGAGAATAAAATGGGTAGACTGCAGCTTTGGACAGCATCTGAACTGAAAGCGGTCTTGTCCTACCAGTAAAAATTGTATGAAATGAAAACTCAGTTCACTCACGTGAACTACTGTTGAGAAGATTTTTTTTCTAAATGGGAAACATTCATAACATTTAAAAACAATGAAAAGACTGTTTTTTGTCCATGTCCATGAGTTCTATTTCCTTTTTTTTTCCTTTTTGCTCAATCCCTCCACCACCAACCCCCTTCCCTCTTCCTGAGCTGTCTGCCTTTTCTCTATCTATGGAGAGGGGTGGGTGGAGGTAGCAGAGGGCATAGAGGGGATAAATGATGATGGAAAAAAATAAAATAATTTTTTATAAAAAAATGAAAAGAAAAATATCATTTCACCCCTTGATTGGTTTCATGTCTGCATTCACACTATTCTCTCCTCTGCTCTCTGCCTGTGAAATCCCATCCATACTTTAAGGATAGCTCCATAGGTCTCCATAATAATTTCAAAATTTATGTCATATGTCTGATCTCAAACCAAATGAAACCTACCTAAAATGGTGTTGGGCCCATAATAAGGACTTAATAAATATTAGTTAGTTGCCTGAATTATGGTGAATAAAAAACAATCAAGCAGAATGTTGAAGATGGTCCCTCTCTTGTGGAAACAGATTTAATTTGTCTTTATTGAGTACAAAGCTAAGCCCATCTCTTGGCAAATGCGAATGTTATCCTTTGGAGATTATTTTTCACTGCCTGGTGGAACAGCAAGTCTCTTATGATTCAAGAATATGAAGTCTGTATCTACCTCTAGTGCAGGAAATTGAGATAATAAAATAAAACTCAGTGAGATGACTAATGGGTTGTTTTTCTCTTTAATCAACAAAAAGGAACTGAAGTTTCAAGATGGTGGCAGAGTAGGTGGATTTTTCTTACACCTCCTCCCAGAACCAAACTGGGAAAAAATTAAATTGGGGAATTAAATTGGTAGTTCACCCTGAACTACCAACTAAAGACTAGTTGAAGAGGAGACTTTTAAACAAGGAAGGGCAGAAATTACCTCAAGACTTGTAGGAAGGGCAGGGTCATGAGAGGGGCTGGCTCTGCTCCCAAAGGCAGCAGGCCAAGGCTGTGGAGGGATATCTCACCAGGGAGAGATGGTGCCTGCTGGAGACAAAGCCACTTTTTCTAAAGGGCCAGAGCGCAAGATTTTCATTCACAGCCACAAATCCTGGGCATAGGCAGAGGGAGGGCAGTGTGGAATTGAGTCACCTGAGGAGAGTCTGAGGTGGGAGGTATTGGGAAGAAATGTGGAAGAATGGCTGCTGAGATACCTATGCTCAATCACACCTCCACCCCCCCGCCACACACACACACACACACACACACACACACACACACACACACCATAGCACAGCAGCCATTTTTCCTGAGAGGTGCAAACCCCACCCAGCAATAACAGCCTGGGAAAAGGCAATTATCCCACCCTCTGGGATACAGCTCACCCACCCCCTGGAATCCCACTCACCCCACCCTGCATCTCAGCCCCTGCTGAGGCAGTAGCAGCAGAAGGCAGGACTATGGGTCTGGGCACACTCAGGGGGCATCAGCAACTGGCTTTGGGGTAGGGACATTCCCTCACTTTCAGGGAAACTAACTGGCAATTCACCCTCACAGAAGAGCGGATAGAAATTCCAGGCTTCTGGGAAACCCCACTAGCCTGCCTATGAGGATTTTGGCCCTGAAGAGGTCAGGGAAATATTGTGGGACAGACTCAGACACTAGTCTTGGGGGGAACACACCCACCAATTTCCCTGATGTCTGAACAGCACCTTCCCCTCATGGAAGATCCAGAGGTCACATGCTCCAGATTCTGCCAAAAGTACTTTCAGAAACAGCCTTTTCAGTGACTAAGTCTGACAGCTGGCCTGCAGGCAGAGGCTGGAAAAGGTGGGTTTTGAGGTGCTGTGGATCATTTGCTTACCCAACCCTGGGCCCTGTGCTGCTATAAAGCTCACCTTGGAGGTAACCTTGACTCCTCCCATGCACACCCAAGCCCAGTGGAGGCAGCCACAAACTGTGGATTGCTTAAAGCTTCAAACAGGTTGCCAAGAGCTAAACACAGACAGCTTCTGACGTTAGCTAGCACCAAATTACCTCCTGAGAGGCCCAGGATTGTCATAAAAAATAGTCAGCACCCATCAATATAAGAGCAGGATCCAAAAGGGGATCCCAGTAAGCACTAAACTCTGCTGAGACAAACTCCACTTTTTTATTGCTTTATTATTTTTTCTCTCTTTTTTATTTCATATCTCTTATTTTTCTCTTTCCTTTTTTACTCATTATTTTTTTTTATTTTTTCCTTTCCTTTCTCTTCTTTTTACTTTTCAAATCTTTCTTCTTCTCTTTAACATTTTCTTTTCCTACTTTTTATTCCTATTTTTTCTCTCCCTTATTTCTTTTTACATTCTTCTACTTCTCATGTACTATTTTTAAGTTCTTGTTCTCTTATCTTTTCTAATTCTCCTCTTTCGTGTTTTTTTTCTTGTTGTTGTTGGGTTTTTTTGTATGTTTTTATTTTTATTTTTTTGTCTTTCTGTTTTGTTTTGCTTTGTTCTCTGAGTACCTCTACAACATATCACATGGTGTGGTCGATGTTGAGCCTCACAGTCAGCCAGCCTGAAAGGAGATCTCACCCATGAAATAGACAACAACAATGAATACACAATTACAACAGGTGAGGCCAGACAACCTGCACAAGGGACATTCCTAGAGCTTCCAGTTTAGGAGATCAAGGAGACTGCACCACTGGGTCCCTTGGGACACTTACTACATGAGGCCACTCTACAAAGACTGGGAGTCATAGCAGTTCTATCTAATACATAGAACCAAACACAAAGAGAGAGATAAAATAGGAGACAAAGAAATAACCTCCAAATGAAAGAAAAGAAGAAATCTCCTGAAGAAGACCTAAATGAAATGGAGTCAAGCAATTTATCCAAGTTCATAGTAATTGTTATAGGGATGTTTAAGGAACTAAGTAATAACTACAAGGAACTTAATGGGAACTACAAGGAACTCAGTGGGAACCATATCAGCATGAAAAAGAACATAGAAACCATGGATAAGAACTAGTCAGAAATTAAGAATACTATATCTTACATCAAAAATAATCTGACCGGAGTTTAACACTTGTGGCCTTGAAATCTTCTTATGTTTGAATATTTTGACCCTTGTTTTCTTAATATTTGCAGTTTTTGTGGTATACCTTCATTCAACTTTCCATTTTTAAACCTTTATTGTCATTTTGTTTTGGATAGGTTTCATGTTTTTGCTTTTTTGTTTTGTTGTTGTTGTAAATGGAGCTGGATTTTTCCCAATCCAATTTGATAGTTTTCTTTTAATAAGGAACTTCTGCCTTGTCTGTCTTTATCATCATAACCAACCAAGTTGGCTTTATTCTTTTCAACTCATTCAGTGGTTGCTGCTTATCTGACTTGGGTTTGTTTTGTTTTTCTCAATTCCCATGTTCATTGAACAACTCCCTTATTAATGGGAAAGTTGTATTATATTCAACCATGCCAGTACCTAGCAATTGAAATTAAAACTTTCTGTTGTAATCCAAATAAACAAACAAAACTGGAAGAAATTAAAAGGAGGCTGGACGAAGCAGTGAATCGAATCAGTGATTTGGAAGACAAGGCTAAAGGAGTTTTTATCACAACCAATCTAGCACTGCAAGAAATACTAAAAGGACTATTATAATGAGAAGAAGAACTAGAGAAACATAGGCATATAGAATTAAAATGGTAATAAATAAGTACCTATCAATAATAACATGAAATGTAAAAGTAAAAGGATTTAATGTTCCAATCAAAAGACATAGGGAAGCTGAATGGATAGGAAAACATGACCCAAATATACTGTCTACAAGAGACCCACCTCAGAACAAAACACTCACACAAGACAGAAAAAATTTTTTTCCAAGCAATTGGAAACAAACAAACAAAAAAGCTGACTTAGCAATACTCAAATCTGACAAAATGGACTTCAAAATGAAGGCCATCACAATACACAATGAAGACACATATTACTAAAGCAGTGGTTCTCAACCTTCTGGCCCTTTAAATACAGTTCCTCATGTTGTGACCCAACCATAAAATTATTTTCGTTGCTACTTCATAACTGTAATGTTGCTACTATTATGAATCATGATGTAAATATCTGATTTGCAGGATGGTCTTAGGTGACCCCTGTGAAAGGGTCGTTTGGCCACCAAAGGGGTCGTGACCCACAGGTTGAGAACTGCTGTACTAAAGGGATCATTCCAACAAGAGGATATAACCCTGGTAAACATATATGCACCCAATATAGGAGCACCTTAATATATATTTTTTAAAAAACTTCTGGAGGATTTTCAGGGAGAGACTAATAGTAATACAGTCATAGTAGGGAATTTTAAAACCCTGCTGGCTTCACTGGATATATCTTCCACACACAAAAATTAACAAAGAAACAGTGGCTCTAATTGACACACTGTACCAGATGGACTTAATTAACATTTATATAATATTTCACCCAAAAGCGGCAGAATGTACATTCTTCTCAAGTGCACATGGGTCATTCTCAAAGATAGACCACATGTTAGGACAAAAAAGTCTCTACAAGTTCAAGAAGATGGAAATCATATCAAGCATATTCTAAGATCACAAAGGCATGAAATTAGAAATCAACTAAAAACACTCAAAAACATTCAAACACATGGAGGCTAAATAGCATGTGATTAAATAATGAATGGATTACCAATGATATTAAGAAAGAAATAAAAACTTCCTGGAAAAAAAATAAAAATGAATACACAACAACCTAAACTCTCTGGGACACAGCAAAAGCAGTCCTGAGAGGAAAGTTCATAGCACTACAGGCCTACTTCCATAAACAAGAAAATTTAATAATAAACTATTTAACCCTAAAACTTAAAGAATTAGAAAGAGAACAATAATAAAAGCCTAGAGTAAGTAGAAGAAAAGAAATAATAAAGATTAGAGCAGAAATAAATGACATAGACACAAAAAACAGCAACAACAAAAACAAAACAAAATACCAAAATATCAATGAAACCAAGAGCTGTTATTTGAAAAGATAAATAAGATTGATGAACCTTTAACAAGACTCATTAAGAAACAAGGAGAGGGAACCCAAATAAATAAAATTATAAATTAAAGTGGTACAGTAACCACTGACACCACAGAAATACAAAGGATTGTAAGCAAATTATATGAACAACTATTTGCCAACAAGTTGGACAATGGGGATGAAATGGACAAATTCCTAGAAAAATACAATCTTCCAAAACTGAATCAGTAAGAACCAGAAAATCTGAATTAACCAATAAAAACTGTTGAAATTGAAGCAGTAATCAAAAAACTCCCAACAAACAAAAGCCTGGTCTGGACGAATTCACAGGGGTGTTTTACCAAACCTTAAAAGAAGAACTAACACCTGTACTCCTCAAACTATTAAAAAACAAAAACAAAAACAAAAAACCCAAACAAACAAACAAAAACCAAGAGGAAGGAGCACTTCCAACCTCTTTTTTTAAATTATATTTTTATTGATTTCAGAGAAGAAGGGAGAGGGACAAATAGAAACATCAGTGACAACAGAGCATCTTTGATTAGGGATCAAGCCTGAAACCCAGTCATATGCCGTGACTGGGAATCTAACCTGGGACCTCCTGATTCATAGGTTGATACTCAACCACTGAGCCACACCAGCAAGTCCCAACCTCTTTTTATGAGGCCAGAAGTATCTTAATTCCAAAACCACATAAAGTACAGAGAAAGAGAATTACAGGCCAATATCTCTGATGAACATAGATGCAAAAATCCTCAATAAAAATATTAGCAAATTAGATCCAGCAATATATTAAAAAGATCATACACCATGATCAAGTGGGATTTATTCCAGGGACGCAAGTCTGATACAATAATCACAAATCAATAAATGTGATACATCACATAAACAAATTAAAAGACCAAAAAATCACATGATCATATCAATAGATGCAGAAAAAATATTAGACAAAATCCAACACCCATTTTTTTAAAAATATATTTTGTTGATTTTTTTTTTTTTTACAGGGAGGAAAGGAGAGAGATAGTTAGAAACATCGATGAGAGAGAAACATCGACCAGCTGCCTCCTGCACATCTCCCACTGGGGATGTGCCCGCAACCCAGGTACACTTGACCGGAATTGAACCTGGGACCCTTTAGTCTGCAGGCCGACACTCTATGCACTGAGCCAAACCGGTTTCGGCCCAACACCCATTTTTGATAAAAAACTCTCAGCAAAATGGGACTAGAGAGAACATACCAAAACATGATAAAGGCCATATATGACAAACATACAATCAACATCATACTAAATGAACAAAAACTAAAACCATTTCCCATCAGACTATCAATCCCCAGAGGGAAAGTAGGGGAGAGTGGGGGTAAGGGGAAGAGATCAACCAAAGGACTTGTATGCATGCATATAAGCCTAACCAATGGACATGGTCAACAGGGGGATGAGAGCATGAGGGGGTGGGGAGGTTGGGGTTAATGGGGAGATGAGGATACATTTGTAATACCTTAAAAAATATATATATCTCATTGTTCCAATAAAACATAAAAAATATTTAAAACACTCAAAACAAACAAACAAAAAAAACACAACCATTTCCCTTAAGAACAGGAACAAAACAGGGATGTCCACTTTCAACACTCTTATTCAACATAGTACTGGAAGTGCTAGCCACAGCGATCACACCAGAAGAAAAAATAAAAGGCACCCAACCTTTGGAAAGGAGGGAGTAAAACTGTTAATATTTGCAGATGACATGATACTTTTTAAATAATTCTTTATTGGTAGAAGTATTACATATGTCCTCTTTTTCACCCTTTGAACCTCTCCAGCCCACCCCCAGCCCCCAACACAGTCCCTCACTGCCCCATTGTCTGTGGCCATGGGTCATGCATATTTGCATATAAGGTCTTTGGTTGATTACTTCCCACCCACCATCCTCCCCTGCCTTCCCTTTGAAATTCCACACTCTGTCCATGCTTCCATATCTCTGGATCCACTCTGTTCATCAGTTTATTTTGTTACTTAGATTGCACATATGAGTGAGATCATGTGATATATATCTTTCTCTGACTGACTTAATGCAGTTAACATGATACTCTCCAAGTCCCTCCATGCTGTCTCAAAGGATAAGAGATTCTTCTTTTATTACTGATGCATAGTATTCCATGGTATAAATGTACCACAGCTTTTTTATCCACTCATCTAACGATGGGCACTTGGGCTGTTTCCAGATCTTAGCTATAGTAAATTGTCTTGCTGTGAACACGGGGTTGCATGTATTCTTTCTGATTGGTGTTTCGGGTTACTTAGGCTATATTCCTAGAAGTGGGATCACTGGGTCAAATAGCAGTTCCATATTTAATTTATTGAGGAATCTCCATGCTATTTTCCATAATGGCTACACCGGTCTGCAATCCCATCAGCAGTGTACTAGGGCTCCCTTTTCTCCACATCCTCGCCAACACTTCTCATTTGTTGATTTGTGGTTTTTTTTGTTTTTTTTTTAAATTAAATCTTTATTGTTCAGATTATTACATTTGTTCCTCTTTTTTCCCCCCATAGCTCCCCTCCACCTGGTTCCCACCCCAACCTCTGCCCTTACCCTCCCCCCACTGTCCTCATTCATAGGTGCACGATTTTTACCCAGTCTTTCCCCGCACCCCTTACATCCCTTCCCCTCTCCCCTGAGAGTAGTCAGTCCACTCCCTTTCTATGCCCCTGATTCTATTATATTCAACAGTTTATTCTGTTCATCAGATTATTTGTTCACTTGATTTTTAGATTTACATGTTGATAGATGTGTATTTGTTGTTCATAATTTGTATCTTTACCGTTTTCTTCTTCTCCCTCTTCTTAAAGAATACCTTTCAGCATTTCATATAATATTGGTTTGGTGGTGATGAACTCCTTTAGCTTTTTCTTATCTGTGAAGCTCTTTATCTGACCTTCAATTCTGAATGATAGCTTTGCTGGGTAGACTAATCTTGGTTGTAGGTTCTTGCTATACATCACTTTGAATATTTCTTGCCACTCCCTTCTGGCCTGCATAGTTTCTTTGAGAAATCAGCTGACAGTCGTATGGGTACTCCATTGTAGGTAACTGACTGTTTTTCTCTTGCTGCTTTTAAGATTCTCTCTTTGTCTTTTGCTCTTGGTATTTTAATTATGATGTGTCTTGGTGTGGTCCTCTTTGGATTCCTTTTGTTTGGGGTTCTCTGCCCTTCCTGGACTTGTAAGTCTATTTCTTTCACCAGGTAGGGGAAGTTTTCTGTCATTATTTCTTCAAATAGGTTTTCAATATCTTGCTCTCTCTCTTCTTCTGGCACCCCCATAATTCAGATGTTGGTACGTTTGAAGTTGTCCCAGAGGCTCCTTACACTATCTTCATATTTTTGGATTCTTTTTCCTTTTTGTTTTTCTGGTTGGGTGTTTTTTGCTTCTTCGTATTTCAAATTTTTGACTTGATTCTTGCGATCCTCTAGTCTGCTGTTGGAACTCTGCATAATATCCTTTATTTCAGTCAGTGTATGCTTAATTTATAGTTTGTCCTTTATCATAACCTCAAGGGTCTCATTAGATTTCTTGAGGGTCTCACTAAATTTATCGGCAGTATCTAGAAAATTCTTGAAAAACCTTATAAATGTGGTTTTGAACTCTATATCCAGTAGTTTGCTTTCCTCCATTTCTGTCATTTGTGACCTGTTTCTTTGTCTCCACATTTTTTATGCTTCCCTGTGTTGACAGAGTGGCTTTCTGTGTTAGGTGTCCTATAGGGCCCAGTGGCTCAGCCTCCCCAATTACCTGAGGTGGACAGTCTTGGTGCACCCCTTTGTGGGCTGTGTGCACAGTCTTGTTGTAGTTAAGCCTTGAACGTTGTAGGTATCACTGGGAGGAATTGACCTCCAGGCCAATTGGCTGTGTGAAGCAACTATGTCTGCAGTGGGAGAACCTCTGTGCTGGAGACACCCTTATGGGGCAAGACTTGCTTCAGTGGGGCTTTGGTGCTCACTGAGTCTGCCCCGTGAGTGTGTCCCTTATGGATCTGAGGAGTTGTAATCTGGATGGGCCCACTCTGACCACTGGGTACACTGGCTCTTGGATCTCTAAGGAGGTGCTAATTTAGCCTCTGCCTGAGGTTACCCAGCAGGAGCTATGGAGAGATCTGCAGATTCCTCTTCTTTGTTTGGGGTTTGGAGGTGCCCAGATGAGGCCCAGCTGTGAAGCAATGCAAGCTGCTGTGGGCCCTTGGGCCTTCTTTTGGAATTTCTTGGTCTCTCTGACCCAGCTGCAGTTTGTTAGGTAATTTTCAGATTACAAAGGGCCAGGCCTTTCATATGCAAAAGCCTCTGTGAACAGCTTGGGTAGGGCGAGGTCTCGGAATCAACAGGGCGGAGCAAGCAGCTATAGCTGCTCCTCAGTTCTACCCTAAGAGACCCCGCGTCTCAGTGTCCCAGTAATCGCTGCAAGCACCTCTGAGAGAAAGCTGCCCTCGAATTTTGACTTATGTCAGACAGTCCAGATTCTCCCTGCATAAGTCTGGGTCCCCAGAGACTCGCCCAGAACTGGAGTTCAGAGCAGTCGGGAGTTTGAGACTCCTTCCCGATTGAAAAAGACAACCGTGTCCTCAGTTGCCAGCCCTTTCCGCATGCGCCTCCATACCTCTGCACTTTACTTCCACACTTCCTCTGAGTCTCAGTGTGCTTTTCTATTTCCTTCTAGTTGTAGAATTTCCACTTGGCCAGCCTTCCTGTGGTTCTGGATGATGTCCGTTTTGTCTTTTACTTGTATTTTTGAAGTGTTTGTGCGAGGCAGCAATTTCTGGTGTTTACCTATGCTGCCATCTTGGTTTTTCTAACCTGATTTCTTGATGGTAGTCATTCTGACAATAAGGTAAAATCTCATTGTCACCAAAACCGGTTTGGCTCAGTGGATAGAGCGTCGGCCTGCGGGCTGAAAGGCCCCAGGTTCGATTCCGGTCAAGGGCATGTACCTTGGTTGCGGGCACATCCCCAGTAGGAGATGTGCAGGAGGCAGCTGATCGATGTTACTCTCTCATCTATGTTACTAACTCTCTATCTCTCTCCCTTCCTCTCTGTAAAAAATCAATAAAATATAACAAAAAAAATCTCATTGTCATTTTAATTTGCGTCTCTCTGATGATCAGTGGCTTTGAGCATTTTTTCATATGTCTCTTGGCCATCCATATGTTGACTTTAAAGAAGTGTATATTTAGGTCCTTTGCCCATTTTTTAATTGGATTGTTTGTCTTCTTTTTGTTAAGTTGTATGAGTTCCTTATATATTTTGGATATTAGCACTTGATCATATGTATCATTGCCAAATATGTTCTCCCATACAGTGGGCTCTCTTTTTGTTTTAATGTTTTCTTTTGCTGTGTAGAAGCTTTTTATTTTGATGTAGTCCCATTTGTTTATTCTCTCCATAGTTTCCTTTGCCCTAGGTCAGTGGTCAGAAAACTGCAGCCCCTTGAGTGTGGCTCTTCCACAAAATACCATGTGTCGGCGCGCATGTACATTGCGAATGAAACTTCGTGGCCACACTCAAGGGGCCAAAGAGCCGCATGTGGCTTGCAAGCTGCAGTTTCCCGGCAACTGCCCTAAGTGATGTATCCATAAACATTTTACTGCGAGAGATGTCTGAGACTGTGCTGCCTAAGGCTTATTCTAGGGTTTTTATGGTTTCATCACTTATATTTAAGTCTTTTATCCATTTTGAGTTTATTATTGTGTGTGGTGTAAGTTGGTGGTTTAGTTTAATTTTTTTGCATGTATCTGTCCAATTTTCCCAGCACCATTTATTGAAGAGGATAGTCTTGAGTCCATTGTATGCTCTTGCCTTCTTTGTCAAATATTAATTGAGCATAGTGGCTTGGGTCGATTTCTGGGGTCTGTGTTCTGTTCCATGATCTATATGCCTGTTCTTGTGCCAATACCATGCTGTTTTGATTACAGTTGCTTTGTAGTATAAATTGAAATCTGGTATTGAGGTTCCTCTTACTTTGTTTTCCTCTCTCAAGGTTGTTGCAGCTATTCAGGGTCTTTTTCTTAGACCGCTCGGCCATCCTGACGCTAAGGGTCTTTTTCTTATTCCATATAAACTTTTGGAGTATTTATTCTAGTTCTGTGAAATATGCTGTTGGTATTTTAATAGGGATTACATGGAATCTATAGATTGCTTTGGGTAGGATGGACATTTTAATGATGCTGATTCTACCAATCTATGAACACAGTATATTTTTCCACTTGTTTATATCTTCTTTTATCTCTTGTTTCAATGTCTTGTAGTTTTCCAAGTATGATCCTTCTTGGTTAAGTTTATTCCTAATTATCTTAATTTTTTGTTGCAATGTTAAATGGGATTGTTTGTTTATTTTATTTTTCTGAGAATTCATTATTGGTGTATAAAAAAACCATCCATTTTTGGGTGTTGACTTTGTATCCTTCCAACTTGTCAAATTCATTTATTAAATCTAGGAGTTTTCTGATGGAGTTTTTAGGATTTTCTATGTACAATATCATGTCATCTGCAAATAATGAGAGTTTTACTCCCTCCTTTCCAATTTGGATGCCTTTTATTTCTTCTTCTGATCTGATTGATGTGGCTAAGACTTCCAGTACTATGTTGAATAAAAGTGGTGAAAGCGGACATCCTGTTCTTAGGGGAACTGGTTTTAGTTTTTGCACATTGAGTAGATGTTCACTGTAGGATTGTCATATATGGACTTTATCATGTTGAGATATATTTCCTGTATTCCCACTTTTCTGAGAATTTTTCTCAAAAATGTGTGTTGGGTTTTGTCGAATGCTTTTTCTGCATCTATTGATATGAACATGTGATTTTTACTTTTCAATTTGTTTATGCGATGTATCGCATTTATTGATTTGCAAATATTGTATTAGCCTTGCATCCCTGGAATATATCCCACTTGTTCATAGGGTATGATCTTTTTAATGTATTGCTGGATGCAATTTGCTAATATTTTGTTTAGGATTTTAGCATCTATGTTCATCAGGGATATTGGCCTGTAGTTCTTTCTTTGTAGTGTCTTTATCTGGTTTTGGAATTAGGATATGCTGTCCTCATAAAAAGAGTTTATAAGTGTTCCTTCCTCTTGAATTTTTTGTAATAGTTTGAGGTGTATAGGTGTTAGTTCTTCTTTTGAATGTTTGGTAAATCTCCTCTGTGAAGCCATCCTGACCTGGCATGTTGTTTGCTGGGAGTTTTTTGATTACTGTTTCAATTTCAGCAGTTGTTATTGACTTACACAGGTTTTCTGATTCTTCCTAGTTCAGTATTGGGAGATTGTGGGGTTTTTTTAGGAAATTGTTCATTTCATCCACATTTTGTCCAGCTTGTTGGCAAATAATTGTTCACAGTGTTTTTTGACATTCCTTTGTATTTCTGTGGTGTCAGTCATTATTTGGGTCCTCTCTCTTTGTTTCTTGATGAGACTGGCTAAGGGTTCATCAATTTAGTTTATCCTTTCAAAGAACCAGCTCTTGGTTTCATTGATTTCTTTCTTTCTTTTTGTCTCTATGTCATTTATTTCTGCTCTAATCTTTATTATTTCCTTCCTTCTAATTACTCTGGGACTTTCTCGTTGTTCTTTTGCTCATTCTTTAAGTTGTGGGGTTAAGTAGTGTATTGTTGATTTTTCTTGTTTTTGGAGGTAGGCCTGTAGTGCATTGAACTTCCCTCTCAGGACTGCTTTTGCTGTGTCACAGAGATTTTAGGTTGTTTTGTGTTCATTTTTATTTTTTTCCAGGAAGTTTTTTTTTTATTTCTTTCTTGATCTCATTGGTAACCCATTCATTATTTAATAACATGCTATTAAGCCTATATATGTTTGAATATTTTGGGGTGTTTTTACTGTAGTTGATTTCTAATTTCATCCCACTGTGATCTGAGAAGATGCTTGATATGATTTTAACCTTCTTGAATTTGTAGAGGCTTTTTTTGTGTCTTAACATGTGGTCTATCTTTGTGAGTGATCCATGTGCACTTGAGAAGAATCTATATTCTGCTGCTTTGGGGTGAAATGTTCTATAAATGTCAATTAAATACATTTGGTCCAGTGTGTCCTTTAGAGCCACTGTTTCCTTGTTAAGTTTTTGTCTGGAAGATCTATCCAGTGAAGTCAGCAGGGTATTAAAGTTCCCTACTACGACAGTATTGTTGTTGATTTCTCCATTAAAGTCCTCTAGAAGTTATTTTATATATTTAGGTGCTCCAATATTGGGTGCATTATGTTTACCAGGGTTATATCCTCTTGTTGGAATGATCCCTTTATTATTATGTAGTGACCCTTGTTGTCTCTTGTGATGGCCTTCATTTTGAAGTTTATTTTGTTGGATATGAGTATTGATACTCCAGCTTTTCTTTTCTTTTCCATTTGTATGGAAAATTTTTTTCTCATCCCTTCACTTTCATCCAGTGTGAGTGTTTTGTTCTGAGGTGGGTCTCTTGTAGACAGCATATAGTTGGGTCATGTTTTTGTATCCATTCAGCTACCCTGTGCCTTTTTAAAAAAAGATATATTTTATTGATTTATTTATTTATTTTTTTTACAGAGAGGAAAAGAGAAGGAGAGGGATAGAGAGTTAGAAACATCGATGAGAGAGAAACATCGATTCAGCTGCTTCCTGCACACTCCCTACTGGGGATGTGCCCACAACCAAGGTACATACCCTTGACCGGAATCGAACCTGGGACCCTTCAGTCCACAGGCCGACGCTCTATCCACTGAGCCAAACTGGTCAGGGCTACCCTGTGCCTTTTTATTGCAGCATTTAATCCATTTACATTTCAGATTATTATTGATAGGTACTTATTTATTGCCATTGTAATTCTGTATGCTTAGGTTTCTTTCTGTTTCTTCTTCTCACTATAGCATTTCCTGTAGCATTTCTTGTAATGCTGGCTTGGTAATAATGTACTCCTTTAGCCTTTGTTTGTCTTGGAAGGTCTTTATTTGACCATCTAATTTGAATGATAGCTGGATATAGTAATCTTGGTTTCAGATCCTTGCTTTCCATTACCTAGAGTACTTAATGCCATTCCCTTCTGGCCTGTAGAGTTTCTGATGAGAAATTAGGTGTCAGCCTTATGGGAGCTCTTTGTAGGTAACAGTTTGCTTTTCTTCTGCTGCCTTTAAAAATCTTTGTATTTAATTTTCGGCATTTTAATTGTGATGTGACTGGGCATGGGCCTGTTTGGGTTCTTCTTGCTTGGGGTTCTCTGTGCTTTCTGAATTTGTGTGACTTTTCCCTTCACCAGGTTAAGGAAGTTTTCTGCCATTATTTCTTCAAACACGTTCTTTATCCCTTTCTCCCTTTCTGCCTCTTCTGCCACATCTGCTATTTGAATATTGTTACATTTTACGTTGTCCCACAGCTCCCTTAAGCTGTCCTCCTGTTTTTTCATTGTTTTTTTTTTCCTTTTTGGTTCTATAATTGAGTGATTTTTTTTCAATCCTGTCTTCTAATTCACTGATTTGATCCTCAGCTTCCCTTAATCTGATGTGTATTCCTTCCAATGTGTTCTTTATTTGTGCTATGTCATTCTTTATTTCTGTTTTCATAGTTACTGTATCTTTTCTCATGCTATTGAGCATTTTTACCATCATTACTCTGAATCTTTTATTAGATAAATTTCTTATTTCCATTTCATTTCTCTCTTCTTCTGGAGAAATCTCTTGTTCTTTCATTTGGGGGTTGTTTCTTTGTCTCCTCATTTTGGGTTTGTGACTCTGTATTAGGTAGACCTGGTACACCTCTCAATCTCTAGTGCAGTACAGTGTCAAGTGCTTTTTCTGACTTATTAGATCAGACAAAGACTCAAATCCTCAAGAGACTCCCTTTGCCTACAGATTGATAGCATTCTGTCTTAAATTGCCCTCAGGCTATTGTCCTCGGGTATGGCAATAATTTTTTTCAACAGGGTGAGACAGTTGCTACTGCCTGGAGGCTAATTGTTATTTTCAGTCTCTTATTTGGCCTTAGCAATTCCACACCATGAGGCAAGATATTTTCTAATAGGGTGGATCAGCTGTCTTCCCCACAGGCAAGGTCGCCTCTATAGATAATGGATGAATGAGAAAGATGCCCTCTGCAGTAAGAGGTAATGACTCAGCACAGGAAACCAGGGTGTCTGCCTTCTGAGCTCTAACTCCTGAGCTCCTGATCTTGGCTTCTGCATGCGCAGCACCAGACCACTCTGTCCCCGCTCTGCCATAGCACAAGGTGGGTAGCTCCACAGGGAATTTTGTGTGTTAGCTCTTTAAGAGGGTGCCTGAATTTCTAGGCATCTCTCCATGGCAGACAGCAACCCTGCTGCTTTTCACAGCCAGATGTTATGTGGGTACCGTTCTCAGTTCTGGTGCTCTCTTCTGGGGGGGAGAGGCAGCTTGAGGATTAGTGGCAATCCAGAGTGCTCAGTGGCAACCCTCCGCAGCTAAGATATCTCTCCAGAACTTCAGTTGCTGTCTCTGTGGCAGCCAGGCCAGTCCTTTCATGCCTCTACCCCTCCTACCAGTCTCTATGTGGTCTCCACTTTCAGTCCTCAGTTATCAGGGTTCTCTCCAGCGAGTCTTCCATTGATTATTCAGGAAGTTTTTCTGTATTTTAGTTGTAATTCCAGTTTGTTCCTGGGACTATGACTATGTAGCATCCACTTATTCCGCTGCCCTTAGTCTCAGATGACATGATATTGTACATAGAAAATGCTAAGGACTGAACCAAAAAATAATAGATTTAATAAATGTATTTGACAATGTAACAAGATACAAAATTAACACCCAGAAATTGGTGTTATTTTTATACACAAATAATGAATTCTCAGAAATCAAAACTAAACACACAATCCCCTTTACCATTGCAACAAAAAATTAAGATACTTAGGAATAAACTTAATGAAGGAGGTAAAAGACATGTACTCGGGAAACTACAGGACTTTGAAAAAAGAGATAGAAGAAGATATAAACAAGTGGAAAAATATACCATGTTCACGGACTGGTAGAATTAACATCATTAAAATGTCCATCCTAACCAAAGCAATGTATAGATTCAGTGCAATCCCTATTAAAAAACCAACAGCATGTTTCACATATCTAGAACAAATACTCCAAAAATGTATATGGAAGCAAAAAAGACCCCAAAAATAGCCACAGAAATCTTTTTTTAAAATTTATTTCAGAGAGGAAGCAAGAGGGAGAGAGAGACAGAAACATCAATGATGAGAGAGAATAATTGATCAACTGTCTCCTGCATGCACCACACTGGGGATTGAGCCCACAGCTTGGTTATTTGCCCTGACCGGGTATCAAATCATGACCTCCTGGTTCATAGGTCAATGTTCAACCACTGAGCCACTCCAGCTGAGCAGGAGCAGCAGCAATCTTGAAAAAGAAGAACAAATTTAGAGGCATCACAATACCAGATATCAAGTTATACTGCAAAGCCACTGTAATCAAAATAGCTTGGTACTGGCACAAGACCAGGCATCTAGATAAATGGAACATAAAAAAGACCCCAGAAATTGACCCAAGCCATTACACTCAATTAATATTTGACAAAGGAGGAAAGAGTATATGGTGCCTTCAAGACATTCTCTTCAATAAATGGTGTTGGGAAAATTGGACAGATACATGCAAAAAAAAATGAAACTAAACCACTAACTTACACCATTCATAAGAATAAACTCAAAATGGATAAAATACTTAAATGTAGGTCATGAAACCATAAAAATCCTAGAAGAAACCTTAGACAGCACAATCTCAGACATCTCTCATAACAATATGCTTGCAGATTCATTTACTAGGGCAAGGGAAACAAAGGAGATAATAAAAAAAAATGGGACTACATAAAAACAAAAAGCCTCTGCACAGCAAAAGAAACCATTAAAAAAATGAAAAAGGAGCCTACTGTATGGGAGAACATATTTGGCAATGATACATCTGATAAAGTGCTCAAATCCAAAATATATAAGGAACTCATACAACTTAACAAAAGGAAGAAAAACAATCCAATTTAAAAAACTGGCAAAGGACGTAAATAGATACTTCTTCAAAATGGACATACACATGGCCAAGAGACATATGAAAAAAAATGCTTAAAGTCACTGGTCATTAGAGAGATACAAATTAAAACGACAATGAGGTATCACCTCACACCTGTCAGAATGGCTATCATCAACAAATCAACATATGACAAGTGCTGGCAAGGATGTGGAGAAAATGGTGCCCTAGTACACTGCTGATAGGAATGCAGACTGATGCAGACAATATGGAAAACAATATGAAGTTTCCTCAAAAAATTAAAAATGGAACTGCCATTTGACCCAGTGTTCTCACTTCTAGGAATATCTCCGAAGAAATCCGAAATACCAATCAAAAAGAATGTATGCATCCATATATTGATAGCAGTGGAATTTACAGTAGCTAAGATCTGGAAACAGCAGAAGTGCCCACTAGTAGATTATTGCTGGGAGCCGGTCCATCCTTGCTGTTTCAAGGGACCTGGCATATATGGCATACGGTTCTTAATATGTTTGCTCACCTTCTTGGCGCTGTGTTTTGACCAAGGTCACCTCTCCGAGAAAGGTTGAATCCCCAGGTAGGGATTTTCCCCTGAAGTTAGGGAGGGAATAAAACCCCTCAACTAAGTGCCAGGCGGGTAATTAATCACTTTAACTATGAACAAGCATGCTTAAGCTACATAATCTTTACTCCCTGGAATGGAGATAAGAAACGCCCTAACCTTTGTAATAGAGATTGATAGGATTGAATCAACTGGTATAAATACAGATGTAATAAGACAGAAAGAGACAGAACTTATAAGACAGAACTTCAGACACAGGGCTTGGAAGATAGGACCAAGAGAGACAGAGCCTAGGCACAGAACCTACACAGAACATTCTCTAGAGACAGAAGAACTTCGCTGGCGAGAGCATGCCGAAGGATCCTGGACCGGGACTGGCCTAGGAGCCTGGAGGCGGAGCCTGGCGAGAGAGCATGGCAGGGGATCCTGGACTGAACCTGACTGCGGAGATTGGCAGGAGAGCCTGACTAGAACCTGGTGACTGAACCTGACTGGAGAACCTGAGCAGAACCTCTCTGGAGATCGAGACCAGAACTTGGCTGGAGATCCTGGCTAGGCTGCTGATCAACTGAACACTGTCTCCGTGTCATTCCTTCTTCGCCGACTCCGTCCACACCTTTGGGGACCCCTGGACCTGCTGGGGCAGGACCCCGGCAGATTATTGGATAAAAATCTGTATTACATTAGCACCATGGAATACTGTGCAGCAGTATAAAGGATATCTTACCCTTTGAGACAGCATGAAGAGACCTAGAGAGTTTTTTGCTAAGTAAAAGAAGCCAGAGTAAGACATGTATCACATGATCTCACTCATATGTGGAATCTAATGAGCAAAATACACTGATGAACAAAATATATCCAGAGACATAGAAGCATGAAACAGACTATTGAATCTCAGAGGGAAGGTGGGGGTGGGTGGGAAAAGATCAATCAAAGGATTTGTATGCATATATGCATAACCCATGGACACAGATAATAGGGTGGTAAAGGTCTGGGGTGGGGGGTGGGAGTGGTCTAGAAGGGGTCAATGGGGGAAAATGGGGGGGCGTATGTAATACCTTCAATAATAAAAATTTTTAAAAAAAAGATAAAGAAAATACTATGAACCACTATATATCAACAAATTGGACAACCTAGGCACTTGGAAAAATTCCTAGAAACATATACTAGTAATGTTTCAAAACTGAATTAGGAAGAATCAGAAAACATGAATAGACGGATAACAATGAATGAAATTGAAGCAGTTAACAAAAAATTCCCAGCAAGCGAAAGTCCTAGACTGGATGGTTTCTCAGGTGAATTTTACCAAACATTCAAAGAAGAAATAACACCTATCCTCCTCAAACTATTCCAAAATGTTCAAGTGAGGATAGACTTCAAACTCTTTTTATGAGGCCAACACTATCCTAATTCCAAAACCAGATAAAGACACTACAAAGAAAGAATTTATAGGTTAATATCCCTGATAAACATTGATGCTATTATCGTCAGCATAATTTTAGTGAACTAGATCTAGCAATACATTAAAAGGATCATACACCATGACCTACTGAGATTAATTCCAGATATGCAAGGCTAGTACAATATCTGAAAATCAGTCAATGTGATATATCATTTAAAAATGAAAAATAAAAAAATCACATGTTAATATCAATATATGCAGATAAAGCATTCAATAAAATATAGCACCCATTTATGATGATAACTCTCAGCAAGGTAGGATAGAGGGATCATCCCTTAATATAATGAAGGATATGTATGACAAACCTATAGCCAATATTATACTCAATGGGCAAAAACTAAAAATGTTGCCCTTAAGATCAGGAACAAGACAGGGGTGTCCGCTTTTACTTCTCTTATCCAACATAGTGCTGGATATCCTAGCCACAGCAATCAAACAAACAAAAAAAGAAATAAAAGGCATCCAAATGAGAAAGGAGGAAGTAATACTGTCATTGTTCTCAGATGACATGATATTATGCATTGAAAACTCTAAAGACTTCACCTAAAAACTACCAGATCTAATAAATGAATTTAGCAAAGTAGCAAGTTACAAAATTAATATCCAAAAATTAGTGAAATTTTTATACACCAACAATAAATGATCAGAAAGAAACTAAGAATATAATCTCATTCACCATTGTAACAAGAACAAAATAAGATACTTTGGAAAAAACCGAACCAAGGAGGTAAAAGACCTGTACTTGGAAAGCTATAGGATATTGAAGAAAGAAATAGAGAAAGATGCAAAAAGTAGAAGCTTATACCATGTTCATGGAGTAGAAGAATTAACATCATTATAATGTCCAGACTACCCAAGGTAATATAGAGAGTCAATGCAATTTCTATTAAAATACCCATGGCATATTTCACAGATCTAAAACAAATATTCCCAAAATTTATGTGGAACCTAAAAAGATCCCGAATAGCCTCAGCTATCTTGAGAAAGAACAATATCAGATATCAAACTATACTACAAAGCCACTGTAATCAAAACAGCCTGGTACTTGTAGAATAAAAGGCATATAGATCAATAGAACAGAACATAGAGCCCAGAAATAAACCTACACCTTTATCGTCAATTAATATTTGGCAAAGGAAGTAAGAACATACAATGGAGCAAAAACAGTTTCTTCAATAAATGATATTGGACAGGTACATGCAAAAAATGCAACTAGACAACCAACTTACATCATACACAAGAATAAACTCAAAATGGACAAAAGACTTAAATTTAAGTCATGAAACCACAAAAATCCTAGAAGAAATCGCAGTAAAAATCTCAAAGATCTCTCAGAGCAATATTTTGGACAATATATTTCCAAGAGCAAGGAAAACACAGGAAAAATAAGCAAATGGGACTACATCAAACTAAAAAGCTTCTGCACAGCAAAAACAAACAAACAAACATACATCAACAAAATGAAAAGGGAGCCTACTGTATGGTAGAACATATTTGCCAATGATTCATGTGGTAAGGGATTAAGCTTCAAAATAAAGAACTTACAAAACTCAACACCAGAAAGACGAACAATCCAATCAAAATATGGCCCTAACCGGTTTGGCTCAGTGGATAGAGCATCGGCCTGCGGAATGAAGGATCCCGGGTTCGATTCTGGTCAAGGGCATGTATCTTGGTTGCGGGCACATCCCCAGTAGGGGGTGTGCAGGAGGCGACTCATTGATGTTTCTCTCTCATCCATGTTTCTCACTCTTTATGCCTCTCCCTTCCTTTCTGTAAAAAATCAATAAAAGAAATTTCTTCTCTGATAATGCTCCTAGGGCAATGGAAACTAAAGAGAAAATAAACAAATGGGACTACATCAAAATAAAAAGCTTTTGCACAGCAAAGGAAACCATCAACAAAACAACAAGAAGACCCACTACATGGGAGAACATATTTGCCAATGATACCACCGATAAGGGTTTAATTTCCAACATTTACAGGGATCTCATGAAACTTAACAAAAGGAAGATAAACAATCCAATAAAAAAATGGGCAACGGACCTAGATAGACACTTTTCGAAAGAGGACATACAGAAGGCCGAAAGACATATGAAAACCTGCTCAAAGTCACTAATTATACGAGAGATGCAAATCAAAACGACAATGCGTTATCATCTCACACCTGTCAGAATGGCTATCATCAACAAATCAACAAACAACAAGTGTTGGAGAGGATGTGGAGAAAAAGGAACCCTTCTGCACTGCTGGTGGGAATGCAGACTGGTGCAGCCACTGTGGAGAACAGTATGGAGCTACCTCAGAAGACTAAAAATGGAACTCCCATTTGACCCAGTGATCCCACTACTAGGAATATATCCCAAGAAACCAGAAATGCCAATCAGAAAGGATATATGCACCCCTATGTTCATAGCAGCACAATTCACCATAGCTAAGATTTGGAAACAGCCTAGGTGCCCATCAGCAGATGAGTGAATTAGAAAACTGTGGTACATATACACAATGGAATACTATGCTGCGGTAAAAAAAAGGAACTCTTGCCTTTTGCAACAGCATGGATGGAACTGGAGAGCATTATGCTAAGTGAAATAAGCCAGTCAGAGAAAAATAAATACCACATGATCTCACTCATTTGTGGATTATAGAGAACAACATAGACTGATGAAAAGGGACAGACCCAAAGACTGAGAAACAGCGATCAGGCTATCAATCCCCAGAAGGAAAGTAGGGGAGGGGGGGGTAAGGGGAAGAGATCAACCTAAGGACTTGTATACATGTATATAAGCCAAACCAATGGACATGGACAACAGGGGGATGGGAACATGAGTTTTTTTGGGGGGGGAGGTTGGGAGTTAATGGGGGGGGGATGAGGACACATTTGTAATACCTTAACTAAAAAAAAACAAAAAAAAACAAAAAATATATATATATTTTTTAAAAAATGGTCAAAGGACCTGAATAGACACTTCACCAAAAAAGACATACATTTACACAATGGAATATTACATGCTGTAAAAAAGAAGGAACTCTTAACCTTTTGTGACAGCATGCATAGACCTGAGATTATTTATAGTAAGTGAAATAAACCATAGAAAGACAAATACCATATGATCTTCACTAATATGTGGAATCTAATGAACAAATCATACTGATGAACAAATTATAACCAGAGGCATGGATACATGGAACAGACTTACAAATTTCAGAGAGGAGGGGGTGGGGGAACTGAATAAAGAAAGGTGAAAGGATTAGCTAAAGAACATATATGCATGGCCCAAGGACACAAACAATAGTGTAGTGAGGGCAAAGGGAGGGGTGGGGTGGTGCTGGGTGGAGATGGGGAAAGGTGGGGGTGATGAAATAATGTCAACAATAAAACATTTAAGTAAAAAAGAAAAAGGGACTAGAAGCTATGAAGAAAACTTTGGAAGCCATGTTCTTGATTACTGAACAACAATGACAGAATCTGTCTTATTTGAAAGAACAGTCAGAGGCCATATGGGGATGAAGTACTCAAAGGTGGCAAGAAAAGTAAACCAGGAAGAACATTCTTTGAGAGCAACTGATCAAAAGTAATGATAAAGACTCTTGTAAAGGAAGTGGAGCCAAGAAAATAAAAGTTTTGGAGAAATAGATATAAATTCTGCCACATTTAAGAAAAAAAAAAAGAAAAAAAAACCTGGAACATCAGGGAATGGGATAAATTGACTTTTTACATTATTAACCTAAAGAGAAAACTGCTGTTGAATGAAATAAGAAGCTTAAAAAACAAAAAGAAACTACCCTGTGATTGGGATGTTCTAGGAAGATCCTAAATCCCAGAATTTTATATATACCCAATACAAGACAGTTGCAGTAGGCAGCCTTCCAATGACTTCTGACTTCCAGTATTCATATTCTTGTGTAATCCTTTTCCCTTGTATTGACCATTCTCCTAGTTTGTGGACTGGATCTAGTGATTTTGGTTCTAACTAATAGAAAACAACAAAAACTAAGGATGTTACTTCTGAGATTAGGTCACAACAGACTATGATTTCTGATTTGTTTACATACTTTCTCTCTTACTGCTTTGCTTACATCAATGAAGCCAGTTCCTATGTTGTGAGCTGCTCTATGGAGAGACCCATGTGGCAAGAAAAAGAGGGCATGCATTGGCCAACAGCCAGTGAGGAACTGAGTTCTCAGTTCAATAGCCCTCAAGGCCCTGAATCCTGCCAACAACCATTGAAAGAACTTAGAAGTACATCCTATCCCAGTAGAACCTGGAGGGGACTCTGGCCATTGCCATCACCTTGTTTGTAAACTTATGAGAGACTCTAAGTCAGAAAACCAAGCTAAGCTTTCCACAGATTCCTGATCCACAGGCATTGTGAGGTAGTTAATTGCCGGGAGCCGGTCCATCCTTGCTGTTTCAAGGGACCTGGCATATATGGCATACTGTTCTTAATATGTTTGCTCACCTTCTTGGCGCTGTGTTTTAACCAAGGTCACCTCTCCAAGAAAGATTGTTTCCCCAGGTAGGGATTTTCCCCTGAAGTTAGGGAGGGAATAAAACCTCTTAACTAAGTGTGCCAGGTGGGTAATTAATCACTTTACCTATGAACAATCATGCTTAAGCTACATAATCTTTACTCCCTGGAATGGAGATAAGAAACGCCCTAACCTTTGGAATAGAGATGGATAGGATTGGAATCAACTGGTATAAATACAGATGTAACAAGACAATAGGACACAGAACTTAGATGAAGAACCTAGACACAGAACCTAGAGACAGAACCTAGCAAGAGAACATGGCAAAAGATCCTGGACAGAACCTGGCTACAGAACTTGGCTGGAGAAACTAGACAGAACCTGGCTGAAGAACCTAGAGACAGAACCTGGCTACAGAACCTGGATAGAACATGGCAAGAGAACCTGGCTAGAACCTGGTGACTGAACCTGGCTGGAGAACCTAGCGAGGGGACATGGTTACAGAACCTGGCTGGAGAACCTGGAGAACCTGGCTGGAGAACCTAGCAAGAGAACATGGACACAGAACCTGGCTGGAGATCCTGACCAGAACTTCGCTGGAGATCCTGAACAGAACTTGGCTGGAGATCCTGGCTAGGCTGCTGATCAACTGAACGCTGTCTCCATGTCATTCCTTCTTCGCCGACTCCGTCCACACCTTTGGGGACCCCTGGACCTGCTGGGGTCGGACCCCGGCAGTTAATGTATGATGTAAGCTGCTAACATTTGGGGTAATTTGTTATGCAGCAATAAGTAACTAATACAACAGGGAAAAAACCCTCTTAGCTTATGTGTGGAAGGGGGCAAGATAAAGTGGGATTTATAACATTTTGGGAATACAAGGGACAACAAACATTAGATCTCAGTTCTGATCATTACAAGGCAGCAAGGAAGAGGACTATTTGAGAAATAATATCCTAGAAACACCCCTTTCCCTATTGTTACCAAGAACACATAATGGAAACATAATCTAGGAAACAGAGAAAGAAGTTTTAACTAAGGACCAGAGGCCAGAAGCCCCCCAAAATTAGCAGCTTGAGTCAAGCTCATGGTCTGGTCAGTCAGGGCATCTATCTTTACCAGATATCTAATGGAACAGAAACCTCCTCTGTGGCCACCTTTTCAGGTCTTCCCTTGAACAATGAGGATTTGGATAGGAAGGGAGAAATAGAAAGTTCCTGTTATGTTTGTAGCTTCCAAGATGTGCTATGTGAATTGAAAAGGAAATCAATTCGAAGGTGAATAGGGAATATTAACCTGGGTAGGATGGTTAGAGGAATAAAGAGCACCTGTAAATACCAATTGAGCCTGCTTTATTGCTTTCTAGGACAGGGGTGTGTGGTGATGTGAGGCAGGAAGAAGGTCAGAGCTAAGACATCATGCATGTGCTTTCAATACCTGTGTTTTAGCTGCTCTCAGCCCTGATGTTTCTAATCAATCAAAACTGGGAGAAGGGAGAGGGGATTTTCAAAACTTGAGATCTGAATGATGCATTTTCTCAGCATTGTTTTTTACTTCCAGTATTTCTGTAACAATAATGGCAATGTGCTCTATGTACATCATTCCAGGCCCTAATACAATCCTGCCTCTCACCTTAGTAGTCTTGCCCCCAGTGTCATTTGTGCCCTTTCACAATGCCAGGAAATAATTATCCAATGTACTTGACTGTTTGATCCTCACAACAACCCTTTGAGGTGGATATGTATTGTTACACTTACTTTATGGATGAAGAAACCAATACCCAGAAGAGTTAATTAACTCGTATAAAGGCATGCAGCTTGTTAGTGCCAGAGCTAGTAGAGAAGTGAGGCCTTTGGACTCCTAACCCAATACCTATTAAAAATATATTCCACATGATCTCACTCATTTGTGGATTATGATGAACAACATAAACCAATGAACAAAAACAGATCCAGAGACAGAGAAGCATTGATCAGATGCTCAAACCTCAGAGGGAAGGTAGGGGAGGGTGGGGGTAAGGAGGAGAGATCAACCAAAGGACTTGTATGCATACATATAAGCATAACCAATGGACGCAGACAACAGGGGGTGAGGGTGAGGGCAGGTTTGGGGGGGTGGGTGGGAGTGGGGGGATAAGGACACATTTGTAATACCTTAATCAATAAAGGAAATATATATATTCCATGCTGCTTCAGAAAGAACTTGAAAAGAAAGTGTTACAGAAATGTCAATGTTCATTACTATATAATTATACTGGCCCTTTCAGTAATGAGAGGTTTGTTTTTCCCTTTTGACCTAGGAAATGACAGAAATGGTTACAAGTATATAATAGAAATAAGCCCTTAATGCAAGCTTGATGTTGCATTGGATAACTTCCAGAGGTCCCTTCCTTAATCTCTGTCTTTTTCCAAATGGTGATCTATGGTATATCCTAAGATTTTTCTTTAAGAAAAATTGTCATGCTTATAGAACTATGATATGATGCATCCAACAAAGATAAACAGGTTTCATAATGCCAGAACTCCTCACAGCCTTTAATATGATTACATGCAAAGTAAATATGCTAGACGAGATTTAAAATATGCAACCTTGCCAAATTTATTTTATGATGGAGTCCATTTTTCCTAGGAGCATCTTAAGGGATTAGTGTACACCAGAATACAGTTTTGGAAATTTGGTCTATGAACCATATAAACTGTGCTTTTAAAATGCATTATATTAATACATACATCTTTAGTCCTGGAAATCATGAAGGAAAAAAGAATGCACCAAACACGTGTAGAACTTTCCTAGGCTGTGGTTTGCTGAGGCTGGTGGAAGGAATTGCACATTGGAACTGTGTTAGAAATACATGTTTTTTTTCCAATAACAAGGAAAAGTCCTTCTCCTCTAACTTTTGGTGAAATGGAGTAAAGTTTGGGAAAGTGAGCCAAACACTTAAACTCTCCACTGAGCTGGCACCTATCTTTCTCAGCATGCTTTCTAAGCCCTGTGTGTAGCCCCTGAACAATTATAGGTTATGCTTCATTATCTAGCCAAATAGCCCAGGAAGGTTTTGAGCACAGCTAAGGTTGTGGAGTTGATATGTTTTGAAGGACATAGCCATAAACAAGAGACCAATATTAGGCCAAGGAATGTAGCCTTAAAATCCTAGAATTTTACAATTAAATTTGTCAGATTAAAGACACCAGCACAGACATAAACTGTTTCAGTAGATTTCTGAAGGACTTCTGTGTGATTATACAAAACTCTTAATTCATCTGAGATTGGAAACAAACATAATCATATAATGTTTTCCAATGTGGCGAGCTTTATCCCTGCTTGTACTCCCATATTTTTGAAAAGATATTTTCTACAAGCAATTGCCCCAATTGCTTTTTGTCACTTGGGAATAAAGGTCTGGTGCTGGAAGCAAATTCCAGCAGGTCATAATTATGCAAGAAGTTCATCCGAAGGCTGATGGATCTTGGGGCTTCAGCAGGGCTGAAAATCTGCATATAGTATTACCTGCTGCTCAACAGCTGTAGGCATTTCCCCTAACCTGATAATCTTTTCCTGTTTACCTGCTGCTGGTAGACTAACTGAAGAAATTTCCCCTAACCTGATAATCTTTTCCTGTTTATCAGACTTTACCTGTTTGCATTCCTAAAGGGCCAATGTGTTTTCCAGCAAATAAAAAGCCTTGGGTCCGGAGATTCAGGGAGCCCACTTCACTAGAAAGTGGAGCCTCCCCTGGCTCCCCCATTCCTCCCAAATTTATATTTCTTGTCTAGTGTCTAGTTATTCATTTACATCGCAGCCCCTTCTCCAGATTCCTGAACCCTTAATTCGGAAAGACCCTAGTAGTCTGGCTTAAAACTGCAATCTCCCAGAATATTAGCTCTGAAGACCTTGCAAAGCATCTAGCCTTGTTATGGCTCAATTTAATCCTAGAAGGAAGGATTGTTTTTCAAACTCTAGGTTAAATGAGTGTTTGAATTGCAAGAAAAAAAAACACCAAAACAAACTTCTTCCTCTGAATTGTGTTCTGCATCTAAGGGACAAAGACTAATGCAAATATAAAAATGAAAGTGATGCTCAAGTATCTGCTTATTGGCTAAAATCAGTAATTAAATGGCTGCATCAAAATCACCTGAGAGTCTTATTTTAAAATAACAATCCTATTTCCCACAAGATGTATTCAATAATAATTTCTAGAAGTGGACTTAAGAATCTGAATTTTAAGAAGTTCATCAAGTGATTAGTATGCATATTCAGGGTAGAGAACAATTAGATTAGATCAGTGGTTCTCAACCTTCCTAATGCCGCGACTCTTTAATACAGTTCCTCATGTTGTGGTGACCCCCGATTTCATTGTTACAAATTGAACATAATTAAAGCATAGTGATTAATCACAAAACAATATGTAATTATATATGTGTTTTCTGATGGTCTTAGGCGGCCCCTGTGAAAGGGTTGTTCGACCCCTAAAGGGGTCGCGACCCACAGGTTGAGAACTGCTGGATTAGATGGTCTACAAGATATTTTCTAAACCTAACATAAGCAGGGGTCCCTTATTTTAAAAAAGACAGATGTAACCCACCACCTACTGTGTTCCAGGAACCTGCCTAGGTTTTCAGCCTTTCTCAACCAAGATTCCTCATCTGAACCAAATACCACAGAAAATGATTTGCATGCCTGTGTTTTAATTCTCCCAAGGATAGTCCATAATGAATATTCTAGCTTTATAAAAGAGAAGTTAATGCATTATGTAGTAGAACAGTTGTCTTAGGGCATTAAAGTTTAGTTCTCTCAGGGTTGCTTAAGGCTACTAGTAGAGAAACAATTTGTGAAGAACAGACAAAGTGTCTGAAATATACACTGTAGATGGTTCAACTACAACATGGGGCCTCCAGCCTTCTAGCCTCCTGAATGATTGTGAAGTAGTCTCCCTTCTCTTCTTCCCCACCTACATCATATATATGTAATGATCAATAAATCACTGTTGAGCTTTGGCCACTCATTAATGCCAAAAGGCCAATGATACTTGTCTTTAGCAAAGACTTTTATAATTGTGGATCTTAACTACAAAGTAACAGTAAAACAGAATCCCCAAGAAACAGAATATCCCAACTGGGGAGATCTTTGAAAGAGCCAAGAGCATGGAGGCCATGATAGAGAAGTAGACTGGAAGGTAACTTCCTTCCTTGCAATAGTCAAGATAAACTACTCAAAGCCTATTTGCTTGAGGATGGTACAATCAGAAATAAAAAGCCCTTCTTTAAGCCACACACAGAAAAATATCTCAAGTCACACATTCATTCCATTTTGCAATAAGCATTTAAGACGTACTTAAGCATACCAAACACTAAAAAAGAGGCCCTGAGTTATAGAAAGAAATGCCGTTTGCTCTGAAGAAGTTTGCAGATAAGTGGGCTTCTCATGGTCCCTAAGGTTCTACCTTATCTGGCCTGCCTCTCCCAATCCATCTTGGACTAGTCTTCTCATTATGCACCAGGCACTCCCATCCTTATTCTGTTCATTGAACACACCATGCTTGTTCTTTCCTTAGTGACTTTGCATTTTCTTTTCCTCTGCCTGAATGCTGCTAATTCCAAGTTTTTTTCTAAATAGCTCCTCTTCATTATTACCAGCTCAGAAAAACCTTCCTTGAACATCCTACCTAACCTAAATTAATTCTCCCCTTTACTCTTTTTAAAATCATCTTGTTTGTTTTCTTCCAAAAACTTATTACAAGTAACAACTGTTTATTTAATTTTTGTTTGTTTATATTTGTCTTTTTCACCATAATGAAAATATCATCCTCATGGTAGGCCCTGAGTCTTGTTCACCATTGAATGTCCCAACAATTGGCACTATGCCTGGCATATAGCAATTTCTCAAAAATATGTGTCAAATGAATGAATGAAAGAATGAATGAATGAGAAGATAAGGCATATACACAAATAACTACTATACAAAAATTGGGACAGTGTTATGGACATTTGCTTCTCCAGAATCCATTTTCCCTTCTTTTGTCAGTGGTTCTGATCTTGATCTTCTCTTCCCAGCTTCAGTCCATACCTAGCCTTAAAGGGTGGAACGAGTGACCCAGGCCTAATCCAATCATATACTATTGGCCACAGTTATTGATTCAGTGGTTGGTACAAGCACAGCAAATCTCAGGATATCACTTGGAATGACAAGACAAAGACATTACTCTTTTCTTCTTCCAGCAGGGCAGGTGAAACTCAAACTAAAGCAGCCATCTTGTAATCATGAGGTCAAGGAAGCATGATGGAAGCTCAGAACAGAGAGACTACTGTAAGCTATGCGCAATGAAATGAGATGGTACTCAAACTAGATCTTAAAAACAATATGGTGATCCCTGGCCGGTGTGGCTCATTTGGTTGGACATCATCCCATGCACCAAGAGGTTGCCAGTTCAATTCCTGATTAGGGCATTTGCCCTGGTTGCAGGCTCCATCCCCGGTGGGGGGCATGCAAGAGGCAGCCAATTGATGTCTTGCTCTCACATTGATGTTTCTCTCTCTGCCTCTCCCTTCCTCTCTCTAAAAATAAATTTAAAAATATTTTCAAGAAAACAATATGGTGATTACCAGAGGGAAAAGGGGTGTGGGATGTAGAAGAGGGTATGGGAGATAAATGGTGATGGGGGGAGACTTGACTTGGGGTGGTGAACACACAATACAATATACAGATGACATATTATAGAATTGTATACCTGAAACCTATATAATTTCATTAACCAATGTCACAACTATAAATTCAATAAAAAAGAAAAGAGCATGTATGATTATTTATGTTACCCAGTAATTTTCTTTTTTAAAGAGTCTCAGAGATCTAGAAAGGTAAAGCTCAGATAAGTGAATTGATTCGCTTATAGTCACATGGCAAGTTAATGACAAAGCCACAACCAATATCTAGACCTACTGTTTCCTGGCTCAGTATTCTTTCTACTTTAAAGCAAGATTTTGTATCTGCAGTTTGGCGTTCTATGGGGAGGGACAGATATTCCATGCAATATTTGCCATAACATTTTTAAATGCTCATACAAGGTGTCAGTAGGGTGATACCAATAGATCCGGTAGGAAACATCAGTTGGGGTCAGATTTTAGAACACAAAGGAAATTCATTCACAATCTTGAATAAAAGAGTATTATGATTTATTTATTTTTTATATATTTTTATTGATTTCAGAGAGGAAGGGAGAGGGAGATAGAAACATCAATGATGAGAAAGAATCATTGATTTGCTGTCTCCTGCACACCCCCTACTGGGGGTCGAGCCTGCAACCTGGGCATGTGCCCTTGGCTGAAATTGAACCTGGGACCCTTCAGTCCACAGGCAGAGGCTTTATCGACTGAGCCAAACCAGCTAGGGCAAGAGTATTATGATTTAGGTGCCATGGAATATGGGGCAAGGGAAGCAAATAGACCAGCTAGATGGTTGTTATGCTAGCTTGTGTGTGCCATGTTTGGCCAAACCAAATTGGTTTGGATTTTTTAATAAAAGGGGGGGTGGAGAGACAGATGTACATACATAGATGACTTCAGAAATACTTGTATTACTGTCTAAAAGTAATTCCAGTTATGGCATTTTTATGAATGGTTATATATACATATATATAACAGCAGTATAAACATTTACTATTAAATATGTATCATATTAATTATGCTATAAATTTTACTTCATTTAAACCAATGAATTTTGTTCTTGTATGTTTACCCTGCCTCCTGTATTTGGTGCTCATTATGATGATAAAGAAACAGTGGAGAAACTCAGCCAGCCACTTGGCCTTTAGCTTTATCATTTCTCACCAATTTCCATTTGAGAGTAGCTTTTCCAATCTCCTAAAGAGGGGTATGCTCCTCCCTTTTTCCTGTATGTAAATTTTGAAATTAAAGCCCATCAGGAAAGGGTGAGGCCAGCCCCTAAGCTACGAGCCTATGCAAAGCTGGACACCTGCTTATTCTGTTGCAAGAACAAAAGTGGACCACTTGTTAGCTTCTCCACTGGATACCCACCCAAGATGTGGCACAGGCCATACATTGTCTCTGAATACTCAGCTGGGGAGGCTGTCCAGACCAGCCTGGTTCAGTATTCTAGTTCTGCCTTGCTCTATATTTAGCAACATGTCAGAGGCAAAAATACTAGTATTAGAGGGGAGGAAACAAAGGGAGCCCAGGGGAGAACTGGATCCTGTTTGAGTAATCAATCATCAACCAAAGCTGAGCATTGCAGCTATTTATTTGGGAATCTTTAGGTTGTAATAGAGATATGTTTATTTATGGCCCAACTCTTTTCTGGGTCAGATATTTCGAAACACACACACACACAATTATACACATACATTTTCCTGCTCTCCCTGAACATAAAGCAGAAGATAAAGCAGAGCATTTTAGAATGGAGTGGGAGATGAGCTGAATGAAGAAGTGGGCAGGATAGAGAGAATGAAATAAAAATCAATATAAGGGTGACCATAGTCTGGATTTGCCTAGGACAGTCCCAGTTTATGCCTATTGTAAATCATTAAACCCATTAATAATTATTTTACTTCCAACTGTATCCAGATTGGGAGGGAAAATTATGCTCATTCTATCAAGTCCATTAATTTAATAAGAAATACATTGCATTTTTTATAACATAACTAGAGGCTCGGTGCACGAAATTCATGCATGGAGGAGGGGGGTCCCCTCAGCCCAGCCTGCACCCTCTCCAATCTGGGACTCTTCGGGGAAAGTCCGACTGCTGGTTTAGGCCTGATCCCCACCTAAACCGATTGGGCCTAAACTGGCAGTCAGACATCCCTCTCACAATCCTGGACTACTGGCTCCTCATCACTTACCTGCCTGCCTGCCTGGTCGCCCCCAACTAAACCCACCACCCCCCCGCCAGCCTGATTGCCCCTCACTTCCTCTGTGTGCTGGCCTGATCACCCATAATTACCCTCCACTGTTGGCCCGGTTGCCCCTAACTGCCCCCCTCTGCCGGCCTGGTTGCCCCTAACTGCCCCCCCTGCTGGCCTGGTGGCCCCCAACTGCACACCCCCCTCACTGGCCTGGTTGCACTCAACTGCAACACCCTGGCGGGCCTGGTTGCCTATTACTGCCCCCCCCCCCACCCTGCCAGCCTGGTCACCCCCAACTGCCCCCCCCACTGGCCTGGTCACCCCACACAGCCTGCTGTTCAGTTGTTTGGTTGTCCCTCACTAACCCCCGTGCCAGCCTAGTCATAGACAGCCATCTTGTGAGGGTGTGAGGGTTATTTTGCATATTTCCTCTTTATTATGTAGGATTTTCAGTAGACTTAGTCATCCATGACCTCTAGTAATACTTAAAACAATCTTATGGGGTGGGCACAACAGATGCTATTATGCCCTTTTAACAGATGACAAAACTGATGTCAAAAGGGGTTCTTTATCCTCAGGCTAATAAGTGACAAAACTCATTCTTTTCTAGTCCTGTGCAAGGTTTTACACCTGATTTGCATTCATTCATTTATTCAACAAATATTAAGTGCATACTGTGCATCAGGTCATGTGCCAGTGACACAGAAATGAACAAGACATGGTTTCTGCTGTCAATGAGCTCACAGTCTAATGTGGAAAGCAAACAAGTAAATAAATATTTACAATACAGCATAATTAGTTTTATTCATTCATTTGTTCATGCATTTGTTCAACAAATATTTATTGCGCATCTATTATATGCCAAATGTCATTCTAGATGCTGAGATATATGATAAGCAAAAAAGATAAGAGGCTGTCTCTCATATCTGTATGCCTCAGTACTGTATATGCAACAAAGTATATCACACAAAGACAGCTTTTAGCAAACAAAAACATGATTTATTCTGTCATTATGTATAGGATACCTTGACTGCAGGCATGTTCTCTGGCAGATCAATTTTAGGAATTATATATATGGAAGTTGAGATGATGCTAGAAATTGATTTTCTTCATTTCCTTTTTGCATGATACTCCCTGGGGAGTTTTTTCTTGGCCTTAGTTATCCTGAAAGCAGAGCCTGAGTGTAGGTAGTATATTTGAGAAGCAATTCCAGGGAGAGAGATGGAGCCATGAAATAGGGAAAGAAAATATAAGGAAGCATTCTTGAGTTGGTATCTATGTAGATGGTTGGGAAGCTGAAGAAACAAAGACTGTGTCTCAGCACTACCAGGCCAAGGAGAAAACGTAGAAAGCATTTATACATCAACTCTGGCTCCCATTGGTCAAGAGTTGTCCCAAGGATATCCAACCCCAAGGTATTCTCAAAACCACGGGGCAAAGAGCAAGAAATATCAGGAAATAAACAATGCAGTAGTAGCTGGAGTAGTAGGTAAGGTTACACAGGAGGCACACTATAATGCCCTTTATAGCAACATTATGAGATAGGACAGGTATTATTATTAATCTCATTGTGAAAGACAAATGTGTCAACAACCTATTGTGTTGTTTTTAGTAAATGACTTGACCTCTCTGTCCCTCAGTTTTCATAGCTGGATAAAAGCAGGTATTAAAACCTCTTACCCCGGAGCTTAGCTAAAAGGAACTAAGACAGTGGTTCTCAACCCTGACTGCAATTAGAATCACCTGGGAATCTTTTTAATTTGTTTGTTTAATGGAATATTTATTTATTTATTTTTAAAATTTAAATCTTTATTGTTCAAATTAAAAAAAAATAAATAAAACCTCTTACCCCTTCCATTATGAAATTAACTAAGACAACAGCTGCAAAATGTTATGGGCTCCCTGAAGAACACAGCTATCTAAAAAATTAGCGTTATTGTGCTTTATACATACTCTATTTGAAAACAAAATGAGTCTTTTGTCATTTCAAAACACTAAATTCTACATCCAGCAAAATTAAAAATACATAGGGAACAATTTTATCTCTCGTTCTTCATGCATATCTTTTATTGACTTTAAAGAGTGTTTGGCTCTTTCTGTTTATATATAATTATACAAAGCAGTCATAAAATTCCATATTTTAGTACTTGTTTAATGAGTCTCAAAAGTCAACAATGAAGTAAAATTTTATAGAAAATATTCCTCACTAATTTTTGGATTGATAATTCTCTGCTGCTTCTGTATTATGATCAAGAACAGCTATTGGTATGATTACTTCTCAGAATGTATGCCCTCATTCTGAAGCTAAGTGACTTCTTTTGATTGTACTGCATTTGTGGCATTCTTTGAAGAAAGCCATATTAAATCTTTTCCTGGCTCCCTGATCATCTGTGACTACATGCTACACCAATAAATTTGTTTGTAAGAATGACCTGCGACCAGATATTGACAGATCTGTGGGTGGACTTGAATAAGTGTTTCCATTTAATTCTTAGAGTATTGGGAAGTCATTAGTTTTTAAAAAAATATATTTTTAATTATTAATTTCACAGAGAGAAGGGGAGAGGGAGAGAAACATCAATGATGAGAGAGAATCATTGATAGGCTGCCTCCTGCATGCCTCCTACTGGTGATTGAGCCTGCAACCTGGGCATGTGCCCTGACTGGGAATTGAACTGTGACCTCCTGGTTCATGGGTCAATGCTCAACCACTGAGCAACACTGACGAGGCAAGGGAAGTAATTAGTTTTTAAGTGGTGGAGTGATGTGGTCTAATTCATAGTATATAAGATCATTTGACTGCTATGTGGAAAATGGATTAGGTGGAGGGAAAAGTGGAATGAGAGATCACTTCAGAATTGCTTACAGTTATTCAGGTGACAGATGATAACAGCTTATAGTAGATTGGGGTGATAGTCATGGATGTAGTGAGGAATGATCAGATTCATTATGTATTTTGATAGTGGAACCAAGAAGATTTGCTGACAGATCAGAAGCTGAATGGTGAAGAAAAGAGAAGAATCAAGGATTCTTGGCCTGAACAATTATAGGAGTAATGAGGCCATTTATCAAGATGGGGTATGCTGTGGGAGAAACAGATTTGGGGGAAAATGTCAAGAGTTTTATTTTGATTATGTTCAACTGGAGAGGAGACATTGAATTGGCCATTGGATAAATGAGTCTCAAGTTCCAGAGAGACATCAGGGCTAGATATGTAAATTTAGGAGTCAGAATATAGATAGTAACTAAAACCATGGAGCTGGATGAGGTCATTCAGGGAAAGTCTATTTTGTTTCTTGACTGTTTCTTGCCCCACACTAGAATATAAACTCTGTGGTGGCAAGTATTTTTATTCATTGGAGATTCTTCAGTGCCTATAATATTTCATTTATTAAAAATTATTGAATATGTAGAGTTCATGATTTTAAGTGTCTCATTAAATACCTCTCAATGGATGACCTCACAACCACATTTGGCCTCAGCTAGCCTCTCATCGCTGTTTCTTTATTCTTTCTTGTTTCCCTCATAATATTCTCTCATGATACTGACAAATGTCACATCTCCAAGGTCAAAGGAAAGTTCTTAGCTGATCATATCTATCTCTGCTGATGTTTTCTTTACTGTGAACTTCTTTTGCCTAGACCTTGTGACCTTTTTACTAATCACCACTCCCACTTCTTTGCCCAAACATCTAGAGAGGACAGTTAAAATTGGACTCCATATGGAGGCATCTGAATCCTGGTCAGGTTGAGAATTGGCAAAGGTTGCATGCAGCACTACAGAAACAAAATGGAATAAATGCATTAACTCCAAATTTGATTACATTCCTTGAGGCCAAAGCAGCTTACTGTTTGTGCACAGATTGGGCTGCTTAAATTTATTGTCTAGAGCTTCTAATTCCAGCAAATGTTCCCAGGATCCTTGTAATCCAATTGTACTATATAATTTTCTTCACATACTTTAAAGCAAATCCTCAGTGCATGTCCAATCTGAGTGCCACCAAACATAATGCCCCACTAAGTCAATGCCTCAACACATGCCTGTTTGGGTTCAAGCCAGTGCTCAGTGACAGTGCTGTTAGAAGAGGCTTTCCCTAGGCTGTTTCCCTTTACAGAAACTCATTGAACTGCCTGAAACAGTCAGATGGCTAGTGTTTGTGTAGACTAATGATGTTACTTGCTTTAAAAATTAATTGAAGTTGAGCAGGCCATACACCCTGCAATGGAGCATATAGTAATTTTCCAGATTGGTTTAATCCAACCCAACTCAATAGGGACTAAGTCACATTAAGTAGAAAAGTAAAGAGACACGCCTCTAATTTGAATGAATGCAATAACGTCTTATATGAACTTATAGACTCACCCCTTCCATTCATGTGTTCTCTAGTTCACTGCTAGAGACATTTCTCATTGGCCTATTTACATATTTAAAACCTCCAATGACTACCCTTTATCCTCTCAGCTTCTCCATTCTTCTAACAGCCTCTCAAAACTACCTTAATCTGACTCAAATTTGCTGCCTAATAAATCCCATCCCTCTCAACACCCCCCAACACACACACAATCACACACAGAGTATCTTTTCTACCATCCCCTGCATCCTGGTGCCAGTGCTATGCTCATTCCTACTTCTGTGCCTCAATCTGCAGAACTTCCACTCTTCATTTAAACTGAAATCTTTCATTTATTTAAGGCCTAGCTTAAAGCAAACCTTTTCTGTGGAATCCAGCTCATTGCAATATTTTCCTTCCTCATGATTTCCTCATCCTTTCATCATATTTCTTTTTAAAATAAGTTTATTGGGGTGACATTGGTTAACAATATTATATAGGTTTCAGGTGTACAATTCAATAATACATCATATGTATATTATATTGTGTATTTACTACCCCAAGTCTCCTTCCATTACCATTTATCACCATATACCCTCTTCTATCTTCCCTGGCCCCACTTCCTCTCTGGTAATCACCATACTATTGTCTGTGTCTATGACTTTTTCCCCCCTTAATCACTTCACCTTTTTCACTCAGTCTTCCAACCCCTTTCCCTCTGACAGCTGTGTGTCTGTTCTCTATCTTTGCATCTGTTTCTATTTTGTTTTTTTGTTTACATAGTGGCTGCACCAATCTGAATTCACAACAGAAAAGAGTTCCCTTTCTCCACACCCTTACCAACATTTGTTGTTTGTTGATTTATTGATAATAGCCATTCTGATAGATGTAAGGTGATATCCCATTGTGATTTTAATTTTCATTTCTCTGATGATTACTGACATTGAGCATCTTTTCATATGCCTACTGGCCATCTGTATGTCCTCTTAGGAGAAGTGTCAATTCAGGTACTTTGCCCATTTTTCAATTTGATTGTTTGGGGATTGTTGGGTTTGTTGTTGTTGTTGTTGTTTGTTTTTTTGGTGTTGAGTTTTATAAGTTCTTTAACAATTTTGGATATTAATCCCTTATCAGATGTATCATTGGTGGACATTTTATCCCATCAGGGGGTTACTTTTTTATTTTATTGATGGTTTCCTTTGCTGTGCAAAATCTTTTTTGGTTGATGTATTCCAATTTGTTTATTTTTTCTCTTGTTTCCCTTGCCTAAGGAGATATATCAGAAAAAAAAAATATTGCTATGACAAATGTTCAAAATTTTACTGCTTATGTTTTCTTCCAGAAGTTTTTGGTTTCAAGCCTAACATTTAAGTCTTTATTTTGAGTTTATTCTTATATATGGTATGAGAAGGTGGTCGAGCTTCATTTTTTGCAGGTATTGTCCAATTTTCCCAACATCATTTATTGAAGAGACTCTTTGCCACATTGTATGTTTTGCTTCCTTTGTCAAGTACTAATTGACCATAAAGGCATAAGTTTATTTCTGGGCTCTCTATTCTGTTCAATTGATCTATATGTCTGTTTTTATGCAGGTACTACCATGCTGTTTTAATTACTATGGTTTTGTATTATAGTTTGATATCAGGTAGCATGATTCCTTCAACTTTGTTCTTCTTTCTCAAAATTGTTGTGGCTATTTGGTGTCTTTTGTGGTTCCATAAAAATGTTTGGGATATTTGTTATAGTTCTGTGAAATATGCCATTGGTCACTTGATAGGAATTGCATTGAACCTATAGATTACTTTGGGTATTATGGACATTTTAATAATGTTAATTCTTCCTATCCATGAACAAAGTATTTTCTTCCACTTATTTGTGTCATCATAATTTCTTTGTTCAGTGTTTTATAATATTCTGAGTACAGGTCTTTTACCTCCTTGGTTAAATTTATTCCAAGGTATATTTTTGAAACGATTGTGATTGGGATTGTTTTATTAAATTCCCTTTCTGATAGTTCATTCTTGGTTATATAAAAATGACATGGATTCTGAATATTTATTTTGAATATTCAGTTCTAGTAGTTTTATGGTGGACTCTTTAGGGTTCCCTATATAGAGTGTCACGTCATCTGCAAATAATGACATTTTTACTTCTTCCTTTCCAATTTGGATGTGTTTTATTTCTTCTTCTTCTCTGATTGCTACTATATTGACTGAATATGAGTATTAAAAGCAGACATTCCCCTCTTGCTCCCAATTTTAAGAGAAACACTTGTAGTTTTTGCCCATTGAGAATGATGTTGGTTGTAGTTTTGTCATATATGACCTTTATTATGTTGAGATATGATCCCTCTATTTTCACTTTGCTGAGAGTTTTTATCATAAACCAGAAGCCTGGTGCATGAAATTTGTTCACAGCGTGGGGGAGGTGTCCCACACCCCAGCCTGCACCCTCTCCAAACTGGGACCCCTTGGGGGCAGTCGGACATCCCTCTCAAATCCAGGACTACTGGCTCCCAACCGCTCGCCTGCCTGCCTGCTTGATTGCCCCTAACCACTTCTGCCTGCCAGCCATTTCACCCCCTAACCACTCCCCTGCCAGCCTGATAGATGCCTAACTGCTCCCCTGCTGGTCCGATTGCCCCTAACTGCCCTCCCTGGCCAGCCTGGTCACCCCTAACTATTCTTCCCTGCAGGCCTGGTCGCCCCCAACTGCCCACCCCTGCTGGCCCAGTCACCCCTAACTGCCCTCCCTTGCCAGCCTGGTCACCCCTAACTGCCCTGCCCTGCAGGCCTGGTCACACCTGACTGGCCTCTCCTGCTGGTCTGATTGCCCCTAACTGCCCCACTCTGTCAGCCTGGTAAGCCCTAACTGTCTTCCCCCACAGGCCTGGTCACCCCTAACTGCCCTCCCCTGCAGGTCTGGTCACCCCCAACTGCCCTCCCCTGCAGGTCTGGTTGCCCCTAACTGCTCTACCCTGCATGCTTGTCCCCCCCCCCAATGGTCCTCCCCTTCTGGCCCAGTCACCCCCAACTGCCCTCCCCTGCAGGCCTGGTCACTCACAACTGCCCTCCCCTGCAGGCCTGATCACCCCCAACTGCCCTCCCTTGTAGGCCTTGTCCCTCCCAACTGCCCTCCCCTGCTGGCCTGATTGTCCACAACTGTCCACATGGGGGTGGCCACCTTTGACCACATGGGGGTGGCCATCTTGTGTGTTGGAATGATGGTCAATTTACATATTACCTCTTTATTATATAGGATGGGTGCTAGATTTTATCAAATGCTTTTTCTGCATCTATTGATATGATCAGGTGGTTTTTATCTTTCATTTTGTTTTTGTGGTGTATCACATTTATTGATTTGCAGATATTGTAGCAACCTTGCATCCCCAGAAAAAAGATCCCATTTGATCATGATGTATGATCTTTTTAATGTGTTGCTGGATCAGGTTTGCTAATATTTTGTTTAGGATTTTAGCACCTATGTTCATCAGGGATATTGGCATTTAACTTTCTTTCTTTGTGGTGTCTTTATCTGGTTTTAGAATTCAGATACTGCTAGTCTCATAAAATGAGCTTGGGAATCTTTCCTCCCTCTTGACTTTTTTGGACTATTTTGAGAAGGATAGGTGTTAGTTCTTCTTTGAATATTTGGTAAAATTAACCTGTGAAGCCATAATACCCAAGACTTTTGTTTGTTGGAAGCTTTTTCATTACTGCTTCAATTTCACTAGTTGTAATCTGTCTATTCAGATTCTCTGATTTTTCCTGATTTAGTTTTAGAAGATTGTATGTTTCTAGAAATTTATCCATTTCTTCCAGATTGTCCACTTTTTTGACTTATAGCTGTTTGTAATGTTTTCTTACAATCCTATGTATTTCTTTTGTTTCAGTTTTTACTTCTCCTTTTTCATTTCTAATTTTATTTGGATCCTCTCTTCTTCTTGATGAGTCTGGCCAAAGGTTTGTCACTCTTGTTTATCTTTTCAAATAACCAGCTCTTGGTTTCATTGATCACTGAGGTTTTTTTTTAGACTCTACTTCATTTATCTCTCCTCTGATCTGTATTATTTCCTTCCTTCTACTCATGTTGGGCTTGTTTGTTGTTCTTTTTCAAGTGACTTTGAGTGTACAATTAAAGGGCTTATTTGAGATTTTTCTTGTGTTTTTTTGAGATAAGCCTATAATGTTATGAATTTCCTTCTTAGGACTGCTTTCACTATTTTTCATACATTATGGGTTATTGTGTTCTCATTTTCACTTGTTTCAAGGTAAATTTTGATTTCTTCTTTGATCTCATTGTTAACCCATTTATTGTTTAGTAACATGGTATTTAGCCTCCATGTCTTTATGTGTTTTTCAGGTTTTTTTATTGTGATTGATTTCTAGTTGTATACCATTATAGTCAGAGAAGATGCTTGATATGATTTCAATCTTCTTGAATTTATTGAGACTTGTTTTGTGTCCTAACATGTGGTCTACCCTAGAAAATAGCCCATGTTCCCTTGAAAGTAAAGGATATTCTGCTGCTTTGTGGCTAAATGTTCTGAATATATCCAATAAATCAAACTGAATTAGTGTTTCATTTAAGCCACCATTTCATTATTGATTTTCTGTCTGGAAAATCTGTCCACTGAGGTTAATGCAATGTTAAAATCCCCTACTATGACTGTATTACTGTCACTTTCTCCCTTTATGTTCATCAAGATTTGCTTTACATATTTAAGTGATCCTATGTTGGGTGCATAAATGTTCCCAAAGGTTATATCCTCTCATTGGATTCCTCTTATCATTATGTAGTGTCCTTCTTAGTTTTAAAGTCTATTTTGTCAGATATAAGTATTGCTACCTCAGCTTCTTTTTCCTTCCCATTTGCATAAAATTTCTTTTTCCATCACTTTCATTTTGGTGTGTGTAATTTTTGTTCTGAGGTTGGTCTCTTATAGACAGCATATATATATGGATCTTATTTTCTTATCATTTCATCTATCCTATGTCTTTTTTTATTTATTTACTAGAGGCTTGGTACACAAAAATTTGTGTACTTGCGGGGGGGGGGCGTCCCTCAGCCTGGCCTGTGCCCTCCCACAGTCGGAGACCCCTCAGGGGATGTCCACCTGCCGGCTTAGGCCCAGTCCCTTGGGGGATGTCCACCTGCCGGCTTAGGCCCACTCCCTTGGAGGATGTCCTCAGGGAGTGGGACTAAGCCATTAGTCAGACATCCTTAGCGCTGCCGTGACATGGGTGAGGCTCTCGCCACCACCCCTGTGCTGGCCAGCCATGAGCAAGCTTCTGGCTGAGCGGTGCTCCCCTGTGGAAGTGCACTGACCACCAGGGGGCAGTTTCCAAATTGAGTGTCTGCCACCTGGTGGTTAGTGCACATCATAGTGACTGGTCGTTCCGCCATTAGGGACAATTTGCATATTACCCTTTTAATATATAGGATTTTTAAAAATATATGTTTATTGATTTCAGAGAGGAAGGGAGAGGGAGAGAGAGATAGAAACATCAATGATAAGAGAGAATAATTGATCAGCTGCCTCCTGCATGCCCCCCACTGTGATCAATCCTGCAACCTGGGCATGTGCCCCTGACCAGAATCGAACCTGGGACCCTTCAGTGCACAGGCTGACGTTCTATCCACTGAGCGAAATCAGCTAGGGTAGCTCCCTATGTGTGTGTATGTATATATATATATATATATATATATATATATATATATATATATTTTTTTTTTTTTACAGAGAGGAAGGGAGAGGGATAGAGAGTTAGAAACATCAATGAAAGAGAAACATCGATCAGCTGCTTCCTGCACACCCCTACTGGGAATGTGCCCACAACCAAGGTACTTGCCCTTGACTGGAATCAAACCTGGGACCCTTCAGTCCGCAGGCTGAAACTCCATCCACTGAGTCAAACCAGTTAGGGCTACCCTATGTCTTTTGATTAAAGCTTTTAAGCCATTTACATTTAAAGTGATTATTGATTGTATATATTTACTGCCATTTTATTCTTTTAACTATGTTCCTCTGTTTCTTCTTCTTCTCCTCCTACTCCTCCTCCTTTTCTTCTTCTTCTTCTTCTTCTTCTTCTTCTTCTTCTTCTTCTTCTTCACCCTTTAACATTTGTTGTAATACTGGTTTGGTGTTAGCAATGTTGTCTAGCTTTCTCTTATCTAAGAAACTATTTATTTCTCTTTCAATTTTAAATGGTAGCCTGGTTGGATAAAGCAATCTTGGTTGTGGGTCTTTTCTTTTCATCACTTTTAATATTTCATGCAAATTCATTCTGGCCTGAAATGTTTCTATTGAGAAATTAGCTGACAGTCTTATGGGAGCTCCCTTGTACTTAACTAACTGTATTTCTCTTGGTCCTTTTAAGATTCTCTCTTTGTTCTCTCTCTTTTCCTTCCGGTGCCCCTCTGATGCACATGTTGTTACATTTCATGTTGTCACAAATGTCCCTTAAACAATCCTTGCTATTTTTTTCATTCTTTTTTTCTTTTTGCTGCTCTGATTGGGTGCTTTCTGCTACTTTGTCTTCCAAATCACTGATCTGATCCTCTGTTTCATCTAACCTACCATTTATTCCTTTTAGTGTATTCCCTTTTTTTTGAGATATTGTATTCTTCATTTCTGACTCTTTTTTATGGTTTGTATGTCCTTTTTCATACTGTTGGAATTCTCACTAAGTTCTTTGAATATCCTTATAGCCATTTTTCTGAACTTTCTATGTGATAAGTTGATTGCCTTCATTTCATTTAGCTTTTTTTTATGGATATTTACCCTGCTTTTTTCATTTGGGGCCTTTTTTTGTCTCCCCCTTTTGCTACCTCTTTTTGTTTGTTTCTATGCATTAAGTAGATCAACTATGACTCCAAGTCTTAGTAGGGTGGCCTTATATAGTAGGTATACTGTGGGGTTTAGTGGAGCAATCTCCTTGATCACCTGACCTGGGTGTTCCAGGAATGTCCCTTTTGTGGGTTATGTGGGCCCTCCTTTATAATTGAATCTTGATTGTTATTTGCCTGTTTGTGAATGGGACTGTCCCTCAGACTGGCTGACTGTGTTACTCAACCCTGACCATGGTGTGTGAGCTTCTGTGCAGGTACTGACCACACTATGCAGAATTCGCCTCAGCATGATCTTGTGCCTGTTGAAATCTTCCTTTGGGTATGCCCCTTGAAAAACCTATTGGATCCTGCTCTGATGTTGGCTGAAGCTGGCAACTGGGTATATTGTTTCTATGCCTCTGCTAGGGACTCTGGTGCAGGCCAATGTCAGACACTTCTTGTGGCTGTCCCTGGGCAACATTTTTGGAGCTACAAAGTGATCCACAGATTTTTGGCTGCCTCTGCTGGACTTGAATGTGCATGGGAAGGACCAAGTTGAGCACCAAGGCCAACTATTATTAGTACTGGGCCCAGGGGCAGGGCAGCAAAATTTCCAAGGCACCCCTAAATCTGCCTCTGCCTGTCTCTGCCTGCTGGCTGCCTGACTCAGTTGCTGAAAAAGCCTCTGGTGGTACTCAAATTTCATGAGGTAGGTTCTTAGTGAGTCACCAGGTAGGGGCAATTGGGATTCACCAGATTGATGCATATTCAAACTAAGTGTTAGTGCTGGGTCTGAGGCCACTCAGCAAAAGTCTCCAGGTATACCAAGTCTAGTTGTCATATCTGCTGAGTGCTCATGCTTCTGTGGTGGGGCAGCTTCTCAGGGAGTCATCAGGGTGAGGCCAGCAGAATTTATCAGGCTCAATCCACCAAGATTTGTTTATATGAATGAAGGGCTCTTCACTGTTCAGGAGTGAGATGAAAAAAGGCCCCTGTCCTAGAGCCACACAATTTAGTCTGTCCCAGATTCTGCCAGGAGTATCCTGAGCTCAGCAGGGCAGGGCCTCCAGGAGTCAGAAAGTTTGGGCTAGTAGATCTCCCATGAGGGGAATGTGTCTGTCAGGCTTCAGGGAAGATGGGGTAGGAGAACCCACCACAGAGTCACACAACCAAGCCCTACTCAGGACAGATCCACCAAAAGTCTAGCAGGTGTATCTGCAGGGAGCTTGGAAGGTAGGGCTAGCTGATCTCCTGTGGGAGGATGCACCAGTAAGGTTCATGGGAAAGTAGGGGAAATGACCTCCAACCCAAAGCCACAAAACTCAGTCACTGAAAGCCTCTGAGTCTACCCAAACCGCTACCATGGCCAAGGCAGCTGACTCCTCAGAAAGACATGAGCTCTGCAGGGTGAGGCAAGAGGACATTTAGAGGGTGGGGCTATTGCATTCTCCCAGGCAGATGCTGTATGAAGGAAAGTGCTCCACCCAAGAAAGATAGCATCTATCATATGGAAAAATGACTCAGCACATTCTGGTGCTTATCCCTTAAGCTCTCTCCCCAGAGCCACAAACCCCAGATCTTACACATGACTCAGCTTGGACCACCTTTCCTCCACCAGAGCCAGGGGTGAGTGGCTGCAAATGAGAATTTGTGCATTGGCCCTTTAAGAGACCACCTGTGTCACTAATGGACTCCTGTCTCTCCATGATGGACAGAATCCCCATTGTTTTTCACAGCCAGATGTTATGTGGGCACCTCTTCCTAGCTCTAGTGCTCTGGGCTAGGGAGTCCTGTTTGGGATTGAAACCCAAGCTTTTCAGGGAGAACACCATGCAGCTGCAATCCCATCAGAACCTCAGCCACCTTTCATGGAAGCGGGGTGAGCCCATTTCGTTTTTCCACCCTTCCTACCAGTACCGATGTGGATTCTTTTGTAAATCCTTGGTTATAAGACTTCTCTTCAGCTAGTCTTCAGTTAATTATTCAGGATGATTTTTCTATAATTGCTTATAATTCCAGTTTGGTCCTCAGAGGAAGAGCATGTAATTTCCACCTACTCTGCCACCACCATGGGTCTCTCTCTGATGTATACATTTTATGGTCCATCTTAAACTTTGTCTTTCCTAGGATAAAGCTTTCTACTTCTTTTAAAAAACTCAGGAATGCTTATGGGGCTGAACAAACCATAATGGACCCTTGCTGATTGATTCTTAGCATTCTTCTCTTTCCTACAGGAGAAAGTAAAGGGAAGACTGAGAGGCATATCTTCAACCCCCACTCCCTGCTCCCAGCACCAGAATAATCAGAGTAGTTCTTTTTTTCATTCTGTATTTTGAGTTTCAGGGTAAGATTATATGTGAAAGAAAGGGTTCTCTTGATTTCCTTAAGTGTGAAAGGCACTAATTGACTATTCATTTGTTCATTCATTCAGTTATTGAATATATACTATGAGGCCAACACTGTGCTAAGCATTTCTATGGCCAGTTAGGCAAGGTATTTGAGTTATTAAGGAATTATATACACCAAAGATTTGAAAGTGTAGAGATAATTGGGACGGGCTTTCTGGGAACCAGTATAGCTAATCACCTAGTGCAGTGATGGCGAACCTATGACACGTGAACTCATTTTTTGGTTGATTTTTCTTTGTTAAATAGCATTTAAATATATAAAATAAATATCAAAAATATGTCTTTGTTTTACTATGGTTGCAAATATCAAAAAATTTCTATATGTGACACGGCACCAGAGTTAAGTTAGGGTTTTTCAAAATGCTGACACGCTGAGCTCAAAAGGTTCGCCATCACTGACCTAGTGTGTGATGCACTCAGAAGGCACAGGTGTTGGCTCTCCATCCCTGTTCTCTCAGAGAGATGAACACAAAGAGCAAGGCAGTCTTTCCCTAGTGCCCTCTCCCAGTTCCAAGTTCCTTGAAACTGTTGCCACATCAGAATGATGGGGGGCTTAGTTTCTTGCATCTCTCAATCAGACCAGAAATATTGTGGTGCCAATTGGTTGTTTTCTGTTTTAAGCTCGGATGTCCTGTGGGCACTGACATTCTGTGTCTGCTCACATAGCAGGCTGCCTACATGAAATCTTCTCCCTGACCCCCCAGGTCTACTGAGAGACTGAGTTGGCATCAGGAAACTGCTTTTCCCATAATTCACTTCTGTGATACTAAACACCAAGCACCTGAAGCTAAGTGTCCTACAGCTGCTACCACCAAATCATGTGCAGACACCAAAGCCCCAGGCTGCTGGCTAAGAATAAATTAAGCTCAAAATAACCTGCACTATTCCCAGCAGACCTTGTGCCTTCAACCCCTCATTAGCACTGTATATGATTGGCTGAAGAGCCAGGTAGACAACTAGTTCCTGAGCCCTGGAATAACAAAGACTACAGAAATAAATCTCTTGCCTGGGTTAGAGGATCATCAAAGCCAAAGGAAGAGATGCTCAATCATTCTGCTGCTTGCTCCAATGCACTCAGGATTTCTAGTATGGGCTTCAGTAGTTTTTGGACTCACCCAATTCAGGAGAGTGGTGTGTGCATTTGAGTAGAGAAGCTTGGGAACAGGTTGGTGGAGGTAACTAAGCTTAGTGGCAGGGGAGAAACAAGAGGTCTATGATCATAAACTCAAAACTTCATTCTTGTACTCAGGACCCTGGTGTTTTTACTCAGGCTGTCGGAATGGACAACTGCAGCAAATATGTGCCTGGTTAATGGGAAGCAATGGTTGCTAAGAATGGGGGCTCCTGCCTGGCTGACATGGCTCAGTGATTTAGCATTGACCTATGAACCGGGAGGTCATGGTTCGATTCCCCGGGCAGGGAACATGCCCAGGTTGAAGGCTCGATCCCCAGTGTGGGGCATGCAGGAGGTAGCCAATCAATGATTCTCTCTCATCATTGATGTGTCTATCTTCTATCCCTCTCCCTTCCTCTCTGACATCAATAAAAATATATTAAAAAAGAATGGGGGCCCCTCTCTGACCATATTGTTAACTATTTCATACCACCTCTTCCAGATCTGGAGACACCTTTTCTAAGAGTGAACACAAGGCAGGAAATAAAGGTATTGGTGTTTTCTAAGTCGAGTCTCAACTATTTAACAATCTGACAGCTGAGACATCCAAGAGCACCCACTCACCCTTCTCATGGTTACTCACAACTGTCACTTCAGAAAAGACATTTTCCTCTCACCTAGCACATAATGGTGGTACCATAGGCTGGACTAAATTTTTGACTCTGACTAACCCAAAGGCAGAAGGTACTGGTTCTTAGGATTAGAAGACTTACCAATAACAAGAAGTAGGGACATTTGGGTTTGTAAGATTGCAGACCTTTCTGACCTTAAATGACATGTAATATCAAAACCAGGGATTCTTAATAGGAATAGGAAGCAAAGCAGTATTTAAAAAAAAAAACAGATTAAGCTTATTATGATGCTCACCTTGCACTTTATATCCATCCGTTAGCAAGTTACATTTATTAATTTCCTAATTCACTGAAGAGACAAAACTGTCCCAGATAAGTAACATGACCTACAAAAGGTCACCTAGCTGACAGCCATGTCAGAACCTGCCTATATCCTCAAGAGCTAACACACTCATCACTGTTAGCCTGCTTAAGCTTTTGCCTATGAGAATAAGTGACTTAGAGCAACTTTCAATCAGCACTGAGAACCAGGGTTTAAGAATAGTCTTTCTCCACATGTATATTAGTCACCTAGGGCTACCAAAACAAAATACCAGAGACTGGGTGGCTTAAACAATAGATATTTATTTTCTCACAGTTATGGAGGCTAGAAGTCCAAGATCAAGGGGTCATCAGAATTGGTTTCTGCTGAGGCACCTCTCCTTGGCTTATAGATGGCCAGCCACCTATTTATACTGGCCTTCTCCTTACATGGCCTTTTCCTCTGTGCACTTGCTTCCCTAGTGTCTCTTCCTCTTCTTATATGGACACTATTCCTATTGGATTCGGTCCCCTCACTTATGACTTAATTTATCCTTAGTTACCTCTCTGAAGGCCCTATCTCCATATAAAATCACACTGTTATGGAGTTAGGTCTTCAACATATTAATTTTGAGGGGACAGAATTCAGTCCAGAAGAGCATAAGAATTCTGTGACAACTGGGTGCAAAGATTGCTTATCCCCAACTCAGCCTACATTCATGAAACTACATTTAAGTCCTCCTTTCCAACACCATACTAGAAAGAGCCTTATTCCATCCCTCTAAAACCATCACTGCTTCTTCCACTGTCACATCCCTTGCATTCTTCTCCAGCCCCACAATACCCTGCCCCTTCAGGTCTTTTGCATGTGTCTTCTGCATGTCTTTTTCATATGGGTTCTATGTTCCCCAGCAACTCTGTTAGCTTTCTAAGGGCAGGGACCAAATCATCTGTTTCCTTTGGGGCCCAAGAGACATAAAATGTCTGGGCACACATGGGCACTTGCACTTCAGCCACGTTATACCCTGTTTAATGACATGACATGAAATGATAGTAAATGTCACAACACTCCAGAAATGTTGACTGAGTGACTGCCAAAGGACAGGAACAGGAACAGGGTCAGCTCATCCTCCTTTCTGCTTCCTTTTTTAGTCTTTTCCAAACACCAAGGAAAAGGTCTTGCTCTTTGCTTCTGTTAGACTGTTCTATTTTCTGTCCTTACACGCTAGGCAGTGAGAAACTCAAATAAGACTAAAGGGCATTTATCTCACTCTGAGAGACTGAGTTTTTTTCTGCTGCTGCTCTGGGACTCTCGCTCTCCCAACCAAACAGCTTAATAACAAAAAATAAATAAATAAATAAATAAATAAATAAATAAATAAATAAATAAATAAAATGATATTAGGAATAGGGAGAAGGGAAAAAGGGAGGAAGACAAAGCAGGAATAGAGATGAAAGAGAAAGCTAAGCCAACATTACATTGCCCACTGCTGCCCTCTGTGCTAACAGTAAGGGAGCTACATATTGCAAAGTACCTGTAAATATAGCCTTTCTTTGGACAAAGATCTTAAGGAGAACTGAAAATGAAATGAGTCCTTTTTCATTCTTATGATCATGTTAAAAGTGTAACTTCATCATCTGGGTCCTCTTCAGCCCAAGAAGGAGGGCAGCAATTGCCTAGTGATTTTTTAAAAAAATTATCTTTATTATTGAAAGTACTACAGATATCTCAATTTTTCTCCCCACTGACCCTTTCCACCCCACCCCCACATTCCACCCCCAGGCCTTCAAGGCACTATTGTCTGTGTCCATGGTTTATACATATATGCAGATAAGCTCTTTGATTAATCTCTTCCCACCCCCTTGGTTATTTTTATCCCTGATATCACCTCCCAGATCCCAGAGGGAGTCCAGCCTGGCTTATGTAAGATCACATGACATTGCGGTTAAATTCGTGTGTTCCTGAAGGACACTTCCTATCTGTTGCAGGAAAAGAGAGAACCTAAATTGAACTCCTTGATTCTCTGGCCCTTGTCTTCCAGCCAGCGGTTTAATAGTAGCAGTGAGCCAGAGAAGCAGCTCAATGACACTCCAAGTCCAATGAGCACACTGAGCAATTACACCTGGCCCAGTGAGGTTATTTGTCACCAGCTAACAGTTCTGGAGTATTTACTGAACACAAGACTTTGCAATCGGGACAGTTGGTTTTTTACATAGAGATGGCAGGATCTATGCCTTCAGGAGCTCCAAGATCCTGGGACAAAATTAATTCAGTAATGTATTCATTTTTAGTGATTGCTAACAAATTAGTATCAACTGTGTTTTAAATAACACCCATTTATTAGCTTGGTGATTTTCAACCTTTTTCACCTCATGGCACACATAAATTAATTAATAATATTCTGTAGCACACCAAAAAAGATATTTTTTGCTCCAAAGTGACTTTTAAAAATATAGCAGGTGCCTAAACTTGTATATAATGACTTCCGGTATCAACATCACATAATCAATGAGCTATAACACTATTATATGACCTATATATTTATGGTTCAAGACAGGGCATTCAACCAGATGGCCATTGTATTGGCTGTTGTCATCTTTTAAATTTGACAATCTAAGGGAAAAGAGGTCAATGCCCCTGACTAAATAGTCAGGTATCACATGTTTTAAAAAGTATTGTGGCACACCACAGCACACATGTTTAGAAATCACTGTATTAGTTCATAGGTCTGTAGGTAAGAAGTGCTACATGTTGTGACTAGAATCTCTGCTTAGGGTCGTCCAAGGCTAAAATCCAGTTGTCAGCTGAACTGCATTCTCACCTGAAGTCCAGGGCTCTTTTCCAAGCTTGTGTAGTTGTGGCAGAATTAAGTTTTTTGCAGCTAGAGGACTGAGGTCCCCATCTTCTTGCTGATGGTAGCCAGAGGGTCACTCTCTGCTCCCAGAGACCACTTGAGTTCTTTTTCGTATGGCCCCTCAATATTCGAATCTGCAATAGCACTACAAATCCTTATCATCCTGTGAATCTCTCTGACTTCCATTTCTGACTTTCCTTTCTGCCACTAACCATGAAAACTTTCCCGCTTTTAAGGGTTCTTGTGATTACATTAAGCCCACTGGAATAAGCTTCCTATCTAAAGGTCAACTATGCCAAATAACATAATATAATCTCAGATATCTAATCAGATTAGAGAGTGGATCTAGGCAGGGAGGAATGTATTTTTAGATTTCTTCCTAACACAAAAAATAAAAGGACATTTGTATGTGTATGTACCATTATAAACTCTTTACCCTTCCCATTTCATCATGCACAGGTTTGTAGACCTATGAGTACATAAATCAGTACAAATTCATGAGCTGGCTATAGTCAGAATTATCCCGAATCTCTCCTTTTCTTGTCATGATTCTGGAAATATAGCAGATGCTACTGTTCCCATTATTTCAGATACGAGTGTAGTTCTTGAGTTTAAACTGCAAAAGAATGACAGAGAACACAATTTGAGAACAAATTCTCCCTTATGGTTGGCCAGGAGAATGGAAACCATTTTTATTTGTTTGTTTTGGTTTGGTTTGGTTTATAAAAGTTCTCAATCCTGTGTAGCAGTGAGTGGTGACCACTTACATTTCTTTTTTTTTATGTTTTGAAACTTTATTTGCTATTTTTCTTTTTTTTTATTGCTTAAAGTATTACAAAGGGTACTACATATGTGTCCTTCCCCCCCCCCCGGCCCTTGACAGTCCCCCGATCTCATCTGATCTCAGAAGCTAAGCAGGGTCAGGCCTGTTTAGGACTTGGATGGGAGACCACTTAGATTTCATATGCTCCCTGGAACCTCGGATCTTTTTAAGTTGCTGATTATGAAAATACTGCAATTTACCTAAATGCTTGCAATTTTCTATTATTTAGAAGTAAAATGGGTTTCTGACTGCTGCCACGTACAATAGATTAAAATATAAATTCAAATTAGTGTTTTTGTTTTCTTCAGATAAATATCCAGGAGTGGAATTGATAGGGGGCAGAAATAGAATATTGGGGACCAGCTATAATTGTAAGAAATATTAATCATGCTCTGTTAACCGTGATTAAAGAAAGCACATTCTAACCTGGCTGGGAGTTGCACAAGGGACCTGGGAGCTCACCTGGAAATTCAGCCCACCCTCTATATCTAGGAGCTGCCTATTATGATGGAAAGATTAGCAACCTTTTCACAGAAATCAGAGCCACCAGCACTTTGAAGACCCCCAGCATTTCGTACACTCGCAGGCCTTTGCAAATGCCCAGCCCGCATTAACTGTAAACTTTCCATTTGGCATACCCTTTTGCCTACTTCCCCATGCAATCTTTGTCCTTCTACCCATTATAAGAAGCTGGATTATGGTGGGGAGCCGATCATGTTTTTGTGGATGACCTGCTGGTCTCCCATACTGCCAGCATTGTTGGAATAAACACTCATATATGATTCAACCCTGTCTCTGCTGAATTCGCTCAAGTAGTGATAGGCAGCTTAGACCCATTGATTGTCTGGTTACAGATTTGCTGGATTATATGGTAGGTTTATTTTTAATTTGTTTGAAGAACCTCCATACTGTGTTTCATAATGGCTGTGCCAATTTATAATCCCAGCAACAGTGCCAGAGGGTTCTTTTTTTGCCACATCCTTGCCAATATTTGTTATTTATTGTCTATTTGATACTAGCCATTCAGACAGGTATGAGGTGATATATCATTGTGGCTTTTATTTGCATTTCCCTGATGATTAGTGATGTTGAGCGTCTTTTCATATGGCTGTTGGCCATCTGTATGTCCTCTTTGGAGAAATGTCTTTTCAGGTCCTCTGCCTATTTTCTAATTGGATTGTTTGTGGGAGGATTTTGCTGTTGAGTTTTATGAGATATATATTTTAGATATGAACACTTTATCAAGTAGATTATTTGCAAATATATATTCCACTCAGTAGGTCGTCTTTGTTTTATTGATGGTCTCCTTCCTTGTGAAATCAGAGAGCATGATACCTCCATATTTGTTCTTCTTTCTCAAGATTGCTTTAATTATTATGTGTCTTTTGTGGTTCTGTATGAATTTAAGGATTATTTGTTTTAGTTCTATGAAAAATGTCAGTGTGTGTATAATTAGATAGATAGATATTACTCAGCCATAAGAAAGAATCACATAAAGAGAAACTTAAAAAGCAATCCCATTTACCATTGCAACAACAACAAAATATAAGATACCTGGGAATAAACTTAACCAAGGAGACAAAGGACCTGTACTCAGAAAATTTCAGGATGCTAAAAAAAGAGATAGAGGAAGACATGAACAAATGGAAGAATATACCATGTTCATGGATTGGTTGAATCAACATCATTAAAATGTCCATACTACCCAAAGCAATCTATAAATTCAATGCAACCCTCATTAAAATACCAATGGCATACTTCAAAGACCTAGAAAAAATTCTCCAAAAATTCATCTGGAATAAAAAAAAAAAGGCCCCGAATAGCCACAGCAATCCAGAGAAAGAAGAACAATGTTGGAGGGATCACAATACCAGATAGTAAGCTATACTACAAAGCCACTGTTCTCAAAACTGCCTGGTATTGGCACAAGAACAGACATCCTGGTATAGACCAGTGGAACAGAACAGAGAACCCAGAAATCAACACAAGCCAGTATGTTCAATTAATATTTGACAAAGGAGGCAAGAGCATACAATGGAGACAAGGCAGTCTCTTCAATAAATGGTGCTGGGAAAACTGGACAGATACTTGCAAAAAAATGAAACAACTAGACCACCAACTTACATCATATACAAAAATAAACTCAAAATGGATAAAGGACTTAAACGTAAGATGGTAAACCATAAAAATCTTAGAAGAAGCCACAGGCAGCAAAATAGCAGACATTTGTCTTAGCAATACCTTTATAGACACAGCTCCTAGGGCAATGGAAACTAAAGAGAAAGTAAACAAATGGGACTAGATCAATATAAAAAGCTTCTGCACAGCAAAAACAAACAAACAAACAACAACAACAACAAAAAAAAAAAACCCATAAACAAAACAAGAAAGCCCACTGCATGGGAGAATATATTTGCCAATGTTATCTCCAATAAGGGTTTAATCTCAAACATTTACAGGGAACTCATACAACTTAACAAAAGGAAGATAAACAATCCAATCAAAAAATGGGCAAAGAACCTAAATAGACACTTTTCAAAAAAGGACATTCAGAAAGCCAAGATACATATGAAAACATGCTCAAAGTCACTAATCATCTGAGAGATGCAAATCAAAACAACAATAAGGTACCATCTCACACCTGTCAGAATGGGTATCATCAACAAATCAACAAACGACAAGTGCTGGAGAGGATGCAGAGAAAAAGGAACTTTCCTTCACTGCTGGTGGGAATGCAGACTGGTGCAGCCACTGTGGAGAACAGTATAGTGTTTCCTCAAAAAATTAAAAGTGGAACTCCCATTTGACCCAGTGATCTTACTTCTAGGACTATATCCCAAGAAAACAGAGACACCAATCAGAAAGGATATATGCACCCCTATGTTAATAGCAGCACAATTTACCATAGCTACGATTTAGAAACAGCCTAAATGCCCATCAACAGATGAATGGATTAGAAAAGTTTGGTACATCTACACAATGGAATACTACACTGCTGTAAAAAAAGAAGGAATTCTTACCATTTGCAACAGCATGTATGTAACTGGAGAGCATTATGCTAAGTGAAATAAGCCAATCAGTGAAAGATAAATACCAGATGATCTCACTCATTTATCCTATCTAATAAAAGAGAAAAATGGTAATTGGCGTACGACGATACCCTTTTCATTGGCTAATCAGGGCTATATGCAAATTAACTGCCAACTAAGATTGGCAGTTAACTGCCAACTAAGATTGGCAGTTAACTGCCAACAAGATGGCGGTAAATTTGCATATGTAGGCACAATGCAGGGAGGCGAAAGGGAAAGCAGGAAGAAGCCCCCTGCCACTGACAGTGATCAGAAACCCAGGGGGGAGCTAAGAGCTGGGGGGCAGGGCAAAGGCGGCCCTGGGGCCGCCTTTGCCCTGCCCCCCAGCCATGATCGGAGAATCAGGAGCCTTTGCCGCCCTGGCCAGTGATAGCAGGAAGTAGGGGTGGAGCCAGCGATGGGAGCTGGGCAAGGTCAAAGCTGGCAGTCCTGGGAGCTAGGGGTCCCTTGCCTGGGCCTAAAGCAAAGCCCACGATCGCGGGGCCGCTGCAGCTGCGGGTCCCCGCTGCCCAGGCCGGACGCCTAGGCCAGAGCTGTTAGGCCTGGGCAGGGGCGGACCCTGCAACCACGGGGAGCTGGGGTTCCCCTGCCCAGGCCTGACACCTCTGCCAGAGGCCTCAGGCCTGGTCAAGGGGCTGATCCGGTGATTGGTGATTGGAGGGTGATGAGGGTCAACTCCTCTGGCTGAGGCATCAGGCCTCGGTGGGGGGCGGAGCCGGGGATTGGGAGGATATGATGGTCCCCTTGCCCAGGCCTGAAGCCTGGGTCAGAGGCGTCAGGCTTGGGCGGGGGGTGGAGCAAGCGATCAGAGGGTGATGGGGGTCCCCTGCCCAGGCATGATTCCTGGGCCGGAGGCCTCAGGCCTGGGCGGGGGCCAGAGCCAGTGATCAGGGGGAGATGGGGGTCCCCTGTCCAAGCCTGACACCTCTGGTGGAGGCCTCAGGCCTGGGCAAGGGGCCGATCAGGTGATCGGAGGGTGATGGGGGTCAACGCCTGAGGGCTCCCAGTATGTGAGAGGGGGCAGGCTGGGCTGAGGGACACTCCCTCCCCACACACACCCAGTGCACGAATTTCATGCACCGGGCCCCTAGTGGAATATAAAGAACATTATAAACTGTTGAACAAAAATAGATAGAGGCAAAGAAGCATCAAACAGACTGCCAAACTACAGGGGGAAGGTAGGGCAGTGTTGGGGTGGGGGTAAGAGATCAACCAAAGGACTTGTGTGCATGGATATAAGCACAACCAATATACACAAGACACTGGGTGGAGGGGGAGGGCAAGTGCCAGGGGGTAGGGGAAGGTGGGGAGAATCAATGGGGAAAAAAAAGGAGACATATGTACCACTATTTATAATACCTTAAACAATACAATAAAAAAAGAAAGAATCAAATCATGCCATTTAAAAAATATGTTTTTATTGATTTTTAGAGAGAGAGAGATAGAAACATCAATGAGAGAGAAACATCAATCAGCTGCCTCCTGCACGCCCCCTACTGGGGCTCAAGCCCTCAACTCAGGTAGGTGCCTTGACAGTGAATCAAACCTGCAATTTTTTGGTACATGGGTCGATGCTCAACCACTGAGCCACATAGGCTCAAACTGCCATTTTTGACAACTTAGATGGGCCTAGAGAGTATTATGCTAAGTGAAATAAGTCAGGTAGAGAAAGACAAATATATGATCTCACTTATATATGGACTTAAAAAAATGATCACAACAGAAACAGACTCATAGATACCGAAAACAAACTGATAGTTGCTCTAGGTCAGAAGTGGGAGGATTGATGAAAAGGTTAAGAGGAATAAGAGGTACAAACTCCCAGTTATAAAATAAATAAGTCATAAGGATGTAATGTATAGTATAGGTAAATAACCAACAATATTGTAATACTTTGTATGAAAATCAATGATTACTAGACTTATTGTGGTTATCATGTCTTATATAAATGTTGAATCACTATCTTGTACACCTGATAGAAATTCAAAGAGAAGTCAATGCATGAGTGAAGACATGAAAGCAGGATATGTTAGAGTTAATGGTGCAGGTATGAATCAGGTTAGGTAGAGGGCTAATGTCCATGAATTGCTATGATTTACAGAAGAAAAAAAGATGCACATTATTCTTTAGAACCCTATAGGAATGAAAATAAATATGATTATTTTTGAATGGTAATGTGCCAGCCGTACAAATGATAAAAGTCTTTAAAACTTAAGGTGTATTATGATTCTAGCCTTTTTATTTCTTTTTTTCTCCTTTTAGTTATTTTTTTTAATTATTTTTATTTTTTTAATTAAATCTTTATTGTTCAGATTATTACAGTTGTTCCTCTTTTTTCCCCCATAGCTCCCCTCCACCCATTTCTCACACCCCCTCTGCCCTCAACCCCCCCACTGTCCTCATCCATAGGTGCACGATTTTTGTTCAGTCTCTTCTCGAATCCCGCACACCCCTTTCCCCCCCATGAATAGTCAGTCCACTCCCTTTCTATGCCCCTGATTCTATTATAATCACCAGTTTATTCTGTTCATCAGATTATTTATTCACTTTATTTTTAGATTTACTTGTTGATAGATGTGTATTTGTTGTTCATAGCTTGTATCTTTACATTTTTCTTCCTCGTCCTCTTCTTAATGGATACCTTTCAGCATTTCATATAATATTGGTTTGGTGGTGATGAACTCCTTTAGCTTTTTTTCATCTGTGAAGCTCTTTATCTGACCTTCAATTCAAAATGATAGCTTTTCTGGATAAAGTAATCTTGGTTGTAGGTTCTTGCTATTCATCACTTTGAATAGTTCTTGCCACTCCCTTCTGGCCTGCATAGTTTCTGTTGAGAAATCAGCTGACAGTCTTATGGGTACTCCCTTGTAGGTAACTGACTGTCTTTCTCTTGCTGCTTTTAAGATTTTCTCTTTCTCTTTTTCCCTTGGCATTTTAATTATGATGTGTCTTGGTGTGGTCCTCTTTGGATTCCTTTTGTTTGGGGTTCTCTGCACTTCCTGGACTTGTAAGTCTATTTCTTTCACCAGGTAGGGGAAGTTTTCTGTCATTATTTCTTCAAATAGGTTTTCAATATCTTGCTCTCTCTCTTCTTCTGGCACCCCTATAATTCGGATGTTGGTTCGCTTGAAGCTGTCCCAGAGGCTCTTTACACTATCTTCCTATTTTTGGATTCTTTTTTCATTTTGATTTTCTGGTTGGGTGTTTTTTGCTTCTTCATATTTCAAATCTTTGACTTGATTCTTGCAATCCTCTAGTCTGCTGTTGGGAGTCTGTATAATATTCTTTATTTTAGTCAGTGTATGCTTAATTTCTAGTTGGTCCTTTATTACAACCTCAAGGGTCTCATTAGATTTCTTGAGGGTCTCATTAAGTTTATCGGTGGTTTCTAGAAAATTCTTGAAAAACCTTAAAAGTGTGGTTTTGAACTCTATATCCAGTCATTTGCTTTCCTCCATTTCTGTCATTTGTGTCCTGTTTCTTTGTCTCCGCATTTTTTTTATGCTTCGCTGTGTCAATAGAGTGGCTTTCTGTGCTAGGTGTCCTATAGGGCCCAGTGGCTCAGCCTCCCCAATTACCTGAGGTAGACACTCTTGATGCACCCCCTTGTGGGCTTCGTGCACAGTCTTGTTTTAGTTAATCCTTGATTGTTGTAGGTAACACTGGGAGGGATTGACCTTCAGGCCAATTGGCTGTGAGAATCAGCTGTGTCTGCAGTGGGAGAACTTCTGTGCTGGAGACACCCCTCCAGGGCAAGACTTGCTTCAATGGGGCTTTGGTGGTCACTGAGTCTTCCCCCTGAGTGTTTCCTTTATGGTTCCGAGGAGCTGCAATCTGGATGGTCCCACTCTGACCACCGGGCACACTGGCTCCTGGATCTCTAAGGAGGTGCTAATCTAGCCTTTGCCTGAGGCTACCCAGCAGGAGCCAGCTGTGATGCAATGCAAGTTGTCCTGGGGCCTTGGGCCAGCTGCAGTTTGTTAGGTAATTATGAGATTGCAAAGGGCCAGGCCTTTCATATGCAAAAGCCTCCATGCACAGCTTGGACGGGGCAGGGTCCCAGGGGATCAACAGGGCAGAGTGAGCAGTTATGGCTGCTCTCAGTCCTGCCCTCAGAGGCCCTGCTTCTCAGTATCCTGGCAATTACTGCAAGCACCTCCAAGAGAAAGCTGCCCTCAAGTTCCGACCAATGCCAGACAGTCCAGTTTCTCCTGTATGAGTCTGAGTCCCCAGAGACTCTCCCAGAACTGGAGATCAGAGCTTGAGACTGCCTCCCAATTGAAAAAGACAACCGTGTCCTCAGCGGCCAGCCCTCTTTGCATGTGCCTCTGTACCTCTCTATTTTACTTCTGTACCACACCTCCTCTGAGTCTCGGTATGCTTTTCTCTGTCCTTCTAGTTGTAGAATTTCCACTCAGCAAGCCTTCTTGTGGTTCTGGATGATGTCCGTTCCGTCTTTTAGTTGTATTTTTTAAGTGGTTGTGCAAGGCAGCAATCTCCGGTGTTTACCTATGCCGCCATCTTGTTTTGTTTTTTTTCTAGCATTTTTATTTCTAAAAGCAACCAAGAAAAGATAAATTATAGAGGATAGACCTCTATATATCTCCACCCTATATCTGAGTTATGTTTTATAAATATAATATGTATATATGCCATGTATGTTTACATGAATTCATTTGAACTTCCCAACCCCCCACTAAAAAGAATGGCTATACATCAAAGCGGGGAGGGATCTCTCTCTCCAAGTTTGCTAATTGAAAACAACCCTAGTCAGGAAAGAATTTAAAATAAGGAAAGACAATTTGTTGTTAGTGAGTTAATGTTCTAAACTACTGCTGACTCAGACCTAGAAGCATGGTGTGGGGATACGGTGGTCCTGGCTGAGAGAGAAAAACTCTTAAAGAACTTAAGAGATCTCTGGGGAAGTTCCATGTCAGAGAGAGGAGGAGTGCTTGCATAAAAATGAGAATGGCCCTTTTTCCTAGGTTGTATGACAAAGATTTTGGAGTTTTTTTGTTCCAGGATCCTGGAATGCTAATGTGTCTGAATTTTGTATAAATAATGAGAACATGTACTCCTTGAAAGGAAAGATGAACTATATAAAGTTCAGCCCAAAAAAGGGGTTTTAATTTTAGGGAGGCAAGAGAGCTGAGACAGAGATGTGGCATTAGATGGGGCATATAGAAGAAGTATAAGGAAACTTAATAAACAAGTGAAAACTATAAAACACAATTTATATTTCAATGTACAATAATTGCAGAGAAGTAACCCAGAAATTTAAGAAGGACTGGGACTCCAAAGTAAGACTCTCAGAAAAGAAACCTCTGGAATGCAGGAAGGGAGAATTACCTAGCAGCAGACGATTAGGTTGTTCTGTGGAGGTCACCCCAATAGAAGGGGAGAGATAATGGGACATAAAACAGCTAGAAATAGTCTCAAATGAATATCTATCATTGGCTATGATTGTGATTTTTCTTTTTAGATAAGAAAGCAGAGACTCAGAGAGGTTAAGGTATTCATCCAAAGTCACACAGTGAATTAGCAGAAGATCCAAAGCTGGAACCCAGGTCTCCTGAACTTTTTAGCAGCTTTCATCTAGGCTTTTCACCTTGAGTACATTATTGCAAAATGGTATTGAGTATGGCAGGGTTTGAGGAAAAGGAGATTAGAGGATAGGGAAAGAAACCCCTTCATTACATTTATCATGAACACTAAATAAGGATAATCAAACAGTGACCAAAATCATTGGTGATTTGTTGAGCTGGTTATGTAATACATGACAGTCTAAAGATTCTTAACTATACACACACACACACACACACACACACACACACACACACAGAATGGTAACTATGTGAGATTATGGATGTGTTAATTAACTTGATTATGTTTACCACTTCACAATGTGTACATATATTAAATCATGTTGTATACCTTAAAAACTATATTGTACAATTGAAATATATAAAATTTGTATTTGTCAATTATTCTACATAATAAAAGGCTAATATGCAAATTGTCCCCTTGGGAGTTCGACTGACTGGGAGTTTGGCTGCCCACTATGATGTGCGCTAACCACCAGGGAGCGGCATGGAATGAAGGAAGGCCCTGGCCGGCAGCTGGCAGCTGGCGGCCGAGGGAAGGAAGGCTCTTCCCAGCCAGGACTAGGGACCCTACCCATGCACGAATTTCGTGCAACAGGCTTCTAATATTTTTAAAAGGCTGGAAAACTTAAAGATTCATAAAAGTATTGGTACATGAATTTTACAAAGAATTTATCACTGAACCAGTAAAGTAAAACAGTTTGTTTTACAGAACTAATCATCTTAAAGGGGGATTTTTCCAGGCTGAAGAGCAAGTTTGTTCACTTGTGTCACTTCTTGGTGAATGATGGTATTTCAGTTCACCTGAAATTACACATTTTAAATGACCAAGAGTGAATCTAATTTCTAGAAACAAAAAATATAAAATCAGAAGATTGTGATATATTAGAGACATTTCAGGGGCTTGAGGAAAGGGCAGAAGGAGGAAAATAAAGCACCAAAGGCTTGACCACTATAGTGGGTCACATAATGATCTGTTAACCTACTTTCCCAAACTCTCTTGCATTTAGGTTGGAGTCATGTAGCCAGTTCTGACTAATGGACTCTAAGTGGAAGTCATGTGTACCAATTCTAGGTCCAGGGGGTTAAGAGCTGGTAGTCCTCCTCCATCTTTCTCTTTTCTCCCTATGATCTTGGAAACTACATGTTGAGATAATGGTGTCACAAAATGGACAAAACCTGAATCCCTGAGTCATGGTTGGAGAAAAATCTTTACCAGCTTAAATTAGATTTGGGTAAATAAGCATTTGTTGTGTCAAGACATTGAAATGTATATTTATCTTCTGTGGCAGTTAGCAGTAAACAAGCCTTAACGTAATATTTTCATGAGAATATCCAATGCAGCCACTCCTTTGTGTGATAACCATATACCTTCCATGCATATCATTAAATGCATTTCTAATTGTTTGCAAATTATAAAAGCTCTTGGTCATTTAAATTTGTATGAATTCTACAGAAATTAATTTTGTACCACTTCATTGGAAGGCACTTATTCCATAAAACTATGTAGCTAAAGTTTGGACATTTTCTAGAATTCCCATCGAGAACACTGAGTAATGGAACAAGGAATGCAATAACCATAAACATGTTAAAATTAGATTGTGTTGATAGTTACACAGATTTAGAAATTTACTAAGAGTATATGAAGCATACAGTTAAAACAGGTGAATTTTTTAATGTTTAAGTTATACTTTAATAAGAATGTTTTATAAAGAAATCAACTAGGCACAGATATTTTCACAAAACTTTGCACATGTTTGCACACTGATTATAATCACTCCCAAATCCACTTCAAAGAATCCTAAACATGTCCATAAAATGAAATATGAGCTAAATAATGCAGCCTTCTAAACAGGAGAGCTAAGGATATTATTCCCAGGCTCAGGAAGAAGTCTGGCTAGTAACACCTGTGTAGTGAGTTTGAGGTTGGTTTCTCTTGGCTGGTCCCCCATAGTGGGGAGAAATAATGGGACATAAAACAGCTAGAAATAGTCTCAGAACATGGAACACTTGGGAACCCTAACAGAACTTCTTACAGAGTTTCCAATCTCTCACCCACATTATAAGTGACAGACACTACAGAGTTGACTCCTAAGACAGAGCAACTAGAAGCAACTCTGAACAGGGCCATCCTTAAGGTAAAGGGGTACATAACCCAAGGTTGCCTTTAAAATTTATCCCTTCATTTCTGTTCCCAAACCGGCACCCAAGTCCCTCATATCACATAACGTGAATGAGGCTAAACTGTTGGGAGCATATTCCCAATAAAGTTTATAAGAAGGAGCTGGAACGGATATGACAGAAACCAAAAGAATATTTTTTTTAAATATATTTTATTGATTTTCTACAGAGAGGAAGGGAGAGAGATAGAGAGTTAGAAACATCGATGAGAGAGAAACATCGATCAGCTGCCTCCTGCACAGCTCCTACTGGGGATGTGCCCGCAACCAAGGTACATGCCCTTGACCGGAATCGAACCTGGGACCCTTCAGTCCGCAGGCCGATGCTCTATCCACTGAGCCAAACCGGTTTCGGCCAAAAGAATAATTTTATAATGGCGAAATTTATGATACAAATGACAGGCTAGTGTGGAAGATATTATTTTCTTAAAGAAGCCTTCCAAATACTCTTGAACTTATACTACAGAGCAACTGCCTATTTTGTAGTAATATTAATAGTAGTAATAATTATAATAGTAATAACAACAAAAATAATAATAAAGCAGCTAACATTTATTTGTAATTTACTATGTGTCAATGCCCTCTGCTAAGTGCTTAATATAATTATATCATTAAATACTCTCAACCAACCTTTGAGGTAGGTATTAATGTCAGATCTGGAAACGGAGACATAGGGAGGCTAAATACCTTGTTTAAGATTGCACAGCTAAGAGGCAATGGAACCTAGACTTTGAGTGTTGTATACATTATTGAGATAGTTCAACAGGGAAACTGCAGATCCAAAATAGAAAAAGAAAAGAAAGGAGACTAACACAATTGAGTATCTAAATGACAAGTACATGTTCTCATGGACATAGTCTCATTTACCCCTCAGTATAACCTTACAAGGCTAGTAGTATTGTCCCCATTTATAGATGTGTAAAACTTGTATTCTTTCAACAAGTGTTTATTGAGTGCCTACTGTGTGCCAGGCAATGTTCTGTGTGCTTGGTCCATAGCAGTCAACAAATAAGGAAAGTTTCCTGCTTTTGTGGAATTTACATTTTCATATGAGGGTGAGGGAAACAATAAACAAACACATGAAATGTGGTAAAATGAATCAGGATAAAGGGGGGAAAAGATTCCTTGTTCCCTCTCTCAAAAATAACCGCTCTCCTAAATTTACTGTTTATTATTCCTGTTCTTATTAGGTACACGTTACCATTTTTAGCTAGTTATTGAAAGGAAAGGAAGCAAAGGGAGAGTCAGACATTGTTAAGCATGGTCAGCTGAGAAGCAGAGGTTTGTTTGTCTCACCAGGAAGATATAGCTTCACACTATCCCCAGGGAACCACCAGTACATTCCCCATAGATCACAGAACAAAGGGGAAGGTAAACACATGCACAATAAAGTCAAAATGGTGCAGGTGCAGATCTGTCAGTGTAACCTGGGAGAAATATCATTGGCTGGGGGGTGGAGCCAATGCAAGCCTAAGAAATTGCCGGAAGCTGGTCCATCCTTGCTGCTTGACACAGTTGCTGCAGGGAAGAAACATCTGCACAACATATGTTTCAAGGGACCTGGCGTATATGGCATACTGTTCTTAATATGTTTGCTCCCCTTCTTGGCGCTATGTGTTTTAACCAAGGTCACCTCCCTGAGAAAGGTTGTTTCCCCAGGTAGGGATTTTTCCCTGAAGTTAGGGAGGGAATAAAACCCCTTAACTAAGTGCCAGGCGGGTAGTTAATCACTTTAACTATGAACAAGCATGCTTAAGCTACATAATCTTTACTCCCTGGAATGGAGATAAGAAACGCCCTAACCTTTGGAATAGAAATTGATAGGATTAAAATCAACTGGTATAAATACAGATATAACCAGACAATAAAACACAGAACCTGGCTGGAGATCCTGGACAGAACCTGGCTACAGAACCTGGCTAGAGAACCTAACTATGCTGATCAACTGAAACCTGCCTCCGTGTCATTCCTTCTTCGCCGACTCTGTCCACACCTTTGGGAACCCCTGGACCTGCTGGGACTGGACCCCAGAAGGAAATCTTGGGAAGTTAATTGGTTATTTTGAAAAAGTTCCTGGTTATAATGCCAGGAAACAAAGTCCCCCCCCCCTTTCCCTCTCTTGCTTCTGACCCACCCTCGCCCCATGCATTTGCCTGTTCTCTCTCCATACCCATGTGACCTTAGCAGAAGCTGGCCATTTCAGACTCCAAATGCAGGCTCTAGGAGGGAGCCTGGGTACAGCAGCAAAGCAATGGATTGCAGCTGAGAACAAAAACTAAGCTAGCCAACCCTGGCCAGTTTGGCTCAGTGGATAGAGCGTCAGCCTGCGGACTCAAGGGTCTCAGGTTTGATTCCAGCCAAGGGCATATACCTTGGTTGTGGGCACATCCCCAGTAGGAGGTGTGCAAGAGGCAGCTGATCGATGTTTCTCTCTCATCGATGTTTCTAACTCTTCATCTCTGTAAAAAAATCAATAAAATATATATTTTTTAAAAAACTAAGCTAGCCAGATGCTGGGCTAGGACTAAATTTTAATATGGCACAGAATCACTGGACATTGACTCTATTTCTGGACCTGATTTTTATGGTGGGACAGAGATCAGACTGATGGAGATGGGACATTGGAGGGGCTTCTTTCTGATTTGCATTACAAATAAATATTACCCCCAGACCTCATCCCTTCTTGTGAGCTCCAGACATTTTTTTTTCTCACAACACTGCAAGAATCCGACTTCCACCGGCAACACACATGCATTACAAATATATATATATATATACACACACACACATATATATGTGTGTATATGTATATGTATATGTATATGTATATGTATATGTATATGTATATATAATGTGTATATACATAAACATATATGTGAATGTGTGTGTGGGGGGGAGTGGATGTGTATTCATAAACAACATTGTACTTTTCAGGTTTGGCTGTATATCAAACCTAGTGTCATAGAACAATAAGCATCTTGCCAGGCAGGTGTCACTCAGCGGTTGAGCATCGACCCAGGAACTAAGAGGCCATCAATTCACTTCCTGATCAGGGCACATGCCCGGGTTGCAGGCTCAATCCCCTGAGTGGGGCGTGCAGGACACAGCAGATCTATGATGTTTCTCTCTAATTGATGTTTCTATCTCTCTATCCCTCCCCCTCTCTAAAAAATCAATAAAAACATATTTAAAAAATAAGCATTTATTCTTCTACTCCCAGGTCTACATGTCAGCTGGGGAAGATTTTCTCCACATTTTCTTTCCCTTTCCTTCTGAGGGTGAAACTGAAGGAATAGTCTCAGGGGACATGGTATGAGGGGGGAGAGAGACAGAGAGAGAGAGAGAGAGAGAGAGAGAGAGAGAGAGAGAGAGAGATTGAAAGAAGAAGAAGGAGAAGAAGGAGGAGGAGGAGGAAGAAGTGGAGGAGGAGGAGGAGGAGACAGAAGAGAGCAAATTCTCTGTTATCTCTTTTTATAAGGCTACTAATCCCATCATGAGGTCCCCACCATCATGACCTTATCAAAACCCAATTGCCTCCCAAAGGCCTCCATCTCCAAATACTATCAAATTGTGGGTTCGGGCTTTTAACATATGAATTTTGGGAAGACATAATTCAATCCATAATGATCCTCTATTCTGTTCCATTGGTCTATTTGTTGATCCCTATGTCAACATTACACTTATTACTCACTATATCTGCATTAAGTTTTGATATCTAGATACATATGTGAAAATCAGCAAGTAAAGTTACAATAATAGAAAGATGTGATAGTTATAGGAATTGCTTAGAATTTACAGATTTGTTTAGAGAACTAAGATACACTAAAATATTTGGTCTTCATCCATGTAACCTATTTATCTCTTTTTTTAGTCTTTTACCATGTTCTTGAATGATGTTTTGTATCATTCTCTGCATCTTTTATTAGATTTAGTCGCAGGTGCCTGATGTTACTGGTTTCTATTATTGGCCTAAATATTTTTCATTGTCTTTTTCTGAATTAAATTAGAATGTTTCTAAGATTTATTAGTACAATGTTTGCTGAAGATTTGACAGATATCTGTTATCAGGTTAGAATATCCCATTTAATCCCAGTTTTCTAAGGCTTTTTATCATTAATGTTTTAGGATGATGGCAGTAGAGAGAAGAGAAATAGATAGATAAGGAATATATTTCTAGGTAGAATTTATAGGACTTGCACATGGATTGGAGGTAAGGGCCAAGAGAAAGAAAGAAATCAGATATTACTTACAGATTTTTGGCAGAAGCAACTGATTGGAGAAGATGAAAAATAAACTAGTGATTTTCTTTTATTTGAATAACCTGACCATGTTTAAATTAGAACATTATTAGCATATTTTATAAGATCACCTGGGGAGATTCTGCAAATTTAAAGGACCAATGTGTCCCCTGGAGCATTTAAACATTAAGAGGTAGAACAAAGGCAAAGAGTCAGAAAAGGATGGGAAGAGCCACCAAAGAAGAGAAAACCAGGTAAATATGGTGCCATTTAATTACTAAGATAGGGATAATGAAAAGGAGCAGGTTTAGGGAGAAGGATTTGAATCTTGGTTGTGGATATGTACAATTTGTCAAGCCCGTTAGACATCCAAGTAGAAATATAGAATATGTAATTGGACTTATGAACCTGGAGTTAAAAGAAGCTTGGCCTAGAAATATTAATTTGTGAGTCATCAATATTTAGTTAGTAGTTCTCAAACATGGCCGCACATTAAAATCACATAGTGACATAAAATTTATGTATGCCTAGACCCTACCCTAGACCAATTAAATTAGAACTTTTAAAATTGAGCTTAAGCATTAGCAGAGTTTTAACTCTCCAACTGATTCCAATTTGCAATTGGAACTGAGAACCACTAGTATAGATCCTGGGATTCTTACTAAAATGAAGATTCTGATTAAGTAGGTCTGGCGTGGGGCCTAAGACTCTAAATTTCTAATGCACTCCCATGCTTTTGGAGTACACTGCCACTTTGAGTAGCAAGATTATATATAACTAGAGGCCCGGTGCACAAATTCATGCACCAGTGGGGTCCCTCGGTCTGGCCTCCGGGATCAGGCCAAAACAGGCTCTCTGACATCCCTCTAGGGGTCTCGGATTGCAAGAGGGCACAGGCCAGGCTGAGGGACCCCACTGGTGCACGAATGGGGCTGGGGAGGGACACGGGAGGGCACCAGGGCATGTCTGTCTTGTCTCATTCAGTCCCGATTGGCTGGATCCCAGAAGCAAGTTAACCTACCAGTTGACTGTCTGCCCCCTGGTGGTCAGTGAACATCATAGTGAGCGGTTGAGTGGCCTTAGCATGTCATTAGCATATTATGGTTTGAATGATTGAACAGACAACTGGACAACCGCATACTTAGCATATTAGGCTTTTATTATATAGGATATTTAAAGTCATAAGTTTGGATGAACTCATCAAAAGAGTAGCCCAGCCAGTGTGACTCAGTGGTTGAGCATCAGAATATGAACCAGGGGGGTCACACTTCAATTCCTGGTTAGGGCACATGCCCAGGTTATGGGCTCAATACCCAGTGTGGGGTGTGTAGGAGGTGGCCAGTCAGTGATTCTCTCTCTCATCATTGATATTTCTGTCTCTCTCCCTCCCTCTCCCTTCCTCTCTGAAATATATATACTAGAGGCCCGGTGCACAAAAATTTGTGCATTCGGGGGGGAGGGGGGGTCCCTCAGCCCGGCCTGTGCCCTCTCGCAGTCTGGGACCCCTCGGGGGATGACCACCTGCTGGCTTAGGCCTGCTCCCCGGGGGATTGGGACTAAGTTGGCAGTCAGACATCCCTCTGGCAGCCTGGGAGCCCTTGGGGGATGTCCACTTGCCAGCAGGGAGCAGACCTAAGCTGCAGTCAGAAATCCTTAGCGCTGCTGAGGAGGCAGGAGAGGCTCCCACCACCACCGCTATACTGGCAGCCATCAGCCTGGTTTGTGGCTGAGCAAAGCTCCCCCTGTGCACTGACCACCAGAGGGCAGCTCCTGCATTGAGCATCTGCCCCCTTGTGGTCAGTGTATGTCATAGTGACCAGTCATTCCCAGTCGTTCTGCTGTTAGGGTCAGTTTGCATATTACCATTTTACTATATAGGATAGAGGCCTGGTGCACAGGTGGGGGCCGGCTGGTTTGCCCTGAAGGGTGTCCCGGATCAGGGTGGGGGTCCTGCTTGGGTGCCTAGCCAGCCTAGGTGAGGGGCTAATGGCTGTATGCAGTTGGTCACACCCCCTTCAGGGTTGGGGTCCCTACTGGAGTGCCTGGCCAGCTTGGATGAGGGGCTGATGGCTGTTTTCAGGCTGGCCACACCCCCTTTAGGGTGGGAGTCTCCACTGGGGTGTCTGGCCAGTCTGGGTGAGGGGCTGAGGGCCGTGTTCAGGCTGGCCAGTGACTGAAGTTCTAGCCTCTCTTTTTTTCTTATTCTGGGATTTATTTACCTTCTATAATTGAAACTTTGTTGCCATCACTGGAGCTGAGAGCTGGCTCCTGCTCACTCCAGCTCTATGGCCACGGCCTGCTGAAAGCAGGTATCTGGGGTTTGTTTAGCTTCTATAATTGAAACTTTGTTGCCGTCACTGGAGCTGAGAGCAGGCTCCTGCTCACTCCAGCTCTGTGGCCATGGCCTGCTGAAAGCAGGTATCTGTGGTTTGTTTAGCTTCTATAATTGAAACTTTGTTGCTTTCAGTAGAGCTTAGAGCTGGGCCATGGCAGGTGGGGAACCTTGGCTTCTTCCATCACTGGAGCAAGCAAGACTCCTGCTTGCTTCAGGTACGTGGCTGCCAGCCGCCATCTTGGTTGAGGTAATTTGCATATCACACTGATTAGCCAATGGGAGGCATAGCAAAGGTACAGTCAATTACCATGTTTGTCTATTATTAGATAGGAGATATATATATATATATATATATATATATATACACACTAGAGGTCTGGTGCACAAAAATTTGTGCACTCGGGGAGGTCCCTCAGCCCAGCCTGTGCCCTCTCGCAGTCTGGGACCCTTCGGGGGATGACCACCTGCTGGCTTAGGCCTGCTCCCCGGGGGATTGGGACTAAGTTGGCAGTCAGACATCCCTCTGGCATCCTGGGAGCCCTCGGGGAATGTCTACTTGCCAGCAGGGAGCAGGCCTAAGCTGCAGTCAGACATCCTTAGCACTGCTGAGGAGGCAGGAGAGGCTCCCACCACCACCGCTGTACTGGCAGCCATCAGCCTGGCTTGTGGTTGAGCAGAGCTCCCCCATGTGGGTGTGCACTGACCACCAGAGGGCAGTTCCTGCATTGAGCGTCTGCTCCCTGGTGATCAGTGTGTGTCACAGTGACCAGTCATTCCCAGTCACTCTGCTGTTAGGGTCAATTTGCATATTACCCTTTTATTATATAGCATAGAGCCCTGGCGCATGGGTGGGGGCCGGCTGGTTTGCCCTGAAGGGTGTCCCAGATCAGAGTGGGGGTCCCACTGGGGTGCCTGGCCATCCTGGGTGAGGGGCTGAGGGCCGTTTTCAGACTGGCCACACCCCCTTCTGGGTGGGGGTCCCCACTGGGGTGTCTGGCCAGCCTGGGTGAGGGGCTGAAGGCCGTTTTCAGGCTGGCCACACCCACTTCAGGGAGGGGATCCTGCTGGGTGCCTGGCCAGCCTGGGTGAGTGGCTGATGGCTGTTTGCAGGCTGGCCACAGCTCCTTCAGGGTGGGGGTTCCCACTGCAGTGCCTGGCCAGCCTGGGTGAGGGGCTGAAGGCCGCTTTTAGGCTGGCCACACCCTCTTCAGGGACGGGGTCCTGCTGGGTGCCTGGTCAGCCTGGGTGAGGTGCTGATTGCTGTTTGAAGGCTGGCCATAGCCCCCAGCCACCCAAGCTCCCAGTGGAGGCTGGCTGGAAGCAGGTATCTGGGATTTATTTATCTTCTATAATTGAAACTTTGTTGCCTTGAGTGGAGGCCACAGCTGGCCAGGGCAGGTGGGAAACTTGGTTTCCTCCATCTCTGAGGCAGCCAAGCCTCCTGCTTGCTCCAGCTCCATGGCTGCTTGCCGCCATCTTGGTTGGGTTAATTTGCATATAGTCACTCTGATTGGCTGGTGAGCGTGGCTTGGGGTGTAGCAGAGGTGTGGTCAATTTGCATGTTTCTCTTTTATTAGATCATATATAAATATATATATATATATATTTAAGAGTAAGTGTATACAGAGAAAAGGTGCAAGAACAGTTCTTGTGTTTTTCTGTCAATGTTTGAAAATTTGATGGAAGTTCAGATCAGGCAGATTATTACATTTAACCACAATTATGGCTTTATTGGAAAAATATATGAAGAGGTGAATAAGAGGCAAAAAGTGGAATATTTATTTAAGAGGTGAATATATTGATGAACTATGGATTCTAGACTGGGTAAGTAGCATGGAGTCAGAGTTGATAGAGTGAAAATATTAAAGAACATGAGCTGAAAGGATAAGAAGTGTTGGTCAGGAATGGGAGACTTGAAAGCTGGATTTTGGTGATGTTGCATTTGTTGGTGATGCCAAGAATGGGAGTGGCAGTGGTTGGGTGGAAGAAAAATATCATTAGAGGTAAGGAAGTCAATGAACTTAGAAGCCAAGAAGTTGGTAGAGTGGTTCGCATGGATGTTGAAGTTTACAAAAGGCTGACAGAAATAGGAATGAAAAAGAGAGTGAAACAGGTGTCTGAAGTTTTCAATAAATGAAAGATGACTAGGAGGTCAGTAAATTATATCAATGATGAAGATATTGTAGTATGGTCTAGCAGCACACATAAATTCAGACTCAGTTGAACTGAGGTGAGACCTAGCCATCAAACTTTTTTTTTTTGCCATCAAACTTTTTAAAAGCCTCTCAGAGGATTCTGTTGTGAACCAGGATTAAAAATCAATGTGCAAACTGGAAGGTGTGGGGTCATTGGAGAGTAAATGTCTTCTGTAGTTCCTGGGGAGAGTGGAGTCCAACAGCAGACAGGATATACTGTCTTATAAAATTTAGTAAATACAAAGAAGTTATGTAACTTGCCCAAAGACAGAGTTCAGAAGTTTTTGGGCTGGGATTCAAACCTTGGTCTGTGTGACTCCGAAGCCTTACTGTCTTCACTTTACTGTGTTATCTAGGGGAAATATTTTAGCTTAGAAGACAGAGAGATATCTTGGAAATAAATTTAAAGTTCCCAAATGAGATTCTAGTAGGCCTCAGTGGGAGGCAACATGTTTCTGGAATGATTCCAATATTTACCTCTCTATCTACCCCCTGTTTATTCCCCTTGATCTTTCTACCTTTCTTTGTTTCCTTTCTGTAGTTACCACCACCTCCTCAGGAAGGAGGGTCACTACATGAAAAGGAGCCAACATTGGGAGCTGCCCCATGGATGCCAGTTGACCTCAATATCCCTCTCCCCCAAGTACTATTCTCTGGGGGCTCCTTTCTGTAGAGGGAGGAGGAACAGGACATGGTGCTGCAGTCAAAACCAAGCATTTTGTCTCCTCCTACTTCCTCCTGACATATCAGCAGTTCTGTATAATGAAAATCTAAATCATTTGTGTGCACACATAGCAACTGTTTATTTGATGTTAGCTTTGAGGACTCAGTGGGGGTTCAATGTGTTTAGAAAAGAGATCAACTCTGGGAGAGCATAATCTCATAAGTAGACAAAATGAAAATTAAATCTGAAAATGCATCTCTCTACATCTGAAAGAGAGGCCAGTAATAAATATTCTTCAACATCAGCACCAATCCAGCTTTAAAAAAAATGCTTTCAAACCAAGGACACAGGGCAGAGATGACTTTTTGGAAGTGTCCTGCCTCCTGTCTGTTAAGAAAGCTTTATTAGGCCTGGTTGGAGATTGATTTTGAGTTCTAGAAATAGCACACCTTTCCCCTCAAGCCACCAAGTGGGATGCCTTCCATCTTTTACAAGTGCATTCACTATTGTGTTTTTTTTGAAACTTCCATTTTTTTTCCCACTGACAGTCTGCCTTGGGACTTAATATGGTCCTAAAGCTTCTCCACATTAGAATTTCTACCAGGAGTGAATGCCATACTGAAGAAAGTATCCTTATCACATTCTGAAGGGGCAGGCCTTTCCCTTTTAGGGTAATTTGTTGGAGAGTGTATAAAGCCTCTGCTTGCCAGAAGCTTCCTCATCCTCTTACCCTTCCAGGGTTCCCCTCCTCCAGAAACCTCCTATTGCCACCTATTTTTGCAGAAGCCAGAACTCCTTTTCCCAGAGGCCAGAGCCTGTCCTGTCTGTCTTGGTTCACAGCTCATGTTCTTGCAAGGTGAGAACCCACTGCCAGGAAGACACCAGAAGCTATAAATGAATGGAGGTGCTTACTCCCCATGGGAGCAGGGATGATGAGTGATATTGAGAGGGCACCACTCAAGACAGACCTGAGTGACTTAACACTTGCAATATACCAAGGGCCACACCAGGTGTAGAAATTGTAACACTGCAGACACAGACACATGCCAGTCAGGCAGTTGCTGCCCATCTACCATTTCTGCTAAACGGACTCTTAATGAATACTCAGTTGATTGTGTGCTAGCCCGGGTGAAAAACCTCCCACCTCTCTCAGCCCCCCGCCCCCCCCCCAAAAAAAAACCACATAAGATCTAAGTGGTTCCAAAAATCAGGAAGGACCCATGGTTAGGCATTCCATTTGTGTACATGCAGGGAGCATGACAACCAGCCAGGCATAGGACAAACCAGTCTCTGAGGTCCTCACTTCATTTGTTCAGCCCTCCACCTGACCTATGGGCTCTACTTCCTCTGCTCAACAGAAGCCAGACCAGGTAAGCTTAGTTTTCAAGAGCCTGCTCCAGACCATAGAGAAAAAACAAGCTAATCAAACATCTATGCAAAATACAAGGCCTGACAAGAAAAATATCAGATGCAGGCAGGAAGGAATTTAAATTCAAACTGAACAAGGGACTGGATCCCTCTTTGAATGTAAGGCCCTGCAGGCCCAGTTTCTTGACAGAAAAAAAAATCTTTTTAAATTCTATCCTCTTTTTGTGGAAAAGGAGAGGAAACATTCCAACTGTCTAGGACCTTATACAAAGTGACAATCATTTAAAATGGCTCTTTTTAAATTAACCCTTTCTTGAACAGTCACTTCTCTAGGGTGCAACTACTTCACCGGTGTTTAGGTATCTGGGCCAAGGAGAGCAGGAAAGCATTGACTTCTTGGGAAGCAATGGGTTAGGAATTGGTAGTATCAGGAGCTAAGAACACTCACTGAGCTGCTATTTTCCATTTGCCCCTCATGACCCCAAGGTCCTTGCTCTGCCTTTCTCTGCCATGCTTTGTGCCAAAGGAACCTGACCTCAATGGACTGTAACAACAGGGTTTCTTGTACCCCAACACTCTGGAGTAATTAAAAATAAAAACAGAAGAGCTGGCCTTTTGACTCATAGGCCCTGCCTAATCCCTAAAGCCGTAGTTATGGAACAGTAGAGCTGGCCTGAATTAGTTGGGTGTGGGGGAGAGACAAATTCTGTCCCTGAGCGACAAGTTCTTCTATACCATCCATCAGCCTTGAGCACATTTGGGATGATGGCCAGGCCTAAAAATACATCAGCCCTTGGTGACATCAAGGCTGTATTCTTTTGTCTAGCTCACCCCAGATGGAGGGGAAAGCATTTGATGAGCAATTTTTGAAATACGCAGAGAAACATATCATGGTAGGAATGACTACAGGGGCAAAAGGCCACTGTGGATTTCTTACTCAGTAAAAATGAACTCTGATAGAAATTTCAGTAAGGAGTCACCAGAAATATTCTTGTCATCATCATCATAAAACCATGTTTATTGAGTGCACAACAAGTGCTGTTATATGCTCAGAACATTTAATGAACACCATTTCTGAATATATAAAGGACTAGAGAATACTTGCCACTATATTTTATTGCCAGTCACCAAGCCAAAACACAAAATGAACTCTTATGAATATTCTAGAGCATAATGAGGAGTCTTAGACTAAATAAGTATCCTTGGTTAATATTTTCCTTATTGATAATTACCCTCACCACAAGCTCACAAAAGAAAAGGAAAAGAGGCCAGATAAAAGAGGAAGAGTCAAGGTATATTCCTGAGAAAGTCTCAAGTATTTGATCAGTGACATTTTATAGATAGTAATCAATACTAGGGGGAGGGCCATAAGAATGGAATGGCAGGAACCAGCCCTGTTCATCTCCTTGTCCCTCCCTGCTCGAGTGTTCTTATCTAGCTTTGTGCAGTTACATTTCAAGTGAGGATCTTCTCCTTATTTTTCATAAAGGAGTACTTTAGGACTTGGGGGCTAGTGGGTACTCACCAGCTAGGTAAACATTTGAGAAAATCATATATCTTGATGAATTTTGTAAGTAGTCACTGACCCACTGGCTTAAGGGGAAGTGAAAATGAATGACTGGTGAGTTAAAAAGCATGCAACTCTAGGCTACACTGCTGACAGGTGGGTGGCAACTGGTCTAGTCTTAGTACCTCTTTTCAAGGCTCCCTTCCCTCCTCTTTCCCACCCTTTCCAGTCTTCCACCAAAGCTCAAGGCTTGAGGCAGTAGTCAAGCTCCATGGCATAAGAATTGGTGTTCCTCATGATGCTCTCCACCAACATTACAGGTTTGGGGTTTCTTCCAGCAAAGCAAGAGAGCCAGGTACAGATCAACATGGCTGCAGCTGCTCCACCTCCAGCACAGTAATAGGCCCAACCAAGCCTACAGGTACCTGTAGAAACAGGGACAGAGACATGAGGATTAGTGTAAGAGTAGGAAGCAGTGAATGCAACTAGGATTCCTGTGTCCTCTTTTCCTCCTTTGCCAGTGGCTGGTAGTTGCTTTAGCAAGAGGTTATAATGTTATTCTGTTACAGTAGGAATCTGGGAGTGATCTGGATGGTGATAGTGGTGGTGACGCTAATGACAATGATAATAAGACAATGATAAATTATCAAGAACTAGGCTAAGATCCTCAGACATACTAGTACATCTCCTTGATCATTACAATAACTGTATGAGACAGATACTTTTATTATCCTTGTGTGTTTTTTTTATATAACGTGAAGGAATCAAGGCATAGGTTAATAGTGAAAAACAACAAAGCTTGAAAGTCATAGAGTCAAAAATATAAACCCTGGCTCATCTTGATTCTAACACCACACTTTTTACCACATTGGTATACTATAGTGCATGGACTGTTTTCAAAGAACAATACCCTGCATCATCAGGAGATTTGACAGGTAAAATCATATATCTTGGCACTTACTCTATGTCTCTCTCACAACGTAGCTTTTCAACATCCAGGGAAGAAATATACATTGGAATCAAGGCCAAGCTACTAAGCAGGTAGTTTCAGTTTGAAGGGAAATGGGAAAGGTCATCTGCTCAAAAAATCTACCCTACCACCTGACATTCTATCAGAGGTATATTCTTTCATTTGAAGTATTTGTGTGTGTGTGTTTTTCAGAGAATTTTCTTCAGAGAATTTTCCCTCGGAAAATGATGATGCCCAAAGATCAGAGATCAAAATAACAACTAAATGTAAAAAATCAAATGCTTAAGCAAACAGAACTCCAGAAATTGGGATAGATGCCTAGTGTTAGAAAATTGCAGAGGAGTGCCGAAAAAAGAGGTAAGCAGCAACCTTCACCTGCCTCACAGTTTTGGAAAAAACCGAGTACCGACTACAGTCAGTTGGGGATGTCAAGACTGATTTTTGTAACAATTTACCTATTATTTTTATTTATTTGTTTATTTTCAAGTTGTTTAATTGTGTTTATTTGTTGTGATGATGAATGAGTAGTGAACCTTTGTTTTCTTTTATTGGTGACCACTAAAGAGGCCATGTTTTAAGGCATGAGAAAAAGTACCCCTCTTACTGATTCAGTTTCTGAGAGGAGGCTGTTTCTTAGGATCATATGGGAACTGGGGAGGGAATATAGCAGCAATGAAAAGGAATAAAATATAGATTGAAAAATAAGACCTCTGAGAAAAAGTTAGAAAAAAATAAGATCATTTAATTCTGGAAAGGAGAAAGCTGTTGAGATAGTTTAATAAATCATAAGTTATTGAGTCTTTTATTGAACAATTTAAATTAAGAAGGAATATAACAAACTGTTCTCCATCTCCAAGAAGGATAAAATAAGAGGGAATAAAGGTCTTTAAGAAAAAAGAAAAAAAAAGACACCATGAATAGTTTAAGGTTTAAAAACATGGGTAGGAATCATTATGAAGCCTTCAATTTGATTTTGATTTTTTAAGAGAATAAAAATTTAAATATTATAGGATATGCTAAATGTCTTTTACAGCTTCTTTCTAAACATTTTTTAAACTCAGGTTGGAACAAAGATGTCATAAAGAGCACTGAAAGTAACATTTGAATTTCACTCATATCTATAAGAATTTAGCTTATAAGATGAATTTGTTGAGCAGTAGATGCATGAGTGCAGTGAGTAAGACCTACTTAGATGTTACTTTTTATCTTAGATTATTTTATTTTATTATTTTATTTATTTATTTTTATTGTCTAAAGTTTTATATATGTCTCCTTTTTACCCAATTGACCCTCTACAGCCATTCCCACCCCAGGCAAGCCCCCTCCGCCCCAGTGTCTGTGTCCATTGGTTATGCTAATATGCATGCAAACAAGTCCTTTGGTTGATCTCTAACCCCGCCCCCCACTCCCCTGCCATTTGTCTCTGGATCAGTTCTTGTTCATCAAATTATGTTGATCATTATATCCCACATGTGAGTGAGATCATGTGATACTTATCTTTCTCCAACTAGCTTATTTCGCTTAGCATAATGCTCTCCATTTCCATCCATGCTGTTGCAAATGGTAAAAGTTCCTTTTTTTATAGCAGCAGTAGAGGTCCACTGCATGAAATTCATGCACTGGAGGGGGGGTCCCCTCAGCCTGGCCTGTGCCCTCTTACAGTCCGGGAACCCCAAAATTGATTGCCATAAAGAGGTAGGCCCTACCCACCCAGCCGGGGCTTCGTAATTGATTGCCCCCGCAGGGGAAGGCCCCACCCACCTGCCACAGCCCGCTGGTTGGTGGCCTGGGCCTCCCTCTTTGGGGTGATCATGGAGTCCCCTGATTGATTGCCCCAGTGGCCAGTGGCCTGAGCCTGCCTCTGCAGGGCGATCATGGGGAAATGGCCGGGGCCCCAACCAATCGCGTTGCACCCGCCTTGGCTGGCCAGGCACCAGTGGGTGTCATAGCATGGTCATCCGGAAGGTTGTATGGATGGTCATTCTTCTGTTAGGTCCTTTGGCCAATTTGTACATTACAGTTTTATTATTTTAGATAGTATTTCATCGTATAGATGTACCACAGTTTTTTAATCCACTCATCTGCTGATGGGTACTTAGGCTGTTTTCAAATCTTAGCTATAGTAAATTGTGCTGCTATGAACATAGGGGTGCATATATCTTTTCTGATTGGTGTTTCTGGTTTCTTGGGATATAGTCCTAGAAGTGGGATTACTGGGTCAAATGGGAGTTCCATTTTTAATTTTTTGAGGAAACTCCATACTGTCTTCCATAGTGGCTGCACCAGCCTGCATTCCCACAAGCAGTGCATAAATGTTCCCTTTTCTCCACATCCTCACCAGCACTTGTCATTTGCTGATTTGTTGATGATAGCCAGTCTGACAGGTGTGAGATGGAATCTCATTGTTGTTTTGATTTGCATCTCTCAGATAATTGGTGACTTTGAGCATGTTTTCATATGTCTCTGGGCCTTCTGTATGTCCTCTTTCAAAAAGTGTCTATTTAGATCTTTTGCCCATTTTTTGATTGGATTGTTTATCTTCCTTTTGTTAAGTTGTATGAGTTCTCTGTAAATTTTGGAGATTAAACCCTTATCAGTAATATCATTGGCAAATATGTTCTCCCATGCAGTGGGCTTTCTTGTTGTTTTGTTGATGGTTTCTTTTGCTGTGCAGAAGCTTTTAATTTTGATGTAGTCCCATTTGTTTATTTTCTCCTTAGTCTCCATTGCCCTAGGAGCTGTGTCTGCAAAGATATTGCTACGACATATGTCTGTTATTTTGTTGCCTATGGAGTCTTGTAGGATTTTTATGGTTTTCTGTCTTACATTTAAGTCCTTTAGCCATTTTGAGTTTGTTTTTGTGTATGTTGTAAGTTGATGATCTAGTTTCATTTTTTGCATGTATCTGACCAAATTTCCCAGCACCACATATTGAAGAGACTATTTTGACTCCATTATATGCTCTTGCCTCCTTTGTCAAATATTAATTGAGCACAATGGCTTGGGTCTGTTTCTGGGATCTCTCTTCTGTTCCGTTTGTCTATATGTCTGTTATTGTGCCTTTACCAGGCAGTTTTGAGAACCATGGCTTGGTAATATAGCTTGATATCTGGTATTGTGATCCCGCCACCTTTGTTCATCTTTCTCAAGATTGCTGTGGCTCTTTGGAATCTTTTTTTTTTATTCAGGATGAATTTTTGGAGAGTTTGTTCTAGATCTTTGAAATATGCCGTTGGTATTTTAATGGGAATTGCATTGAATCTGTAGATTGCTTTGGGTAGTATGGAGATTTTAATGATGTTGATTCTACCAATCCATGGACATGGTATGTTCTTCCATTTGTTTATGTCTTCCACTATCTCTTTTTTCAATGTCCTGTAGTTTTCTGGGTTCAGGTCTTTTACCTCCTTAGTTAAGTTTATTCCTAGGATATCTTAATTTTTTTTGTGCAATGGTAAATGGGATTGTTTTTTCTCATTTCTCTTCCTGTGAGTTCATTATTGGTGTATAAAAAGGCCAGAGATTTTTGGGTGTTAATTTTGTATCCTACTACATTGCTGAATTCATTTATTAGGTCTAGTAGTTTTTTGATGGAGTCTTTGGGGTTTTCTATGTACAGTATCATGTCATCTGTGAATAAGGACACTTTTACTTCTTCTTTTCCAATTCTGATGCCTTTTAGTTCTTTTTGTCTGATCACTATGGCTAGCATTTCCTGTACTATATCAAACAGGAATGGTGAGAGTGGGCATCTCTGACTTGTTCCTCTTCTTAGGGGACATGAGTTTAGTTTTTGCCCATTGAGTATGATGTTGGCTGTAGGTTTGTCATATAAGACTTTTATTATGTTGAGGTATGATTCCTCTATTCCCACTTTGCTGAGAGTTTTTATCAAGAAAGGGTGTTGGATTTTGCCAAATGCTTTTTCTGCATTGATTGATATGATTATGTGATTTTTGTCTCACTTTGTTTATGTGATGTACAACATTTATTGATTTGTGGATATTGTACCATCCTTGCATCCCTGGAATAAATCCCACTTGGTCATGGTGTATGATCTTTCTAATGTAATGCTGAAGCTGATTTGCTAGAATTTTGTTGAAGATTTTAGCATTTATGTTCATCAAGGATATTGGCTTGTAGTTCTCTTTTTTGTGGTGTCTTTATCTGGTTTGGGAATTAGGGTAATGCTGGCTTCATAGAAAGAGCTTGGAAGTGTGCCTCTTGAATTTTTTTGAATAGTCTGAGGAGGATAGGTTTTAGTTCTTCTTTGAATGCTTGGTAGAACTCCCCTGTAAAGCCATCCAGACCAGAGCTTTTGTTTGCTAGAAGATTTTTGATCACTGCTTCAATTTATTCAGTAATTATCAGCCTATTCAGGTTTTTTTTATACTTCCTGATTGAGTTTTGGGAGCTTGTATTTTTCTAAGAATATTTCCATTTTATCTAGGTTGTCCACTTTGTTGGAATAGAGTTGTTCATAGTATTTTTTCATAATCCTTTGTATTTCTGTGGGATCAGTTATTATTTCAACTCTTTCATTTTTTATTTTATTTCATTCCCTCCCTTTGCTTCTTGGTGAGCCTGGCTAGAGGTTCATCAATCTTGTTTATCCTTTCAAAAAACCAGCTCTTGGTTTTATTGATATTTTGTGTGTGGGTTTTTGTGTTTGTTTGTTTGTTTGTTTATTTTTGGTTTGTGTTTGTTTGTTTGTTTTTTGGTCTCTATGTCATTTAATTTCCATTCTTATCTTTATTATTTCCTTCCTTCTGCTTATACTGGGCTTCTCTTGTTGCTCTCTTTCTAACTCTTTGAGTTGCAGGGTTAGATAATTTATTACCATTTTTTTCTTGTTTTTTGAGGTAGGCCTGTAGAGCCATGAACTTCCCTCTCAAGACTGCTTCCACTGTTTCCCATAGATTGTGAATTGTTGTGTTTTCATTGTCATTTGTTGACATGGTGCTTTTTATTTCTTCTTTGATCTCTTTGGTAACCCAATTATTATTTAATAGCATGCTATTTAGCCTCCTGGTGTTTGATTTTTTAATTGTTTTTATTGTAGTTGATTTCTAATTTTATGCCATTGTGATCTGAGAAGATTCTGGATATGATTTCTATCTTCTTGAATTTGAAGAGACTTTGCCTGTGTCCTAATATGTGGTCTATCTTTGAAAATGGCCCATGTGCACTTGAGAAGAATATATATTCTGTGGCTTTGGTGTGAAATGTTCTGCAGATGTCAATTCATTCCATCTGATCTGGTGAGTCATTTAGGATTGATGTTTCTTTGCTGAGTTTTTGTTTAGAGGATTTGTCCAGTGGTGTTAGTGGGGTATTAAAGTCCCCTACTATGACTGTATTGCTGTCAATCTCTCCCTTGATATCCTCCAGAAGTTGTTTTTTTTATGTATTTGGGTGGTCCTGTATGGGGTGCACATATGTTTACGAGAGTTATATCTTCTTGTTGATTTGCTCCCTTTAGTATTATTAAGGCCTTCCTTATCTCTTGTTATGGCCTTCACTTTGAGGCCTAATTTGTCAGATATAAGTCTTGCTACTCCAGCTTTTTTTTTTTTCATTTCCATTCACCTGAGAAACCTTTCTTCATCCCTTCACCATCAGTCTGTGTGAGTCCTTTGTTCTGAGGTGGGTCTCCTGTAGACAGCAGATATATGGATCATGTTTTCTTATCCACTCAGCTACCCTATGTCTTTTGATTGGGGCATTTAATCCTTTTACATTTAAATTTATTATTGATAGGTACTTGTTTGTCGCCATTTTTTTTCTTTATGTCTGTGCTCCTTCTTCCCTTCCTGTTTCTTCTTTTTACAGAAGACCCTTTAGCATTTCTAGCATTTCTGGTTTGGTGGTAATAAACTCCCTTAGTCCTTTTATGTCTGTGAAGCTCCTGATTTCACCCTCAACTTTGATTTATAGCCTTGCTGTATACAGTATTCTTGGATTCAGACCCTTGCTTTGCATGACTTTGTATATTTCATTCCATTCCCTTCTGGCCTGATGTGTTTCTGTTGAGAAATCAGTCAATAGTCTTATGGGAGATCCCTTTTAGGTAACTTTCTATCTCTCTCTGACAGCCTTTAAGATTCTTACTTTGTCATTGGTGTTTGCCAATTTAATTATAATGTGGCTTGGTGTTGGTCTTTGGGGGTTCATCTTGTTTGGGACTCTGTGAGCTTCTTGGATTAGTGTGAGTTTTTTCTTCCCAATATCAGGGAAGTTTTCTGTCATTATTTCTTCAAACAGGTTTTCTATTCCTTGCTCAGTTTCATCTCCTTCTGGCACCCCTATTATGCAGATGTTGTTTCATTTTGTGTTTTCACAAAGTTTTCTTAGGCTCTCTACTTGTTTTTTAATTTTTTTTCTAGATGCTGCTCTGCTTGGTTATTTTTTCCTACCTTGTCTTCTAGCTCACTGATATGATCCTAAACTTCTACTAGTCTACTGTTGATGCTTTCAATTGAGTTCTTTATTGCAGCGATGTCATTTTTCATTTCTTCTTGGTTCTTCTTCATTTCCTCTTTGTTCTTACACATATTGTTGAATTTGTCTTCTATCCTTTTCAGTGTCCTTATGACCATTGCTCTGAATTCTTTCTCTGATATATTGCTAGCCTTCATTTCATTTACTTCTTTTCGTGATTCCTTCATATGCGGCTGTTTCTTTGTCTCCCCATGATCACTCCTCTCAGGGTGTCTGGGTAGGTAGCTCTCACTCTCCTGCGTTGACTTAAATGGACAAAATACAACACGACAAGACACAACACACAGGGCACCAAACACAAATGTATTCACGATACTGATAACCACAAAAAAGGTGACCACCAGAGAAAAGATAGGGGATAGAAAAGAGTGCAAAAATGATATTTAGAAAAGGAAAAAATGTAAGAGAGAAAAGAAAGAGAAGAAAAAAGAAGGGGGAATATATATATATATATATATATATATATATATATATATATATAGAGAGAGAGAGAGAGAGAGAGAGAGAGAGAGAGAGAGAGAACTCCTAAAAAACAACAACTAATAAAAAATGCAAACAACAAACATCCTGATGAATCTGAGGAGGCAGAGCTTATTTACAGAAGGTTAGGTGAAGGAATTGAATGAATGTGGAAATAGCCACAATTCAGTTTAGAGAAGGTAGAAAGAGAATGAGTGTATAAGAAGAAAAGTAAAAAGCAAAATACAAAAAAAGAAAAAAATATTTATATTAAAAATATATATATATAAGAAAATTTATATATGTTTCCCCTTTCTTTAATCTATCTGATATGTATTCGTCTATTATTGGAAAAGGAGAATAGAGAGCACATAGGCCTGAGTTGGTGATTGGAATTAATTAAGCTATTAGTAGAAGAAGAGAACAAGTGAGGAGACTAAAAACAGAAGCAAAAAAAGAGAAAAAAACCAAACTAACAAAAAATCAATCAAACAACAACAACAAGACAGAAAGAAAGAAAATGGGGAAAAAGTTGGATAGTGAAGAAAGAGAAGAGAAAAGTGTTCATGGACTTGGAGCAGGGGAGAGGAAATTAGATATATGAGTAAGATCAATTTTTGAAAGGGAGTAAAATGAAAGGATAGAGAAAAATGACAGCAGGAACCGGGTAAGAGAAATAAGACGAAAAATGAGAAAATGAAGAAGAGTGTTGGCATATAGGAAAAATTGAGATAGAGTAAAATAATGATAAAAAATAAAAATAAAAATAGAATGTAGAATACTAATCCAGAAAAAAATAAAATAATATAAAGTAAAAATAAAATAAAACTTTAAAAAAGGTAAAATAATAGTAGTAGTAATAATAATTAAAAGTAAAAATGTAATAATAAAAAGTAAAATCAAGTGAGAAAAATAATTTAGTTTCTTAAGTAAAAGATAAAAAATAAAAAAGTGAAGTAGTGAAGGTCATTCACTTCCTCTACTGTTTTTCTTGGCATGTCTGTTTCCTGTCAGGTAGTCAGCACATTATTGAAGTTCTCTGTGATCCACTGCTCCTCTGTGTCATAAGCCATAACCTTGTTTTCAAGCAGGCAGGATTTCTCTGCTCATTTTTTTTCTCAGCCTGCCTTCAGTTCTATTTACACAAGAGTCAATTTCTGACACAACCCCTGGGTGGCAGTGTTTCTGTATTTATATCCAGGACTAAATGGCCCCTCTACCCAGTGTTTAAATTCTTCTTTCCCTGCCGCACTTAATACTGGGTTGGAGGGATGGACCGACTCAGAGCTGGTTTATTCCTCGTCTCTCCTTATTCTGATCCCCAGTGTCCACAAAAACAACTTTCCCCTGCAGTCTCGGTGAGTGTTTTTAAATGGAAGATCCTATGTAATGGACTTAGCAAGCAAAATCAAGGAGTTAAAAAGGAAAAAAGCCAAAGGAAGCATGCCAACTCGCATCTTTTTCCCTTGGCATTGCACAGCTGGTATAGAAATTCAGGATGCCCTTCTGGGTCCAGCCCAGCTATGGGCTAATATCTAGAGTCCCCTTCTGACAGCAGCCCTGTGGACCTCTTTCCACATTCAAGGGCTACACTGATCCCAGCGGTCATGGATTTTGTGAGGCGCAGTCTCCCTCTGAGGCTCTAGTTCCCACTGTGAGCATTTCTCCCTCCAGCCTGAATCCCAGATCTCACCTTTCTCTAAGCAAGTGGTTCTCAACCTGTGGGTCACGACCCCTTTAGGGGTTGAATGACCCTTTCACAGGGGTCGCCTAAGACCATCAGAAAACACATATATAATTACATATTGTTTTTGTGATTAATCACTATGCTTTAATTATGTTCAATTTGTAACAATGAAAACACACCCTACATATCAGATATTTACATTATGATTCATAACAGTAGCAACATTACAGTTATGAAGTAGCAACGAAAATAATTTTATGGTTGGGGGTCACCACAACATGAGGAACTGTATTAAAACTGTAATTCTGCGGCATTAGGAAGGTTGAGAACCACTGCTCTAAGCAATATCTGACCTTTCTGTCCATGGACTGCCTCACCAGCTGTGTTTAATTTGCCAATTCTGGGTGGGTGTTGTTCGATTCAGCTGCTCCTTCTATCTGCTCTGTGAGAAGGTATAGGACCTGTCTGTGTATTTGGCGCCGCTTTGTCTCCCCCTGTACAGACTTTTTAGGTGCCCACAGTCAGGGAGACTGGAGTCTCGGTGTTCGTGGGTTCGCAGCTGAGGCAGCTGGTTCCTGGGCATTGTGGTTATAGGGTCCCAGGGGGTATCTGAGGTCTCCCTGGTTGAAGATAAGGCTGGGGTTCCAATGACAGCTGGACTCCCCTTCAAGATGGCATGGTATCTGAGGCAGAGCCGGCTGCTCCAGGAGAGATTTCAGCAGTAGTAGAGGCTGCCTGGTCAGGGGAGCCTGGTCTGCCAGTCCCCGACAGTCACACTATCTTGCAGCCTCCTGTCCCATCGGCAGCAGTCTCTGATCCCTCAATAATTTACTTTTTAATAAGCAATTATTTCTGCTTACTTGGTGCCCAGTGAACCTTACTTTTTCTTTTAATTGACTGGTTGGTTTGACATATAGAGTGTAAGATGGCCCCAAGTTAGGCTGTTTTGCTTTTCTAGTCAGGTCACGCTAATTTATCTCAAATTTCCCACCTCAAAATAGATTTTCTACACAAAGTCATCATTCATGCTGTCTCTCCTGCCAGAAATATTTTCTTTTTTATCCACCAGTTCATATCACCCTCAGACCACTATGCAGGACTAAGCACCTCCAGGAAGCCTTCCCTGATTAATTCCAGTGGGCCCAAATCCCATCAACCAAGTCGTCCTCCAGGAATTTGTTTATATACCCTTTATGTGTATGTACATGGTGGGTAAAACATTGGGAGGAAGATTTATATATCACATATTTTCATCTGCCCTTTACCTTCTACAGATTGTTAGCTCTACAGTGCATATCTACTTGTTTCTTTCTTGATAATGCCTCTCATGCTCTCTCAACAGTGGGCACTCAGTATGCGTGATTTAGCCTAACAATACTTTAAAGGGGTATACTTGTATTTTTTTTACATTTTTATTGATTTCAGAGAGGAAAGGAGAGGGAGAGAGAGATAGAAACATAACTGATGAGAGAAATCAGTGATAGGCTGCCTCCTGCATAACCCCTACTAGGGATCGAGCCTGAAACCCAGGCACGTGCCCTGACCTGGAATCAAACCATGACCTCCTGGTTCATAGGTCAACGCTCAACCACTGAGCCACTACAGCTAGGCAGTATACTTGCATTTTTAACCCTCAACACCCCAAACTATGGCTTAAATTTTGAATTAAAGTTAAAAACCAGCTATAGTTGTATAATATGTGTTTCTGGAATGTGCTATGGCCCTCCCCACCATAAAACCTGTGCACATTCTGCTTGCTTTGTGTGCAAGTGTACACATACACTTCACTACGTTATATTTGCCTAGTCAATGTTCAACCATATTTTGGAGCTCAGGTCAATCATTAATTCCTTAGTGAAGCCTTCCCTGACCTCCCTAAGTCAAATTCCTTTATCACAGGCCCTCATTGTCACTGTGTATCTTTTCTTCTGTACTTAAAATTAATAAGCGAACCCCTTATTCCCACCTATGGCAAGTATCAAATCCTAGTTTTTCAGAGGAAATAGCATTTTACCTATGGACTCAGATAGTCATGTAACTTCTTGATGTCCCATGGCCCCACCAAAAATCATGGTGAAAGCCAGACTGCAATAGCTATGGAAACAATGCAATTTTAAGAGAGAGGGATTGAATTTGAAAGAGGAGTCTTCTTAAAAAAAGAAATCCAACTATCTACAAAGTGGCTTCAACATGAATAATAATGATGTAACTCTGGGAAGAGTAAACTAAAAATACAGCCCAAGTGTCCATCAGCATACTATTGGATAAAGAAGATAAGGTTCATTTGCACAATGGAATACTGTGCAGCTGTGTAAAAGAAGGAACCTTTACCCTTTGCAACAGCATGGATAGACCTGGAGAGTATTATGCTAAGTGAAACAAGGCAGTCAGAGTAAGAAAAATACTCTATGATCTCACTAATATGTGGAATCTAATGAACAAAATAAACCAACGAACAAAATGGAACCAGTGTCATGGCTACATAGGAGTGACTGGCTAAAGGATATATATGCATACTCCATGGATATGGACAATAGCTTGGTGAAGTCCAAGGGAGGGGGAGGAGGGGGCAGTGGATGTGGGCAAAGGGTGGGAAAAAGAAGACAGCTGCAATTAGGTCAACATTAAAAAAATTAATTACAAAAGTAAAACCATATTGAGACAAGCAGCCAATAGATCTGTATCCCCTCCGCATCTTGTTGCACCTCCCCTTAGACAGATATTTACTCCTTCACTAAAAGTAGGATGTTTTATATAATACTTTGAGTTTCACAGAGTTGAAAACTCTAGAGACAGACAAACCTTCAATTTCTTCCCTCCTTGGGAAGAAGGCTGGAGGCTTTATTGCATCCACGACACAGACAGGAATGTGAGCCTCAGTTGACAACCCTAGTAACGCCCTCAGAATCAGAGGGGTAGAGGCAGGAATCCAGACCAACTCTGTACTCTCAATCTGGTGCCCTGCCCTCTACTGGTTTTCTAATCCTTCCAAAAGCCATTTTCCTCTTACAGGATCCTTAACCTGTAAGACCTAAAGTGGAGGCTCCTAAGTCAATTTGTAATAGAATCATCTGAGCTTCTCCATTACAACCCAAATCTCCTGTGCTCATATGGCAGAGTAGACAGGAGCCAGTGCTGGGGTAGGCCCAATGTTGGGTAACTTCCTCCTCTTTGTCATGCTCCCAATATAGTCTAGACAAGGCAGCAGAGGCCTCATTCTGTTTCTTCATTTGCATGTCAGGTCATCACTCACATTAGAGTAGCGGTGATATTTCTATTAGGTATGTGAAACCTAGAACCAGGGAAAGACTTGTTTCTGTAAATAAAAGGCATAAATGCATAGCGTGCCATTACCCCACAGCCTTCAGCAGGAAGAAAGCCAACAAAATGGGAAGATCCAGAGTAGAAAACTAGCTAGAACGGTGTCAATAAACCTTACTGAAATCAACTCATAACCAAGTATCACTGGGCTCGGAGTCAATACCAAATTGCTCTCATTGCCACCCCAAGTGCATTCTGAGTTTTCCCCACAGAAATTTGTTTTAGGCCACTGAACAGCATCTAAGCCCCAGACTGCTCCAAAGAGAAATCCAAGAAATAAAGGGAATATATCTTCTATCCTACTCTATCCCCACAACCCTACCTGTTATCTTACTGAGGAAACAAAGAGGTTGTATCGCTATCATTGCAAATGGAAACAAAAACATACCTTCTATAAACTACATTTCTAGGTTGAGACCTTCTGTTCGTACTCACCTACTCCATAGAAAGTTTGGATGCTGCTCTAGTGGCCTACAGAAGAACTTGTGTTTTCTATGGAAGAGCGCAAAATTAGGGAACAGGGACAATGAACTACCACCCGTTACCTCCAGTAACCTTATAATAAAGTCCCATAACTATCACCCATCCCTATATCCTATTACTTGAAGTACTGCTAATACTTCTATTCATCTGACAAATACTTATTAAGTACCTACTATGTGCCAGACACTTTGAATATATCATCTTTTATTCTCATAACAGCCATGATTATTTCCATATGCAGTTGAGGTAACTGAGTCTCAGGAAGGCAAATTATTTTACCATCTTATAAGGACTTGAAGTCCATGGCTATTTATTTCAACCATGCCAAGAGAGTAGAGCCAAGGGCACACGATTGGTCCAAATTTTATGGGAAAATATGATGCCTTTAACTAATCCACCTTTTTCTTTCAATTTTCATTTTTTCTAAGTGAAGGTAATTTTACTGGAGAGATTTCCAAAAGCTCCCTGTAATTCAATTTTTTCTACTATGAATGTGATAAATGCTTTAAAAGGCATATGAATAAAATACCATAGGGATATCCAGAAAAAGAGAAAGTATTTGTAGCTGGGAGAATTCAGGCTCAGGCAAGGTTTTGTAGATGAGATAGCATTTCAAATTTACTTTAGTAGTGGTAAGTGAGCATCTAGGCAGCAGGAGTGGTTGGTGTGTGAGCAAAGTTATATAAGTGAGAAAGTAGAACATATGTTTCAGAAAAAGCACTCCATTCAGTATTGTTTCAGAAAAGGTGCTGTTGACAAATAATGAGCTAAATCTAGACAAGGGGGTGGGGGAGCATGAAACCTGTCATCTTTCCCACTAACAGTGGGAACAATGAAACATTTCTGATCAGAGGATGATATGATAGAGCAAGATTTCTCAACCTTGGAACTATTGACATTTTTGGCCAAAACTTCCTTTGTTGTATGGGAGTAAGGTGGGGAGGTTTGTCCTGCACATTATAGCACCATGGTCTCCACCCACTAGATTTTCACAACTTGTCCCTTCCCCTAAGTTGTGGAAACTAAAAATATCGACAGCCATTGCCAAATGTTCCCGGGGGTGGAGAGAGTGAATTGCTTTTCATTAAGAACCACTGAATTAGAGGTATGGTTGGGATGATTAACCTAAAAAGGACTGGAGGAAGTTGTACTATATGCACAGACCAGATAAACAGAGGCCAGGGATGCTGATAACACATTCAACAACACTTACAACAACCTCTCACAACAACAATTATCTTGCCAAAAACGTCAACATTTTCAAGGTTGAGCCACCCTCTTCTAGGCAGACACCAGATATTTATACTTTGAATTATCTCCAAAATGAATTTTGATGACTGAATGATTAGCCCAACAGAGTGGAATCTTCTCTCTTAAAAACAGTTGTGTGTGGTTCCTTACTGACTTGGGAAGCTCGGTGGAACTGGAGCGTGGCCAACATTGAGCATTCTAGTATGTTAGCCCAAGGAAGCTGCGGAAGGCCAAGAAAAGAGACCTCACAAGGTCTCCTCTTTTATTGAGGAGGAAGCACTGGAGTCAGGAGACTGAAATCTTTGGAGAAACCTCTTAACCTCACTTAAACACACTCCATCACCCTTAAAATAGGATAAAGTAGTTACGTGCCTGCCTAGAGACAGAGAAATAGGACCAGATGAGTTCTTAAGGTCCCTTTCAGAAATAGCCAGGCTCACTGCTGCCTTGCCTTTCAGGTTGAATGTGAGCTGACATTGCACCTGGAGATTATCTCTACATACATTCATAGGTATCAGTGAAGAGAAAGATTGGGGAAAGAAGAGGTCCTAATTGCAAATTAGCTTTATGCAAAGATTCTTGATGAGCCCTGAGATAAGCATGTTCCTTTTTGTACTCCTCTATATCATTTCTAACACCCTATCATGAGTCATTCTATCCCAGAGTTGAATTTTCTGTGACAAGATTCTTCATAAAAGTTATTAAATCATCACTCAGCAGTGGATCTGGCATTTAAATCAAGACATGTTGCTTTTATTTCAAGTTGCAAATCAAATTGGTTTAAAATTTGGCTCTATTTATTTTGATTCAGCATTAACTTCTGTTATTACATCTCTGTTATTTAGAGAACAAATTGTCACTGGCTGCTACTTAAACTGACCCCCTTCCCTAGAGCCCCAGTCCTATGCCCTTCAGGCACTTGGTATCTGGCCAGCTGTTAATGGATCATGCTGAGCTACTGGGAGAAATTAGCCACAAACCAATGTTTTTGGTGGGGCCTAGCATTGGTGTGGGTTCAGGGTTGCGAATCAGAGAAGGAAAGAGTCTGAAGAGTCTAAAAGAGAGGCTCTCTGTGTTGGGGGCATGTTCAGAATATCAGTTTAGAATCCAAGAATAGTAAAGAATTAATCTAATCTAAAGAAATCTGTCCTCCTTTGAGGAAGAGGGTAATGTATAAAAAGAGAGTGAGACAACTTTGGAAGACAATTTGACACTGTCTTATAAAACTAAACATACTCATAGATATGATCCAGCAATACCACTACTCGGTATTTATCCAGAGGAGTTGAAAACTTATGTCCACACAAAAACCTGCACACAGGTGTTTATAGAAACTTTATTCATAATTGCCAAAACTTGGAAGCAACCAATATGTCCTTCAGTAGGTGAATGGATAAGTAAACTGTGGCATATCCAGGCAATGAAATATTATTCAGAGCCCCAAAAATGAAATGCACTATCAAGCCATGAAAAGATATGGAGGGACCATAAATGCATATTAGTAAGTGAAAGAAGCCAATATGGAATGGCTGCATATTTATAGTATGCCAACTGTATGACTTTCTGGAAAATGTAAAACAATGAAGACAGTAAAAGGGTCAGTGACTGCCATGAATTAGGAGGTGTGGGGAGGGATGAATAGGAAGAGCACAGAGGATGGATAGAGCAGTAAAAATACTCTGCACAATATTCTAATGATGAATACATGTCATTATACATTTGCCTAAATCCATAGATTATACAACACCAAGAGTGAACCCTAAAGGCAAATTATGGATTTTAGGTGATTATAATGGTGTTAATGTAGGTTCATCAGTTATAACAAATGTACCAGTCTGGTGGAGGATGCTGATAATGGGGAGGCATGTTAGGCAGTGATGGGCATATAGAAAATATGTACCTCCCCCTCAATTTTGCTATGAACTTTAAATTCCTTTATTAGAGAGAGAGAGAGAGAGAGAGAGAGAGAGAGAGAGAGAGAGAGAGAGAGAAGTGTGTCTTTTAGGTTTCTCACATCTGCCCTTTTAGAGAATCATCTGATGGAATTCTAGGCCCCAGAAAGATTTGAGGAAGAGACAGGGAAGCAGGGAAACGACAAGCACATAACGACCACTAACACCTCTGAAACTGACCAGGACAGAATAAATGTAATGGAACTTTCAGATATTTGAAGTTTTGATTTGATGCAAGTGTTGCTAATATCAAGGACTGAGAGCTGATACTCCAGAAAAAGGCATGCTTGTAACTCAAGACCAGTGGTAAGAAGCCACAAATATTTAGTTTGATGAGAGAGAAGGTGATAAAGGGGATAAGAATTGTAGAATAGCTGGGAGCTTTGAGGTACTTCAAGAATGGATATAGATAAATGTTTCTTAAAAATATAAACAAACATTTTAAGGATGTGAGAGGATATTATATTTCTATAAAATTTAGATTCAAAATCTAGAAACTCAAGGAATCAGGATGTTGGGTGGTATTTCAGGTAGAATTCAAATCAAACAATATTGACATCTGTTATTTCATCTACTATAGTCCAATAACCAGGGAATTTGAGAGACACTGCTCTAAACTTAGATAGGCCAAATATAATAAGGATTTACCCCAAGGATGGAATAGGACCTGCCATGGGAACCAGCATATTACGATCAACCTCACCACCCAGAGCAGGGAGACAGGGCAGATATGCAGAAATGTTTGCCTGGGAGCCACCTGGATGCGGTGGCCTTCACAGCCTTCATCATATCAAACCAGGCTGTCTGCACTGACCCTGAGGGCAATATCCTCAGCTACAGAGAGACACCTAAGCTTCCTTTGGAATTCTATGTAATAGAAAGGGAAAGGACCAGAGAAAGATCAAAGAGGAGAAAGAGACTAAAGGAGGGTCCATTGGTTTGATGGAAGAAGAAGGGAAGAAAGGAAGATAGTTTGCTTAGAGAACATTAGAAGATTAGAACACCAGAAAACACGGTCCATATGGGCTGAAAAGTGCAGAAATTGGGCTCTTCAACAGCCCTCTTATGAAAGAGGGTATTATTTTTTTCCAAGGAGGACCCAGCTCAGAAAAGCCAGCTGCTCTTCCCATCACTGTGTCATCATCTAAGCTTATGAAACCAGGACTACAACCAGCCTCCAAAATGCTGTTTGGTATGTATGGTTGAGGGGAGGGAGAGGGTGGGTTGCTTTTTGCTTACTTAACATATTTTTGCCACTGGGACCTGAATTTTATGTTAAATAATCAGCAGGGGTTTGGAAGACGCTGATAGTCCCATCTGTTGAGAGAGATACTGCTGACTTTAGGGTCTCCACAGGTAGCAACATAAAAATATTTTCAATGCAGCGAAGGTAAATGAGCAGAGAATTTTCTCTTTTAGGTTCTACACAGATGAGTAATCATCAGAGATAAAGCAAAGCCAACAAATTCAAGGTCAATTGCCAAATGCCCTACTCTACACACACACACACACACACACACACACACACACACACACACACACACTCAGCCTACAGTAAAAAGATAGCCAAACCCATGTGAACAACATTCTTCTCACTCTCCAGGCTGGGTGTAAACAGGAGCCCCGATTGGAGGCCCAGGAACCTGTCAGATTTCCTTGCCAGAGATTCCAGGAACCTGTAGGAACCTGTCAGGTTGCCTTGCCAAAGAAGAAAAAAGCATCTTCTGAAAACTTCATTAATTCAGGTAAACATGTTATTTATTGCTAAAGTGATTATTTGGTTCGGTCAAGTCTGCTAGGGAGGAAGTACATTCTGAGTGTTAAACACCATCTTGGTCCAACCCAATGTTCTAAGAGCAGAAACCAGAGTATTTTCTAAAAAGTCAGGGTAGCACTTAGTAATCCTCATGGTGACAGAGGTACTCTGATATAGTTGATTTTTTTCTCTTACACACACTTCTGCCAAACAAATTGTGTCCTTCTATTGAAATCTTCCCCACCACTATTGAGCATTTGCTTCTAACTGATCCTCATACTTTGTCAACCAATCTTTCTCATTTATATAACCTCTTGCATAGCTAGCCTGAGTTTTAGCTAATCTGCTCATTTTTCTATTCATTGGGGAGTTAGGGGAGGAACCATATCTCAGGCCAATTTAAATTGTGCTTTTGGAGAGCCAAGATGGCATTGTAGGTAAATGCCTGCACTCGCCACCTCCCAGAACCACATCAAAATTACAGATAAAATACAGAACAACCATCATTCAGAACTGCCTGAAAGCTGGCTGAATGAAAGTCCTACAACTAGAACAGTAAAGAAGAAAGCACATTGTAACTAGTAGAAGGAGGTGCAGAATAGGCCGGTCTGACATCCACATGTGCCACTTTTTTTAATCGGGAGGGAGATTGTCTCTGTAGAGGCTGCCCGTGTGGAACAAGGGGTCCCAGCCTCACACCAGGCCCCCATCCCAGGGTTTCAGAGCTGGGAAGAGAAGTCCTGGTAACTATGGACTGGAAAAACCAGCGGGAATTGGGGTTGAGAGGCACAGAGGCTGCTGGAGCCCCAGCTGTTCCTTTTAAAAGGCTGGTGCACAAACTCAGACTCGAGACTTCTGAGCTCAAGCATCAGTTGGCTCTGGGGGACCCAAATACTTACAAGTAGGAACTGGACTGCCTGGCAGTGGAGCACAAACTCAGGGGTGGCTTTCTCTTGGTCAGGGGTGCTTGCAAGAGTCATTGTTCCTGAGCTGGGACCTCCCCTGTCGTAGGGTTGACTGGCAGCCATATCTAAGACTCAATCAGCCTAGAGCACACTGTTTGCTCCACCTTGAGGATTCACTGAGAATCTGCCCAATCCAATTTGCAGCCCCACCCAAGCTGTTTGCAACAAATTTTCCATATGAATAGACTGTTCTGGTTCAGGCTTCAGACTCTGCTAAAATCTCTCAAACAAGCTGCACTGGTGACAGCATGCCCCAACCTACCAATAAAAGGCTCAAGACCCAGGACTAGCACCAGCCTTCCTTACTTGACAGCTGGGCTTCACCTTCTGCACAGCAGTTCTCCTACTGTAGTCACAGCTGATCCTACAGCCAGTTGGCCTGGAGATCAACTCCTCCCAGAGATGCCAACAGCAACCAAGGCTCAACTAAAAAACTGTGCACACAGCCCACATAGGGGTGAACCTAGAGTGCCCAGCTCAGGTGATTAGGGAGGTTGAACCACTGGGCCCCACAGGACACCTACTACACAAGGTCACTATTCCAATTCCAGGAGACATAGCAGCTCTACCTAATACATAGAAATAAGCACAGAGAAGCAACCAAAATGCAGAGACAAAGAAACATGTTACAAATGAAAGAAATGGAAGCAAGCAAACTACTGGATACAGAGTTCAAAACTATGGTTATAAAGTTACTCAAGGATCTTCATGAGACTTTCAAGGATATTAGTGAAAAGATCAAAGACATGACAAAGGACCAGTCAGAAATTAAGCATACACTAACTGAAATATAGAACAATTTATAGGGATTCAACAGTACAGTAGAGGATTCTGAGAATCAAATTAATATGAGGAAGCAAAAAACACCCAATCAGAAGAGCAAAAATGAAAAAGAATCCACAAATATGAAGAAAGTATAAGGAGCCTCTGGGACAACTTCAAGTATACCAACATTCGCATTATGGGGTGCAGAGGGAGGAGAGAGAGAGCAGGATATTGAAAACCTATTTGAAGAAATAATGACAAAAAACTTTCTCTACCTGGTGAAAGAAATAGACTTACAAGTCCAGGAAGCACAGAGAGTATCAAACAAGAGGACCCAAAGAGACCCACACCAAGACACATCAAAATTAAAATGCCAAGGGTTAAAGACAAAGAAAGAATCTTAAAGGCAGCGAGAGAAAAGCAGTTAGTTACCTACAAGGGAGCACCCATATGACTCTCAGCTGATTTCTAAACAGAAACTTTGCAGGCCAGAAGGGAGTGGCAAGAAATATTCAAAGTGATGAATATTAAGTACCTACCAAGATTACTCTACCCAGCAAAGCTCTCATTTAGAATTGAGGATCAAAAAACTTCACAAACAAGAAAAAGCTAAAGAAGTTCATCACCACCAAACCAGTATTATATGAAATGTTGAACAGCATTATTGAAAAAAAAGAAGTAGGAAGAGGAGGTGGAAGAGGAGGAGGAAAAGGAGGAGGAAAAGGAGGAGGAGGAAAAAGAAAAGATAAAAAACATGAACAATAAAATGGCAACAAATACATATGTATCAACAATTGAATCTAAAAATCAAAATAAATGGACAAGAAATTGAATTGAGAAAATAAACTGGTGAATAAAACAGAATCAGTGGCATGGAAGCATGGAACAGACTGGTGAATCTCAGAGGGAAGGAAGGAGGTGGAACGGGAAGAGAATAACCAAAGATCTTACCTATGACACAGACAGTAGGGTAGTGAAGGCCTGGGCGGGGCAGGAACCGGGTGGAGGGGGTAATGGGGTGAAAAACAGGGACATCTGTAATGCTCTCAACAATAAGATTTAAATGTCTAAAAAAAATAAATTGTGCTTCTGGGTCTTTCTTAGATTGATCCACACCTGTACCTGAAAAAACCTCCATGCTACTCTGTGTTATCCTTTGTGCAACCCACCAGTTACACTGGAGCAGCTTCATCAAAAGCTTTGGTCCCCTAAAATTTGTAAATTAAATTAATCCCCAATGTGATTGTACTTGGAGGTGGGGCCTTTAGGAGGTGATTAGGTCATGAGGGCAGAGCCCTCATAAAAGAGATTAGTGCCCTTATAAAAAGAGACCCCAGAAAGCTCCCTTGCCCCCTTCTACCATATGAGTGCATGGCAAGAAGATGACCATCTATGAATTAGGAGTAGGATCTCACCAGACACTGAATCTGCTGGCACCTTGATCTTGGATTTCCCAGCCTCCAGAATTGTGAGAAATAAATGTCTGTTGTTTATAAGCCACCCAGTCTTTGGTATCTGTCATAGTAGCCCAAATGGACTAAGACAGATACTTTCTCCAAAGAGACAGGTCAAAACCCACTTAACCAAGTCTTGGACCTCTTTTACTCAGCATGAGTTTTCTAGGATACTTGTTCTCTAAGAAATTGACCTCTCTCCTCTAACATCTGCTTAATAGTTCTCTGTTTGCATCTAGTTGAACTTCCGCAGCTATTTAAGTATGGAACTGAAATAGTAATAGCTAATATTGGTCAAATGCATCCATGTGCCAGACACTGTGGTAAATTCTTTAAACATATTCTCACATAGGTAAGATCAACCAACCAGATGAATGAAAGGAAGCCAGAGATAGAAGTGGGACAAGTAAATACACTGCTGGTTGACAAGTGCTATGATATAGGGCAGGGGTGGGCAACCTTTTTGTGAGTGTGTGCCAAAACCAGCAAAATCTCTGACTCAAAATTCTTCTGTGTGCCAACCCTAATATTTTTAGAACATGTTACTCCTACTTGATATTTCTTAAGGTGTACGTATGTGAAGAACCTTGAAGAAATTATAAAATTCATTCGAGCAACAAAAACACAGTATATGATGATGAAAAATACATTTATTTTTTAATGTATACATGTACACTGATAGTCCGACAGAAAACTTTATAACTCCGTTTGATATTATCAGTGGGACTTTTGCTGCTGTATCACTGATGACAGAGATTTTACATCAGGTTTATATTTCGTGACCTTCAGAGATATGCACGAGCTACTACTTTCATCCGTCAGGCTACTCCTATTATGAGACTTAACAAAATTCATCACTGAGAACAAAGATTCACAAGCATATGTGGATGAAACCAAAACACTGGTTGGATCTAGGAAGGCAGGGAGAGTTAAGGCAGAGGCATAGAAATTGCTCTTCCCCTCTCTCCTCAATCCATGTCTATGGCCTTTAAGATAACTTGTTATGTAAAATTATTTATTTATCTAAGATGCACCTACACTGAATTTATCTGAAAAATAAAAAAGTTGATATTAAGAAAAAAAATTGTAAATGGAAGATTATAAGAGAGGGTTTTGCATGCCAGCAAAAGTTACTGGCGTGCCATGTTTGGCATGCGTGCCAGGGGTTGCCCACCCCTGACATAGGGTAATCAGAGGATATAAGTGAGGGGTATCAAATCAGATTAAAGGGAGCAGGGAGTTTGCAAAGAAAAGTAAGAAGTTAGCTAGGTAAGGAAGGGGAGAAGAGTATTTCTAACAAAGGAAAGAAACCATGCAAGGTTGCAAAGATTTGAAGACATGTGGTATTTGTAGGGTGGCTGGACAAGAGAAAAAAAAATGAGTGATGAAGGAGGTGATGGCCAGGTTTCCTACAGGCCTTTATCCTGAAGGCAATGGGGAATTACTCCTAAAGAATGGGAATGACATCAGATTTGCATTTATGAAGCATCACTTTGGCCATAGAATGGGAGAACAATTAAGGGAATGGTATGCATATCTTCGGGAATAGGGAGAGAGTCAGGGGCTGTTTATTGTAATCCAAATGAAAAGCGATGCTAAGGAAAAGAAGATAGAGCCTACTCATGTGTGTCTTAGCTAGCAGTATTTATTTCTTCTAATGATTGACATTATTAGAGTTTGGAATTGGCATTATTATGGTTGTATTTGTTATATGTCCATATATATAGTTTCCTTAAACTACAAGCTCATTGAAGACTCTATTCCTGAATTCACTGAATTATGTACAGCATCATTCAGCATCTTATATACAGTTAAGAGTCCAGGATATGCTTATTGAGTGACTGTTATCTGTTTTTGATATAGTTTTAAAATACCTATGAATGTAATGAGGCCAGTCCTGGCAAGCTGACTTATTCAGGAGTGAGTGCACCATTGTTCTAGCCATTGACTTAGGCCTATACCAGCAATTCCAGAGTTAAGCATCAGCTGTTTCTATGCATGCTCCATTGGCCAAGAGACATAGACTACAGGGACTTTCCTGGGATCCAAGGTCCCTAGATAGCAACCAATCCCACAAATAATATCACCCAGTGTGTGTGTGTGTGTGTGTGTGTGTGTGTGTGTGTGTGTGTGTGTGTGTATGTGTGTGGTGCTTTATAATTTACAAGGCACCTTTGCCATCCATTATCTCATTTAATCTTCTTTCATTTGTTTTATTCATTTATCAAGTCCTACCTAGGGGCAGGAATATTGTTATAAAGCAGCCAAATAAAGTGTTGGACCAGGATTTCCACTTAGTCAGGAAGTAGGAACTAGGACAGGCCCTTGCGTGCTTAGAAAGTCATGTGGTACAGGGAGAAAAGCCTGGGATGAGGGTTACAGGGAACTGTTTTTGAAAACATGCCCTGTCATTTACAAACTGAACCTCTGGGCAAGTTGTTTAACCTTTCTGAGTTCCATCTTCCCCGTGGGTAAAATGGAAGTGACACACCGACTTCACAGAGCAGCTGTGAAGGTTAAATGACATGACAGATATGAAGCACTTAGAACAGCACCAAGAATGATCAATATTTCTCAGCTCCTTTTCTCACAGCTAAACACTTTTCAACTAGTCCACTAGTTTACAAAAAAGATCTGGGGAGAGCTTCATAATACAGATTCCTAGGCCCTGCTCCAGATCTACAGAGCTATTATCTCTGAGGAGAGAGCCCAGATGATTCCGATGCACAGTTTAGTGGGCAACCTCCTGAACCAAACCATATCCTTAGCCCAAACTGGTCTAGCTTTCAGATGAAAGATGAAAGGAAACCAACATTTACAGTATTGTGGTTAATGCAATCCTAGGGGCTTTTCTGGAAATATATATTTGTATGTAAATTCTCCTGATTCACCTGGTTGGGACTTGGTAAAAATTGTTTGAAAAAGTTATATGACACAGACTACAGACATATATTTTAACTTTATCAGAGAATTGCTCCTAGGATGTGCAGGAGTTGTCCCTGGTTTTCCTTCTGGTTCCTACCTTTGCAACCTATTTTATGGTGTTAAAAACCTTCTGGTTCAGTCTAACCTATAATAATAACAATAATAATAACAGTTATTGTTAAAATTTATTGGGTTCAAGCCCTGTACTAAATATTTTAGTTACCTCATTAATCCTTATGAGAGCCCCGTGAAATGGATGCTACAGTATTAATAACCCCATTTTAAAATGTTCTGTTTCTAAACAAAGGCTTAGAATACAGTATCATTCCAGAGTAGACAGGGCTAGATAAATGTTCACTAAAGGTGAGGAGGATAAAGAAAACCGATGCTGAGGTTTATAGAAAGAAACCGAGTGGGGGAAATGAAAACAAGGAAATTAAGCGTGAATAACATTCTTTGATCTGAAGACCCAGAGGCAGGGCTGTGAAAGAAGTCCAGAACAGAATGAATTCACCTGACTTTACTGCCATCGTGTGGTGGTGCGATGTATACAGACAACCATTGAGAAATTCTGCATTCATTATCTCAGTCAGTGAGCCTCACCCTTTCCAAGGCACTGAGTCGGGAAATGAAGCCACATAAAGCAGAAAACATGCTTGAAGCCTTTTTTTGAGCCTGTCTTCCTCTGGAGTCACCAGGCTGGAAGTCACCTTAGGAATAAACTACACCTACCTACAGCGGTAAGCACCACTTTCTCATGCAGTCTATGTTAGGACAGAGGAATGTTTCTAAGCATCACATAATTTTTATTCAAAATAAAAAGACCTTAGTATCCCTTGGATGTATAGAGTCTCATCGTTTTAACGTCACTATTTTGAAGAGAAAATGGTCAGTGAAAAAACTGGCTCTGAATTTTAGGTAATAAAATGATAGGAAGGAGTAAATGTAATGGTATATCAGCTTTCTTATCTTTCACTCCTTATACATGTAGGACATTGTTTACATAAAGCACATTTATATGTACTTAAGTCATTTCTTGGTCAAAACAACCCCTTGAGGGTAGAGAAAATCATCCTCACATTAGTCATGGGGAAATAGTTTTAAAGAACTAAAATCTATGTGTGGGGTCTAAAAAAGCCAAACTCATAAAAAACAGAGAGCAAAATGGTGGTTATCAGGAGCTTGGGGGGTGTTGGAGATAGGACAGATGTCATTTAAGTGTCCAACATCGCAATGAGTAGTAAATAAGATCTAGAGATCTAATGTACAACGATATTGTATTGTAATCATCAAACTTGCTAAGAGACTAAAACTTAATTATTCCAACCACTAAAGTAATGATGATTATGGAACACGATGTGGTAATTATTGCTACAGTGCAATCATATTACATATACACATATACATATAAATGTATCAAATTAACATTACGCATTAGATTTACGCAACGCTATATGTCAAACGTATTTCAATTTTAAAACAAGAACTGAACTGACTTGGCTGTAATCACAAAGTAAGATGGCAACAGAGATGCCTTATAACGTTTTCATTCCACTCAATGAGACATTTAGAGAGTGCCAACAGAGTGGCAGACACCAGGGACATGCAGTTGAATTAAGTTGTTCGCTGACCCACAGATTCCATCCTGCCTCCTCTGGTTTAGCCCAACTTCTCCTCTGGAGGGAGATTCCTCTCTGTGTGGGCTAGAAGGCAACTAAAAAACCTTAAGCAGCACCTGAGTTATGAGTTTTCCAGAAAGACTGGCTGCCCGGAGCATTCTAGCTGATGCTGCCCAATGAATGAGTTGCTTTTGGCAATACCCTTGGCTGATCCCTGACACTCACCCACATGGATATGTAATACTAAAAGTCTCCTATCCTCTACAAGGGCTGCTTAAATAGATTGTTAATTTTTTCATTATCCTTCTGGTCTTTAAGAGCAAACTAGAAAATCAGGACAAAGGCCTCACCCTAAAAGTAAACAGATCACAACAGGGAACTAGTTAGATATCTGGAATCTCAGGTTGCTCTTCAGTCTAGTCCAGTGCACTCTATCTAAAAACAAGGAAACCAAGGCTCAGGGTGGGAAAGTGATGTGCCCAAGCAAGCTTGGGAAAATTAAAACCCACCTGTCTTTATACCCAGGCCAGAGCTGTTTCTACCACACTCTGCTGCCCCTCTGTGGACATGAGGATGTATTAAGCTGCCTCATTGGACTCTGGTGAGCACAAGAAAACAGACAAAACAGACTGTCCTTAAAGAAGGAAACTGACAGAGCCTAAAGGTATCAGGAAATGTCTGGAAACTGATCCCACAAAGGCCAAACACCAAATCACCATAAAAGGCTGTGAACTGGTAAGAATAAGAGGAAATGATGGGAATACAAAGGAAATGACCCTCTGAGAGAGGAAACAGGGAGCACACACCAGGGCTTTGGGTAGCTTCTGTTGCAGGCCTTTGTCAAGTTGAGTGGGTCCCTCCCTCTCACCCAGCAGCCAAGTCTTGGGAATCCTCTCCAAAGAGCCTCTTGAGAAAGAGGCTGACTACCTACTAACAGCAAATTACATTTAGTGCATACTATTGTACTGAATGCTTTGTATGTATGTATTACTTAATTTTCTTAATACCTTATGGAGAAAAATATTTTTATCAATCCCCTTTGATGGAAATACAGGGAGGTTAAGTAGAGTGCCTAAAGATGCACAACTAGTGAGTGACAGGGCTCAAATTTGAACTCGGGATTTTCTACCATTAACTTTTGTTTATAACCATCAAGTTATAAAGTAGCTGCTTGCTGTAATAGGTCTTTCTTTCCTGAAAACTATAGCACTATTGTGTGGTTACCACAGTGATTTTCAACCCTTTTCATCTCATGGCACACATAAACTAATTACTAAAATTCTGTGGTACACCAAAAAATACCTTTTTTTGCCGATCTGACAAAAAAAAAATAGGTATGATTTTGATTCATTCACACTAGATTACTATTGTTGTGTTGGCTGTTGTCATTTTTTTGTTATTTGACAATCTAAGGGAAAAGAGGTCATTGCCCCTGACTAAACTGTCAGGCATTGCACATTTTTTAAAAATATGTTTTTATTGATTTTTGGGGGCTCTTTCTAAGTGAGACTGTGAGTTACTGGATAGTTTTTTTGTGTGTGTTTTTAAATTTATCTTTATTGTTGAAAGTATTACAGATGTTACCTTTCTCTCCCCCTCCCCCGCCCCGCCCCATTGATCCCTCTTCCCCACTCCTGCCCTCTCCTCAGGCCGTCACAACACTATTGTCTGTGTCCATGGGTTATGCATATATGCATATAAGTTCTTTGGTTAATCTTTTCCTACCCCCCTTTCCTTCTGAGATTCATCAGTCTGTTGCATGCTTCCATGGCTCTGGATCTATTTTTGTCAGTTTATTTTGTTCATTAAATTCCACATATAAGTGAGATCATGTGGTATTTGTCTTTCTCTGACTGGTTTATTCCACTTAGTATAAAAATCTCCAAGTCCCTTCATGTTGTCTCAAAGGGTAATGGATCTTTCCTTTTTATAGCTGCATAGTATTCCATTGTGCTATAGTATTCCAAGAAGCCTGAAACACCAATCAGAAAGAATTTATTAATTTTTTTTTTTTTTTAGCAAGAGAGGAGGGGAGAGGGAGGGAGAGGAACATCGATGAGAGAGAAAAACATCGATAGGCTTCCTCCTGCACACCCCCTATTGGGAATCAAGGCTGCAACCCAGGCATGTGTTCTAACCAGGAATCCAACTGATGAACTCTTGGTGCATTGGCCAATGCTCAACCAACTGAGCCACACTAGCCAGGGTTGGTATTGAATATTTAAAAAATTTTTGTGGCACACTGGTTGAAAATCGCTGGGTTACTATAAACCAAACACTGTAGTAAATGTTTTGCATGTGCGATCTAATTTAATCCTCACAACAACCCCATGAGATAGCAATAAGATCCCAAAAGCCCAGGGTCACAAAGCCAAAGATGTGGCTATGCTAAAGCTCACTCTTACCACTAGTTAATCCTCCCATGACTTCTTCCTTGGCTCCCACTGTTCTTACTGTCAAATAGAGGCTTGGTGAAGAATAAATAGGAGGTGGAGTTAAAGCATCAATTTAGTGTTGGACTGAGAAGGATTCATTTGTTTGGAATCAAGTCTCTGAAAACTTCATTTGATGGTTAGAGTCCAATTAACAACCATAAAATAGCTTTCTTACTTTAAATCTTTCATTTGCTTAATTAAAGTATGGGAAAGTGTGCATTGACAGGGCTATTCTTGGGAGTCTTTGTTTGACTTTGTCCTTATTACTGAATGGGTGACTCATCCAACAAACAGAAATTGTATTGCCATTGAGCCACATCTATAGTGTATGTGAGAGTCAGGAATCTAGTCCCCAAGTCTCTAGTGTGAGGCCTTGAGAAAGTCCATGGCGCTTATTGGGTCTCAGTAGCTATAAATGAAATCACTGATTGATCTGCAAGGTCCCTTCCATTGTACATTCCAGTGCAAGCTCATGATTAATGTCTGTTTTTTTTTTTCTTCTTTTAACTATCAACACTAATAAAAGAGAAAAATGGTAATTGGCGTACAAGCTACCCTTTTCATTGGCTAATCAGGGCTATATGCAAATTAACTGCCAACTAAGATTGGCAGTTAACTGCCAACAAGATGGCAGTTAATTTGCATATGTAGGCACAATGCAGGGAGGCGAAAGGGAAAGCAGGAAGAAGCCCCCTGCCACTGACAGTGATCGGAAACCCAGGGGGGAGCTAAGAGCTGGGGGGCCGCCTTTGCCCTGCCCCCCAGCCATGATCGGAGAATCAGGTGTCTTTTCCGCCCTGGCCAGTGATAGCAGGAAGTAGGGGTGGAGCCAGCGATGGGAGCTGGGCACGGTCAAAGCTGGCAGTCCCAGGAGCTACGGGTCCCTTGCCTGGGCCTAAAGCGAAGCCCATGATCGCGGGGCCACTGCAGCTGCGGGTCCCTGCTGCCCGGGCCAGACGCCTCAGCCAGAGGCGTCAGGCCTGGGCAAGGGGCCGATCCTGCTATTGGAGGGTGATGGGGGTCAACGCCTGAGGGCTCCCAGTATGTGAGAGGGGGCAGGCTGGGCTGAGGGACACTCCCTCCCCCCCACACCCAGTGCACGAATTTCGTGCACCAGGCCCCTAGTTTGATTATAAATTCTTATTAGCTGTAATTGGCATATAACATTACATTAATTTCAGGTGTACCACATAATTTATATATATACTAGAGGCCCAGTGCACAAAATTCGTGCATGGGTCCAGTCCCTAGGCCTGGCCGTTGATCGAAACGCGAGCATCTGGCATCGAAAGGCAGGTCCCAGCTGACTTTTGGGCCCTGGGCAGGACCTGGGCACCCAGGCTCCTGCGCGCCCCCCTCTGCCTGAGTCATGGCGCCTTAGTCCCCATGTGGAGATGAAGTGAGCACAGCCGGATGCCGTGGCCAAGGCGCAACATGAGTCTCTGGGCTGCCCAGTGGTGCAGCACAGAAGCCAGGCGGCCAGTGCACTCTTTCCCAGCTGGCCTCACACACCAGCTCCTGCGCGAACCCACGGGGAGCCCGACCAGCCCCTGTGGTCCTTGCAGCTGCGGCCCGGCTTACCAAGAAGAAGCTGCATGGGTACAGGCTAGGCTCCTCATGGGCGCCCGGCATCTGAGCATGGGGGCTTCCCTGGTGCACGAGTCCTGGTGTCTCAGGGTAGGATAGAAGGGGGAGTGAGAGCAAGCTCAGTGAACACCCCGCATTCTCACCGCACCTCCATCCCCATCACCCCTGCCGCCAGGTAACTGGCGAGAAGTCACAGCCCCCCGCCCAGGTGCCGCAGGAGTTTGGTTGCCACCACCCACCCCCAGTTCCCCATCCCAGCCTGGTGCCCGGCCCAGATCAGGTGATCAGGGCCTGATGGCCACTGGTCACCATCTGTGGGACAATCGGCGGGGCTATCAGGCCCCTGCTCACACCCACCTTGGCCTGGTGCCACACATTCACCATGGATAAATGTGTAGAAGTGGAATTGTTAGATAATATGGTCATTCTATTTTTTATTTCTTTTTTTATTGTCTAAAGTTTTACATATGTCTCCTTTTTCTTCAATTGACCCCCCCCAGCCATTCCCACCCCCGAAGGCACGCCCACATCGTCCCAATGTCTGTGTCCATTGGTTATGCTAATATGCATGCATACAAGTCCTTTGGTTGATCTCTAACCCCCACACCTCCCCTGCCATTTTTCTCTGGATCTACTCTTGTTCATCAAATTATGTTGATCATTATATCCCACATATAAGTGAGATCATGTGATATTTATCTTTCTTCGACTGGCTTATTTCACTTAGCATAATGCTCTCCAGTTCCATTCATGCTATTGCAAATGGTAAAAGTTCCTTCTTTTTTATTGTGGCATAGTATTCCACTGTGTAGATGTACCACTGTTTTTTAATCCACTCATCTGCTGATGGGCACGTAGGCTGTTTCCAAATCTTAGATATTGTAAATTGTGCTACTATGAACATAGGAGTGCATATATCCTTTCTGACTGGTCTTTCTGTTTCTTGGGATATAGTCCTAGAAGTGGGATTAAAGGGTCAAATGGGAGGTCTACTTTTAACTTTTTGAGGAAACTCTATACTATCTTCCACAGTGGCTACACTAGTCTGCATTCCTACCAGCAGTGAACAAGGGTTCCTTTTTCTCCACATCCTTGCCAGCACTTGTTGTTTGTTGATTTGTTGATGATAGCCATTCTGACAGGTGTGAGATGGTATCTCGTTGTTCTGATTTGCATCTCTCAGATGATTAGTGACTTTGAGCATGTTTTCAATGTCTCTTGACCTTTTGTATGTCCTCTTTCAAAAAGTGTCTATTTAGGTCCTTTGCCCATTTTTGATTGGATTATTTATCTTCCTTTTGGTAAGTTGTATGAGTTCTCTTCTCTCTCTCTCTCTCTCTCTCTCTCTCTCTCTCTCTCTCTCTCTCTATATATATATATATATATATATATATATATATATATATATATCTCAATGGCAATACAATTTCTGTTTGTATAAGTGCATATATATAATTTTCCCCTTTCTGTAATTTATCTATGTATTCATCTATTTTTCAAAAGGATAATATAGAGCAGATAGGCCTGAGTTGGTGATTGAAACTAATTAAGCTATTAGTTGAAGAAGAGAACAAGAGAGGAGAGAAAAAACAGAAGCATAACAAAATTAAATAACAAAAAACCAGAAAAAAACAAACTAACAAATAAACAACAAGAAAGAAAGAAAGAGAGAGAGAGAGAGAGAGAGAGAGAGAGAGAGAGAGAGAGAAAATGGCTAGTGAAGAAAGAGAAAAGAGAAGTGTGTATGGACTTGGAGCAGGGGAGAGGAAATTAGATATATGAGTAAGATCAATTTTTAACAGGGAGTAAAAAGAAAAGATAGAGAAAAACTAAAGCAGACACAGGGGAAGAGAAAGAGGGTGAAAAAGGGGATAAGTGAGGAAGAAAGTGTTGGCATAAAGGAAAAATTGAGATAGAGTAAAATAATGATAAAAAATAAAAATAGAAATAGAATCTAGAACACTAATCTAAAATAAAATAAAACTTTAAAAATGGTAAAATAATAGTAATAATAATAAATATAATAATAAAAAAGTAAAATAGAGAACAAAATTTTAGTTTCTTAGGTGAAATATAAAAAATAAAAAAGTGAAGTAGTGAAGTTTGTTCGATTCAGTGGAGATTCAATGACCCATGGGCGCTAGTTTAAGACCCCTCTCTACTGTTCTGCCTGGCACATCTGTTTCCTGTCAGGTAGTCAGCACAGTGTTGAAGTTCCCAGCGATTCATAGGTCCTCTGTGTCATACGCCACAATGTTGGTTTCAAGCAGGCGGGATCACTCTGCTCACTTTGTTTCTCTGCCTGCCTTTAGTTGTATTTACACAACCATCTATTTCTGACACAGCCCCTGGGCTGCGGTGTTTCTGTATTAGTTTCTGGTACCAAATAGTCCCTCAACCCAGTCCCTCAGGGCTCCCTGGGGTTGTTTAGACTCTTCCTTTCCATGCCACACTCAAGACTGGGCTGGAAGGACGGACTGTCCCAGAGCTGGTTTTCTGCTCATCTCTCCCTATTCTGCTCCCCAGTTTCCACAAAAACCACCTTCCCCTGCAGTCTTGGTGAGTGTTTTTAATTGAAAGACCCTATGCACTGGGTTTAGCAAGTAAAAGCAAGGAAGTTATAAAGACAAAGAAACTGTGCTGACTTGTGTCCCCCCCCCCCACCCCCCGCCCAGTACTGCATGGCCAGTATAGAACTTCAGGCTGCCTTTCTGGGCACAGTCTCCCACGGCTGTGGGCTTAGTTCTAGAGTCCTCCCTGCCAGCAGCCCTATGAACCCCCTTCCACATTCGAGGGTTACACTGACCCCAAGGGCTGTGGATTTGGTGCAGCACAGTCTCCCTCTAAGATTCTAGTCCTGGCTGTATGCATTTCTCACTCCAGCCCAGATCCCAGATCCCACCTCTCTCCAGGCAATCTCTGACCTTTCCACCCACGGATTGCCTCACCAGCTGTGTTTAATTCACCAATTCTGGGTGCATGTTATTCAATTCAGCTGTTTCTTCTATCTGCTCTCTGAGAAGGCACAGGACCCAACTGTGTATTCAGCCACCACCTTGTCTCCCCCTGGACAGAATTTTTAGGTGCCTGCTGCCAGGTAGGCTTGAGTCTTGGTGTTTGTGGGTTCACAGCTGAGGCAGCTGGTCCCTGGGTATTGTTGCTGTAGGGTCCTGGAAGGTATCTGAGGCCTCCCTGGGTGAAGGTAAGGCTGGGCTTCCAATCACAGCCAGTCTCCCCTTCAAGATGGTGCAGTTTCAGCAGCAGAGATTTCAGCAATAGTAGAGGCTGCCTGGCTGCCAGTCCCCGACAGTCCTGTGGAACATAGCTGTCCCTCACTCACAAATACGCACATTCCCTGCATGTCCACACACTCTCCTTTCACTCTCTCACTCACTCACACTATCTTGCTGACTGCCGTCCCATTGGCCGCCATCTTGGATCTCTATTTTTAATTTCTTGAGGAAGCTCCATACTGTTTTCCAAAGTAGCTGCACCAATATACCTTCCCAACAACAGTGTACGAGGGTTCTCTTTTCTCTACAACGTCACCACAACTTGTTATTTCTTTTTTCTTTCTTAGAATTAAGTGCTATTGATAACACAATGGTTTTATAAGCTTGTTTGAAAACAGCTATGTTCCATTAGAAATATTTAGCTTTACTAAATTTTCAATGAGCCTAATTTGTGTGTCCATTGTCTATAGGTCATTGGATATGAAGGAATTATCTAGCAGTTTTTGTGGCTCTAAGGATTTTGGAAATCACAGTAAAGCTGAAATATGTTTATTAGGAAATCAGTTTAAAACATTTGAAATCTCAGTTCAAGGATTCTCATTGCACCTTCACTTTCTCAAATACCTTGTTTTTCTGCATCAATCTCTCTGCACTGTAGAATCATTACCATCATTATTCAAATTTTTGGCCCTCTTAGAAAAAGCTTCTCTTCTTCCCACTTTCTCCTCCAGCCATTGCTCAGTTTTTTAGCTCTTCTTCATAACAAAACTTTTTGAAAAAATTGTCTCCACATGCTGCTTTCATTTTCTAATCTCACAGTACCACCAATATCTATAACTGCAAACGTGCTCCTCTAGGTCACCTTTGTCTGGCTGACACAAATGGTCACTTCTCTATCCACATATAGCAACTTGCAATAGCATTAAACACAATTGACTATGCCCTCTTCCTTGACATACTCTCCTCCTCTTGCCTTTGTGATCTCACCTTCTTGATTTTCTTTACACGGCCCCCTGGCTACTCCTTCTGAGTCTCTTTAAGAGGCTGTTTTTACTCTACAGAGGAGCATAGCAGCTAAGAGCAAAGACTGTAAAGCCCTGCTGCCCAATATGGTAGTCACTAGTCACTTTTTGGTTATTACATTTAAGTTAATAAAATTAAATAAATTAATAAAATTAAATATTTATTAAATAAAATTTAAATTAATAATATTAAATTATGAATTCAGACTCACTAACTTATACATTTCAATTGTTCAACAACAACACATGGCTAGTGGCTAACATATTGAACAGTAAAACACAGAACATTTCCATCATTGCAGACACTTCTATTGGATGATTCTACCTAGACCAGACTTGTAGAATTTGAATCCCATCTCTGCCACTCTACCAGCTGAGTTATTCAATCGCATAGACAAAAATTTCTGCCCTACACTATCCCTACAATGTAAAAATATGACATACCTAAACTGTGGGGGGAGATCTATAAACATTAATAACTCTCCAAGAGATATTAGTAAGTGAAAAATGCAAGGTGCAGAATAGCTAGCTAGATGGCTAGATAGATACATAATATGATCTTGGTTAAAAATGAAGATATGCATAGAAACACATATTTTAATATTTATTAACAACTAGAGGCCCGGTGCATGAAACTCCTGCATGGAGGGGGGTGTCCCTCAGCCCAGCCTGCACCCTCTCCAATCTGGGACCCCTCGAGGGATGTCCCGGTGGGTTGGGCCTAAACCGGCAGTCGGACATCCCTCTCACAATCCAGGACTGCTGGCTCCCAACCGCTCACCTGCCTGCTTGCTTGATTGCCCCTAACTGCTTCTGTCTGCCAGCCTGATCGCCCCCTATCCACTCCCCTGCCAGCCTGGTCATCCCTAACTGCCCTCCCCTGCAGGCCTGCTTGCCCCTAACTGCCCTCCCCTGCTGGCTTGGTTGCCCCTAAATGCCCTCCCCTGAAGGCCTGGTCCCCCCAAACTGCCCTCCCCTGCTGGCCTGTTCACCCCCAACTGCCCTCCCTTGCTGGCCATCTTGTGATAACATGGGTGCAACCATCTTGTGACCACATGGGGGTGACCATCTTGTGACCACATGAGGGCCGCCATCTTGTGATCACATGGGGGCGGCCATCTTGTGCGAGGGTGTGATGGTCAATTTGCATATTACATCTTTATTATATAGGATTCTGGAGAGATAAAAAGGAATGTAATGGTCCCTTTGAGGAATGGGATTGAGGTCAGGAAAAAGACTAACTTTGCATTTTAAACCTTTATGTACTGTTTTGTTACATATTACCAAAATACACATTAATTATGTCTTATTATAAATAATTTTAAGTTTATATGTGTATGATTTTGCATTTTCTGGTTATCCACCTGTATAATAAAAGGCTAATATGCAAATCAACCAAATGGCAGAACGACCGGTCGCTGTGATGCACACTGACCACCAGGGGTCAGATGCTCAATGCAGGAGCTGTCCCCTGGTGGTCAGTGCATTCCCACAGGGGGATCACTGCTCAGCCAGAAGCCCTGAGCTGGGCTCATGGCTGGCAAGCTCAGCGGTGGTGGTGGGAGCCTCTTCTGCCTCCATGGCAGCGCTAAGGATGTCCAACTGCAGGGGGAGATCTATAAACATTAATAACTCTCCAAGCAGGGAGTGGACCTAAGCCATCAGGCGAACATCTCCCAAGGGCTCCCGGACTATAAGAGGGTGCAGGCTGGATTGAGGGACTCCCCCTCCAAGTGCACGAATTTCATGCACCAGGCCTCTAGTTGAATAACAAACTACCCCAAGAACATAGTAACTTAAAATAACAACCATTATATTTCATGAATCTGTAGGTCACAATTTTGTCAGGGCTCAGCAAGTGATACTTCTACTGCAATTGGCACTAACTAGGGTCATTCAGTGGCATTCAGATGGCTACTATGGAGGGTCCAAGACTGCTTCAATCACATATCTGATGCCTTGGCAGAAATGGTTGAAAATTTCACCTCAGCTGGAACTCTCTGTCTCTAAATCTATCTCTGAAATTTTCCATATCTCTCCAGCAGAGCAGTCAGATTTTATTATATGATGACTCAGATTTTCAAGAAACGAACATGGAAACTACATGTTCTACAGAGGTTAGGCCTAGAACACGCTTGATGTCACTTCTGCCATACTCCATTGCAGGGGTACTCAAACTATGGCCCGCGGGCCACATGCGGCCCGCCAAAAACATTTATCCGGCCCACCAGGTGTTTTTGCCGCCGCTGTGTGCATAGGAATTTATTCATAGTTTTTTTTTAAACTATAGTCCGGCCCTCCAATGGTCTGAGGGACAGTGAACTGGCTCCCTGTTTAAAAAGTTTGAGGACCCCTGCTCTATTGATTAAAGCAGTTATAGGCACCAGCCCAAATTCGGGAGAGAGAAGTCAGAGGTGGACCCAGCCTCAGTATGGTAAGACTATCAAAGAATCTGTGGCTATCAGATGCAGACATCAAGACTGCTGCCTTAATACAAGTTATAGCTTTGGTAATTCAGATTAAGACTAAAAATCATAATTGTGGATGGTTTAGGCTAACTTGAATTGAGACCTAGGAAAAGAGGAGTTGAAGACATGGGTGTTACCCCTTTATACCAGAGGCTGTAGGAGACCATTTGGAGTCTCAGAGTGAGAAATCTCTTTTACTCACTCTCAAAACCATTTTGGTAGACTGACAATATCCTTCTTACCCCCTTCATCTCGCTCAAGAAAGTCAGGGTAAGTAGCTTTGTTCCTTAAATAAGGTCCATGTCTTTCTTGGCTCTACGAATCTCCCTTCAAAAAATAAAGAATGCATAGTAGAGTGTAGAGCCTACAGCAGAATTAAAGTAAATGCCATCAAATGACAGTCTACCCCACCTCACCCCCAGCACATTCTACTCTATATTTTAAAGAAGCCTACATATACTTTAAGTCAAACACTATGCTAGGTACTTTAATATACCATTTCTTTTCATTATAAAAACACTGGAACAGGTATTATCCCCCATTTACAGATAAGGAAACTGAGACAAAAATATCAAGCAACTTTACCGCCATGTATTACATAGACGAAAGAGCCTGGATACCAACTGAGATCTTTGACTCCAAAGCCTATGCTCTTTCAGTATACCATGCTGCCTCTCAATGAAAAAGAAACAAAGACTGTAAAATGGACATTTCATGTATGTTCTTTTTATTTTGTTCATCCACCCAAAAATATCTAAGGTGTGTTGAGGATGCTTCCACACTGCCAGAATCTCTAGAGTATTAAAGAAAGCTTTAAGGAGAGAAAAGATGTATTTCTAGCATGGCATTCCTGAACCTTGATATTTACAAACTTGGCATAACCAGCACATCATAAAAATCTTTTAAATCCTACTCTATGTTTTTTCTGCTGTGCCTGGATCACCTCTATTTTTTAAGGGAACAGTTATGTTTGGACAGCTGACCAGAAAGGGGCCAAGGATGGCACAGTTTGTTTCTTCTTTTCAACAATAACCATTAAGGTGTAAATGTGGGGACATGTAATTGGAGAATATGAGCAGCAGGAAATGTGAGTCTAAGAGGAATGAGAGACACTTAGGCAGTTGGAAGAATGCAAAGGTTTTACAAAATAAGAACTAGGAGGGCTTGATAAGCAGGATTCAGCAATACCTTTATCCATAAGGATTCATAGAATAACACTGTCCAGTGCACCGAGGAGAGGGGAGTTAGCACCCTTGGGCAGACACATGGTGCAGAAGAGAACGGTAAGTAAAGGAGGAGAATGCAGTGGAGAGAGAAGCAATAACAAAAAAATTAGTAAAAGAAGAAAAAGAAAATTAATGATCCTGTGATAAACACAATTGAAGGCCATCAACTTGGGGCAGAGACAGCCACGCACAAAATTTCATTTTTGCAAACTAGGTTCCTGGGGATGCTGATTAGTGCAGAAAACTGCCAAATGACTACATGCAAATCATGTATCTAATTTATAACTTTTGGCATTTTACATTAATCAAAGTAGAATCAGAGCAACTCAATCTATGAGGCCAATATTACCCTTATTCTAAAGTCCAACAAACACATCATGAGAAAAGAAATATACAGACCAATATTCCTAATGAATATAGATGCAAAAATCATCAACTCAAAATACTAGCAAACAAAATCCAGAAAAGTATGAAATGGATTATACAGCATGACCAATGGTAATTTATCCCAGAAATGCAAGGTTGGTTTAACATATGAAAATCAATCAATAAAATTCATATGATTATCTCAGTAGCTGAAGAAAAAGCATTTGACGAAACTCAGTACACTTTTTTTAAATCCTCACCTGAAGATATTTTTCAATTGATTTTTAGAGAGAGTGGAAGAGAGGGGGAGAGGAGAGAGAAACATCAATGTGAGAGAGACCCATCAATTGGTTGCCTAACTCAGGAGTTTTGACCTGGCCTGGCGATCAAGGGTGGGGATTGAACCTGCAACTGAGGTATGTGCCCTTGACTGACATCAAATCTGGGACCCTTCAGTCTGCGGGCAGTGTCTCTATCTACTGAGCCAAACCAGCCAGGGCAGATAGAAACATTGATGATAGAGAAACATCAATTGGCTGCCTACTGCATGCCCTCTACTGGGGATCAAGCCTGCAACCCGGGTATATGCCTTGACTGGGAATAGAACCAGCAACCCCTTTGTGTATGGGACAATGCTCAATCTACTGAGCCATGCAGGCCAGACACTTTCATTATGAATACACATTAACACATTAGGAATGGATAGAAGGGAACATTCTCAATGTAATGAAAACCATCTATGTAAAAAAACATAGATGGTGGGGAGAACCAAAATGGCGGCATAGGTTAACGCCGGAGTTTGCTGCTTTGAACAACTACTTCAAAAGTGAAACTAAAAGACGGAACGGACATCACCCTGAACCACAGGAACGCTGGCTGAGTGGAAGTCCTACAACTAGGAGGAAAGAGAAACGCATACGGACACTCAGAGGAGCCGCAGTGCTGAAGTCAAATTCTGAGGTGCGAAGTGCACGGAGCAGGCTGGCAGCCAAGGGTGTGGTTGGCGTTTTCAATCGGGAGGGAGTCCCAGACTCTGAGCTCCAGATACAGGCGAGTCTTTAGGGACCCAGACTCAAACGGGAGAAGCGGGACTGTCTGGCTTCGGTCAGAGCGAGTGCAGCTTTCTCTCTGAGCTTTGCAGCAGGTGCTGGGACTCAAAGAGGCAGAGCCCCTGGGGACAGGACTGAGAGCCGCCATAACTGCTCTCTCCGGCCCACCCTGTTGATCCTGTGCCACCCGCCCTACCCAAGCCCTGCACAGAGGCATTTGCCGGATAGCCTCAGGCAAAGGCTAGATTGGCACCTCCCTAGAGGACAGAAGTTCTCTCACTGCTGACACAGCTGATTCTCATAGCCACTTGGCCTGGAGGTCAAACCCTCCCTGGTATTAGCTACAACAATCAAGGTTTAACTACAAGACTGCGAACAAAGACCACTAGGGGGTGCACCAAGGAAGCATAACAAAATGCGGAGACAAAGAAACAGGACAAAATTGTCAATGGAAGATATAGAGTTCAGAACCACACTTTTAAGGTCTCTCAAGAACTGTTTAGAAGCCGCCGATAAACTTAATGAGATCTACAAGAAAACTAATGAGACCCTCGATGTTATATTGGGGAACCAACTAGAAATTAAGCATACACTGACTGAAATAACGAATATTATACAGACTCCTGACAGCAGACCAGAGGAGCGCAAGAATCCAGTCAATGATTTGAAATGCGAGGAAGCAAAAAACACCCAACCGGAAAAGCAAAATGAAAAAAGAATCCAAAAATGCGAGGATAGTGTAAGGAGCCTCTGGGACAGCTTCAAGCACACCAACATCAGAATTATAGGGGTGCCAGAAGATGAGAGAGACCAAGATATTGAAAACCTATTTGAAGAAATAATGACAGAAAACTTCCCCCACCTGGTGAAAGAAATGGACTTACAGGTCCAAGAAGCGCGGAGAACCCCAAACAAAAGGAATCCAAAGAGGACCACACCAAGACACATCATAATTAAAATGCCAAGAGCAAAAGATAAAGAGAGAATCTTAAAAACAGCAAGAGAAAGAAACTCAGTTACCTACAAGGGAATACCCATACGACTGTCAGCTGATTTCTCAACAGAAACTATGCAGGCCAGAAGGGAGTGGCAAGAAATATTCAAAGTGATGAATAGCAAGAACCTACAACCAAGATTACTTTATCCAGCAAAGCTATCATTCAGAACGGAAGGTCAGATAAAGAGCTTCACAGATAAGGAAAAGCTAAAGGAGTTCATCACCACCAAACCAGGATTATATGAAATGCTGAAAGGTATCCTTTAAGAAGAGGAAGAGGAAGAAAAAGGTAAAGATACAAATTATGAACAACAAATATGCATCTATCAACAAGTGAATCTAAGAATCAAGTGAATAAATAATCTGATGAACAGAATGAACTGGTGATTATAATAGAATCAGGGACATAGAAAGGGAATGGACTGACTATTCTTGGGGGGGAAAGGGGTGTGGGAGATGTGGGAAGAGACTGGACAAAAATCGTGCACCTATGGATGAGGACAGTGGGTGGGGAGTGAGGGCGGAGGGTGGGGTGGGAACTGGGTGGAGGGGAGATAAGGGGGGGAAAAAAGAGGAACAAATATAATAATCTGAACAATAAAGATTTAATTAAAAAAAAACAAAAAAAAAACATAGATGGTGAAAAACTGGGTGCTTTACCCCCCTAAGATCAGGGATAAAATAAGAATGTGTGCTTTCACAAGTTATATTAAATATTGCCCTGGAGGTCCTAACCAGGGTAATTAGACAAGGAAAATAAGCAAAAGAAACAAAAATTGGAAAGGAAGAAGTAAAATTATATCTATTCTCAGATGACATGATCTTGTATATAGAAAATCCTAAGTAATCCACTAAAAATCATTAAAATTAATAAATGAGTTCAGCTAGATTGCAAGATACAAGGTCAAAATAAAAAAATCATTTGTATTTCTATACATTGACAATGATATCCAAAAATAAAATTATGAAAACAATTCCATTTATAATATTATCAAAAACAATAAAAATAATTAAGAATATATTTTACAAAGCCACTAAGACTTGTATACTGATAACTATAAAATATCATCAAAATAAAATAAAGATGACCTAACTCGATGGAACATTATCTCATGTTCATGAATTGGAAAACTTAATATTGCTAAAGTAGCAATACTATCCAAACTAATCATTGGTTCAACACAATCTCTATCAAAATCCTAACTGGCTTTTGTGCAGAAATTGACAAGCTGAAACTCAAATTCACATAGAAATGCAAGATTAGCCAAAATAGTCCTCGTGACCTTGGCTTTGGCAATATATGCTGAGGTATGACACCAAAAGCACAAGCAACAAAAGAAAAAAATGAAACTGGATTTCATCAAAATTAAATAATTTTGTACTTCAACGGATATCATCAAAGAAGTGAAAATAAAAACAACAAGAAAGCCTACTGCATGGGAAAGCATATTTGCCAATGTTATCTCTGATAAGGGTTTAATCCCCAACATTTACAGGGAACTCATGCAACTTAACAAAAGGAAGATAATCCAATCAAAAAATGGGCAAAGGACCTAAATAGACACTTTTCGAAAGAGGACATTCAGAAAGCCAAGAGACATATGAAAACATGCTCAAAGTCACTAATTATCTGAGAGATGCAAATCAAAACAACAATGAGATATCATCTCACACCTGTCAGAATGGCTATCATCAACAAATCAACAAACGACAAGTGCTGGACAGGATGCGGAGAAAAGGGAACCCTCCTGCACTGCTGGTGGGAATGCAGACTGGTGCAGCTACTGTGGAAGACAGTATGGAGTTTTCTCAAAAAGTTAAAAATGAAATTGCCTTTTGACCCAGTGATCCCACTTCTAGGACTATATCCCAAGAAACCAGAAACACTAATCAGAAAAGATATATCCACCCCTATGTTCATAGAAGCACAATTCACCATAGCTAAGATTTGGAAACAGCCTAAGTGCCCATCAACAGATGAATGGATTAGAAAACTGTGGTACATCTACACAATGGAGTGCTACACTGTGGTAAAAAAGAAGGAATTCTTACCATTTGCAACAGCATGAATGGAGCTGGAGAGCATTATGCTAAGTGAAATAAGCCAGTCAATGAAAGAAAAATACCACATGATCTCAATCATTTGTGGATAATAAAGAACATTATAAACTGATAAAAATAAATACAGAGGCAGAGCAGTATCGAACAGACTGTCAAACTACAGCAGGAAGGCTGGGGAGGGTGCGGGGGACGCGTAAGAGATTAACTGAAGGACTTGTGTGCATGCATATAAGCATAGCCAATGGACACAAGATACTGGGGGGTGGTAAGGCTGGGGGAAGGTCAAGGGGAAATAAAAAGAGACATATGTACTACTCTTTGTAATACTTTAAGCAATAAAAGAAAATAAAAAAGTGAAAATACAAACCACAGAATGGGGAAAATATTTGCATATTAAATATCTGAAAAAGGTCTAGTATCCAGAATACATAAAGAATTCTTACAACTCAACAAAAGAAAGCAAATAACCCAGTTAAACAATTAGCCAAATAATTTGAATAGACATTTCTCTAAAAAAGATAAGGAAATGGCCAATAAGTAAATACAAAGATGTTCAACATCATCAATAATAAGGAAAATGCAAATTAAAGTCACAATGAGCTTCTAATTCACACTCATTAGGATAGATATAATTTAAAAAATGGAAAGTGAGTATTGGTGAAGATTGGGGGAAATTGGAACATTGGTACATTGTTGTTGGGTATGTAAAATGATGCAGTCACTTTGGAAAATAGCCTGGCAGTTCCTCAAAGTCTTAACCATTTGACCCAGCAATTCTGCACCTAGATACATACTCAAAAAATTGAAAGTATATATGCCCCTGGCCACATAGCTTGGTTGGTTAGTGCATCATCCTGATACACCAAGTTTGCGGGTTTGATCCCTGGTCAGAACACATACAAGAATCAACCAAGGAATGAATAAACAAGTGGAACAACAAATTGATATCTCTATCTCTCCCTCAAGTCAATTTTTCAAACTATATATGCATACAAAAATGTGTACACAAATATTCATAGCAGTATTATTAATAATAGTGTAAATGTGGAAAAGCCCATCTATCTACTGATGAGTAGACAAATAAAATGTGTTATAGCCATACAGTGAAATATTAGTCAGCCATGAAAAGCAAAAGTACTGATACATGCTACAATGTGTATGAACTTTGAAAACATTATGCTAAGTAAAAGAAGCCAAACACAAAAAGCCACATATTATATGATTCCATTTATATGAAATGTCCAGAATAAGCAAATGTATATAGACAGTGGTTGCTGGGGGTTAGGCACAGGGGGGAATTGAGAGTGACTGCTAATGGGTAGGAGATTTCTTTTGGGGTCATAAAAATATTCTGAAATTGAATAGCGGTGATGATTGCACAACCTTGTGAATATACTAAAAATCATTAATTATACACTCTAAAAAGAAAAATTTTATGGTATGGGAATTATATATCAACTAGAGGCCAGGTGTATGAAATTTGTACACAGGTGGGGTCCCTCTGCCTGGCCAGCAATTGGGGCTGATCAGGGCCATCTTGCCCAGTCCCAATCGGGACTGATCAGGGCAGTTGGCTGGGAGGGACCACGGGAGGGACCGAGGGAGCGGTCCAGGGCGTGTCTGGCTCCATCTTGCCTAGTCCCGATCGGACAGACCCCAGCAGCAAGCTAACCTACTGGTCGGAGCATCTGCCCCCTGGTGGTCAGTGCACATCATAGCGACCAGTTGGTTGACCTCTCAATTGGACACTTAGCATATTAGGCTTTTATATATATAGATTGTAACTCATGGTGCGGAATTCTCGGCACACACTTTCCCTCCAGCCCCTGGTTTTGGAGACCTCATGTCCTTCCAAGGCTCTGCTCACCCTCTTCAGATGCCACACGAAGTAAATTGCATCGTGTGCGTGGAAACCCTTTGCAGGCTCCATGGGTGTGTCTTTACTTCACTGCAGTTCCAATTACCCCAGCATAAGGACAGACATCCTCATTATCAGGTAACACCATTGTGGTAAGACCCCTGCTCAGCCTACTGCAGCAGTTTTAAATAGGCCATGGGTCACCCTAGATATTTCCCTTCTTATTCTCTTCCATCATGGTAAGTTAGAAAAATATTTTTAAGTCTTCCAATTAGAGCCCAATCTATTCCTTATTCACAATAGTAAATCTAAGCCATTCTCATTGAAAGCTGACAATCATAGAAGAGTCAAGAGCTATTTCTGTCACTCCTTCTAATACTTAACAGTTACTGCCAAAGTAACAATGTCTGTAACATGCCAGTAACAATTCCCAATATTCAAACTGGGTTCCTAATGCATGATGAAAACCAAATTAACCCTTGTTATATCCTCAGTGGAGAATAAGAAGAGATACTGTTGATTTGTCTTTGAAAAAAGTGCCTAGAACGATATATTAATAGGAAGTAGGATTTATTCAGAGGATGACAGATCATCAGTCTCCAAGCATTTGAAATCCCACTGTAGATAGGGTTGCCCCAAACTGGTAATAAGACTCTGGGTAAAATTATACAAAGGGTGTGGAGAGACATAGTCAAGGAAGTGGAATTTATGTCCACTCCTTGTGAGTTAGCAAGGTCAGATAATCTGGCCAAGCCACCACATCTCACAAGCTATCACAGTGAGAGAGACTCAGGCAAGCACCACTAGCAAGCAGAGGCCCATTCAAGATGTAAAGCACTTTGAAAAACAGATGAACCACCATTGCCATCCTGCCCAGGCCATCTTACCTAACTGAAATTGATTGGAGATATTCCCACATGTTTGCATTACTTCCGGGCTATTCCATCCTAAGGGGTATAATGCACAGCCTGAGCTTATCAGTAGCCCTGAAAGAAAAACATACACACAGGTAGAAAAAATAAAATAGGTCTTGTGTCACTCCAATATTCCCTCTAGATTTTCTCAGCTCAAATTCTGCATTTTCCACTCAGAGTTTACCTCTCCCCTTTTACCCTAAATGTCTATAACACTATCCAAATCAAAAGGGTATCTTTGCCATGCCATAGGTGGCGAGTTGTAGAGGGGACAACTTATAAAAGGCGGTATTGGGAATTGAGACAAGGCAATGTAATTTTTACAGCTGAAATATTTTTGACAATGATTTACAAAGCAAAGTTGGCCTCTCCAACCAGAATCCTCTTCTATCTTGGTCTGATTTACAAAGAGTCACAATATAGAGACTAATACTGTTTCCTAAAAATTCAGCCTTTTCTAACAATCAATTAGGTCCCTAGGGGTTGAAGGTAGGTCATGATTTCTGTAACTTGGAACCAGCTGCCAGACTAGATCTACACTCTACACAAAGCATGCATGTTGCATAGGCTTCTCCTGGTGAGCAGGCACCACACTCCCTCTTCCAGAAACAATTACTTCATCTGAGAAATCACTTTAAATTCATGGTAAACATGCCTCCTTTCTTTTTTAAAAAAAATATTTTATTTGCATGCATACAAGTCCTTTGGTTGATCTCTTACCCCTACCCCAAGCCCTCCCATGCCTTACCACTGAAGTTTGACAGTCTGTTTGATGCTTCTTTGTGTCTGTATGTATTTTTGTTCATCAGTTTATAATGTTCATTATGTTCCACAAATGAGTGAGATCATGTGATATTTATCTTTCTCTGACTGGCTTGTATGCATGCATATACAATAAACATAATCAATGGACACAGACACTAGGGTGTGAGGGCCTGTGTTGGGCAGTGGGTGTGGCTGGGGGGAGGTCAATGGGGGAAAAGGGAGACATATGTAATACTATATGTAATATTTTAAACAATAAAATAAAACTTAAAAAATAAAAAATATAAAGTCAAATCTAAAGCTGAAAAAAAAACCTCCTCATGGTCAGTATATTAATTTGTAAGTATTAAACACTGAGCTTAACTGTTTATAAAAATTTGAGTGCCAAAAAGACCACTTCCATATCTTACTCCTTTATTATTCTTGTATCTTTTTATGTATATTTTATTGAATTTATTGGGGAGATATAGATAGATATAGATATAGATATAGATATAGATATAGATATAGATATAGATAGATATAGATATAACCTAAGCAACCAGCCAACTGGCTGACTGGCCAACCAGTAGCTATGATGTGCACTGTCTACCAGGGGGCAGACACTCAATGCAGGAGTGGAAACCACAGGCATAGAAACATGGAAAAACTGATGAATCTCAGAGGAAAGGGGTGAGGGGGGAAGGCAGGAAGGATTAACCAAAGATCTTATATGCATACTAGATGCCCGGTGCACAGACTCATGCACTGGTGGGGTCCCTCAGTCTGGCCTGGGCCCTCTTGCAATCCTGAACCCCTCAGGGGATGTCAGAGAGCCAATTTCAACCCAATCCCCGCAGGCCAGGCCGAGGGACCCCACCGGTGAATGATCATGCATTGGGCCTCTAGTTGGTTAATAAAATTATATAGGTTTCAAGTATAATATATATATATAATATATATATGATATATATTATATATATAATATGTATATATATTATTGATTTTTACACAGAGGAAGGGAGAGGGCTAGAAAGTTAGAAACATCGATGACAGAGAAACATGGATCAGCTGCTTCCTGTATGCCCACTATTGGGGATCAAGCCCACAATCAAGGTACATGCCCTTGACTGGAATCGAACCTGGGACCCTTCAGTCCTAGGGCTTATGCTCTATCTGCTGAGCCAAACTGGTTAGGGCTATGCCTCCTTTCTTTATCTTCCCATACCTTCCACTGGGTCCCTTGTCTTCATCTCCACTTTGTTTAGTTCATTTAGTCACTACAGGGAAATTTTGTGAGATCTTACTGATAACCTTACTCTTCCAACCAGAAATACCAATCTGATACTTGTGAGAACTGCCTTCTAAGTAAGGGTAAATACAAAATCCACAGGTCTTGCTGCTGCCTAGGTTTACATTTTATAACCTCTGACCTCCCCATACCATGCCTGTGGTGACAGTGAACTGGATCTAGTATTGGCATCTGATACAAAACAATAAAATTTATTAGCTTGCCAGTAATCAGTGACATCATAACCTGGCATGTAAACACGATCTGGACCAGACTCTTGTTTCTGAAAGTTTTAATCAAGAAACATAGAAATACTATATTAAAGAAGAAGAAGAAGAAGAAGAAGAAGAAGAAGAAGAAGAAGAAGAAGAAGAAGAAGAAGAAGAAGAAGGAGAAGAAGAAGAAGAAGAAGAAGAAGAAGAAGAAGAAGAAGAAGAAGAAGAAGAAGAAGAAGAAGAAGAAGAAGAAGAAGAAGAAGAAGAAGAAGAAGAAGAAGAAGAAAGAGGAGGAGGAGGAGGAGGAGGAGGAGAAATGCTAAGTTAGTTAACATATACAGAAGAAGTTGAGAAAAAGATACCAGGAGGTAAAATCAAGTCTGTGTCAAGCTGAAGACAAGTTCAATCTAAAGTTATGAGTAGATATAACATCTTGGCAATCTGAGAAAACTGATTGATAGAGGGAGAAAATGCAGTAGCACTTTCCAGTGATTCGTAATGGCTTTTGAGTTCAAATTTCCTTATGTTATAATAAATTCCCTTTTCACTGAGAGATCTCAAGTGAGTATCCTACTTTCACCCAAGAGAGCATGATACTTGAGTGCTACCCCAAAGGTCATGGAGTGGTCACCTGCCACAACTATGGATGCAGAAACTAACATTTAACATAGAACCTCTGGAAAGCAGGTATTTGATTAATGACGAATGAAGGGCATATTTTTAGGTTCCAGAGCTTTGGGGCTCAGCTGGACAGTGAAGTCCATACTGCTTCAGGGATTTCTTAATGAGGAAAAGTCTATATATACTCTAAGAAGATAATAAGTTAATTTTGCCTTCCGATGAAGACTTTTGAAAGAAAATCACAAAGTACTCTCTAAGCTTGTCTGCAACAAGGCTATCAGATTTTTGTACTCAGAGAAAAAAACAAGGACTTGAAGAAATAGCAAGAAGCATTTTCACAGGAAAACAGAGAGAGCATTCTGACAATGAGATGGCTTAGAAACTTAGAAAATGATCAGTTAAGGTTAGAAATTCCCTTCAGTGGAATGCGTAAGTTAGAAGGCATTCTTATCTGTCTCATAGTCATAAAGGAAAAGGAAGTGTGTGTGTGTGTGTGTGTGTGTGTGTGTGTGTGTGTGTGTGTGTGTGTGTATACCACAGATAAACTGAATTCCTATAATATGAAGAAATATGAGCCAGAGTGTATGAGCTCAGGATTTGCACAATGGGTTAAAGACAAAATTGGGTATGAAAATTAAGCCTTTTCCTCCTTCCAGTGTATGCTCTTTAAGGGAAGAGTTAATAAAAAGTGAGCTTTCTCACACAGACTAGGAAGAACAGCACCCAATTTTATAAAATAACCATAGTTCAGCTTTCCAACCTCCACATTCAGATCCCTGGGACTGGCATGAACTCTGACTTCTCAAGCAGGAAGTAGTGCTGGCCAAATGCCTTTCTTGACATGTCAGTGGGGGAACATTCCACCTTCTTCAGTCCCCTTGCTCTTCAGACCTTACCATGGGGAGGAGCTCATGTCAGGGAATACCTCCTCAAGGAAGCCTTTCCTCACCATCCCCAACCCCCAGGCAAAGTTACACATTCTCTCTCTCTCTCTCTCTCTCTCTCTCTCTCTCTCTCTCTCTCTCTCCCTCTTTCTCTCTTTTCCCATATCAATCTGTGCTTACTCCTGTAATTAAAATATACTGTGATCTATATTTTTACAACACTTTGTTGTCTGTATCCCTCAATGGAGTGTGTGGTCCTTGAAGGGATGAGCCATATTTATTCTCAACTATGTATCTTTGGTACCTGGTATATAATAGGTGCCCAATAAATGCAACTGTTTCACAGTATGCTCTGCCTACCTTGCACACAGCTTCCTTCACCTGCGCTACCTTCACCTGCGCTACCCAAACAGGAAGACTTCTGAAGGGATCTCTGTGAAAGATGATTCTAAATAGCCCCACCTAAGCATCTCTAAAGTCCTGATGCCCGCCTCCCCCATGACATATAATTCTTTTTTTTTTAAATTTTATTGATTTTTTACAGAGAGGAAGGGAGAGAGATAGAGAGTTAGAAACATCGATGAGAGAGAAACATCGATCAGCTGCCTCCTGCACATCTCCCACTGGGGATGTGCCCGCAACCCAGGCACATGCCCTTGACCGGAATCGAACCCGGGACCTTTCAGTCCGCAGGCCGACGCTCTATCCACTGAGCCAAACCGGTTTCGGCATTTTTTTTTTATAATTCTTATTCAAAAAGTGAACTATTCACGTGGAGGAAGCCTAAAGGGCCATTAACTTGGTCTAAACAAGCTTCCAAAGAACATGACATCCATTAAAGAGAAAAATAAAAGAATGAAAGGACAGTTGAAGTACTGAGGAAGAAATCACTAGGAAATTATTTTTAAAAATAATATGAAGTGATATGAAAAAATAGCAAATAAAGTTTCAAAACATATAATAGAGAACTGAAATGTATAAATATGTCACAATACATATTTATATACTGTATATGAGGCCCCTAGAACCATAAGAAATGCAAACAATTTACTGTTAATAACACATTCTCTAATTGCTTCCCTTAAAAATCAAATTGCACCCCCCCTCCCATGGGGCATGTGCCCCACAATGGGAACCACTAGTCTAGACCTAAGTTCAAATTCCGGGTCTTCCACCTAGAAGCTGTGTAACTTTAGGCAAGTCACTTAATCTCTCTGTACTTCAGTTAACTCATCTTTAAACTGGGAATACTAGTACTCTATTTTATAGGGATGTTTCAAGAAGTTATACTCATAAAGTTTCTGACACATAGAAAGTGCTCATTAAAGATTAATTATTCTCCTTTCTCTATGGCTCCTCTCTCACTTTCAACCTATATTCTCCATGCTAATATTTTTCCCTCACCTCTTTGTTTTTATAACAAATGACTGGAAAGTGAAAAGCTGAATAAGGCTCCATTCAAAAGCTGCCTGACAGGAGTTGTTATCTTGCAATAATTCATAAGCACCAGGACAGAGATCAGAAATCTTTGCCAGGCATGTCTTCTGGCCCAGTGCATGTGGCTCCATGCTCTGCCCATCCTGCATTTCTACTCCTCCTATCCGGTCCTTCATTTGGCCTTTTAGACAGGTGAGCACAATAGGTTGTACAGATACATCTTGGAGACATTGGACTTGTAACTGACAGCTGATTCCATCACATTTCATCATAGCTGGAGAAAGATGTCCTGGGAGACATACTTTAAAACATGAAGTTGCAGGGGAATTTTTTTCCCATTATATTTGTCCCCAGCAGTTCTCATCAATTTCAAATTGTGAAGATGTGTTTTAAATAGCAATACAGAAGTCATTTGCCAGTACCAGGCCCTGCCACCTTCTGGAAGAGTGGGAGTTATTAAAAATGTAGATTGGCCGGGCAGGCACAGCTCAGTGACTGAGCATTGACTTATGAAAAAGGAGGTCACCTTTTGATTCCAGGTCCAGGGCACATGCCCAGGTTGTAGACTCGATTCTTAGCGGGGGGCGTGCAGGAGGCAGCTGATCAATGATTCTCTCTCATAACTGATGTTTCTATCTCTCTCTCTCCCTTCCTCTCTGAAATCAATAAAAATCTTATATAATAAAAGACTAATATGCAAATTGACCAAACGATGCGCAATGACCACCAGGGGGCAGACGTTCAATGCAGAAGCTGCCCCCTGGTGGTCAGTGTGCTCCCACAGGGGGAGTCCTGCTCAGCCAGAAGCCAGGCTCATGGCTGGCGAGTGCAGCGGTGGGCCTAAGAGGTGAGTCAGACATCCCCTGAGGGCTCCCAGACTGCAAGAGGGCTCAGGCTGGGCTGAGAGACCCCCCTTGAGTGCACGAATTTTGTGCATCAGGCCTCTAGTATATTTATAAATAAATAAATAAATAAATAAATAAATAAATAAATAAATAAATAAAATGTAATTTGGGGGCCTCATCCATAGGTATTTGATTCAGTAACTGCAGCTCAGGAATATAGATTTCAAAAGTACCCTAGTAATCTGGTGGTGTTGCTTGGTGGTTAGAGCATCAGCCCACTCACCAAAGGGTCCCAGGTTCAATCCCCCACCCCAGTTGGGGGCGCATGTGGGAGGCAACCAATTAATGTGTCACTCTCACATTGATGGTTCTCTCTCTCTCCCTCCACCTTCCATCCCTCCTTCCATTCTCTCAAAATAAAACCAATGAAAAAATATCCTTGGGTGAGGATTAACAAGAACAACCAAAAAAGAAAATGACCACTACAAATATTAGAAGCATGGGGGTCTGGTGGCAAAGAAGTTGAAATCCTGGCTCCCACTTCTCTGTGTTCCATTGCTCATCCCCAGTTGTACTGCCCTTTGAACCATGTATGCCCTTTGGAGAAATCTTTCTCAACTGATTATGCTCATCTGGCTACTTCTCTATAGGAGGGGAGAGAACACCCTTTAGAATATGTTACCTTCCCACTCCCCTACTGCACATGTGCAGCTTGCCATTTTATTTCCCTTCCTCAACTTCTCCCTCCACAAGAATCTCCTTGCACAAAATATACCAAATGCTCTCCCCAAACATAATTGCTATAGTTTGAATTCACTTCTTTGACCAAGCAGAAGCCCAGAGTTGGATACTTTACTCAGCTTTGGGCCTTGTGGCACCCTCAACACCAATACAAACCCTCAGGAGCACAATCTCAAACAGATCTTGGAACCCTACCTGCAGCTACATCCCTGCTGCCCTCAAGGTTCCCTGCAGCCAGAATCACTACTTCCCCATATTGCAGCATCTATGTAACCCCTTCCCAAGTGCACATTCTCAATTAGACAAATGCCTAAATTTGGTCTCTGGCCAGGGAAAGCCTCCTCACTGGGTGTAACCATCCCCATTCACAAGAGTAACTTTTGAGAGTGCAGTGACTTTGTTACTTACCCGAACCAATCCATAAATACTTGTCCAAATATGGTTATTAGTACTTTGAATTTACTACTCTGAGCAGAAGCCTAGTATGAGTTAGTTTGCTATTAATTTGCTCAATTTATTGCTCTTGTAGCAACTTCAACTCAAACACAGTGGAAAATTTATATCTACCCTCCAGCTATATCTCAGCTTTCCCTTTCCCGGGAACTCCCCCGACTCAAGTCTTCCATTCTTTCGACCTAATATTTTCAGTCAGAGTTATAAGACATTGCAGTGCTGCTAGAGATTTCTAAAGTAGATCAGTGGAGGCTTCACAGCAAAGTTGAATTTGCCTTTGCCTTTGGGAGATAGAGGGATATTTATGTACAAGCAGACATAGAAGAAAAGGGAACTCCATTTTAAAAGCAATATTAAAACAAAACTTAGCAGAGGTTCTCAACTTTTTCTGTGTACTGGAATCTTCTGGAGAATCATAAATAACAAATCCAAGACAGTAGTTACCTTTGCTGTGGGGACAAGGGACTATGATGACAGTAGGAAGGAGACTTCAACTGTATTGGTAAAACTCTATTTCTTCCGCTGAGTGGTACATACATCAGAAATATTTCCTACTATCATTTCAAAAATAAATCAGCATGAGAGGTTGTATAAAACACAGGGTGCCCGGCATCAGTTCTGATTCAGTGGTCTTAGAATGGCCCTACGCAAGCTGCATTAACAAGCACCCCAGGTAATACTTAGACAAGTGCTTCATGGACCACTCTGCAAAGCACTGTGATAGCATTTTTTTCTCCAACGGAAAAAAGGAAAATCAGTAGAACTGGTGCATAAAGCCCAGAGCTGAGCATCAGAATCCCTGAACCATATTCTCTGCTCTGTTTCAATTTGTACCTGAGTCTTTGCTAGCAGGTTAACTTCTTTGAAAACATTTTCCCAAACATAAAGCCACTTTTATAATCCTTGTTCAGCCTGGTAAGGATAAGTTAAATAATTTCTGGTGAAACTTTGGAGGACTTTCCAGGAAATGGTTTTTAGAAAAATAGCGCCCTTTCCTTGAATCAAGTTCTCAGTGATCTGTTTCCAGTGGCAATTTTCATCTGGCCTGAAGCATGTAGCACAGAATAAAACACGGGTGCTGGTCTGAGTGGACTAAATTGTATAAATAATCTCCAGGGTGGTGGTTCTGACTTGGATTGGGGAAAGGGAACACAGAATACACATCAGAGTCACTAGGGAGATTTTTCAAAATATGCCTTCCACCTTTTGCTGTGGATATTAGAATGGGAAAGTGTGAAATCCACATCATTTAAGCACCCCAGGTGATTCTGATACATTCTCTACTCTAGAAAGATTCTTGGCCTCCCTCAAGCAACCCGATCCAAGATCTTACACTTTGTCCTGCCAAGAAGTTCCTTATATTTACTTCTCACTTATTTCTTCTTTGTTTAGCTCTCACTGAAGATAGAGGATAATTCACAAGTATCTTGTGTATACATCCACAGGGGAATGTGAATAATGACCCTGTTCTCAGAGGCTGGGGGCCAGCTGGTTGGAAACCTCAGCATCCCCAGGGCTGAAATAATCTCCTGACCAGATGTTTCCTTCACCGGTTGGAGCAGGGCATGAAGGTCCCAGTGGAAGGCTCTCTGGACCCCAGGCTTGTCCAGCTGGATCAGCTGCAGGTGGAGCTAAATGGGCCCCAAGGGCCCCATCAGGTCACCTTGGTGAGCATGACTCAGTCAAGCAGATCTTTATTTCTTCCTGTCTCTCCCACTTCCCACCGCTCATCTCTGTGGGAAGCCGCCAAACTGGGGAATAAGAGTCAAGCAGGGGGAGGAGATAGTTCTTAATGGATACTCCATCTCTTCAGTGGTTTGGGGTCTGGCAGAGATAAACCAGACCTGAAACAAATTGGCTCCTCCCCCTAATGTATTTCGGTTAATGCACTAGCTGCCGAGAATCCGCCAGGCCTGGAGCAACAAAATCAATTCCCCTCAGTTGAACAACAAGTTTAAACTAAATCCCCCACAGCTCTTTCTCTTGAGTCAGGCTTGGCTGTCTGCCACTAGTAGAGCCCATCTTTGAGGAGTCAGACCTGAGATCTCTAAAGAGCCTTAGGTAATAGTCATGTGCCAAAGGACTCCTAGAAAATATGATATATCCAAGCAGTTTTCACCATTCCTTCACATCTGATGCCACCTTAACAGGCATAAGTTTCTAAAATGTGGTTGGTAATGACTATTAGTTGGTTGGTGTTACAGATATGGAAACTGGAAAATTAGTTATCTGTCCAATATCATTCCCTTGTCCAATATAAGGGATAAACCTTATCGCACACCTTGAGTCTTGACTCTTTCCATGACTACTGTCAAATGGCATTTTATTCTTAAAATTTAAAGACCCTCATCTCAGTGTAAATACTGTGACCATGCTCATATGAGCACGGGTCAATGAGGAATATAGAATGGCAGAATCATATGGGATGAAAAGGGCACTATTTTGACTCCCCCTATATGCACTCAGCCAAAGTTCTTCCCCACTCAGTCCATGAGTGTCTAAAGCTCTATTTTACCTACCCACATCTCCCCTCAACAATTTCCTTTGAGTTTCTAGACCTAGGAAGTGGGCCCAACTAAAATATGTCACATATAGAACCATAAGGGTTTTGTAAACATCTCAGCCAAGCCCAAGATAGGATTCAAGCTTGGAGTAGGAGCCATTGTTAATTCTTGGAGTCTGATGGAGGTTATTGCTACTGAACTTCTGATTCCTACAAGTTAATACTTCCTCAGCCTCTGCCAGAAATTCTGAGAAATGCAAGTGAGGCTAACTTGTCACTCTCAGGTCAGAAGAGAACTCAGGAAGTTAACACCCTTGATGGAAGCCTGGAAAAAAGGAAAGGATGTGAATGAACCCAGCTCTCATTTGTCCATTTTATTCCAACAGTCACTAGACATTGCCTTAGCATGTGTTCATTCTTTCTACAGTTCTTAAAAACCTTCTCTGTGCTTGGCACTGAGGTTGGTCCTAGAGCTATAAATATGAGTTTCAAGGACCACCCCTTACTCTTGACAGGTAAGTGAAAGGAGAACCTGCTTAAGGTTCATTTGTGATATGCAGGGAGCCCCTAAAGGGGATTAATTAAGTCATTGGCTTAGACTAGCTTTAGTAATTAGTTCTATACCATGGTTTTCAAGGGGAAGAAATAAACAATCTAATGAATTGCCAGTGTGGCCAGAAAACCATTAATAGCTATGAGTAAACAAATTCAGAGATAGGGGAGACTAGAATGTTAATTCAAATTTCAAACTTTTGCAATGAGTCTGAGTAAAGAGAGAACCTGAAAACATCACCTTAACTGTGATTCAGCAAAAAGAATCTGGTGCTTTTCATAAGCCGGTCCGGAAACCATGATACCTTAGCTCAGGGTTTCTCAACCTTGGCATTATTGACATTTTAAGCCAGTTACTTCTTTGTTGCTGGAAATGGGGAGCTGTCCTATTAGAGTCCACTGTGAGGTATGTAACAGCATTCTTAGCTTTTACCTATTAGACGTCAGTAGCACCCTCTTCAAATTGTGATTACCAAAAATGTCTCAAAAATATTATTAGGTGTCTCAGGGAAAGGAGGTAAAAAAAAAAAATCAGCCCCAGTTGCGAATCACTGACTTAGATTATCACTACCATCTCATTCCAAGACCACCTGAACAAGTAATTGGGAAAAAAAAGGAAGAAAATTGGGATCTGGGCTATCTTACCAGTGAACAAATTCAACGAAAGAAAGGAAGTGAACACAGGAGAGGTCACTATCATTTGCCCATGGTCACAGGGCAATTTAGTGGAAGAGCCAGAAGTGAGATCCAAATTTCTTGGCTACAGTCACTCACACTGTGTTGCTAATGGAGATGAGAATGATAACGAATTAAATAATGATTTCAAAACTTGATGAAAAACAAAAACCCACTTCAACAATAGCTCCTATCAGCACTTTTTCCCAGTGCCTCAACCAGGTGTAAAATATAGCTCACATATTCATACATATATTTGCCTGTCTGTGTAATATTGCTTTTTCACCTTATACAATTCAAATTAAGTTTCTCCCACTGCCTTCCTGCAGGTTGCCATTTTGTATTTGGTCTTTCCTAGCCTGTTCATACAATTACAACATCCGTGGTTTACCTGCACTAATTTAGAGGGAGTTTGAATGAGGGAAAAGATAAATAGTATAAGACAGGGCCATAAAAAATCTAGATTGACTGTTAATGGCTACCAGACAGGGATAGCCTTATATGTGGGCCAAATAAGCATTTATCTACAGTCTGTTTGGTACCTAGCATTTCACTATTAGATGTATTTCTTTGTTGAGGACTTTACATTAAACTCTTATTTGTAATTAGCATTTGTGTGTAGGTGTTTTTTAGATCACTGTTCTCTGATATCAGGACTTTTAAAAATCAAGTGTATTTTGAAGCAGTAATACTAGAATATATGTTGCTGCCCCTGGAAAGTAGACCTGGATAATATTCTTAAGTGGACACCCTGCAGGCAGAAGAAGGTAATAAAAATGGAGGCTAAAAAACACATATCAACTGCCTACTAATCAATTTCACTGTGAACAAAACCCTCATGTACTAGTAGATTACACTTTAGAGCAGCAGTTCTCAACCTGTGAGTCGTGGCCCTTTTGGGGGTCGAACGACCCTTTCACAGGGGTCGCCTAAGACCATTGGAAAACACATATATAATTACATATTGTTTTGTGATTAATCACTATGCTTTAATTATGTTCAATTTGTAACAATGAAATTGGGGGTCACGACAACATGAGGAACTGTATTAAAGGGTCACGGCATTAAGAAGGTTGAAAACCACTGCTTTAGAGGGTCCTAGAGTATTTTAAATGATTCCTTTTTTGTAGCTTTAGAGATGGAAATAGAGGAGGTAACATTTTTCATTCCCTTTTCTCCCTGCCCCCACAATGACCCCCAACCTACCCAATCCCAGCAACACTGTCTTACCTCCCACGAACTGTGCTGCTCCCATGCAACGTCCCATCATTCTGGAGATAAGCTCCTCCATGCAGCAGCCCAGGACTGCAGTCATGGCCACCAGGAGCAGGAGAGCACAGCCAACACCTGTCACCACTGTGCACATCTGCCAGGCAAGGCTTGGGATGGCACTGAAGCTGGCATAGCGCCCACATTCTTCCACCATGATCAGACTGTGCCCCTCTCCCCGCACAGGGTAGTTGCACCTCCGGAATGTGCTGAATGACACTGGCTTCCCCAGCTGGGATCCAAAGAGCCAGTATGGCAGGAAGTAACTGGTAGAACTGGCCATAGCGGTAACAAGGGACAGGAAGGCCCAGAGGGTCCCCACCAGTGTCAGGCTGCTCCTCATGGTCCCAGGTTTCTCTGCGGGTATGGGGAGATGAGTTAGTTTTGGGTCACAGAATCAAATTCAGAAAGTTATCATGTAGGCTCCATCAGTCTATTTTTCATCTGGCTGGCCAGTCCTGTGGCTCATTTATGCGTCACTTGGCTCTTGCTTTTGGATAAAATTATTCTCTCGAGGACCATTTGGGTCCTTATGGGCTTCTGCTTTCCAGCACTTTTTCCATCATTCCTTCCTTCCACCTGATTTAGAGTTCTGTGGTCTCTAGGCTACAATGAAAAAAGACATAGAACTGAATTAGTGACTTTTCTGCCAACTCAAATGCAGCCTGATCTGACATCTTTTAGCTCTTGACATCAAATATGAAACGAGTGGCCAGAGGGGAGCCTAAATGAAACCCAGGCTTCCCCGAGAGACTCCAGCTTCTAGTTGAATGGCCTTTCTGGTGTGGAAGCCTGGAAGGGGGTGATATCTCAAGAGGGTCAGAAACCAAGTTGTTTTCAGTAAGAGAAGGATGAAGGAAAACAACTCACAGAACCTGCTCTCAATACAAGGGAGAAGAGGGAAGAAAAGCTCACCATGGAGTTGCAGGATGTGTCCACTTGACCTAGGTAGAATGTCCAATAGTGCGTTCATGTTGGCTTTTCACAAGGATGCATCAGCCAGGTTGAAATGAGTAGAATAAAATAAAGGATGCCTAATCACACACTATATGCTTATCACAGAGTAATACCATTCAGTCATTTTGTCCCAAAATCAAAATGTGAGGCAACTTTCTAACCATTGAGGGCTGTTTAACTCTAGACTGATTACTAAGAAAAGCTACCTCTTCCTTTCCTTAATATAACCAAGGAAGCTTTTCATCTTTTATCAGGTGTCCCCTGCCTGGCAGCAAGAAGATGTAGTTACAGGGACCTTTCAAGTTGTCTTTGGAACAAGTTATCTCAGATTCAAGGTGCTAAGAGTCTTTTTAGATCTAATCTCATCAGCCCAGCTCACAAATGGCTTTCACAGACCCATCCATCAAACATCAACCACTTTCCTCCCAATTCCATTAATCTGTCATTGCTTACAGGCCTGTTTCTCAATTAGGGCAGCCAGAGACCACACTAGATCTTGATGACAGCACTGTGAATGTCTCCAGCAGGTAAATGGTGGAGTATGTTTCAGAAGTTCCTCCATGTTTCATCATTACTAGTTAAAGTTAGAGGAGGTGGAAGAGGGGTTCAAGGGTGGAAGACCCAAGGCAAGAAAAGTATAGGAACTGGCCTACGGGTCCAATCTGTGACAGTGAGGAGCAAGCAGCAATTGTACTCAGGGTCTCAGGACTGTTCCCAGTCATAATTTCAACTACCATCATATAGTGCCTGACACAGAGTAGGCACTCCAAGTAATGTTTATTAAATGAAACTCATTTCATAAAAGCATCCAATTTCCAGTTTGGCTGGGACCTTAATGAATCACCTAATTCAACCTTCTTGTTTTACATATGAAGGATTATGGCCCAGTAAAGGGGGAAATGATTTCTCCCAGGTCACAGAGTAAGTAGGCAAGCAATAACACCAGAATAAGTAACCTGATCTGAAAATTTCTGGGCCAGTACTTTTCTACACACACACCCCCATCACTTACAGATGGAATCACAGAAAGGAAGTGATTTACCCAAGGGTAAAGGGCTAGTGAGATACACAGGCCAGACCACAGCCCAGTTATTTGAGTCTTAGTATAATGTTCTATTTTCACTCCACTGCAATTCCTCTCCTGATACATATGTATTGTGTGCTATGTGTTTTGTGCTGCAAGGGAACAGAGATCATAAATTGCAGGTGCTTAGTTTGGAATGTTAGGGCTTGGGAAGAAAGTGCCCTGAGCTGGGCCCCTGGGAATGAGGCTTTGTGCCTGAGAATGGGGGAGGGGGAGCGCGGGGAATGAGAGAAAGATGTGATGAGGGATGGAAAGTCAACAGGAGGAGAAGTGAAACTCCTTATGAGTAATTACTGCTAGAAAGCAAGTATGCTTGGCCACAATGAGGTCATGCCTCTGCTTGTTATAGTAGAGTTGGTAAGATTATGAAAAATGCAAGCAGCCCTCTGCTGTGGACTCACTTCCTGGTGAAAAATCCCAGGCCAGAGAATGAGAGGAAACAAGATGATAAACATCTGTGGCTGCATCATCACAGTCCCTTCCAAGTCCATTATTTCATTCGCTCTGTCCAACAGTCTCCTTAGGTTGGTAAGAAAGGTATTAACCCCAATTTACAAATGATCAAATTGAGGATCAGAAAGCTAAGAAACCTTCCTCCATATTCTCCCTCATGACCCCAAAAGTATTACAATTAAATGCTTCTATGATCTCTCATACAGAATTTCAAGAAAAAAAATGTTTAAGTGTGGGAAAAAATTAGAGGGGAAGACAGAGATGGTAAGGAATAGGAAGGCCACTCTCTCTAAGCAGTGTATAAAGCAACAGAACAAGAACATAAGTTGTTTCAAGCTCAGAAATTGTAGTCAGAACTAACCGCATATGTCCTCCATGACTGTCATCACCTGAAGATCAAAAGTCCCAGTATGACAACCAATAGAAGGGCAGAGAACTCAAGGAAGAGAAAGGAACTATATCAGTGAGTAGTACTTATACTATACTAGAAATAAAAGGAGGTGTTCTGACATAAGCTTATGTCATCTGTGACAAATCAAGCTGTTTAAAAGACTACAATACTATTGATACTTTATGGTATAAAGAAGATGCACAAACACACACATATATACAATGAAATATTATTCAGCAGTAAAAAAAAAGAAGGAAATCTTGCCATTTGCAACAACATGCACAGACCTTGAGGGTACTATGCTAAGTAAAGTAAGTCAGACAGAGAAAGACAAATACCATATGATTTTACTTATAAAGGGTGTCCCAAAATTCACGCAAGAAATAATTTTGAGAGAAAACACAGGTTTATAATTAAAAATTGTACATTTTTTTATTGATTCATAAAGTATACAGTATAGGGCAGTGATGGCGAACCTCTGACATGCGTGTCAGAGGTGACACGTGAACTCATTTTTTTGGGGGGAGGAAAGGGGTCCCTCAGTCTGGCCTTCACCCTCTCCAATCTGAGACCCCTCAGGGAATGTCCAACTACCTGTTTGTGCCCACACTTTTAACTGATAACAGCTCCATTGTTGTTTCTTTCTTATGCTTAAAACCATTGGAATTAGTAGGTATTCAAAGTGTGTATACATTTTGGGGGGACACCCTGTATATCTCTAGTCAGCGGTAAAAGAAACTAACAGCAGATTTGGAACCCCGAGACAGGGAACCTCGCTCACTCCCCACATGTCTCCCCACTTCACTTTCCACCTTCGTGGGCAGCAGGAGAATCAACGTTTTCTCTCATTAATTCGGAAAAGCATGTCCTGTCACCCGCTGCCCGGCAGGAGTGCGCTAGGCCCCAAGCAAGCGAGGCTCAGTCAGGGCAGCCTTCGCTCATGGGTGCTGGCACCCAAAGTGCACATTCCTCCTCTACAGTCGCCCTGACTATCCCACTGTTTCACTGAGAGGACGGAATTCCTCTCCGCCTCTGGGTTCTTGATCTTGAACGCTGACCGAAGGCACCTCAGCGAGGGCCGCCCGTGCCTACCAGGTGTGTCTGTCTGCACCTGCTCCTGCCTCAGCACCTGCATTAACCCCCCAGAGGTGATCTCGTAGCTGCACTGGCCTCGTGGGAATAGGGAATCACCACTCCGCCCTCTCACTGTCATCTCACAGGTGCCCACCCTCAGCACCCAGAACACCCAGACACTCTCCAAAGGACATGAGCACATCAGAGGGGATGTGTGCACATCCTGTGGGGGTGTTAGGCATGCTGGGTTGATGGAAGTGCGGTGGAGAGGCGGGGGGAACTTGTGCACGCCTTGGTTTGCAACTGTTGCAGGCACAGGAGGGTGACAGTGTGCTGGGGGATATTTGCATGCCGGGGGGGATGTGCACACTGGAGGCCTCTGGCTTTGCAGATCCGCAAACCCCCGAAGTGTGGCCAGGAGGACGTCAGTCTGGCCCGCCATGGTGGCTGTCCCTGCGATCCTGCACCTTCTGGGCCAGGAGGCGGATCTTGCGCAGCCACTCCTGGGCGCTGATGGCCTGCAGGCGCTACTTCAGCTCAGCCTGCAGGCTCCGCTTGGCACGCTCACAGCTGTCACCATTGCCATGTGGGGAGTACAGGCCGCCCTCCACCGGCCTGCCTCCCCTGTCCAGAGGCTCTCTGCGCTGCTCACCTGCCCAGAGTGACTGGGGCTGGGCGGAAGCCAGGCATCCTGCCCTGCCCAACCCCGGCCGAGCCACCCCTGTGCGAGCTGCCGCCCCGCCAGGAAGGGTCATGGATCCGGGTCCCGGGACTGCGGACAGTCTCAAGTGCTGCCCCCCGCCCAGCAGGCTCACAGATCCATGTCTTGGTCCCGTGGACAGCCTCAAGCACTGCCCCCCACCCGGCAGGGTCACAGATCCGTGTCTTGGTCCCATGGACAGCCTCAAGCACTGCCCCCTGCCCGGCAGGGTCACAGATCCGGGTCCCGGGACCGCGGACAGCCTCAAGTGCTGCCCCCCACCCTCCAGGTCACGGATCCGGGTCTGTACCACAGACAGCGTCAAGCACTGCCCCCCACCCACCAGGTCATGGATCCGGGTCCCAGACCGTGGACAGCCTCAAGCACTGCTCCCCACCTGGCAGGGTCACAGATCCAGTCCCAGACTGCAGACAGCCTTGTCCACTGCCGCTTGCCTTCAGTATGCAAATTAGCCGCCATCTTGTTGCTTCAGGGTGGGGGTCCCCACTGGGGTGCCTGGCCAGTCTGGGTGAGGGGTTGAGGGCTGTTTTCAGGCTGACAGGCAACTGAGGCTCCCAACCTCTCCTTTTTTTCTTTTTCTTTTTTTATTCTGGGATTTATTTACCTTCTATGGCTGTCACTGGAGCTGAGAGCCGGCTTTAGCTGTGAGACCCGGCTGCAGCTCTGAGGCCTCAGCTGCTGAAAGCAGGTTTCTGCATTTGTTCTATAATTGTAACACTGTTGCAATCCTGCTGGCTGAAGCCCGTCTGGCTGAAAGCAGGTTTCTGGGGAATGTTTAGCTTCTATATCTGCAACAATGTTTCTTAGAGTTGCAGTTCAGAGGCTGGCAGCGGCAGGCGGGGAACCTTGGCTTCCTCCGTCACTGGAGCAAGCAAGCCTCCTATTCACTTCAGCTGCCTGGCTGCCGGCCGCCATCGTGGTTGGCAGTTAATCTGCATATATCCTGCTGATTAGCCAATGGGAAGGGTGTCGGTGTTATGGTCAATGTGCATGATTCTCTTTTATTAGATAGGATTCTTCTTGTATATTTCATATATGCAATAGCTTTGTTTCCATGTCCTAGAATGTCTAGCAACACTGGATTTCAGAAATCAGGAATTCACAATGTGGTTATACTAATTGGCCCAGTAACAAGGTATTAATAGATTTGTTATTGACCCTCTTTCTTTGGTGTTACCTTGCCCCTCATATGTTAGTTTGTTCATCACCTAAATGGCTTACATGCCTGTTTCTGAGAGTGGTTATATGAGAAGCAGTGAGAGTGGCCAGAAAGTTGTAACAACCAGGGTGAAAGCACAAAATCTGTTCTGAATTTACTATTCTTACTAAAGACTACTGTTCACTACTTTGGAGATATGGTAGTTATTCTAACACAGATCATGGGTAGAGATCACTTCAAACTATGAGTCAGGAAACCCACCTAACCTGTTTATGTCAAATGGCTGCTTTTAAAGAACTCTAAAGAAAAAGACTACATTTTTTTCTCAGAAGCTTAACAATTCTCACTGTCAAGAATTATTTATGTCTCGTTTTAAACATTTTCTGCTGAAATTTATGACAATTCCTTTGGTCAGGTCCTCAGAGGGAATGGAGAACAGGTTGGCCACTGTCCTCCAGATGAGAGCCCTTCATTAACTATGATTGCTGTAGCTTACTGTTGGCACTTTTCCCCAAAAGTGAGTATTCTAACTCTCCCTGCGGTGACTCATTGCCCAGTCTTTAATCATTTGTTCTTACCTCTGCACTCTTGTGTGTACCTACTCACTGTGGGCACTTATTTAGCATCAGTAAAACTGGAGGCATTGCTCTTATATTTTTCTTGGTGGAGAAAAACAAACCAAATCATTCCTCTACCTAGCCTCCTCCCCAGTCCCCACAGAAGACTAAAAATCCTTTTGTTCCCACTTGAGTTTGCCATACAACTTCTGAGTTAAAGAAAGCAATACCTTACCAAGGGCCCAGGCAAAACAGCCAGCAAATTAATGACCAGAACATGAAGTGGTCAGAAAGGGAGTCTCTGATATGCAGCTGCTGAGGAAAACATGGCTGTAAGACTGCTGGTTCAGACTGGTCTGCAAGGAGCTGCTTTGTTGTCACTGATTTTGGCAAAGAAATATGAACAGGCCTTTCTACTCACGCCCCCAGATAGTATGCATTGCCTACGTGCCAACCCTGTTACAAATACTCAGTGTTGAGACTTCCCTAGGAAATGAGCAAGATAAACAGGCATATGTTTCCAGTGCACAAATAGAGTCCTGTTCCAGAAAAATGTCTTTGCCCAATGTGCCTACTTGTGTCAAGTTGGGTATATAAGTAGCCTGTTTCAGACACAACCTCAAACGGGATCTATTTCTACTTCCCAATAATTTCTCCCTTCACTTACTGCCACCAGAGTCCCTTGGAAGTTTCTCCTTCTCTGTGTATCTTCACAAAGAGAGTTGCCTCAGGTTCTGCTATGCCTGAAATCATATCATGATATAGCTACACCAAAGGCTTTATTTCCCATTTGTATATCCACAACTTGAAGAACACTTCACTTTTTTCAAGCTTTTTGGGGGTATAATTGCTATATGAAAAATATGTACATATTTAAAATATACATCTCAATGAGTTTAGACATATGCCTATATCTATAAAACCATGAACACAATTAAGGCACTAAACATATTCATAACCTTCAAAAAGGCATGTGTGTGTGTGTGTGTGTGTGTGTGTGTATTAAGAGCACTTAACATAAGATCTATCCTCTTAACATATTTTAAAGTACACAACACTGTATTATTAACTATAGACACAAAGTTGAACAGAAGATCTCTAGAATTTATTCAATGGCCTAACTAAAACTTTGCACCCATTGAGCAACAATTCCTCATTTTCCCCTCCACCAAACCCCTGGCAACCATCATTCCACTATTCTCTGCTTAAGAAGACCTCACTTTTAATTTAAGCCTTATCTTTCCAATTCCTCAGCTTTCATACTTGCTATCCTCTTTCTAAGCTTTCTCCTTCTTTTTCATTTTTTCCTAGGGTATAAAGACTAGCAAAACTAACTGTGTTGGACTTGTTTATTTATTTATTTTCATATTTTCATCCTGAGGTGGGGATGATCACAAGCAGTTAAGGCATTAGAAGACAAGAAGCAAGAAGGTAAATAGAGAGAGAGGACCATTGAGTCTGACAACCTAGAAGGTCAATTGCAAACAATCAAGTTGGCCATGCAGAGATGAAGAGAGTCCATAACACAATGGAATACTACGCTTCAGAAAAAAGAAGCAATTCTTACCATTTGCAACAGCATGGATGGAACTGGAGAGCATTATGCTAAGTGAAATAAGCCAGTCAGAGAAAGATAAATATCACATGATCTCACTCATTTATGGAATACAATGAACAACATAAACTGACGAACAAAAACAGATCCAGATCCAGAGAAGCATCAATCAGACCATCAAACCTTAAAGGGAAGGTAGGTAAGGGTGGGGGTAAGAGGGAGAGTTCAACTAAAGGACTTGCATGCATGCATATAAGTCTAACCAATGGACACAGACAACAGGGGGGTGAGGGCATGAGTGGGGGGTGGGGAGTAATGAGGGGATAAAGACACATATATAATACCTTAATAAATAAAGAAAAACACACACAAAATTTAATGAAAGCATTTGACAATTTTACTTTAAAAAGACACAGAAAAAAAACAAAGAAACAAACCTCCAGCTTGGCCAGCATGGCTCAGTGGTTGAGCGTCAACCTATGAACCAGGAGGTTATGGTTTGATTCCTGGTCAGGGCACATGCCTGGGTTTCTGGCTGGCTCCCCAGTGGTGGGTGTGCAGGAGGCAGCCAATCAATGAGTCTCTCTCATCATTGATGTTTCTATCTCTCTCCCTCTCCCTTCCTCTCTAAACACAACAAAAATATTTTTTTAAATAAGAAAGATCCTCTATATCAGGTCCTGAGCTATTCTCTTGCTCTAGAGTCTGAGGTTAGAAAAGTAGGGATTAGAATGATGTCTCTAAATTTCATATGACCTTCTCCCTTCCATGAAAAACAAAATGCTGTTCATTGAGCTTCTGCTTTGGAAAGTAGGGTGCCAATTGGAGATCTTCGCAGTTATTACTCTGGATTGACAGGTGCCACTATCTTCAGTGCTTAATTGATTGGCTAGGGGTGCCATACCCTATACAAGTTAGAAACTATTCCTACAGGCCTACTGTGGCAATACATTGTTAAGCACTATCAGCAATGAGCTAACTTGTAAACCATCTACTCACTTGTTTAAGCTCTAGCCCCAGCTCTGCTATTGTTGGCTCAGTAGTCCCTCTAACCATGGCCTCAACTGGGAATAAAATGCCATCACAGTTAACCACCTCCATTCAGTGAACCTGGACAGTGTAGGAAGAAGGTGAGCTAAATGCTTCTCTGACCACTTCAGCAGACATGAGAGGCAGCATGGCATATTGACTGTTTCTCAGAATGGGGCCCTAGACCCTCTGCACCAGAATCACTTGAATGCTTATTCAAAATGCAGAGTATTACATTTCTTCTCATATTCACTAAATTAGAACTTATGGGATTTGCATTTTTTTAATCCTCAATCGATTCTGATGGGAACTAATGATTGAGAAATACTGTTTTAGTGGAAAAGAGCCAAGAGTTTGGAATCAGATCTGGTAGAGTCTTGAGGTCTGTCCCTTATAGGTTCTATGAACTTGAGAGGATCACTTAAAACCTCTGAGGTTCAGTTTCCTCTATAAAATGAGATAATAGAATGTAAAGTTAGAGTGAAGTAATATCTGGTCAACCTAACACTAGGATAGCTGTCAATTCTCCCCCCCTACTAGAGAATACTCCATTTCCCATAAGTATCAGAGAAGACTTGAGGTCATCTAAGAAGTAGAACATCACTCCCCTCCCCCTGTGTTTCCCCAAACACTCTAAGTAATTTCTCCTCACTCCTAGTCTTCGTTCTGCTTTCAGTTTTTCACCACAAAATGGAAACACTTGGCCCAGTGTTCTTTCAAGAACGGATTTATAGTTAAACTATCTCAGGTTTTCTGGAAGTCATCATGCTTGGCACATAGTTAAGAACTCACAAATATTTACTGAGTGAATGCATTCTTTTATTTCTAGCCTCAACTGATTTCAACATCTGCATTTCAGTTTAACGCCATTACCCCATTTCAGTCTCATAGCCCCAGTTTAGGCAAGTCTAAGAGATCAACCCCAGCACATCAGCAAACCAGATCCGCTTTTACTTCCACAGACAAGTCAGAACAAAATCCCTCTGTCCACTCCCAGAGACATGCACTTCCTCTCCTCAAGTTACCAATTCTTCTGGGGAAACCAACTAGCATTTAACCCTTAGGTCCTCAAACCACGTCAATATGAAATAGGAACCCAGCCTTGATTCCGTTTAGCCTCTGTGCAAACAACAAACTATGTGGAAGCAAAAATGTACCAGGCTGCCTTTGGGAAGAAACAGCTTCTCTGAGCTGTGAGATGAAAGGACGGGAAGCCTGGGAAAGGAAGGGGAGGAGGAGGCTGAGCAAGGGGAGAGCAAAGCAGTTTTTATCCAGCTGTTTCAATTGCATTTGGCCCAAGCTGCAAATTTACCTTCTGGCCACGAAGGCTGATTGACTTGTTTCCTCTCTTCAAACTCAGATCTGAGAAACAACTTCTCCTTACAGCTTGTCAGAAGGGGATGGGAATCCCAGCTGCTCTTTGCAGGGTTGCCTGAAAACCCTGCTTTACCTTTGGGAGAGAGGGGCGGAGTCCAACCTAATGGGAATTAACTCCAAACACGCTGGAGGCTTCAATCCAGCCTGAGACATGCAGGCACTTGATTTGGCTTAACAGGCAATGAGTCCCCCCACCCCCATGCTCACAGCTGCCAAGTCAGCTGTGTGTGTGTGTGCGTGTGTGTGTGTGTGTGTGTGTGCGCGCCCGTGTGTACAGGAGTGCCAACATAACTGTCTCACTTCTGCATCTGCTGCCCGAATGCCTGCTGAGGAATAGTGGTTCTCCCTAACTTTCCCCCAAAGCCCTAAACTATCTCCACTATACATATTGGGTAGCAGATATATGTGCATGGAAAAGACTCAGAAAACACATGCCTGAACTGAGTAAAACAGAATAACCTCTTTTCCCAAAATAATTTCCACTGTCTAATGGGTAAGGCACTCCAACAGAGAAATTTATGGCTCCAAAATGTAACAAGTTCACATTTAAGAAACCAAAAATCACACACTGAGAAGGCTTAATAATACATTTTTTAAAAAATAGCAGTACTGCCAAAAGGCAGTGTCTAACTTATCCTAAAACATCAATAACTGCTTTAGTGCTTGGGAAAGGAGCTGAGAGGTCTAGAGATTAATGAAGCTTTGCCTGACACTCTGCTCCAACGTAATTTCATCTCTCCCACCTATGAATGTCCCTGACACTCCATATTTATGTTGGGAAACTTATCACTTTCTACCTTATACTAGTATTCATGTGTGTGTGTGTGGGGGGGGGGGAATCAGGTGCGTTTTGTTTGTTTGTTTGTTTGTTTGTTTGCATATGTGTCTCATTTCTTGGATACCTTGTGAACAGATAACTTTGCTGAACAAAATGAGTTGGAAGGATGAAGGGCAACTAAGTTAACTTAAAACAACATACAAGATTGATCCAAAGTAACTTTGCTTCTATAATGGCCCACTTCCTTTCCCAGAATGCTATAAAGGTTATCAGACCTGTTTTCTAGAATTTTGTGGCAATAATTTAAAATGTTAACTAGCAGTTTAACACATTCATTGTATCCTAATTATTTTATGAGTTAATATGTTTCTTCTCAAGCAAGCATCCTGTCTTTTATCCGTGATATAGCCTTATATCCATGCATGCGTACATTTGTCAGCCTTGCTATTATTGATCATCAGTTTTTAAGCACTTTTTACTTTCCCTACACACTGATAAACCACATTCCCACCTGTGATAATGGCTTACTATGACAGTTTTTTGGGGGGAGTGAGAGAGGACTCCTTAAGTGGAATGTCAGACTTTTGACAGTGTAATCTCCTGAGATAACTTTATAATTTATCAGTTGGTGTACCCTTAAGAATCACTGCTTCAGATATAGGGCTATGTAAAGAGAAATGACAAACCCTCTCTCAATAAAAATAAGTCAATATTAGAGGAAACCAAGATGGTGGCATAGGTAAATAGCTGAAATTGCTGCCTTGCACAACCACTTCAAAAATACAACTAAAAGACAAAACGGACATCACCAAGAACCACAGGAAGGCTGGCTGAGTGGAAATTCTACAACTAGAAGGAAAGAGAAAATCACACTGAGACTCAGAGGAGGTGCAGATGTAAAGTGCAGAGGTATGGAGGCGCATGTGGAAAGGGCTGGCAATTAAGGACAAGGTTGTGTTTTTCAATCAGGAGGGAGACAAAAGCTCCGACTGCCATGAACTCCAGTTACAGGCAAGTCTCTGGGGACCCAGACTCATATGGGGAGAAACTGGTCTGTTTGGCATCGGGCAGAACTCTAGGGCGGCTTTCTCTCAGAGGTGCTTGCAGCGACTACCGAGAGACTCTGAGACCTGGGGCCTCTTAGGGCAGGGCTGAGGATCAGCCATAGCTGTTTGCTCCACCCTGTTGATTCCCTGAGACCCCACTCCACCCAAGCTGTGTGCAGAGCTTTTGCATATGAATGGCCTGGCCTTTTGCAATCTAAAATTACCTAACAAACTGCAGCTGGGTCAGAGAGACTCAGATAATCCAAAAGAAGGCCCAAGGCCCCACAGCAGCATGCATTGCTTCACAGCTGGGCCTCATCTGGGCACCTCTAATCCCCAAACAAAGAAGAGGAATCTGAAGATCTCTCCATAGCTCCTGCTGGGTAGCCTCAGGTAGAGGCTAAATTAGCACCTCCTTAGAGATCCAAGAGCCAGTGTACCCAGTGGTCAGAGTGGGCCCATCCAGATTACAACTCCTCAGATCCATAAAGGACACACTCAGGGGGCAGACTCAGTGAGCACCAAAGCCCCATTAAAGCAAATCTTGCCCCATAAGGGTGTCTCTAACACAGAAGTTCTCCCACCATAGACACAGCTTATTCTCACAGCTAATTGGCCTGGAGGTCACTTCCTCCCAGTGATACCTACAACAATCAAGGCTTAACTACAACAAGACTGTGCACAAAGCCCACAAAGGAGTGCACCAAGACTGTCCACCTCAGGTAATTGGGGAGGCTGAGCCACTGGGCCCTATAGGACACCTAGCACAGAAAGCCACTCTATGAACACAGGGAAGCAGCCAAAATGCAGAGACAAAGAAACAGGTCACAAATGACAGAAATGGAGGAAAACAAACTACTGGATAAAGAGTTCAAAACTATGGTTATAAGGTTTTTCAAGAATTTTCTAGAAACTGCCAATATATTTAGGGAGATCCTTGATAAATCTAGTGAGACCCTTGAGGATATGAAAAAGGGCCAACTAGAAATTAAGAATACACTGACTGAAATAAAGAATAATATACAGAGATCCAACAGCAGACTAGAGGATTGCAAGAATCAAGTCAAAGATTTGAAATACGGAAGAAGCAAAAAACACCCAACCAGAAAAACAAAAAGAAAAAGGAATCCAAAAGTATGAAGATAGTGTAAGGAGCCTCTGGGACAACTTCAAACGTACCAACATCCAAATTATGGGGGTGCCAGAAGAAGAGAGAGAGCAAGATGTTGAAAACCTATTTGAAGAAATAGTGACAGAAAACTTCCCCTACCTGGTGAAAGAAATAGACTTACAAGTCCAGGAAGCACAGAGAACTCCAAACAAAAGGAATCCAAAGAGGACCACACCAAGACCCATCATAATTAAAATGCGAAGAGCAAACGACAAAGAGAGAATCTTAAAAGCAGCAAGAGAAAAAACAGTCAGTTACCTACAAGGGAGTACCCATAAGACTGTCAGCTGATTTCTCAATAGAAACTATGCAGGCCAGAAGGTAGTGGCAAGAAGTATTCAAAGTGATGAATAGCGAGAAACTACAACCAAGATTACTTTACCCAGCAAAGCTATCATTCAGAATTGAAGGTCAGGTAAAGAGCTTCACAGATAAGAAAAAGCTAAAGGAGTTCATCACCACCAAATCAGTATTATATGAAATGCTGAAAGGTATCCTATAAGAAGAGGAAGAAGAAGAAAAAGGTAAAGATAAAAATTATGAACAACAAATACATATCTATCAACAAGTGAATCTAAAAATCAAGTGAATAAAAAATCTGATGAACAGAATAAACTGGTGAATATAATAGAATCAGGGGCATAGAAAGGGAGTGGACTGACAATTCTTGGGGGGGAAGTGGTGTGGGGGGTGCGGGAAGTGACTGGACAAAAATTGTACACCTATGGATGAGGACAGTGGGGGGGGTAAGGGCAGAGGGTGGGGTGGGAACTGGGTGGAGGGGAGCTATTGGGGGGGAAAAAAGGAGCAACTGTAATTATCTGAACCATCAAGATTTAATTAAAAAATAAGTCAATATTAACATATGCATAATAACTTTTTGTGAAATATGGCTAAATTTTTTGACATAAGAAAATAGTTGCTTCCACTTTATGCAAAAGTAAATATTGTCCTTTGCTTAGTGGCTGCCCTTGTCATTTGGGAAACTGGTTACTATTTGCAGATCTAAGAAAAGCTAAATTTTAGTTGCCATTTTTTTCCCTCTATTCTATATGCCTCCAGTTACCTTAAGTTGAATAATATGGAAACTTAAATGCATACTAAATAATCATAAAATTTATTGGGTAAAGTTTTGTTTTCTGTTTTTAATATAATGGATGAACATTCTCTCAGAAAAAAAATTGCTTGCATCTTGTGTCTCTTGGTTTTTTTTTTCACATAAAAATACTCTTCAGTCCTGCATACAAAAGAGCATGTGGGAAAGATTGAGAACTGAACACTTCTTGGAATTTATGTAAGGAGATAATATATAATATTTATAATAATGTTTAAATGGGTATTGGTCATGGACCTATGGAATACCATATTTCTGTCTTTGATCTGCCTTGAATAAGAGATCCTGCAAAGACAAGATATTGTGACAGGTGATTCTGATACATATGCCCACCCCCACCCTTAATTCACAAAACACTGGTCTATACAATAGAATTTCCCAAGCAAATGACCCAGTGATCCCACTTCTGGGAATACATCCTTAGAATCCTGAAACACCAATCAGAAAGAATGTATGCACCCCTATGTTCATAGCAGAGTCATTTATAGTAGCCAAGATCTGGAAATAGCCCAAGTGCCTATCAGTAGACAAATGGCTAAAAAAGATGTAGTACATTTAACCATGGAATGCTATGTGGCTGCAAAAAAGATGTCTCCCTTACCCTCTCAGACAGCATGGGGGGAACTGGCAAAATTATACTAGGCAAAATAAGCCAGTCATAGAAAGACAAGTATCACGTGCTCTCACTCATATGTGGAATTTAATGAACAAAATAAACTGCCAAACTGACAAACAAAAGAGAACCAGAGGCATGGATACAGGGAAAAAACCGACAGGCCTCAGAGGGGAGGGGCATGGAGGAGATTGGAGGAAAGAAAGAGTGAAGGGATTAGCCACAGAACATATATGCATAGCCCATGGACACAGACAATAGTGTGGTGAAGGCCAGGGGAGGGGGGACAGGGGCCGGGTGGAAGAGGGCAAAGGGGAGGAATGGGGGACATCTGTAATACTGTCAACAATAAAAAATAATCACTTCAGGTGTTTAGGACAGGAACCTGGGATCTAGTCAACCTGTTCATGTCATTTTTAAAAATGTGATGCTGGTTGTGTAACAAATTACCCCTAATTTAAGAGCTTAAAACAGTAATCATTTATCCTCTCCCACAGTGAACACAAAATTAAATTTAAAAAATAAGAAGATAGTAGCAAAACACAGACAACAGTGTGGTGATGGCTGGGGGGGGGGGCTGGGTGGAGGTGGGAAAAAGGGGAGAAAATGGGGAACATCTGTAATAGTGTCAACAATAAAAGCACAGTAAAAAAAATCAACGTTCCCACTACATTTCACAGTCTAGACAAGGGATTAGCTATGCAGCAACTCCAATAGGCTGCCTATTTTTGTAGTTTTATTGGCACAAAGAAACAATTTATTAATTTGCGTATCATCTATGGCTATTTTCATGCTACAACTGTAGAGTTGAGTAGTTGTGGCAAAGATCTTATGAGCCATGAAGTCTAAAATATTTACTATCTGGCTTTCTACAGAAAAAAATAAAGCTGACCACTGGTTTAGACCCACACCAATAGAGTGTAGTAGAGACATTATGTTAATTGTTAGAAGAAATGGTTTGAAAAATAAGAGGGGAGTGAAATAAGAATAAACACTGCTTGATTTCAGCTTTGTTAGTGTGCCAGTCAACCCTCACCATTCTTTAGAATCTGTAAAGGTAATGCACTATCAATTAATATAAGCCAAATATTTGGTAAACCTATGAAAATGTATTTCTCTGCTAACTCTCCTTTAAGCCTGTGTTTATGATGTTCTCTTGTATACCCTAAGTTTTTTACTGAAAACTTTACTAAGATATAAATCACATACCATATGTACACCTTTTTAAAATATAGAACATTGTGGTCTGTTTTGCATATATTCACAAATTTGTGCAACCCACCACCAATATCTAATTCAAGAACATTTTTTATCACCTCCAACACAAACCCCATCTTGTTACCATAGACTTTAAGTTATTTCTCTTTTGTCAGAGCTGCTTCTTCTTTGGGGGCTACTTGGGTCTTTTGTTTTTGTTGTTGCTGTTTTGTTTTTTTAAATACAATTTCACAGAGGGAAGGCAGGGGAGGGTGGGTGGGAAGAGATCAACCAATGAACTTTTATGCATATATGCATAACCCATGGACACAGACAATGGAGTGGTGAAGGCCCGGGGGTGGTGGGGGGGGGAGGGGATGGGAACAGGCTAGAAGAGGTTAATGGGGGGAGGGGGAAGGAAGACCTATGAAGGCCTATACAACACTTTCAACAATAAAAATTTAAAAAAATAAATACAATTTCTTATTACTGTGGGTGTATGTTCTGCTCTAGTCTTAGAAGAGGGAGTCATTTATTTCTTAAATCATTTCTAGAGTCCCATTGCCCTTGAAATTTGGAAAGTTTGCAAATAAATGCTTAGAAATGTAAAACCACATAGACTCCATGACCTATCACCCATGCAGGTTACATAGGGAAGGTACACCTTGCCTATACTATAGTTTCAGTTTGAGAGCAAAAACCTAGAAATTAAACTGATATTTCTTTTTTATAAAAATCAGAACTGACAATTCTTTTGTTGAGTTTCCTTATTGACCTCAGAGGTATGAACTGATAGTGTTAACCTTCGATGTGGTGTGCTGATAAATATTTAATAACTGGTTTTGGGTGAGCAAGAAAGTGCTGCTTGTGGCATTTGCTGATTCCCATGCTATAAATACTCCACCAATGGCCAATTTCAAGCTACCAACTTGAACTCAATGAAAGTGAAGTTGGGAAGATATATATATATATATATATATATATATATATATATATATATATACTCTTATGAGCTGGTACAAGCCAGTTCTAGCACATCACTAGGACAAAATAGATCCAGAGACATAGAAGCATGGAACAGACTGACAAAACTCAGAGAGAAGGCAGGGGTGGGTGGGTGGGTGAGGAGAGATTAACTAAACAACTTATATATGCATATGTGCTTAACCCATCCACACAGACAATAGTGTGGTGAAGGCCTGGGGTTGGGGGTGTGGTGGATGGGGTCAATGGGGAGGGGAGAACATATGTAATACTTTCAACAATAAAGATAAAAATTTTTTAAAAGACCACACAACTTCAGACACACTTCTATAAAAACAGGAATAGCCACAGGAAAAAACAGCCATCAAATCCTATTTTTGTCTCAGGATTTTTGAGGTACTATTGTTCACAGATTTGTTAGTAGTAAGCTGAGGTTTGCTACTTAGGCCTGAGGTTAGTAAACTTTATTAATTAGGCTTTCTTGACCTAGTATGAGTCATTATCTTCACGATTCTTTGACCCTTGACCATGCTTTCTGGTCTGGCCTATCACAGACCACTGGGAAGCTATTACCTGGTTTAAAACATTATCTGATTCACATTTGAAAACTGTCTTCTTGTAAAATAAAGAAATTTATAATGGCATTTTCAGGTGTCAGATCTTTCTCAAAGCTTTCTTCTTCTCTCAGCGATCATCTTGCATCTACAACCTTCAAATTCCATTTTTCATTTCCATTTTAGCCCCTGCATTCAAGGTACCCTGATGCTGAACTAATTATGAGATTGATTTGCCTAGGAATAGTAGGTCCACTCTCTCATGCTCCTGTTGATCAAGGTTTGACTAGGATTCTGTTTTCCTATAGGGTCCTAAATGATGCTCCAGATACCTGAAAGAACAAATGGTCTCCTCCTAAATCTATCAACAGTATTTCCTGTTATACTTCCTCATCCCAGTTCTCTCATCACAAAACCATCAGTGGCTTTGTTTGCTTGTTTATTTGTTTCAGAAAGGAAGGGAGAAGGAGAGAGAGATAGAAACATCAATGATGAGAGAGAATCATTGATTGGTTGCCTCATGCACACCCCATACCAGGGATCAAGACCCCTACCCGGACATGTGCCCCAACCGGGAATTGAACCATTACCTCCTGGTTCATAGGTCGAAGCTCAAACACTGAGCCTTGCAGGCCGGGAAAGCCATCAGTATTTTTTTAAGCCTTTCTAGCCCTAGTGCTCCCATCTTCACAGTTGGCCAAACCATGTGGAGGCATGGTCACTGGTAGCACAACTGATTTTCTAAACCACCCGGATTCATTTTCCAGAGAATAATCTAACTGGGGTATATGCGTTACAATGAAAGAAGAGAAATGGCATTCCAGAACCAACAAATGCTTATTATTCTTGCATCTGCTTCCTAAAGCAAGTCACAGAGCTTTGTCAATTTGGGGATCTCACTCACAAAGACTGGCTTATAGGTATCCAGTTGGTTATTACAGTATTACTACACTTTGGGGCTTTGCTGAATGGTGTAGCCAGCCAGGCTACTCGAAAAGACCTGGGTAAACCACACAAAAGAAGGGCATTAAAAGAGATGAAACAATGTGTGTGTCTCCTGCCATTTTAGTATTGGTTAAAGGCTGAAGGAAAAGGGTGATAGGATAAGCAAAAACGCTCAGGAAATGAAATGTAGAGCTCAGGAAATATACAACAGAATTTTCCACAAGGGTAATCTGATAGGGCTAGTGGCTGGCCAGTGGAGACAGCACTATGAACCAGACTACTTGCCCACAAAATCCCATGAAGCAACAGCTGCAAGAAACAAGGACCACACAATAAGAAAGGCCCTATTCTATGAAACTGAGCATTGTTCTCTAGGTAAGCATGTGGCTACTGGGGTAATACCTCCCCAGAGCATACTAGTATTTGGGCATTTGCCTAGTGACCTGCAGTATATACCATGTTTTCATAGCAGCTGTGAGAAAATTCAACTGACAGCCACAAACTTTGTTCTATCTCTTTCTGAGATGTAATGCTGGTTCCTGGGAACATCATAGGCATATCAGGGATTCTAAATAGAAGACTAGTCTATGAAATTATTGTCATGGATATTTGCTGGGAATTTGGGCAAGCATTCCTAATCTTTGCAAGCAGGACTTGCCTTTTTCTGAGTAATTGTCCCTTAAATTTGAATAATAAAGTTGATCTTTATGAAGTAGACATTACCCCCATTTTCAGGGCAAGAAACTGATACTTAGAAAAGTTAAATGACGAATCTCCATATTGTTTTCCACAGTGGCTGCACCAATCTGCATTCCCACTGACAGTGCATGAGGGTTCCCTTTTCTCCACATCCTTGCAACACTTGTTGTTTGTTGATTTATTGATGACAGCCATTCAGACAGGTGTGAGGTGATATTTCATTATGCACATTATGCAATGTGCATTTCTCTGCTGATTAGTGACGCTGAGCAATTTTTCGTATGTCTATTTTCATATGTCCTCTTTTTTTTAATATTTTTTATTGATTAAGATATTACATATGTGTACCCTCTACCACCCCCCCCCCCCCCGCTCATCCCTTCACCCCCCTGTTGTCCGTGTCCATTGGTTAGGCCTATATGCTTGCATATAAGTCCTTTGGTTGATCTTTCCCCCTTGCCCCCACCCTCCCCTACCTTCCCTCCAAGGCCCGACAGTCCAATCAATGCCTCTCCGTCTCTGGATCAGTCCTTGTTCATCAGTTTATGTTGCTCATTATATTCCACAAATGAGTGAGATCCTGTGGTATTTATCCGCTCTCCAGCTCCATCCATGCTGTGGCAAATGGTAAGAGTTCCTTTTTCTTCTTCCTCTTCTTAAAGAATACCTTTCAGCATTTCATATAATGCTGGTTTGGTGGTGATGAACTCCTTTAGCTTTTTCTTATCCGTGAAGCTCTTTATCTGACCTTCCATTCTGAATGATAGCTTTGCTGGATAAAGTAATCTTGGTTGCAGGTTCTTGCTATTCATCTCTTTGAATATTTCTTGCCACTCTCTTCTGGCCTGCATGGTTTCTGTTGAGAAATCAGCTGACAGTCGAATGGGTACTCCCTTGTAGGTAACTGACTGTCTTTCTCTTGCTGCTTTTAAGATTCTCTCTTTATCTTTTGCTCTTGGCATTTTAATTATGATGTGTCTTGGTGTGGTCCTCTTTGGATTCCTTTTGTTTGGGGTTCTCTGCGCTTCCTGGACTTGTAAGTCCATTTCTTTCACCAGGTAGGGGAAGTTTTCTGTCATTATTTCTTCAAAAAGGTTTTCAATATCTTGCCCTCTCTCTCCTTCTGGTACCCCTATAATTCTGATGTTGGTACGCTTGAAGTTGTCCCAGAGGTTCCTTACACTATCTTCATATTTTTTGAATCTCTTTTCTTTTTTCTTTTTTGGTTGGGTATTTTTTGTTTCTTTGTATTTCAAATCTTTGACTTGATTCTTGGGATCCTCTTGTCTGCTGTTGGATCTCTGTAAATTATTCTTTATTTCAGTCAGTGTATGCTTAATTTCTAGTTGGTCCTTTTTCATGTCCTCCATGGTCTCACTATACTCCTTGAGGGATTCATTAAATTTATCAGCGGTTTCCATAAAATTCTTGAAAAACCTTATAAACGTGGCCTTGAACTCTATATCCAGTCGTTTGCTTTCCTTCGTTTCTGCCATTTGTGACCTTTTTCTTTGTCTCCGCATTTTGGCTGCTTCCCTGTGTTGATAGAGTGGCCCTGCGCGCCAGGTGTCCTGTAGGGCCCAGTGGCTCAGCCTCCCCAGTTACCTGAGGTGGACACTCTTGGTGCACTCTTGGTGCCTTGGTTGTTGTAGGATCACTGGGAGGAATTGACCTCCAGGCCAATTGGCTGTGGGAATCAGCTGTGTCTGAAGTGGGAGAATGGTCCCCCTCTGACCACTGGGTACAGAGGCTCCTGGATCTAAGGAGGTGCTAATTCAGCCCCTGCCTGAGGCCACACAGCAGGAGCCACGAAGAGGCTCAGCTGTGAAGCAATGCAAGCCGCTGGGGGGCCTTGGGCCTTCTCTTGGAAGTTCCGGGTCTGCCTGGCTGGGCTGTAGTTAGGTACATTCACATGCAAAAGCCTCTGCCACAGCCTGGGTGGGGCGGGGTCTCAGGGAGTCAAAGGGTGGTGAAAGCAGCTATGGTGATTCTCCGCGCCCGGAGTCGCGCGTCTCAGTGTCCCGGTAAAGGCTGCAAGCACCTCTGAGGGAAAGCCGCCCTCAAGTTCGCCCGCTGCCGCCTGACAGACCAGCCTCTCCCTGTATGAGCCCTGGGTCCCCAGAGACCCACTGGAACCGGAGTTCAGAGCAGTCGGGAGCTTGTGATTCAAAAAGACAGCCGCGTCCTCAGGCGCCACCCCCTTTCCGCGCGCGCGAGCTGCCGCTGTACCTCTGCACTTCACCTCCGCAGCTCCTCTGGCTCTCAGCGTGCCCCTCTTTTCTTCTAGTTGTAGAAATTACACTCAGCCAGCCTTCCTGTTGTTCTGGACGATGTTTGCTCTGACCCTTGCGGTGTTTTTCACTTGTTGTGTGAGGCGACAATTTCCCGGTGTTTATCTATGCCGCCATCTTAGTTTCTCCATATGTCCTCTTTAGAGAAGTGTCTATGCAGGTCATCTGTCCACTTTTTCATTGGATTGTTTGTTCTTTTTGGTGTTGATATGTATGAGTTCCTTATAAATTTTGGATATTAACCCCTTATTGGATGTATCATTGGCAAATGTTTTCTCCCATTCAGCAGATTGTCTTTAAATCTTGTTGATGGTTTTCTTTGCTGTGCAAAAACATTTTAGTTTGATGTAGTCCCATCTGTTTATTTTTTCTTTTGTTTCCCTTGCCCAAGGAGAAATATCAGAAAAATATTGCTAAGAGAAATACCAGAGATTTTACTGCCTATTATTTCTTCTAGCATATTTATGTTATCAAGTCTAACATTTAAGTCTTTAATTCATTTCAAGTTTATTCTTGTATATGGTGTAAGAAAATGGTCTGCTTACATTTTTTTACGGATATCTGTTCAATTTTCCCGGCACCATTTATTGAATAGACTGTGTTTATAACAATTCCATTTATGGGTATATATCCAAAGAAACTGCAAACACTAATTTGAAAAAAATAAATATATGTACCTCAATGTTTATTGCAGCATTATTTACAATAGCCAAGATATGGAAGCAAGTGTCCATCAATGGGATGATTGGGTAAAAAAGATGTGGTACATATATACAATATACAATAGACTGTTACTCGGCTATTGAAAAGAATGAAATCTTACCATTTGGGATAGCATATATGAACCTAGAGGGTATTATGTTAGATGCAATAAATCAGCTCGTGAAAGACAAATGTCATATGATTTCACTTACATGTGGAATCTAAATAACAATATAAATAAAATAACAACCAGAAACAACTCATAGATACAGAGAACAGGTGAATGTAGCCAGAAGGGAGAGGAGTTTGGGGGCTGAGTGAAAAAAGTAAAGGGATTGAGAAGTATAAATTGGTAGTGACAAAGTAGTTACAGGGATGTAAAATTCAGCATAGGGAATATAGTCAATAATATTGTAATAACTACTAATATGTATGCTGCCAGGTGGGTACTTGAAATATAGGGGGATTACTTTGTAAAGTATGTAATTGTCTAACCACTATACTGTACATCTGAAACTAATACAAAATAACATTGAATATAAACTGCAATTGAAAAATAAAATTACAAGTAAAGAAAAGTTAAATGACTTTCCCCAAACCACAGAGCTCTAGGTCTACTAAGTGATAGATTCAGAAAAGGACTTGGAGACAGAAGACAGGCCAAATGGGAACAGACAGGAGGGGCCAAAAGCAGTATGAGGGAAAAGGAAAATATGGTATGAATCCTACATTTCTGCATTGAGAAACAGGGTGTATGAAGATTTCCTTAATTAAGATAAGAATAAAGGTAGATTGCAGTGTGACCTGCCTGCACCCCTTCTCTTTGGTGATAGGCAGTGAAGAGCTGTAAATAATTGAGTTGACTTGGCTATTAAGATAGAAACATCTCTGGAACATCCTAGTGAATAGTAGTTATACATGTTCAGAGGAAAGTTCAGGGCTAAGAGTTCAAGTGTGGAAGACAAGCCCTAAGAATAGATGACCAAGATGCTTATTTATAATAATAAAAGTGTAATATGCTAATTAGACTGGACGACTTTCCAGATGAAGCCGTGGCGGTGGGGGCTGAGGCAGAGGCAGCCATGGTGGCGGTGGTGGGGGCTGAGCCCCTTGCACAAATTTCATGCATCCGGCCTCTATTCCTGTATAATAAAAGCAAATATGCAAATTGACCGAACTACAGAATGACCGGTCACTATGACACGCACTGACCACCACGGGGCAGATTCTCAATGCAGGAGCTGAACCCTGGTGATCAATGTGCTCCCACAGGGGGAGCGCCACTCAGCCAGAAGCTGGGCTCATGGCTGGCAAGAGCAGCTCTCTTGCCTCTGCAGAAGTGCTAAGGATGTCCGACTGATGGCATCCTGAAGGATCAGGCATAAGCCATCAGTCGAACATCCCCCAAGGGCTCTCGGACCGCTAGAGGGTGCAGGCTGGGCTGAGTGCCCACCCCCCGCAGTGCCCAAATTTTGTGCACCAGGCCTCTAGTCATATATATAAAGGCCATGGATATGAACAACCTTGATAAGCATTGACATTTAAAGGATGGGTAAAGAGACAGGGACCTGTGAAGAAGACAAAGATTGCTCAGTCCTTTTTCCCACATACCACAGTCTCTCAAGAACAAGAGCTGGCTCAGGAAGAACTGGTTCAGGAAGGATGTGAGGATATAAGGGTTGAGGGGGACTGAATGGTTAAAAATTCTTCATTGTTAAGAGCTTCATTGACCAACCTTTGTCTGGAAGTAACCAAGGATGAGTTGTAAGAAAATAATCTCACTCAGAAATGCAGCTGTATTTCCAGGTTGTTTAACAAGTTTCTTTCATTTTTAATGAGTTTTAAGTAGCCAGTGTTTGCTGTGGTTGGCAAAGAGCCATCAACTTATAACCACCTGGTTTTCCTTCTTGAATTTAGAGATATTTAGAGGAACAACAAGGAAGCTGAATGCAGGTTCAAGCACCTTGGATTTGGCCTTGAAGAGTCTTCTGTGTCGTTTCCTTTTACCCTTGTGGGATACTGACAGTTAAATTGATGCTGTAAAAATCATTCCACAAATTGAAGCCTCTCTGTTGACCTTGAGGAAAAACTTTTACCCTTTCCAGAACTTAATTTTCCATCTAGAAAAAAAAATTGAAAATAAAAAACCATCCTCATGCACAAGTCATTAACTTGCAAAATAATTTGGAGGACATTGTTGTCTGTATTATACTAATAATAGGGCCATTATTTTCATTCTACAATGATTATGTGAATGCCTATGAGTCAGGCACTGAAGGTACAGTGGTAAAACAGGATAGACAAGGTCTTTGCTCTCACAGAGCTCACATCCTAGTGGGAAAGAAAGCTAATGAAACAAGTGAACAATTAATAAAACACAGTGGTATGCTCTAAAACAAAAAGTGGTTATAAGATAGGGTGTTGGGTGCAAATAAGGGCAACTTTAGATTAGATTGGGTAGTTGGAAGAGGCTCTAAGGCAGCCGTGGGCAAACTACGGCCTGCTGAAATGAATAAAACTAAAAAAAAAAAAAGACCATACCCTTTTATGTAATGATGTTTACTTTGAATTTATATTAGTTCACACAAACACTCCATCTATGCTTTTGTTCCGGCCCTCCGGTCCAGTTTAAGAACCCATTGTGGCCCTCGAGTCAAAAAGTTTGCCTACCCCTGCTCTAAGGTGATATTTGACATGAGACCTAAAAAATAAGAAAAGGCCAGGTAAGACGTTTTCAGGCAAAAGAAACAGAAAATGAAGAGGTCTCATGTCATTAAATTACTTAGAGTGTTTAAGGAACTGACAGCAGTTTAAGGACAACTAGATGTCCACATACAAAAGAGAGAGACTTCATCTCAAAGCATATACAAAAATAAAGCCAAAATGGATCAAAGACCTAAATATAGGAGCTTAAAACCATAAGACTCATTGAAGAATACCTGAACATAATCTTCATGACCTTGGATAAAGCAATGTGTTTTACATATGACACCAAAAATAAGAAATTAAAGGTAAAACAAAAAATTGAACTTCATCAAAATTAAAAATGTGCAGCAAAGGATACTATCAAGAAAGTGAAAGGACAACCCACTGGGATGACTACAAATCATACATCTGATAAGTGCTCAGGATTCAGAATACAAAAAGAACACTTACAACTCAACAACAAAAAGAAAACCTAATTTCAAAATGGGAAAGGACTTGAGTAGATATTTCTCCAGAGAAGATACGTAAATTGCCAATAAGCACATAGAAAGATGCTCAACATCATTAGTATTTAGGAAAAAAGCAAAAATAATAATGAAATACCACTTTACATCTCCTAGAATGCCAATAATAATAATAATAATAATAATAATAATAATAGTAATCTACACTAATAAAAGACAAAGATGCTAATTGACCATACCTTCGCTACACCCACCAGCCAATCAGAAGAGTATGCAAATTAACCCAACAAAGATGGCTGTTAAATTTGCATACTGCAGGTGGGGTGGGCAGCACCAGATGCCCCCATGGATCTGGGCCACAGATCAGGGACCAGGAGGCGGGCAGGCAGAGCCAGATGCCACCTGGGAGGCAGATCTGGCGATCACCCTGGCCAGAAGCCTGAGGCCTGGGGAGGGGCGGAGCTGGCGATTGCCCGGGGCTGGGGGTCCCCTGCCCAGGCCTAATGCCCTGCCAGAAGCCTGAGGCTTGGGCAGGGTAGAGCCTGCAATCAGAGTGGGCTGGGGTCCCCTGCCCAGGCCTGAGGCCCCAGCCAGAGGCCTTAGGCCTGGGCAGGTGATCGGAGCAGCCAGGGTGTCCCCTGCCCAGGCCTAACATCCCTCTGGCCTGGGCAGGGGAGGAGCCTGCAATCAGAGCGGACTGGGTGTCCCCTGCCTAGGCCTAATGCCCCAGCCAGAGGCCTGAGGCCTGGGTAGGTGATCGGAGCGGTCTGGTGGTCCCCTGTCCAGGCCTAATGCCCCAGCCAGAGCCCTGAGGCCTGGGCAGGGGCGGAGCCTGTGATCAGAGCAGGCTAGGGGTCCCCTGCCCAGGCCTAATGCTCCATCCAGAGGCCTGAGGCCTGGGCAGGGGCGGAGTGGGCCATTGGCCTGAGGCCTGGGAATGGGTGGAGCTGGCAATCGCCCAGGGCTAGGGCTCCCCTGCCAGGCCTAATGCCCCTCTGGCCTGGGCAGGGGCGGAGCCTGCTATGTGAGCAGGCTGTGGGTCCCTTGCCCAGGCCTAATGCCCCAGCCAGAGGCCTGAGGCCTGGGCAGGGGTAAAGCTTGCGATCAGAGCAGCCTGGGGGGTCTCCTGTCCAGGCCTAATGCCCTGGCCAGAGGCCTGAGGCCTGGGCAGGGGCATAGCCGGTAATTGCCTGGGGCTGGGGGTCTCCTGCTCAGGCCTAATGCCCCACCAGAAACCTGAGGCCTGGGCAGGGGTGGAGATGGCAATTGCATGGGGCTGGGGATCCCCTGCCCAGGCCTAATGCCCGGCCTAAGGCTTTAGGCCTGGGTAGGGGCCGAACCAGGGATTGGTGTGAACTACAGAGGAAACACCTTTTCTGACCACTCATTGGCTAAGCTCCCTGTATGCCACGGGTAATATTCTTAGTAACTTGGGTAATAAGAATCCAAGAAGGTGATGCAGGGTTTTTCCACCTCACTCCTGGAGAAAAAAACAAAGGTCTGCTGTTGGAGGGCTAAGAAATGTCATATCCTGCCCTAGCCATTTTGGCTCAGTGGATAATGCCTTGGCCTACCACATGGTCTGGGTTCAATTCTGACTAAGGACATGTACCTAGGTTGCAGGCTTTTCCCTGGCTGGGGCCTAGGTCAGCACTCATGCAGGAGGCAACCAATCAAAGTGTTCCTCTCACTTTGATGTTTCTCTCTGTCTTTCCCTTTCTCTTCCACATTCTCTAAATATCAATGGAAACATATCCTCAGGTGAGGATAAAAAAAATAATAAAGAAATGTCATATCCTATGAAAGACACATCTTGAAAATGCCTAAAGAAAGTTGTCATTTTTTCATGGTGAAGGGACTGGAGTCTGTGTTGATGAAAACACCTTGGTGGCTGTGGTGACTGGCAGTAGCTGCAACAGCAGGGTGATGGGGGCTGGTGCCTTCCCCTGATCAGCCCGGTCGCCTCCCACAAAGGGAGGCCAGACTGCTGCTTAGGCCTGCTCCCCAAAGGAAGCAGGGAGCAGGCTCAAGCCATCAGTAGGACATCCCCTGAGGGCTCCCAGTATGTGAGAGGGGGCAGGCTGGGCTGAGGGACACCCCCCCCCCGCCCCCAGTGCACAAATTTCATGCACCGGGCCCCTAGTAGTCATAATAATGGGAAATAAGTATTTCACAGGAAGTGGAAAATTTAGACCCCTTGTATATTGCTGGTGGAAATGTAAAATCATGCAGCTTATGTGTAAAATTGCTTGGCAATTTCTCAAAATTGTTAAACACAGTGTGCACATATAATCCAGCAATTCTTTTCCTAGGTATATGCCAAAAAAACAAAAACAAAACAAAAAACTGAAAATAGGTATTCAAACAAAAACATGTGCATTAACATGCACAGCAACACTTTTCACAATTGTCAAAAGGATTTAAATAACCACAAAGTCCATAACCTAATGAATAGATAAACAAGTTGTGGCATATGCATGCAAAAGAATATTAATCATCCATTAAAAAAAGAAATTCTGACACATGCTACAACTGGATGAACCTTGAAAATATTATGTTAAGTGAAATAAGCCAGACACAAAAGATCATATTTCATATGATTTCCTTTATATGAAATGCCCTGAATAGGCAAATTTGTAGATCAACGGTCACTAAGGACTTGAGGGAGGGGATGAAGGAGTTATTGCTCAATAGGTATAAGCTTTCCTTTAGGAATGGTGAAAATATTCCCAAACTAGACAATGGTGAAAGTTTCACAACACTGTGGTTATAGTAAAAATCATTTAAATGGGTGAATATAATGGTATGTGAATGATCCTATATAATAATCTTATATAATAAAGAGGTAATATGCAAATTAACCTTCACACCATCACAAAATGGCTGCACTCACAGCAGAGGTGGGGTTCCCATAACAAGCCGTAACAAGCGATCAGTGCTGGCTCAGGCGGGGGGGGGAGGGGGGATCAGAGGCCACACACCCCACCTGGCAGGGCTTGACAGGAGATATCAAGGCATGCCCCCCGCCCCAGCCCAGGCCAGGGGACCTCAGGCTGTGCCCCCTGCCCCAGCGCTGGACTGGGGGACCTGTGGCTGCACCCCCCACCCTGCACCAGGCTGGGAGACCTGAAGCCATGCCCGACACCAGGCCAGGGAAACTCAGGCCACACTCCCCACCCAGTGGGGCTTGACAGGGGACCTCAAAGCGCATCCTCCACCCAGGCCTGGGCCAAGGGACCTCACACCATGACCCATATCTCAGCACCGGGCCGGGGGACCTCAGGCCATGCCTCTTGCCTGGCGGGGCTTGATGGGGGGCCTCAGACTGCACCCCCCACCAGGTGCCAGGCTGGGTGACCTGAGGGTGCACCTGGGGACCTGAGGCTGTGCCCCCCACCGACCCAGCAGGGCTTGACAGGGGCCCTGAAGTTGCACCTCCTACCAAGCAGGGCTTGATATGGTCCTGAGGCTGTGCCCCCTGCCTGGTGCCGGGCTGGGAGATCTGAGGCTGCGCCCCCCACCTGGAACTAGGCCAGGGGACCTGAGGCTGCACCCCCCTGCCTGGTGGGGCTTGATGGGGATGGGGCCAGTCAGGTCTGGATCTCACCCAATGGGGGTGGGACCAGCTGGGTCTGGTTCTCGTGTGATTTCAAGGGGTGTGCAGGTGGGCGAGGACTTGACTCTGGGTCCTGCAGTGCACCCCAGACTCTTATAGGAGGAAGATTTTTCACATACATTTTACTAATTTTCTTTCATCTGTGACACATCTATTATAGAGAAAGGGCAAATAGCAATATTAAAATATTTCCTCTAATTAATTCCCTTTTAATGTGCACGAATTTCATGCACCGGGCCAATAGCATCTCCATAATAAGCTGTTATCACAAACATCAGGTTAATGTTATAGGAGAATAGTGAAGGGGCAGACAGAAATCGCCTAAGGATGCCATCCACCTAAGATTCCATGCAGATCTAAGGCTCATAATTTTGAACATACAGTGAGCAGCTTCCTTGGCCTCTTTGCATAGGCCAGTGGTTGGCAAACTGCAGCTCGTGAGCCACATGCGGCTCTTTGGCCCCTTGAGTGTAGCTCTTCCTAAGCCTTAGGAGTACCCTAATTAAGTCAATAACAATGCACCTACCTATATAGTTTAAGTTTAAAAAATTTGGCTCTCAAAAGAAATTTCAATCGTTGTACTGTTGATACTTAGCTCTGTTGACTAATGAGTTTGCCGACCACTGCACTAGGCCCAAGCCCTTTTCTTTCCTTTAAGAAATTACCACTCTAAAATCAAGAACACACAGCCCTAAAACAATTGGAGGAGAAATAAAACGTCCTTGTATCTAGAGCAAGGCTAGTCCAATTACCCTCCCTAGTCCCATTCAGGGTGGAAGCTTCTTCCCAACCCCCACTAAATATTCCAGAGACATCAACGGAATCAAATGAGTAATAGAGAGAGGATACAGTAAGCTTCCAAGGACATGGAAGTTTGATAGCTTCCTGCATGACATCTACTAGTAAACCTCTACTCTCCAGAAATGTGGCCCTAGGATCACCTTGGTTAACATTAACAGCTACATTTACTACATGCTTATTCTGCGCCAGGCATTATGCTAACTGAATTTACATAGGTTGTCTCATTTGATCCACACAATATTCCAGTGAGGATATTAAAATGCCCAATTTATAAATTGAGGAATCTGAGGCAAAACTGGGGTCAAACCCTTGCCTAAGATTTCATAAAAAATAAGGAGTACTCAAGTTCTGTCAATCTAAACTTGCTCTGAAGCACATTATCATGCTGCCCTGTCTCCTCTAAGTCCCAGGAGTGCTCCTCTTTTATTGAGTGAGGAGAGGGAGCTCTGAAATCCTTCTAGAAGTAAGTGGTATGCTCTTCACACCTTTTTTTTTTGGTGAATTTAATGGACAACTTTGGTTAACCGCTTATGTAGCTGACTGCTTTAGAGATGATAACAAAAATCCTCTGTATCCTTTCAGGATGCTACTTCTCTGACCCACCTGAGGTCTGTGAGAAAAGAGAGCAAGAGTGTGTGGTCATCTAAGCTTTGTTTCACTTATCATATGAAAACCTTTACTCAAAACTGTAGCCTGAAGGTGTCCTTAGCTAACAATTATTGCTAACAAATACTGGTACTTACTACCTAGTAAGCACTGTGGTAAGTGCTTTTACAGAGATTATCTAATTTGATCCTGATAACAACCCTGTGTAGTAGCTACTATGTTATCATTCACTTTTTATAATTGGAAGAACTGAAAAATGGCTATAACAAACTTGTCCTAGATTTCTCAGCTCAAAAAAATACTGAAGTCGAGTGTTTCACAGAACTAGAACAAATAATTCAAAATTTTATATGGAACCACAAAAGACCCCAAATAGCAATGGAAATATTGAGAAAGAAGAACAAAGTTGAAGGAATCACGCTACCTGATATCAAGCTATACTATGGCCATAATAATAAAAACAGCATGGTACTGGCATAAAAACAGACATATAGATCAATGAAACAGAACAGAGAGCCCAGAAATAAACCCATACCAATATGGTCAATTAATATTTGACAAAAAAGGCAATGATATACAATGGGGTAAAGACAGTCTATTCAATAAATGGTGTTGGGAAAATTGGACAGACACATGCAAAAAAATGAAACTAGACCACCTTCTTACACAATACACAAGAATAAACTCAAAATTGATTAAATATTTAAATGTTATACTCAAAACCATAAAACTACTCAGAGAAAACATAGGCAGTAAAATATCAGACAGTATTCTTAGTACTATTTTTTTCTGATATACCTGCTCAGACAAGGGGAACAAAAGAAACCCATTAACAAAATGAAAAGACAACCTACTGAATGCAAGAACATATTTGCCAATGATACATCTGATAAGAACTTAATATCCAAAATTTATAAGGAACTCATATAATTCAACACCAAATATAAATAAATAATCCAATTAAAAATGGGCAAAGGACCTGACCAGACACTTTTCCAAAGAGGACATACAGATGGCCAATGGACATATGAAAAGATGCTCAACATCACTAATCATTAGAGAAATACAAATTAAGACCACAATAAGATATCACCTCACAGATGTCAGAATGCCTGTCATCAACAAATGCACAAACAACAAGTGTTGGTGAGGACATAGAGAAAAGGGAACCCTTGTGCAGTTAGTGGGAATGCAGGTTGATGCAGCCACTATGGAAAACAGAATGGAGGTTCCTAAAAATAATTTAAAATAGAACTGTCTTATGACCCAGGAATTAAACTTCTGGGTATATATCCAAAGAAACACAAAACATTAATTTGAAAAAAAATATATGTATCCGATCTCTGTGCATTACAGCATTATTTACAATAGTGAAATATGGAAGCAACCCATCAAAAAATGATTGGATAAAGATAATCTACACTAATAAAAGAGAAAAATGGTAATTGGTGTACGACGATACCCTTTTCATTGGCTAATCAGGGCTATATGCAAATTAACTGCCAACTAAGATTGGCAGTTAACTGCCAACTAAGATTGGCAGTTAACTGCCAACAAGATGGCGGCTAATTTGCATATGTAGGCACAATGCAGGGAGGCGAAAAGGAAAGCAGGAAGAAGCCCCCTGCCACTGACAGTGATCAGAAACCCAGGGGGGAGCTAAGAACGGGGCTCCCCCAGCCATGATCGGAGAATCAGGCTCCTTTTCCACCCTGGCCAGTGATAGCAGGAAGTAGGGGTGGAGCCAGCAATGGGAGCCGGGCATGGTCGAAGCTGGCAGTCCCAGGAGCTAGGGGCCCCTTGCCTGGGCCTAAAGCGGAGCCCACGATCGCGGGGCCGCTGCAGCTGTGGGTCCCCGCTGCCCGGGCCGAACGCCTCAGCCAGAGGCATCCTGCAGGGGCAGGTGCGGAGCCCGCGTGATCGCGGCACCCCCCGCTGCCACTGCAGGTCCCCGCTGCCCGGGCCAGACGCCTAGGCCAGAGGCACCAGGCCTGGGCTGGGGGCAGAACCAGTGATGGGGGGAAATGAGGGTCCCCTGCCCAGGCCTGACGCCTCTGTCAGAGGCATCAGGCCTGGGCAAGGGGCCGATTATGTGATTGGAGGGTGATGGGGGTCAACGCCTGAGGGTTCCCAGTATGTGAGAGGGGGCAGGCTGGGCTGAGGGACACTGCCCCCCGCCCCACACCCAGTGCACGAATTTCGTGCACCGGGCCCCTAGTGTAGTACATAAATGCAATGAAATATTACTCATCCATAAAGAAGAATGAAATCTTACCATTTACAACAACATGGATGGACCTAAAGAGTAATATGCTAAGTGAAATAAGTCAGTCCAAGAAAAACAAATACCATATGATTTCACTTACATGTGGAATCTAAGGAGCAATATAAACAACCAAACAAAATTGAAAATAACTAATAGATACAGAGAACAGATTTATGGTTGCCAGATGGGAGAGGAATTGGGTGACTAGGTAGAACATGTGAAAGGATTGCGAAGTACAGATTGGTAATTGTAAATAGTTATGGGGATGTAAAGTACAGCATATGGAATATATTCAATAATATTGTAATAACTGTGTCTGGTGCCAAGTGGGTACTTGAAATATTGGGGAATCACTTTTTAAATTATATGAAAAAAAAGTAAAAATAAAAGATTAACGACTTTAAAAAAATACTGACACCGAACAATGTCCAATTTCAGTCATCAGATCTCAGTGCCCTTAGTTTTTAAACTTTATTTTTTGTGGAAAATACACATAAGAAAATTACCATCTTAACCATTTCTAAGAGTACAGTTCTACAGTGTTGAGTATATTCACATTGTTGTGCAAAAGATCTCCAGAACTTTTTCATCTTGTATAACTGAAGCTCTAAACTGATTAAACATAAATATTCCCTTGTCTCCTCCCTTAGCCTCTGTTAACCATCACTCTACTTTCTGTTTATATGAATTTGACTAGTTTAGATACCTTATGTCAGTATACTCATAGAGTATTTGTCTTTTTTTATAACTAGCTTATCCCACTTAACATAATGTCTGTTTATTTCATTCATGTTGTAGCATGTGACAGGATTTCTTTTTTAAGGCTGAATAATATTCTATTGTATGTATATCTTAATCTGTTCAGGCTGCTATAACAAAATATCATAAATTAGATGTCTTAAACAACATAGATTTATTTTTAGCAGTTCTAAAGGCTGGGAAGTCCTAGATCAAGGTACCAGCAGAGTTTCTGTGTCTGGTGAGGACCTTCTTTCTGGTTCATAGATGGCCATGTACTACCTGTGTCCTCACATGGCAGAAGGGGTAAGGGAACTCTCTGGAGTCTCTTTCATAATGGCACTAATCCCATTCATAAGTGATTCACCTCATCATCTAATTTTCCAAAGGATCCATCCCTAATACCATCTCATTGGAAGTTAGAATGTAAAATATGAATTTGGGGGCATATATGATAGAATTTAACAAATGAATTTCATCTATAGCAATGTATATACCACATTTTGTTTATCCATTCATTTGTCAACTCGAGGCCTGGTGCACAAAAGTCTTGCATGGGTAGGGTCCCTAGGCCTGGCCAGCAATCAGGGCCGATCAGGTTCCCTTCCTCCCCACCTCCCCGCCTCCTCCTTCTCTCGCTCCTTCATCTGCTGCTGGTCACCTGTCATGTTCTGTGCCACCCCCTGATGGTTAGCATATGTCATAAGGAGCAATCGAACTCTCAGTCTCCTGGTCGAACTCCTGAGGGGACGCTTTGCATATTAGCCTTTTATATATAGAGATGGACTTTTGGGTTATCTCCACTTTGTGACAATTGTGAATAGTGTTATGAACATAGATATGGAAATATCTTTTTGAAGCCTTGCTATCAAATCTTCTGGTTATATAACCAGAACTAAGGTTGTTAAATCATATGGTATTTTACTTTTTAATTTGTGGAGGAAATGCCATACTGTTTTCTATAGTGGTTGCATCATTTTACAGTCCCATCAGCAGTGCTCAAGGGTTACTATTTCTTCACATCCTTGTCCACACTTATTATTTTTTTATAGCTGCCATCCTCATTAGTATGAGGTGATATCTCATTGTGGTTTGATTTGTATTTCTCTGATAATTAGGGATGCTGACCATCTTTTTATAGGTTTGTAGGCTATTTGTATATCATTATTGGAGTAGTGCCTATTCAGGTCTTTTGCCCATTTTTTCAATTGGGTTTTTTGATTTTTATTCTTGAATTGTAGGAGCTTATTATGTATTATGAATTTTAATCCCTTATCAGATAAGTGACTTGCAAATATTTTCTCCCTCTACAGGTTATCTTTTCACTCTGTTTTTTATCTTTGATGTTCAAAAGTTGTTTAGTATGATTGTCTCACTTGTCTATTTTTGCTTTTTTTGTCTATGCTCTTAGTGTCATATACAAGAAATAATTGCCAAGTCCAATGTCATGAAGCTTTTCCCCTATGTTTTATTCTAGAAGTTTTAGTTTGGGATCTTATGTTTAGGTCTTTGATACATTTTGAAATTAATTTTTGTATATAATGTGAAATAAAGGTCCAACTTCATTTTTTTATGTGCTGATATCCAGTTTTTCCAATAAAACTTGTTGAAGAGCAGTCCCCAGTAAGTGGTCTTGGCACCCTTGTCAGAGATCATTTTACCATACACTTTAGGGTGTATTTCTAGGTTCTCTATTATATTCAATTTGTCTATTTGTCTGTCTCTTTGCCAGTATCACACTATTTTAATTGCTGTAGCTTTGTAATATGTTTTGAAATCAGAAAGTGTGAAACCTTCAAATGTATTTTTTGTTTTCAAAATTATTTTGGTTATTTTGGAATTCCTTGAAATCCCATATGAAATTTAGGATAATGTTTTGTTGTTGTTGTTGTTGTTTTACTTCTGCTAAAATTGACAAATGGGACTACATCAAGCTTAACATTTTTATTAAAGTATTAGAGGCCCAGTGCACGAAATTTGTGCACTGGGGCGGGGGGGGGTGGTCCCTCAGCCCAGCCTGCCTCCTCTCACAGATTGGGAGCCCTCAGGGGATGTCCTTCTGATGGTTTAGGACATTATGGCCTCCCTCTGCGGGAGGTGACCAGGCTGATCAGGATAAGGCACCAGCCCTATCACCCTGCTGCTGCTGCCACTGCCAGTCACCCCAGCTGCCAAGGTGTGTTCATCAACACGGACTCCAGTCCCTTCACCACGAAAAAATGACAACTTTCTTTAGGCATTTTCAAGATGTGTCTTTCATAGGATATGACATTTCTTTCTTTCTTTTTTTTATCCTCACTTGAGGATATGTTTCCATTGATTTTTAGAGAGGTTGGGAGAGGGAAAGACAGAGAGAAACATCAATGTGAGAGGGACACCTCAACTGGTTGCCTCCTGCATGAGCCCTGACCTGGGTCCTGGCCTGGGAGGACCCCGCAACCTAGGTATATGCCCTTGATCAGAATCAAACCTGGAACCTGTGGTCCGCAGGCTAAGGCTCTATCTACTGAGCCAAACCGGCTAGGGCAGCATATGACATTTCTTAACCCCTCCAGCAGTGGACCTTAGTTTTTTCCTCTAGGAGTGTGGTGGAAAAACCCTACATCACCTTTTTGGATTCTTATTACCCAAGTTACCAAGAACATTGCTAGTGGCAGCATACAGGGAGCTTAACCAATGAGCGGTCAGAAAAGGTGTTTCCTCTGCAACTCATGTGCAGAGGCCCTCCTGCATTGTGTCCACTGGGCTGGGGGCATGCTCTGAACCCTGCCGCGGCTGCCAGGGCACGCTCCCAGCCCTGCATAGTGTCTGCTGGGTTGGGGGTGTGCTGCCTGCCCAGACACCCTCCCTCCATCCACGGCCAAGGCATGGGATGCTGGCCTCATCACCGGGGCGATGACACCAGCATCCCGCCCTGGCCGCTATGGGCACTGCCATCTTTGTAGCAGAGTGATGGATAACTTGCATATTACCCTTTTATTAGATTAGATTATCTTATAAACCTGTTTCATATCTATAGTATCACTTGTAAAGTTCACTCTTTCATTTCAGATTTTTCTTATTTAAATTTTTTCTCTTTGTTTTTTAGTTGATCTAGCTAAGGGTTTGTCAATTCTCTTTATTTTTTCCAAAAAACAAACTTTTTGCCCTAACTGATTTGGCTCAGTAGATAGAGCTTTGGCCTGTGGACTAAAGGGTCCCAGTTTTGATTCTGGTCAAAGGCACATACCCGGTTGTGGGCTAGATCCCCAGTGGGGAGTGGGGAGAGAAGACAGCCTATCAGTGATTCTCATCATTGATGTCTATCTCTCTCTCCCTCTCTCTTCCTCTCTGAAATCAATAAAAAATATATTTTTTAAAAAAACAACAACAACCAAACTTGTTGTTTCATATATTTTATTTTTAGTTTTCTATTCTCTATTTTGTTCATCCCTGCTACAATCTTTATTATTTTGCCTTCTTTCTGCTAGATTTTAGTTTAGTTTATTCTTGTTTTTCTATTTCTTGAGATATAGTTAGATTGTTGATTTGCAATCTTTCTCCCTTTTTTATGTACACTTTTATAGCTATAAACTTCCCTCTTCACACTGCTTTTACTGCATCACATAAGTTTTGGTATATTGTGTTTCATTTGTCTCAAAGTATTTTCTAATTTCCCTTGTGACTTCTTTTTTGACCTATTGTTCATTTAAGAATGTTTTATTTCCACATATTTGTGGATCTTCCAGGTTTCCTTTAGCTATTGATTTCTAGTTTCATTATATTGTGATTGGAAAAAATACTTTGTATGATTTCAATCTTCTTGATTATTAAGACTAGTTTTGTGGCCTAACATATGGTCTATCCTGGAGAATGTTCCATGTGTTCCATTAGAAAAAAGTATATTATGCTGTTGTTTGGTAAAGTTTTCTATCTATGTCTAATAGTCCAATTAATATATGGTAGCATTCAAGTCTTCTATTTCCTTATTTATTTTCTGTCTGTTCTACCTATTATTAAAGTGGTATATGGAAATCTCCTACTATTATTGTTTTGTTCTCTATATCTAACTCCAATTCTGTCAAAATTTACTTCATACATTTAGGAGCTCTGAGCTTTGCTGCACAAATATTTATAATTACTATATATTCTTATTGAATTGATCCTTTTATCATTATATAATTTTCTTCTTTGTCTTTTGTGACAGTTTTTTTTTTACTTAAAGTCTATTTTGTCTGATATTAATATAGCTATCCCTCTCTCTTTTGCTTACAATGTGCAGCACAGCTCTTATTTTTAGCCCCCCACATTGTACTGTCTCCCTCTGATTCTGTGGTGCTCCCCTCTTGTGGAGTAAGAGAAGGTGCCTGAGTTCCTTCTAGAACAGTGGTTCTCAACCTTCTGGCCCTTTAAATACAGTTCCTCATGTTGTGACCCAACCATAAAATTATTTTCGTTGCTACTTCATAACTGTAATGTTGCTACTGCTATGAATCATAATGTAAATATCTGATATGCAGGATGGTCTTAGGCCACCCCTGTGAAAGGGTTGTTCAACTGTCAAAGGGGTCGCGACCCACAGGTTGAGAACCGCTATTCTAGAAGTTAGGTATGTATATTAAGGTATTTTATTATGTTTCCTGTAAATTCAGTGTACTAATGGACAGGTTCTATGCCACCCAGGGGTGTGTCTGGCACCCTCAGAGAATGAGGTTTGTAGAATATCAGAGAATCTACGCAACCACTTCTGACCAATGAGAAGGTGCTTCAAAAACTCAAGTCCTTCTTTAAGAGTCTTTGATATTTCTCACTACTGAACTGGAATGGAGCTTAATGGATTCTCAAACCTTTAAACCTCCTTCATTTCATCTTTTCCAAGAGTTCTCTGTGACCTTAAAATCCCAAGTTGGCTGTGCTCAAGGCTGGTGGAGGTCTAGGCTAGTGTAGGTCTTTGGAGTATTTTCTGTGAGGATAGGGAAGGGAATTTATAAAATAAGTACTCTTACTAGATCTGTAATCAGCTTATCTGAAAATCAGGTCCTCTGAACTAATATAACAGTCTGCTTTTAGAATGAACCTTGTTGCTTATATCGGAGTGCTTGTGTTCCACAGCTGCTCCTGGGCAATTATTTCAAGTGGGATACTTCAAAGTAATCTCTGAGAACACTGCCTGTAGGGAAGGCCACTCACAAGCCAGGGCAGTGGCAATAAAGCTCACTGCTGCAGCTATCATTCTACCAGTGACAGGCACTTCCACTTTCATCTCCCCACCACAGCCAGCTTCAGTTCTCACTGACTTCCTTCTTTTCAGAACAGTGTCTTCCTGTAAATGCAAATATTCAGGTTGGCCATAGCTGGCTTTGTTCCTGTGGCTCTTTGATAGAAATAAGGCTAATAATAGACTTTTGTGTGAAAATAGAGAGCTGAATGACATCAAATAATCATGAGGCATCCTGCTGATTAGTGGGCCAATTGTCCTGAAGGTCATCTGGTCTAAGCTTGGCTAAAAATCATTAAAACATGGGATGTTATTCAAAGCAACCACTGCCTTTTCAGAGCTTCCAATTTAGCCCAGAATAAGAGATGACAATAGCATTTTTGACTCACAGAAGGACTGTATCTTTAACTGAGTCTTGCATCAGCTTTTCTTCATGTTTCCCAAAAGGGCAGCTGATCCTTGATGCATATAACCTGATTTTCCCCTTTGTGGGATTCCCAAATGCCCAGTCTCCAGGTGTTCTTTTCCTTTCTTCAAGCAATTTCTATAAAAATGAGTCTTTCAATATATAAATCAAGTAAACAAAGTGTAGAGTTTATACAAGTGCAGGGTTTATTGTGTGTATAAGCCCCTGGTTTTCCCGCTGGGTTTTCTTATTGCCATTTATTTTGTTGTTTTATTTTTGTTTTGTTTTGTTTTTTCCTTTGGGCAGGGGTAGGGAATGTTTTCCAATGTTTCCCCTTGGGAACAAAGGAAGCTCTCAAAAAAATATTGTATCACTGAAAATAAACAATTGGTAGCTTTTCACAAGAGACAAACAGACACAAAAACAAATGACATTATCAGGAAATAAAAACATCTTTGGTAAGTTTCAGTGTGGTAGCCCCCATTTTAGTGACTTTTTAATGATATGCAGTGTTTGTTTGCTAATTACTTTCTTTATTTTCCTTTTGTAGTGTGAGGAAGCTATTATTTATCTTTTAACAGAGGATGATCACTTCAGCTTTGCTAAAGCAAGCATTCAGAACAGGTCAGATAGGTTAAGGCTAAGCGACTTCCTTACCACTTAGTGCCTATTCTAGGCCAGCTGCTCACCCAGGAGACCTTCTGTGTCTTCAATATTGCCAGTTTCTTGGATAGCTTCTTCATTTTACCCCCTCCCCCTGATTCACAGTATTCTGAGGGATTCCTCAGGCCTCACCATATTAGACAGCCAATCTATAATATTTTCTCAGACAGGTCCTGGCATTACACAAAGGAGTGGTAGACTTCATGAGTGTTCCCTGGCATCAATACTTTCTGTTGCCATTTTATATAGTTTTAAAAATGTTTCTTTAATTTTATTTAAAAAATATCTCCTTTGTTTTTATCAGTCAAGGTGAACCCCTGTGGGTCCTAAAAACTTAAAGACTTTCTAACCAGATCTTTAATCTTTAAGTAATAGCACATCCTACTCCCTGGGTCAGGCCAAGGGACACTCCTTGGGACAGACTTGGCACTCTTGAGCTTTGCAATGTAAAGTATGTACAACTGGGAAGTCTCAATGTGGTAGACTCCCCTTCTTTCATTTTTCCACTTTTTGGGAAAGGGACAGATTCTTATCTTTATTTAAAACAAAGAATGCTAACATGTCATTGGCTACAAGTATGCATCATGCATTAGACATATTTCCTCATGAAGTCCGAAACATTTTCTCATGGATGACTGCATATTCTGGAGCCCTAAGTGTTTTGTTTTGGGATGTGTGTGTGTGTGTGTGTGTGTGTGTGTGTGTGTGTGTGTGTGTGTGTGTTTAATATATATTTTTGTTGATTTTAGAGAGGAAAGGAGAGGGGGAGAGAGATAGAAACATCAACGATGAGAGAGAATCATCATCGGCTGCCTCCTACACACCCCACACTGGGGATGGAGCCTGCAACCCGGGCACGTGCCCTAACCAGGAATCGAACCATGACCTCCTGGTTCATAGGTCGATGCTCAACCACTGAGCCACACCAACCTGGCTGGAGCCCTAAGTGTTTTAATCTGAGCATTCTGCTCCTTCTTGAACCCTAACTTCAGGCCTGGCCAAGGAACCCTCTAAACAAGGAGTTTGCCTTTCCAAGAGGCTCTCTGAATTTTGGCCTTTTTTTATTGACTGGAATCCAGACCTTTGGCAGACCTCTTCCTTGCCCCAACACAAAAATTTGTATTCTCACTTCATTATCCACTCAAGTTATAAAGTCTTATTCTAAGTATCCTGGCACCACACAAAGGAATGGTGGCCTTCAGCGGTTATCCCATTAAGGATACTAATAGTTACTTACTATATTTTTCATATTATATACTTTTTAAAACTTCTCTTCCAACAGCAGGACTTCAGTCATGTGGTTGGTCAAGGTGAAAACCTGTTAATCATGAAAGTTTCTCCCTCATCAACATCTACTTGTTCTGTTATCTTTAAATAATAGTGCATTAAAAGCATAACCAATGGACACAGAAACAAGGGAGGTGAGGGCATATGCTGGAGCGGGGGACAATGGGGGAAAAAGGAGACATATATAACACCTTAATCAATAAAGAATTAAAAAATAATAATAATAGTGCATTATGCACTGCCCAGTGTGCTCAGTGGCGAGAGCATTATCCCATGCACCAAATGGGCTATGGGTTCGATTCCCACTCAAGGGCATGTATCTGGGTTGCAGGTTCAATGCCCAGCTATGGTAAGAGTGTGTGTGGGAGGCAACCAATCAATGTGGCTCTCTCATATTACTGTCTCTCTCTCTTTCTCTCCTTCCCGCTCCCTTCCACTCTAAAAAGCAATGGAAAAAAAAATATCTTCAAGTGACAATAAATAAATAAATAAATAAATAAATAAATAAATAAATAAATAAATAAATAAATACAGTGCATTGCTACTCCCTGGGTCCAGCCTTCTGACTGTTTCAGGACAATTCTCCCTTCTGGGCACACATGTGGTTGGATACACAAATCCTAGATAATGTACAAGGAGCCATGGCCACAACTTTTCAGTTGAGATGCTGGGAAGAGGCATGCCTGAGATCTAGGCTACAGCAAGAGTGCTTTGGAGGCTAAGATCAGTTTAAAGAATCCAGAGAGAAGGTCGCTGTGTAATTCAGTAGTATTTTGTACTGGTTTTCCTTACTTCTCCACCAGTCCAGGATCTCAATGGAAGCCCCTAGCCTCCATCAGAAGATAGAAAAAACAGATCTCTCACCATGAGCATAGTAGGCCAGAGGAACCTGAGAGAGAAGCCTGGATGTTGCTAGGGCAACACTGACTGGTAAAGAAATTCCAAGGAGTGACGAGGTTCCAAGTTGCTGGGAAAATGTGGCATGAGTGTGGTCAGTCGGGAGAATTGATTTGGTACAGAGGGTAGGGAAGGACAATGAGGCTCATGACTTTTTCATAGAAAAATGAGATGGCCAGCAGAGCTATCCCATGGACTTATTGTGGGAAGCTCCCCCATTGTCTTCCTTTACCCCTCTGATTGAGGGACATAGGCAGCAGGTACATAGAAATATTCTTCATTTTACTCACACAAATCAGGCTTAACTGATCTGGCACAGCCTAATGTAGACCTGTGAGGCGGAAAGATAGCCAAAAGGTATAGATGAAGACAATTATCAGGGAAGCGAAGCTCAGGAGGCAATAAGAAGGTGCAGAACAGTCACACATCATGCTAGGCGATGACATGTACTCCCCATCTGCTTGGTGTGGGGAACACAGTGATGTTGACTGACACCCTATTCCAAGGCCTCTTAAATCACTTGAGCCATAAATGCATGCCCTGGAACTGTACCACACCCAAGATTGGTGGGCTTCATACATTCTCATCCTAAATGGATGGAATTTTTTTAAAGTATATTTTAGATCCTTTCTCTTTGTTATGCTTTGTGTTTCCTTTATATTTGTTTCTGTTGTTTGTTTTCCCCCCTTGGCAGTTGAAGGTAGGTGCCCTGTGGTGCTATGGTTGCTCAGCGTGAATCACATTGAACAAGCCAACTTTACTGTGGGCAGCCTTCTCCCTTTTGAGCTTACCTATTGCCAGCACCTTACCCTGAGTTTTGCCCCTTGTAAACCACAACTTAGACTCCAGAAATTAAAATTGTCAGATGAAAGAATCAATAACTGATAGTTTTGGGTGTGATAGTCTCCTATTTTTTTTTTACTTGCATTTCTGTTTTATTTTCCTTTCTTTGTTGGAGGAAATGATTTTTATCTTTTAATGGAGGACAGCACCTTATGTTAGCTGAAGAAAACATGGGTGCATATTCTGCCCCTTTTATAATCAGAGCCCTTTGATCCCCTGATGTTGGTTCTAGCCCATGGACACCCTAAGCAGGAAGCTTACCTTTCCAAAAGGCCCTTTGCCTTCATCTCGATGATTCACTAGAAGCCAGTTTCTTCATTGACATTTCTTGCACTTCACCACGACTTCAGGAAACAGTTTCCCTGATGAACCCACAAGGTCTTTTTCTTGAGCCACTTAAGCCAAAAAATCTTCTGTTTAGTATCCTTGCATAAAAAAAAAAAAAGTGTGATGGTTCTCAAGCATTATCCATTAAAGGGACATTTCTTGGTTGTCTTCACTTTTGGAAATTTGTATTTGTTTTCTCCCATTTAGAGAAGAGCCCTTAAGTCCTGGGAATCAGCCAAGGTATAAACATGGTGGGGCATCGCAGCAGCTTGGAGACTCCCTGTCCAATGCCTCAAAGTTCTGTAATTAACAATGATTTGCTGTTCCCAGAGTGAGCCTCTAAGCAACAGCCTTTCCTCACTCTTCATTCCTCTTTCTTTTTCTCTTGCTACTTTTACTGTCTGCTTAGATCACACTCCTCCTAGCCTTGTCTCAAATGAAACACACACACACACACACACACACACACACGCACGCACGTGTCCGCAAAAAATGTGCAAGTCTCTCACATGACTGAAGGGCTGTATATAAGAGGCCCATGGAGTATTTTTTCCCGTGTATGGGATAGGATATGTAGGCGGGGGCTTCGTTGTTTTTTCTTCATTGCCTCTTTAGAAATGTCCAGTTTCCTATAATCCTAAAATAGAAGCACATGCTGTCCTTTCCAGTCTGGTAAAGATGACCTTCCTCTGCCTCAAGACTGTCATACTCTTTCTCTTTTCAATACCAGGCTTTTATTTCAAGCATTTCCCCCAAACATTAAGAAATAAAAACTTGTCTTCAGTAAACAAAAGATCATTCATATGTGGATATAAATGACTGGTAAGTTTGAGTGTCATAACCCCCAACCATCCCCTCCTTTCTTATTTTTTCTTTTAAAATGAAAGATTGATTTTTTCCTAGTGTGTCTCTTTAGAGATACCCTCAAACAGAAAGATAGGTTGGTCCTCTGGATCAAGCAGGGTTGACACTTCTTTAGGAGATATAAATGACGGGGATGGTTCCCTATAGCAGCATCCTCACCTTTTCTGAAAAAATAATATCTTCCTTAAATAGTAAAAGGAAGGAATTGCTATCTTATATATATATAAAAAAAAAAAGAATATTACTTTGCAGTTAACTAGAGACAATAGGAAACGTCCATTTTTCAGGTGGCTTCAAATTTTCAAATTGTGCTGCCATACATGTTTTAATCTGCGAATACTGCATCCCCAAAACATAAGTCAAACCTCCAGACCCTTCTATGTGGAAGCTTGCCTTTGCAGGAGGCTGTTGGCATTTTGGCTCTCTTTTCACAAAACAGTGGGCTTTTTTGCCTACTAACTTCCTGAAGCAACGTGAACTATTAATCTTCTGTTATGTGTCCTAGAACTACACACAAGTATCGTGGCCCTTTTTCTAGTATTTGAAATGTACTGTTGTTTTCCTCTTTTATTTAAACAATAGCCCCTAAGCCAAGGTGAACCCATGTGGATCTTGAAGGCTAAAGATGTATTCACCAACATCTACTTACTATGCAGCACTTAAATAGCAACTTCTTTAAATATTAGATTTTTTAATGTATTTTTGTTTTCTTCTGTTTCATCAATAGCCCATTAAATCATGTGGCCTGCCAAGCAATGTGCTGTGGGTTCTGAAAGCTTGGAGATACACTCACCAACTTTTGCCTTTTATATCTTCTTTATATAATAGTACACCTTACTCCTGGATCAGGACACCCCTGGACAGCCTTTATACCTCTAGGCTTTCTACTTATGAGGCAACTGCCATAGAGGATATAAAAATATCCTCATCAAACTTCTAAATCAATTGCAAGGAGGTATAAACGCCTGAAAGGACTCAATGTAGTAACCAAAGATTTCATTTATTTCCCTCTCTACTTCACTGAGAAGAAGAAATTGGTTTCTTTGAACAAAGCATAGCCTCCCATGGTTTAGCAGTATAAGCATAACATGTATTCATGAGTTTTAGAGATTTCCTTACTGATCACTATATGTTGTCCGGCCATAAATATTTTAGTCCTAGTACCTTGACTCCCCAAATTTGATTTTAGCTAAATAATAAAACAAAAAAGTAATCTTGCATTCCTAGCTCTTTTTATTTTGTTTACCATTAAAAATCAGCATTGTTCCTGTTCTCCCCTTTGCGTGCATCCCATCCACCACTACAGAAATCAATATTCCCAACTGACCTCACAAGCCTCCTTCTGTGAGCCACTTCAATACAAGGTCCAGTGTTAACTGTGTGTGTGCCAAAGAAAACTGTGGTGGATGTCATGTATTATCCTTCTAAGCAAGCACTGGCCTATAAAAATACAATGAGAGTAAAAAAGTAAACCACATGCGTGTTTAAAATTTCCATACACACATTTTAAAAGGTGAACTTATTTTTTAAGATGTATTTTATTTAAATCAATTCATCCAAATATTATTTCAAAAAGGTTAAAAGGTTAAAATAATAAAAGGTTAAAATTTATTAATGAGATCGTTTACCTAATTTGAAATTAAATATGCATTCTGCACTTAAAACACATTGTAATTCAGATGAGCCACATTTCAGGTGCTTATTAGTTACATATCACTATTGGCTTCTGTATTGGAAAGCCCAGCATTAACTGATTCCTATCATTGCTCTCTCTAAATTTTTGTAAAAAATAAAATTCAGATATGATAAAAATCCAGGCTTTTATTTTTTATTTGTCTTTATTGTTGATAGTATTACAGATGTCCCCCATTTCCCCCATTGACCCCCTCCTCCCTGCTCTCACCCCCCTCCCAGGCTATTTTATAAAGTGCAAAACTCAGCAATTTGTTAGTATAGCCACAGTTTATGTACAAATCATCACTATTTAACTTCCGAGCATTTTCATCTGCACAAGAAGAAACCCTTTACCCCCTAGCACTCCCTCCCTCCTCCTTGTTCAAACCCCCAGCTACCAGTAATCTTTCTTTCTCTATTAATGTGCCATTTGGAACATTTTATAGAAATATAATATAACTAGGGGCCCGGTGCACGAAATTCGTGCACTGGGTGTGTGTGGGGAGGGGAGTGTCCCTCAGCCCAGCCTGCCCCCTCTCACATACTGGGAGCCCTCAGGCGTTGACCCCCATCACCCTCCGATCGCCTGATCGGCCCCTTGCCCAGGCCTGACACCTCCACCAGAGGCATAGACCCCCAGACCCCTCTGATTGCTGGCTCTCCCCCTTGCCCAGGCCTGACGCCTCCACCAGAGGTGTCAGGCTTGGACAGGGGACCCCCATCTCCCCCTGATCACTGGCTCTGGCCCCCGCCCAGGCCTGAGGCCTCTGGCCCAGGAATCATGCCTGGGCAGGGGACCCCCATCTCCCTCTGATCGCTTGCTCCACCCCCCGCCCAAGCCTGATGCCTCTGACCCAGGCTTCAGGCCTGGGCAAGGGGACCATCATATCCCCCCAATCCCTAGCTCAGCCCCCCGCCCAGGCCTGATGCCTCGGCCAGAGGAGTTGACCCTCATCACCCTCCTATCACCAATCACCGGATCGGCCCCTTGACCAGGCCTGAGGCCTCCGACAGAGGTGTCAGGCCTGGGCAGGGGACCCCCAGCTCCCCGCAGTTGCAGGCTCCGCCCCGGCCCAGGCCTAACGCCTCTGGCCTAGGCGTCCAGCCCGGGCAGCGGGGACCCGCAGCTGCAGTGGCCCCGCGATCGTGGGCTCCGCTTTAGGCCCAGGCAAGGGACCCCTAGCTCCCGGGACTGCCAGCTTCGACCGTGCCCAGCTCCCATCGCTGGCTCCACCCCTACTTCCTGCTATCACTGGCCAGGGCGGCAAAGGCGCCTGATTCTCCGATCATGGCTGGGGGGCCCCCCAGCTCTTAGCTCCCCCCTGGGTTTCCGATCACTGTCAGTGGCAGGGGGCTTCTTCCTGCTTTCCCTTTCGCCTCCCTGCATTGTGCCTACATATGCAAATTAGCCGCCATCTTGTTGGCAGTTAACTGCCAATCTTAGTTGGCAGTTAACTGCCAATCATAGTTGGCAGTTAACTGCCAATCATAGTTGGCAGTTAATTTGCATATAGCCCTGATTAGCCAATGAAAAGGGTATCGTCGTACGCCAATTACCATTTTTCTCTTTTATTAGATAGGATATGTGGCCTTTTGTGCCTGGCTTCTGTCATTAGCATAGTGTTTTTAAGGTTTATCCATGTTGCAGCTTTTCTCAGAAATTCATTCTTTTTTATGGCTTAATAATATCCCATTGTATGGATATACTACATTTTGTTGTATCCATTTATTAGTTGATAGACATTTAGATTGTTTCCACTCTGGCTATTATGAATAATGCTGCTCTAAATATTTGTGTACAAGATTTTGTGTGGACATATATGTTCATTTGGCTTGTGTATAGACTTAGGAGTAGAATTGCTGGGCCAATATGGTAACTATATGTTTAACATTCTGAGGAACTACCAGACTTGTTTTTCACAGCAGCTAACCATTTTACATTCCAACAGCAATATATAAGGATTCTAGTTCTTCTACATCCTTACCAATACTTGCAATTTTCTTATTATAGTCATCCTAGTGGGTGTAAAGTGGTATCTCATAGTATTTGGGGTTTGCATTTCCTTAATAACTAATGATGTTGAGCATCTTTTTATATACTTGTTGGCCATTTATATGACTTTTTCCAGATTCTTAATTGGGTATTCATTTTGCTATTGACCTATAAGTGTTCTGTTTATTCTGGATAATGCAACTTTAACAAATACATGATTTGCAAATAATGTCCTCCATTCTGTACATTATATTTTCATTTTCTTGATGATGTCCTTTGAAACAAAATATTTTTAATTTTTATAACGTCCCATTCATCTGTTCTTTTTTTCTTTTGACACTTGGGCACTTAGTATCATATGCAAGAAGCCATAGCCTAATTCCAAAGTCATGATAATGTACATTTAGTTCCCTTTTCATTTTGATGATGGTTTCTTTTGCTGTCCAGAAGCTTCTTAGTTTGATGGCGTCACCTTTGTTTATTTTTTCCCTTATTTCTTTTGACCTAGGAGAAGATTTTGCTATGTGAGATGTCTGAGATTTTGCTGCCTAGGTTTTCTTCTAGGAGTTTCATGACTTACATTTAAGTATTTTATCTATTTTGAGTTTATTTGGTATGTATGATGTACGTTGGTGGTCTAGTATAATTTTTTTGCATGTAGCTGTCCAATTTTTACAGCACCAATTATTGATGAGACACCCTTTACTCCATTGTATGCTCTTGCCTCTTTTGTCAAATATTAATTGGCCATAATGGCATGGGTCTATTTCTGGGGTCTCTGTTCTATTCCATTGATCTATATGCCTGTTCTTATGACAGTACCATGCTGTTTTTATTTTAATAGCTTTGTAATATAGTTTGGTATTTGGTATTGTGATCCCTCCAACTTTGTTCTTTTTTCTAAAGATGGCTGTGGCTATTAGAAGTCTTTTTTGGTTCCATACAAGTTTTTGGAACCCACTATATAGGAGAACATAGTTGTCAATGATACATCTGATAAGGGGTTAATTTCCAAAATATATAAAGTACTCATATGACTCAACAAAAGGAAGATAATCCAATTTTTAAAAATGGGCGGAAGACTTGAATAGATTCTTCTTCAAAGAGGACATACAGATGGCCAGGAGACATTGAAAAATGCTCCATGTCACTAATCATCAGAGAGATAAAAATTAAAACAGTAACAAAATACCACCTCACACCTGACAGAGGGCTATCATCAATAAATCAAAAAACAAGTGCTGGTGAGGATGTGGAGAAAAAGGAACCCTTGTACATTGTTAGTGGGAATGCAGACTGTTTCAACCACTATGGAAAACAGTGTGAAATTTCCTCAAAAAATAAAAAATGGAACTGCCATTTGACCCAGTGATCCCGCTTCTAGGAGTATATCCTAAGAAGCCTGAAATACCAATAAGAAAGAACATATGCACCCCTATGTTCATAGAAGCTTTATTTGTAATAGTTAAGATCTGGAAACAGCCCAAGTGTCCATCAGTAAATAAATGGATACAAAAACTGTAGTATGTTTACACCATGGAATACTATGCAGCTGTAAAAAAGAAGCATCTCTTACCCTTTGAGACAGCATGGAGGGACCTGGAGAGTATTATGCTAAGTGAAACAAGCTAGTCAGAGAAAGATAAGTATCACCTGATCTCACTCATATGTGGAACCTAATGAACAAAATAAACTGATGAACAAAATAAGTCCAGAGGCATAGATGCATGCATCTGATTAATGTAATTCAGAGGTGTGGGGCAGGAAAAGATTAACCAAATAACTTACATGAATATATGCATAACCCATGGACACACAATAGTGTGGTGAAGGCCTGAGGAGGGGACAGAAGTGGGGTGGAAGGTGTCAAAGGGGGAAACAAGGGGGGAATCTATAATACTTTCAACAGTAAAGATAAAAAAAATTTAAAGATCCTACTTGGTCGATCCCATTATATCCCAACTCCATTCCACCATCCTAGACAAGGCAAGCAAGAAATTGTCACTGAGCGGCCAATTGCAAGGAAGGGGTTAAAAATGAATGGACTTTATAGTAATACTAGAGGCCCGGTGCACAAAAATTTGTGCACTCAGGGGAAGGGGGGGGTCCCTCAGACTGGCCTGTGCCCTCTCGCAGTCTGGGACCCCTCGGGAGATAACGACCTGCTGGCATAGGCCTGCTCCCGGGTGGCAGAGGGCAGGCCCAATCCCTAGGTGCAGCCCCTGGTTGGGCTCAGAGCAGGGCCGATTGGGGGGTTGGGGCACCGCCCCCTGTCACACTCAAGGCAGGGTCGATGGGGAGGTTGTGGCGCCACCCCCTGTCACGCACAGAGCAGGGCCCATCAGGGGGGTTGGGGCTCCATACCCTGTCATGCACAGAGCAGGGTCAATCAGGGGGTTGGGGAACTCCCCCCTGTCACTCACAGAGTAGGGCCGATAGGGGAGTTGGGGCACCGCCCCCTGTCACACTCAGGGTAGGGCGGATCAGGGGGTTGGGGCGCCACCCTCTATCACCCACAGAGCAGGGCCGATCAGGGGGTTGGGGCACCGCCACTGTCACACTCAGGGCAGGGCCGATGGGGAGGTTATGGCTCTACCCCGTCACACACAGAGCAGGGCCCGTGGGGGGGAGGGGGAGTTGGGGCGCCGCCCTCTAATACCCACAGAGCAGGGCCGATCAGGTGGTTGGGGTGCCGCCACTCTCATACTCAGGGCAGGGCCAATGGGGAGGTTATGTCTCCACCCTGTCACACACAGAGCAGGGCCTGTAGGGGGCAGGGGGGTTGGGGCGCTGCCCCCTGTCACACTGATCCCGGTGCCGAGAGGCCTCGCGGCTCCGCTGATCCCGGTGCTGGGAGGCATATTACCCTTTTACTATATAGAATAGAGGCCTGGTGCATGGGTGGGGCTGGCTGGTTTGCCCTGAAGGGTGTCCTGGATCAGGGTGGGGGTCCCCACTGGGGTGCCTGGCCAGCCTGGATGAGGGGATGATGGCTGTTTGCAGCTGGTCACACACCCTTCAGGGTGGGGGTCCCCACTGGGGTGCCTGGCCAGTCTGGCTGAGGGGCTGAGGGCTGTTTTCAGGCTGGGACTGAAGCTCCCAACTGCTCCTTTTTTTCTCTCTCTTTTTTTTTTTATTCTGGGCCAGCTTTAGCTCTGAGGCCTCGGCTGCTGAAAACAGGTTTCTGGCCTTCGTTTACCGTCTGTATTTGATACAATGTTGCGGTCCAGCTGGCTGAAGCTCCGCTGAGTAAAGCAGGTTTCTGGGTTTTTTTTAGCTTCTATATTCGCAACATAGTTGCTTAGAGTTGCAGCTGAGAGGCCGGCAAGTCAGGCGGGGAACGTCGGAGTTCTCTGTCACTGAAGCAAGCAAGCCTCCCTGTTCACATCAGCTGCCTGGCTGCCAGCCACCATCTTGGCTGCCAGTTAATTTGCATATCTCGGCCCTACTCTGTGAGTGACAGGGGGATTAGCCAATGGGAAGGGTAGCAGTCGTACACCAATTACCATGTTTCTCTTTTATTAGTGTAGATAAAGAAGAGAAGTGGGTATCTAAAAGTAATAAAACTTCATATGAGATTCTAAAGTTGACTGCAAAATTCCTTCAGATTTATGGATGAGATTTGATGTTTGTCTCCCTTCTCTTATAAGATCATGTGAATATAAACATTTTTTCAGGATAACATCAATTTCTCAGCTCCTTACACTGCCCCTGTTTAAGAGGAACCTAAGGGGAACTGGTACAGAAAGCCAATTAATCAGCAAACATCAATGGTGTCAGATGTGACAAGAGGAATACTGGGAAACTTAAAGGAGCATAAAAAAAAAAAGATTTGACGAAGGAACACTTTTACCAATTCTATGAGAAAAAGACCAATAAATCTATATACTTTTTTAACATCACTATTTTTTCTAGTATTACCTTAAGCTGATTGTAGACAGAAAATACCCAGAAACGGAAGGAAAAAGATCTGAACTGCTCATTTTCTAAGTGGGTGGTAACTTCAGCTCCACAGTTCTGAAATTTAGCAGAAATAATATTATTGAGAAATCTGAAATCTGCCACACAACTGATAAAAAGGAGTTTCCAATTAAAGGGTTTTTACACTCAAGAATTTTTCATTGACATTATCACTGCATAACAAAAACTCATATGTGACTATTTTTATGGCTTGGCTGATGATATACAGATATGGAATCTATTTTTTCAAAGCATAAATTGGTACAGATGGCTTATCAAAATTTTCTTTCTGATTTTCTAATATATTATGATCATTCTTACAAATGAATAAAAATTAAACTACATTTAGTTGTGCGTTTACATTTTAAAAATTTAAATTAGTTAATTAAAAAAAAAACCTGATACTGTTCAGGAAATACCTGCATGCATTATTTGACTTATTTGGACAATTAATATGTTGGTAACTATGTCAGCTACACTTCTATTAGAATCCAAGAGTTTTTCAATCCTTTGCCCTTCCATATTACCTGCTCGGCCACCATACCCAAACACCTGATGGTGTTTTTTTTGGTTTTTGTTTTGTATCTGCTGAATTCTACAATGAAAAGTTGGCTCTACTACCAATGTATGCCATTTAATCTCAGTTCAGCCTTAAATACTGATGAGTAATTCTTTTTTATTCCTATATTAATGCCCCTCAAGCATGAATATAAAATAGTTTTACTTTTTATACGCTCTCAAATTCAAAGAAAAAAATCAAGTAAGGAAACAGAACAATTTTTTTTAAAGAAGTATACTTCAATATCCCTGAAACAGGATTTAGAGCTGCATATTTAAAAAGGAAATTAACCCAGCCAAAACAACTAATACAGTATTTTTAAAAATACTTTTTTTTTTTTAAAGAAACTCTTTTATTGAAGTGGGAGATGGACACACACTGAGACTTTTTCGATGGGGTGTCGGGGCTCAGGGGGGCCCCGGCTGGGGACAGAAGAGCAGATGGGCGGCGAAGAGGCTGGTGCCCTGACGCTGGGGCCTCGCATACTTGAGGAAGATGGCAGCACGGCCAGGTGCGGGGCCTCGGAGCACCACGCGGGCCATGCATGGCTCCAGCGGATCCAACTCTGCGGGGCTGTAAAGTGCCGGCTCCAACCGAGAGCCCATCAATTTACTTTTTATCATAAATTGATACCACCAGATGTTGGTATAGTCTAATAAAATTACTGAACTTTAAGGAAAAAATTAGTGAAAAGACCCAAATCTCTCATAAAAAAGAGAAAACCAGATTATTATCAGACTTTGACAACAAATCATTCTGCTAGCAAAAAATGAAATAGCATGTTTAATATACTCAGGGAAAGAAAATGTGAGCCAAATATTTTTGTCTCCAGTCTTATTTTCAAATAAAAGGGCCAGAAATTTATCAACATGTGAGAACTCAGGGGATATCATTCCCACAATTCCCTCCTTATTTTAGAGAATGAGTTTCTAACAACCAAAATATTTGCAGTCATCATCAACTAATGGCATTGATCATTAATGACAGCTAACATCACATAAAACAGAGGCAACCAAACATCATGTGCCTCCTATGAAGCCAAAAGGAGAAAAAAAAACTGAGCCAGCTTGCAATATCAACTATCAATCTACAGGAAATTCAGGACAGAGCAACATATTAAATTACAACACAGGAAGTCATCAAGAAAAATCAAGACTGTAGGAAATTCTGGAGGACAAAAGATACCATTTATTGAACAAATACACAAAAAAAGAATAGTCTCTAGATTAAAGAGATCTTGGGGAGGGGAAAGCATAACTAAATAACCTATGAACACTTGGATGATAAACTTATAAATAAAATAAAAAAGTCATTACCATGAATGCCAGGACTGTGATTACTTTTGAAGAGAGAGAAGCAGTTGTGATTAGGATGAGTGGATGACAAAATTTATTTTTTTAACCTAGGTAGTGGTTGGCTATAAGGCTGTTTGCTTTATAGAAACTAACCTATACATTTGTTTTATAGGGTTTCCTATATCTCTTCAATTTTATGATAAAAAGTACTTTTAAACATACTATGTGCTGGCACCCCATGCTTCAGAAACGAAGAATACAATATTGAAATGAAGAATACACTAGAAGGAATAAACAGTAGGTTAGATAAAGCAGATTATCAAATCAGTGATTTGGAAGACAAGGTTGCTGAAAACACCCAATCAGAGCAGAAAAAAAAAATGTTTTAATGAGGATTGCTTAAGGGACCCTTGTGACAACATGAAATGTAACAACATTGCATCATAGAAGTACCAGATGAAGGAGAGCAAGGAACTGAGAAACTATTTTTTAATAATGACTGAAAACTTCCCTAACCAGGTGAAAGAAAAAGACATACAATCTAGAAAATGTAGAGAGTTCCAAACAAGATGAACCGAAAGAGGCCCATACCAAGACACATCATAATTTACTAAATAGCAAGTGTTAAAGAAATAAAGAGTATCTTAAAAGCAGCAAGAGAAAGGCAGTTAGTTATCTACAAAGGAGGTCTCATAAGATTGTCAGGTGATTTCTCAACAGAAACATTATAGGCCAGAGGGATTGGCATGAAATATTCAAAGTGATGAAAATGAAGGAACTAAAGCCAAGATTGCTTTGCCCAGCAAGGCTATAATTTAAAATTGATGGAGAAATAAAGAGTTTTCCAGACAAGAAAAGACTAAAGGAGTTCATTGCTACCAAGCCATTATTAAAACAAATGTTAAAGGATCACCTTTAAAAAGAAAAAAGAAAAAAAGAGGGGCATAGTTATAAAGAATAAAATGGAAATAAATATGTTCATATCAATAATAACTTTAAATGTAAATGGCTTAACTGCTACAATCAAAATATATGCTGTAGCTGCATGGATAAGAAAACAAGAGCTGTATGTATGTGGTCTACAAGAGAACCACTCCTGAACAAAAGACTAAAAGTAAAGGAATGAAAAAAGATATTTTGGGAAAATAGAAATGAATAAAAAAATGGGTAGCAATATACATAACTGACAAAATAGACTTTAAAACAAAAGTTATGATGAGAAACAAAGAAGGACATCACATAATGATAAAGGAATCTAGTCAACAAGCAAATATAACCCTTGTAAATATTTATGCACCTAATATAGGAGCACCTAAATATATAAAGAAAATTTTGGTGAACATAAAGGGAGACGTCAGGAATAGTACAATCATAGTAGGGGATTTTAACACCTCATTGACATCAATGCATAGATCTTCCAGACAGAAAATCAAAAGGGAAATGATGGCTTTAAATGACACACTAAATCAAGTGGATTTAATTGATAACTTTAGAGCACTTCACCCCAAACCAACAGACTATAAATACTTTTCAAGTGCACTTCATACATTTTCTAAGGTAGACCACATGTTGGGACACAAAACAAGTCTCAGTAAATTTAAGAAGATTGAAATCATATCAAGTATTTTCTCTAACCATATAGGTATGAAACTAGAAATCAATCAGAAGAAAAAAACTGAAAAACATTCAAAGACATGGAAGTAAATGATATATAAATAAACAATAAATGGATTAGCAATGAGTAAAGGAAGAAATCAAGAGATACCTTGAAACAATGATGATTCAAACATAACAACCCAAAACCTATAGCACACAGGGAAAGCAGTCTTAAGAGAAAAATTTATAGCATTACAGGCCTACATCAAGAAAAAAGAAAAATATCAAATAAACAATCCAACTTCACACTTAAAGGAACTAGAAAAGGTACAACAAACAAAGTCCAAAGTAAGTAGAATAAAGAAAGTGATAAAGATCAGAGCAGAAATAAATGTAATCAAGTCTAAAGAAACAATACAAAAGATCAGTGGAATCAAGAGCTTGGTATGTGGAAATAAATAAGAATGATAAAACTTGAAGCTGACTTATCAAGAAAAAAAGAGAGAGGGCCCAAATAAATAAGATCAAAAATCAAAGAGGAGAAATAACATTGATACCTCAGAAATACAAAGTACTATCAGAAAATATTACACAAACAACTATATGCTATTAAGTTGCACAATCTGGAAGAAATTGATAAATCCCCACAAACAAACAATCTCCCAAAATTGAATAAAAGAGAAACAGAAAATCTGAACAGACCGATTATAACTAATGAAATTGAAGCAGAGGTCAATGGGGAGGGGGGAAGAAGGACACATGTAATACTTTCAACAATAAAGATTTTTTTAAAAGAAATTGAAGCAATAAGCAAACCACTACCAACAAACAAATGTCCTGTACTGGATGGCTTCACAGGGAAATTTTATCAAACATTCAAAGAAGAACTGACACCTAGCCCTTTCACACTATTCCAGGAAATTCAAGAGGAGGGAAAACTCTCAAGCTCCTCTTATAAGGCCAAAATTATCTTAAATACAAGACACTACAAAGAAAGAAAATTATAGAACAATAACCCCAATGAACATAGATGAAAAAATTATCAAAAAATATTAGATAACTGAATCAAGCAATACATTAAAAAATCATATACCATGATTAAGTGAGATTTATTACTGGATGCAAGGTTGGTGCAAATATCTTCAAATCAATTAGTGTGATGCACCACATAAACAAATGAAGGGTAAAAATCATATAAACACATCAGTAGATGCGGAAAAAACTTTTGACAAAATCCAGCAACCATTGATGAATAAAAAACCTGTGAGGGGAGAAACCAAGATGGCAGCATAGGTAAACACCTGAAATTGCTGCCTCAAACAATCACTTTAAAACTACAACTGAAAGACAAAACGGACATCATCCAGAACCACAGGAAGGCTGGCTGAGTGGAAATTCTACAACTAGAAAGAAAGAGAAAAGCACACTGAGACTCAGAGGAGGTGCGGAAGTAAAGTGCAGAGGTATGGAGGTGCACGTGGAAAGGGCAGGCAACTGAGCATGCAGTTGTCTTTTTCAATCAGGAGGGAGACAAAAGCTCCCGACTGCTCTGAACTCCAGTACTGGGCAAGTCTCTGGGGACCTAGACTCATATGGGGAGAAACTGGACTTTCTGGCATTGGGTGAAACTCGAGGGCAGCTTTCTCTCAGAGGCGCTTGCAGCAATTACCATGGGACACTGAGACCCAGGGCCTCTAGGGCAGGGCTGAGGATCAGCCATAGCTGTTTGCTCCACCCTGTTGATTCCCTGAGACCCCGCCCCACCCAAGCTGTGTGCAGAGGTTTTTGCATATGAATGGCCTGGCCCTTTGCAATCTAAAATTACCTAACAAACTGCAGCTGGGTCAGAAAGACCCAGAACATCTAAAAGAAGGACCAAGGCCCCACAGCAGCATGCATTGCTTCACAGCTGGGCCTTATGTGGGCACCTCCAAAACCCAAACAAAGAAGAGGACTCTGCAGATCTCTTCATAGCTCCTGCTGGGTAGCCTCAGGCAGAGGCTAAATTAGCACCTCCTTAGAGATCTAAGAGCCAGTGTACCCAGTGGTCAGAGTGGGACCATCCAGATTATAACTCCTCAGATCCATAAGGGACACACTCAGGAGGCAGACTCAGTGAGCACCAAAGCCCCAATGAAGCAAGTCTTGCCCCGGAAGGGTGTCTCCAGCACAGAAGTTCTCTCAAAGTAGACACAGCTGATTCTCACATCCAGTTGGCCTGGAGGTCAATTCCTCCCAGTGATACCTACAACAATCAAGGCTTAACTACAACAAGACTGTACACACAGCACAAAAAGGGGTGCACCAAGACTGTCCATCGCAGGTAATTGGGGAGGCAGAGCTGCTGAGCCCTATAGGACACCTAGCAACAAGGCCACTCTATCAACACAGGGAAGCAGTCAAAATGCGGAGACAAAGAAACATGTCAGAAATGAAAGAAATGGAGGAAAACAAACTACTGGATATAGAGTTCAAAACCACCGTTATAAGGTTACTCAAGAATATTCTAGAAACCTCCAAGAAATGTAGTGAGACCCTCAGGGATATGAAAAAGAACCAATAATAAATTAAGCATACACTTACTGAAATAATAATATACAGAGATCCAACAGCAGACTAGAGGATTGTAAGAATCAAGTCAAAAATTTGAAATACGAAGAAGCAAAAAACACCCAACCAGAAAAACAAAAAGAAAAAAGAATAAAAAATATGAAGATAGTGTAAGGAGCCTCTGGGACAACTTCAAGCATACCAACATCCGAATTATGGGGGTGCCAGAAGAAGAGAGAGAGCAAGATATTGAAAACCTATTTGAAGAAATAATGACAGAAAACTTCCCCTACCTGGTGAAAGAAATAGACTTACAAGTCCAGGAAGCACAGAGAACCCCAAACAAAAGGAATCCAAAGAGGACCACACCAAGACACATCATAATTAAAATGCCAAGAGCAAAAGACAAAGAGAAAATCTTAAAAGCAGCAAGAGTAAAACAGTTATCTACAAGGGAGTACTCATATGATTGTCAGCTGATTTTTTAACAGAAACTATGCAGGCCAGAAGGGAGTGGAAAGAAATATTCAAAGTGATGAATAGCAAGAACCTACAACCAAGATTACTTTACCCAACAAAGCTATCATTCAGAATTGAAGGTCAGATAAAGAGCTTCACAGATAAGAAAAAGTTAAAGGAGTTCATCACCACCAAACCAGTATTATATGAAATGCTGGAAGGTATTCTTTAAGAAGAGGAAGAAGAAGAAAAAGGTAAAGATAAAAATTATGAACAACAAGTACATATCTATCAACAAGTGATTCTAAAAATCAAGTGAATAAAAAATCTGATGAACAGAATAAACTGGTGAATATAATAGAATAAGGGGCATAGAAAGGGAGTGGACTGACAATTCTTGGGAGAAAAGGGGTGTGTGGGTGTGGGAAGAGTCTGAACAAAAATCGTACACCTATGGATGAGGACAGTGGGGAGGGTAAGGGCAGAGGGTGGGGTGGGAACCGGGTGGAGGGGAGCTATGGGGGGAAAAAAGAGGAACAACTGTACTAATCTGAACCATAAAGATTTAATTTTAAAAAAAAAAACAACAACAATAAAAAACCTGTCAGGTCCAGGCAGGTGTTGCTCAATGGTCAGAGTACTGACCCGTGCACCAAAGGGTCACCGGTTCAATATCTGGTCAAGGGCACATACCTGGCTTGCAGGTTCAATCCCAGACCCTGGTTCTGGTGCATGACAGAGGCAACCAATCTATGTGTCTCTCTCACATTGATCTCTCTCTCTCTCTCTCTCTCTCTCTCTCTCTCTCTCTCTTTCTCTCTCTCTTTCGGACCTTGAAGCCCTGGCTGCCTTGGCCTTCACAGCCTGGACTTCATCCGGAATGTTCTCTGGACGGTTGTTCTGCTGTTCGGTCTAATTAGCATATTAGGTATTTATTACATAGGATATATATAGATATATATATAATATATATTATATATATAAAATATTTGACAAAGGAGGCAAGGACTATATATATATACTATATATATATATATATATATATATATATATATATATATATATATATATATATATACACAGTATATATAGCTCACGTTCAAAGGCTGTTAAATCACGTTGTTTACCCATATCTTCAGAAAAAAAATCACTTCTACTGTCGTGGTAAACAACCTGCTTCCCTATTTATAAAGGTCTGGCCCTGTAGCAACTTCAGCACGAAATTATAGCTAATTTGCCTACAAATGTCAGGTAGTCATAATAATCTGGCCACTCAGTGTATATGTATTCCCCCTCCCTTCCACTCTCTCTAAAAATCAATGGAAAAAATATCCCTGAGTGAATATTAACAAAGAAAAGACTTTCAGGAAAAAGGGGAATAGAGGGAACATATCACAACATAATAAAGACCATATATGACAAACCCACTACTAACATCATACTCAATGAACAAAAACTAAAAGTGTTTCCTATAAGATCAGGAACAAGACAGAAATGTTCACTTTCACCAGTCTTATTCAACATAGTATGGGAAATCTTAGCCACAGTAATCAGACAAAAAGAAGAAATAAAATGAATCCAAGTTGGAAAAAAAGAAGTAAAACTGTCATTATTTTCAGATGACATGATATATATATATAAAGAAACCTAAATATTCCACCATAAAACTATAAACTGAAAAATAAATTCAGTAAAGTTGCAGGATACAAAATAAATCTCCAGAAATCAGTAGCATTTTTATACTATAATGAACTATCAGAAATGGAAACTAATAAAACAATCCTATTTACCATTGCATCAAAAAATAAAATAAATTACCTAGGAATACATTTAACCAAAGAGGCGAAAGACCTGCACTCAGAAAATTATAAAACACTGAATAAAGAAATTGAAGACGACACAAATAAATGGAAGTATATACCATGCTCACGGATAGGAAGAATTAACATTGTTGAAGGTCCATATTACCCAAAGCAACCCATAAATCCAAAGCAATTCCTATCAAAATGCTAATGACATATTTCACACTACTAGAAAAAAAATAATCCAAAAATGTATATGGAACCACAAAAGACCCTGAATAGCCACAGCAATGTTGAAAAAGATAAAGTTGGAGAAATCCTACTACCTGATATCAAATTCTATTACAAGGCCATAGCAATAAAAACAGCATGGTACTGGCATAAAAACAGACATATAAGTCAATGCATCAGAATATAAAACCCAGAAATAAACCCATGCCTGTATGGTCAATTAATATTTGACAAAGGAGGCAAGGACATGAAATGGGGTAAAAACAGTATATTTAACAAATGGTGCTTGAAAAATTGAACAGATATGTGCAAAAATATGAAACTGGACCACCAACTCACATCATATACAAGAATAAACTCAAAATAGATCAACAACTTAAATGTTTGACTCGATACCATAAAAATCCTAGAAGAAAACATAGGCAATAAAATCTCTGATGTTTTTCTTAGTGATATTTTTTTCTGATATATCTCATTGGACAAGGGAAACAAAAGAAAAAAATAAACAAATGAGACTACAGAAAAGCAAAAAGCTTTTGTACAACAAAGAAAACCATCAACAAAATGGAAAAACAACCCACTGAATGGGAGAACACATTTGCCAATGATACATCTGATAAGGGGTTAAAGTCCAACATTTATAAAGAACTCATACAACCAAAGACCAATAAAACAAAGAATCTGATTTAAAAATGGACAAAGGCCAGCCAGTTTTGCTCAGTGGATAGAGCATCAGCCTGTGAACTGAAGGGTCCTGGATTTGATTCCGGTCAAGGGCACATGCCCGGGTTGTGGGCTGGATCCCCAGTGGAGGACGTGAAGGAGGCAGCTGATCAATTATTCTCTCTCATCATTATTGTTTCTATCTCTCTCCCTTCCTCTCTGAAATAAATAAAAATATTATAAAATGGGCAAAGGACCCAAATAGACTCTTCTCCAAAGAGGACATACAGATGGCCAATAGACACATGGAAGGATGCTCAGTGTCACTACTCAGCAGAGAAATGCAAATTAAAGCCACAATGAGAAATCACCTCACACCTTCAGAATGGCTACCATCAATAAATCAATAAACAACAAGTCTTGGTGAGGATGTGGAGAAAAGGAAACCCTGTGTACTGATGGTGGGGATACAGATTGATGCAGCACTATTGAAAAGAGTATGGAGGTTCCTCAAAAAATTAGAAATAGAACTATCTTATGACCCAGCAATTCCACTTCTGGGTATATATCCAAAGGAACCCAAAAAAACAGAATCAAAAGGATATATGCACCGCCATGTTCATTACAGCATTATTTACAATGGCAAAGCTATGTAAGCAACCCAGGTGCCCATCAGTGGATGATTGGGATATATACATAAATGGAATTTTACTTGGCCTTTAAAAAATACGAAATCTTACCATTTGTAATAGCATGGAAGGACCTAGAGAGTATTATGCTAAGTGAAATAGGTCAGTCAGAGAAAGTCAAATAATACATGATTTTGTTTATATGTGGATGTAAAAAACAATATAAATGAACAAACAAAACAGAAACAGTCTATAGATAAGAGAACAGATTGATGGTTGCCAGAGGGGAGGGGAGTTGGGGACTGGGTGGGAAAGGTGAAGGAATTGATAAGTACAGATTGGTAGGTACAAAATAGTCATGGGGGTGTAAAGTACAGCGTAGGAAATATAGTCAATAATATTATAATAACTATGTATGGTGCCAGTTGGGCACTGGAAATATCAGGGGGAATCACTCTGTAAAGTATATGATTTTATCACCACTATGCTGTATACCTGAAACTGATACAAAATAATATTGAATGTAAACTATAATTGAAAACAATTTTAAAAAATAAAAAGAGGAAAAACACTATATGTTGTTTCATATATGTTATCTTTTCATTTGATAGCAGTGGGGTACTAATATCCCATCCAAAATACACATAATTTTATATAGTTAGGCAGGTCTGGAATAGTCTAGTTTCTTAGGAAATAAAGAACAGCTCAGGGTTTATTCAGAATCCTGGTACAAAAAAGGGGGGGAGAAAGAAAGAGAATGAAAGAGAGGGGGAGGGGAAGAGGGGGAGTGAGAGAAGAAAGACATCATAAAACACATTCCTATCCTCTTGTACATGAAAAATCTCCTCTGTTCCATTATTTGTATTATAAATGGTGTTTCCTTATGCTTTCAACAAAAGAAGCAGCAGAGAATAGTTTCAAAAACAGCATGCACAGACAGCCAGTTAATACTATTGCCTACAGAAAACCAAAGCCAACAAAAGCTACCTAGAAAATTCCCTAAAACCTTGCTAGAGTTGAAATTTCCCACTTTATAGTTGTACTTATACTGCTAGTTAACACCAGTGCCAAGACCAACAAAATCAACAACTCCGTCCAGAAATTTTATATCTTACTAAACTCTTAGGTATTCAATGTAATATATGTACTTTAGAGTTCAATCCATATGGATAATGGCAGGAGAATTTATCTGAATGCAAGATTTGGGCTAGCCCATTTATGCTCTAAATCAAATCACTTAAAATGTTGAACCTGTCTCCTCAAAATTTTTTGAATCTCTATAGATCTCTTTTTACCAAATAGATTTTGAGTAGCACTGTCTTTCTATGGAGTTAGAAGATATGGTAAAGCTTAAAATATTTTCACAAGTTAACTATAGTTTAAAATTCTTTAAGAGAAATAAGATACATTAGCACTTTAAGAAATATTTTACACTGGTATTCCAAGAAGCTACTATTCCTGAGTTTGTTTTTTCTAGCCTAGTTTTGGAAACATGAGATACTGTTCTGTAAAGGGCTAGAGAAGTGTTTGACTTGCTATATAACAAAATACTCAATTAAGAAGTGTAGGGGTGTTAAGAATTCTGTTTCAGATAAATTTCAGGGACAGATTTTTACTCTGATTTTAATCTCTAAAAAAAATAATGTTTACACTTAAAATATAATCAGTATTGTCATTTCTAGAAAAGCATTGAATGAAAAAAATGCTCCCTAATAGGAAAATAAATTTCTGGATTGAAAAATGTTTATTAACTATTCGTTGGCATTATTAGTGTTCCAATCCCTCTGGCACCATGAGAAAAACCTAGAATATGCTATAACTGAACGCACTCTGAATAGTCTCCTTTAATGCATTGCAACTGCCATCTCATGGGAACTTAGTGTTCAGAACAATGAAACACAGTTCCTAATCCCACCCCCACCCCCCCACATACAAATACTTCCTAAAATCATTATAATGAATTTAACTTACTTTTTGGTGTCTTACCCATCTAGAGAAAAGCTTTGGTTTTCAATTCAGATTCTGATGCTTCTATTGCTGCTTTGAACTAGGAATGGTGTAGAAAGTCCCACAGCCCACTGGCACTTCTCTCAACAGTTCTTCAGTCCAGTCTTTAAGATATCTGCCTCTATGTTGCTAACCTTGCAGATCATGGTTGGCTAGCCACTATCTGCACACAATTCTATCCACTTGAAGACCTGATCAATGATTCCTGGCTACCTAGAATGTTCTGCCCTCTCCTAGTTATCACATCCCTTTCCACTGTAAAATTTCTGGCTGCTCGTCCACAATTAGTATTCCCTGGCTGTGCAGTTACCCACTTTCCTTTTCACTAAGAAAGCAGATTTTTTTTTCTATTGAAGTTGGAATTTCCTATCCATTAACAGATTTCTCATCCGCTACCATTGTAGCTGGAGTTTCCTGCCCCCTTTAGCTGTCCACTTTCTTTTCCACTGTGGCCTACTGCCTATTATACAACAAGACTACTACTTTGTCTATTATGACTTGCCTTTACCAAACCCAGTATTCTCATATGAGGAGACTCTCTCTTTCGTCTACCTATTTTTTAATCACCAAGATGGCATTTTGGGACTAAAACCAATGCCAGCAACATCCACATTGTCTTTTCAATAAACGAGTGGTACATAATGCAGCTTCTCTGGCCATGTATTTGGTGGTGACTTTTGTCCCTCTCTTTTTTCAAGTATAATGAATAAATGCTTATTCACATAAGCATTTACTTATGTGAATCAAACAACACTAATAACTATTCCAGAAATAAATGCCACTGCAATTAATTTGGGATGATACTTTCTCCCCTCTTTCTTCAAATCAGCATTTACATACATTTTTCAGACCCCATTACTACCTAGGATCCTCTGTCACTGGAATTAATTTTAGTATTAGCATTTGTCTCCCTCATCTTTCAGATAAGAATTTACTTGCAAATATTATGCAATACACATAACTAGCCTAGAAACAAACATCACTTCATGTATTTTGGGAGTGGTTTTTTTTTCCTTCTTCCTCTTAAGAGAGGGGGTTATTTATATGGATTAGACTCCATGACTAATCCATTCAGAATCCAATATCAGTTTGATTAATTTTGGTGGTAACAGTTTGCTCCTCCTCTTTCAATAAGCACTCACTTCTATGGATCAGACAACTAGTAGATTAAAAAAAATATTGCTAGATGCAATTTTGGCAATTACTTCCCTCTCTCTCTCTCTCTCTCTCTCTCTCTCTCTCTCTCTCTCTCTCTCTCTCTTTTGCAATTACTTCTTAAACCCCTCTTCCCTCAGATAAGCATTTAAGTATATTTGCCAGAACCCAGAGCTATCTCATCCAGCCTCAAAGTTCACTGGTATTAATTTCCGTGTTCACCTAGAGCCTAAGTTTTCCCCTGGGCTTTGGGGTTTTGTCAGTTTCTTTGCCAGGTCTCAACCTTGTGTTACCTATTTTCTAATACCATTCTTGTTCTTTCCACTCTACTTAGCACTCTATTTCTCTTCCCCACAACAATACAATATTCTTCAACTTTGCATCTATGAATTTGTTGAGTATCTGGTTTAAGAAGTGTCTGTAGCCAAAACCGGTTTGGCTCAGTGGATAGAGCGTCAGCCTGCGGACTAAAGGGTCCCAAGTTCGATTCTGGTCAAGGGCATGTACCTTGGTTGAGGGCATATCCCCAGTAGGGGATGTGCAGGAGGCAGCTGATTGATGTTTCTCGCTCATCGATCTTTCTGACTCTCTATCTCTCTCCCTTCCTCTCTGTAAAAAATCAATAAAATATATTTTTAAAAAAAGAAGAGTCTGTAGTTGACACACTCTAGCATTGGGATTGGATGTAAAGAGTCCATATTTTAAAATATAAAGAGAGAAAGGAGAAGCATAAGGGGAGCAAGATAGTACAAATAAATTGGTCCCATAATGTTGATTACAATCAGAAAGAGCTGAAGAATGCTTGCTTTAATATAGGAAAGAAAATCCATATAATAAAAGGAGTTGGTTTGCTGTCTGTTTAGAACCTTGAGAATCACAATCATATATGATAATCAGTCTCCCTATCTAGAAACAGCCTCTCTGATAGGTTCTGCCTTTTATTACATAGCTCTTTTCCAAAAAATTCCGTCCTCAGTTTTCCACCTTCAGAGAAATACCCAGGGGGAGGGGACTTAGTTTTGCTATCCTTCAACCAAACATCTGCTTCTTTCAGAATGTTCTATCCTTATGCTTTGGCCCTTGCAGAAATGCCTGGAGAGGGCAGTTCTACTACGTTTTCCTTCCATCAATCACAGTCTGTGCCTGTTCTTGATATTTTTCTCAACTAACCCTCACAAGCACTCTGGCTCAGGCTTCTCCTTGTGCCATAAGCCGAGCCATCTGGCCTCTCCTTCAGAGCCCTGGGCCTAGACAAAGCCCTGGGGGAAACCTGCTCAGGGACTGTAGTTATAGCAAGAGACAGCTGGATTTAGAGCAAGGGGCTTCTTGGATACTGCCTGTCCTACACCCAGCAGGCAACCTTCGCCTCAGGATAAAATGTGGCTAGACATGTATGTTCTCTGGAATGGGTCATAAACACAGCTCCTCAGGCATTGGGGGGGTGGGGGTGAGCTTCTGAGAAGAAGTATGCCTGAGGCCTGAGCTCTAGCAACTTTCTTCTGGTTTCTGTCATGCCTCCATCAGTCTAGCTTAAGAGCTCTTTCCATTCATGCAGATCATGCAATAGTTTGCCAGATTAGCACTCTAATGAAATGTATAAATAATGATGAATTGTTTTATTTTTCTAGCAAAATAGCCCCATTCCCAGTGTATGCAGTGATGGTATTTTCATGAACCACAAAGTAGGGCACATTTTCTGGCATTAGGATTTAAAGCCAGACAGAGATCTTGGAATTAAGGCTACCTTGAGAGATCCAGGGTTTTGGATTTCCAGGGAGTATGTTTAGGGTAGTTTTTTTGGAAGCATTTTAAGTCTAGTCACTAAAATGAACATAACTCAGTTAGCTGAACTTTATGAAGTGCTCATGTGGTCAGTGCTGTGCACTATCAGATTAGATATTCTATCATCCACAAGAGAATGACAGAAATTGTTCCAGCTCTAATATGTTGTAAGACAATTCCTTTTGCAATTGCATCCAAAATAATAAAATACTTAGGAATAAAATTAACGAAGAACATGAAAGACCTATACACTGAAAATTACAAATCATTAATAAAAGATATTGAAAAAGACAGAAAAACATGGGAAAATACCCCGTGCTCATGGATTAGAAAGATCAACATAGTTAAAATGGCCATATTACCCAAAGCAATATACAGATTTAATGCAATACCCATCAAAATCCCACTGTGGTTTTTTAAAGAAACAGAACAAGCAATCATCAGATTTGTATGGAACTACAAAAGACCCCAAATAGCCAATGCAATCCTGAGAAAAAAAGAATAAAGCTGGAGGCATCATGCTGCCTAATTTCAAATTATACTACAGAACTACGATAATCAAAACAGCATGGTATTGGCAGAGAAACAGGCACACAGATCAATGGAGAAAAATAGAGAGCCCAGCTATAAAACCACATGTATATGGACAGATTATTTTCGACAAAAGAGCTAGAAACACACAATGAAGTAAGGATAGTCTCTTCAGTAAATGGTGCTGGGAAAACTGGAAAACCACATGCAAACGAGTGAAACTGGATTACAGTTTGTCCCCATGTACAAAAATTAATTCAAAATGGATCAAAGACCTACATATAAGACCTGAAACAATAAGTTACCCAGAAGAAAATATAGGTACCAAACTTACAGATCTTGGTTGTAGAGAACATTTTATGAATGTGACCCCCCAAGGCAAGGAAAGTAAAGCAAAAATAAATGAATGGGACTATATCAAATTTAAAAGCTTCTGCACAGTAAAAGAAACTGAAAACAAAACAAAGAGGCAGCCAACCAGATGGGAGGTGATATTTGCAAACAGTAGCTCTGACAACAATTTAATTTCCAAAATATATACAGAAGTCATGAAACTCAACACCAAACAAACAATCTAATCATAAAGTGTAAAATGTGAGAAGACCTGCAGATACACCTCTCTCAAGAAGACATCTGAAGAGCCAATAGATATGTTCAACCTCACTGGCAATTAAGGAAATGCAAACCAAAACTACAATGAGATACCACCTCACACCTGTTAGAGTGGCCATTATCAACAACACAAGCAATAACAAGTGTGGGAGAGGTTGTGGGAAAAAGGGAACACTCCTTCTCTGCTGGTAGGGATGTAGACTGGTACAACCACCATGGAAAGCAGTCTAGTGATTCCTCAAAAAATTAAGAATAGACCTACCAGGGGGAAGAGAAAAAATGGTGGCCGAATAGGCAGATGTGTCCTGAGCCTTATCCCAGAGCAGATAGAAGGAGCATCTAAATTGAATAACATCCACTCAGAATTGGCAAAGTAGACACAGCTGGTGAGTCAGTTCACAGCAGGGAAGGGCAGAGGACACTTAAGAATTGTAGGATCGGACATCTTGGCTGGAGAGAGTCGTGAGACCACCGAGCCGAGAGGGTAAGAAGGAAGTTGCATGGCACCAAGTCTGCATACCTTGGAGACAAGTGTAACATCTGACTGTGGAAAGGAATTCAACAGGGCTGCAGGCAGCAGGGGATTCTAGATCTAAGTCCACAGCCACAAGAGGCTGAGTCCAGAGGGGCAGCCTAAAGAACTGCACGAGCTGTGTGGTGCTGCGGGGAGAGAAACTAGCAGTCATGCATTTGTTTTGGCTCTGTTTGGTCTTTGCTTTTATTTGCTAACCCCAGTTTATAGAACCCTTTAAATAAAAACACTCACCTGTGGCTGAGGTGCAGACTTGTGAAGGCTGGTGAGAGGCTGTGGAGGAGAGTGGGTCGGGGAGAGGTGACTAGGAGTCTGGCACTGGGACATTCCTAACCCTCTGTACCTAAGCAGCCATTTTTCTCCTGAAGCACCAGCCACTCCCAGCAGCCTCAAGACAGCTAACACAGCCAGATCCAGACTACAAAGGACCCACAAAATCTGAATAGCCCCAAACAGCCCTCAGGGACTGGGTTGAAGAAAGGCTGTTCAGTCCCAGAAAGCAATAGAGTGCCCTCCCTACCTATACAGTAAGTCCTCAGGTTACGCCAGAGATCCATTCCTATGGTGCAATGTAACACGATTTTCGCCTTAAGTCAGAACCTACCTACATAAGCACCTACGTCACTCACATGGAGCACATACACAACAGTAATGAAGTGAAACAGTAAAAAAAAAAAAAAATTAAAGAAAGATAACAATTCCTGACCTTTACTTGTGTAAATAAATAATAAAAAACATAAAGCACATATGTACATACGTCAAAATGATGGCATTTTTTTTTATAAATAAATGGGAGAGATGGCGACTTAACCCCCAGACTGTCTGTAGCCCTGTCAGAAATAGTCACTTGAGAGATTAAGATTGATAGCAGGCAGATAGGCTAAGTGGTCAGACTGGTCCCACCTGCTTGCAGTCAAGGAGGTAGGTGGAGATAGACACAAACAGAGGAGCAGTGAATCTCTTGGAATTTCAACACGTTGCTGACTAACTAACAGGAAACTGAGAAGGGGAAGACAGAGCAGAAGAGTGGGTTTTTAAGCCAGCCCCCATGGGGCATGAAAACTAGGCTGAAAAGAACGACACTTCACTTTTTAATTTTATTTTATTTTGTTTATTTATTTTTTCTTTTCTTTTAAAATTATTTTTATTTATTTTATTTGTTTTTTGTTTGTTATTTTTTATTATTTTCACAATATTTTTCTTCATTCTATATTTATTTTTTATTGTTATTTTATTTTTTCTTTTCTCCTTATCCACTCATTCTCTCTCTACTTCCTCTATACCGAACCAAGGTCCTCACCCTATTCATTCAATTCCTTAACCTTACTATCTGTATATAAGCTCTGCCTCTACAGATTCTGCCCCACCCCCCTTTTTTCTGGGTGTGTTGTTTGCATTTTTTTGTTTATCTGTTTATTCTGTGGTGTTCTCTCCCCATATATATATTTTCTCCCTTTTTCTTTTCTCTCTTACCTTTTATTCTTTCATAGGTATAATTTTTGCTCTCTTTTTTCTCTTCTAATTCTCTTATCTCTGGTGGTCACTTATATTGGGGTTATCAGTGTCATAAGTACATTCGTATTTTGTTACCTTTGTGTTGTGTCTTGTCGAGTCATAGTTTGTGCTGTTTGGTCAATGTGGTAGAGAGCAAGCCACATAACCAGACATCCTCAGAGGAGACCCCATCCGTGAATGGGACAATAACACTCAAGACCCAACTACAACAAGAGAACCCAAATATCTCAAGTAGGAAGCATCCCTAGACAATCCAGTCCAGAAATTCGGAGAGATTGTACCACTGGGTCCCACAAAATATCTACTATATAAGACAAACTCAAATAATCTGGGTTGCATAGCAGTTTAATCTAAAACATAAAAAAAAAATTACAAAGGAACTGCAAAAATGGGGGGACAAAGAATCAACCCTCATTGAGAGAAAAGGAGGAATCACCAGAAAGGAAATAAATGAAACAGAGGCAAGCAATTTTTCAGAGAAAGAATTCAGAGCAATAGTTATAAGGACATTAAAAAGGATGGAAGACCAATGCAACAACATTTGTAAGAATCAAGAGGAAATGAAGAAGCATCAAGCAGAAATGAAGAATCACATAGCTGCAATAAAGAACACAATGGAAAATTTCAACAGTAGACTAGAAGAAGATGAAGACTGCATCAGTGAGTTCAAAGACAAGATAGAGAAAACCACTCAAGCATAGCAGCAACTGGAAAGAAAAATTAAAAAGCAGGAGGAGTGCCTAAGGGAGCTTTAGGATAACATGAAACAAAACAACTTCCACATAAGAGGGGTGCCAGAAGGACAGTAGGTGGAGCAAGGAATAGAAAACCTGTTTGAAGAAATAATGACAGAAAATTTCCCTGATGTTGGGAAGAAAAAAAGCTACTGAAGTCCAAGAAGCACACAGAGTCCTAAACAAGATTAACTCAAAAAGACTGACACCAAGACACATCATAATTAAATTGGCAAACATCAACAACCAAGTACGAATTTTAAAGGCTGCCAGAGAGAGACAGAAAGTTACCTGCAAGGGATCTCCCATTAGACTGTCAACTGATTTCTTAGCAGAAACACGCCAGGCCAGAAAGGAATGAAATGAAATATACAAAGTGATGCAAAGCAAAGGACTGAATCCAAGAATACTATACCCAGGAAAGCTATCATTAAAAATTGTATTGGAAATCAGAAGCTTCAAAGACATAAAGGGGTTAAGGGAGTTTATTATCACCAATCTAAGTATGCAAGAAATCTTAAAGGAACTACTTTAAAAAGAAGAAATAGAAAGGAAAGAGGGAACACAGGCATAAATAATAAAAATGATGACAAACAAGTACCTATTAATAATAACCTTAAATGTAAATGGATTAAATTATCCAATCAAAAGACATAGGGTAAGAATGGATAAGACATAGGTGAATGGATAAGAAAACATGACCCATATATTTGCTGTATACAAGAGACCCACCTCAGAACAAGGTACTCACACAGTCTGATAGTGAAGGGTTGGAAAAAAATTTTCAGGCAAATGGAATTGAGAAAAAAGCTGGCATAACAATACTTGTATCTGACAAAATAGACCTAAAAGTGAAGGCCATAACAAGAGATAAGTAGGGCCACTTCATAATACTAAAGGGAGCAATTCAACAAGAAGATATAACTTTGGGCTCAGCTGGTGAGAGGGTTTGCAGCCGGGAAGAGCAGAACTCCCCTGGAAAGGTAAAAAAAAACCAGGGATTTGGGCAGGAAAGTTTTCCAGACCTCTGAGCCCAGAGAGTCGGAGGGAGACCGCGTGGCAGACAGCCGCGTCCCCTGGGACAGGCACAGCCCTTGACGGGGGAAAGGAGAACCGCGGGATTCCTGGCGCCGCCAGGGAAATTGAGAGCTGGGTTCTGTGATCACGGAGGACTGAGCCTAAAGGGAGCAGCCTGAAGAGCTGACCTGACCATGCAGTCCCGGTAAGAGAAGAAGCTTACAGAAACCAAGCCTTCCCCGTTTCCGTGGCCGGCATTTGTTTGTTGGTTTTCACTGAATCCTGTTCATGGGACATTTCAGATACAGACACTCACCTGTGCTGAAGAGAGGGAGAGTGTGCTGAGGAGTGGAATCTGGGGAGAGACTGGGGAAAGAGGGGGAGCCGGGAGAGGTGATAGTGAATTGAGTGCTGAGACACCCCTGAGCCCAGGACTGGGGCAGCCACCCGCTCCTGAGAGTAAGTCTCCTCCCCCCAGCCCCCAGGCAAGGAGCACAGCCACACCCAGATTCCACCCTGTACGAGATCAAGGATTAAGATAACCTGATCAGTCCCTGGGAGTTAACAGGGTCTGGCCTATAGGGGGATTTTCAATCCCAGCAACAACATAGCGCCGGTAACTAACTATTACGCAGTCAGCTCTGGGCAGTGAACTTCCACTGGACAGAGAGGCCCTATAGCCTCAGAGGCCAACCCCAGAACACTGCCACCCAGAGGCTGACCCACAAACTGACTCTTTGCTAAACACAAAATAAGGCAGTCTGGGAAATAAATGCGGCCTGCTTTAAAATAAGGACTGTGGTTTACAACACAGAGGAACAGTATATCGCAGGGAATCTCAACACTCTCCTGAATACCTGGAAGGTCTAAGGCGAGCCACACTGAAGAATAGAAGAAACGAAGGGCCTCCACTACTGCAATTTTTTTTCTTTTTTCACTTTTTAACTAAGAAACAATTTTTTTCATTCTTTTTTTTCTGTTCTTTTTTTTTCTTCTTTTTTTTTCTTTCTTTTCTTCTTTTTCCATCACCTGATTTTACCCTTTTAATTACTACCTTCTTATTTTTAACCAGTATTATTACTGCTACCATTTTACCATTTTTTAAAGTGCCATTTTATTTTTTCTTTATTTTATTTTGGGATTAGTGTTCACCATTCTATTTTCATCGTTATATTATTGGTTGTTTCTAGTTTTCATTCATATCCAGGGAGCTGTTGCTGGAATTTGTTGGGATTAATGGCTGTTCTATAGGAGTATTCTCCTCATATAAAAAGTCTCTTCCCTCTTCCACTTCATTCTCTCTTTTGCTCTTTTTTTTTTTCTTTTCTTTTCTCGCTTTTATTTTCCCCCTTCCTTTTTCCCAATTTCATTTTTGCACTCCCTTTTTTTTGGTCCCTACTTTTCTTTTCCTTTTTCTCTTTTATCTTTTTCTCTTCCTTCTTCCTTATCCCCTAATTCTCTTAATTCAGGTGGTCACCTTTAATTGGGGTTATTAATATCGTGAATATATTTGTGTATAGTGCCTGGTACATGGTGCCTTGTTGTGTTGTATTTTGTGCCTTTAAATCAACGCAGCAGATCCAAGCAACAGCAACCTCCTGAGCATCTCATCCTCTGCTGAGGAACAGCAGCTGTACGTGAAACCTCGCCCCACTAGCCGGAAGAGCCACCACAGCTGTGAACAGCACCCACCAGAGGAGCTGCTGACAACTGAAGAGCAGCTGCTACCGCAACCGCCCGAAGAGCAACCACAGACCAAGGAGTCACTGCCACCAAGGGAGCAACCACTGAACGAATCAACGTCTAGATATGTCAGTGAGATCAAACATGGGTAGACAAAGAAACCCCCAAAGGAAAGAGAAGGAGGACTCTCCAGAAAAGCAGCTAAGTAATACAGAGGCATGCAACATGACAGATAAAGAATTCAGAATAAGGATCCTAGAGTGCATAAACCGGATGGAGGAAAAAATCGACAACCTCTGCAAGAAGCAAGAAGAAACAGATGAAAAAATCGATAACATATGGAAGAAGCTAGAAGAAACAGATGAAAAAATCAACAACCTAAGTAAGACCCAAGAAGAAATGAAGAGTGATATAGCTGCAATGAAAAACTCCATTGAAAGTATCAACAGTAGACTAGGAGAAGCGGAGGACCGATTAAGTGAATTAGAAGACAAGGAAGCAAAACACACCCAAAATGTACTGCAATTGGAGAAAAAAATTAAAAGACAGGAGGAGAGCCTAAGGGAGCTTTGGGACAACATGAAACGAAACAACATACGAATAATAGGAGTACCAGAACAACAGAAGGATGAAGAAGGATTAGAAAACCTACTCGAAGAAATAATATCAGAAAACTTTCCTGAGGTGGGAAACAAAAAAGTCACACAAGCCCAGAGAGTCCCAAACAAGGTGAACCCGAAAAGACCCACACCAAGACACATCATAATCACCATGGCAAATGTTCAGGACAAAGAGAGAATCTTACAGGCTGCAAGAGAGAGACGGAAAGTTACATACAAGGGATCTCCCATTAGATTGTCAAATGACTTCTCAACAGAAACACATCAGGCCAGAAAAGAATGGAATGAAATTTACAAAGTGATGCAAAGCAAAGGACTGAATCCAAGAATACTCTATCCAGCAAGGCTATCATTCAAACTTGAAGGGGAAATAAGAAGCTTCACAGACAAAAAAAGACTAAGGGAGTTTGTCACCACCAAGCCAGCAATGCAAGGAATGCTAAAGGGACTGGTATAAAAATAAAAAATAAAAAGCTCAGAAAGAAAACAGCCAAACAAAAAAAGAAATGGCTACAAACAAGTACCTTTCAATAATAACTTTAAACGTAAATGGACTAAATGCTCCAACCAAAAGACATCGAGTGGCTGAATGGATAAAAAAACATGACCCATACATCTGCTGTCTACAAGAAACCCACCTCATTAGAAGGGACTCACACAGACTGAAAGTGAAAGGATGGAAAAATATCTTTCAGGCAAATGGAAAGGAAAAGAAAGCTGGGGTAGCAATACTTATATCATACAAAATAGACCTCAAAGTGAAGGCCTTAACAAGAGATAAGGAAGGCCACTTCATAATACTAAAGGGATCAATACAACAAGAAGATATAACCCTGGTAAACATATATGCACCCAATGTAGGAGCACCCAAATTCATAAAAAAACTCCTGGAAGATATCAAAGGAGAGATCGACAACAATACAATCATAGTAGGGGACTTTAATACACCATTGACAGCACTGGATAAGTCCTATAGACAAACAACCAGCAAACATACAGCAATCCTAAATGACTCACTGGATCAGATGGACTTAATAGACATCTTCAGAACACTTCACCCCAAAGCCAGAGAATATACGTTCTTCTCAGGTGCTCATGGGACATATTCAAAAATAGACCACATATTGGGTCACAAGCAAAGTATCCCCAAATTCAAGAAGATTGAAATCATAAAAAGCGTCTTCGCAGACCACGATGGCATAATATTAGAAATAAACTACAATAAAAACAACCCAAAATACTCAAACACCTGGAAGCTGAATAGCATGCTATTAAATATTGATTGGGTTACCAATGAGATCAAAGAAGAAATTAAAAACATCCTGGAAACTAATGACAATGAAAACACAACAATCCAAAACCTATGGGACACATTGAAAGCAGTCCTGAGAGGGAAGTTTATAGCTCTACAGGCCTATCTCAAAAAACAAGAAAAAATGGTAGTAAATCATCTAACTCTACAACTCAAAGAATTAGAAAGAGAGCAACAAGAAAACCCCAGAGTGAGCAGAAGGAAGGAGATAATAAAGATTAGAGCAGAAATAAATGACATAGAGACCAAAAAAACAATACAGAAAATCAAGGAAACCAAGAGCTGGTTCTTTGAAAGGATAAACAAGATTGATAAACCTCTAGCCAGACTCACCAAGAAGCAGAGAGAGAGGACCCAAATAAATAAAATCAGAAACGATAGAGGCGAAATAACAACAGACCCCACAGAAATACAAATGATTGTTAAAAAATACTATGGACAGCTCTACTCCAACAAACTAGACAACCTGGAGGAAATGGACAAATTCCTAGAAAAATACAGCATTCCAAAACTCAATCAGGAAGAATCTAAAAATCTCAACAGGCCAATAATTATGGAAGAAATTGAAGCAGTCATCAAAAAGCTTCCATCAAACAAAAGCCCAGGACCAGACGGCTTCACAGGGGAGTTTTACCAAACATTCAAGGAAGAACTAAAACCTATCCTCCTCAGACTACTACAAAAAATTCAAGAGGAAGGAACACTTCCAAGCTCATTCTATGAAGCCAGCATCACCCTAATACCAAAACCAGGTAAAGACAACACAATGAAAGAGAATTACAGGCCAATATCCCTCATGAACATAGATGCCAAAATCCTCAACAAAATCTTAGCAAATTGGATCCAGCAGTACATCAGAAAGATCACACACCATGACCAAGTAGGATTTATCCCAGGGATGCAAGGATGGTACAATATCTGCAAATCAATAAACGTGATACATCACATAAACAAATTGAAAGAAAAAAACAACATGGTCATATCAATTGATGCAGAAAAAGCATTTGACAAAATTCAACACCCATTTTTGATAAAAACTCTCAGCAAGGTGGGAGTAGAAGGATCATACCTCAACATAATAAAAGCCATATATGACAGGCCCACAGCCAACATCATACTCAACGGACAAAAACTAACACCATTTCCCCTAAGAACAGGAACAAGACAGGGATGCCCCCTCTCACCACTCCTGTTCAACATAGTACTGGAAGTGTTAGCCATTGCAATTCGGCAAGAAGAAGAAATAAAAGGCATCCAAATTGGAAAAGAGGAAGTAAAAATGTCCTTATTTGCAGACGACATGATATTATACATACAAAACCCTAGAGATTCCATCAAAAAGCTACTAGACTTAATACATGAATTTGGCAATGTAGCAGGATACAAAATTAACCCCAAAAAATCTGAGGCATTTCTATACACCAATAGTGAACTTTCAGAAAGAGAGATTATAAAAACAATCCCGTTTACCATTGCACCGAAAAAACTAAGCTACCTAGGAATAAACTTAACTAAAGAGGTAAAAGACCTCTACTCAGAAAACTACAGGACGTTGAAAAAAGACATAGAGGAAGACATAAACAGATGGAAGAACATACTGTGTTCATGGATTGGTAGAATCAACATCATTAAAATGTCCATACTACCCAAAGCAATCTATAAATTCAACGCACTTCCCATTAAAGTACCAACAGCATACTTCAGAGATCTAGAAAGAACTTTCCAAAAATTCATCTGGAATAAAAAAAGACCCCGAATAGCTGCAGCAATCCTGAAAAAGAACAAAGTAGGTGGGATCTCAATACCAGATATCAAGTTGTATTACAAAGCCACTGTTCTCAAAACTGCCTGGTACTGGCACAAGAATAGGCATATAGATCAATGGAATAGAATAGAGAGCCCAGAAATCGGCCCGAACCAATATGCTCAATTAATATTTGACAAAGGAGGCAAGAACATACAATGGAGCCAAGATAGTCTCTTCAATAAATGGTGTTGGGAAAATTGGACAGATATATGCAAGAAAATGAAACTAGACCACCAACTTACACCATACACAAAAATAAACTCAAAATGGATAAAGGACTTAAATGTACGACAGGATACCATAAAAATTCTAGAAGAATCCAAAGGCAACAAAATCTCAGACATATGCTGAAGCAATTTCTTCACTGATACAGCTCCTAGGGCACTTGAAACTAAAGAAAAAATGAACAAATGGGACTACATCAAAATAAAAAGCTTCTGCACAGCAAAAGAAACCATCAACAAAACAACGAGAAAACCCACTGTGTGGGAAAACATATTTGCCAATGACATATCTGATAAGGGCCTAATCTCCAAAATTTATAGGGAACTCATACAACTTAACAAAAGGAAGATAAACAATCCAATCACAAAATGGGCAAAGGACCTAAATAGACACCTTTCAAAAGAGGACATTCAGAAAGCCAAGAGACATATGAAAACATGCTCAAAGTCACTAATCATCCGAGAGATGCAAATCAAAACAGCAATGAGGTACCATCTCACACCTGTCAGACTGGCTATCATCAACAAATCAACAAACGACAAGTGCTGGAGAGGATGTGGAGAAAAAGGAACACTTGTGCACTGCTGGTGGGAATGCAGACTGGTGCAGCCACTATGGAAGACAGTATGGAGTTTCCTTAAAAAACTGAAAATGGAACTCCCATTTGACCCTGTGATCCCACTTCTAGGAATATATCCCAAGAAACCAGAAACACCAATCAGAAAGGATATATGCACCCCTATGTTCATAGCAGCACAATTCACCATAGCTAAGATCTGGAAACAGCCTAAGTGCCCATCAGTAGATGAATGGATTAGAAAACTGTGGTACATCTACATGATGGAATACTATGCTGCTGTAAAAAGGAAGGAACTCTTACCATTTGCAACGTCATGGATGGAACTGGAGAGCATTATGCTAAGTGAAATAAGCCAGTCAATAAAGGAAAAATACCACATGATCTCACTCATTCATGGATAATAGAGATTATTATAAACTTTTGAACAATAATAGATACAGAGGCAGAGCTGCCTCAAACAGATTGTCTAACTGCAGCGGGAAGGCCGGGGAGGGTTGGGGGGCAGGAGGTAGGGGGGTAAGAGATCAACTAAAGGACTTGTATGCATGCATAGAAGCATAACCAATGGACATAAGACACTGGGTGATAGGGGAGGCTAGGGGACTGTCTAGGGCGGGGGGATAAAATGGATACATATGTAATACCCTTTGTAATACTTTAAGCAATAAAAAAAAGAAGATATAACTTTGGTAAACATATATGCACACAATACAGGAGCACCCAAGTACATAAAAATAGTTCTAGAATATATTAAGGTAAAGATTGACAGCAATATAATCATGGTAGGGGACTTTAATACCTCATTGACACCACTGGATAAATCCTTTAAACAAAAAATTAGCAAAAAAACAGCAATCCTAAATGACTCACCAGGTCAAATGGAACTAATTGACATCTTCAGAATATTTTAATCCAAAGCTATGGAATATATATTCTTCTCAAGTACACATGGGACATTTTCAATGATAAACCATATATTAAGACACAGGCAAAGTCTCTTCAAACTCAAGAAGGTAGAAATCATATCAAGCATCTTCTCAGATCACAATGGCATAACATTAGAAATCAACTACAATAAAAACAATGAAAAAAATCAAACATTTGGAGGCTAATTAGCATGCTATTAAACAACGATTGGGTTACCAAAGAGATCAAAGAAGAAATAAAAAGCATCCTGGAAACAGATGACAATGAAAACACAACAATCCAAAATCTATGGGGCACTGTGAAAGCAGTCTTGAGAGGGAAGTTCATAGCTCTACAGGCCTACCTAAAAAACAACAACAACAACAACAAAATTGTAATGTAACTCTACAACTTTAAGAGTTAGAAGGAGAGCAACAAGAAAAGCCCAGATTAAGTAGAAGGGAGGAAATAATAAAGACCAGGGTGGAAATAAATGACATAGAGACCAAAAACACAATACAAAAGATCAATAAAACCAAGAGCTGGTTCTTTGAAAGGATAAACAAGATTGATGAACCTCTAGCCAGGCTCACCAAGAAGCAAAGAGAGAGGACCCAAATAGACAAAATCAGAAATGAAAGAGGTGAAGTAATAACCGACCCTACAGAAATAAAAAGGATTGTAAAAAAAAAAAAATACGATGAACAACTCTATTCCAACAAACTGGACAACCTAGATGAAATGGACATATTCCCAGAAAAATACAACCTTCCAAAACTTAATCAGGAAGAATCAGAAAACTTGAATAAGCTGATATCTACTGATGAAATTGAATGAGTAGTTTAAAAACTTCCAGCAAACAAAAGCCCTGCACCAGATGGCTTCACCGGGGAGGTTTACCAAACAATCAAAGAACTAAAACCTAAGCTTTACACTAAAGCCAGCATTACCTTAATCCCAAAGCCAGATAAAGACACTACAAAGAAAGGGAATTACAGGCCAATATCCTTCATGAACATAAGTGCTAAAATCCTCAAAAAAATTCTAACAAATCGGATCCAGCATTACATTAGAAAAGATCATACACCATGACCAAGTGGGATTTATTCCAGGGATGCAAGAATAGTACAATATCCACAAATCAATAAACATTATACATCACATAAGCAAATGGAGAGACAAAAATCACACAATCATATCAATGGATGTAGAAAAAGAATTTGACAAAACTCAACACCCTTTCCTGATAAAAAACTCTCAGCAAAGTGGGAATAGAGGAATCATACCTCAGAATAATAAAAGTCTTATGTGACAAACCTACAGCCAACATCATACTCAATGGGCAAAAACTAAAACCATTTCCCCTACAAATAGGAAAAAGATAGGGATTCCCACTTTCACCACTCCTGTGGAAGTGTTATCCACAGCAATCAGACAAGAAGAAATAAAAGGCATCCAAATTGGAAAAGAGGAAGTACAACTGTCATTATTCACAGAGGATATATCGTACATAGAAAACCCTAAGGACTCCATGAAAAAAACTACTAGACTTAGTAAATGAATTCAGCAATGTAGCAGGATACAAAATTGATACCCAGAAATCTATGGCTTTTTTATATACAATAATGAACTCACAGTAAGAGAAACTAAAAAAAATCCCATTTATCATAGCATCAAAATATTAATATACCTAGGAATAAACTTAACTAAGGAGGTAAAAGACCTATACTTGGAAAACTACAGGACATTAAAAAAAGAAATAGAAGAAGACATAAACAAATGGAAGAATATACCATGTTCATGGATTGGCAGAATCAACATCATTAAAATGTCCATACTACCCAAAGCAATCTATAAATTCAATGCAATCCCTATTAAAATACCAACAGCATATTTCACAGACCTAGAACAAACTCTCCAAATATTCATATGGAATAAAAAAAAGACCCTGAATATTTGCAGCAATCTTGAGAAAGAAGAACAAAGTTGGAGGGATCACAGTAACAGATATGAAGCTATATACAAGGCCACTGTTCTCAAAACTGTCTGGTACTGGCACAAGAACAGACATGTAGACCAGTGGAACAGAACAGAGAACCTAGAAATCGACCCAAGTCATTATGCTCAATTAATATTTGGCAAAAGAGGCAAGAGAATACAATGGAGTCATGACAGTCTTTTCAATAAATGGTTTTGGGAAAATTGAGCAGATACATGCAAAAATGAAAGTAGACCACCAACTTACACCATACATAAAAATAAACTCAAAATGGATAAAGGACTTAAACATAAAATGGGAAACCAAAAAATTTTTAGAAGAATCCATAGGCAACAAAATATCAGACATATATCATAGCAATATCTTTACTGATACAGCTCCTAAGTCAATGGAAACTAAGGAGAAAATAAACAAATGGGATTACATCAAAATAAAAGCCTTCTGCACAGGAAAAGAAACCATCAACAAAACAGCAAGAAAGCTCACTGCATGGGAGAACATATTTGTCAATGTCATATTTGATAAGGTTCTAATCTCCAAAAGATACAGGGAAATCATACAACTTAACAAAAGAAAGATAAACAATCCAATAAAAAAAATGGGCAAAGGACCTAAATAGACACTTTTCGAAAGAGGTCATACAGAATGCCAAGGGACATATGAAAACATGCTCAAAGTCACTAACCATCCAAGAGATGCAAATCAAAACAACAGTGAGGTACCATCTCACAGACCGGCTATCATCAACAAATCAACAAACAACAAGTGCAGGAGAGATTGTGGAGAAAAAGGAACACTCATGCACTGCTGGTGGGAATGCAAACTGGTGCAGTCACTGTGAATAACAATATGGAGTTTGCTTAAAAAACTAAAAATGGAACTCCCACTTGACCCAGTAATACCACTTCTAGAAATATATCCCAAGAAACTAGAAACACTGATCAGAAAGGATATATGCACCCCTATATTCATAGCAGCACAATTTACAATAGCTAAGATTTGGAAACAGCTAAGTGCCCATCAGCTGATGTGTGGATTATAAAACTATGGTACATCTACACAATGTAATACTACACTGCTGTAAAAAGGAAGGAACTCTTATCATTTGCAACAGCATGGGTCGACCTGGAGAGTATTATGCTAAGCAAAATAAGCCAATCAGAGAAAGTTAAATATCACATGATCTCACTCATTTGTGGAATATAATGAACAATATAAACTAATGAACAAAAATAATGCCAGAGTCATAGAAGCATCAAACAGACCGTTCAACCTAAGAGGGAAGGCATGGGGGGAGTAAAGAGATAAACCAAAGGACTTGTATATATGCATCTGAGCATAACCAATGGGCACAGACAGTAGGGGGGTGAGGGCATGTGTTGGGGGGTAGGAGCAGCTGGGGAGAGGTCAATGTGGGGAAAAGGAGACTTATGTAATACTTTAAACAAGAAAGAAACAGGAAAGAATTTTAAAAAAAAGAATAGACCTACCAAATGACTCAGCAATCCCTCCTGAGTATATACCTGAAAAATTTGAAATCGTATGTTTGCAGATATATATGCACCCCTATGTTCATTGCAGCATTATTCACAGTGGCCAAGATATGGAAACAACCAATGTGCCCTTCAATAGAGGACTGGATAAAGAAGATGTGGAATATATACACAGTGGAATACTACTCAGTCATAAGGAAGGATGAAATAGTGCTATTTGCAACAACATGGATGGACCTTGAGATCATTAACCTAAGTGAAATAAGTAAGTCATAAAAAAGCTAAGAAATATATGATTTCACTCATATGTGGAATATAAAACTGAAACTCATGAACACAAACAGCAGTGTGGAGGTTGCCAGAGGGAGAAGAAGGAGGTCCTAATAAATGGGAGAAAATTTGATTTTTTTGGTGGGCACATATTACAATATACAGATCTTGTAACATAGAAATCCACAACTGAAACCTATATGTACATTTTGACCAATGTCACCCCAATAAATTTAATAAATAATAATAAATAAAAAGTTGCAAGAGACATAGAGTTCTCCTTAGATAGGAGTTTGTGTGATAGCTGGTCATACAGGAATTCTGAATGAACAGTGAGCACACCAAGTAAAGATGCTCAGAGTTATTATTTATAAGATGCAAGTTTGTTCACATACCACTGACTAACAATAAATACATATTACAAATATTTCCAAAGAATGCCTTGTTCAGGTATACTGATGAGGGTCAATAGCTACAAACTGGTCATCAAGAAACCCAAGAGTTACCATTCCCCACTGGCGTCACCCTAAACCAACATAAATTGTTTGAAGCAGGTTTTCTATAAATCTTTGCCACAATAGATTAGAGCCTGGACCTTTACAGTTTTCAGAATCCAACAGAAAGGAGAATAGTAACAATTTGAAGCAGTAAATTCTTTCTTAGCTCTATCAGCTCTCTTCAAGTGTAGGTATGTCTGGAAATATAGCAAAGGAGGAATAACAGCTCTTTTTCTTCAACTAAGGAAGATGCTGTGGTTTACACTGCTATCTTTTTCTCAAATGTAAGTGGCCACTTCAATAAATGGAATCCAGAACAAGATTCAGGCATTTCTCTTTCGTCCAGAACCAGACATGTGCTGGTAAATGTTTAATACCTAGTTTTGTAGAGGGCATCGAGGTGTAACATCTACATACATATATCCACTGTGTAAAAATCTCCCACCATGGCCAATTTCAAGCCACCAAAGTGATGTCACTGAATGGGGAGTCAGGAAGGGATGCACAGAATAAGCTCTCATGATGTAAGCCAACTTTAGCTTTGTGACCAGAAGAGAACATTAAAGGGGTAATAAGAGGTACTTTCCCATTGTTAAAGGCTATCATAAAAGATGTTTACTTATTCTTTATTTTGACGGTGCACAAAACAAGTGTAACAGTCTATTGTAAGAAGATAAGCAATTGGTATACAACACAGAAATTACAGCCAATTTACTTCTAACTTGGTTGTGTCATTATCCACTTGGTCACTTAATCTTATGAGCTTTAGAATCCTCATTGAGAATAATTTAATATAGTAGTACATACCAAGTTCTAAGAACAACATATGACACACTCAGTAACATATTAATTACTTAACAATTTCTTCTTCATCATCATCACCCTCATTTATCTGCACAATTGGCACAAAAACAAGCCTACTGTCCTCACAAAAGTTTTACAAACATGTGAAAGTAATTTGTAATCTCCAAATACTATTCCAAACTGAAATATTATTTCCATGTTCATTTGCTGACCTCAAAGATGTAAGTAAACTAAAGGCATTTTGAAGGGAAATGTATGCTTACTCTAGGAAGCTCTGAAAATAAGTTTCATTGTCTATAAAGGATTCTATCACAGTTAGTCACAGGGAACTTTTTAAGCTTTAGATTTCATTTGATCCAACTCCCTTATTGTACATACTAGAGGCCCAGTGCATGAAATTCGTGCACGGCGGGGGGGTCCCTCAGCCTGGCCTGCACCCTCTCCAATCTGGGACCCGTCAAGGGATGTCTGACTGCTGGTTTAGGCCTGATCCTTCTCACAATCTGGAACTGCTGGCTCTTAACCGCTCACCTGCCTGCTGGCCTGATCGCCCCTAACTGCCTCTGCTTGCCAGCCTGATTGCCCCTACCTTGCCTCCCTGCCAGCCTGATCTCCCTTAACTTGCCCCCCTGTAGGCCTGATCGACCCCAACTTGCCCCCCTCCCAGCCTGATTGTCCCTACCTTGCCCCACCGTCAGCCTGATCACCCCTACGTTTCCCCCCTGCTGGCCTGGTTGCCCCTACCTTGCCCCCCTGCCAGCCTGATCACCCCTAACTTCCCCCCTGTCAGCCTGATCATCCCTAACTTCACCCCTGCTGGCCTGATCACCCCTAGCTTGCTCCCTTGCTGGCCTGATCACCCCTAACCACCTCTGCCTGGGCCCCTGGCCTAAGCAGTAGTCTGACCTCCCTCTGAGGGAGGTGACCTGGCAGCTGCTGCTGCCACTGCCGGCCTGAGCCTGGGCCCTTCACAGCCGCCTGCAGCTGCCTAAGCCTGGGTCCTTCATAGCCGTGCCTCGGCCTTTGTCCGGAAGAACATCTGGAAGGTCGTCTGGAAGACATTTGCCCTAATTAGCATATTATACTTCTATTAGTATAGATGTGAAAATGGTTGCTGAAAATTTAAGTAACTAACTAAGGAATTAGCAGTGGAGTAATAACTACCATCCAGGTCATTTAACTCAGAGTATTCTTACCGTCAAGGGCACATCAATTTTGGACTTTACAATCACTTGCATGTCCTGCTAACTAGCCAAAGAGGAATAATAAATGAATATAAATTTTTTCTTAAACAACATCCTAAGATCAGAAACTAGTGAGAGTTTTGAAATAGGTCATATGCTTAATTTGGTATCAGGGTTTTGGGTTCACTCTCATTATATTATCTCACAAGGTAGAGGAACTGTAGGATCTGGATTAATCTAGTTCTACTTCTAATTACACTTGTATTCTGGGGTCACTTTTTTGTGGGACTCAAAGTGTGATCTTGTCCCAAAAGTCATATTTCTTCTCTGAACTTTAATTTCTTCACATGTAAAGATAGGTAGTTTGATTAGATAATTCTATTTTCAATTTAGAAAATATTTATTGAGTGCCTATTATGGGGCAAATGTTGTGGTAGACTCTGGAAATACCAGGAGGAAGCAGACAAGCCCCTATCCCTATTGAATGTAAGAGTTTAATGGAGGAGCCCAGTTGATGTGGCTCAGTGATTGAACATTTATCTATGAACCAAGAGGTCACTGGTTTAATTCCCAGTCAGGACACATGCCCGGATTGTGGGCACAATCCCCAGTGGGGAGTGTGCAGGAGGCAGCTGATCGATGATGTTTCTCTCTCATCAATGTTTCTATCTCTGTATGCCTCTCCCTTCCTCTTTCTCTGAAAATCAATACAAACATATTTTAAAAAGTTTAATGAAGGAAAGAGGCATATAAATTAGGCTTCAATTGGAATCAATTTCCCTCATAGCAAAACACATTTAAGAAAAGTGGATTCCCAATGAGATAGTACTGCCACCACATAATCCTATATAATAAAAGCCTAATATGCTAAGTGTCCAATCATCTGTTCAACCAATCAAAGCATAATATGCTAATGATATGCTAAGGCTGCTCAACTGCTCACTATGACATGCACTGACCACCAGGGGGCAGAGGCTCTGACCCATAGGTTAGCTTGCTGATGGGGTCCGGCCGATCAGGACTGAGCAAGACAAGCTGGACATGCCCTGGAGCCCTCCCGTGGTCCCTCCCCAGTTAGCCAACCTCTTGCGTCCCTCACAGGCCCCAATTGTGCACTGGTGGGGTCCCTTGGCCTGGCCTGTGCCCTCTCACAATCTGCGACCCCTTGGGGGATGTTGGAGAGCCAGTTTCGGCCTGATCCTGCAGGCCAGGCTGAGGGACACAACTGGTGCACTAATTCTTGTACTGGGCCTCTAGTAACATACAGTAGGTCCTCAGGTTACATCAGAGATCTGTTCCTAAGGTGTGAGGTAACGCGATTTTCGCCGTAAGTCGGAACCCACTACATAAGCACCCACATCACTCACATGGAGCACATACACAGCAGTAATGAAGTGAAACAGTAAAAAAAATAAATAAATAAAGAAAGATAACAATTCCTGACCTTTACTTGTGGTAAATAAATAATAAAAAAACATAAAGCACATATGTACATACATCGAAATGATGGAATTTTTTTAATTTTTTTTATTGATTAAGGTATTACATATGTGTCCTTATACCCCTATCATCCCCCCAACCCACCCACTCATGCCCTCACCCCCCTGTGGTCTGTGTCCATTGGTTAGGCCTATATGCTTGCATATAAGTCCTTTGGTTGATCTCTCCCCCTTACCCCCACCCTCCCCTACCTTCCCTCTGAGGTTTGAAGGTCTGATCGATGCTTCTCTATCTCTGGATCTGTTTTTGTTCATCAGTTTATGTTGTTCATTATATTCCATAAATGAGTGAGATCATGTGATATTTGACTGGCTTATTTCACTTAGCATAATGCTCTCCACTTCCATCCATGCTGTTGGAAATCGTAAGAACTCCTTCTTTTTTACTGCAGCATAGTATTCCATTGTGTAGGTGTATCACAGTTTTTTAATCCACTCATCTACTGATGGGCACTTAGGCTGTTTCCAAATCTAAGCTATGGTGTTGGGAAAATTGGACAGATACATGCAAAAAAATGAAACTAGACCACCAACTTACACCATATACAACAATAAACTCAAGTAAACTCAAAATGGATAAAGGACTTAACATAAGACAGGAAACCATAAAAATACTAGATAAATCCACAGGCAGCAAAATCTCAGACATATGCTGAAGCAATTTCTTCACTGATACTGATCCTAGGGCAATGGAAACTAAAGAGAAAATAAACAAATGGGACTACTTCAAAATAAAAAGCTTTTGCACAGCAAAGGAAACCATCAACAAATCAACAAGAAAGCACACTGCATGGGAGAACATACTTGCAAATGTTATCACCGATAAGGGTTTAATCTCCAACATTTACAGAGAACTCATACAACTTAACAAAAGGAAGATAAACAACCCAATCAAAAAAAGGGCAACGGACCTAAATAGATACTTTTCGAAAGAAGATAGAAGAAAGGCCAAAAGACATATGAAAACATGTTCAAAGTCACTAATCATCCGAGAGATGCAAATCAAAACAACAATGAGGTACCATCTCACATCTGTCAGAATGGCTATCAACAAATCAACAAACGACAAGTGCTGGCAAGGATGCGGAGAAAAAGGAACCCTTGTGCACTGCTGGTGGGAATTCAGACTGGTGCAGCTACTGTAGAGAACAGTATGGAGTTTCCTCAAAAAACTAAAAATGGAACTCCCATTTGACCCAGTGATCCCACTTCTAGGAATATATCCCAAGAAACCAGAAACACCAATTAGAAAGATTTTTTTAAATAAATAAATGGGGGATGGCTATGTAACTACAAAATGATGTACATAGAGTCCGACGCAACCCGAGGACTGTGTACATATGTATTGGCATTGGCATTGGAGCATTGACATTGATATAAGAGACTCAAACACAAATAATTATAACTATACTACAATTTGTGCATGTATACATGATGCCATAAAGGAAAAAAAATGACCCCTGAAAATGAAGGATCTTCAAGCAGCAGGTGATATTTATGCCAGGTCTTGAAGGATGAGTAGTTGAATAGATGAAGAACTTAAGGTAGAGCATTGCAGGCAGGAGAAACAGCATTCACAAAAGTAGAGAAGCATCAAAATGCCTGGATCATTTTGGTTACATTGAAAAATTTGAAATGATCAGAATTGCAGGTCTAATAATAGTAACAGCTACAATTTGTTGAGCACTTCATAGGAGCCAGGAGCTGTTCTGGAATAAATATAAAGGTTATGACATGTATTTTACCTACTCTACATCTCAATTCAAGCCCGTCACATTTCAGATGCTCAATAGCTGCTTGTGATTAGTGACCGATATACTGGACAACCCAGTTCTAAGTGATACCACTTTCTGTCGGGCTCTAGTGTTGAGAGCGTGTTTGTTATTGTTGTTTTCCTTGTTTTTTCTTTTTTCTTCTGCTTCAATAATATCACAGTTCATATAGTCATCCAAGGTGATCCACTATGGACCTTGAAAACTCAGAGACTCCCTAACCAACCAGTTCTGCAGTATTCAAATTTACTACCCCTTTGGTCAGGCCAACTGATCTTCCTTTGGGCAGCTTTTATATTCTTTGACTTGCTCAGTAGGTAAGGAAATATGTAAATCTGGACCTCAGCATAGACTTAATAGTAGGATATATGCATGGTGACTTATTAATCAGTACATAATGGGAGTTAAAACCATGGGAATAGATGAGGTCAACCAAGAAAAGTGTGTATATATTGCAGAATGACAAGACAAAATAGGCTGAGGGGTTTGGAAAAACATCCACACAGAAGGGTAGAACAAAGGAAGAGAAATGGACAAAAACTTATGAACAGAAACAGGGACAGGGTATTGTCTCAGAAGCCAAAGATTGCAAAGCTTTAAAGAAAAGAAGAGGCAACCATATCAACCACTGGGGAGAAGTCATGATAATTAAGGAGCCTGTAAGATCTATCATTGTATGATTCCATGATCAGTTAACCAATGTGTTTACAAAGATAACAAAGTTAAAACTTTTAATGAAAAGAAAATAAAGATGATAGAGCCTACATTAAACTGCCTTTTATTTTTTTCATTTTAGCTAAAAGCTCCCTCTTGTGTCCAGACTAAGGATTTCATTGACAGTTGGCAAAAGGTTTTAAGAACAGCATGTTGATTAATTTTTGCCTAATATTCTTCCATAATATTCACTTTGCTAATAAATTTATATTAATATTATGATCAAAAAGAAACATTATATTAAAAGAAACCAAGATTATTTTTCCTCTATAGATATAGGGCTGCATTGGGAGGAAAGTCATTATGTAAATACAAAAAAATTCCATTGAGTGTTATAGGTTTCTCAAAGGGACAGAGAGAATTCATTGAGATTCAGTAACAGCTGGGCGAGAGTGACATGTTTAACAGTAAGGTCAGGTGATTCAGATCACTTTAGAGTTTGGAAACTATCTCTCTAGATACCAAAACTATCATGTCTCCACTAAAAAAGAGAAGGAAATAAGAAACCTCCCTTTGAGGGATCCAAGAGATCTGTAAGGCTCATTGTGTAGATACAAGGAATAGAGTAGCAGTGGAAGGTGCCAGAAGGAGAGGTCTTAACCTGGTTTGTTTAACTGGTGGAGGTGCTGAGAAATTAAGAATAGAACACTGTCCTAGCAAGCTGGAAAAGTAGGGCCTAGCATCCACCTCTGCCTCTAGGTGTGTGTGTGTGTGTGTGTGTGTGTGTGTGTGTGAGAGAGAGAGAGAGAGAGAGAGAGAGAGAGAGAGAGAGAGAGAGAGACCTTGGACAAGGCCCTTCCTTTTTGGGACCTCAGATTTTCCTTTGATGGGATTCTTCCATTCCATGATCTAAGAGTCACAACCCAAAGGAAGCATAACTATAAAGAAGATAACATTTCCCACCCTCTCATCTTACCTGTTTTCAGGACTATTATCCCCATGAGAGCCCAAGGCCTCATGCCTCCCACCCTAAACTACTGAGAACTCTAATTCAGCACCCTGTACAAACCAGGAACAATTTGGACCAACTTCTTCTTCATAGTAAAGTTTACCTGTCAGACAAGGATAATTAACAGTGGCTCAGCAATTACTTTTTAAGAAGCACAGAGGGTTTTTGTGTAAGAGGGAATAGAGAATTTTATTGTATATGTTTTGCTAGGTTTGGATTTTTACCACATGCACACTGTGTGTGTACAAGTGTGTGTCCATATGTGTGTGTTAAGCAACAGCATACTTTGTCAAATGGAATCCATTTCCCACATAACCAAACACGTTTGAGAAAAGTGGATTCCCAGTGAGATAGTACAGGCATCACATAATAATGGAAAAATATATACAGCTCAGAAGCATTGGCACTGTTACAGGAGACTCAAACAAAAACTGCTTACAAAAGAGAGTTTCAGTCAGACACTGCTATGTCCTGGAATTAGAAGCCAGGGTGATCTGATTCCAAAGTCTGGCCTCTCTCCATCAGATCATATACTTTCCTTGACCCCACAGTGGGAACTGGAAAGGCTGTGGCTCAAGGAAATATCATTTGTTCAATGAATTCCTGAGCAGAGAAGGGAAAACCATGTGAGCTAGGCTTGCAGACGGAATAGTAACTATTCCGGTTCTCAACCTGTGGGTCGAGACCATCGGAAAACACATATAGCATATCAGATATTTACATTACGATTCATAACAGTAACAAAATTACAGTTATGAAGTAGCAACGAAAATAATTTTATGGTTGGGGGTCACCACAACATGAAGAACTGTATTAAAGGATCACGGCATTAGGAAGGTTGAGAACCACTGGCAATAGTTTTTATGAGGTTTTCTTTTATTTTTATTTTCCTCTCCTTTTCTATTTTTCTGTTATTTATTTATCTTACCTTTTCTTTTTGTGCCAAAGGACAAAAAAAATTTCCCTTACCCTCATCTTCTGAAGACAGAGGTCAATAGAGTAGCAACAACAACAGGGACCTGGCTGTGATAAGAGTTGATGTGTTTTCTGTATTAGCTGTAGCCTGGCAAGGGAATAACAAGTTTACCTCAACTGATCAATGAGGTCTTGCCTTGGAAGAGAGCACAGCTTACCTCTGGAGCAGCAAAGAGCAGCAGTTTTATAGGGGGAGGCAAGGGGGAATAGATTTTTGGAACATTGACTAGAGGTAGTTTGTGTGTGTTTTTTAACTCAACATCGTACTAACAACAACAAAAAAGGTGTATAGGAAACAAAGGACTCTATCCTCTCCTCATGAAAAAAATCAAGGGTCACATTTGGATTGGATTGTTACAAGTCATCATTGGGAAGGAAACAGCTTCAGGGGATTTAGGACACATCTGGGTATTAACCATTACAAGTACAAAGCACACACAGGAAAGTAGTACATATCAGTGGCAATGCATACACTCTTCTCTATCATACTCTCTACCCCTTTCTCCCCCCTCCTCCTCCTCTTTCCTTTTCCTTTTTCTTCTTCTCTGTTTCTCTCCTCTTCCTCCTCTCTTCCACACTCTCCTTCTCTCTGAGGTAATCCAACCAGAGAGTCTCTTCAGAGATTTATTATAATTAAGTTGAGAGAAAGCAGAGTAGTTTGGTTCACTCCTATAAAACCCTATACACAGATGGCAACTCAGCACTCACCAGGGAATGCTCTAACTTCCCTTCTCCCTTAGGAGGGAGAGGATGTAAGCAGCTAGTCAGGCCCGCCTGCTGAATGGAGGCCAAGTGTGGGGGAAATGACTGAGTGCTACTCCTGTGCTGTCGAATAGAGTTTGCCTTGAGAGCCAAACCCACTAAAATAGGGTCTGGAAGCTATCAGGGAAGAAATCTGATGCATGTATGTTTTTACCCACAGTCGTCCATCACCAAGGATTTTTGCATTTGAGGCATGTTGCAGAGAGGCAAGCTGCTGTATATCAACTGTGATCAGTTTTTAACATGCTGTAATAATCTAAAAGGAAACAGTCCCTGGAATCTACATACCAATTTTTTTCTTTTTCTAATTTGCCTTTCAGTGCCAAAAAAATTAAAACAAAAACCTGAAAGGCAAGATTTAAATTGAGCCATCACTATTTCAGAAAGAACTAACTTACTTTTGTGTATCTGGAGCTACAGTTTAGAGAGTGCATATTTAGGTAAAAACAATGGATTTAGGCAATACCACTTGAATTGTGTTGCTCACTTAATATGGTCCTTAGCACCGTGTTTGATGCTCAGTGCTTTACATATGTCCAAACTAAAAGGAAGAAACTCTTTCTGGGTCAAAAGGGATGTGCAAAAGCATTTTAAGTAAATGGGACAAAGAAAATACATACAATTTTCTGCTTAAACACGCTTTCCATTAAGGAACTCAGAAAACTTTCTTATGAGTAGTTTTGCAAAGCAATTGCTGCAATTTTCAATAATATTGAGAAAAAGGTACTATATTAGAAGCTTGAAAGTATGCTATCCTAACATTTTAATAACCTCAATATTGTAGACCACAAAATAATTTTATAAAATACCAAGAAGGAAAGAATGGGGCTACTATGTTTGGCTTTCTCATTCAATCCCACAGTTCCTAAAATATACACTCCAGGGCAAGTACTAACCTTTCCTGAACCTTCTCCTATGTCTGCCCCTTGAATACTGACTGATAGTCCTCCAAGTTTTTATCTTTGGCCTTTCTGTATCCTCACTATACATCTCTTCTCTAGGTGATCTCATTCCCTCTGATGATTTTTACCATCATCCTTGTGCTGATACTTTCCAAATCTCAAACTCTCACCTTGACATCTCCCTGGAGTTCCAGACTCATATATCAAAAAATGTCCAGTGAACATCTACACTTGGATGCCCCACAACCATCTGGAACTCAAGATGTCCAAAACTAAACTCATCATTTTTCTTCCAGAATCTGTTTTCCATTTTTTTATCTGGGTTGATGAAACCAAAATTCACTTATCATTAGGACCAAAAATCTGGGAATCCTCCTCAACTCTTCTCCTTCAACTACCATATTGAATCAGTCACCAAGTTCTGCCATTTTTAATTCTCCTAGTCCTTCCCCTCCTCTCTATCACCCCTGCCATGCTTTGGTTGAGTCACGCATCATCTTTAGTGTAAACTATTACAATAATTTTCTACCAAGTTTTTCTGCATCTGGTCTTACCTCTTCTAATCTCACTCCCTTCAATTTTACCCTCCATACTACTAGTAGTCATATAGGTGCATTAGTACATCTGGCAGACCCCTAATTAAATTATTTCAGTGTCTCCCCTTCACCTACTAGATTAAGTCCAAATTCCTGGGCATGACATATAAAATTGCCCTCAACTCAGCCTTGGCCTTTCTCCCTAGCCCCATCTCCTACCATTCTCTTGCCCTTAGCCTTGATGCACTTTCTGTTCCATCAATACTGAAATGCTTGTGGTTCCTCCCACATTACATGTTGTTACATTCCTCTGCACCTTTGCTGGTGTTATGTCTATTATTGGAAGGACAACCCTATTCCTATCTTTTCTTTGCTTGCATAACTCTTTTTGTCCCTTGAGACTTCATTCCAGTGGTCCCTGTGATGAGTAGCCTTTCCTGACCACCACCCCCAGAGCCATGTTCTTTCTTTATGATTCTCCAGCACCCTTGTGTATCTCTCTCCCACTGAGCATATCAGATTGTATTATAACTGTTGGTTTGTCTTTGATTTGGGAATCTATCTCCTGCACTGAATTGTGAGCTTTTTGAGGTGAGAATAGATGCTGCATTACAAGTGAACTTATTCCTCCCTACTATATTAGTACAGACCATCATTATCAGTCATCTAAATTGCCTATCTGTATGCAGCCTTCCCATGTTTTTGATGATTCTCTAGAGGGCAAAGTCAAAACTCCTTAGTATGTCATACACAAAGTGGTTTCAGCCAACCTTCAGGTCTATTTCCTGCCAATACCTACCCTTCCCACATCTGCAATCCAGCTATGCTCAACTACCATGCATTTGCCTTTGCATATTCTCTACCCCTCTTGATAAACCCTTATTTATCTTTCAGAGTTCACCTTAAATGTGCCCTCCGCTTTTATGCCTCCCCCAGACTTCTCCAGGCAGAGTTACACAAGTCCATCTTTGTACTCCAATTGTACCTATGTATTATAGCACTTTCTACACTCAGTTACCATCATTGTCTTAACCTCTCCTATCCTCAGTTTCCCCATCAGGAAAATAGGTAATAATAATAATAGCTTCTACTTTATAGGGTAACTGTAAGAAGTAAAGGAGGCAATGCATGCAAAGCACATAGCACAAAGTTTAGCATATAGTAAGCATGAATAAATGGTACTTCTCGATTGAGCTCTCAATATGTGTGAGGTACTTTACATGTATGAACTCATTTCATTGTCTTCATGAGGTAGGTAGAACTATTGCCTCCATGTTCTAAATGAGCATACAATGACTGGGGAAGGGGAAGACTAGCTCAAAGTCACATGACTGGTTAGTGAAAGATCTGGTTGAATCTATCTAGCCTGGCACTGGCACAAAGGCCATCCTCTTAACAAATATACATTTATGTGCACTTTTCTCATCCCTACTACATGTGAACTCCTCTATGACAGGATCTACCTCTGCCTTCATTCAAAAGTTAGACTCATAATTTCTAACTCTGTCAGGTCTGCTCCAAAGGGGAGATAGGAACCAAGTTTCCAGCCCTTAACTCTGCTTAGACAATCAGCACTTTAATGCTCCTTCTTCAATTGCCCCTGCTATACAGTTGTCCTAAAACAATGTGTTTCATTTACATTTCTAAGCCCGTCTTCTGCTGCTGTTTTGTCCCTTCACATTGTCTTGATTACTTTTTTTATTGTTGACAGTATTACAGATATCCCCCCCCACCCTTTGCCCAGGCCCTGCCCCACCCCAGGCCATCATTACTCTATTGTCTGCATATATGTTCTTTGGTTAATCTCTTCCCCCTTCTCTCTGAGATTGGTCAGACTTTTTCCATGGACCCATGCCTCTGGATCTATTTTGTTTGACCATTTATTTCAGTCATTAGATTTAGCATATGAGTGAGATCATGTGATACTTGTCTTTCTCTGACTCGCTTATTTCACTTAGCATAATACTTTCCAGTTCCCTCCATGTTGTCTCAAGGGGTAAGAGATCCTTCTTTTTGCAGCTGAATGGTATTCCATAGTGCAAATGTACCACAGCTTTTTATCCATTCATCTACTGATGCACACTTAGGCTGTTTCCAGATCTTGGCTATCTATAATAATAAAAGCATAATATGCTAATTAGGCTGGATGTCCTTCTGGATGACCTTCTGGACAAAGCCAGGGCTGCGAGGGAAGCCTGGATCCCAGGTGCCAGAGGGCAACCGATGCCAGCAGCTGAGGGAAGGAGGCCTACTCTTGCATGAATTTCGTGCATCAGGCCCCTAGTTGTAAATAATGCTACTATGAACATAAGGGTGCATATATATTTTTTGATTGGTGTTTTGGGTTTCTTAGGCTATATTCCCAGAAGTGGGATCACTGTATTGAACAGCAGTGCCATTTTGTAATGTTTTGAGGCAACTCTATACTGTTTTCCATGCATTCCAGATCCACCTGAGGAGAGCCCAAATAAGATTTTGACCAATGTGTGTTAACTGTTTTATTGAGTATAGTTTTATAATGATTACAAACAGAACTACAAAAGCACCACATAGGCAGTTTTTCTGATTGATATGTTTAGGCCACAATCTGGGACCTATATACACCAGCTAAATTCTACAACCATCACAGTCCATTCCAAAAATAATAAATGTTGGTGCTGTTTTTGTAGTCTTGAGAAAGTGAATAGCATATAATGTGCATGGCCAGTTATAGCTCCAGACTATATGGGGATGCTGCCCTCTCCTCCCTCCATATATTGTTTACTGTTTATATTCACATTCTCTATTTATGTGAAGGGGCTTGGTGGTACAGGTAAAATTTAAGAGATTTGTCTTGAAGGTGTATTTGTAGAGCAGCAAGCACACTTTTTGTAAACTTATTTTGGGTAACTTGAGGGTGACTAATACACCCTACTCAAAGCCAAATGGCACTGTCACTGCGATTGGCTCATAGTCACATAGTGAATCGTGGGTAAAAGATAGATGAGAAGTTTCCACTTCCCTGCTCCAATTGCTGGGTTACAGAAAACTTTGTTCCACTGTCCTTTCCAGACACTTACTAATTTGGGAGAAGGTGGAAACCCTTTGCTAGTGAGAAATCCCAATTAAAAAGATAAGAAAGTCCAGCCAGGAAAGGAGGGAGTTGGGGGAGCAGAATGGGACAGGAGCCAGAAAGAAGGAAATCACACCCACACCAAATCAAGGCAAGGTTTGTAGTTCCCACTAAGAAACTAGAAAGCTTAAAACAGGAAGAAATAGGTGAGGTGCAATCCAAAAAGCAATCAACTCACTGACATTTTATTTATTTTTACCTGGGGAAAAATGGTATGGGGAGTGGGTTTGGGCTCCCAGGCTGACCCAGCAGCTGCAGCTGCTACAAAGGAAGTGGGTGTTTGGGGGAGGAGGAGGGGACAAGGGCTGGGGGGTGCAGCCTGCTCCTTGCCCCCAACAGAGGCCCAGAAAATATGAAGGAAGGAACCTGAGACTGTGTGAAGCCCAAGAGAATGAGATATTTTTTCCAAGCTCCACAGAAAAGGAAGCCAATCTCTAAGGACACAGAATCTATCCCAGTCCAGACCTGGAAACCTAGGGGAAACTGTCCTGCTCCTATGGCCTTTAGACTGCACTGTTCACCTGAGCCATTTTAAGTGCAAATGAAGGCAATGGAAGTGCAAAGGGGATGGAGAGAAAGACATAAACTGTGCCAATAAAATATACAAAATTAACTGAAAACAAGACTTTGACTTTCCTGGGATTTTCCCCCTGGTCTTATAGCATCTGGTTTCATTTCTCCTCCCTAAAGAAAAAAAAAAAGGAAAAAAAGGGTGGGGGTTGGGAAACAGCACATATGTTTTCAATGGAGTCCTTAAACCATACACAGGCAGCTGGAAGCTGGAGCCCAGAGATGGAGCTCATGCCATTGCCAGAGCCAACACCATCCTGTCTATACAGGACTCTGAGTCCTGAATAAGTCATATCACTCTCTGTCTGAGTGTCTGGCTCACAGAATGGGTGCTGACACTTTCAAAAGAAGTAACAGGAGAAAATACAGTGAAAGGTATAACAATAGCAATAACATTTCCTAGAAGCTTTTCTGTACTTTATAAGCATTTTCTACTTAATTCCCACAAAACTTGTTGTGATTAATATTATTTCATTTTATAAATGAAAAAAAAACTGGGTAATAGAGAAATTGACTTGTTAAAGTCAAACAGTGCCCAGCTTTGGCTGAATTCAGAACTTTAAAAATTTTTTATTGTTGAGATTATTACAGAGATGTCCCCCATTTTTCCTCCATTTCCCCCTCCACCCAGTTCCCATCCCACCCCAGGCCTTCACTATTGTCTGTGTCCATAGATTATGCATATATTCATATAAGTTTTTTGGTTATTCTCTGCCCATCCCCTCTCCCACTTTCCCTCTGCAATTCTTCCGCTTGTGCTATGCATCTATGCCTCTGGACCTATTTTGTTTGTTGGTTTATTTTGTCCATTAGATTTCACATATAAGTGAGATCATGTGATTCTTGTCTTTCTCTGACTGGCTTATTTCGCTTAGCATAATGCTCTCCAGGTCCCTCCATGCTGTCTCAAAGGGTAAGAGTTTCTCCTTTTATACAGCTGCATAGTATTTCATTGCATAAATGTACCACAGCTTTTTTTATCCAGTCATCTACTGATAGGCACTTGGTCTATTTCCAGATCTTAGCTATTGTAAATAGTGCTGTTATGAACACAGGCATGAATATATTCTTTCTGATTGGTGTTTCAGGATTTTTAGGATATATTCCTAGAAATGAGATCATTGGATCAAATGTCAATTTGATTTTTAATTTGTTGAGGAAATTCCATATTCTTTTTCCATAGTGGCTACACCAGTCTGCATTCGCATCAGCAGTGCACTAGGATTCCTTTTCTCCGCATCCTCGCCAGCACTTTTTGAATGTTGGTTTATTGATGGTAGCCAATCCAGAACTTTTAAATCCTAGATTATATAAGGTAAGATTGTTGGTATTGTTACTAAATTGTACACGTCATGGTTTTTACACTTTGAAGGAAATGTTCAAATATCAATAGAATGTTCTTGTCTGAGTTTGAGAGATGAAGACTAGAGTACTTCCGTCTGGAGAGCAGGAATTGAGAGAGGGAGATACTTGATGCTATGACCCAAATCCAAAGTTATAATGAAGCAAGTGATACCTTCCATCAGGCATTCTGAACTGAGTAATGTCAGCTTGAGCTGATCAAGAGGTACTTTGGCTAAGTACCCCTATCTTTAACTTCTTTGTAATTCAGTTTCTCATCTATAACATGGGGCAATAATAGTACTTATAACATCAGATTTTTGTGGGAATTAAATTTTAAAAATGCATGTAAAGCACAGGAATGCTTTCAGAAAAAGGTAGTGTTATTGTTATATGTCTCCTGTTACTCAAAAGCACCATCCACGCACTACTTCTAAGTGTAGCCTCCTAAAATCCAGAGCATTGGTAGGGAACAATGGAAACATCTCTAGAGCTAAAGATGAGATACCTGGATTCTATCTCTAGATCTGCCTCTGTCTAGCAGAATGACCATGGACAAGTCATTTGAGTGTCAGTATATGAAGTGAATCATACATGCCTAGTCTATTTCACAGAACTGTAGTACAAATACAGTTTAATAGCTGGTTCCACGGGACACATCTTGAATATAAAATGTCTTATAATATCAAAGATTGAAAAAAAAAGCTTTCTGAGAAATAGAAAGTAGTATTTTAACTAAGTGACATTTTTATTTGGCATTTTACACCATTTTTTCAATGGAGGGACTAGATTTCAGCTTTGTCCATACTGAACACGGATACACCCCCTTCAGTTCCTAAATCTTAAACCTATGTATTGGCGGCTGCTGAAATAATATAATGATCAGATGCAGTCAGTAGAAGAAAATGTGACCAGTTCAGAAATCACCCTGGAGAGTAAACATAAAACTATCTTTTCTGTCTATGGCTTAGCAAGTAAATATGAGAAGGGGAGTGAGGGAAGCGGGAGACAAAAACAGGTAAAGGAACAGAGAGGAAGGAGTCAGAGCTGAGGCAACGGGAGGAAGAAAAGGTGAAGGACAAAGAGTTGAAGAAATACAGATGGGGAGCCTTAGGCTTTAACACATCCAGCAGATGCTTGACCCTGGAGCAAACATGGAAGGGTGTACAGATTTTTAATTTCCTCTGTGAAAAACACAAAACAAGCAGTTGGCTCACATGAAGACAGCTTGTGATTTCTTTGGTCATCAGTGCTTGCCTGAGTGCAGACACCACAGGGTGCTTCTCTGCTGTGAACTAACTAAAGTCCTACTCCAAGTCTTTCCCATTCCCTAAGCTTTGGGCCTTTCAGAAAATATTGGAAGTACTGGAGATGGAAGCAGAGAAGGGGAGAGGTATTCAGGACAGAGGTGAGCTGGATGAGAAGGGAGTCCTGGCTCTACAATGGTTCCCTGACTAGCCAACCATGTCAATATAGCGTAGTTATTATGAGTATGGGTATCGTGGTTAGCTTGAATCCTAATTCTGCCACTTACTAGATATATGTCCTTGAACTAGTTGCTTCTTCTCTCAGTGCCTCAGTTTTCTCACATATAATGTAAATAAAATAGTAACTTCTACCTCCTAATGTTATTGTGAGGATTAAAAGAGTTAAGACAATTAAAAGCCTGGCACACAGCCTAGAACATAGTAGTAAGTACTCAATAAATGTTCAATGTCACTATATAATTTGGTACCAGAAAGAGCTTCCACCAGAGCCATATTTTGCAGAAATGTCGTGTTCATAGCATTTGCCAGAACCAGACTAGCCTGTACCCTTCACGCTTTTGCAAATGCTTTCTCAAAGTACTGAAAAAGATTTTTCTTTTATTAATCTCTCTCCCGCCTTAGTGCCCTCTCCAGCTGTCTCACGCTCTCTTGTGCATTCTGTCTCTCTCTCTGCACAACTTTGCTCCCCCTGTCATTACCACAGAAGTCCCCAATGCTCTAAATAGAGATATAAAGATAGGCAATAGATAGGCCCTGCTTCATTTGAAACCCAGTAGACTTGGGAAAAAGGGATGACAATATTGCTTTTGTTTTTCAGATCCGAGAATCTCCTCCAAATACTTAAGTGGACATTCCAGTGCCTCTTCAGCCCACTCCTAGCTACTTCAGCTTGGGCTCTCAGAAATCCAACAGTGCCACCTTTAAGGCCTCTCTCACAGTTCTGACACCTGCATCCTGGCTTCTACAGAAACTCTTTCTCTCTTCTCAATGTATGTGATGTTGAGAAAACTGCAGGATGAATGGGTAATCATAATGTCAATAGGACTTTAGACATGCAAATGTATGTTCTGAGCAAGGATGAGCTGAACAAAGTCAGTGTGAGGGGCAGGATGGACAAGTGCCAATGGAGTCCCAGAGGAGTGATGCTGGGAAGAGGGGACTGAAAAATAATGAAAGGAAACATAAGGGTTATTTAGGAAAATGGGACATTTAAAGGACTCAATGAGAAGTGGGTAAATCGACAGACTGCATGAGAAAGTAGGGGAAAGAAGTCTGAGTGTCTGCAAGGAGCATGGATCTGAGAATTTTTGAAAGACAGGGAGCAGGAGGTGGCGGGGGGGGGGGGGAGCCTTCGTGGGAAACTGCCAGAAGCTACAGCCTTTGTACACAGGTAGATTCAGAGCAGTTTTTTTACCTGGGACCAAAGGACCTTCTTCGGAATCAGACCAAAGTATTTTGCTTTCCACTGATGAGTTAAGGTAGACAGAACCTGGACTTTTCATAACTGTGTAACCTTTGGACCTTGCACCTCTTCCCACTGTAATAATACATTATTATTATGCAAGGAACTATCTAAAACTCCTGGCAAAGAGTATTTGAGGAGACTGAGAGGAAACAGGAAGGGCCCGAGTCTTGTGTCTAGCCTACATAAGTCTCTATGCACCAATACATTGCTCTTCTCTTAAGGGTGTTTTTCAAACTATTCTCTCAGAGAATATTATGTTCTGTGAACAAAACCAGAGTATTCTGACACTAAAAATACAATGTAATGAAAGGAAACGATGGTCTTTTTCCAAAAAAATTTCAAGGACTAGCAATAAGTTAATGGTTAGAATGTGTTCCCATAAATATTGCTCCCATGTGCCTATACTAGAATATAAAAGTTAACATTTGAGTTAGCATGGACATATATTTGTAGACATTTTATGGTTTAAATATGACAATTTCATGATATTCCATAAAGAGCTCTTGGTTTCTAGTACTCTCACTGAAACAGGTTTAGAAACTCTAGAATTAAAGATGGGGATCATTATCTTTATCCTGCATGATAATTTTCCCCCTTTCAATTTTGCTTTCTTCCAATTCATTCTCCTCACAGTAGCAAGAATTAGTTTTCTAACATGTCAACCAGATTATGTCATTTCCTAGCTTTAACCTCTTTAATGGCTTCTTAGTGCCCCTTGACTAAAATGCAGACCATTGCTCACAGGGCCTGTGTGAACTGGCCCCTGCCCACCTCTCCAACCTCATCTTGCCCCACTGTCCTCTTACAAAGTTCTAGCTACATTGGCGTTTTCAGTTCCACAAGTATGCCTGGTAGGGGTCCACCTCAGTGAAATTGTCCATGCTGTTCCCTCTGCCTAGAATATCTTTTCTATCTGTGGTAGGCAGAATTTTGGTCCCCATAACCTTCACCCTCTGGTGCCATACCTGTTGTTATGTTTACATTACATGGCAAAATAAATGATTCAAGAGTATTTGTGGTTACTCCTAAGCTGACCTTAAGAATGAAAGATTTGCCCTGATGGGTTTGGCTCAGTGGATAGAGTGTCGGCCTGTGGACTGAAGGGTTCCAGGTTTGATTCTGGTCAAGGGCATGTACCTTGGTTGTGGGCACATCCCTAGTAGGGGCGTGCAGGAGGCAGCTGATTGATGTTTCTCTCTCATTGATGTTTCTGACTCTCTACCCCTCTCCCTTCCTCTCTGTAAAAAATCAATAAAATATATATTTTTAAAAAATGAATGATGAGGAGGGGAGGTTGGGGGTTAATAGGGGGATGGAGACACATTTGTAATACCTTAACCAATAAAGAAATTAAAGATAAAAACAGAATGAAAAATTTGAAGCATGAGAAGGACTTGAGCCACTCTTGCTGGCTTGAAAACAGAGGGAGCATGTGGAAAACACGAAAAGGAAATGAGCTCAGAAGTCGACTCTTCCCCAGATTCTCCAGTAAGGAATGCTTCTGGCCTACACCTTGAATATGCTCTCCTTCTCTCAGCCCCCATTGTTTGCTTCCATCATGGCCCTTATCATACTGTAAGTTATTTTATTTTGTTTGACTTTTAACATAAGTCCCATGAGGACAGAGATTTTTGTTCACTGTTATAACTCTCAAACATAGAGTGAATAGCACGGAATAGGCATTCAATAATACATAGTTGTTGAATGAATGAATGAATGAATATTGAGAACCTTTTTATGCCAGGAACTAACTATGTTATGCACTTGACCTGCCTTACTTCATTAGATCATCACAATACTAACTTGTTAGGCACTATTATTTTCTCTGCTTCATAGATGATTTTCAGAGTGATTAAGTTATTGTTCAAGGTCACACAGCTTGTAAGTGGTAGAACCAGAATTCAAAGCCAGGTCATACAGAACCACATTTCAGCCTAAAAAATCTTCTCAACTGGTAAAAAGAAAGAAAGAAAGAAAGAAAGAAAGAAAGAAAGAAAGAAAGAAAGAAAGAAAGAAAGAAAGAAAGAAAGAAAGAAAGAAAGAAAGAAAGAAAGAAAGAAAAAAAGAAAAGAAAAGAAAGAAAAGAAAAGAAAAGAAAAGAAAAAAGAAAAGAAAAGAAAAGAAAAGAAAAGAAAAACCTATATATGCACATGCACATGCACATGCACATGAAACATTGCATACAATTTCAGGAAATTCATAGAACCCATAAACTTCAGGTTAACTTCAACTATGCTACCTTCATCAAAAGGTATTCACACATTGCCTGGCCAGTGTGGTTCAGTGGTTGAGCGTGGACCCAGGGACCAAGATCTTGGTTTGATTCTCAGTCAGGGCACATGCCCAGGTTGCAGGCTCAATCTCCCTAGAAGGGAGCATGCAGGAGACAGCTAATCAATGATGTTTCTCTCTATTCCTCTCACTTCCTCTCTCTCTAAAAACAATCAATAAAAATCATATTTTTAAAAAAGGTATTCATACTTTAATAGAGATTTGTTGGGTTGGATCAGATGAGCTTCAGATGCCCTTTGAATTCTTATATGGGCATTCCTGAAGATGAGGAAAAATGTCAAGACTCAAAGAAATTAAATACCAATAGTAAGATTACAGGTATGGGGGCGACCAGTATTTTAGGGACAAGGCTCTGTTTAATATGATTGGAAACCATATACATATTCGACCCATAAGGTCTGTAGGTCTGTAGCAGTTTCTCTGGTTGAACCTAATATTCCAATATTTGTGAAGTCAACCAAGATTTGAGAATAGCCTGAAGCAAAGCAAGTAAACAGAAGCTCAGGACATTGTTGTGAACTTTGAGCTAGGCCAGGGTTTATAAACCCCCCACCTCCTATGGTTCAAGGTCTGGTAGCTGTGACAAATTCTCTTCTCCCAAACCCTCACCCAGTCCTGGCTCTGAGGAGCTTTCCAATCCCCCCGCTCCCCCGAGGGCTACTACATTGAAACCAAGTATGTATGTTCATTCTCAGCTTTGGGTAACACTTGAAATTCCTTCCAAATAAACTATAAGATTGTGGCCAAGAAGGAGCCAAGAAAGAAGTGAGATAAGACCTCAAAGCTTGATTTATGTAGTCAAGTTTCTGAAAACTGCTCATATCCCTCAGTGGCAGGCCAGTAGCTGGCAGACTTGTATCTTCCAGCTTCACTGCCACCGCTCCAGAGCTTGCCGGGTCTCTTCTGATGCCCACAGCCTGGAAATGCCACGCTCCCTTTCCCTTATCTCCTGTCCCCATCCTCATAGTGAGTCATTATGACAGCCACAGACTCTCAGGCTGGGCTTCCTGGATGCAATTGAAACTACTCTGGGACAGAGCAGGATGAGCATGAGTACACCCAGTTCATGAGCAAGGCTTGCTCATCCTCCACAGGTATGGACCACCCCAAAGCCTCTGTTGTCTTTAGAGTCTGGAAAGTTTCCAGCTGAATCCCCTTCACTTTTGTATGTGGCCTTCTTGCTCTGCATAGCCTTCCCTGGGCTTTCAGCTTACAATTTGCAAGGGGATAGCATAGTGGTTATGAGTCCTGGTTCTGGAGCCACACTGTCTGAGTTCATATCCAGCTCTGCTACTGCTTGTTAGCTGAATTGTGTGGCCTGAAGCCAGTTACCCAACTTCTGTGGACCCCTGTCCTCATCAGTAGAGGGAGATAGTAACAATAACCCTGAAGTCTTGGTGTTATCAGGATTCAACAAGTTCATACAAGTAAAACACTTAGAACATTGAGTGACTTGTAGTTATCACTCAAAAAATGTTAACTATTGATCTTTATCTATTCCAGAAAGCAAGGAATACTCTCTCTCTCTCTCTCTCTCTCTCTCTCTCTCTCTCTCTCTCTCTCTTTCTCTCTCTCTCTCGATTAAGGTATTGCATATGTGTCCTTATCCCCCATGCACCCCGCCCCCTCACTCATGCCCTCACCCCCCTGAAGGAATACTCTTGCATATCCATAGCACAAATATATACCTTAACTGCTGCTTTCACATCTATAACTATGTTCCATATATTAAAAAGTGTGATGGTCTTAACTCAGGGTTATGCCCTGTCATGAAAACAGTAACAAGTATGACTTATTGAGCACAAATATCATTTATTTCAGGTCCTTCCCTAAACACTTTACCCACATTGTTTTATTAAATACTCAATAGAAACCTAAGAGTTTGATGCTATTTTTATCCTCATCTTCCCCCAAGAAGGCAGAGAGATGAAATAACTATGTAATGTAAAATCTAAGTAAGCTAGTGCAATAGGTAATTATGGGCTGGGGCAAAAAAAGAATGCTCTATGGAGGAGACAGAACTTTAATTTTGAATCACAAACTAGAATTTGGTTAAGCAGAGAGGAATACGGGGGTGGATTCCAAGTAGAGAAAACCATGGAAATTAGCCTGGTGTGGATTAAAGAGAATAGACTGTCCTGACTGTTGCAGAGGCCAATGATGGAGAAAGGTAGGAACTCAAGCTGATGGCATCATCTTTCCTACCTCACAGATTGAACAACTGAGCCAGCACCACTCAGTCAAGCCAATCCAGAAGCAGCAATCTTTTACTTTATTGCCGTACCCTATTCACTTTAGATAATCATGCTGTATAAACCCCTCTGGACCCCCCCCCAATAGGCTCCATACTCACATATATATCTTCAGTTTCCAAAGCCACAATCTCTCCTTCCCCACACCCCACTGAGATTTGGCAAGGTTCATAGGCTAGGTCAGAAGAGTAAGCCTCATGAGGGCTAAGCTAAAGTTCATCCATTCTCTTCCTTAGGATCCCAAAGCAGCTCGGATCCAAACCAGAGCCTTACCACACCCTCTATGTGTCCTCATTTAAACATCTTGCTTCATTGCTGACCCTGACTTTTGGGTTTTGGCCAAGGTTGTGAGAGCCCTTTAAGAAATATAACATTTATTTTTGTTATAAAAGCCTGTGAATCTCTCAGCCATATCAGACCATTGGTTGAATCCTATTGTAACCTATGGGATCAGAAGAGAGAAGTAAGCAGAGTTAGATTTCTTAGGAAGGAGATATAGCCAGAAAAAAAATTTTTCCAGGTCAGGAAGGGTTAATGGCAATCCAGTGTTTTATATTAGAAGCAAAATACCAATGAAAATAAAAGCCTCTTCCCTCCCATCTTCCTTTCTTTCTTTTTTCCTTTCCTTTCCTTTCCTTTCCTTTCCTTTCCTTTCCTTTCCTTTCCTTTCCTTTCCTTTCCTTTCCTTTCCTTTCCTTCCCTTCCCTTCCCTTCCCTTCCTTTCCTTTCCTTCTCTTTTCTTTCTTTCTTTCTTTCTTTCTTTCTTTCTTTCTTTCTTTCTTTCTTTCTTTCTTTCTTTCTTTCTTTCTTTCTTTCTTTCTTTCTTTCTTCTTCTCTTTCTTCACCTTCAAAAATGAGGACATTGCAAACAGGAAGAAAAGAATGTCCACCTTCCCATCATTCTCCCCCGCCCCCCACAACACACACTTCACAATTGGAGGCCCATTCTCTTTGAATGACGAATCCCATCATGACAAGAATGGGAAGCTAAGCATTATGTGAGAATTCTATCTTATCCCTGGAGCCTGAAATGCATGCCCATATGTTGCCATGGTAACTCACTAGTACTCAGGCTCTAATCTACACAGCCTGATGCTCCTCTAGCTTTTATGTTTGGTTCACCTTTTCTGGACATCAATAACTTGCTGGAGTCTTAGCAGATCACAGGCTAGTCTGGGAAATAAATGTACCACCAATAAACACAAAGGGTAGAAGAGTAGACTAAAACTAGTTTGTAAGGTGGAAGACTGGGTTTTATTGAAGCCCTGCATTAGTGGGTTATGTAACTTAGCAAGATGCTTCACCTTTATCATGATAACATATTCCCTTTATAGTATACTAGGGGCCCGGTGCACGAAATTCGTGCACTGTGTGTGTGTGTGTGTTGGGGGGGGGGTGTCCCTCAGCCCAGCCTGTCCCCTCTCACATACTGGGAGCCCTCAAGCATTAACCCCCATCACCCTCCAATTGCAGGATTGGCCCCTTGCCCAGGCCTGACGCCTCTGACAGAGGCGTCAGGCCTGGGCAGGGGACCCTCATTTCCCCCCATCACTGGTTCTGCCCCCAGCCCAGGCCTGATGCCTCTGGCCCAGGCATCAGGCCTGGGCAGGGGACCCCCAGACCCCTCCCATTGCTGGCTCTGCCCCTTGCCTAGGTCTGATGCCTCGGCCAGAGGCGTAGACCCCCATCACCCTCCAATCGCCTGATAAGCCCCTTGCCCAGGCCTGACGCCTCTGCCAGAGGTGTCAGGCTTGGACAGGGGACCCCCATCTTCCCCTGATCACTGGCTCTGGTCCCCACCCAGGCCTGAGGCCTCTGGCCCAGGAATCATGCCTGGGCAGGGGACCCCCATCTCCCTCTGATCGCTTGCTCCACCCCCCGCCCAAGCCTGACGCCTCTGACCCAGGCTTCAGGCCTGGGCAAGGGGACCATCATATCCCCCCAATCCCCAGCTCCACCCCCAGCTCCCCACAGTTGCAGGCTCCGTCCCTGCCCAGGCCTAACGCCTCTGGCCTAGGCATCCGGCCCGGGCAGCGGGGACCTGCAGCTGCAGCGGCCCCGTGATCGTGGGCTTCGTTTTAGGCCCAGGCAAGGGACCCCTAGCTCCTGGGACTGCCAGCTTCGACCGTACCCAGCTCCCATCGCTGGCTCCACCCCTACTTCCTGCTATCACTGGCCAGGGCGGAAAAGGCACCTGATTCTCTGATCATGGCTGGGGGGCAGGGCAAAGGCGGCCCCAGGGCTGCCTTTGCCCTGCCCCCCAGCTCTTAGCTCCCCCCTGGGTTTCTGATCACTGTCAGTGGCAGGGGGCTTCTTCCTGCTTTCCCTTTCGCCTCCCTGCATTGTGCCTACATATGCAAATTAACCGCCATCTTGTTGGCAGTTAACTGCCAATCTTAGTTGGCAGTTAACTGCGAATCTTAGTTGGCAGTTAATTTGCATATAGCCCTGATTAGCCAATGAAAAGGGTAGCGTCGTACGCCAATTACCATTTTTCTCTTTTATTAGTGTAGATGAGAGGGGTGAACTAGCTGATATCCAAAGGCTTTTCTCGCCCCAAAATGATTCCATATATATCTTTATCAAGCACAGAAATGTCAGTGGTAACTTTCTGAAACATCAGATGGGGTTTTGATAATTAAAAAAACAAAACACTATTTAATGAAAAACCTGTGAAAGGAAGAAAGGAAATAAATCAGGGGTTTAGCATGGCTAGGGGTAGTAGACAAATTGTAACTATGTACCCTTCAGTTTGGTGGAAGATCATCCAGGGTCAAATATAAGTGTTCTTTGAACCTTCTGAGTAAGTGGAATCTCTCACTTTACTCTGTCTCCAAAATTTCCAGATTACAGAATATCATTCTCCCTTTTATGCCTTTATGTAGGTCTTTCCCCATCTGAACTCCCTATCACCTCTACCAACCATATCTTACATATGTGTAAACTCTAGCTTAAGTCCCATCATCCCCATGATGGCTCTCCTTTGCTCTCTCAGTCTACAGGGATCAATCATGCTTCTGAATATGTATGGCCCTTATTATGTGAACCTTCCAATTCTTATCACAGACTGCACTCCAATTATATTTACCTTTATTTGTATTGTTTTAAATATATTTTATTTTACAATTTAATTACTTCCGTATTTATTTTAAATATAGAGATACAAAAAAATGAGCCATAATCTTCTTCTTTCTAACTCTGTTGAATTTTTATATAAAAGTAATACACATGTCTTTGTTTTTGTTTTTTAATATATTTTTATTGACTTCGGAGAAGAAGGAAGTGGGAGAGAGAGATAGAAACATCAATGATGAGAGAGAATCACTGATCGGCTGCCTCCCACTCTGGGGATTGAGCCTGCAACCCAGGCATGTGTCCTGACCAGGAATCAAACTGTGACCTCTTGGTTCGTAGGTCCACGCTCAACCACTGAGCCACACCAGATGGGCAATTTAAATGTTTTAATAACATTTAAATTAAATCAACCATATACTTTCTAAATGCAAGCCCAGTTTATCACACAACAAGATAAAACTCCTTAAATAGAAAAAAAAGTAATACACATGTAAAGATTAGAAAATTCAACTATGGAAAGCTATCAAAAGGTATGAAAAGCAAAAGCCTCTCTCCACCATCCCTAGTCTCTTTCCCAAAGATCACTATAAAATATTTCATATAGTATCATCTAGAAAAAGAAATGTGACATATACAAGCATAAATATGTGTATCTATATTACAAGGCATAATCTTTTATCCTAAACACCTGAGGCCAGAAACATGTTTGAATTCAACACATACCAACATAAATATACTAGAGGCCCACCCCCTGTTACAGTCTGGGAGCCCTCAGGGGCAGGAGGCGATGCAGCTATCAGGGGAAGGCGACACCCCCATCACACCTCTGCTGCTGCCACTGCCAGCACCATAAGCCTCGGCTGGCCCTCATTACCTGAGTCTCAAGTGGCCCTGGGTGGCTAGGCAGCTGCCATCCAAGGCTTGCCTGCTCCTCAGGCATCAGCAGGCAGCCACCATCCGAGGCTTGCCAGCGCCTTGGGCCAGCCCTGGGTGGCTTGTGGGCTGAGGGCAGGTCTGGCCTCACTGTGCGCCTGGCACCCCCCCCCCCCCCCGCGCAGGGCTGAAAGGACTCCAGCAGGGCTGAGGGCACTGGGCGCCGCCATCTTGTGGCTATGGGTGCCATCATCTTTGATATGGTGTAATGGTCAATTTGCATATTCCCTCTTTATTAGATACGATGTATCTATATTATAGGGTGTAATCCTTTATCCTCAACACTTGAGGCCAGAAATATTTTTGAATTCAACCTTTTTAAGGCTTTAACATGATGGTATAGTGCCTATGGCATTTAGTGTCACTTGCTTAGTGAGATTTGGGACAGCAAAGACATAATTAGAAAAGTTCAGTATTAAACACATTAAAATGCATGAAGCAACGTGTTTGACTATTCACACTATTTAGGATAAACAGATTATAAATAGTCGACTACAAATAGTCACATGTCAGTTAATATCAAGTTTGTGCCAAGTTTGGGGGTGGGATGGGGAATGTTCTGTTTAAAAGAAAATGAACAATGGATTGCCATTATATTCATATTCTCTCTCCCTCTTTCTTTCTCTTTCTCTCCCACTTAAAGTCCCCTAAGACCACCCCTTTTTCTCTCCTTCTTGTCCACTTGAAGTCCCCTAAGACCTGGGAAGCCAAAGTGGTTAACAAAAGAATCTGATTGATTTGGGTCACTGTTTGGTATGCGCTTTCTTCTGCCTTATTGGTTTCAGATGGGTGCTTTTTTCTGTGTTCTTTATTCTTGCCTTGTCTTTGGGACTTTCATAGAGAGTGGAGGCTGTTTATAAAGCCAGCTCTGTGTACTATCCCACCTCTATCCATCTAAAATTGAATACTCAAGCCAGTCTTGCTGTTGTGGTACCCATAACCTTACTTTCCCAGATCATATGCACCATCACATGTCCTAACTGGGGGAAAGAGATCTCTAATCTACATGCTACCTACTATGTTAAACATATCAATTATTTAGACCAAGGGTTAGCAAACTATAACCTAAAGGTCAAACATGCTCAAGCAACCTGTTTTTGTGTGGTCTATAAGCTAAAAATGTGATTTTATACATTGGTTAATGTTCAAAAAAATCAAAATAATATTTCACGACCATGAAAATTATCTGAAATTCCAATTACAGAGTCAATATATAAAGTTTTATCAGAACACAGCCATGCCATTAGTTTACAAGTCTGTCTATGGCTGCTTTCACACTACAGTAGCAGAGTTGAGTAGTTGATACAGAGACTGCATGGCCTGCAGAGCCTAAAATATTTACAGAAAAAGTTTGTCAACCTCTGCTCTAGTGCATGCCCATCTGTTAGATGCTAGAGTTCTCCCAAAGTTCTGTCCTTGGCAAATGCCTGGCCATTGACTTAAATTAGTGAAGCAGCTTGGATATAAAAAATAGGGAAGGAGGTAGCAAACTAAAGAGCACATGTCTATGTAAAGGTGACAACTTCAATTTGTGATCATTTATGGTGCTGGCTTAGCTTTGCCAAATCTAATTTTTTAAGAGAAGATAGAAATGCATATTTCTATGGAAACTGTCCTGATTATTTTATGTTGGCAAGCAGTGCTCGGGTCAAATAAATCAAGTCTGCCAACTACCAGTGTACAACTCCTCCTCTAGGGCTTCTAACATGCAAGGATCCAGATCTGGTTATAAGTCAGAGCCCCACATTCCACCATCCTTGCAAACCAAAGTGCAAGTAAAGAACAATTGAGCTCATTGATAGCCTGCTCCACTCAGATGCTACTGTTTTGGGGTGTGAGGATCAGAAATGAAAATGAGGGGAGAAGCCCAACACTCCCCTTCGCTGGCTTACCTGTGTGACTTATTGGTGGCCTTTTACACTGGTGACCACTGTCTTCTTGAAACGCTTCACATTCTCTGGGAATTTCTCCTCCATCTCTGACTTATTTTACTGTTTTTGTCTCTGACTCTTCTTCTGTTACATGTATTTTCTATCTTCCACTAACTAAACTGGGGTTCTCTATCCTATTGCCATTCTTTCAGGCTTCTATGTGGGTAAAGGTGTCACCAAATTTGCTCTTGGTTCTGTTGTTCTTGCAGCTTCCTCCAGATTCTACCCAGAGAGTGACAGATTCTAGAAGGAGGTGAAAACCCCTACTTAGGCCTCTGATGTAAGCGATGTACTCCAAACCAACTTTGCTAGAGAGCCATGCATTGAGTTTTAAGCTCTTTTATTAAAGTGATATTTTCTCCCCATTTGGAAACTGTTCTTTCCAAATCTTTCCCTAGGGCAGTGGTTCTCAACCTTCTGGCTCTTTAAATACAGTTCCTCATGTTGTGACCCAACCATAAAGTTATGTTCCTTGCTACTTCATAACTGTAATGTTGCTACTGTTATGAATCATAATGTAAATATCTGACATGCAGGATGGTCTTGGGCGACCCCTGTGAAAGGGTCGTTTGACCGCCAAAGGGGTCGCGACCCACAGGTTGAGAACTGCTGCCCTAGGGATTCTCATGAGGGGAGAAGCATGATGGGCAGCAAAGGATTTCAACATTATCAGGTGCTGTAAACAAATGCCAAAGAAATACCAGCAAAATCTCACCCCAATTCTCACTAGAAACATTTTCTCTTGGTCCTCTTCTTTCCTCTGAGGCTGTTCCACCCCAAACTCTATTATTAACCCCTCTTCTTGTTTTTTCTTACTTTTTTTAGAGAGAAAAAGGAAGGGAGAGGGAGAGAGAGAAAGAAACATTGATGTGAGAGGGAAACATCTATCAGCTACCTCCTGCACACACTGTACTGGGGATCGAACACACAACCTGGGCAACCCTGTGGTGCATGGGACAACACCCAACAATTGAGCCACATTGACTAGGGCTAACCCCTCTTCTTGATGCTGTGACTCAAGATTATTGCCTTGCTCTTTCTCTCTTTGTACTCTATATACTCATCCTGTGCAATCTTAACCATTCCTGTGGCCTTAACTACAGCAGACAGGGTTGATAAAGCCAAAATCTTCTTATCCAGTATAGATCTCTCTCCTGGGCTTCAGACCCATATATTCATCTGCCTACTGGTCATCTCAGCTTGGATGTTCTAAAGGCCTCTCACACTCAACATGTCCCCAAATAAAATCAATGATTCTTACTCTCTCCAAACCTTCTTCTCTTCCTGGATACTCTTTGTGCATTTCCCCATAATTCCTCAAGGCATCCAGGCCAGAAACCTAGGTGTCATCTTAGATTCCTTTCTATCCTCCCCTACCACATTCAATCACTCACTATGTCCTGTGAATGCCATTTCCTAATTATCTCTGAAATCTGTTCCTCCTCTTTATTCTCATTGCTATTACTTGCCATAGTTCAGGCATTTATTATTACTTACGGAATAAACAAACAAAAACAACTATGGGAACTAACTGCTTCAAGTCTGACCCCTTTCAATCCATCCACCAGGCTGTTACAGAGTAGTTTTTCTAAAATGCAAAGCTGGGTATGTCCCTTTCCTGCTTAAAACCTTTGTTACTCTGCAAAGGGTTAAGTTTAAGTGTGTGTCATGGAAAGCTCTGTAGAATTTGACTTATGCTTTAGACACTTCTTCAACTATGTCCTGCCCCAGTTTTCTTGAGTACCTTGCATGTCTCAACTGCAAACACACCATGCTATTTATGACTTGTATGTCTTTGCCTGAACTGGCCTACTCCATAACCCCCCCTACAAATTCTATAGCATAACCCATTTAATCCTGTGGAAGAGCAGATTCAAACCTAGGCATTCTGGGTCCAGACTGCATGTTCTTAACCACAGCTCTCTTGGCGTCACATTGCCTTAATTATGTCACCACTATGTGGAAGGCAATATGCTATAGCAGTTGAGTGAGGGCTCTTCAGACAGAACTTGTTTCAAATCAAAGCTTTGCCACTTCCTAGCTGTGTGACTTTTAGCAAATGAATTAACGTCTCTGATTCTCAATTTCCTGTTTCTAAAATGAGGATAGTTGTTGTAAAGCAAGCATGTCAAACTCAAAGGCTAACACAGGCCAAATAAACAAGATTTAAGTTTATGTGGGCCGCAAAAAAACAAAAGCTTCAATTTTCATAGAAACATAGGTTTATTTCAATAGAGACATGCTGAATACAAAGGGCTGAAATAAATTAGTCATCATTAACAAAAAATAATAGAACATTTTAATAAAAATTAATATTTTTTCCTGAACATTAACTTACCAGACACTGAATAACTACACAAATTAATAAGCGTAGCACAAATGAACTTATTTTTCTTGTTTTCTGAAAGTGAAATATTTCCTGTTGCGCACATCAAACAAGTCAGTCCAAGACTAATGATGTGTCAATCGGCTGCTATAATATTTGCTGCTAGCATTAGTGGAGAGAAATGGTGCACCTGTGTGTAAGGGAAATGAATGCAACAAAATTATAGCAATCAGTCATTAACGAACATTGTAGTTCATTATTAATAACTAGAGGCCCGGTGCATGAAATTCATGCACGGGGGCGGGGGGGGGGAGAGTGGTCCCTCAGCCCAGCCTGCACCCTCTCCAATCTGGGACCCCTCAGGGGATGTCCGACTGCCTGCAGTTGGACATCCCTCTCACAATCCGGAACTGCTGGCTCCTAACCACTCGTCTGCCTGCCTGCCTGCCTGATTGCCCCTAACCGCTTCTGCCTTCCAGCCGGATCGTCCCCTAACTGCTCCCCTGCTGGCCTGATCTCCCCCAACTGCACTCCCCTGATGGCCTGATGGCCCCCAACTGCCCTCCCCTGCTGGCCTGATTACCCACAATGTCCCTCCCCTACCGGTCATCTGTGACAACATGGGGGTGGCCATCTGTGGCAATGTGAGGGCATGAGGGCCACCTAGGCTTTTATTAGTATAGATTATGTACAACAGGCTATTGTAAAAATTAAGTTGTGAAATTTTTATTAAAATGTTTCTTACATACCATTATATTGGCTGGGCCACAAAAGTATTCTTTGTGGGCCACATGTCGCCCGCGGGCCAAGAGTTTGACATGCTTGTTGTAAAGGTTAAATGAGATACATACTAAATATTTGATAAATGCTACCATGTTTATTGTTATAGTGAATAAATAAAATGACTTTCTAATAGTGGAGATTTCAGATATCAAAGGGAAGGAAGTATAGAAGAGTAGTTAAGAGAAAGACTTTGACTCCTAGCTCTGTGTCTTGAAAACTGAGTGATTTAAGCTCTCCATGTCTTGGTTTCTTCATCTATAAAATGGGATAATAATAGCATCTATTTCTTAGGATTATTTTGAGTATGAAATGAGTTAATAAGTGGAAAACATTTAGAATGCTGCCTGGTACTTAGTATGCACATACAAGATTTTTGGATTATAATAAAAAATGTGTTTCTTTTATGTCCTTGCCTGTTCTACTCATGTGTATGTTCCACCCTATATGCTACTTTGTTTGGGGAACATCTGTGTCAAACTGAGTTTCTTCTTTTTTTAATAATGAGTGTCCTTATAAGCAGAGTGTTGACATCTTCACTATAATTACCAAAGCTAGCATAATCTCTGAAACATAGTCTGATGAATGAATGAATAAATAAATAAATAAATAAATAAATAAATAAATGAGTGGGTTTGAATCAAAACATAAGCAAAAGAATGAAAAATTGCACTTGGCATAATTCTCTCCAGTTCCATCCATGCTGCTGCGAATAGTAAGAATTCCTTCTTTTTTTATAGCAGCATAGTATTCCATTGTGTAGATGTACCATAGTTTTCTAATCCACTCATCTGCTGATGGGAATTTAGGCTGTTTCTAAAGAAAGATAGCTACAGAGGCAGAGAAGCATTGAACAGACTGCCAAATTACAGTGGGAAGGCTGGGGAGTGTTGGGGAGAAGGGGAAAGAGATCAACCAAAGGACTTGTATGCATAAGCACAACCAATGGACACAAGACACTGGGGTGGGGGGGGTGGGATGAGGGCATGCGACAGGGGTAGGGGAGGCTGGGGAAAGGTCAATGGGGGAAAAATGAGATATATGTACTACTGTGTAATACTTTAAACAATAAAAAAATTTAAAAATGAGAAAATAAATAAATAAATAATGCAAAAAATAAAATAGAATATGTATTACAAAAAAAAAAGAAAAAGAATGAAAAATTTGGTTGAAATTCTGGAGCTGTTATAACATCAGCATGTAGGACCAATTTTTTTTTTTTTAAGATAAGTAAGCTTTATTTCCTTGTTTCTCAAATAGAATTGGCTGAGCTGGTTGCTTTTTGGTAATTAATCAAAGAGACCAAATCCCATATCCTCGCCCGACTCCTCTGACTCTTCCTTTGCTTCAACCTTGGCTGGGGCTGCAGCAGCAGCGGGAGCATAATGGAAAGAAAAATTCCTTCTTGCCCACTCTGGGGACTTATTAAATGTTTAATATATGGCACTTAAATGCAATATGCAAATGGCATATTCCATTTCATTTAGCTCAATATACTGCCTCATTGTTCTAAACCTGAAAGCAAGTACACGAAATTATTCATTTCACCTTAAATATCAAGCTTCTGCCTGAAATAGCTGCCTTTTTTCAAATCATGGCAGCCTGAAGGTCTAGAACTGAACTAGGTAAAGAAAGCTGTGATTGGCTCTGGTATAGTTATGCTCACCTCTTAATTTTTGAGGCCTTCTAAGGCAAAGGTTTCCAATGCTCACAGTGCATCAGAATAACTTATGTTTATTAGATATACAGATACCTAGGTACCTTAAAAGACCTACTCAATCATATCCTTTGGCAACATAGTTCCAAGACTGTATTTTTAGACATCTGCCCAAATGTATCTAAAGCAGTGCCTTAAGGATAGTGAAGATTGGCCAGTAGATGTCACTGAATCCTTCCCAGCCTACCTGCCTGTTGTCCAACTTTTACACACTTGTTGAAAAACTGTCTATAGCAAGCAGCTCTGACCATATCCCAGATGCATCCATAGCTCAGGTCACATGGAGCATGAAAGAGAACAAGGGTCCTGTCATACATAACATCTGGCAACCAAATGTTTTCCTGGGCAGCTTGGTGAAGCCTATGCAGGAAGCAGTCCCAAGCTTGTGGTGTTTTTCATTCCAACTTGATGCATTGACTGCTAAAGTGATATAGTCTGAAGGAGCCACTGTTCCTTCGGATGTCTGGAAATAAACAGATCTGTTAAATGGAGCACAGAATCAGAAGCAGCAATACCAATACTTTAAAAAAAAAGAAAAATAGTTTAATTTCTAAATCAACTCCAATTTTTAATTTACTTCTAGTTCTAAAGAAACAAGGAAAAAACATAGGAAAGAAGGTGCAGAAATAATCCCATCTGTTACAGAAGGCTTCTACAGAACTTGACCACTAAAAAAAGAAACAGACTGTTCCTTGCTTCAACAACTCAGCTTCTCACAGTTCAATCAAGCCAGCATTACCACAGAAGGATTCAGCAATTTGCTCAGAAATGTGGCTTATTTTAAAACACAAATGACCCCCTGCTGGAAAAACAGTTGTTAGTTCCACCAACCCAACATTGAATTTCAGTTCTTCTTGCCTGAGGATATAGGCATCACTCATTCACACACCATACACCAATGAAGCCCGCCCCAGCCCCCATGTTTAGAGGCCTTAAATCAGGGTGGAGTCTCTGTTCTCTGATTTGTAGTCCTTTCCTCCATGGCCCCTGTGTGAAAGTCTGTGGTGTGCCTGAAGTTTGATGACAAGTGTCGGGCAGCACAGGCTGCCATAATAAATAGTTATGCTTGCTTAAACAACAAAAAATTATTTTCTCATAGTTCTGGAGGCAGGGAAGTTTGGACTTCCAAGGTCAAGGTTTAGCAGGTTTCGGCTTCTGGTGAGAGCTTTTTCTAGTTTGTTAGACAGCTGTCTTCTCACTGTGTGTTCACATGGCCTTTCTTATCATATTAAGAAATTAAGCCACAAATCTTATCATATTAAGACACCATTCTTACGATCTCATTCAACTTTAACTACTTTCTAAAAGATCTACCTCCAAATTCAGTCACATTGGAGGTTTGGGTTTTTAAATATGCATTCAAAGGAGGGGGGGCACAATTCAGTCCATAGCAAGAAGGCAGTATAGAAAAACTAAAAGCAGACACCTAGGCCAGCCTGCAAACACCTTTTGGAAAGGCCCAACCAAGAAAGAGAGACACACGTCCTACAAGGGCAAGAGCCCAAACTTAGCTGCCAAAGAGCTAGTCTGCACTCCTGACCACTCACCCACCACCTCAACCCTCACCTCATTACCTTCCTCAACAGCTAGATGTGTACACTTTGTTAAGGTGTGTCCACTTTAACCCTCATTTCAACACGTATCCCAGCAAGTAGATTTATGTTCTCTAAGGCTCAGTTATCCTCCCTCTAAGAAGAAGCAGAAGGGGAAGCTGGAAAATTTGGTACCAATTATCATCATGACGAGTAAGGAAAATAAATATTAGCTATGTATCACAAGAGGAGAGATATGAAATGCTGGTGTAATGATGATCATAACTGCATTTGTAGAATATGATTTCCTCTGACTAAATACATTTAGAACTTTATACCATTTGATCCTCAAAGTAAACCAGGGGTTATTATTCCCATTTGACAGATGAGAAAACAATTACAGATGAGCTATGTCAGTGCCCAAGGTCATAAATCAAGTTGCTGTTGGAATCAATAGTGAATTTTTAAAGAATATCAACAGTCACTAATAACATAAAAGGACTATACTGGCCTCCTAGACACACAAAGTGCTGTTATGTAGATAGCACCAAACAATTTAGCACTGAATTTCTTTCCTATTATTTCATATACATTTATTGGGTCTCCTTGAATTGTAGATTTCTCAAAATCAGGGACTTAGGTTTGTATATTATTGAATTGCATATAAAGCCTAGCATAGCACTGGGCCAAGATTATAAACTCATTGATAATACTTAAATGTTGGTATAGCACTTTATAGTTTGCAAAATGCTTTCACGTATATTTTATTTCATCTTTATGGCAACTACCAGAATGCAATTTTAGGAAAAGTAATTTTGTCTTTTTCAGACTCATAGTGCATACATACATTACATTTTAATGTATTTATCTTATGGAACATTTACTGATAACTTACCATTATTTTTATTATTAATAACTAACGATGATTGGGCACATACTATGTAATAGGCATTGAACCAGGCACTGTGCCAAATGCTAAGAATACAAAAATAAACCATATGTTTTCGAGCCCTGAAGGAACCTTGTGAATAAATAACTACAATGCATTGTGGTGAATGTCTGTTAGTGATCATTTGGCCTCTAGACTATACATTAGATGAGGATCTAATGATCCTCTAATCAGATAGTTCTAATAGAAAGCTCTTCCTCACCTTCATAAATCTTCCCTTTGCTTCTGCCTCTTGCTCCTGGAACTAGCCCAGGGGAGACATAATGTAAACCTTCCTCTTCACTTAAAAACCCTTCAAATATTTAAAGAAACCATTATTATCAGTCACCCCTCCTTAACTTCCTTGTCTCTGCCTCTGCCACATCAACTCCTCCATAGCTGGACCCACTGATCTACTCCAAGGATTCAGCCCTGTCCCAGTTTTCAGAGCAACCAAGACTTGGGTTTGGAAGCGTTCAAGTGGCTGGCCTCAGCCTCTTGCATTTCAAATTCCAATCATTGGGGTTTTTCATTAGGGAACTCTACTTCATCTGTTAGTTTCTGAATTCCAACTTCTTTCCCCCAGCTCTGTCCTAGTTTTTAAAACAAGAGATGAACCTGCAGCTTGAGCACATTAATTCAATCTGGAGGAGGAACCAGGGAGGAGGGGAGAGGTTGCAGATTAGGGAAAGAGGGGAGTTCATGTGTGGATCAAAGTGCCCAGAGAGATGAGGATAAAGTCCAGAGAAAGGTGTAAGCAGTGGTGTCAATCTTGACGTGGAAAAAGGATGCCTTATCATCAGAGACTGGAAGAAAAAAGATGAGTTGAATGAAGCTGTAGGTAAGTTTGCTATTTGAAAAGGCTGGAATTTAAGGTTGTTTCTAAGGGTGATTTTGAGCTGATTTTACAGACAGCTAAAGTGATTTCTGAGTGGTAAGAAGCAGTGCTCTATCTATTGCTATATATATTCAGGGTGGGGGTCACCGCTGGGGTGCCTGGCCAGTCTGGGTGAGTGGCTGATGGCTGTTTGCAGGCTGGCCACTAGAGGCCCAGTGCACAATTTGTACACTCGGGAGGGTCCCTCAGCCTGGCCTGTGCCCTCTCGCAGTCTGGGACTTCTCAGGGAATGACTGCCTGCTGGTTTAGGCCCACTCCCTGGGGGATTAGCCCTAAGCTGGCAGTCAGATATCCCTCTGGCAGCCTGGGAGCCTTCGGGGGATGCTCACTTGCCAGCGGGGAGCAGGCGTACCTGCAGTCGGACATCTTTAGCGCTGCTGAGGAGGCAGGAGAGGCTCCCACCACCACCGCTGTACTGGCAGCCATCAGCCTGGCTTGTGGCTGAGCAGAGCTCCCCCTGTGGGAGCACACTGACCACCAGGGGCAGCTCCTGCATTGAGCGTCTGCCCCCTGGTGGTCAGTGTGTGTCATAGTGACCAGTCATTCCCAGTCCTTCTGCTGTTAGGGTCAATTTGCATATTACCCTTTTATTATATAGGATAGAGGCCTGGTGCGTGGGTGGGAGCTGGCTGGTTTGCCCTAAAGGTTGTCCTGGATCAGGGTTGGGGTCCCACTGGGGTGCTTGGCCAGCCTGGGTGAGGGTCTGATGGCTGTTTGCAGGCTGGCCAAGCCCCCCAGCGGGAACCCTTACCCCATGAGGGTGTGGCCAGCCTGGGTGAGGGGCTGATGGCTGTTTTCAGGCTGGCCACAGCCCTTTCAGGGTGGGGGTCCCCACTGGGGTGCCTGTCCAGCCTGGATGAGGGGCTGAGGGATGTTTTCAGGCTGGTCATACCCCCTTCAGGGTAGGGGGGTCATGCTGGGGTGCCTGGCCAGTTTGGGTGAGGGGCTGATGGCTGTTTGCTGCAGGCTGGCCAAGGCCCGCAGTGGGGACCCTCACCCCATGAGGGTGTAGCCATCCTAGGTGAGGGGATGATGGCTGTTTGCAGGCTGGCCACAACCCCCAGCCACCCAAGCTCCCAGTGGAGGCTGGCTGGAAGCAGGTATCTGGGATTTATTTAGCTTCTATAATTGAAACTTTGTTGCCTTTTGCGGAGGCCACAGCCGGCCAGAGCAGGCGGGAAGCTTGGTTTCCGCCATTGCCTGGGCAACCAAGCCTCCTGCTTGCTCCAGCTCTGTGGCTGCCGGCTGCCATCTTGGTTGGGTTAATTTGCATATATTCGCGCTGATTGGCTGGTGGGCATGGCTTGGGCATAGTGAAGGTATGGTCAATTAGCATCTTTGTCTTTTATTAGTGTAGATATATATATGTATAAATATATAGATAGATGATGAGAGATATAGATATAGATATAGATATAGATATAGATATAGATATAGGTATAGGTATAGGCATAGGCATAGGCATAGGCATAGGTATAGGTATAGGTATAGGTATAGGTATAGGTATAGGTATAGATATTGATATAGTAGATGATAGATGATATATATATATATATATATATATATATATATATATATATATATATTAATATGAACCTTGGGTTGCCAACTGAAAACTGCTTTCACATTGAAGTGGAGTTGAGGTTATCTGTGAGTGAGGGAGGTGAATATTTTCAGGTTGTATGAGAAGAGAGCTCTGTGTGGAATACTTTCTGGGGAGGGGTAAGAAACTGGCCATGGACAAATCCAGAAGTTCCCAGCTGAAACTGGAGCCTCTAGCATATGTAGCATCACCCATCTACTCATCTTTCTCCAGGAACCACAATAGCTCAGATACAGAAGTGGAGAATGCAGTTTGCTGGATTTATCACTCATTCATTTATCAAAAAAAATAGTGAACACCTACTTTATATCAGACACTATTCTAGGCTGTGAGGATATAATAATGAACAAATTTACATAAAAATGGCTGCATAAGTCAGCATTTTCCTTTTCACTTCTTAGAAATCATGTAAAAGCAATAAAAGGATTGAAAAAAGCCTACAAGCTTCATTCTATCTACTAAACAGAAAAAATTTACAGACTCAAAAATAAACTTGCAGCTGCCAAAAGAATCTGAGATAGGGGAAGAATGGGAAAAGGAGATGGGAAGTGAAGAGACGAAGCACTGAGAGTGTAGAAAGGGCACAACAGATCTTAGGAAGCTTCAACAAAAATATACTTCCTGAAGGTGATGGGTACATCCTGAGGTGTCAAAACTATTTCCCTAGTTTGGAACAACAGGACCAGGAATTGGGGTGAGTAAAGCAGTAATTTTAGTCCAGATGTCATCCAGGACTAGGTTTGGCTCAGAGAGACTGATGAGGTGGGACTACACAAAGTACCACACAAAGGAGCCATATTTGCAGTAAACTATATATCTCTCTGCCTGCAGGGGATAGAGTTTTTGGACAGTGGAGCATGGAAGAAGGCTACTCTGGCCCATTTTCCATCACTGGAATCTCCTTCAAATAGCTGAGACAAAATAATCCAAACCATTCAAAGATGGGTAATAAAAAGGAAACCAACACGGTACTCATAAAAGTACACTACATTTTACTTTCCTCACCCAATGATATACATTTTGTTTTATTTTAGAGAGAGAGGAAGGGAGAGGGCGAGGTATAGAGAAAGAGAGAAACATTGATCAGCTGCCTCTGGCAATCAAACCCGTGACCTTTCGGCACACAGGATGATGCTTCAACCAACTGAGCCACACTAGCCAGGGCTAATGTACTATCTTTTAAAGGGTGGAAAAGTGCAACAAAAACACACCCCATACAAAATATTGCCACTGAGTAGATGAAAATTGTATCCAAACATTCCTCCATAAAATTAAAAAAATAATGAGATAATAAACTCTGAATGAAAAACACAAAGCAGAGAATAAAATATGGAAGAGATGGTGATACAACAGAGGACAGTGAAACTAACAGAACACAGTGGAAAAGATCAGATTCTGGGTATATTTTGAAGGTGAAACTAATGGGATTTGCTGATGATTTAGATGTGAGATATGAATTGCATGTGCCCATTGTCCATTCCATAGTAGTGTATTTCTATAATATTTACAAAATTAGAAGAGCTTAATTTACTGGTTAAGATTGGATAAGATTAGCCCAGCTAGCGTTGCTCAGTGGTTGAGCATCAACCTATGAACCTGGAGGTCATTGTTCAATTCCCCGTGAGCGCACATGCCAGGGTTGAGGGCTCAATCCCCAGTGTGGGGCATGCAGGAGGCAGCTGATCAATGATTCTCTCTCATTGTTGATGTTTCTATCTCTCTCTCCCTCTGCCTTCCTATCTGAAATCAATAAAAATACATTAAAAATAAAATTGGTTAAGACTACTGTGATTGCTAGCTTTATGTGCCAAATAGGAAAGGCTTTGGGACCCAGTTGTTTGGTCAAACACCAGTCTAGTTGTTGCTACAGAGATATGTTTTAGATGTGATGAACATTTAAATCAGTAGACTCTGTGTAAAGCAGAGTATGGGTGGGCTCTACCCCATCAGTTGAAGGTCATAAGAGCTAACACTGAAGTTTCCCAGAGTAAAAGAAATACTGTCTCAAAGTGTCAGACATTCCAACTTCTACCCCCCCATCTGTCTATTTATCTATCTATCTATCTAACTACCTAATTAATTTTTTCTCTGTAGAACTCTGATTAATGTAATTGCTATCTCTTTCCAATCTTATTTCTCTCCAGTACACTTTCTCTGATGTTTGAGATCCAGCAAAGGGGGAGTTCAATAGGAGATATATTTCGTTTGTGTTTAGTGACACATATCTATGTGGTTTGCAGTCACTTCTGTGTATAGATAAATCATTGCTAAACTGTTCTGGTAAAGAAATGGCTTCCAGAAATACACCTAGCGCTCACTCTGCTGGCTTATTCAACATGGCTATGCAAATGTGCAAAGCCAGAGGTCTTATCACTATACAAATGTGTCTTATGGTACTTGGTACTGAAAGTATGTGGGTACTAAAATAAGGTTTGAAATGTATGGGCCCAGAAGCTAATCTGTGGAAAATTCCTTCAATAACCTGATGTGCAAAATGTTATTCACAGTATTCAGTTCTCCCTAATGCCTAAACACAAAGTTCTCCTCGGCTAGTAATATACTCAGTAATACATAATAACTCAAAAATACTCAACTATGCATATATGTCTATTTATTTGGTGATGGGAATTGCATAAAATATAATTTATCAGAATTCTTATGTTTATACAGCACAAACCTGAATAAGTTCTACAAGCATCAGTTCTACTTCAAGTGTGTGAAGTTGCATGCTTTCTCTTTCCAACTATCAGTAAGAAAAAATACATTTTAATCAGTCATGCTAGTGGAAAGACAAAACATTTGTCATTTAAAGAAGCAAGCAAACCACATATTAGGACACAGGCTAAGTCTCTACAAATTCAAGAAGATTGAAATAATATCAAACATCTTCTCAGATCACAATGGTATAAAATTAGAAATCAACTACAATAAAAACAATCAAACACTTGGAGACTAAATAGCATGCTATTAAACAATGATTGGGTTACCAAAGAGATTAAAGAAGAAATAAAAAGCAAATGACAATGAAAACACAACAATCCAAAATCTATGGGGCGCAGTGAAAGCAATCCTGAGAGGGAAGTTCATAGCACTAAAGGCCTGTCTAAAAAAAATAAATAAATAAAACAATAAAAGCTGGTAATAAGCTATCTAACCCTGCAACTTAAAGAATTAGAAAGAGAGCAACAAAAAAAGCCCAGAGTAAGTAGAAGGATGGATATCATAAAGATCAGGGTGGAAATAAATGATATAGAGAACAAAAACACAATACAAAAGATCAATAAAACCAAGGGCTGGTACTTTGAAAGGATAAACAAGATTGATGAACCTCTAGACAGGCTCACCAAGAAGCAAAGAGAGAGGACCCAAATAGACAAAATCAGAAATGACAAAGGATTGTAAAAAAAAAATACTACAAACAACTCTATTCCAATAAACTGTACAACCTAGATGAAATGGACGTATCCCTAGAAAAATACAACCTTCCAAAACTCAATCAGGAAGAATCAGAAAACTTGAATAGACTGATAACTACCAATGAAATTGAAGCAGTAATTTAAAAACTTCCAGCAAACAAAAGTCCTGGACTGGAGGCTTCACAGGGGAGTTTTACTAAGCATCCAAAGAAGAACTAAAACCTACCCTCCTCAGACTATTCCAAAAAATTCAAGAGGAAGGAATACTTCCAAGTCCTTGCTATGAAGCCAGCATTATTCTAATCCAAAAACCAGATAAAGACACCACAAAGAAAGAGAACGGCAGGCCAATACCCCTGATGAACATAGATGCTAAAATCCTCCACAAAATATTAGTAAATCACATCCAGCAATACATTAAAAAGATCATACACCATGACAAAGTGGGATTTATTCCAGGGATGCAAGGCTGGTACAATATCCACAAATCAATAAACGTGATATATCACATAAACAAATTGAAAGATAAAAATCACATGATCATATCAATTGATGCAGAAAAAAACATTTAACAAAATACAACACCCTTTTTTGATAAAAACTCTCAGCAAAGTGGGAATAGAGGGATCATACCTCAGAATAATAAAAGCATTATATTAAAAACCTACAGCCAACATCATACTCAATTGGCAAAAACTAAAACCATTTTCTCTAAGAACAGGAATAAGATAGAGATCCCCACTTTCACCACTTCTGTTCAACACAGTACTGGAAGTGCTAGCCATAATGATCAGACAAAACGAGTAAATAAAATTGGAAAAGAAGAAGTAAAATTGTCCTTATTCATAGATGACATGATATTGTACATAGAAAACCCTAAGGACTCCATCATAAAACTACTAGATTTAATAAATAAATTTGGCAAGATAGCAGGATACAAAATTAACACTAAGAAATCTGTGACTTTTTAATATATAATAATGAACTCACAGAAAGAGAAAATAAAGAAACAATTTCATTTACTATTGCAACAAAAAAATTAAGAGACCTAGGAATAAACTTAACTAAGGAGGTAAAAGACCTGTACTCAGAAAACTATAGGACGTTGAAAAGTGAGATAGAGGAAGATAAAAACAAATGGAAGAATATACCGTGTTCATGAATTGTTATAATCAACATCATATAAATGTCCATACTACTCAAATCAATCTATAGATTCAATGCAATCCCCATTAAAATACTAACGGCATATTTCACAGACCTAGAACAAACTCTCCAAAAATTTATATGGAATAAAAAAGACCCCAAATAGCTGGAGCAATTCTGAGAAAGAAGAACAATATTGGAGGGATCATAATACCAGATATCAAGTAATATTACAAAGCCACTGTTCTCAAAACTGCTTGGTACTGGCACAAGAATAGACATATAGACCAATGGAACATAACAAAGAATCCAGAAATTGACCCAAGCCATTATGCTCAATTAATATTTGATAAAGGAGGCAAGAGCATACAATGGAGTCAAGACAGTCTCTTCAATAAATGGTGTTGGGAAAATTAGAAAGATACATGCAAAAAATTAAAACTAGACCGCCAACTTACACCATACACAAAAGTAAACTCAAAATGGATAAAGGACTTAAATGTAAGTCATGAAACCATAAAAATCCTAGAAAAAAAACCACAGGGAGCAAAATCTTAGACATATCTCATAGCAATATGTTTACCAATACATTTCCTAGTACAATGGAAACAAAGGAGAAAATAAACAAATGGGACTACATTAAAATAAAAGCTTCTGTACAGCAAAAGAAACCACCAAAAAAATAACAAGAGAGACCACTGCATGGGAAAACATATTTGCCAATGTTACATCTGATAAGAGTTTAATCTCCAAAATTTATAGGGAACTCATACTACTTAACAAAAGGAAGATAAACAATCCAATCAAAAAGGGGGCAAAGGACCTACACAGACACTTCTCAAAAGTGGACATACAGAAGGCCAATAGGTATATAAAAAATGTTCAAAGTCACTAATTATCTGACAGATGCAAATTAAAACAATAATGAGGTACCATCTCACATCTGTCAGAATGGCTATCGTCAATGAATCAACAAATGACAAGTGCTGGCGAGGATATGGAGAAAAGGGAACCCTTGTGCACTGCTGGTGGGAATGCAGACTGGTACAGCCACTATGGAAGACAGTATGGAGTTTCCTCAAAAAACTAAAAATGGAACTCCCATTTGACCCAGTGATTCCTCTTCTAGGAATATATCACAGGAAATCAGAAACACATCAAAAAGAATATATGCACCTCTATGTTCATAGCAGCACAATTTACAATAGCTAAGATTTGGATACAGCCTAAGTGCCAATCAGTAGATGAGTGGATTAAAAAAATGTGGTACACCTTTTTATGTAAATGGTGCCAAAAGCTAAGAAGGAAGCCCCTGCTTCTCCACAAGCAGAACCAAAGCAAAGGCTTTGAAGGCAAAGAAAGCAGTGCTGAAAAGGCATCCACAGCCACACAAAAAGAGAAGAAGATCTGCACTTCAGTCACATTCCAATGGCCAAAGACACTAAGGTTCCAAAGGGAGCCTAAATATTCTCAGAAGAGCGCACCCAGGAGAAACAAGCTTGACCACTACGCCATCATCAACTTCCTCTTGACTACCAAGTCAGCCATGAAGAAGATAGAAGGCAACAATACACTTATGTTCATTGTGGATGTCAAGGCCAACAGGCACCAGATCAAACAGGCTGTAAAGAAGATCTATGACATTGATGTGGCCAAGGTCAACCCCCTGATCAGGCCTGATGGAGAGAAGAAGGCATATGTTCGACTCTCCTGACTCTGGTGCTTTGGATGTTGCCAACAAAATTGGGATCATCTAAACTGAGTCCAGCTTCCTAATTCTAAATATAAAAATTTTACACTGTAAAAAAACAACAACAAAAACAACACTTGTGGTACATCTATGCAATGGAATACTACGCTGCTGTAAAAAAAGAAAGAACTTTTAGCATTAGCAACAGCATGGATGGACCTGGAGAGCATTATGCTAAGGGAAATAAGCCAGTCAGAAAAAAATAAATATCACATGATCTCACTCATTTGTGAATATAATGAACATCATAAACTAATGAACAAAAATAGAGACATAGAAGCATCAAACAGACCATCGAACCTCAGAGGGAAGGCAGTGGGGGATTGGCAAGGGGAGGGGATAAGAGATTAACCAAAGACATTGTATGCATGTAAGAATAACCAATGGATACAGACAATAGGGGGGTAAAGGCCTAGGCTGGGGTGGGGGTGGGGGAGGGCTGGGAGAGACAATAGAGGAAGTAGGGGACATTTATAATACTTTCAACAATAAATATTTTTTTAAAAAAGAAGCAAGCAAAAAATATGAAGCCAAAATGTAGAAAACGGGGAATATGGAAGTGTTTTGGGCAATTAATTAATAAAAAATATGGTTTCTTTCTCTAGTATTGTCATGTTTGTGTATTTGTAAGCTTTTCAAAATTCATAGTTAGTTGTGATATCTAAATCCTAAATAAACAGTTTAATATCTGGTTTTGTAGTCATAATTTTTAAAAATTCTTTTTCAGAAAGAGAGCCTTCTAAATTGTCAAGGCTTCAAGGCCCATAAGATGTGGATCTGCCCCTGGATGTAAGAGAAAAACAAAAGTTTTAAAAAGCACATGCATTTTCTTTTTGATCTTTTAAATTTGGTTTTTGGGAGGAATACGTATGTAATGTGTTTATCACATAACTAGTTTCTAACACATAGCAGGTTGCAAAAATGTTATTTCCCTTTTCCTAGCTCTAGTTAGTACCATAGGTATCATGGTGGCTCAGCAACTGCCATTCTTTTTTAGCCACTTATTGCAACATAATACATATCTTAATTATTTCCCATTTATCCTCCCTTGTTGGTGCTACTCAGACCAGTATAACTGGATAAATGCAAATAACCATAGATTCATGTTTTAAAAGAAATGTTAACTGTCCTTCCTTTCTCTATTTTTATCTCCTCATATTTTGGGGGGAAATTCATTTTTTTGGGGGGGAGTGACATGCACAGTAGGAGAATGGAGTAGGTATTGCGAAGATAAGAGACTAAAATGTCAAGTGCAGGCAGAACCAGTTTGAAAATAATTGAAGCTTGATGAGTAGATCTTAGGGTTGTAGAATATTGCAGTATATTGAGATTTTAAAAATATCTTTTATCTGTTCCACATAGCCAATTTTGGATCCATGTGAAAGAATTTCTGACCTCAGAGGTTGTATTTAGTATCATGGAATCAAAGAATGTAAGAGCCAGAAAGCATATTAGAGATCATAATCCAGTGACCTCATATTACAGAACAGTCATTGGAGCTAAATGAATTGGCCAAGATCATAAATATGGTTGTGGTTGTTTCAAGGACTATAAACCAAAAGTAACCAACAGCATGTCTTGTTTGATCAGAGCATTAAATTCAACCACTTAAGAGTCATATCTGGATAAGCGAGAAAAAGTCCTATCTGTGGAGAAAAGGCATCTATTTTACCGTAAGTACTAAGGGTTAATGAAGAAAATAAAAATGGCTACCTACTGAAGTAAGGGTGTGTGTGAAAGCTAATGTCCAAACTGGACTCATGAAATTTACCATGTGCAGTTGGGAGTCTATTATGTTTTATGAGAAGTGAAGAACAAAAGTAAGGTAAATGCCAGAAAATCCTCGGTTAGTGTTTCTCAAAGTATGTAGTCTCAGGATAAAGTGCATTAAAACTCCTGGGAAGTTTGTTAGAACGCAAATTTCTGGGTTTTACCCTAGAATTATAGGATAAACTTCTCTAGGGCAGTTGTCGGCAAACTCATTAGTCAACAGATCCAAATATCAACAGTACAATGATTGAAATTTCTTTTGAGAGACAAATTTTTTAAACTTAAACTATAGAGACGGAAGATGGCGGCGATATAGGCAGACGCGTCCCAGGTCATGTCCGGGAGCAAATGGAATGAGCAGCTGAAACTAGTAACACCCACACCGAATTGGCGAAATTGCTCAGCTGGTGAGACGGTCTGCAGCCAGGAAGAGCAGAACTCCCCTGGAAAGGTAAAAAAACCAGGGATTTGGGCAGGAAAGTTTGCCAGACCTCTGAGCCCAGAGGGTCGGAGGGAGACCGCGAGGCAGACAGCCGCGTCCCTTGGGACAGGCACAGCCCCTGACGGGGGAAAGGAGAACAGCGGGATTCCTGGCGCCACCAGGGAAATTGAGAGCTGGGTTCTGTGATCACGGAGGACTGAGCCTAAAGGGGGAAGTCTGAAGAACTGACCTGACCATGCAGTCCCGGTAAGAGAAGAAGCTTACAGAAACCAAGCCTTCCCCGTTTCCATGGCCGGCGTTTGTTTGTTGGTTTTCACTGAATCCTGTTCATGGGACATTTCGGATACAGACACTCACCTGTGCTGAAGAGAGGGAGAGTGTGCGGAGGAGTGGAATCTGGGGAGAGACTGGGGAGAGAGGGGGAGCCGGGAGAGGTGGCAGCGAATTGAGTGCTGAGACACCCCTGAGCCCAAGACTGGGGCAGCCACTCTCTCCAGAGAGTGAGACTCCTCCCCCCAGCCCCCAGGCAAGGAGCACAGCCACACCCAGATTCCACCCTGTACGAGATCAAGGATTAAAATAACCTGATCAGTCCCTGGGAGTTAACAGGGTCTGGCCTATAGAGGGATTTTCAATCCCAGCAACAACACAGCGCCAGTAACTAACTATTACGCAGTCAGCTCTGGGCAGTGAACTTCCACTGGACAGAGAGGCCCTATAGCCTCAGAGGCCAACCCCAGAACACTGCCACCCAGAGGCTGACCCACAAACTGACTCTGCTAAACACAAAATAAGGCAGTCTGGGAAATAAATGCGGCCTGCTTTACAATAAGGACTGTGGTTTACAACACAGAGGAACAGTATATCGCAGGGAAACTCAACACTCTCCTGAATACCTGGCAGGTCTAAGGCGAGCCACACTGAAGAATAGAAGAACCGAAGGACCTTCACTACTGCAATTTTTTTTTTCTTTTTTCACCTTTTAACTAAGAAACCAATTTTTTTTCTTTTTTTTTCTTTTCTTTTTTTTTTCTTCTTTTTCCATCAACTGATTTTACCCTTTTAATTACTACCTTCTTATTTTTAACCAGTATTAGTACTGCTACCATTTTACCATTTTTTAAAGTGCCATTTTATTTTCTCTTTATTTTATTTTGGGATTAGTGTTCTCCATTCTATTTTCATCGTTATATTATTGGTTGTTTCTAGTTTGCATTCATCTCCAGGGAACTGTTGCTGGAATTTGTTGGGATTAATGGCTGTTCTAAAGGAGTACTCTCCTCATATAAAAAGTCTCTTCCCCTCTTCCACTTCATTATCTCTTTTCGCTCTATTTTTTTTTCTTTTCTTTCTTTTCTTGCTTTTATTTTCCCCCCCTCCTTTTTCCCAATTTTATTTTTGCACTCCTCTTTTTGGACCCTACTTTCCTTTTCTTTTTTCTCTTTTATCTTTTTCTCTCCCTTCTTCCTTATCCCCTAATTCTCTTAATTCGGGTGGTCACCTTCATTTGGGATTATTAATATCGTGAATATATTTGTGTATAGTGCCTGGTACGTGGTGCCTTGTTGTGTTGTATTTTGTGCCTTTAAATCAACGCAGCAGATCCAAGCAACAGCAACATCCTGAACACCACATCCTCTGCTGAGGAACAGCAGCTGTACGTGAAACCTCGCCCCACCAGCCAGAAGAGCCACCACAGCTGTGAACAGCACCCACCAGAGGAGCTGCTGCCAACTGAAGAGCAGCTGCTACCACAACCGCCCGAAGAGCAACCACAGACCAAGGAGTCACTGCCACCAAGGGAGCAACCACTGAACGACTCAACGTCTAGATATGTCAGTGAGATCAAACATGGGTAGACAAAGAAACCCCCAAAGGAAAGAGAAGGAGGACTCTCTAGAAAAGCAGCTAAGTAATACAGAGGCATGCAACATGACAGAAAAAGAATTCAGAATAAGGGTCCTAGAGTGCATAAACCGGATGGAGGAAAAAATCGACAACCTCCACAAGAAGCAAGAAGAAACAGATGAAAAAATCAACAACCTCTGCAAGAGGCAAGAAGAAACAGATGAAAAAATCGATAACATATGGAAGAAGCTAGAAGAAACAGATGAAAAAATCAACAACTTAAGTAAGATCCAAGAAGAAATGAAGAGTAATATAGCTGCAATGAAAAACTCCATTGAAGGTATCAACAGTAGACTAGGAGAAGCGGAGGACCGAATTAGTGAATTAGAAGACAAGGAAGCAAAACACACCCAAAATGTACTGCAATTGGAGAAAAAAATTAAAAGACAGGAGGAGAGCCTAAGGGAGCTTTGGGACAACATGAAACGAAACAACATACGAATAATAGGAGTACCAGAACAACAGAAGGATGAACAAGGATTAGAAAACCTACTCGAAGAAATAATATCAGAAAACTTCCCTGAGGTGGGGAAGAAAAAAGTCACACAAGCCCAGAGAGTCCCAAACAAGGTGAACCCGAAAAGACACACACCAAGACACATCATAATTACCATGGCAAATGTTCAGGACAAAGAGAGAATCTTACAGGCTGCAAGAGAAAGACGGAAAATTACATACAAGGGATCTCCCATTAGATTGTCAAACGATTTCTCAACAGAAACACATCAGGCCAGAAAAGAATGGAATGAAATTTACAAAGTGATGCAAAGCAAAGGACTGAATCCAAGAATACTCTATCCAGGAAGGCTATCATTCAAACTTGAAGGGGAAATAAGAAGCTTCACAGACAAAAAAAGGCTAAGGGAGTTTATCACCACCAAGCCAGCAATGCAAGGAATGCTAAAGGGACTGGTATAAAAAGAAGAAATAAAAAACTCAGAAAGAAAACAGCCACACACACGCAAAAAAGAAATGGCTACAAACAAGTACCTTTCAATAATAACTTTAAACGTAAATGGACTAAATGCTCCAACCAAAAGACATCGAGTGGCTGAATGGATAAAAAAACATGACCCATACATCTGCTGTCTACAAGAAACCCACCTCATTAGAAGGGACTCACACAGACTGAAAGTGAAAGGATGGAAAAATATCTTTCAGGCAAATGGAAAGGAAAAGAAAGCTGGGGTAGCAATACTTATATCATACAAAATAGACCTCAAAGTGAAGGCCTTAACAAGAGATAAGGAAGGCCACTTCATAATACTAAAGGGATCAATACAACAAGAAGATATAACCCTGGTAAACATATATGCACCCAATGTAGGAGCACCCAAATTCATAAAAAAACTCCTGGAAGATATCAAAGGAGAGATCGACAACAATACAATCATAGTAGGGGACTTTAATACACCATTGACAGCACTGGATAAGTCCTATAGACAAACAACCAGCAAAGATACAGCAATCCTAAATGACTCACTGGATCAGATGGACTTAATAGACATCTTCAGAACACTTCACCCCAAAGCCAGAGAATATACGTTCTTCTCAGGTGCTCATGGGACATATTCAAAAATAGACCACATATTGGGTCACAAGCAAAGTATCCCCAAATTCAAGAAGATTGAAATCATAAAAAGCGTCTTCGCAGACCACGATGGCATAATATTAGAAATAAACTACAATAAAAACAACCCAAAATACTCAAACACCTGGAAGCTGAATAGCATGCTATTAAATATTGATTGGGTTACCAATGAGATCAAAGAAGAAATTAAAAACATCCTGGAAACTAATGACAATGAAAACACAACAATCCAAAACCTATGGGACACATTGAAAGCAGTCCTGAGAGGGAAGTTTATAGCTCTACAGGCCTATCTCAAAAAACAAGAAAAAATGGTAGTAAATCATCTAACTCTACAACTCAAAGAATTAGAAAGAGAGCAACAAGAAAACCCCAGAGTGAGCAGAAGGAAGGAGATAATAAAGATTAGAGCAGAAATAAATGACATAGAGACCAAAAAAACAATACAGAAAATCAATGAAACCAAGAGCTGGTTCTTTGAAAGGATAAACAAGATTGATAAACCTCTAGCCAGACTCACCAAGAAGCAGAGAGAGAGGACCCAAATAAATAAAATCAGAAACGATAGAGGCGAAATAACAACAGACCCCACAGAAATACAAATGATTGTTAAAAAATACTATGGACAGCTTTACTCCAACAAACTAGACAACCTGGAGGAAATGGACAAATTCCTAGAAAAATACAGCATTCCAAAACTCAATCAGGAAGAATCTAAAAATCTCAACAGGCCAATAATTATGGAAGAAATTGAAGCAGTCATCAAAAAGCTTCCATCAAACAAAAGCCCAGGACCAGACGGCTTCACAGGGGAGTTTTACCAAACATTCAAGGAAGAACTAAAACCTATCCTCCTCAGACTACTACAAAAAATTCAAGAGGAAGGAACACTTCCAAGCTCATTCTATGAAGCCAGCATCACCCTAATACCAAAACCAGGTAAAGACAACACAATGAAAGAGAATTACAGGCCAATATCCCTCATGAACATAGATGCCAAAATCCTCAACAAAATCTTAGCAAATCGGATCCAGCAGTACATCAGAAAGATCACACACCATGACCAAGTAGGATTTATCCCAGGGATGCAAGGATGGTACAATATCTGCAAATCAATAAACGTGATACATCACATAAACAAATTGAAAGAAAAAAACAACATGGTCATATCAATTGATGCAGAAAAAGCATTTGACAAAATTCAACACCCATTTTTGATAAAAACTCTCAGCAAGGTGGGAGTAGAAGGATCATACCTCAACATAATAAAAGCCATATATGACAGGCCCACAGCCAACATCATACTCAACGGACAAAAACTAACACCATTTCCCCTAAGAACAGGAACAAGACAGGGATGCCCCCTCTCACCACTCCTGTTCAACATAGTACTGGAAGTGTTAGCCATTGCAATTCGGCAAGAAGAAGAAATAAAAGGCATCCAAATTGGAAAAGAGGAAGTAAAAATGTCCTTATTTGCAGACGACATGATATTATACATACAAAACCCTAGAGATTCCATCAAAAAGCTACTAGACTTAATACATGAATTTGGCAATGTAGCAGGATACAAAATTAACCCCAAGAAATCTGAGGCATTTCTATACACCAATAGTGAACTTTCAGAAAGAGAGATTATAAAAACAATCCCGTTTACCATTGCACCGAAAAAACTAAGCTACCTAGGAATAAACTTAAGTAAAGAGGTAAAAGACCTCTACTCAGAAAACTACAGGACGTTGAAAAAAGACATAGAGGAAGACATAAACAGATGGAAGAACATACTGTGTTCATGGATTGGTAGAATCAACATCATTAAAATGTCCATACTACCCAAAGCAATCTATAAATTCAACGCACTTCCCATTAAAGTACCAACAGCATACTTCAGAGATCTAGAACGAACTTTCCAAAAATTCATCTGGAATAAAAAAAGACCCCGAATAGCTGCAGCAATCCTGAAAAAGAACAAAGTAGGTGGGATCTCAATACCAGATATCAAGTTGTATTACAAAGCCACTGTTCTCAAAACTGCCTGGTACTGGCACAAGAATAGGCATATAGATCAATGGAATAGAATAGAGAGCCCAGAAATCGGCCCGAACCAATATGCTCAATTAATATTTGACAAAGGAGGCAAGAACATACAATGGAGCCAAGGTAGTCTCTTCAACAAATGGTGTTGGGAAAATTGGACAGATATATGCAAGAAAATGAAACTAGACCACCAACTTACACCATACACAAAAATAAACTCAAGATGGATAAAGGACTTAAATGTACGACAGGAAACCATAAAAATTCTAGAAGAATCCAAAGGCAACAAAATCTCAGACATATGCCGAAGCAATTTCTTCACTGATACAGCTCCTAGGGCACTTGAAACTAAAGAAAAAATGAACAAATGGGACTACATCAAAATAAAAAGCTTCTGCACAGCAAAAGAAACCATCAACAAAACAACGAGAAAACCCACTCTGTGGGAAAACATATTTGCCAATGTCATATCTGATAAGGGCCTAATCTCCAAAATTTATAGGGAACTCATACAACTTAACAAAAGGAAGATAAACAATCCAATCAAAAAATGGGCAAAGGACCTAAATAGACACCTTTCAAAAGAGGACATTCAGAAAGCCAAGAGACATATGAAAACATGCTCAAAGTCACTAATCATCTGAGAGATGCAAATCAAAACAACAATGAGGTACCATCTCACACCTGTCAGACTGGCTATCATCAACAAATCAACAAACGACAAGTGCTGGAGAGGATGTGGAGAAAAAGGAACACTTGTGCACTGCTGGTGGGAATGCAGACTGGTGCAGCCACTATGGAAGACAGTATGGAGTTTCCTTAAAAAGCTGAAAATGGAACTCCCATTTGACCCTGTGATCCCACTTCTAGGAATATATCCCAAGAAACCGGAAACACCAATCAGAAAGGATATATGCACCCCTATGTTCATAGCAGCACAATGCACCATAGCTAAGATCTGGAAACAGCCTAAGTGCCCATCAGTAGATGAATGGATTAGAAAACTGTGGTACATCTACACAATGGAATACTATGCTGCTCTAAAAAGGAAGGAACTCTTACCATTTGCAACGTCATGGATGGAACTGGAGAGCATTATGCTAAGTGAAATAAGCCAGTCAATAAAGGAAAAATACCACATGATCTCACTCATTCATGGACAATAGAGACCATTATAAACTTTTGAACAATAATAGATACAGAGGCAGAGCTGCCTCAAACAGATTGTCTAACTGCAGCGGGAAGGCCGGGGAGGGTTGGGGGGCAGGAGGTAGGGGGGTAAGAGATCAACTAAAGGACTTGTATGCATGCATATAAGCATAACCAATGGACATAAGACACTGGGGAAAAGGGGAGGCTAGGGGACTGTCTAGGGCGGGGGGATAAAATGGACACATATGTAATACCCTTTGTAATACCTTAAGCAATAAAAAAAAAGATTATTAAAAATAAATAAATAAATAAAATAAAATAAAAAATAAACTTAAACTATAGCCGGAACCAGTTTGGCTCAGTGGATAGAGCATCGGCCTGCGGACTGAAAGGTCCCAGGTTCGATTCCAGTCAAGGGCATGTACCTGGGTTGCGGGCACATCCCCAGTAGGAGATGTGCAGGAGGCAGCTGATCTATGTTTCTCTCTCACTGATGTTTCTAACTCTCTATCTCTCTCCCTTCCTCTCTGTAAAAAATCAATAAAATATATTTTTTAAAAAAAACTTAAACTATATAGGTAGGTATATTGTTATTAACTTAATTAGGGTACTCCTAAGGCTTAGGAAGAGCCACACTCAAGAGGTCAAAGAGCCGCATGTGGCTCGCGAGCCGCAGTTTGCCGACTATGGCTCTAGGGGCAAGGTAAGAGACTGCATCTTATATAATAAAGAGGGAATATGCAAATTGACCACCACTCTGCCACAAAGATGGTGGAGCCCACAGCAGAGGCAGGGATTTCCATAACACAAGATGGCTGCACCCACATCAGAGGCCAACTTCCTGTAACAAGCCTTAACAACAATCAGCAGGTACCTGAAGCTGCGCGACACTGCCCGCCACCCCATGGGGCTTGACATAGGACCTCAGGCCATGACCCCACCCTGGCGCCAGGCCGGGGACCTCAGGCCATGCCCCCTACCTGGTGGGGCTTGACAGGGGACCTCAAGGTGTGCCCCCCACCCCAGTGCTGGGCTGGGGGACCTCAGGCTGCTCCCCTTGCCCTGGGCCAGGGGACCTCAGGCCATGCCCCCCGCCCAGCGGGGCTTGACGGGGGACCTGAGGCTTTGCCCCCCTCCCAGCATCGGGCCAGGGGAGCTGAGGCTGCTTCCCCCAACAGGCAGAGCTTGATGGGGAACCTCAGGCCATGCGCCCCCCTGCCCAGTGGGGCTTGATAGGGGATCTCAGGCCACACTCCCCACCTGGGGGGCTTGATGGGTGACCTCAGGCCATGCTCTCCGCCCCGGCGCTGGACCAGGGAACCTGAGGCTGCATCCTCCACCTGGCGGGGCTTGACAAGGGTGGGACCAGCCGGGTCTGGATCTAGCCCAATGGGGCAGGGGGACTGGCCAGGTCTGGGTCTCATGTGATTTCTGAGGCACATGAGTGTGGGTGGGGACTTGACTCTGGGTCCCATGGTGCACTCCAGACTCTGACAAGATGAAGATTTTCATATACATTTTACTAATTTTCTTTCATCTCTGACACTTCTATTATAGAGAAAGGGCAAATAGCAATATTAAAATATTTCCTCTAATTAATCCCCTTTTAATGTGCATGAATTTCGTGCAATGGGCCACTAGTATTATATAAATACCTGAGGTGATTCCAATACAGATGTTTTGAATAGGACTTCAAGAAGTACTGTTTTTGGTTAATAACAGAGAAAATAATGATTCCATGCCAATAATGTCTCTTAAGCATAAGAAAAATACTTAGAACAAGGCATGATAATGATTCTACTATAATAAGAATCCAAGATATCTGAGTTTTAGTTTCAAATCCACAATTATCAAATTTTGGGTTCATTGTTTTACCTCCTGTGTTCCCATTTTATCCTCATTTCAAGGGTAAGCTTGTAAGCAAGGGAATGACATGGTATTAATTATATTTGTTGCTGAATAAATATAATAAAACCATAGACCAAGTTAGGGGCAGATCAAGTTAGGTGAATATGCTATTGAAACAGTCTAGGTAAAAGATAATGCTAACTTAAAATAGGCTTTGACAGTAGAACTAGAAAGTAGTGAATGGGTTTTGTGATTTATTTTGATGGGATCAGTGACGGATAAACTATAAGGGAGAGGGAGGTGTCAAGGATGATTCATGAGTTTCTGACTTGTGATGAATGGTTAAGGTTTTAAGGGATATTAATGATTTGAGGGTTCAGGTATTTGAACATGAGGTCAGATCAGGTAGGTCAGGGCTAAATGAGTCGGAGGAAATGGTGCATTAAAAGACTAGAGGTCTCTCAGAAGTCAAAGGACAAATAGGGTCAGAGTATGAGAACTGGGAGGATGGCAGACTGTGGCCAGACAGTGAGGTACTGCCATATCTGATTTCCATGGTGGAGCAATTCTATGTGATGGCCAGGTCTGGGTTAGCCCTGAGAACAGCAGGCTGATGTGGAAGTCAGTGGAGTTGGAGAGGTTGACGAACTTGATAGGCCAGGATGCTGATTGAGTCATTTGGGACTGGAGTGGACAACTGTGATTCAAAGGCCAAAAGTTTGGGATAGTGACCAAATCAGTCGATGAGAGAAAACAAGAAATAGTTGGATGACCAAATGGAAGAGGAAAAATAGCTTAGAGCCTGTACTGGAGTGCCTTTAAAGAAAATATCTTCCCCTTTGATATGTGGGTTGTCGGGGAATGAACCCCTCCATATTTGAGAAAATATGTTTTGGTTTAAGGCAAAAGATTAGGTTTAAAAAAAAAAGCCTTGTAAGCACCAGAGCACAAACATGCTATTTGTTTGGTTGGTGAGTTATATATTTTTGGTTCCAGGAAGAGCACTTCAAATTTGTCATTATAAAAAATTTATATTCATGAATACTGAAATATGTCTGGATTAAATGCTATGATGTCTGAGATGTGCCTCAAAATAGTAGAGGGTGGATGAGTAGAGGTGATAAATGAAGCAAGATTGGCCAAGCATTGATCCATTGATAATAACTTGAAGCCCCCAGCAATGGACACATGGGGATGCCTTACACTATTCTGTTTTTGTGTATGTTTGAAGTTTTCTTTAATAATAATAATAAAAAAGTTCATCTTTATAGATTCAGCCCATTGTTTGGACTGGCATCTTTTTATAGTCTCACTTTGTGAAGGTCTCTTGTCCCCTCTCCATGAGGTCCATAGGGATATATATTTATCCTCATTTTATTGATAAAGCTCTTTGATCTTAAGGAACTTGTTCAGGAGTAAATGTCTGCTTAGAGGCTGACGTAGGACCAGAACTCCATGTTCTTTTGACTTCTGGACCAGTATGTCAACCACCTGAGTGAGTTTGTAAGTTTCCATGATGAGGATGTTAAAATTCAGAGTAGTTCTCTAGGGTCTTTGATTTTGGAAACATAGTCTTCATTTGATTGCAACTCTGACATAATGAGATTGCCTTTGCACATATTATTCCTTTTGCAAGGAATGTTTGTTCCATCTCCTAGTTCACCATTTTAACTCCTACACATCCTTCAAACTCAGTCCCCCCACACATACTCTCTGTGCCATCCCAACAATCATTCCCTTATTTGCATTTGTTCTGTATCTTGTTCAAATTTTTTCCATTCATCAATCACAATGAATTTTAAATGTGTGTATGTGCACGTGTGTGTGTGCAATTTTCTCTAATAAACTAGAATCATGGACGTATTTTTTAAACTTCAGGGCCTTTTACATAATGACAACATGTAATATGCAGCTATTCAACAACTCATACATGCCTGAAACTAGCGGTCCAAGGCAAAGGCAAGTGAAAAAAAAAATAGGAACCAAAATAACTGCATCTGAGTGAGTACTTATGATGTGGTATGAAAATCTGGGGTTGTAAAGGTTTTCCTTTTTGGAAACTAAGTCACTCAGAGGTCTTCATTCAAATATCAGGGTGAAGCCAATAAATGTCGAAAGTGTTCTAAGATCAAATCACTTACAGTATTTTTTCCTGTAATAAAAACCCTCCTGTAGGATAAGATGGAGGTGGAGAAGGTGGGAAGCAGGGGGTGTTTGTTTCTGCAGTTGTGCAATTCATAGACTGTGCAAATCATTTGTCACAGTAGAGTAGGCCCACAGGAAGGAAGATGAAGTCCCACACAGATAATCACATCAGTTATAAAGCTGGTTAATATCTAGAAAGGCTGATACAGAGTGATCTTTTGAAGGAACGCTTGTTTATTAAGAACAGGGCACAATATGTATCTGAAAGGAATGCTTCACAAAGCTTTGTAAGAAGGTGTGGGTTAACTTAAGACCATCTTCTTTGTCCTGAAGAAGAGGAGTGGGCTTTCACACATATAGTTTTCAAAGTGCTACTCTTAAGTATGCAGAGGAATGCAGCCCACCTTAATCAAAAAGTAAAATTTAGAATGAGTTCTATACCCTCTCCCCATTTATTTTGCAACACACATCAAGCTTATTTCACTGTGAAAGTGTCATTTCCAAGCCTGTGGGGCTCTTATCTCCCAGTTAGGCTGGGCCTCAGTGGTAAACAGGAGGCACAAGGAGGGCAGTGGAAAGACAGCTTTAACATTTTCAGTGAAAAGAGCCAACTTGTATGTGGTACTGATTTGCTTTTAATAACAAGCTTCCGCAACCAAAACTGATTAATTGGCATAAGAACAAGGGTACAAAGGGAACATCAAGGGCCCTTCCAGCATGCTAACCAAATGATGAATTCTCTGTTTTGGGTGGCCATCATTTTATCCCTTGGAACCAGGAGATAAAAAGATGCAAAGCTCTTAATATATGCTGCCTGAATATATGAAGAAACCAATGCAGCCAGTGGTGTTGTCTTAATACTTTATAATTACATTCCATACTTTAAGCAAATGGAAATTCTGCATGCTGCCCTTGAAAGTCAATTTCTGCATACTAAATTGAAAGCAATCACTAGTACAAGCTCAACTAAAACATCTGTTGGGTAAACACCAAAGCATTTTCCACACAGTACTGCATTTTAAAATAGCTAACTTTATTGTCAGTGAAAAGATAGGCACAGAGTGGATTCACACCTGCTTAATTTTACTGGAACTAGCTCCGTTGATTACAGAATGGGGTCTTAATCATTATAAGGCCAAATACATTTCAAACCAAAGGTGATTCTTCTCTAGCCATCTGCCAACCTCAGCTATTCATTTTACAAACACATGCCATTAATCACAAGGGAGGCCACAGAAGGAGGGTTGAAGGCTTCATATAACCCATCGTTGCTACCAGAAAAAAACAAACAAACTCCCGACACTGGTCCGACTGATGATGGATGGCACTTGGAAGATATAGTCCAAGGATCATGCCAGGCTGAAATTGGTGGCAATTAGCCCATAGCTAATGCCTTCCTTTGAAAACATGTTCAGTAAGAATGCACACATTTTAAGTAACAAATTCCATATGTGAATGAGCAATTGAGATAACAGGAGATAACAGACATGAGAATATAATGTATAAGAGTTAGTGCATATGTATACACTTGAAGTTGCTACATTGTTAGTTTTTAGGCTCTTCATAAAAAGTAGTTTGCACAATAAGTTTGTTCATTTTCCAATTGTTGTGCATAACCAACTGTGTAACAAGAAAAAGAGAATGTGATGGGTCTCCCAGTATGTTTCCCATGGCAGGTGATGGCAAATATTTCAGGTTCCTACTATCCTCTCAACCTAAAGCTCAAAAGCAGCACTGAAAACAAATCCTTCATTAAAACAACAATTAAGATACATGATTTTTATAAGAAAGCTCAAGCTACTTTTATTTAATAAAAAAATGTTAATAAGAATTTCATATCAAGTAAAGTTTGTTCTAATGAAATTTTTCTGTACAAGGGACATTGAAGTACAACTGACTTAGAAGGTCCCCAGAGACCACCATGCAGTACAAGTTAAGACAACAAGGTCACCTTCCTGTTCTGAGGTTCCAGTAAAATGCATAGATAGCTGGGAGTCCAGAAACATCCCCCAAGTGTTACATTGACACAATTGTGAAAAGGTGGCTACCTTGACATTTCTCCCATAAACCTGATTTTAAAATGTCATCTATTAGGGATCTTCTGAAAAGGCTGAATCAATCTTCTTCGTAAACATAATACACTGACATGGACTTATTCCATCTCTCAAATGTACAATGTATTTGAGTAAATTACCTGGGATTAAAAACTGAGCCAAAAGGGAACCCCTCTGGTGTGAGGGGGGGCAGAGATGTTGTGGAAAGTTCAAAATAATATTTAGCTAAGAACTTCCTCCTTTCCCAAAATACATGAGCCTAAAGAGATGGCTGCCACACAGTGTGGAATGTATGACATTTGTCACCTTACAAAATGTAATTAAAACCATGGCTCCCAGAGCTAGCAAAAATGCTGGCAATATGTTATAAACATGAAAGGAGTAAATGAAAGGTTTACTTTTCTATTTATTTATGAATTTATTTAGACAGGAAGTAGCAGTCCTGAAGTTTGCTACTTGTTGCTTTTACTATTTCAGTTTTTTTCTATGACTAAAGGGTAATATGAATGAGCATTAACACAACTGCACTTTTATTTTCTATTTGGGATTCACTAAATAACTGAGTACTAATGTGTGTGATAATCACTTCATTATTAAAAATGTCAAGACTGCCTGAAAAACCACATCACTTTCCCTCTTATCTCCTCCTTCCCCTCACACAAAATAATTCCTTTGGAAGGTCGCTGGGAATGACACAAGAATACTGTTAAGTAGGCCATTCCTGTACTTACAGAGGAACTCTGTAAGGTGACCCGAGACAGCCAATCTCATAGCAAGAGAAGAAGTGAGGTTGATATTTTAGGGCAGATGTTCCATGTGACTCCATACTGAAATCAGAATCAGGAAAGGAAAAACCTTGCAAAAGGCACTGCAGGAAAGGCAAGATAGGAACTTAGAACCCTGTACAAACTACTGAAGCCAGGGCCATTTTACAAAATACATATGTCCTGGACTGTGAAGATGCCTTTTCTTAAAATGGGGCTTTTTGTATATAAGTGTTTTCCCAAAATAATCATGGAATTTGGCAGAGTGGGAAGCTGTGTTGTATGATCTTGAAAAAGTCACTTAAAGTCTCCAGGTCTCAGATTCCTCATCACTAAAATGATGGGGTTGGGCTATTGTATTGCAAAAATTCCTTCCAGCCACTATGCCTCACAATGTAATATATCAGGCCTACTCTTCTATTAATCTGATTTCTAACTAGCATATCCCCAAACCTCTACCCCCCACCCTTACATAACACTCCCAATCCCCTCACCTCCCCCCAAACCCCTGAAAACTGACATTAATGACTTTGATTGTAGATTTATCATCTTAATGAAGGGTAGATAAGTGACACAGAGCAGGGACCTATGGCAATGAGCAGCCCTTCTGTGTTCCTGGAGGCAGCCCTTAGGCAAAACTTGGAGCCATGGCCTCCTTGGTCCCTGCCCACATGTACATTTCCTGCTGCTCTCCAAAAGCATTCCAAGATGGAGTCACTGGCCATGAAAAGAGGTAGCTGAGGACTCTGCTGCAGCCCACCTCTCCCCTGACTACAGCATAGTACTTTGGGTTTCTGATGCTTTTCCCTTGGAGGTGATAGTCAAATACGTCTAAGAACTTGGGAAACAAAATGAGTTATTTCAAAGTAGTCACCAGAAATTCAAAGCATTCAACCTGTCACCAAAAGTGCTTCCTCATTTTGCAAGTAATTGACAATTTGAGAACTGGTGACACAGCCAGTGAATTTGTGCTGAGGAAGAATTAGACACTAAGCAGATTGGTCTCAGGAAAGGCAAGCAAGCTGTTCATGGCTAGACACAGACCACAAAGGTCTACATTCTGCAAGCACCTCATGCAACTCTCCATCAAGGCCTCCGGTGGTCTAACTCTCTAGAGAGCGGAAGTTTCAGCTAATTTAACTTTCCTAGTGGCTGAAAGCAATATATTAATTACCCAAATGCATAAATTATTCCAGAGTATATATATGAATGTATGAACCTCCAAGAGGGAACCAAAAGAATCAACTTCCAAAGCACCACTGAAATGAAAATAAAAACAATCCCCTGGCACAGGGTAGCTGGGAATTTGGAAGGGAAAATTAGCTCCAGCACCCTTCCACACCCCACTACTCCCTACCTTCCCTCCAGTTTACATGGCTCCAAAAACTATCTCCTTTCACGAGCCCGAGGCAAGAGCTCTCTCTCTCTGGATGCTGCCTAGATGGTAACTCTGCAAAACATCACATGTGCAAATTCTCTCCGGCTTCCCATTTCTGAACTACCTTTTACACACTGTCTTCCAAACATACTGTGCTCTTCAATAAAAAATGATCTGGAATATGGAAATGCCAAAAATTTTTAAGCACATTGTAAAACATTGGTGAATATCCAGCTATTAACAGTCCCAGTATTTGTAGAAATCCAAACAATAACCTTTAGAGCACACTCTGATTGATTTGTCTTTAGAGGTACTCTCTAAGTGCACCAAAATAGACTGGAGTTCATATGGCATTATGTAAGTACTATAATGTCTCAATAAAAAGTCCCTTTAAAAAAACATTCCCCCAATCCCTTTTCCTCACCCTCAAAATAACAACAAAAGGGAAAAATGATTAAGAGCATTCTTGCTGATAAACTGCAGCTCTTGATTAGGCCATTTAGATGAGATATTCCACCATTTCTGCATCAGGCTCTTGTCCCAGGATCTGAGCAGCAGCTTTTCGCTCCAGAGTATTGGAGTGGAAAACGGGACCATCTACACAGAAATAAGGGATTAGAAAACACTTAGGAATTACATAAAAACACAAATTTCTAGAAATGGACAGCTTTTAAAGCCCCTATGCAGTCAATGGCCAGGTGAGACTTGCATGTCACCTGCCTTGTTCCTCTGAACATTTATTTACTTCTACTAGGAGAAAGGCCTGGACCCATCTTAGTGTCAGATGTTATTTACAGACTCTCTGCCCTCATCTTGCCTGATTAATCCTTTTTAGAATATGAAAAACCTCCCTCCAAATGACCAACTGTGCCCAAACAGCAGGTACAAACAAATCTGTAATGAGGACAGAATCAAAAGCTACCTGGTAGAGCATTATTACCTGTCTTGTCTGGATTACAGGCCAAATTTGGTATAGACAAGCGCCGCGGTCCGGAAGCAGCGGCTGGAGTTGCAGGAGCCTCAGCCTGAGCCAAAGATGGAGTTGGCGCTGGAGCTGGAGTAGCAGCTGCAACTGGAGATGGAGTCGGTGTCTGAGTCAGAGCTGGAGCAGAAGCCTGAGCTGCTGCTGGAGCCGAAACCGGAGTTGGAGCCTGAGCTGGAACCGGAGCTGGAGCAGCTGGAGCAACCTGAACAGCAGCAGAAGCAGGAGCAACAATAGTAGCAGCAACAGCAGAGGCAGCGGCTGGAATCTGAATAGCAGCAGCTGGAGAAACAGCAGCAGCAAGAGCAGCAGCAGCTGCTGCTGGAGATGGGGCTGCGGCAGCAGCAACAGCCACTGGAGCAGCAGCTACCATGGTGGTGGTGTTGGTGGCAGCATTGGCAGTGATGGCGGCAGCAACTGTAGCAGGAATAGAGATTGGAGTAACAGCTGCAGTTTTGTTTGCTTCAGTTCCCCGTTCCGTTTGGGTGCTGCAGTCTCGGCTGCCCGTCTTAGAGTGAGCTGAGAGCAGGGGAGTCGAGGGCGGCACAGGTGAGGGTGTAGAAGAGACAGACTCTGCACGGTAGTCTCCACCCAGGAGAATGCCTACAAAGGGAAGCGGGAAAGAGGTTAGAAAACTATACTTTCTTCAAATGCAGGCATCTCATTACCTCTTCTTTGTAGGAGGTTCAGGAGAAATATGAATGGGTCTAATTCTTTACTTTGTCCTCATTCGAACCCAGAAACCAGTTTGTCACGCACTTCCCGTCATGTCTAAAAGTTTCTTTCAGACTTGGTAGACCCCTTCTGGTTCTCATTCTCCAAGCCCCAGAACATCGTATTAAACCTGAAGTGTCCTGGGTATGTGTTTTGATTTATTTTTCCAATGGTGATTGATTTCCACCGAGCTATCAGAATGCTTCTACTTGTTTCCACCTGTAACCAACACCATCCATACTAGACAGCTGGAAAGGATCGGTGGAAGAAGTCTGTGGTCACAGATGAATGTGATAATAATTGTGTGATCGAAGGTTCTAATCATGACCATGGTCCCAAAAGTGCCTGCTCTAACTAAAGGGCACTGCAAGTGTCACAGAACCAAGAAAGTTATTAGAAGCAACAAAAACAGCTAAAATTAAAATATATACAGCTTGTGTCCTCAGGCTCTAACCAAGTGCCTCGTGGAATCAGAAATACTTCTGAGGTTTTGATTAGAATGGAAGCAATGGACAGGGAAGAAGTGAAAAAGTACATTCTATTCTCATCTCAGAACATTATGGTAACAAAAACCTGTCACCCAACTCCATTTAGCTTAATTAGAACTCTGAGTCCTTGAATTTTATGGAAGAACACAGAAAAAGCTGAAATTTTAAATTTTTTAACGGCACAAAGGCTACATGGGCTGTGAACAAAAGGTCCCATGTGGTAAAGGCCAAATATGAGAATTTTTTAGAGGAAACAAGTTGTTTTCCTTCCCACCCAAATAGAACTCAGGATTCTTATCTTCTAAGGCCGTGGCTTCAACCAATGTTATCTCCGTGAGACCTCACAGCTAGCCTCTTAGGAGGACCCAACCGGCGATATCCTCCTGTCTAGAATCCGGACCATCACTCTTTTCCCTTGCTGTGTGGGCACATAGCTAAGTCAGGGCTCTCCTTAAACATGTCACTTTAATCTTCCTTATTTATTGTCATTACCTAGGCTCCCTTTCCAGCTCTTATCATCCCGCTTCTCTTCCATGATGGGGGTGCCAGTCAGGGTGGAAGAGTGGGAGAGCAAGCCCGATCCAGCATTGGAAATGGACATCAGAGACTTTGCTGGCCGCATGGATGACAGCTGCTCTGTCTTACTAGGCTCCTTCCGGGAACGTTGCTGGAGTACTTTGATCATGGCATCCTTCTCAATAATTTGGGCATGGAGGGTCTTAATCCTAGGAGTCAAAGACAAAGAACATATAAAGATCTTGTTGCCATCTTCATGTTCTACTCTCACTGCCTACATGGACTTGAACTTCCATTACCTTTTTGACTAAGTGGTGGTCTAGTTATTTCTGAGTTGTGAGACAAGGGAGAGTGCTACATTTTCAAAATGCCTTTTTATACCTCCAAATGGATAGAACAGAGCATGTAGGAGTTGTTGCTGAAGTTTTAGGAAGCCAAAGTACAATATTGGTGGGGGGGGAAAGGCCGTATATGAGAGTAAACCGATATAGTGAGTGTTATAGTGAAGAATCTGAGTCAACAGAAATGAAGTCAGTGAAAAGATGGGAACTTCTATACATGGGCCATAACCTTCAAGTAATAAGTAAATGATTATGAGTTTATAAGAGACATCAGGTACAGCATGACTAGATGTTCTTTTACTGAGCACTATGCAGTATAACAGGGTTGCGGTACAGTGCTAGAAAGAATACCCCAGAGTGCAAATACCAAAGGGTCAGTTTTGGCAGAAGGCAGATGGAAAGCAATTACCAAGGCCAAAGGGGAAAGCAACACTACTTGGAATTCCACAGTGAGTGGAATGATCAAGGTAAAGGTCATTGCATCTCATATCCTAAGTAACAGGCTGGCAGGAGTGTAGGGGTGGGAGAGGCTACATTATCAGGTTTCCCAGCTGTGAACGAAGTTGCTCGCCCTTCCCTACTGATCTATCTGGTCTCCACACCAACCCGGGGTCCAGATCAACATTTTACCTGCCCTCCATATCAAGGCAACGCTTGTTGGCCATCAAGATTTCTTCCTCCTCTTTCTGGATGCGAGCTTCGAGAGCCGTGTCATAGCTGGTGTTAGGAGAGTGGCTGATGACTGTTGTGTCCCTGGGAAGGAAATGACAGTGTGATAATGAGAGGATAGCAAAATCAATAAATCCTATCCCCTTCCTAAGTAAAAGATATTGCTGGGAAAGCCCTAGATTGAAACTAAATTTATTAGGCAAGATTAGTTTCTGGGTGGCTAACTGATAAGAGCTTTCAAGATAAGAAACTCCAACTTTCAGAACTAGAAGAGGTGATTGGCCTGGAAGTAGCTGCAAAAGTCAGTGAGAGATTCTATGAGAAGTGTGCACAGGTTTGCCTTCAAAACTAAGCGGATATCCTTCCAAAACATTCTGGTTTTCACATTTTGGCCAGGCAATAGGTGGATATTTATATTTCCACTTTATATTATTTATATTACATATAAGATATTTTATATTTCCATTTTATTCTCATGACAGTCATAAAATGAAAAAAGTTAGATTTTTAATGTGACAGATGAACAGCATTAACTACACCTGAGTGCTAAAAACAAACTTTAGACATGTCAACAGGTAGGCATGTGAGCTGAGTGAGAAGCAGGGTCTTTGAGTCAGTGCCACGTGAGTCCTATCTAACCTGCATCTGAAAGGTTCTGGTTCCAAACCATTGAGTCTTCCCCAACTAAATGACTGTTCTCTTGCCAGAATCCCAACTGCATGAGGGACCATCATGTTCCATCTGAAAGTGTCTCAGGCCATTGACTCAAAGACTAATTAATAAGAAACGTGTGTGTGTGTGTGTGTGTGTGTGTGTGTGTGAGAGAGAGAGAGAGAGAGAGAGAGAGAGAGAGAGAGAGAGAGAGGAAAGAAAGAAGAGGGTCTAGTGGGCATGGCTGATGTCTAATTAGCACAAGTCAAAAACAAGGGAATCCTTTATTCTGTTGATAAGTGAGGTCATTGCATCTTTCTTTAGTTCACTCACAACTAGCAGTAGAGAAAAAGGGAAATGGAACGAAGAAAACTGGATCTTATTTGAGTAATGTGGAGGGAAAGAAAAGAGATTAGGAAGAATATTGATGTAATTATATTGCACTTTAAGGAAATCAGACAATAGGCTGGGAAAACAATGAACTGGCACTGCTTCATTATATTTCCTATGAGAACACAGATCTGTGGGAGAACTCCAGACATATTTTCTGCTGGCAGCTCGCTCCAGCTGTGTTCTCTTAGCTTAGAGATTGTGACCAGTGCAGCTGGGAGCAAAGGGGCAATGGAATGAAGAGGCAGAAAGTTAGTATTAAAGTTGGGAAATTTTGGTATGTTTTTGCAAAAAAAAAATACTGTCCCCCAAAACACTTGCACCTTCTATACAAGGCTGAAACAACTTATTTGAATAGGGAAATAATTGGAGAGTAAGGAAGGAATAGATTACAATGGCTCTCATCATTTGCTAAATTCAAAATATTTTAGTATCTCAGAATTCTACACTTGCTCTAGAGCAGTTCACTTGCTTGAAGTCCTACTGGGAATGGCTCCAGTGCTCCAAAGTACCTTAGAAGAAGTGGCACTGTACATTGGTGAGAGCACCAGCTCTGACTATAGACCACACCAGGGTCAAGCCCCAGCCTTTCTAAGTTCACTGCCACTAACAAACTCTCTGAGCTCAAGAAGTCAGTTAACTGCTCTAGGTCTCAGTCTCTTCATATGCAAAATGGAAATAATTGTACCTATATCTCATGGGATCTTTTTTTTTTATTGCTTAAAGTATTACAAAGGGTATTACATATGTGTCCTTTCCCCCCTCCCCCCCGCTTCATGGGATCTTTAGGGGATAAAATTGAAGTATGCATGTAACATAGTGCCAGACACAGTAAAAATACTCAACAAAGTTATCTATTATTAGGAGAGAAAAGTATAGGTAGAAGGAAAATAACATTAAAGAGATTATGACTATAAAGAATTCCAGTTCTTGGTATAACCCCGGAGGCATTTCCTGCAGTACAGAGTTTCAGTGTGATGGCTGAGGCTTCAGAGCCAGACCTCTCTAAAAAGTGCATGGTATCTATGGACACTGGGAACTTGAGCATATTGGTTTGTCACTAGGGGAGCCACTGCTGGCTTACTGCCACATCCACTGCATAAAAGACCTTTCGGGGGACTCAGAGCCCTGCCAGCTAATTGATATGGACACTGTGAGCTCCTCACAGGAATGGAGCCTGAAAATGTGGGGCACTTAGTGAATTCCTACAGAGCTGCCAGGACGGCCTTCAATATCAATCTTCTTTCTAGAAGCTGGGCTACTAAGCCCATGGTTTAGGCAAAAGCAAGCAAGCACAGTGTTTGAAGGAGCACCTTGGCCTGTTAACTCCCAATACTGTGAAACGATTCTTAAGCACATTCATAGAGAGATGCTGAGCTTGAAAACACAACCTGCAAATAACAAACCCTAAATCCATGAATTTGTCATGCCCCATCTCCAATTCTTAAGTTATCCGTTTCTGGCAATTGTCTTTTCAGCCATCTTCTCTCTCCTTCCTTTCTCCAACAAAGTTATCCCCATCACATTACTTACATTGCTTTCTAGAATACCACCCATGACCTCCAAATTAAAACATCAAGTGGCCTTTTAAACTTCAAGTCTATCTTTTCATATAGGTAGCATCCTTTTATTTGTTAATTATGTAAACTTAGCCATGAGTACAGCACTGTGTTTGAAGTTACTATGAGGCTGTAGAGTGGCTAGATATCAATAAGACTAGTTCCTGACTGCAGGAAACTTGTAAGGGGAAACAAAAAAGTTAATAATTAATGATTACAGAAATGAGTTTGGACTTTACTCCAATAGGCACTGAAAATAATTAGAGCTTTTTGAGAGGATTGCAATGATCCCAGCTGTGTGTTAGGACAATAGCGTTCTCTTACTGAAATGTGATGGAGGGATTAGAGGAGCATTAATACTAGACACAGGCAGACCAGTCAGAAAGGTTATATTGAAATAATCCCAGCAAGATATAATGAAAACAGGAACCAGTGAAATGGCAAGGGAAATGGAAAGAGACTATAGAAGGCAGAATTGCTAGAACTTGGAGAATGCTTAAATCTGTGTGTTAAGGTGAGGGAAGAATGAATGAGAACTTTGTTGTTTCTGATTCAAATGACTAGAAGAGATGACATACCACTCATTTTCTAAGACAGAAAATGGAAGAGAGATTTTTTTCCCCAAAAAACACAATATAATGGATTTTTATTTTAATTACATTGGAGGTAAAGTATTTTACAAATAGCCATATAACAATATCCAACAAGTTGTTGAAATTTCTAACTTTAATTTTAGAGATGTCAGAGTTACTACTTGAAGCTGTAATACAGAACAAAATAACTAAGACAGTGTAGAATGGGAAGAAAACTGAGGCTGGAAACTGAGAAAGGCCTACAATGAAGGAAAAGGTAGACATATGTAATATGTGTGACCAGCTTCTATCTCCTGCTTCCCTTTCTTCCTTCTTTCCCAGGTTTACTTTGCCCAAAATAAGAATGAAACTTGCACATTCTGAGAGGTTGATCAGGTGTTTTATCTTTTTATCCTTTTGCTGCTTTTCAGAAATAATTCACCAACTGCACTGCTAAATGGCTTCTTCTGGGATTGAATTCCTACGTGGTAATTTTCCTCATCTATATTAAGCATCTAGAGAGGAATCAATCTCTAGGGACACAAAAGTATGAAATTATAATATAGGCCCTATTAGTGTGATTATTTATAATACTTTTTAGTCCTCAACTGATAGTGTTTTTATTGATTTTTAGAGAAAGGGGAAGGGAGAGGAAAACAGAAACATTGATCAATTGCCCTGTATGCACCCTAACCGGGGATCAAACCCACAACCCAGGAAACTGTACCAGTGACCCTTCAGGGCACTGGATGACGCTCAACCAACTGAGCCACACTGGCCAGGGTTATTTATATATTTCTAAGTGAGTAAATAATAAGCCTCAAATACTGGTAGTAACTCTTGAACGGGTAATAATCCCTATTTCATCATCTTTGAAATCATGATATCTGGGAGGTAGCAGAGTATAGTGGCTAGGTGTCAAAAATGTAGATTTAAATCCTGATTCTCCTGCCTCATAGTAGCTGTGTGTGATCTTGGGCAAACTATTTACACTGTGCCTCAGTTTCCTTATCTGTATAATGGATAATAGTACTTATCTGAAAGAATTATTGTGAGGATGATCAATAATTTTAAAGTGCTTAGAAGAGTATGTTATACATTAAATACTCAATGTGATTTCTTGCATTGACATCTTTCACTTCGACAAGAGGTGTTTCATAGATTCAAAATGCTGGAAGGAATATAAATAGAGGCACAGTATAAATAGTTTTCCCAAGATCACACACAGCTACTAAGAGGCAGAAGAAATCAGGATTTAATCTACATTTTTGACACCTTAATCTCTATACTCTGCTGCCTCCCAGATAGCATGATTTCAAAGATGATGAAATAGGTATTATTACTTATTAAATATGTCTTCTACTTGAGGAGAGATAGTTGTCTAATGTTAAAATTCTGTATTTTATTTTTCACAAAGGCTAAACACTGGAAATAATCCAAATATCCATTATCAAATGAATGGATAAACAACTGTGGTAAATCCATACCATGGAATGCTACTCAGTGACAACTTCCTTACTATCCTGCATCTTGACCTAGAGTCTTATTCTGAAGTCAGTTTCAGCAATGAACTTCCCAGTACCAAGAACCCTGGCTTTCTAACATTTTCCCACACTGCATACCTTCATGAGCTGTATCTTTCTAAGTTTATGCGCAAAGGCAACAAAATTACCTTGCATCTCCCTTACAGTGCTAGGGTTTCCTGAATAAGTTCTGAACAAGTGCTGGGCACAGGTGTTTTCTTGGGAGCGTGTAGCTAAACTTAGAATGAATTCTGCTTCTAATTTACAAAGTTCTCGGCCATCCGAGTAGCACAGCTGGAGTGTCTGTGCACTCTATTACTACACTGGCATGTACTGAGCACACTTCTCAGAAAACAAAAACAAGTAAGCTTAAGCCCATGAGGAATTCAAAGTCCAAACACAGGCGATTCTAATCGCTTTAAGGCAGTGGTTTTCAACCTTTGGGTCGCGACCCCTTTGGCGGTCGAACGACCCTTTCACAGGGGTCGCCTAAGACCACCCTGCATATCAGATATTTACATTATGATTCATAACAGTAGCAACATTACAGTTATGAAGTAGCAACGACAACAATTTTATGGTTGGGTCACAACACGAGGAACTGTATTTAAAGGGCCAGAAGGTTGAGAACCACTGCTAAAGTTTATAGAGGACACCAGGAGGCAGGCAGAGAAACATAAGATGTCTTCCTAGAGAATTGGAAATAGGTTTACAAACCACCAGTCCAGCTCTTAAGCGTTGAACTCCCTCTGATTTAGCAGGAGAAAGACTCAAAACTAAAGGTATCAACTGGCCCCTCCACACAAACACTCCAGCTCAAAGTGTGGCAAGCGCTTCCAGACTCTTCCAGTTCACCATGTTTAGGAGAATCTTAAAAACAACACTGTGGTTCTTAATGACTTTCTGGATAGAGACTGTGCTGGGTGCAATATGCTATAGGCCACCTTGAATACCCAGCTCCAGATCAAGGCTTTGCCTGTATCTCCACAACACATGTCATCTCATTATTTGAATTTAGTGTTTTTGAAATACGTTTTTATTGATTTTTAGAGAGATAGGAAGGGAGATGGATAGAGAGATAGAAACATTGATGAGAGAAACATCATTGATCGGCTGCTTTCTGCATGCCCCCTACTGGGGATTGAGCCCGAAACCTGAGCATGTGCCCCAACAAGGAATAGAACCAGTGACCTCTTGGTTCATGGGTCAATACTCAACCATTGAATCACACCAGCCGAGCACGAATTTAGTTTTGTCATTGTTTCATTCTTTCCCAAATGATGAGTATGACTAGCAGAGAGCCAACAAACTGGATAAGAACAGTTTCCTCCAAAGATCAAAAAATTACTGTTTATAATGTGAAAAGGGGAACAAATAAGCTGAAACATTTTTAAAATCCTCTAGCCACGTTCCTTTATCAAGTAGAACGTGACTGCTTACATGTGATAGACTCATGGACATAGAGAATGTATCCTTCAAATATAGACCTTCGCAAAGGGCAGGGTGGATTCATGTTAAGCATAGCCTTTGGCATACCTTGGACAAGCCAGAGGTATCAAATGGCAGCAGCCACTCCTGAGTGACATTTAGTTTCGGAGTGCATTTTGCTGGAGAGTCTTTCACTCCAGCTTGGGGGCTGAACAAAGAAACCTACACATCTGGCTGAAAGACACTGTGGCTCTGGCGATGTAGGTGTGCAAATGGTTCAGTTGATTCCATCTGTGATTGTTCTGGCTTCTGAGGAAAGCTGAACTATGATTCCAATAAGTTTATAAGTAACTTTCATTTTCAAATCCCTGATCCTCTGCCCCCACAGTCATTCAGTCCCTGCATAACCAGATGAAAGAAAACACACTTAAGTAGAAAGTAGGAGGGGTGGAGAACATTAGAGAAGAAAAAAGAACACACTGGAAAATCTATTAATTAGTCACCTTTTGTTCTCCTACCCCCAGCCCCATGCCCTTCAAGGAGTGACTGTACCAGCCAAGGAGTTACCTCTGAGCAGCTACAGTTGCAGCAGCATCCAGAGCAAAATGTCTCATCACGTTCTCCTCTAAGTACTTTTGTTCCCACTTAGTCATATCAGCTTCCAGGGCCAGAATCCGTTCCTCCTTTTCACGAAGGAGCTCCATCAGTGCTGCAGCATTGTATTCCGAAACGTTGGTGGGCTGAGAGCTGCCCTGGCGCTGTTGGGGGAGATGCCGACACCCCTCAGATTAGTAGGAAAAGAAGTGTGGTAGCCAAGTCCCATTTGAAGAGTCTCTATATTTGGAAAGAATTATTGTCCAAGCCACTTCAGTTTGGATTCTGATTCTGAAGCAAAAAGGAATTCAGATTTCCTCCTACGGCCACAGGATTGTCTATTTTGGGCTTGAATCTGAGACTCCCTTGATCAAGAAAGGAGCGTGCCATATCCAATTGTCATGCTGCTCAGAAAGTGGATAAATGTTTTACAAACCACCATGCTTGCCTGCCTGCATGGTAGATGATTAAAATTGGAATCACAAATCTAGGCTTTGGCTTTTACCTTGCCCCTAACTTGTTGTTTGGCTTTCAATAAGTCATGCAACTTTTTCTAGGTCTTGATTTACTTTCATGTAAAAATGAGGGGTATGGTCTGATAATTCTAAAGACCATTTCCAACTCGAAAATGATTAGGAATCTACTTTTATAGCATTTTCACTTCTTGTTGGGTCTACTGTTTCTGGGGTTCATGTGAAAAATAAAAGGTGCAAGATAATAGGCATTAAGGATTTTGCTGTGATAGGAAGCTAAGTAAGCAAGCTTTGCCTTTACAATTAAGAGGTACTCTGGAGTAAGATCGGGTGAGACAAAAATCCTAAAGATGAGCATGAGTTTGTTTTTGTCTTCATGTCAAACACCAAGGGAAAAATAAGCAGTCAGGAATACTCCTTTTCTTTTAAGTTCACCAACCTGTTGAATTCTGAGGGATTCCAGTTCTCTCTCCAGTCGTGTCCGGAGACGGTGTTCCAGCTGCTCACGCTTTTCACATGCTGCCTGGAGCTGTACAAGGGCCTGCTGCATCTTCTCCACCTTATCTACATACACCTGCTTCTTTTTCAGCTGAAAAATCAGGTTGAGACAAGTTGAAGGAAAGATAACAAGATCAATTATGCACTTCCCCACAACCCAGCCCTGTTTAGCTCTCTTCCAACTTTACAAATGAGAACATTGTGAGAAGGTTCTTCATGATGAATAGCAGGCTGCCTGGCATTTATCATACTAAGAATGCAATAAATGACAAGAATGAGAAGCCCTTTTGTAATCTCCTTCCCCCCTCCTTATCTCTAGGTCTTCCCCAAATCTATTTCCATGAGTAAAATCAGACAGACTACGATGGAAGTAATAGTAGATGGCAAACTCTTAAAATTCCTGTTTTGGGATGTCTTCACCACTGCTCTTCTTCACTCTAAACTGGAAAATACTGGGGGAAGGTATATATCACTTTGGTCATTACAATAGAGAAATGCTAAAAAAAAAAAAAATACGGGGGCTCTCCAGGGGAAAAAAAGCTTAATTTGGCATGGAAAGGAAGCTGTCTCCCTTTATGCAGGTCAATTGCTGAAGGTACAAGGAGTTCATAATTGTCTGTTTGAAGCCCACAGTCCTGGAAATTACCTTTTATTAAAGGAACAGAGAGTGCATGCAATTTCTGCATCACTCAAGAGTTTGAATTGATAATATTGGACTGTAATCTCTCAACTTTTGGAGGGGAGACCTTTAAAGATCCCTAAAAACCCAAACTAATGAATCAAATATAAAACTAAATAAGTCAAATGCCTCTTCCTCTCTGAAAGGCTATGAGCCATATCCCAAAGCAAACGTAGGAGTAGGCTGGGACTAACAAATTTAAATTCTTGTACCCTTGCAACTTACAAGTCAAGTCCTGGCTCCATGGGAATGAAGGAATGAGGAAATACTCTCTTTAAAGAAGGTATACATACCCTCAACAACTAAAAAAAAATAGGAAAAGTACATCCTTCCAAATTTGTTAGTAAATGAGCAGATAATGCTTTTCATACTATTTGTAGAATGCCTTTCTTGCTAATAAAATCAACCTATAGACTCTCTATAAAGCAGAATTTTTTTCCAAATTGTCCATCATTTTCATGGAGGCTGAGGTTAGGGATACTTTCATTATTATTATTTAAATCTGAAAAAATTAATAACTTGGTCAAAAGAAAATTCAAGAAGTCAACTAAACTAACTTCTCAACAAATTCCCAAGCCCTTGAGCTACCTAGGCAGACAGTTTCAATGTAAGAAGTTACCCATCCTACCGGCATTGCTCGTACCCACTTAGCTGGGGTCAAGCGAGCATAACCTGACTATCCCATTATAGAAACCAGGTAATTCCTTAATGGTAATGAGTCCAAATCATTGCTATCTGAAATTTCCAGTCAGATGCCAATGGCTTGTGCTAGTGGGGAAATTCTCCTGTCTTATAACAGCCTTTTCTACAAATTAGAATTGAACTTTCTCTAGGTAGAAAAAAAAAACAAACATGTTATATTTTCCTACCAGACACGCAGTATGTTTTGCCTCAGTAAATAAGACTAAACTTTTTTCTATATGTTCTTGACATTTCCTTTTATTCCAAGGCCTGGTTCAATCTAACCTTAAAAACCAGATGGCGCGAGCTATAAATCTAGATGTGTGTATTCATTAGACCTTTGCCTAAGAAAGAAAAGAAACAAATAAAAATCATCATCCTCTTTGCCTCAATAAGCTTAAACCTTTCTTTCCTTGGATACATGACTATTTACTTATAACAACACTGAGTAGACTAGGGCAATGAAGACCTTTAAGCCATGGGTGCCCTGCCTTCCTATTTGCTAAGCTTTGAATAATTGGGAAGCAGAAAATATCCTCTATACTTCACCTTTTGGGTTCTATAATCCTCATTAGCTACTTAAAGTTGAATGCATTTATTTGTGAACTGCTCTGAAAACCTTAGGGAAGCAATGCAATGTTAATGCAGAGAATGTTAACTATAATTACTGAGGCTCACAGCAGTTATACTTAAAGGCAATTAAAGTTAGATAGCATGCAGTTCTCATATTAATGGTAAAGTACAGCAATGTAAATGCAGAGAACTGAAAAATAAGCAGTCCATGGACGGGTGAATTTCTCCATGCTCTGTCTTTCTTGAGAAAGAAAACCTCAATATTTTACCAAAGGCATTCCCAGCAATTTCTATTGCTGAGCCACCCTTCTGAAATGGAAAGACAATAAAGAAGCAGAGAGTTTTCTGATTTGGCTGAAGATAGACATGCAGATCAGACAACTTCCACAAAGCAGGCCAAGAAAAATCCCATTATGCTTTCTTTGCCACTGGGATGATTTCCCAAAAGGTACAAGGACCTCTGCTGCTGGAATAATTCTACCTCTTTTTTAAAAAGAAGGAGTGCAGTTCACCCATAAGCATATGAGCACGTAGTAAATACTTAATCTCTAAATAAGTAAGGATAGGAAAAGACAGCTTTTGGATGCTATAAATGCAAACAACAAAGTCAACTATCTTCTAAGTCACACACTCTGTTTTCTAGATCTCTTCAATAAGTAGAAAGAAACAAAGACCTATGTGGTTTATTAAACCCTCCACTATCTCACATGTTACATGCTTCACTTTTACCTTCATCATGATAAACCCCCACTTCTGCCTCTCTTCTACAAACTCATCTCCATTGCTAGGCTTCTGAAATGTTATATCAGTACCTAGGACATCCTGGGCCCTCAACTACACCTCCCAATGCCATCAGAAGTGTCCGTGGTTCCTTCTTAGGTAAAGAGAGAGGCCATATAGTAAAATGGTAAAGGTCATGAGCTCCGGCCTCAGACTGCTAAAGTCCAAATCTTGGCTCTCCCACTCACTAGGCATACAACCTTAGGCAAGCTATTTTTATCTCCCCAAGCTTCCATTTTACTTATTCATCAATAATATAGAGGTGATAATACCATACACCTTTATAAAGGTCAAAGGAGATAACATATGAAGTGTTTAGTGGGGTGTTTGGCAAAAAAAAATGCTCAGTTATTTTTCTTTTTTTAAAGGAAAAGTTATTGCCAAGTCATGCATGCTCTAGTCCAGTGATGGCGAACCTTTTGAGCTCGGCATGTCAGCATTTTGAAAAACCCTAACCTAACTCTGGTGCCGTGTCACATATAGAAATTTTTTGATATTTGCAACCATAGTAAAACAAAGATTTATATTTTTGATATTTATTTTATATATTTAAATGCCATTTAACAAAGAAAAATCAACCAAAAAATGAGTTCGCGTGTCACCTGACACACGTGTCATAGGTTCGCCATCACTGCTCTAGTCCTTTCAACTTTGAACATTCACTCCAGATAGCCTTGATATGGTTCTCATCATCTCAGTAGCTCTAATTTTCACATCAATGTCTAATTAATACATTAAAACACGGCAATTTTGCCCAGAAGCATATATAAAATTAGGCCTCAAACACTTCAGGAAATACAGCTTCAGATATCCTTACAGAGCAGGGCCCTTCATTGGTGATACAATTAAAACCAAGCAATGAGTAGCTGCCAGGATACCATATTCTCTCAAAATGATATGATTTAGGAGCACCTCCACTTTATGAGAAATAAATACTTTACCTATGGTTGAAGGTATTGTTTAACTAAAGACCCTTATGCAGAGCACATGTCACACACCACACACACACACACACACACACACACACACACACATACACAGATATAGAAATTTCTATTTGACAGCAAAATGAAAGGAACAAGGTGGTAATCAGGAGACTTGTATACTAGTTCTGGCTCTGCTCTTATTGGTAATTTGCTTACCTGTTTTCAGCCTCAGAGTCCCTATTTATTTTTTAAAAATTATGGGGCTTTTAGAAGTCAGCAAACTGAAATGGTCAGCAGTGGGCCAAATCAAGCCAAATGCCCACTCATTTATGCATTGGCTATAGCAACCTTCCTGCAATAATGGCAGAGTTGACCAGGTGTAGTTGCAAAAGAAACTATGGTCCACAGAACTGAAAATATTTACTCTCTGGTCCTTTTCAGATAAAGTGCCAGCACCTGGAGTGATTTTCAAACCGTGTTTCAGAGGCCTAGTGTATTGTTGAGTGTTTCAGAGGCCACTAGTGTGTGAGTTGTATCATATGGTTTTTATATGTTTTTTATATATTAGCGTTTTACATAAAACTTCATTTCAAAAAAAGATTGCTGCCCTGGCCGGTGTTTCTCCATGGTTAGTGTGTTGGCCTGTGCCCCGAAGGGTCTCCACGGGTTAAATTCCCAGTCAAGGGCACATACCTGGGTTGAAGGTTTGATCGCCACCCTGATTGGGGCATGTGCAAGATGCAACCGATTGATGTGTCTCTCTCTCACATCCATGTTTCTCTCTCTCTCTCTCTCTCTCTCTCTCTCTCTCTCTCTCCCTCTCCCTCTCCCTCTCCCTCCCTCCCTCCTTCCCTCCCTCCCTCCCTCCCTCCCTCCCTCCCTCCCTCCTTCTCTCCTTCCACTCTCTCTAAAAAGCAATTAGGAAAAAAATCCCCAGGTGAGGATTAACAAACAAACAAAAAAAGATTCCTAAGGATCCCATGGTATTTCTCCCCTCAGTACCATTGGATATATCATTTTATCTCTTAGGAACATCCTGTGCACTAGGTCTTATGAGGTTAAAACAACAATACTGGGCTAGACAGATGCTCTCAGATGTTCTCTAATAATCTTTTAATTCACAAATATTTTATGAATCTAAGCTTCCCCTTTTCACCTTCAACACTGACAAATAAGTAAGAGGGTTAGGCAAAATAAGATCCTAGAATTCCTTACAGGAACATTCTTGGAGATAAAAGCAAAAGTCCTGCCTTAGTTTGTGTGCATGTACATGCACACCAGAGACAGAACATATATGTGTGTAGTCTCCATAGGATCTTAGATGATTTATTTTTCTATATTTTCAGTGTTCAAGGAAGTAAAAGTCCATTTGGAAGGTTTCCAAAGCCAAGGTAGGGACTCCAGTCTAGAGATGAGTACCCATGGGTCCTTAGATGCCCATCATTTAAACCCATCATTTAAACCAAATTCCCTTCAGATAGTCAGCAAATGGGGGAAATCATCCCATCCATTCACGTTTTCTTACCAAATGCCAATTTTCAAAAAGCTGTCAAAGTCCCCTTTCCCTTGCTTTTCCTAATTCTATGTTCTCCTAATATGATTCCTTAAATCACTCCTGCTTTCTGTCTTAATCATTTAGACTCACCTTCCCTTCTAAACCCAACCCCCACCTTCTGCTATACCCCAAGGTCCATCTATGGTAGTTTATTCTTTTGCCTCTATACCAGTGCTTCTTATCTGGGGATGATTTTCCCTCCTGGGAACATTGAGCTATGTGTAGAGACTTTTTGGGTAGTTACAGCTGGGGGTAGGTTGCTACTGGCACCTCATGAGTAGAAGCCAGTAATGTTGCTAAATATCCCACAGCGCACAGGACAGCTCCTCCACCACTACCACCAAAGAATTATCTGGCACCAAATGTCAACAACACTGAACTTGCGAAACTTTGCTCTACACCTCGTCACTACTGGAACTCTCCTTCATGCCGCACTTTCAACAGCTACTTATATGCCTATTTTTAAGGTTATCATGCTCTCTTTCATCACAGACCTCTGCAAGATTTCTCACTCTGACACTTAATAAGCCCCAGACTGCTTTCATCTTCACCCAAAATGCTTTCCTTTGGATAGTTCAGTCATTATCATTACTTATCCTATTTTTCCAGTCTCAAAATTTTGGAATTGCTACTCTCCTTTGTCTACCATGTCCTATCACTATGTCTTAATTCTAACTATTATCTCTCAGATTCTTTTATTTCTTTATATTTTTATAGCTTATATAGTTTAAGTCCTTATTTCACAGCTAAATTATAATAACCTAACATATCTCCTTATTTGCAGTTACCTTCTCCCATCTGCACACAAGCACACATGTCCACACACACAAACACACACACACAATCAGTCCATCCTACATATAGTTGCTATAACAGACATCCCCAAGTAGTACATTATAAAACTGCTTTATTTAAGAACAAAAGCAATCTACTACTAGCATAGCCATTCAATCAGTATTGATTAGGTACCTACTATATCCCATGCACTTTTACACCTCCTCTCTGATTTCTTTAGATAAGAGCTCTTCTCTCTCATCTATATCTCAAACCACTTAGTGCTTTTCAATTCACCCACAGCCTACTGTCAAACTGTCTCCTGTCCAGCCTAAGTATGGCTCTTAAAAATGTCTTTATCAATATTCTAGGCTGCTACTGCCTTAAAGTTCAACCAGGCTTACAATGCAAGTGATCAACTTTTATATCAGTCTGATCACTTCTTCATTTTTCCTTAACATATCAATAAACTCTCCAGTTCTTCCATGAATAATCCTACTTGACCCTGACTGTTACTCTTCCCTAGAGTCTCTCATCCATTATGTGTATTCTATTAGCAATCATTTGATAAGATTTCATTCATGTATATATTCATTCATTCATTCAACAGATATTTACTGAATGCTTATCACATGCCAGGCCCTATTTTACATCTGAGAGCAGTAGTGACCCAATGGGAAACAAGACGAAGTCCCTGCCCCATTTGAGGGCAGTATTCCATAAGCTACTTAAGGGTAGGGCCCTTCTATTTCCAATTCATTGTTCACTATACTCTTGGTGACCAGTTAATATTAAATAACTATCAAGTACAAAAACAAATATGACCATAGCATAGCTTGGTTAACTGCAAATATACAAACAATAAACACATATTGTTAAATATATTTACTTTGGTTGGCAAGTCAAGATAAGAGTTTCAAATAATTCTTGTTATGAGATAAGTTTTTAAAGGGGGAAAACTGGGAGAAAGAACAGCAGGAAAGCAACCTATTGAAGAATAGAACAAATACTCTTGAGCTCAATCAATCATACTTTTCCATTGCACTTTTGAAACAATTTGAACCCATTCCCAAGCATTTGGCAAATCTCTTAACCCCCTTCTGACTCAGGAAAATCTGATCCCTGCAAATGAGCACCATGTGATGGCATCTTTCCCTCCTTCCAACAACTATGGATGTCTTTCAAATTTAATTTTTAAAGGATGGCTATGTACAAAATTACTTCTAGGTCCCCTAAAGCTACCCATTTGCCTCAGCCATTTGCAAGGAAGTGATTAATCATTAACCTTCTCCATTTATTCATCAGTGGACAAAGGTTAAGATGGGATATTTTGGAATTAAGAGATATGGGTTTTCTACTAGATTTATCACTAACTGTATCATCTGTGTCCACTTTAATTTCATAATTTGTCTAAAGAAGATAAAACTTGAAATATTTGTAAAGTGGGATACAATAATATATTTGGAAATATTTTCAAAATGTTAAAAAGTGTATTGGGAGTAGAAATTAAAAGATAGAACACAGGGGATTTTTAGGGCATTGAAAATAGCATGTATGATGCCATATTGTGCTGGGGTCCAACCCCAGCGGGTCCAGGGGTCCCCAAAGGTGTGGACGGAGTCGGCGAAGAAGGAATGACACAGGGACTTCTCCAGCCAGGTTTGGTCGCCATGTTCCCTCGCTAGGTTCTCCAGCCAGGTTCAGTCACCAGGTTCTAGTCAGGTTCTCTTGACATATTTCTGTAGTCAGGTTCAGTCCAGGATCTTTTGCCATGTTCTCTCCAGCGAAGTTCTTCTGTCTGTAGGTTCTGTGTAGGTTCTGTCTGTAGGTTCTCTCTTCTAAGCTCTGTCTGTTTCTGTCTTGTTACATCTGTATTTATACCAGTTGATTCAATCCCATCAATCTCTATTCCAAAGGTTAGGGCGTTTCTTATCTCCATTCCAGGGAGTAAAGATTATGTAGCTTAAGCATGATTGTTCGTAGTTAAAGTGATTAATTACCCGCCTGGCACTTAGTTAAGGGGTTTTATTCCCTCCCTAACTTCAGGGGAAAATCCCTACCTGGGGATTCAACCTTTCTCAGAGAGGTGACCTTGGTTAAAACACAGCGCCAAGAAGGTGAGCAAACATATTAAGAACCGTATGCCATATATGCCAGGTCCCTTGAAACAGCAAGGATGGACCGGCTCCCGGCAAATTCCCCCTTTTTTATTTTTTAAAAGCAGGCATTAAAAAGAAAAACCTGAAATGCTCTCTTGTATCCATTTTAAGAGTAGGATTGGCGCTTTCCGCTATTACCTGAGTCCTGATCTATCACCCCAGGGAGAGCTTGCCAATCCTGCACTTTCCCGGGGTGGAAAGGCTGCAGTGGGGTTAAGGATAAGGCTCCTTGGGCCTACCTTCTCCCATGCCATTACATTTACCTTTCCTTCCTCAGAAAAGCATGGACATACTTCTTGTATAAAATGTTCTGTCTGACTGGGAGTAACCTTAATTCCTCTGCTAGCAAGCATATGTGTTAAAAGATCAATACAGAGTCTTATTTCTTTAGACTCATTTTGGCACATCTTCTTAATCTAAAGATCAATACAGAGTCTTTTTTCTTTAGACTCAGTATGGCACATCTTCTTAATCTAAAGATCAATACAGAGTCTTCTTTCTTTGGACTCAGTATGGCACATCTTCTCAATCTAAGGATCAATACAGAGTCTTCTTTGTTTGGACTCAGTATGGCACATCTTCTCAATCTAAGTTCTGTACTATCCACCTTCTTACCCTACTTATCCTCTATAGGGGGGTCTGCAGTACCCTGGTGGAGTCCTATCCGTCCTGAGTGTGGTGGTTTTCAAGGGGGAGGGCTTACCTAGGGGAATCCTGTTCCAGGGGTTCCCAAAGGTGTGGACGGAGTCGGCGAAGACTATCCACCCTCTTCCTATGGTGGAGTCCTATCTGTCCCGAGTGCGGGGCGCTTACCTAGGGGTCCCTGTTCGGGCGCCAGATGCTGGGGTCCAACCCCAGCGGGTCCAGGGGTCCCCAAAGGTGTGGACGGAGTCGGCGAAGAAGGAATGACACAGGGACTTCTCCAGCCAGGTTTGGTCGCCATGTTCCCTCGCTAGGTTCTCCAGCCAGGTTCAGTCACCAGGTTCTAGTCAGGTTCTCTTGACATATTTCTGTAGTCAGGTTCAGTCCAGGATCTTTTGCCATGTTCTCTCCAGCGAAGTTCTTCTGTCTGTAGGTTCTGTGTAGGTTCTGTCTGTAGGTTCTCTCTTCTAAGCTCTGTCTGTTTCTGTCTTGTTACATCTGTATTTATACCAGTTGATTCAATCCCATCAATCTCTATTCCAAAGGTTAGGGCGTTTCTTATCTCCATTCCAGGGAGTAAAGATTATGTAGCTTAAGCATGATTGTTCGTAGTTAAAGTGATTAATTACCCGCCTGGCACTTAGTTAAGGGGTTTTATTCCCTCCCTAACTTCAGGGGAAAATCCCTACCTGGGGATTCAACCTTTCTCAGAGAGGTGACCTTGGTTAAAACACAGCGCCAAGAAGGTGAGCAAACATATTAAGAACCGTATGCCATATATGCCAGGTCCCTTGAAATAGCAAGGATGGACCGGCTCCCGGCAATATTGATGGATATATGTCATTATAAACAGGGGTGGGCAAAAGTAGGTTTGAAGTTGTGAGTATGCAAAACAGTTTATTCTTGTATTATTATTTGTTAAATATTGTGTTATTTTCCATACAAACAACTGTAGACCTACTTTTGCCCACCCCTGTATTTATTCAAGCCCATAAAATGTACAACTCCAAGATGAACCATAATGTAAACTATGAACTTTGGGTGATTGTGATGTGTCAAATAGATTCAATTGTAACAAATGTACTGCTCTGATGGGGAATGTTGACAATGGTGGAGGCTATCCATGTGTAGGAAGCAGTGGGAATATGGAAAATCTCTGTACTTTCCCCTTAATTTTGCTGTGAACCTACAACTGCTCTAAAAAAAAAAGCCTTAATAAATCATGAAGAAATATACAGATGGATAGGTAAAGGGGGTGGACTATTATTACTAGCTGGATGAACACCAACATATACAAACATTCCATTGGCTAAAGGACATTGAGACTAATAACACAGAACTAAGTCCAGTGGCACAGAGAACATCATTCATTATGTCTGATTTTCATCTTCCCATCTATTGCCTACACCTCCAAACACTCATTGTATCACAAATATGACAACTGACATTTATACAACTAGTCATATGCTACTTCATGAACTTTATACAACTAGTTATATGCTACTCCATGAACTTTCAGTGATTTCTATTTTATTTAATTTAGCCTTACCCAGGAGTCCCTGGTTCCAAGTAAGAGTCCCCTCTGAAGCAATTTGGAAATACTACCCTGGTATTAGCAAGCTGCCTCTGTCCACTGCCAAAAGACTGTGGTCCACTGGTGGATATTAAAAGAATTAAAGAGTAGAAACCATCTCTAGAAACTTGCTACCAAGGGAATGAAGTTCATTCTGTTAAAGAGGCAAAAGAAAGATACAAAGGGCTTCGAATTTGGGAATTTCAAAAGCCAAAATCATCAGGAAAAACTGAGAAAATCAAGCTCTGAGAAGTCAATCCACCTCTATTTGGGGTGGGGACATAATTTCTTAACATATTGGGTGAAGCAAGATCTATTTCAAAGAAAATATGCTGCCATAAATATGGGATATTTCATCCTTAGATGAAATGTCCTTCATGTAATTCAAAAATTCATCAGAACGTTATATACTTTATCTGAATTCCTATCAACACCCTCAATGCATACATAATCCACACCCTTGGATATTCCACCTGCATTTAGAATCCATAATAATCATTGTATGAGTTTTACCTACACCAATAAAATCTTATTGTTTGAAAAGTATTTTGGGTTAGACATATAAATGTCTATGCCTATAACATCCTCTTTTAATACGGAGAAACGAGGAGACTCGTTATGGTACTGTGTGGAATGGTATGATAGCAGGAAATTATGCATCGCTAAAACCAAAAAAGATAAATCAAATAAGTGGCAAGAGATCTGGAAATAATAGAAAATATTAGCCATAAATAGTTAATGGTGGAAATGTAGTGAAACAATATGGATTTAGTTTGGTGAATTGAGTGGAGTGTCAAAAGGGCTCTGGAAAATGCACTGCTACTAAGAGCTATCACTGTGATGTCTGAATCATAACCAGCCATTGCAGTTCAGTAAAGGTTAACATTTAGACCCTTTTTTCCTGAATCTCTGTGGCTGTCATTCTCGCCTAAAGTTAAAGAACAAGACTCACTGGATCTTTCTGCCAGCCCTCCCACATTCCACTCTGTTTCTTCCTGTGCACTTTGCTCAGTAAGCAGCCCACCCGCAGCATCTTCCCTCTTTGATCTTGCCAGTGCCTCTTTCCCACCATCCCTAAAACAATTACCCAAGTGGTGGCTCAGCTCTGGATCATAAGACAGCAACCAGCCAGAAGCCTGGACTGTCTTGAGCCTTCTGAGTGAATATGCCAGGCATCTGTCGAAACCCTCCAGTGAGGTCAAATTAGTGGGGGCAGGGGAAGGTCTCTATGAATGGGAGAATAGCATGGTTGCTGTAGAACACAAAGTTCTTTTGACTTAGAGTTTAATGAGCTGCCACTTTAATAGCACCTACGTGTCCTGAAAGATAAGGGCAAGGATGGAAAGGCACCTTTTGCCTCGGCTGGCTGCCTGCTGCAAAGGCTGAAGGTTGTGGCAAGACCTGGATAATAGTGACTCACAAAAAGAAAAGATCAGCTCTTTAGCTAGAGTGCTAACCCCTTCCTGGCAAGATACTCCTTCCATGCCAGCAGAACAGGGTCCATGAGAGAATCTGTGCTGAAATGCACAGAGGAAGCTGTGATTGGGAGAGAAAGTTTCCTGTAAGCCTGAAGCACCATTTCTGTGTAGAGCTTAGAACACAGTGAATCGAGTATCATGGGGAAGAGACTTAATGGGATTAGAAAGGTGGAATGGATTTCAGGAAAAGCATCTAAATGATGACTTTGTAGAGAGACATAAATGCATGCAAGGGTCCTCAGAACATAAAAGTAGTCATGATATTCCCCTGATCATCTTTTTAAAATCCTATATAATAAAGAGGTGATATGCAAATTGACCCCCACACCCTCAGAAGATGGCTGCTTATGACCAGGCCAGCAGGGGGGTTAGTGAGGAACAACCAAATGACTGAACAGCAGGCTGTGTGGGGTGACCAGGCCAGGGGAGAAGGGATGACCAGGACAGCAAGGGGAGCAGTTGGGGGCGACCAGGCCAGCAGGGGGGGCAGTTGGGGCTGATTAGGCTGGCAGGGGGCAGTGAGGGGTGACTAGGCCGGTGGGGGGGCAGTTGGGGGTGACCAGGCTGGCAGGGAGGACAGTTAGAGATGACCAGGCCAGCAGAGGGGGATAGTTGGGGGCAACCAGGCCAGCAGGGGGGGCAGTAAGGGGTGACCAGGCTGGCGAGGGGGGCAGTTAGGGGTGATTAGGGTAGCGGGGGCGCATTTAGGGGCAACCAGGCATGCAGGTGAGTGATTAAGAGCCAGTGGTCCAGGATTGTGACAGGGATGTCTGACTGCTGGTTTAGGCCCAATACTGGGGATCGGACATCCCCCAAGGGGTCTCGGATTGGAGAGGGTGCAAGGGGGCTGAGGGGACCCCCCCACCTATGCACAAATTTTGTGCACCTGGCCTCTAGTTGAGATATAATAGACATGTAACATTATATTAGTTTTAGGTGTATGATATAATGATTCAACATATATATTGATCTGACCATCTTGATGCAGTGCAAAATTATTACCTGAGTGACCTTGTACTTAGTAGTCTAACAAAATATTTATTAGACAAAAGGCTTAATTTGGGTAAATTTCCCTATTTCTCATTTACTAAGGAGACTAAGTTTTTTTTTGGAAGAACTTCTAAGGAAAATCCAAATTATTTGTTTATATGAGACATAGGTAGGCATCTGACATATCACTCTGTCTTCAAACATGACCTTACTTGAGCCATCTCAGAGACAGGAATACATTTTCTATTCATGATACCCTTCTTGATTTTGAAATGTTTACTAATTTTGTTAAAGAATCACAATAAGGATTCCTTACTAGATTAGTTCCAGAGCTACCTATTCACCTTAAATAGCTCCCTAATGTTCCATACTTAAAACTTTTACCCCAAGAAGAACAAGGCCTAATGGGGGTTGAGTCACAGCAGAAAAGCAAAACTTCAATGATCAATTTCTGTATTTGAGGATAAGGGAAGAGATGTTTTCCTTTGCATATTATAGAGGAGCTAGGACTAACACCACCTATGTGCAAATCTTGCTCTGATAGGCTGCTAAAACAAAAAGGAAAATAAGAATCATTGTATGTTCCCTGAGATGTGATTTCAAGCCTCTCTGTGTGCTAGAGGTGGTCTCATTTGAGAGTCTAAGAGACATTACATGGCCTCCACCTCTGGATTCTGTCAGGGAAAAGGTTCCCAGCCTGCTCTCCCCATCAAATGTTCCACCCCCTTTAGCAACAGCAACTCACATTTTCCCAACATCTAGGCCCCATGAAAAAGTATAAGTGAGCTTAGGACTAAAAAATTAACAATAATTGATTAGCTCATTTGAGATATCTGGCCACTAGATGCCATCATTTAATCCTAACCCAATATTTAGGACTTCTCCTTTAAATTATAAACTGTAAATCCATGTATTTGGGGGCAGGGCCCTGGAAAACAACTAAAAACCTCTGGAACAAATGACCAGGAAAGCCTCAGAAGTTTGAAAGCAGAAATATATTTCAGGCAACTGTTTCAGTGAGGGCTGCCCAGTGGGAACTACATATTAACATGCTCCCCATACATGTATATTACTTCCATAATTAATAACCAGTTACCACTGAGCCTTCAGACGCTGCAAACCAAGATGCTTGCAGAATCTTTGTCCCCATTTATCTCCAGCTAGATGGACACCCTTCCTGGAGGGGCAGAGCAAGGGTTTTTTGTACACCCCAACTTCAGAGCAGTGTGGATGAGCTTCTCATAGTCTGCTGAAAAAGAGGGGCCCAATGGGTAAAGCAATTATTTTAAATTAAAAGATGCAGAAGTTACTAAATCTGAACAAGCGCCCACATTTTCTTTTTGGGAGTGGAACCAAAGGATGATTCAGACAGGGAGAAAGGCAGCAGGGTCTAGGGAATGAAGAGTCATGAGATTCCAGTTTTATTCCTGGCTCTACCCAAGACTTGCCATGTGACCACCAGCAAGCTACTTCTCAGCAGGTCTCTCAGTTTTCCCTTCTTTAAAAGGATACAGTCTGATCCTCATCCTGTAATTTACTCTGTGATTTCCTTGTAAGAAGCGGGAGGAAGGGTATATATGAAGTGTAGCAAAAGGCTAAAGGCTGTGCTAAGCTCTTTAGACTTGGACACCAGAAATATATAAGTATTCCTCATTTACAATAAAGCATCTTAGTGGTATTTCTGATGTAGACAACTCATGAAGCAGGACATTAGCCTAATTTTATACAACCTGAACTTTAATAGTTAATCAATTCAGGTTCAAGGACATCATAGGTTAGGTGGTATTACCTACTGAAAAAGTATAAACCCACAATCCAGCTCCAACAAGCATTTTAATACCCAAGAAAGGAAGCAAAGTATACCTGTAAATCAGATCTCTAGGAACTAGAACCATTCTTACTGAGAGGGAGAAGAATAGGTAATGAATGAAGGTAGGAAAGATATCTCACTTATAATAGTTAGAAAGCTGTGTTTGCAGTGTCTGAGGGCTTCTTCACTAAATACTTTGGTTCCAAGTTTATAAAGCTTTCAGCTAATTTTAATGGAGGCTACTTTTTCTCTTAAAACAATTTAATTTTTGCCTGACCAGTGTGGCTCAGTGGTTGAGCATCGACCTATGCATCAGGGGTTCACGGTTCAATTCCCAGTCAGAGCATATGCCCGGGGTTGTGGGCTTGATCCCGGGGGTGGGGGAGGGGGGTATGCAGAAGGTAGCCAATCAATGATTCTCTCTCATCATTGAAGTTTCTATCTCTCTCCCTCTCTCTGAAATCAATAAAAATATATTTTTGAAAAACAATTTAATTTTAGAATAGATAAGTCAGTGAGAAGTGAAATTTTCTTTACAAAGTTGTACTTTAGCACCAATTTTTTGCTGGAACATACCAACTCCCACAAGTGCAAAACATCTAAGAGTTAGTAGTACAGTGGGGCCTTGACTTACGAGTGTCCCGACTAACGAGTTTTTCGAGATATGAGCCATCTCTCAGCCAGTTTTTTGCTTTGAGTTGCGAGCTAAAATTCGGGTTACGAGCCAGCTTCAGATACCCCGCTGCTAGTTGGCAGAGCGAACGTCACAGTGAACGCCACAACATCAGCCCAGCATCACGTGTCTCACTCGTTCACTTTTTGATTTGACATAGGAGTAATTTGAGTTACGAGCTCCATCACGGAACGAATAAAACTCGTAAGTCAAGGCCCCACTCTACTCCAATACAATGACAACTGACATCCAAGATCAATTAACGACAAACCAGCAGCAAAGTTCCCTCTATTTCACAGGAACACAGCTTAGTGTGGAGATCTAGTAACATCTACATGAAGACTAATCAGATACATATTAATCATATGCTTAGTAGTTTGGGGGGGCCCTTGCATTTGTCAATGGGAGGGTGAATCCTTGCACACAAATAACTGACAACTTCACCCAACTACATACCTTCATTCCAGAACCTAGCCAATAAGAGCAAGGACACAACTTTTGGCCCGCCATAAAATGTAAACTGTCCCTGGGTCTCATCCTGTTGGAAACACCCCAGATTGTTTTTATCCTAAAATAAATCTGCATAATAAGTCCAATTACAAGCAGCAGATCCATTAAGATTCATTTTTTACCTGAGGGGACAAACATCCCACTAAGCTTGGGGAGACAAGAACCATTCCGATTTCAAGATTCTAGGAGTACTTTAAATTATTTGAAATCATTTTCTAACTCTTCCAAAATAAAGCACTGTAAGGGCAGGAATTCATATATATCTCTTAGAGGCCCGATGCATGAAATTTGTGCAAGAGTAGGCCTTCCTTCCCCCAGCTGCCAGCACCAGCTTCCCTCCAGCACCCGGGACCCAGGCTTCCCTCACAGCCCCAGCTTCATCTGGAAGGACATCCGGAAGGATGTCTGGACTAATTAGCATATTATGCCTTTATTATTATAGATTATATATGATATATATACATATATATTATTTATAGATATGACTTAGATATATGATTTATAGATATATAAATTATCCTATCTAGTAAAGAGGGAATATGCAAATTGACTGTCACGCCATAACAAAACTGGCTGTGCCCACAGTGGAGGCAGGAATTCCGTAACACAAGATGGCTGCGCCCACAGCAGAGGTTGAGTTCCCGAAATGAGCCTTAATGAGCAATCAGCAGGGACCTGAGGCTGCATGGCACTGGGCAAGGGCAGGGGACCTGAGGCTGCGCCCCCTGCCTGGTGGGGCTTGACAGGGGACCTCGGGCCACGCCCCCTGCCCCAGACCAGGGGACCTCAGGCGGCGCCCCCCCCCCACCTGGCAGGGTTTGACGGGGGTGGGGCCGGCTGGGTCTGGGTCTCGCACAATTTTGAGGCACATGTGGGTGGGCAAGGACTTGACTCTGGTTCCTGGGCATGCCCCAGACTTTGACAGGAGGAAGATTTTCATATACATTTTACTAATTTTCTTTCATCTCTGACACTTCTATTATAGAAAAAGGGCAAATAGCAATATTAAAAATATTTCCTCTAATTAATTCCCTTTTAATGTGCACAAATTTCATGCACCAGGTCAGTAGTAAAATAATAATAAAATAAAATTATTGTTACAAGTCACAAGCCTAAGGCAGGGCTAGGTGCATAGTAAGAACTTGGGTGGAAGGTGTTAGCTTACTATATGAATGAGCAAATGGAAACTGCTCCTTGACTTTGGTGGTTTTCCATTCTGGAGCAAAAGGAAAGAACTTGCAGAGAAGAGAAATCAAAAGCCACACAAATCAGCACAGCTATAACTAGAAGTAGCAGGTGGGACCTTTCTGTTGGAGGACTGTACAACTGTCAGTTCACCAAAAATGGGGAGCCCCCAGTGCCCTTGATCTTCCAGTTCCTCCACCTCGGCTTCCTGAGGAAACTACACATACCTCTTCCTCCAGCTTTACCACCTTGGCCTGGGCATTGCTCAGGGCCTGGTCTCGGATTTCAATGTGTCTTCTTTGGTCCTCGTTGGTAGAACGGGCAGTGGCCAGCTCGGTTTCCAGCTTCTCCTTCTCCCGCATGCTCTCCTTATCTATAAGTACATGAAATGTCAACACTACCATTCTGAAGCTGGCTCAAAACCTTACCTGAGAATAACTGTCAATCATACCCATTACTAAACATTGCAGTGTTCTAGCACACGGATAAATGAACCAGATAGATCCAGACTCTATCACTGGCTCTACCACTAACTTGCAGTGTAAATTAAGAACAGTCACTTAACAGTGGCTGTTGAACAGAAGTAATGAGAAAGTAAAAACAAAAATTGTTATGAAAAGTATTACACAAAGAAGAACACACACACACACACACACACACACACACACACACACATCAGAAGAATAAGTAGGCTTGTCTCCTCAATTTTATATTTCCAAATGGTCTTATATTGGTTAAAAAAAAAGAAGCAGCCCCCCCCTCATTTTCCCCATTGTTGCCTCATGAAAGTATATTTAATCAATCTAAAATTATATTTCACAAATTGCACAAAAAACTCAAATCCCACCCTGTATTAACATTATTTTTTAAACTGAGATCAATCTATAATTGCATTGTATCTACAGATGACAGTGACACATCTGGTTATTCTCCATGCCTTTCTAGGTCTTTCCCCTTCTAACTAGGACAGACTTCATACCAGAAGCTCAAATGAGCAGTTCTGATTCTCATTTGGAGGTAGAGTACTCTTCCTCTCGAGACCTTAATACTTAAGTTTGTAGGAGAAACTTTAATAGGGCAGCCTCACCTTCCTTCCTATTCTGACTTTACATATATATTCATGTGGGCCTTGAAAAGAAATGAATATTTGTTGAGTACTTATTGTATACCTATATTACACAAACTTTATCCTCAGAACAACCATATTAGGCAGGCATTATTCTCCTCTTCTCCATTTTGCATATGAGGCTCAGAGGAGTTAGTAACTTGCACAAAGTCCCACAATTGGTAACATAAGTAATGGAGATCATAATTAAGGTCAAGTTGTTCTAAACTCTAGCGAAACAGACTGCCTTAGCCCAGGGTCCAATTGGTTTGGCCCCTACAGTAGTTTGAGCACATTCTCCAGGGAGGCTTTTCAAGAGGGCTTTCTTGGCTCCTGCCACAGTTCCAACCAAAAGCAAAGTCCAAAGGCAAAAAAAATTAAAGGGCCACAAGTCATGCCCTCTTCCCTGCCTATAACATGGAGTCCACTTTTCCCTTCTAGAACCATTTAACAGTCTTTCACTCTGCTGTTAGTACAGTTTAATCTGCTAAATCATCACATATTCTAAATCAGTAACGGAACTACTAGGACACCTGAAATACCAACTCCACATAGAGAGGAATGCCAACTAACAGAACCAGGGCAAGGAACCATACATTTTTCTGTTTTGTTTTGTCCCGGGAGGCTGCCACCCTGTCCACCAGTGAACTAGCTTCTAGAGTAAACGTGACACTGGGAAAGCAACCTCAAAATGATTTACAGTAGGCACTGATGACACCAGAAAGACCACATTCCTTACTTCACGACATACTGACAAAGGAACAACAGATTCAGGGAAATGATGAAGAAAAATTCCCAGTTCTGAAGCCAGAGCACAATGGAGCAACCATTAAGGGAGGGGGGTATTGCAAGAGGAGATCAAACACACTTGTAAAAGCTGACTGAAAGCTGCATGGAATGACTTGAAAGGGTCATGTGCAGGCCCAGCAAAGATGAGGTCTGACAAGTCCCACCAAGCACTACTCCAGCTGGGAGCCATACTGAGGGAGGCTGGGGGTAGGGACACCCACTAAGGACATCTGCAGAAGTGGGGGTAGTTCATGTTTCCCCCGAACTCATTCTCCCTATGGACTCAATCCACTGTGTAGTTTTTATTGCTGGTTTTATTGTGGCAATTGGAAAGAATAAGGCATTGTCTTGCTGGGTGGAGTCCATTGGGGACCGATAAAGAAGAGGATTAATTCATTGTCCTGGTCTTGGGAGTATTTCCAGACAAAGGAAACACTATTTTAAGGAAGACATAGCTCTGCCCTCCCCCATACCCTCCATCTCTGTAGTCAGAGTCACTAGTTCAGGCCATAGCAATGGTCCCCCTCTAGCTACCTTTGTAATCCACCAAGGTATGATGATGATGTGACAATATAAGGTGTTTTAACTAAGGGAGCCCCAGGAGCAGGTGGTTTTGCAAACACTAATCATCAATCCTGCAAGCTATTCCCATCTCCACCAGCACATGGAGCTTTCAACAACAAATCCCATCAATATTAAAAGACCCTATGGTCACTAAGATTCTTTTCAGATAGCCACGACAAATGCAGGGACTTCAAGGGACTTTTCTGGTTTTATACAGAAGGAGCCATGTGCACATCACTAAATGTTGTGGCAAGCAGCCTTCTTGGCCTAGGAAACACACACACACACACACACACACACACACACACACACACACACAAATTCTCCTAACTTCATGCTTGAACAGGAAAAAATACTTCCTAGATGACATCCACTCTGCCCTGACTTTTCAAGGCTAAATAGAACTATGTGCCCTTTCCCACACCTCATTCCCATCCGCACATTATTATCTGCTGCTAAAGCTTTCAGGCTTACTTTTTGCAAAGAGCTGAGAGATGGTTTTTCTGGTATCCTCTGTCCCCTCGTATTCTTTCTCCGCAAGCTGTTTGTTGGCAGTCTCCAGACGCTCTGTGGAATTCGGACACAATCAACAGAGCCCCATACACAAACTTCCATGCACATGCTGTTGGCTCTCTCAATACTGAACTTGGGCAAACAAGCCGGCTTCTTCTTGTTACACAAAAATGGGTGACACAGACATACGTTTGTAAGTGTAGATCCCCAAACAAAACTAGAACATCGCAGGGAAAGAGGAGTTGAGTACTTAACACTTTTGGTCCATGCTGACAAAACCTAAGTGCAGAATTCTACATTTCAACAAAGGAATCTATCCCTGAATATATATCTTTCATTCACCTAAAGAAAAAGCATCAGAATTATTATAAAGTCTTTAAAACCCTGTCCTGTCAAAACTGGAAGGGACCATAGGCAGCATCTAGTTCAGTTCCCTCATTTTACTGATAAGATAACCTAAATCCAAAGACAGAAAACAAAATCGCCAAGGTCATAATTGCGAAAGTGTTGAAAGTGTTGATGGTTATTTCTCACCATCTTTAATATTATCATGTTAAGGTAAAAATATAAGGAGGCAGTCCTAGAAACAATGGAGGATATCACTATTTCAAGCTTGCTCTGCCAAAAGACTTGGCCTCTGCAAAACCTATAAAGGAAGAGAAACAGCACCAATTGTGGGGGCGAGCCGGGTGAGTCCAGGACTCCCAGGATAGGTACCAACTGATTAATATATCAGCTCATCCCACTTTGATTATGCAATCTTGGGACCAAGTACTATTGTAGTCACAAAAAAATATGCCCTGCAATTTATTAATCCTACCAGTAGACTGAACTAACCTAAGAGCCTCAACATGTGCTCCATAGCCCTTCCCTTCTACATCTCCTCTGATGCTTCAGAAGTGATTCCCTCACCTCTCAGATCCCTGTTAAAGTCATGCATCCTTCGAATCTCCCCCTCAAGCTTGTTTCTCATGGCTTTCTCCAAGGCTTCTCTTTTGGAGGATGACTTCACAAGGTTCTCATATGCCTCTGAGACACGCTGGATTTCTGTCTCCACCTGAAAACAAAACAAAAGGAAAGATAGTGGGGAAGATTGGAGCTCAATGGAAAGATGGTCTGAAAACATACATGCAAATCCTTAATGACAGCTTCCCCCAGAGCTTTATTGATGTCCAGGAGTCATAACACAGATTAGGAAAGTTTCCCAGAAGGACAATTATCTCACTGGCTCAGGACAATTCCACAGGTTAAAAAAAAACTACAGTGTCTGTCTTCAGAGAAGGTAGTAGGAGAGAATAAATTTAACAATATAAAATGATTCCATATCTTAATTAAGAATTTTTTAAATCTGAAAATAATAAAAATAATAATGTATTTATATGTAGGTAATGTTACTCTAGAGCAGTGGTTCTCAACCTTGGCTGCACATTAGAATCACCTGGGAATCTTTTTAAAATCCTGATTTCTGGGCCTCATCCTCCAGAAATTCTGTTTCTTTGTTATGGGGTGGGGCCACAACATTAGTAACAAAGAAACAGAATTTCCAGAGGATGAGGCCCAGAAATCAGAATTTTAAAAAGATTCTCAGGTGATTCTAATGCGCAGCCAAGGTTGAGAACCACTGCTCTAGAGTGCTCAAAGGGCTTTCACGTGTTTACTAGTATTTCGATTCGCCTTGATATCTGCCTTCACAAGGACACCTGTCCCCATTTTAGCAGAGAGAAGAGCGAAATTGCCTTTTCGAACGTGACAGTAGTGGCAGAAGCAAACTGTAAAAACTCTAAGCCTGAGACTCATGCAGTAGTTCCGTTCAATTTAACAAATACCAATGGCCAAATAAGGGACTATGGGGTATCTAAAAATGAGTGAGGATATTATCATTGGCCTCAAGAAGCTTTTTAGCTAATCAAGTAAAAGAATATAGAGAAAAAAAGAGACAGTAAGAGTAGTCCTATTAAGTGTAAGGAAGGAAGAGGTTATTCCTGGTTGGGGGTGAGGGGAGAGGAGGACAATTTCAGGGAGGAGGTGGCATTTAGAGTTAGATCCTAAAAGCTGGATCAGATTTCAATGAGCATAGGTGAGTGGAAGGGTATTCTATTCTGAGTTTGTGAATGCATTCCCAGAGTGACCAGTAGTTCTATTTGGCTGGACACTGTGGGGTACACAGAGGGAAGCTGATGAGATCTGGCTGCAAAGATAGACTGGAGTCAGATCATAAAGGGGCTTTAATGTCAGGCATTTGGACTTTATCCCATAGTCAGTGGGAAACCAGTACAGATTTTTTAACAGAAATTCATAATCAGAGTTGTGTTTTATGACACTCTGGCAAATCTTGTAAAATGGAAAAAACAACAACACAAAACATCAAAGAGAAAGAGTTTTGCCCTGAATCAGCCCGAACAGCAAGAAAATAAGAAATTAGACTCCAAAGTCTTTCTGTAACCAGTATAGCTTCATTGCACATACAATAACCACAGGACTATTTGCATATAATTTGAATAAGACAAATAAGCCCCATGGTGTATTAAGCAATTTTCAAAATAAATGTGATTCTTACAACCCTTCTACATTCCCTCTCAGTTTCCCACTATCCTCCTTAACAAAGCTCAGGGTGCTTTATGGGGAGAAATCTCAGGCTGAAAGCCTGGGGGAAAGGTGTGGTTACCAAACAACTCGGATTCCACCTGCCCCAGCTCCAAAATTATGCCTGATGCAGGACTTCCTGCAAACAAATGAGGCTTACACCACAGAAAAGAGCAGACTTGAGAATGTTTTTCTCCTTGCAGATGGCACCAAGATAACAGCACAGAAGGGAAAAACTGGTGAATGGCATTTAGAGACATGATCTGCAAGGCTTGGGCCTGATAAAGCTTCTGCGTGAAATTCAAGTGCTGAGTAGAGAAAATAAACATTTCCATTTGAAAGAGCAGCTTGGTGTTGGTCTGCTCTGGGCAGCCTTAACAAAGCTTTCCAGTTCTCCACAGAATGCCACACCTGGAAGGCAGTCCCTCTACTCAAGTTGTTCAGGGTACTATTTCAAGATCTTGCACCAATCCTTTCCCTGCCCCCCTGTATAGATACTGTACCCTCCAAAAGGGCAAGTTGTACGTCCGTAAACAGAACCTTCCAGGAAAAGAAGTCACAGGAGGGCATATCCACTAGTCTGATCTACGCAACTGTGGCGGCTGGGGAGAGGGCGGGTGGTGGTGAGTTTCCAGACTTATTCTCTCTACTTATACCCCTCAGAAACCTTGGGCCTCCTTATTCGTTCTAGACCAGCTGGTATCTACACCTCATTCTCCTCACTTTCCTTTTCCTCTTCTACCTCACCTGTGCTTCTCATCCACTGCAGCACTGGGTTGGCTTCACTTCCCCCAACACTCAAGGTGTGTCAATTACACTCAGTTGAGGCAACCTTACCCATACTTGGGAACAAACGCCACAAATCCTATTCTGCCCCTCTTCCTTCCACCCACCTCCTCCTCAAAAAAAATCAACATGAATCCATAGGTGAAGAGGGGTTACAGAAGATCTGGGTCTACCCTTCAGTTACTACATCAAAGATGTGGCTGGGGCCACCCTGAATAGAGAGTTTGGGGAAGGGTATCAACTGTTAATTAAACCTAATCAGCCAAACTGTGCCAGTCTGCCTATAGGGTGTGAATATGATCCATTTAGAGAACGAATTGTAATGGGGTGGGGGTGAGGGTATTGTTCAATGAATGAACGGGGAAATTTTAAAATTGGGGGCAAAGTCAGGGAGAAAAAGTTCTCACTTGACCCCACCAACACCCATTCTGATTTGGGAACATTGGGGGGAAATGTTTTTACTACATAAAAATACTTAGCTGACAGTAAGTCTTCCTCTCTCCTTTAAGACCCAGATTTGGTGTTTACAAATTCTCAGCTTGATTCAGGCCCCTGAAATTTCCACTTGCGGGTGTCTCCTAAGGACAGAGTTGAACAATACCAGGCAACATCCCTTCCCTCCCCCACCTTCACCCTCACCTCCCTAAACAGTTTGCATTGTCGGGAGATCAAACCACAGGAGCTCTACAATGACAAAAGCTGCAAAGTGGCTGCCAAAGGCATAACCTTATTCACCAACAGCCACTGGAAGCCAAGAGCTAATGTTCCTAGCTTAGAGCACTCAAGAGCTCAAGTCCCAGCTGCAGGAGACAGGAGGGGCCCAGGAAAGAATGTGAACTGGGGACATACATTCCTTTTTCTACTTCTTCAGCCTAGGGCTGTCACCTGTCACCCAGCTGTGGTGCTAAGCCCCTCCTGCACTCTTCCACACACACCAGAGAGAGAAAGAGCAGATGTTGAATGTGAGCTGCAGGGAAGGACCAAAGGAAAAAAGAGGATAAGGAAGCGGGTGTTGAAAAAGAGTTACCATGGAAACTTCCACTTGGAAAAGTGCTCTAAGCCCTTTCCAGAACAAGGCAGGGCAGGATCTAACTTCAGTGGTGAGATTTTTCTAGAAACTATGATTTTATACTTAGGATTCAACTTCAGTATTAACTATAATCAAGACAAAAAGTCTTTATGCTGGTAGGTTCTTCATACATAGACATCACCAGTGTTCTTGACCTTATGAAGAAGTTTCTCTGCCTATTGGGATTCTAAAACAATCAAGTTTTCTTAAGGCTATGGTGTCTAGGAAAACTTCCTCCTCGCATAAATATAAAATGTTACTTCTTCTAGAAAGAAAGGTAGAGGCTTTTTCCAAAGTTTCATCTATATCTAACCTTCAGATATAAGAATCCTTACCCTAGTCGGCTTGTGGACCAAAGGGTCCCAGGTTCGATTTCAGTCAAGGGCACATACATTGGTTGCAGGCTCCTCCCGGCCCAGGCCTTGAACAGGGCTCCTGCAGGAGGCAACCAATCAATGTGTTTCTCTCACACCGATGTTTCTCTCTGTCTTTCCCTCTCTCTTCCACTCTCTCTAAAAGATCAATGGGAAAATATTCTCAGGTGAGGATTACCAAAAATAAAGATATAAGAATCCTTAAGACCTGCACATAAGTGATGCAGGCTCCCACAAATGGAGACTTTTACATCGATATTAAACATATAAGATCTAAAGGAGACTCTAATATCCCAATACTGGGGCCTCACCTTCTGCAGTCTTGCCACCTTCTCGTAGCATCCTTCCAACTCCTGCCGCAAGTTCCGGTTCTCATCTGAGAGGATCTCAACCATCTGCTGGGCTCTGGAAACAATGGCAAAAGGGTCTGCCGGCATTGGATGATAAGAAGCAGAAGACTGCTGAGCCCTAGGCATAGCTGAATAGGCTTCTCCTGGCTGTGGCTGCAACTGCTGGTGATGGTGGTGGTGGTGCTGCTGCTGCTGACTCAGGCCAGGCTGGGTGAGACGGTAAAGATCACTCTGGTGAGACTGATTAGGAAGGAAATGTTGCTGCTGCCTAGGTAGGTGAGCCGAGTGGTCTCCTTGGTTTGGGACCAATGGATGTTGAGCAGGAGATAATCTAGTGGATGGTGGAGACTGCAGCAAGGACAAGGAACCCCCAGATGTGAGGGAAGAAGTAGGGCTGTGAAGTTGAGAGTTCCTGGTCGACAATGGCAATGAGATGTCCTGTGCTGGCCTGTAAAACATGGAGGGTATATTAAGGTTAAGCTCTTTCTGAAGGCACTGGGGGAGAAGGGCACAAGAAAGTGACATGAGGAGGCTTTCAGTCCCCCACAGGACAGCTGCAACCTGAGAAGCAGGCAGTATTAAACTATGGAGTCTCTGCAAAGACCTCCACAGTCCTTTCTAGGTCTGACCTTCTATGACTGCCTGACAGACAGAGACGTCATCCCATAGATTGAGGACTGAACCAGATGATCTCAAAGGTCGCTTTGTGAAAATTAAAGTGATGTATGCCTATACACTTGGCCCAAGTAGGAGCATTTTAAATGAGTCTTCTCGCCTCATTTTAAACTAAACCTTTTCTGACATTCTATATGTGGTCCGGCACACGTAAAGAGTCAAATTTAGAAAATATGTTCCACTTGCCCAAAAGGAAATAGTGAACAGCAGTCAAAAACATCCCTCATCTTGCTATCTGCAACTCTCTTTGATACTAATACATATATTCACAAAAATGAGGATAAGTAGATACTTTTTAGAGATACCAAATAATTGTTATTGATTACAGTTATTAATAACTGACTGAGGGAGAAACCAAGATGGCGGCATAGGTAATCACCTATATTTGCGGCCTCTCACAACCACATCAAAATTACAACTAAACAGCAGAACAACTACCACCCAGAACCATAGGAAAGCTGGCTGAGTGGAAATTCTACAACTAGAGAGGTGAAGAAAGTGCATTGAGACCGGTAAGAGGTGCGGAGACTCGGAAAGTGCTGGCACCTGGATGTGCTGTTCTCTAAACCGGGAGGGAGATACAAGCTCCCGCTTGCTCTGAATTCCAGCTACAGGCGAGACTCTGGGGGACCCAGACATATACGGGGAGAAACTGGACAGTCTGGCATTGGGACAGGAACTGAGGGCGGCTTACTCTTAGAGGTGCTCGCAGCCTGCATTCATTGATCCTGCACTGGTGCACTGGACGCAGAGAACCAGGGACTTCTCCAGTTCAGGGAAGCCATTGCTGTCTACTCTGCCCTGGTGATTCCAAGGGACCCCACCCCACCCAATTTACAACCCCACCCATGCTGTGCTTATGGGCTTTTGCATATGAATGGCCTGTCCTTTCACCTAAAACAAACTGCAGCTGGGACAGAAAGCCCCAGAGATTCCAAAAGAAGGCCCACTACCTGGCAGCAGTGACCTTGCTTCACAGCTGGGCCTCCTCTGGGCACTTCCAAACCCCATACAAAGAGGAGGAATCTGCAGGTGTCTCTGTAGCTCCTGCTGAGCAGCCCCAGACAGTGGCTGACCTTGCACCTCCTTGGAGATGATAATGAATTACAACTCTTCACATCCATAAGAGACACACTCAAGGGGCAGACTCAGTGAGCACCAAAGCCCTACTGAAGCAAGTCCTGCCCATAAGGGTGTCGCCCGCACAACAGATCTTCCAGTGTAGACATAGCTGGTCACCACAGCCATTTGGCCTGGAGGTCAATTCCTCCCAGTGATACCAACAGCAATTAAGGGTTAACTACAACAAGACTGTACAAACACCCCACAAAGGAGTGCACCAAGAGCATCCACCTCAGGTGACTGGAGAGACTGAACCATGGGCCCTATAGGACACCAACCATGCAAGGCCACTTTATCAACTCAAGGAGACTTAGCAGCTACCCAGTACATAGAAACAAACATAGGGAAGTAGCCAAAATGTGGAGACAAAGAAATAAGTCACAAATGAAAGAAATGGATAAAAGCAAACTACTGGATATAGAGTTAAAAATCACGGTTATAAGGTTACTCAAGAATCTTTTAGAAACCTCTGAGAAATTTAGTGAGACCCTCAAGGATATGAAAAAGGAGCAATCAGAAATTAAGCATACACTGACTGAAATAAAGAATAATGTACAGAGATCCAACCCTAACTGGTTTGGCTCAGTGGATAGAGCATGGGCCTGCGGACTGAAGGGTCCCAGGTTTGATTTCAGTCAAGGGCATGTACCTTGGTTGTGGGCACATCCCCAGAAGGGGGTGTGCAGGAGGCAACTGATCAATGTTTCTCTCTCATTGATGTTTCTAACTCTCTATACCTCTCCCTTCCTCTCTGTAAAAAATCAATAAAAATATATAAAAAATATATATACAGAGATCCAACAGCAGATGAGAGGATCCCAAGAATCAAGTCAAAGATTTGAAATATGAAGAAGCAAAAAACACCCAACAGGAAAAGCAAAAAGAAAAAAGAATCCAAAAATATGAAGATAGTGTAAGGAGCCTCTGGGACAACTTCAAGCGTACCAACATCTGAATTATGGGGGTGCCAGAAGAAGAGAGAGAGCAAGATACTGAAAACCTATTAGAATAAATAATGACAGAAAACTTCCCCTACCTGGTGAAAGAAATAGACTTACAAGTCCAGGAAGTGCAGAGAACCCCAAACAAAAGGAATCCAAAGAGGACCACACCAAGACACATCATAATTAAAATGCCAAGAGCAAAAGACAAAGAGAGAATCTTAAAAGCAGCAATAGAAAAACAGTTAGTTACCTACAAGGGAGTACCCATACAACTGTCAGCTGATTTCTCAACAGAAACTATCCAGGCCAGAAGGGAGTGGCAAGAAATATACAAAGTGATCAATAGCAAGAACCTACAACCAAGATTACTCTACCCAACAAAGCTATCATTCAGAATTGAAGGTCAGATAGAGAGCTTCACAGACAAGAAAAGGCTAAAGGAGTTCATCACCACCAAACCAGTATTATATGACATGCTGAAGGGTATTCTCTAAGAAGAGGAAGAAAAAGATAAAAGATAAAAATTATAAACAACAAAGTGACAACAAATACATATCTATCAACAAGTGAATCTAAAAATCAAGTGAATAAAAAAATCTGAAGAACAGAATAAACTGGTGAATATAATAGAATCAGGGGCACAGAAAGTGAGTGAACTGACAATTCTCAGGGGGAAAGGGGCTGTACAGGAAGAGATTGGACAAAAATCTTACACCTATGGATGAGGACAATGGGGGTGGTGTAAGGGCATGGGATGGGGTGGGAACCAGGTGAAGGGGAGCTATGGGGGGAAAAACGAAGAACAACTGTAATAATATGAATAAAGTTTTATTTAAAAAAAACTAACTGATACTTATTAGGTAGCATTTAGAGTTAGTTCCTATAGTTAGTAGGATCTAACTCTATTTGTAGATAGTAGTAATAATACTATGGCCTCAAGGGGATTATAGGCAACACTATTGTACTGATTTTTGATGTACTGAATCACAAAATGTAAGGACTGGAAAGGCCTCAATGAAATAATTTAGTCCAACTCTGTCAATGGACAGAGGGGGAAAATGAGGTCCAGAAAGAGGAAGCAATATGCCAAATATTACAGAGTGAGTTATGGTGGTATCAGGATAGAACCCTTGTTTCCCAATTCCCATTTCCAGGCTCTATCCACTACCATAATATATTGATTTCCTCATGCTGATGTTCAGATTCGTAGCCTATTACTTACAGAAAGTTCCAGGAAGAGAACTTTGGTACATTGTTTAATGTGGTTCTCTCATTTTTATATCTAAAACTGGACTACTGGCCATTAAGAAAAACAATCAGAATATGTGAATGGATCATTTCCGTCATCATCACCACAAGGAAGAACATCTATCAATATACACACAAAAGCTTATACACCCCACCCCAAGCCCATGCCCAATGCACCTCATATGCTCCCACATTCTGTGGATGCTTGCCTTACAATTGATATTTCTCAATCCAGGGGAAACAGATGGCTAAGAGCATGGGATTTGGATCCCAACAGAATTTAGAGACCTTTTCTACTGCTTACTAGCTGTATAACATCGCTCAAGTTACTTTATCTACAAGAGCCTGTTTCCTTCCTGAGGTTGCAATTTAATTACAAAAATACTGGACTCTTCTCATTTTGGAGCTCAATGGGAATTACAAGTCTCTTATCTACCTCCCAGAGAGATAGGTTGACCCTGTTAGTGATTTTACTTATTAGATATTCATTTAATCTTTGCACTGAATTGCATGCAATTCATGGTGGAACTGGGACAAATCACCAGGAGCAATTAATTTTTAACTGGTATTCCAAATGCTAAAGCACATCTCTCCCACACACACTCCAGTTATCATTATTGTTCATTTATATAACCTGACAAGAGATCCTCACTATTAGGGATTTTTACTGCTACAAAATCATTCCTACCACTTGCTCATGGACACCCAATTACCTGGATGTTTGCCAGAGCCCTCAAACCTGCTCCCTAGTTTCTGTCTCTCAGCCCCATCTAAGCCTCTGGTGTACCCATATTCTTCCAACTTCATACATATGTCACTATAAACAATTACTAAATATTGAAGAGGGCATGAGAACTATTTTTGGATAGAAGAATTTACATGGTTCTCCTGATTACAACTGGAAAGTTACTACCTTCACATGACCTTTCTTTCCAAGAGCTCAAAGCACTCCTCCAATCAAAGGCCTGGGAGCTGTTTACAAGTATATATGTGCATATGTGTATATGTGTATATGCATATGTATAAGATGATATAATATACTAGGGGCCCAGTGCACAAATTCGTGCATCTTGAAAGGAACTGTGGGCCGCAAGGCTGTGGTTGTCCCAAGGGTGGGTGTTGGCCCATCCTCTGCACCCCTGCCTGGCCCCTCCCACCGCAGCCCCCAGTCCCCTGTCTGCCAGCAGCCCCACTCCCCCCACTGCCCCTCCCACACTGACAGCACTGGCCCCACTCACACCTGCTGACAGCACAGAGCGATTGGGGCCAGCTCCAACAGTGGGTGTGAGTGGGGCTGGAGCCATCAATGGGTGCGAGTGGTGGCTGCTGCCCCGATCGCCCCTCAGGAGCAGGGGGAGGTGAAGAAGCCCTCAGGGGCGAACAGGGCTGGCAGCCATCACTCACACCCGCTGACGACGCCAAGCAATCGGGACGGGTGCCAGCCGCCAGCAGCGGGTGCAAGCGGCAGCTCCTTTGCCAGGTGTGGGAGCCAGTGGAGCTGGCGCCAGCAGGGGTATGAGCAGCAGCTCCAGCACCAGCAGTGGGTGTAAGTGGGGCCATCACCAACAGCGAGTGCGAGAGGGGGTTGTCGGCCACAATCGCCCCTCAGGAGCAGGTGGAGGTGGAGAGGCCCTGAGGGGCGATTGGGGCCAGCAGCCGCTGCTCGCACCTGCTGATGGTGCAGAGTGATCAGGGCCGGCACCGGCAGCAGTTGCAAGCACTGGGCAGGACCGCAGTGCACGGAAGCAAAGAATTTTCAGTAACCACCAGAGGCTTGCTCCAATGATAGCGACCAGCGCCCCACCTTGGTCTGGTGCCTGTGCTCACCTGCTCCACCATCCCACCACAGCCGACGCCCACCATGTTCTGTATGCGCCCCCTGGTGGTCAGCGCACGTCATAGTGACTGGTTGTTCAGTTGTTTGGTTGTTCTGCCATTTAGTCTATTTGCATATTAGGGTTTTATATATATAGATATGTGTGTGTGTATATATATCTACACTAATAAAAGAGAAAAATGGTAATTGGCGTACGACGATACCCTCTTCATTGGCTAATCAGGGCTATATGCAAATTAACTGCCAACTATGATTGGCAGTTAACTGCAACAAGATGGAGGTTAATTTGCATACGTAGGCACAATGCAGGGAGGCGAAAGGGAAAGCAGGAAGAAGCCCCCTGCCACTGACAGTGATCGGAAACCCAGGGGGGAGCTAAGAGCTGGGGGGCAGGGCAAAGGCGGCCCCAGGGCCGCCTTTGCCCTGCCCCCCAGCAATGATCGGAGAATCAGGCGCCTTTGCCGCCCTAGCCAGTGATAGCAGGAAGTAGGGGTGGAGCCAGCGATGGGAGCTGGACACAGTTGAAGCTGGCAGTCCCGGGAGCTAGGGGTCCCTTGCCTGGGCCTAAAGCAGAGCCCACGATTGCGAGGCCACTGCAGCTGCGGGTCCCCGCTGCCCGAGCTGGACGCCTCAGCCAGAGGCGTTAGGCCTGGGCAGGGGCGGAGCCTGCAACTGCGGGGAGCTGGGGGTCCCCTGCCCAGGCCTGACACCTCTGCCGGAGGCCTCAGGCCTGGTCAAGGGGCCGATCCAGTGATTGGTGATCGGAGGGTGATAAGGATCAACTCCTCTGGCTGAGGCATCAGGCCTGGGTGGGGGGCAGAGCCGGGGATTGGGAAGATATGATGGTCCCCTTGCCCAGGCCTGAAGCCTGGGTCAGAGGCATCAGGCTTGGGCGGGGGGTGGAGCAAGCGATCAGAGGGAGATGGAGGTTCCCTGCCCAGGCATGATTCCTGGGCCAGAGGCCTCAGGCCTGGGCGGGGGCCAGAGCCAGTGATTGGGGGGAGATGGAGGTCCCCTGTCCAAGCCTGACGCCTCGGCGTCAGGCCTGGGCAAGGGGCCGATCAGGCGATCGGAGAGTGATGGGGTCTACGCCTCTGGCTGAGGCATCAGGCCTGGGCTGGGGGCAGAACCAGTGATGGAGGGAAATGAGGGTCCCCTGCCCAGGCCTGACACCTCTGTCAGAGGCGCCAGGCCTGGGCAAGGGGCCGATCCTGCGATTGGAGGGTGATGGGGGTCAACGCCTGAGGGCTCCCAGTATGTGAGAGGGGGCAGGCTGGGCTGAGGGACAACCCTCCACACACACCCAGTGCACGAATTTTGTGCACCGGGCCCCTAGTATGTCTATATACATATAAATAGATAGATGATAGATTAGATAGATAGATAGATAGATAGATAGATAGATAGATAGATACTAGAGGCCTAGTGCATGAAATTCGTGCATGGGGATGGGGGGGGTCCCTCAGGTGGCCTGCACCCTCTCCAATCCAGGACCCCTCAGGTTATGTCCGACTGCAGGGATCAGGCCTAAACTGGCAGTCAGATATTCCTCTCACATTCTGTGACTACTGGCTCCTAACTGCTCACCTGCCTGCCTGCCTGATTACCCCTAACCACTTCTGGCTGCTGGCCTGATGCCCCTAACTGCTCCCCTGCCCATGTGATCACCCCTAACCACCTCTGTCTGCTGACCTGATTGCCCCTAACTGCCTCTGCCTGCCTGCCTGATTGCCCCCTAACTGCTCCCCGCTGTCGGCCTGATCGCCCTCTAACTGCCTCTGCCTTGGCCCTTGCCACCGTGGCTTTGTCCAGAAGATGTCCAGTCTAATTAGCATATTATCCTTTTATTAGTATAGAATAGTGGCCTGATGCACAAAATTTGTGCACATTAAAAGGGAATTAATTAGAGGAAATATTTTATACTGCTATTTGCCCTTTATTATAGAAGTGTCAGAGATGAAAGAAAATTAGTAAAATGTATATGAAAATCTTCCTCCTATCAGAGTCTGGGGCATACTGCGGGACCGAGTCAAGTCCCTGCCCAACCGCACGTGCCTCCAAATCACACGAGACACAGACCCCGCTGGCCCCAACCCCACTGGGCAAGATCCAGACCTGTCAAGCCCCGCCGGGTAGGGGGTGCAACCTAAGGTCCCCTGGCCCAGCACCAGGGTGGGGGCATGCCTTGAGGTCCCCCGTCAAGCCCCACCGGGTGGGGGGCGCAGCCTGAGGTCCTCCATCAAGCCCTGCCAGGTGGGGGGCGCGGCATCAGGTCCCCTGCCCTGGCCCAGCACCACGCAGCCTCAGGTCCCTGCTGATTGCTCCTTAAGGCTCATTACAGGAACTCAGCCTCTACTGTGGGGGCAGCCATCTTTATTATTACATATACCCTCTTTATTAGATAAGATGATAATCTTAAATTTATATATAAATTTAATATCCTGGAATTTGTTGGGGCTATTGGATATCCTGGGTAGAAAAGAGGGGCTTATATTTCATGTTCTCCCATCCAACTCTCAAAATTTACAGGAAAAACAAGCATATTAACCTCCATCCTCATTGTCAGGATTTGGAAACCCAAGGCCTGGGATGTGTTCTCTCTTAAAGACTGAATGCCCATGTGCCAGGGGGTAGGGGAGGCTGGGGGAAGGTCAACTGGAAAAAAAGGAGACATATGTACTACTATTTGTAATACTTTAAACAATAAAAAAAAATTAAAAAATAAAAATTTTCAAAAAAAAATAAAAGACTGAATGCCCAGTTCTGAACAGGGCTTCCTCCTCCCAGCTCCCCTGGGTGCCATCAGCAACCCAGGCCTCTCCTTTAAACAGAATGTCCACTGGTCCCCCTCCTGTCTGGAAGCTGAAAGGCCCCTCCTTGCCCTGAACAGCTCATGGCCTCCTGGGGGCCTCAGAAAGGAGAAGACCACAAGATCTGTGAAAAGCAGTCACCAGAGTCAAATAAGCCCAGGACTGTAGTGGCCCTGGCCATAACTCTGGGCACTGCCTACGAGATAAGGCAGTTGCCCCTCGGGTTCCCCAGGCTGGAAACAGAAGCAGATTTCAGTGCACTGTGATGTTGGGAAGACCAAGGCAGTCCATCCCTGGCAGGTTTGCAAACATGAAGCAAGGCTTGGGCAGTCGCAAGGAGAGAGAAAGCCCTCCAGCCAACGAACTCCATCTGGGCTCCAGCATCCACCCACCACAAAAAAAGCAGGGCAGTATTAACACTCTTGTGACGTTTCCATTGAGAGGAAGGGACTGAGGAATGACAGGGGTAGGGGAGAGCTGGGAGGATGTCAGAGGAAGCAAAAACACACTTGAGACTAAATAATACACATAATAGCAATAATAAAGGTGCTAGTTGGGTAAGCGGCACTCACCCCAGCACCGCAGCATGAATCACTCCCCACTGACATATTAACCAGGAATAAGCTGCCAGCAGACAATAGAAATCACATGATCTCATGGAAGCCCTGACCTGCATCCCTGCCCCTTCCCTCCCTTCATTCTGCCCCTTCCTAAGACAACCGGAAGTGTTCTGTGGAAAAGGGGAAAGGGTATATATGCAGGACAGAGGCCAATGGCCAAAATCAGCATCCCCCCAAGCAGGCAGCACTCCCTCCCAGAGACAGACAGCTTTGCAAAGACACAAAAGAAAAGCAAAAACCGGTCCGTTGAGTTGACATACCACCTTCCACCCTGATACCTCACTGACTGGAAGCCCCTGCCCTCCCCTGCCACATACTACACACACACACACACACACACACACACACACACACACAGACATACTGCACACTCCTGGTCCACACGTGTGCAAGCCCACACTTATACTCTCACCAGAGCAGGTGCCACCAACAGCCTGGAACCCAATTTAGTCTCCCCACAGAAACGGTGCCTTTCCCAGGCTCCGTGGTAGTGAAGCTGTGAATCCTGGACTGGGCTGCAAATTCTTGATTGTTTCTCTTGCACAACCAGCTCTGCTCTGAACTACAGAGTTAGGTCACCCTTAGATTCCACTAAACAAGGATTTCAAGAAACCTCAGATCTGGGCACAATTTCAACAATTAAAAGGAGGTGGCTGCTTTACAAACAGAGAAGATTTAATTTTTAAAAGCAGTTGATAAATGTATAAACCCCAAATGCAGAAAAGGCTCAGCACTTACAAAGACAAAAGATTCAGAGAATTTTTAATTCTTCACATGCCATGGCTTTGTTTCCCATCTGGAGTTCTGAGCATTCAGGATATTTATTTTTTAAGTGGGGAGGAGGGCATAGGGAAGATGAAGTAATAAAAAGATTGTTTATAATATTTTGTTCATTTTAACAGCAAATCTTTAGCATTTTACTGCACCTTGAAAGGCAAACAAAGGTTTTTTGAACAGCAATTTGTTCAAAGAGCTTGCTTTGCATCCCTATCTGTAATTTGTGGATTAAAAACTAGGAATTTAGTCTTCTAATTGTTTGGTGCTAACAGCAGTTACTTGGACAGGTATTCACAAACTGTTAAAGCAAATAAGGAGGACAAATGTGTCACCACTTGAAAGTGTACACTTCAGGAAAGCAATTCAACTACCTCCCCCCTGCCAGCAATTTGTCAATAGGTGCCACTCCTTAGTCCCATGCCCTGCAAACATTTTATTGCCTGAATTTTTCTGATGCAGACCCAAACTTAACACAGAGCATCTTTTAAGTTTTGTTATTTATTCATTGAGCATATCAAGCAGCCTGTTCCTCTCCCATAGAGAAAAAGAAAAAAATGTTAGAACAAACCTGTCTCTTAAAATACTGCTCAAAAGAGGGTAAGCAGCATGAACTCTACTGCTTTTGGTGACAGGAAGATAGAACTACAGATAATGTAGGAGGGAGGAGAAAATACAAGTATCTTCCTGTAAAACATATGCAGCTACATTTTTCTGGTGGTTTAATCAGTATGGGAAGAACAAAAATCCCTCTTTGGGTTCCTTATTATTTATTTAGGCAGATCAAAGGACTTTTCCATCTAGCTTCAAACACTGTGGGAGCCATTTCAGATCACGAACAATACTGGTGAATGAGTTCTGAAAATAGCTTTCCTGGGGAGGCGGGCCATGTGCTGAGTGGGGCTTTGGATTCTGCTCCACACTCCAGCCAACACACTACCCTCCCACAAGGCGACCAACGTCAGCCCATCCCCATACGGTAGGGAGTCCCACAGACTCTTTCCATACTAATGGGAAGAACAAAACAAAAACCCTGGCTTCATTGACATTTTGCTGGCTTGGACGGGTTTCCACTAAGCTAAGCAGTCCAACAGACCAACCCCTCCCTGGGTCTTCCGCTTCATTGAACAGATGGGAATTGGGTTCTTGATCTCATTTAAACCGGAAGGGCCCTGTCCGTTACCCCATTTCCTGTTCCAAGCCACTTATCAGAACTTAGGCTCCTGCCCTCTAAAAGCTGCACGGAAGAGTTAAGGGAAAAAAATCCTAAACTGGCAAAGTTAGGGGTGGAGCCCAAAGTGAATTGTCTCTGGCTAAAAAAATGAACCTGGAAGGGGAAAATAATGAAATACCAGGAAATGCCAGGTGCATTCTCTCACCTTACCTCTAACTCCACACCTTGACTGCCTTGTCTCCACAGTCATCCAATGAAGAACTTTAAGCCAAGAGGCTTTTTCCCAAAGCAGTAAGAAGGAGACAGGAGGCAAAGAGTTAGACATCAAAGAGATTCACAAGCCTAGTGTGGGGGCCCCCTAAGGAAAAGCCACCCTAGGTCCAGGCACTTCAAACCACAAGGCCACCCATAATTACCCATGGTAACAAGGCAGGAATACCGTGTAACTTCCATCACTGTTGCCCATATACTGAAATACTACTAATCAGAGACATTATTCCAATAGCAATAACAGAAATAATGAATTGCATAATGAAATCATAATATCTGGTTGATACAATGGGCCCTTGAATAAATCAAAACTATACATGATTGGGCAAAAGTAGGTTTATAGTTATAATACAAATAAATAATACAATAATTAATAAATAATAATAAAAGAATAAACTATGTGTTTCGAGTACTCACAACTATAAACCTACCTTTGCCCACCTGAGTATTTAGGAAGAACTGAATATATAAAACAATACTCCTGAACTAAGGTCAAATGGTAGAGAAGTCATGGGTGTATTTTGCCTTCAACATTTTAGCATCTGACCAAAACTTATATATAATACTAGTGGCCCGGTGCACAAAATTCGTGCATGGAGGGGGTGGTTCCCTCAGCCCAGCTTGCACCCTCTCCAATCAGGAACCCCTTGAGGGATATCCGACTGTTGGACATCCCTCTCACAATCTGGGACTGTTGGCTCCTAACTGCTCACCTGCCTGCCTGCCTGATTGCCCCTAATCCCTCTGCCTGCCTTCCTGATCGCCCCTAACTACCTCTGCCTGCCTACCTGATCACCTGTAACTACCTTCCCCTGCTGGCCTGATCTCGCCCCCAACTGCTTCTGCCTGCCTGATCTCCCCCCAATGGCCTTCCCCTGCAGGCCTGATGTCACCCCCAACTGCCCTCCTCTGCCAGCCAATTTTGTTCTGATTGGTTGGTTTCTATGCCAGTCAGTGTCTCTGGACCTATCAATGGGGCCTGATCAGAAAGGTGGGGCTAATCAGCAGCCCTGGTGGAGGCCTGCAGAGAAATGGAAGCGTGGCTGCTGGCCAGACTGGGAGAGAAAGAGAGAGGCAAGTGCTGATCAAAAGCTGCCACAGAGGGAACGGATCAGTCTCTGCTTCTCCCTTCAGGCCTCTCTCTGGCCCTGATTCGCAGTCCCCTCAGCAGTCAGTGCAACCCATCGCTGACTGCAGGACTGACTTCCAGTTGGTCTAGCCTTGATCCTTACCAGTCATTAGGACCCAGGGTTTTATATATTAGGGTGACGTGAATTTAAATTACATGCTTAAAAACACAACAGGTAACTAACAAAGTCTCTACAGAAGAAAGATGAAGCAATCCAGATATCATAAACTGAAAGGAAGTACAAGACAAGTTATATTCTGAACCTGCATGTTCCCCCACAATAACATTTTGGTGTTTGTTTAGTGTCCAAAAGAATCACAATAATTCCTCCGAAAGATGTGTTCACAAAAATATGTGATGAGAGTTTTGCAGAGGAGGATAAGTAGAAGTGATAGGATATTCCAGACTAACTTTAAGTCCAAGATTACTTGCTTCTGCTCCTAAAGGAAGGGCTTAAAACTCACAAGATGAACACCGACACTTCTTTCAATATCCTAGAAGACAGGACAGCAAATAGCTGCTGAAATCAAGATTTGTGCTCCTGTTCATCCACTAGGCAGTTGAGGCCATATTCAACCTATAAAGTTCAGGGAATGTTAATACAGTACTAATTATGGCTAGAAATTCAGGTTGACAGGAAATTTACTAAGTCAGGGGCCAGCCATGCATTGCAGAGTCTGTTATACCAAACACTGGCCCACTCCTTCCCTTAAGATTTCTAACACACAGCAGAAGCTGGCTGGGGGAGGAGGTCAGAAATCATAGAAAGGGAACTCTCTTACCTGGCTGCTCCATACTCAGGGGGATGCTGATACCTCATCAGTTGCCCCTCTGTTCTCCCTGGCTGGTTCAGACGATGCTCACTATAGAAGTGCCCTGGCTCTTGGGGCTTGCACACTACAGACTGGGGTGGCATGCCCTTGAAGGGATACTCTGGTGGGGGGCCTCGGTGTTCCACGCCCTTCAGGCTATGCTGGCCGGGAGGTCCTTGGGCCTTGTAGAATTCACTGGAACTTGTGGGATTCTTGTAGAGGTCATTGGGTTGTGGTGGAGAGAGTGGAGCACTGGTAACAGGTGGATGGGCCTTAACTCCACTGGTGGCCAATGACATCTGCATTAGTCGTTCACTCAAAGAGCGGACATGTCCTTGCTTAAGGTCTCTGAGTCCTTCATCCTGGTGCATCTTCCCAGGATTGAGACGCTGAACTGATGGGCGTCCCTCCGTCCTCATCTTCTGGTTGGTGACTCCAGTGACATAGAAGGCAGCTCCAACACTGGCATGCTGTTGGCCCCGAAAGTACTGGGACTGGACCTTGGCTTCTTCATAGGTCGGGAGTTCTTCATTATTCTGCATTCGAGGGGAAAGTTGTTTCTCCATCATGATATTTTCTGACTGAATTTCCTGCCCTTGGGGTTCTTGTCTAGCAGCATGTGCCACAAGCTGTTGGTGGTGGTCTTGGGGACTCAACATATCATTCTGAGGACCTGGGTTTCCACTGCCACTGGGGAAAGGAGGGACAGTCCCTGTGGCTTGCTGGTGTATGGCAAGCAGGTTGCGATTCTCATTAGGATTGCCATAGCGAAGCTGCTCTTGTAGCAGACGCTGCAACACCGTGGTTCCTCCACTTGGCTGATCTTCAGAATTTCTCATCTCTATTGCTGGTGGTGCCTTGTGAAGAGAGAGAGAAATTGGGCACCTGGGCTGCCCTTGACCTAGGAAGGGGAAACAGGAAGCTTAACACCCAATTGATGGATAAATCATTCCTCTAAAGGGGAAAAATGGGGGGGGGGGTGTGAGGATTCCATTGCAGATACAAAGTAGAGAATTGAATCTAGAATTAATAGATTAATTGTTGGTGACTCCTGACTCTAGCATTGATATGAGGAGGAACTTGGAGGCATAAGAGCTCTCTGTTTCCTCTTTCACTTTTAGCATGGGTTAAATATTTAATCTTGACTTAACTCTGAAGAGGACAGGACAAATCTGGAGCAGTCAAGTAGGGTGATCAGAGAGGGCAATTTTCCTAGGACCTTACTTACAAGGTTCATCTCTCTGTTTTCTATTTCAATGAAAAATACAGATGTGGCAGTGGGGGCAAGACAGTGGAGAGAAGTTGTCCCGTAGACAGGATCTGTAAAGCAGTTCAGCATGTGAAGGGAGTTATAAAATGCCAAATAATAAGTAAATACATAAAAGGTGATGAGAGCTTGGCTTGCACCAGATAGAAATGATCCCTGCTCGATGGATATCATTTTCTGTGATCTCATAAAACTCTGAAACATATTTTTTTAAAGGAATCCTTTCTGTATTGTCCATTTTGGATGCTCCCTGGCTTAGTAAGAGAAGGGCTTGGAATCATTGTTATTGATAAGTTTTTCTTTCAGCCATCCAGGAATTGTCTTTGAGATTTTGTTGTTGTTGTTGTTGGGTGCTTAAGGGAAAACCCTCTTTCATTTAAGAGGGCCTCTGACAGCATTTAGAAATTGAAAATTTAAAAGGTTATCCTTCTGGAAATGGTATAATTATAATACTCCCCCCCCCAACTAATTATTCTTAAGGAAGTAATATGGATTGAGTGAAACATCAGTAGTAAGACAACTCAAGATTCAAATTCTAAGCATGCCATGGTTTTACAGGGTAATCTAAACAACTGATTCCTCTTTTCTTATCTTCTAGTCCCCAACCTAAAAAATAATATAGGTGACCTCTTACATTGTCTCTCTCTCTGCACAGTATAGTAAGTAATGCATATAAACTCATTACAGGCTCAAAAAATCTTTGGACAGAATCTGTCTCTCATATACTATAATTTAATACTAATGCTCAATAATGAAACTTTCACTCTAAGGATCTTAAGTAGTGTTGGATAATGGACATGATGTCACACAAAAAGTTACAATAAAGGTCAACCTAATCCACCCTTGGGTTCCTAGATGAGAACTCTGAAATCCTGGTTACAAGGCCCTGATTTCTATATTAAATAGCCTCTGAAAACATGACCCCCTTTCCCTTAGTCTTACAGGGAGTAACCTAAAGACATGTATGATAGATAGAGAACAGTCATCTTCTCTCCTCTCGCACTTCTTGCATCATTATTCTACCTGGTTTCTAGTTATTGTATAGAGTAGCTAACCTTCCAAAGGCCCTTCTTAAATCTCATTAATCATATTTTGGGGGAAGAGCACACCAAGGGGCTGAGAAAACTGCCCTTAAGTTCCCTTTCCCTCCCTCCCTCCCAGTGACCCACTGGGACTCTTGTCTTTAAACTGTCAGATTGGGATTTTCTGATAGGCTGAGAAATATAACATATAAATCTCTGTTAGTGCCTGAAACTGGAAAAATGACTGCCAAACTACTTTTACTTTCTCAAAAAATGGAAACAGGAGTATGTATGATCACAGAAAAATCACTTATAAACCCCTCTTGCAAGGCAATGAAACCCAGACATTGAGCTACCCCAGATCCTGAAGAGTAAGTACACCACCCCCTCCCATTCCACACCCACCCCACCCTGCACACACACAGGCTTGCACACACACAGGCACACATACACATTGGTGATCCATACCTATTTCTGCTTTCTTTTAGGCTTAAAGCCTTGATCAGGATAGGGAATTCTTGCTTATGAGCAGCTCCAGAAACCGCAACGGCAGATTCCCTCTCCCCTAACACTCAGGTTCAGGTTAAGCGCCGCCAAGAGTCCAACCAGTGGTCACTCTGAAATGTTCAGGAGGGGGAGGGAGGAGAAATAAAAACGTCGTTTCTATTTTGCCACCAATGGCCAACTGTTAACCAAACCAGTCCTTCCGAGGGAATGACTTGTCCTCCCATGTGCTTGCCTTTTATATGAGTGGCAGGATCCATTTCCACCAAGACAGAAAGAAATGTCACCTCTAGCAATATGTTCAGGAGATAGGCCAGTCTCCAGGAGATGGAAATGTTCAGGTCTGAGACTGGGAGATTGCTCTGCTCTAGCCTCACAGCCCCAAAAGCCGCTGCTTCGATTCTGAGTTGAAATGATGGGTGATGACAGAAGCCATAACCACAGTCACCTTTAGGGTGTTTCCTTTCGATTGCTATCAGTAGCAGGACAGGTGAATGAGGCCCCGCATCACAGAAAAAAGGCGGTCATCAGAGGGCAGGTTTTTGGTCAAACATAAATGTGCAGTGGAACTCCCAATTCAACTGCTACAGACTCAGCTGGGCAGAAGCAATCCCAAACTCCTTTTTACCCAAGTCATTAAGTATTTATTGCATACTCACTATTCCAGATACTCTCCAGCCTCCTGCTAGAGGAATACAACAGACACACAACATATTGTTCCTGCCCTCACAGAGCTTACAATCTGATCGATGGTCCATCCATGCTTCCTGGAGCAGCAAAGGCAACTGCCCTTCTCAATGCATAGCAGCAACCCCTCTCCCTCAAGAAGATGCCTCCACTTGCTTTCTCAGCACTTCCACAGCCCCGGTGTCTCCGAAAAGGAAAGGCAAGACTAACTGCAAACACCCACCAGGTAAGGGTTTGAGATAGTCCCCATTTCTAATTACTGCTTTGACCCTCAGAAAAGGCCCTGCAGGTCCAACCAAAATGGTTATCAAACTGAAGAGTTTGTGTTTAGGTGGCATGCAGATGATTCACATTCTTATTTTCTGTCCTGCCTTCGGCATGACTCACTCATATCACTTAAAGGAAAGGCTTTCATCTGCGCCAGAGACACCCGTTCGTGAAGCAGGGCAATGTAAAAGAAGCACACAAGCATCTCTGTATTTCGGGAGCATGTCCAAAACATCTGAGTTTTTTAAAAATCCACAAAACCGCACAGTGATTAATTTAACATTATTTCCTTGCCATGTTGCCAAAAATAAAATGAACAGATATAGAGTGAGAAAACATGGAAATTTGCCTTTCCATCTTGTTTTGGCCCAACGTGTAATCACAATCAAAAGCAAAAGCATCTCCCATCTGCAAGGTAATTATTTTGGGGTGTCTCTCCTAATTTCAAAGAGAGGAACAACTTCTAATTGGAATCAAAGCTGGACTATTAACAGAGCTATGGTAAATAACCCCTGTGCTTCTGTTGTCCAATTCTGAACAAAAAAGTTGTCTTTTTTTTTTTTTAACTGAAACACGCAGAAAACAGCCCAAGGCTTCTAAACTTGGACCCCTGGAGAGAAACCACCATACAATTCTTTGCCAGTACTATTTAGATTCCTCATGCCAATCTTGACTGGCTTGCTTCTAATGCCCAGCTCCTCACCACAAAAACTTTACTTGTCCAAAGTCTTACTCTTGTTCCTTAATTTTGTCCTCTCTCTTACATATCCTTTTCAAAACTCAAATCATTTTAAGTCAACCGGACACAGACTGTCCCTCCCCATAACCCCGCCCCCTGGAGTTTTTTGTTTCTGTTTAAAAGAGGAAAAGAACTCAGCCTAAGAAAAAAAGCTTTGCTGATTTCTCTCCAGTTTGCTGATTGCTTCTTAAAGAACTTATGTTCATCTACATATTAAGAGTCACATAAAAAGGAAAACACTACTCCATTTATTTATTAGAGAAAGGAAAGGAAAATATTATTGTCTCATGTGCAAGGACTAAAATAGTATGAACTCTTAAATCTTTAATCTGCCCACAGATTTAATCACCCCAACTGTCAGGGGTCTGACATCATCTTCAATCAATAAAATAACCTTGTTTCTCCTGGACAAGCAGACTGTCCCTGAGGATATTTGATAGGGGAAGAAAGGATATCCGTGGTTCTCTCTTTAAAAAATGCAATTTGAATCTATATATTCAACTCTTCTGTAATAACAACAGGTCAGCAAGGCCAAGCTAAATTCTTACTCCATTTGCAGTCGTTTGCCTCTCCCAGTATACCTGGGAGATTGAGCCAAAATGCATTAGTGAGAGCCCAGATGTTTCCCAACCCAAGTCCCAGAAAATCAACATGACAAGGTGGCCAAATTCCCACCCTTCAAATAAATTTTAAAATATGCCTATAAGATCTTCTCTTTGTCCCTTCTAACTCTTCTTATTCTGCCCCCACCCCTCACTCCACCAACCACACTGAAGAATCAAGCCTAGGAAACCTGTTTCTCTGCTAAATCTTGGTCAACTTGTTCATACAATTTTACTTCCAGTTCTCTGGAAATAAGCCAGTTCAAAGTTTTCCATGTACCTGCATGCACATATTTGTGCATAAAACACACATGCACACACACACATGCACACACCCTCCCACACAAAGAGAGGAAAAATGGCCCACTGAATTCTCTCATGTCCTCTCTGGTTGGTCCATATTGTGGCCTGAGGTGTCCTAGGGAACACCTTTCCCAATAATCTTGCAACTCAGGATACTAATTCACTTCCTCTGGGAGGTAAGAAACAATGGTCCCTTTGCAGGTTAGCCCTAAACTTTCGATGGATAATGGGCAGGCAGTATAAACAGCATGGTTAAGAACCAGGGCCTAGAGTTACTCTATCCAAGTTCAAATTCTGGATCTATGGTTTACTAACTTACCTCATACATGTCTCTTGACATCCCCAAGTTTCAAATTTCATCATTTGCAAAATAGGAATAACAGTGCTCATGCCTCATAGAGTTTTATAAAGCTGAAGGGAGGTAATCCATGTAAAGTATAAACACAGAGCCTGGTACACAGTAAAGACTCAGTAAAAGTTAGCTATTAATATTATTATTTCAAACTGGCTTTTTTTTTTCTAGAAGGCTCTGCAATTTTATAAAGTAAGGTTGGTTTTGTAAAATCTTTATTTGCAACTCAGTTTGTGTGCAGAGGTCCTTAAATCAGTGAATGTTGGAAGAAAGACTCCTGGGAGACCATCCAGTGGTCCAACCCTCCCTTTTTATAGATGAAGATGCCAGAGCTTAAAAGGGGTCAGAGCCAGGGCCAGAATACAGGTTTTATTACTCCAAAGGGAACAGTCCTTCCACTAAAATATATTATCTAGCATATTAGTTTATACATAGAAGATGCTTAATAAATATTTATGAAATTGAATTGACTCTAGTTTTAAAAGACTATGAATGGGGCTTAATGCTACCACCAATTTTTCAACTCCATTACAAGTAAAATGATAATGGGGCGATCCAAACAGGTGAGAGGGTTCTGTTTAGTTAAAAGTATGGTGGAAGGACCTTACACAATAGCTCCTCTGTAGGCCAAGATATGCAGATAGGTCGGGGAGTAGCAGGAACCTCCACTGATCAATATTTCCAGGCCCCTGTTGTAGGTCTTGTCAACATCATAATGACTTGGTACTTACTGTTACTTAAGTCTAGTACTAGCTTAAGAAAAGGCTTTGAGTCAGCCCCACTTCTTTGCTCCTAGCTCTTCCTCAATCTAGATTAGGTTAGAAATTTATTTTAAGAACCACAGTAAGACCTTGGCATTTCCAAATCTTACTGAGGATCAGTATCAGTTATCTGTTTCTGAGACAGCAACTCAAAGGTGTGGTCAATTTGGTCCCAGTTTTATGTTTCTGTACTATAAATCAATTAAGTTGAACATGTGAACAGCCAACAAAAGCGATTAACCCTAAAATGTACATGAGCAGTGAAATACTGGGTAACAAGAAAAATACTGTTGCCACCACCCCTCCACCTTGCTCCACACATAGCCATTTCAAGGGAGGAATAAATATATCACACCATCACATCCCATTTCTTCTTGCCTCAGAAAGAATATAAGCAATCCATAAAATCATATTGAGTATAAACTGAGAAAAGTTTAAAAATATACCCAGAAGCTATCTACTTTACCATTATCCTATTTTCAATGGCATACTACTCACTTTTATTTTTACTTATTTTACAAGTAATATAAGCACAACACACAAATATTTATAACAGAAAAAAAATCACTCATAATCCTAGCAACTCAACCCACACATTGTTAATATTATAGAATATTTCCTTTCGTTTTTTTCTTTGTATACTTGTGGTTTTGCAAAGCAATGAAATATGAATGTACATGTAATTTTGGATGCTACATTTCACTTTATCATAAGCACTTTCTCCATGTTGAAGCATAGACTTCATAACAAACACTGCAATGACTGTGTAATAGTCCATTAAATGAGTGTATCAAAATTCACTTACCCATTTTCCAATTATTCAGACATTAAAACTGCTTTCAATTTTGTTCTAGTCTAAATAATGTTATAAAAACATCTTTTGATTTGGCCTTTTTCAATATTTTGGATTGTTTCCTAATGATAGAATCCCAAAAGTAAAATTAATGGTCAAGGAGCATGAATGTTTTTAGACAACCCACTGAAAAAAAACTAGCAAAACATCAAAGTCCCATGAAATCTCTCCTTCATTTAATGAAAAGTTATCCTGCTCCCACTTCTCCACCAGGGCAGAGCAGGACTCCTGGGAGGGAAAGAAGCCAAGAGAAGCAGTGTAGTATCCCAGTGACTTTCAAAATGGCAGAGTGGAATGTGGACTCCCTTGTGAATCCAGCTTGCATGCACTTGTCCCAAATTGCCACCCAGTCAAGAAGCTCATTAGTAAAAGTATCAGGTGGATGAGAATAGGTTCATGGCCTGTAATGGCTTATATCATGTTTCATTTTTTGCCCTTGGAAAGATCTGACAGTCAGCTTGAAGACATTCAGTTCTAGTGACCCCATGTGCTAAATTCTCAGAATTAAATTGGTTAGTTTTCCAATATCAATATTCAATATATTTGACAGGGTATTGTGCTATGTAGAACTAAGCATAGATAACCAATGTGACTGTGTACCCCTAATTTTCAGCCACAGTTAAGGTGGCACATTTAGGGTCATCCCTGTTTAATATTATATGGCTAAGTGGCATCTGTCTTAAATGGCCAAGGTGTTATGTAGTCAGAGGTTTATTTGCAGACTCGACCATAAAAGTCATCCAGTCCTAAGGCAGGGGAGGAAACAGGCCAGAGATGCCTTAGCAAGAGCAGACACAACAGGCATCTTTCCTGGGCTGCTTAGTGAAAATTCTCAAAAGAGAACAGTGCTTTCCACCTCCTTGAAGGTTTTCCCCTAATCTTTGTCCATTTTCCCCTTGCCCCCAACTCTGCTCAATATGGAAAATTAATTCTCTCTCCTCACAGTTTCTACTGTACTTCATATATATCTCTATTAGAACACTTATCAAACCATATTTTCCACAAACATTTATTAAGCACTTAACTATAGCCAGAAACTGCAAAAGTCCTAGGGTGAAGAGAGAGAGAGAGAGAAGAGAGAGAGAAATAAAACAGTCCAGTCCTCAAGGAGCTCCCACTCAAGCAGTGGGGCACAATCCAACAGGAAACCAGAGGTATAAGCAGGTAACTGGTAACACAGAGAACCCTGCAAAAACCTCTGAGCCACCTTAGCAAAGCTTCACAGAGGAACAGACCTATGAGCTGAGTAGGAAACATGTAATCTGATAACCGACTTGCTTATGGAGAAGTTGGAAAGGGAGGAGTCAAAGATAAGTTGAGATATATCTTTGGGAATCATTAGCATATGGATAACAGCTAAGGTCAAAGAGTGGGCTGGATCACATAGAGTAGGAGCAGACTATAATCAAAGATGAAACTAAGTTGGGCTCCTGAAAAAAGTGAGCAAGGGTCAGGTACTTGGCAATTGTGCGCATGCGAAAGAAATTCCTTTATTTACCTATGGCTCCCCCTCCTTCCCCTTACACCTTCAATCTAAACCTTGGAATACACTGCTCCAGGAATGGAAGTCCCCATTTGCAATGCAGAGAAGAAAAAAGAAGTTCATTCATGTCCTTTAAGTTTGTAAGTACCAACACAGAAATCACTTAATATGTTGAGCCAGAAATGAAAGTTGTTAGACTGCAAGATCTTAGAGGGCACGGGCTGAGTGCAAGCTTTTCTTCTGTGTCATTCTTAACACCTAAAACTTTAATTGGTACATAAATTATGCTTAATAATT